>NW_028229514.1:9646357-10861357 GCF_053477565.2 Lygodium microphyllum
TATTAGCCTTTTGTGTAACTCTGATTGAGAATATAGACTGAGCCATAGAGGTAGTATTAGACTTGTTTTAGGTCCCAAAGAGTGGTGTGTTTGTCGAGAGCCACTAATAAGTGGCAGTCTTCAAATATTAGTTAATAGGGACCAGTTATTCAGTGTGTCCCAAAGAGCATTGAAATAGATCCATTCTTTTCTAATAGACACCGTCAAGCCAAGATTCAATGATAAGAAAGAGTTGAAAGGACTAGACAATGAATTGAGGTCATTAGAAGGTATTCTTTTAAGCGTAATAGTCCAATATCCTTGAGAAAGAGAGGTCTTATTAGCACAATCAATATCCCAGTCTGTTTGTCAGGAGAGAAGGAAGCTCTAGCTTTTCCCTTTCTCCAAAAATTCAATCTAGTTTGAGTGGGAGTGTAACAATACAAACCCTTAGAGTAAACCCAATTTTCATGATGGCGCAACCCACTGCAATACCTATAGGAACATTAGATTTGCTAGCCCTTGGTTTCGGTTAACAGAGGAAGATGTGAAACTTCACATCAACATGTTCTAAAAATCAATGTTCAATTGCTGAATTCAGGATGAAGGACATCTCATGATGTTTTTCAATATGACTCTAAAAGAAAGAGCTACAATGTGGTATCATGGGTTGGAAGTTGGAACCATAGCCACAATCTATTTATTCTTTGCGGCCTTTTGAAGAGAGTTTGCCCTTGAGAGAGGTGGTCAATATTGGTTGTGTATTCTAGATGTGACATGTTAAGAACCCCATGAGAATACTTGAGCTTATGGCAAGAAACTAAAAGAGGTGTTTCACAAATTGCAAACCTCTATTCATATTCTACCTATTGCCCAACTATATCACTTTTTACATAGATTAGACTTCAATATCCAAGTGCAGTTGAGTAGTATTGTTATTGCCGATATAGACATTGCTATTACACGAGTAGAGAAAATAGAGTCTCACTTACAAGCTGTCTTCACAATGACATAGCAAATCAACATGGAAAAAATCTTGTTTAAAATATAGACGACTTTCATATAGAAGATAAGAACCCTTAGTCCTAATAGCATCCCATGGCTAAAGACTTGTAGCATCCAACATTTAGCCTAAAGTATCCATAATTTGATTGGGAATTTCAAGACTACCCAATTGATCATCACAACTTGCCAAAGGATATTCCTGAAGAATATTGTAGGGGAGCTATGAAGCTCTACCCACGGACCGCTTATTGATCAAGCGTTTCAAGCTGAGCGGCCATGGCTACCTCTCACATAGCCAATGCGCAATGCCTACCTTGCGGGTGTAGTGAGCTTACCTTGATGCTCGATCGAGTTCCCTCCTCTCTCTCAAACTCTGGTAGCTCCACGATCCTTGTGGCAAGTTCAAACAACCTCAAGCCCTCTCCGTCAAGCTCCATCCTCCATAGCCATGTGAGACGAGAGAGAAAAGAAGAAGGGAAGGAAAGATGAAGAGAGAATATGGGGAGATTCTTCTCCACGATCCCTCACTCAGTCTAAAGACCGAAGGCAATTTCCAACATCCAATAGTAACAACATGAGTAACAACTTTCGTTTTAATTCTTTTCATAACTTCAATTCTCAATATGGAAAGAATCGTTATAGCCGACGGCCATGGATGTGAAATGTTTTTAATAATCATGGTCAATCAGTTTCCAATTCTAAACCTCCCAATCCACCTTCAAATTTGCCTAAATCTGGTGAACCTAAAAATATTAACCCAAGTGTCTCCAATGCCATTTTCAAAAATGTAATTTGTTATAATTGTAAGCGTCCTGGTCATATTGTGAGTCGTTGTCTCATGGGCAACACCCGTGATTGGAAGAAACCCTTGACACATCTAAATTTTCTTGGAGCTGAAGAATCCAACGAAGACCTTGAAGCAATGCCCGACTTCGATGAGGCTACACTTATCAATGAAAATTCTAACGAATCTGAAGACCTTGCTGCCAACAACGATCGTTTGAAATACTTAAGCATGCACTCACACACGCAATTACCTGATTTCAATAGACCATTTTTTCTTGTGGTTACTGATGCAAGTGGTTCTGGCATCGGTGCAGTATTGATGCAAGATAATCACCCTATAGGATACTCTAGTTGTAAACTGAAACCTTCTGAAGTTAAATATAGTACATATGACAAAGAATTATTAGTTGTAGTTCATGCATTGCGCATATGGAAGCATTATTTAATGGGTTCGGAGTTTATGATTAAAATCGATCAGCAGAGTATTAAACATTTATTGTCACAACCACAAATATCTAATAGACACATACAGTGGACATCATTTATTCAATCCTTTCATCCACTCATTCAATATCAACCAGGTAAGGAAAATGTAGTAGTCGATGCACTTAGCCCTAGGCCATCATTAAACAATATTTCTGTCATTTCTACTTCTTCGTTAGACACAATGAAAAATACTTATCTTCAAGATCCTAATTTTCATGATGTTTGGGTAAATTTATCTAACAATCAATGGATCTGATGCCAGGAGGCATATTCCACGGTGGATTCCGTGAGGTTTTACGGTGGATTCCGTAAACTTAGATGACCAGGGCTCATACACAAAGAGGATTCTTTGTGCGAGAAGTTGATGGGGATGCCTGTCCTTTTCGGGCATTTCATTAATTTAGTGTGTACATGGGTGATTCCATAGCGGGTGATTCCGCAAAATGCATATTAAATTAATAAACGTTTATGAGTTTAGAGTGTGCACTCGTAATAAATTAAGGTTAGGATTTATTTCTAACCAGTTGATTTATTTATGTAGCTGAAGACTGCTAGGTATTCACTTTTGTTGGTTTAATTGTATTATTTTACTAACGATTGTGAATGCTTCAGTTGATGTGTAGAGATAGCAGCAGTGGCGGAGGAAATCATTGGAGTCTAGCGGGTATTTGACATTTGGACTATATTTTGATAGGCGCCACGCCTATATTTTGTTATGTCTATAGAGACATTGATTATTGATTATTATTTTGTATGCGCTTATGCGCCCGGATATGTTATTTCTATTTGGACATTGAGATTGGGCGTGCCAGACTCTATGGGCACCGTCCATTAGCTTTATTTTCCTATTTTTGTAGAAAGCAAACTCAAAAGCTAAAAGCTTGTCATATTTTTGTAATTGGGCTATTATTGAGCATGAAGATTGGAAATATACATAAAATACATGCTTTGTGAAGCGCTCACACAAGGCATGGGGGAGATTGAACCCAATTTGTCTCTTGCCTCTTGTCGTGCATGCTTTTACATTGTTTTTTATGCAAAAAGGTAGAGTTCATTGTTCTTGGGGACCTTCAGGGATTCACTACATGAGCTATCTGCGACCGATCTGCACACCAGGATCCCTACTAATAACTTTTCTGTTTCCGATGGTTTTCTGTTTTATGAAAAACGGTTATGTATTACTAATCATTTTCGTCATTTCATTATGCAAGAAGTACACGAGCCTCCTTATATGTGAGATCCTGGTATTATCTCCACACTTAGAAATTTACATGAAGAATTTTTCTGGCCAAATATGCAACATGATGTCTCTAATTTTGTTTCTGAATGCATTGTATGTCAACGCATAAAAAGACATCATGGTAAGTCATATGGTTTATTACTTCCATTACCTATCCCTAATTCACCTTGGGAGCAGATTCCTATGGACTTCATTACAGGTTTACCACAAACTTCTTCACAAAATAATATGATATGGACCACAGTTGATAGATTTAGTAAACAGGCTTACTTCATTGCTTGTAAAAAGACCTCAAGTGTTGCACAAGCCGCTAACTTATTTCTCAAGCATATTTTTGTGCACCATGGATTGCTGAAAATTATTGTATCCGAACGAGATCCTCGATTCTGTAATAATTTTTGGATTACATTTTTTACTAACTTAGGAACTAAGATTGATTTTAGCTCTGCATTTCATCCAGAGACTAATGGTGAAGAAGAGGCTACAAATAGCACAATTTTAGATTTAATCCCCGCTTACACAAATTCTTCTCCAGCCACATGGGATAATCATTTGCATCTTCTACAATTTGCTTACAATAATACCACTCATACTGCTACACAAAAGGCACCTTTTGAAATTCTTTATGGTCACAAATTGCCAACTCCCACATTTCATCTAACTCAAAAAATACCTTCTGTTGACGATTGGATTCAAAATCATTCAAGTATTTATGAGCAAGTTAAATAAATACTAGCAAAGGCCCAACAATCACATGTGAAACAAGCAAATAAAAAGAGGCAAGCTATGATTTATAAACAAGGAGATCATGTTTGGTTATGTGTTAAAAAACGTAGATTCCATAGTGTAGAAAGAATCCAAATGTAAAATTAGCTCCTCGTTTCTATGGACCTTTTGAAATTCTCCATTGTATTAATCCTATTGCTTATAAATTAGAGTTACCTCATCATTGGAAAATCCACAATACCTTTCATGTTAGTCTTTTACGTCCCTTCAAAGGTTCTCTTCCTGTTCACCCTGTTTATGAATCACCACCCTTGATTGCAGATGACCGTGAAATCCTAATCCCTGAAACAATTATTGATGTTTACTATATGACCACTAGAACTGGAAATACTTATCCTCGTTATCTTTTCAAATTCCACAATCATCCTGTTGAGGAAGCTCAATGGATGTATGCTCATGATTTGCGACCTTTTTTCAATTTATTGTCTCCACATCTAGCCAATAGCAATTGAGGACAATTGCTATCCCACCCCGGGGGTATGTTGCCAAGTGGCACCTACACAAAGGGATGAGCACCTTAAATGGTTCTCCTTTGTGTGTACGTTGGCGGGATGAGCGCCTTAAATGGTTCTCCGTCAATGCGGGGCACATTCCTAAGAATTGTCTTAGGGAGAAGGTCGATGGGGACACCTATCCTTTTCGGCGTCGATGCAAGTGAGAACGTGGGTGGTACCATTTTATCCACACAAGTATTAACGTCTTCGTGAATTATTTATTGTATGGAATTCCAAATTAATTGATTTATGTGGCTAGCTGCAATTATTCAGTTGGTTATTATTCTAACATGATTTTCTGAATTTTTGGCAGCTGATGTGTAGAGCAAGGATAATTGGAAAGGTGCGCCATGCGCAAGCATTCTAAATATTATTTCCTCAAGAATTTATTTGGCAATTATTGGATTATTATATTAGATGCATCGCTATTTCTTATAAAGTGTGCACATAGCCTCTATGTAAATATTTATTAGCAAAATAGAATATATGTCCAATAAAATATTAATGGTTCTAGAGAGTTGTGGGATGCACAACTGCTAGCATCCATTAATTCAGACTACTCTATCTCTTTTCTAGTTCACTCAAACTCTTTATGCAAAGAGTGATTGTAAAGGGCTTAAATCTTGGGCAAAGAAGATTTCATAATATTATTATAAATACGGCATGAAGGAAGCTGCCCACTTCATGTCGGGGGGAGATTGAACCCAATCTTGAGTCACTTCATCTTACTTTACCTTCTCTTTAGTCTATTTTTAATTTCTCATGAGTCATATGCAGTTTTATGAGTAAAAGAGAGTAAGAGGGAGCTTCTTCCATTCGCTACGCGCAAACCATGCATTCGTTGCTCACAACATAAGCTTTATGCATGTTTGCAAATATGAAACCCGACTCCTTTGAAGTGACATGTTGAAGAGTCTTTGCCCATGCTGAAGTGACCGGAACAATAGCAAATCAACATCAAAATTCTCAGAAGTGAGTTGACTTCGAATGTGTCAAGAGACACAAGAAATGGCAATGATAAATAGTATCAAGTGATACTAGTTGAACTTGATTGTTGTTGCTGCTTTAATCCTTCAAATCTTCACAAATATTTTACTCCTTGCTAGTTTGATACCCAAATCTTTGTTGGAACTGAGTAGAAACTCAAATCAAAGTGACAAGAACTTCAATAGATTTGGAGGAGTGAGAAAATGATTGGATTTTTTAGCTTGAGGTTGAAGGAGCTATGGTGGATTAAGGTTTGTAGGATAGGCCGGCACTGGTTATTCATTGACAACAGCATGTACATGAAATCATTGTAGGGGATATCTGGTGTGTAGAAGGCCTATGAGGTGGGCTTCAAAAGCCCTATGCTTGTAGGGTAAATGGCAGACTATTCACATAGCATCAATCGTACGACCTGCTGACAGTGCAAATATGGCAACAATCTCCAATTTTTGCAATGCTTACCTCTAGAGTGCTCAATGTTGATGTGTAAGGTGATAGAAAGTTGTCCCCCTAAGTAGAGCAAGAGGTCCACAAAAGGATAAGATTTGGCTTGTATGAAGAGATATGAGAGCTCCAAGCATGATAGGTGCATGAAAAGAGTGAAATTGGAGTGAGAAATGCATTCATGAGCTAGCAAACAATAAGCTTATCAGAGATGAAGAGAAGCTGAGAGGGGATTATGATGAGATTAGCCATGCTCACCATGGCTCTGATACCATGTTGAAATGCATGGATCTAGAGCATGGCTATGGCAGATTGAAGAGAAAGACAAGACTCATCATAATATTGAGTTAGAGATAAAGACTATCATGCAAGTGAATTAGGTTCCAAGATGGCACTTTTCACCAATGTGCTTATGGGATTATGTCCCTTCTCCTACATTGCTTGCATTTCCCTTAACCCAATTGCTCCATATAAAGAGGCTTCACTGGTGTGATTGTCTAAATTCTCAATACCCCAGAGGAGATGAAATTTTTCATTGATGACCTAAGGGCAACCACCACAAGGGAGAGATAGTTGATCATTCTAAGAAAATGTTTCGAGATTGGTGTAGGCAAGTTTGCATTGCTCTCAATACAAAAATATATATCTTTGGAGGCCCCTATAGATTGCTATTGGGCCATGAGATTAGTTCAATTGGCATTGTGTGACTGATCCTAAAAAGATAAAGATTATCATCACTATGAGTCTACGACATGCTCTTAAAGAAATGCTTGCATAGCTTTTTTCCTCATTTGGATATTATTGATAATTTATTGATGCACTAGCTGAGAGGATATTGCCATTGACAAATTTACTATCCTTTAACTGTTTGTTTGTTTGGAGTGATCCATGTCAAGTATCCTTCAAGGATGTAAAGCAAGAATTGGCAAAAGCACCAATCTTGAAAGAAGCTAAAAGGGGGTGAGATATTTTACATCTTTTTTACGGCTAATCCTTGAAATTTTCCTTGATTGCAAGAACACTATATCGATAAAGGGATTGATGATGTTTACCATCAATGTGTTATGCCTGATGCGAATCCATTTATCTTGGAAGAGTGCCATGATTGTGCTTGTGGAGAGCACTTTGCTGGGCGGTTGACTACACATAAAGCTTTGAGAGCCGGATATAACATGCCATTAGTGAATTTGGCAATTTCCCACAAGTTTAGGACTCATGATCAAAACTTTCTCTTTGTTATAACTCTCACATCATGGCTCTGAATTTGGTGTTCAATAGCTCGATAGATTCCATTTTTCATAAGGTTTTCAATTATGTATTAGATGGTATCTTTGGGTGACTTAAAGGCCTTTTTTTTAGTCCCAATATTCTAAATAATAAAACATGGGACTTGAAAGTTTCCCAAAATCACCAAAATTGTGTTATATTGGTGGTCGTCTATTTTCCAAGATACATTTGCATATATCGAGAGATCTTATACATGTTAGAGACACACCAATAGGGATAATAGAAAGTGCCCACTAACTCTTATCATGGCTATATTACCATTCGAGAAGTGGGACATTGATTTTGTGAAGGATCTTCTTAAACTCTTTATGCACTCCTAGAGATAACTGATCAGCTACCTCCTGCTGCTGTAGGAGATTCACATCAAACTTTACCTTGCAAAGAGAATTGGCTGAGTCAAATTCATTATAATTATCAGGACTAAAAAAGGGACTGGTACTGGCTCTAGGGCTCTAGCTAGGCTCTTATGCTCACCAAACCACCCTCACGGCCTCGTGGCAAAGAGCATCTGCAAGTTATACACTGATCTAGCTAAATCACGCATTTGTATTGATTTCTAGTCCAAAAAATTTTCCCATCCAAACTCCAGTAGAGGAAGTATCCCACACATATAAGTGACTAACACCTCATTGCACACACATATAGAGCACCCCATAGCCAACCGTTGTGGCCCCTATGGCTCTCCTACACCTCAACGAGATTGGCCCCAGGATGCATTGCCTCAAATATAAAACACAATCATAACATTGTTCCCTCTTTACAAGTTGCACATTCCATTATATATTTTTTGTTTCCTCACTTAATTAGTCCCCAAAGAAAATCATACTATCCTCCTACAGCTCTCGAATCCTCACACTCTCATCATTGGTCAATAATTTTAGCAACCGATTACAATGTATCTAGGAGACTTCCTCTTTCTTGATGCCATGTATAAAAATGTAAATGCAAGGTTAAGTTTATATAACACTCAAACAGATTAACCAGAAATGAGCCAACATGCATGTGAAAAAACACTCTTTCAATTATCTCCTTTCTAACATATTGCTTCATTGCGCTTAGAAACAATACATGACTAATCTGTGCTAATTTTTTCTTTAAACTTAATGAAGTGATTCCTATATGTCATTATATGTATGGAATCAAAATTTAATTCATACTTAACTTTTCACAACCCCCTTTTCCCTACCACTTAAGTTTTACAATCATACACCAGTTTAAGAGGGCGTTTCATGTCTTTTTTCATGCAGAAAAGCAATAAACATACACTTTTACATAAAGATAGAGGTAGGTTGAGGCGAATTTCCATGCTCTATCTTTACCATGCATCCATACACATATACCTAGTTTATTATCATTACACATGAAAACTAATTTTTTATCAAAAATATTTATTTATTATTTTTATCATTTATTTTAATATTAATCATATTTTTTCAAATTTTCAAATTTATAAATCTTAGTGGATTGTGACTTAGCATTATGTTCAATGTGCCATAAGAACACCATTTGAACCATAAAAATCTAGGAAATTATCATTTTTCTACTAAATCCCACATTACAGATTTTACGGTTTTAATTTTCATTATGTGAATTGCTAGAAATGAATTATTATTCTATAATTTTAAATATATTCAAGTATATTCAAATATTTTCAATTATTTTTCATAATAAAATGATTGATTCATCATAAAACTCAATAAAAGACACATATGCTATAATATGCATATCTATCCCATTGTATTTCAAAAACGAGAAGCCATTGAGGCACGTTTAGAGCTTTTCATGCCTCATTTGCACTTCCTTGTTCTATTTCTTGCATCTCATGAACCGGTACCCATCCCCCCTCATGCTCTCAACCCATATGAACGGCAATTATGGCGAGAGAGAAAGAGGAGAGACAAAGACTGAAATATACACTTTTCATAGAGTCCATCAAATCTCTTGCTTTTTCTTGCAATATGAGCATGGAAAATCTAGATCTCAGTCCCAAGAGGAGGCATGATGCTAAAAGGTGCAAAAACTAAATTTTTAATGAAATTGAGGGGCACCGAAAAAAAAGTTGTGTCCCCCTCTCCCCCATTCATCAAGTTTTTTAATGTTTTTCTTATTTTAAGCTTAATTAATGCATAGCTTACAAAAAAATTGGTTCGATCCTCGTGTATTCACACTGTTCAGGAAGTGGTTACGAGTCAAACTGAGGGGCAAATGATATTGAATTCACAATTTGACTAGACGACCAGCTTCCTGGCATTGAAAACTATTACCTCAACCTTTGTCACTTGCTTTCTAGCTTTCGAATCATGTAGCTACTTCATAACGCTAAATCTTGCGGCCATAAAATAGGGGAACAAACGAACTTCGATCAACGAATGGACACTTGCATTGGATTCTTGGCATCAAAATCCACTTAGAAAAACTCCAACTCCTTGATCCATGATCAACACATTGTTCGCCAAAAATGTCTCTTTAATGATCTCAAGCTACTTTTTTCGCTTTAAATTGGGCTCTAAAATTTTCCCCAATTTTAAATTTAAGGACTCTCTTTCATGTCCAAAGTATTGAGATGGCAAGCAACACATGCAAATATTGATGATAGACTATCTGGCTAAATAGATCAATATATCTACACTTAACGTGTCGATGGTCATTACGATCCTTACATGGCCATTAACTTAGCACTTATTATATTTAGTTTATTACACTTACACCTACAGTTGACATTATTATAGTGCTAGTTGATTAGTATAGTCAGTTATGCGCTATTGGACTTAGTAGGCTACTTTTCTTTATGTTGTATCTGATTTATACTTGATGTATATTGTATTATGTGTGGAAGAAGAAGATAAATACTAGTAAGAAAACATTTTGGCCTCCGTCTCTCTTCTTATGTTGTTGAGTGAGTTTCCTCTTGTGTGTATGGTATGTGTTTGGTGTAGTAACTCAAATAAGTCTCCCCACTACATGATTCTTGACATGGTATCGGAGTGATGCCCCTAAGAGAGGCTAGTTTTGAAGGCTAAAGTGAAGGATAAGAAATAAGGATTTAAGAAAGCAAGCAAGCAATGGATAAGAATCTCTTCAATTCGTGCATAATTAACTATACTAATCGATTGGCGCTATAACTATGCCAGTTGTAGGTAGATGCAACAAACTAAATATAGTAAGAGATAATTCAATGGGCATGTGAGAATAATAATGACCACTAACATGCTAAGTGTAGATGTGTGGACCCATCTAGCTAGGCAATCTATCATCAATGTCTGCACATGTTGAGCTTGCCATCTCAACACTCCCTCTCAAGCTCTACAGTATCTTTGCAACTCCAAGTAAGCATCAAAACTTCTCTACACCCAATGCCTTTGTGAAAATGCCAGCTATGTAATCCTATGTGCTGGCATACACTAAGTCAATCTCTCCTATAAGTATCTTCTCTCTCATAAAGTGGTAATTCACATCAATGTGTTTTATCCTAGCATAGAACATTGGATTTCTGGGTAGCTATATGCCACTCATGTTATCACGGTGAATGACAATTGGAAGTCTCCCTGCACATCCAAATCACCCAATAACTTTTGTAACCATACCACCACACATGTTGCTATAGCATCAGGTCTATACTCAACCTCTATACTCGATAAAGCAAATGTAGATTGCTCTTTTATGCTCCATGTAACTATTGCACTACCAAGGGGAAAACATGAATGCATTGGTAGATCTTCTATCATCATGTTACCAGCCCAATCTGCATCTATGTATCCAAACACCTACACATACTTACCTACCCCATTAAAAATTTCCATAATGCAAAGTGGACTTCATATACCTCAATATACATCTAATTGCATCCAAGCGAGGCTTTCTAGGCATCTGCATAAAATGACTAACAAGACCAATAGCATAGCTCAAGTTTGGCCTTGTGATAGTCATATAAATCAAACTTTTGACTATTCACCTAAATATAGAAGGGTTTTCTATCTCATCCATAACATCAACACTCAACTTTACATTTTGCTCCAATGGCACTAAAATAGGCTTACATACTATTATACCATACTTGGATAACATATCCAAGCCACATTGCCTTTGGGACAGCCATATAGCATCATCACATTTGATCACCTAAATACTAAGAAAATATCTCAACTCACCCAAATCCTTCATCTCAAACTTCTTCTTCAAAAATTCCTTAACTATCATTGTCACTTGTAATAATCAAGTCATCCACATAGATGACTGTGATGACCAAACCCATATCACCCTTTCATAAATAAAGTGAGGGATTAGCAACATCAGAAATATAAAAGCCAATGTTGACAAGATACTCTTAAATCTTGTCAAACCATGCTCTAGATAATTGTTTCAACCTATTGATCACCTTCTTTAACTTGCACACATATGTGGGATACTCTAAATCCTCACTTTCTATAAACTCCAACCTTTGGCTACTTCCAAAGCAATCATGCATCTAACAGTTGCCATCCTAGCAACTGGACTAATTGTCTATAATATATGCCATATGTTTGAGCATAGCTTTTTGCAACCAATCTAGCCTTATACTTGCTAACATAACCATTTTCATTATGCTTGATTTTGTAAATCCACTTATAGCCAATAGCTTTCTTTTCCTTGGGTAACGATATTGGAGTGGTTTTAGTCAAAAGGTCGTAATCACCAGGGATTAAAGATAGAAGGAAGTAGAGAATAGGAGATGGAAGAGAAGAAAAAGAATAGACAAGAGGTAAACACGATAAAGATAAAGCACGATGAATCAAATCATTATGTATTGATAGAACCTAAAATTCCTTGTCTATCACTACTCAAAAGCAAACTCCAAGCATTAGATCTCCTGGTGCTCCCTCATAGACCAAAAACATGCATCAAACATTAACTTCCTCTATGGTGCTCAAAACCCAAATCTGATAGTTTCGTTGGCTCTGAAAGGGGAGGTAAAACCTTGGGCACCTAATTAAAACTCTCCCAGGTCACTTCTTCTCCTTCTCCTAGTTTGAAGTGTTGTTTGTTGCCTATTAACTGCGATCACCACACGTGCGATTTTGCCAATCCTTCTTTTTTAATAAAAAATCCAAAACTGGTTGAAAAAGTAACTTGCTTTTTTGCATGTCACTCTAATCTAGAAGTTTCTATAGTTTTTTAGAATATTTACAAGAAATAATATCCAAAATAACAATAATATTTACATAGTGTGAAAAACTCTAGAGTGCATCATCATCCGACTTTCTTATTGATCTAGAGAGTCAATGTCATCCAAGTCTTTAGTACTAGTGTTCGTGGCATGGATGGTTCAAAAATACTAGACTTTTGAACAATTTTAGCTTATTTTTTATATTTTGGATATAATTTATTATAAATATTTTAAAAATCCAAGGAAACTTCTAAATTAGGGTGGCATGCAAAAAGTAAGTTGCTTTTTCAGCCAATTTTGGATTTTTCATGAAAAACAAAGATGGATGAAAGTGCACGCATGGCAATCGCAGTTAACATGCAGTAAACAGCACTCCAAAGAACTATCAGAAGAAGAAGTGACTTGGGAGATTTCTGACCAGGTTTTCTACAGTTTTACCCTCCTTTCAAAGCCAACAGAGCCATCAAATTTGGGTTCCGAGCAGCAAAGAATAAGTTAATGTTTGATGCACATTTTTTGTCTATAAGGGAGCTCCAAGAGATCTAATGCTTGGAGATTTCTTTTAAGTAGTGCCAAACAAGGAATTTCAGGTTCTATCAATACATAATGATTTGATTCATTGTGCTTTGTCTTTATTGTGTTTACCTCTTGTTTGTTCTTTTCTTCTCTTCCATCTCCTATTCTCTACTTCCTTCTATCTCTGATCCCCGGTGGATATGACCTTTCGACTAAAATCCCTCCAACAACGGTACCAGATTCCAAGTCTTATTGGCTTCTAATACAGCCATCTCCTCATCCATTGCTACATCCCAATGAGTATGACTAATAGCATCCTCAAAAAAAGTGGGCTTGACATCCTCAACCACCTTTACCATATAAGCATGATAGTGAGATACATAACCTTCAAAACCAAATCTTTTAATAGGATATTTGACCCCGTTAGACTTTCATGCCACTCGATCACTCAATAGAGTCTTTACATTGCCATGTACTCTTTGTACACATGATGTCCTAACTAAAGGAATACTAACCTCATCATCCAAACTCTCTAAACCATCGGAATCTCCATCAAATCCCAAATGACTAGTAGATGCATCATTATCATCTAACACTTTATTTTTCCTTTTGCCTTTACCTAGTGGGCCTACTCCTTAGTCTCCCAAACCAAGGGCTAACTATAGATGTAGCACCAAATGATGTTTTTGGTCCACTAAGGTTTTGTGATTCTTGCTTTTCTTTATGTATATAACTATCATGATCATCATCGCCATCCAATGCATCACCACTAGATGCATACCAAATGCTCATCTCATGAAAAAGCAACATCCCTGCTCATTTTGAACTCATATTTAATAAGGTTATAAAAATGATACCCTTTCTACTCTAAAGAGTATCCGATAAAAATTCATTTTTTAGCCTTTGGATTAAGCTTCTTTTGCAACTCATTCGGCACATGAACATATGCAATATAGGCAAACACTTTCAAGTATGATGCATTAGGCTTCTTGCCTATAAAGCATTCTTCGAGGGTCATTTCATGAACTGCAATTGTGGGAGTTCTATTCATAATATAGACAGCAATATGAATAGCTTAGAAGAGACAGTATGGAAAGTATAGTAAATTACAGTTGTTGATTTCATTGCTAGTAGTTGTATATATACATGGTACATTAAATGAGACAAGTGAGCTCCTATTCTAAATATCTAAGAGATTTACAATTATGATAATGATGGGATCCTTTTTTCCACATGTTTTTATATCCTTATCTTATCCATACTTTATTCTAACAAGGACAACTCCCAATACCATTTCCCCCCGGGGAGCGAAGCACTTCAAAAAACATGAATGGACTCCCATGGGCATGCCACTAGTCTCCTCCCCTCTTGGAGGGGTAGTGCCAAATATTCCTCCCATCATGTCCCAGTTTGGGATTATCTCTATATCCATCATGCAACAAACCCCCCTAAATTCTATCATGAACCCAAAATGGCAGGCTCATTGTTGCAAAGACCCTTTAGCAATATAGTTAGAAATCCCCTCTTCAATGGATTGTCGACACAATACTTGAATCATGGAGCACATAATCTTTGATAGGGAGAGGTGAAGGACTTAACATCGATGGAGGCTAATGGGTAATGGAGACTCAAACAACCCACAATGGAGGCATTGGTGAATGAGTAAATGACATGAGGCAATGGTGGAGGTGCAATGGCCAAAGGAAGGGTTTCAAAGAAGCTACGGGGCACTTAAAAACGAGTCAATCACTCAAAATCGACATAGTCTTTCTTCTCAATGAATCTAACATTGGCTTAAAAAAGGCCAACAAAATTCCCAACATGATGTCTTCCTTACCACAAGGAAGCACCCCAAGAAGGAAGTCAAGTGAAATTTTCCACTATGGATACCCCAGGTAACAACTTTTTGCTTTCAATGCCTACTGCTTGTAATATTTCATATCAAACTAGAGCCCTTATTGGTATACGTTATAGTCCTCACCCTTTGATCAAAGTTCTAAGGTCTTGGATTAGAAAAAACTGGGAATCACTAGGGTGCAAACTAATTAACATGCATTATCTTCCCAATAATCTCTTCTTCTTCCTAATTGAGACTAAGCAAGTAGCCCTAACCCTATTGAGTTATGGCCAATGGATACTTAGAAGCTCACCATTGTCCCTACTCAAATGGACACCAAAGTTTGACCCAATGGGCCCCAAACCGATGTGTGTACCTATGTGGTTAGAATTTCCAAATTTGCCCCCTAAATTTATATCCATTCCTTAAATAGACTACTTGGACAAACACCTTATATTGACATAAATCCAAGATGGCATCCTCAATTACTTATTGAGGTAGAAAATAGCAAAAAACTAATGGAGTCCTTACTCATCTCAGATTCTGAATGTCACTTTATTAAAGAACAACTAGTAATTTACAAAAATCTCCCTAACGCATGTTTTAAATGTCTAAACACAAGGCATTTTGTTAGAAATTACCTTGAATGGGAAAACCCAATACCCCACTAATTCCTAATAGGATACCCATCCCCCTCCTAAAATTGAGAAATCCCTGGACAATGGGTTTTAGTAAGTTAACATGAAGGGAAATAACAAAAATAAAGGTTAGTCATTCCAAAAACATAACAACAACAGTAACAAGGGTAAAAACAATAATAGATTTGCATTAATGAATCTAAAGGAAGGGATCAATCTAGATAATAGTGAAGGAGAAACTAGAAAAGTTATTGAATACAACACCTCAGATTCTTACAATGATGAGGTCATTGTAGAAGAAACACAACTCATAGGAAAAATATGAAGAAAAAAAACCAGTAGAGAACATTAACATTGATCTTAATGAACAAAATAAAAATATTGAGTTCACTCAAGCTGAGGAGGAGGAACTTCTAGGAGGATATACCATACCTAACAATCCTCCTCGCTCTCTTAAATAGCCCTATAAAGGCGGATAGCTACTCACATCACAGCAAATAAAAGGAGATTCTCCAAAGTATAATAGAGTGAAAGTAACCCATTTGGGAAGTGCAAAGACTCCCAAAGAAGGGCAATCCAAAAATATATATAGTTATTAAATGAATAATATTTTTATAATTTCGTATAACGCCAATGGTTTGACTAACCCTAAAAGGACAATCACTATCAGGAAATGGCTTAAAAAAGATGCCAATTTTCCCGAGGTAATATGCCTCAAAACTACAAAATCTTCATTGATTAAGAATTTAAATATTATATCACAAGATTACATATGGCATTACACCAAGCACAAAAATAGATGAGGGGGAAGCTTGCATTGGGGTCTCCAGTAAGATCAAAGAACTAATGACTAATATCACAATAGATAAAGATAATGAGTAATATCACAATAGATAAAGATAATGATTGGGTAGTTGCTCACTTTGAAAGCACAAATGAGTTTGCGATTGTTTCCTTCTATGCCCTTAACAACTCCTCTGAAAGAGGAAAAGCTTGGGATTCTCTACAAATACTACAACATCCCATTATACTTGTTGGGGATTTTAATATGGTTGAAATAATGAAGGACACGTATATGAGAAAAGGCCAATGCATTGTAGATATAGAAAAGGATAAATGGCTGATAACTAAGGCCTTCCATGGGCTTGTAGACATAAGTGAAAATCTAGGGTTCCCATGGTCAAACAATCAAGTGGATTCAAATCTTAGGAAGGCAATACTAGATCGGTTTTTTCTTTTAGCATGCATGTTAGCGTTCTTTTTTAATGCTATGTGTAAAATGTTTAAGAATATTGTGTTGTGTGTTTATTATCCTATTCAACTAAGCTTGTCTAATTATACACAAGTAGTTGAGGCAAGCTGATTTCACATTGACCCTAGACTATCTAGACATAAGGAGTTAGAAATACCATTCAAACTGTATGGAGTAGATCCTTCCAAACTATCCTCTAGACTATGCTTGGACTAGAGCAATTAAAGACACACTAGATTACCTTGGACAAGTTAAGATCAAGTAGATAAAGGAGACCATAGAATACGAAGTTGGAAAAATACTCCCATAGTAAGTCCCTTGAAATCAGAATTAACTCAGGACAATCCCACCTTTAGCAAAAAATGCTTAATGTCAAATAAGAGCTAAGGAAACTAGAAAACAAGGAAAGCCTTTAGCATCCAGCTATATACAAGCATTAGGAGAAAGATGGACTCTCTTTTTTGCCCCTTAAGGAGTGAATAAATAAATATATGCCTAACCAATGAGAGAGGTAGGATTCCAGATTGAATCTTCTAGCCATATCTTAGTCCAAATCTTCCCTCAGTAATAAAATAAGGGGAAATATGGGGAATACAATGCTAACACTTCCTATAATTTTGTGACTCAAATTTTAATTTTCTTATTTTTTTATGTTTGACTTTTCATTTCTCCCCTTTTCAATTTCCCCCTCTTTCTTAGGCGGAACTCAAATTTATCATATCTCTTTCCTCGCTTCTTCTTTCTTGACAAAATCTTATAGCCTCATTGTTGCTTGCTCTATCTGTAACCCTGTGAAATTTCATTTCCTCTACACAAACATAGAGTGACTTTCACACATTTTATGAAAGCAAAGATTTTTCTACCAAAGCCCTAAGATTTTCTTCACAAAACTTTACAGGTATATTGTTCTCTTCCATGGATGTTCTATAGTAAAGTTTTATCTCATTTTGACAAAACTTGTGCAAGTTATGTGCATTCTCTGACATCTAATTTCTTTTGTTTTGGTACTCTAGGAGTCTCTTACAGTCAAGAACAATGATCTTTTGAACACTCAACTTCTTCTTCAACATCTTACGATTTCTTTGTAAACAAAGTTACAAGTATGTTGTCTTGTTTTTTTGCTGCTCCATAGTTAAATTTTATCTCGTTTGGAAAAAATATATGCAAGCTATATGCATACTGACTTTTCCTTTGTTTTTTGCTTCAAAAGTTTTCAGCTCAACTTCTTAAAGACTCAATTTCTTCAATATCTTTGGGCTTCTTTGCAAAGAGAGCCATAGGTATATTGCCACTTTTTCTGTTGCTCCATGGTTAAGTTTCAACTCATTTGGACAAAGCCTACGTAAGTTATATATATGCTTTAACTCGATATTTCTTTTGTTTTTGTACTCTAGGAATTTGTAAGTTAAGGAACAATGGTCTTGTTATAAGTCAACTTCTTGTTCAACATCTCTGGGCTTCTTTGTGAAAAGAATTATAAGTACAATGTTTTTTTTTATTGCTCCATTTAAATTTCATTTCAGTTGGAGAGAACATTTAAAAATTATAGTGTTGATGGGTAACTTTTCTATTTGGTTATCATAGATGTCTTCATAGAGGAAAAACATCAGTAACATACTTGCACTGAAAGTCTTCAATAGGAAAGATAGTGGTGGTAATTGGATTTGTGATAAGTACTATAAGTTGGATTGGATTTTGATGCACCCAACTACTCGAGGGAGTTTCAAGGTCAGGCACAAGGATGTTGCAAACCCTAGCAAACATTGAAAATGTAGAATTTTAGAGTTCAAAAAAGTGTTTAATGGAATAATTACAGTAACAAAAGTGTTGATCTAACATGTTTATATGCACAAACAAATCTCTGTACGTGACAAGAACTACATTGCATATTATAGAAAAAAAGTAAGTTTTTAAATTTTATCATTGTTTATTCTTTTGCATCAGAGTTGCTTTTGAAAATCTTTGTAGTGTTCTAATTCAATCTTGTTTTACTAACAACTCTATATCCATCAACTTTGCATGAATGGCAGAATGTGGAATGTTTGAGCAGCAAGATACATGTTTGGCATGAATATATAGGTTCTTTGATCTATGATAATAACTCTACAAGTCAACTTGCAACTCAAAATATCTTTTTTTATAATTCATTGTATATAGTAGAAAGCCAGAGATTGCAACATGTCCCATTTGCCGCCACTATCTAGTGGTGAATGGTTGATTGGTAGCTTGGAGTTGTTAGGAGCATGTAAGTTCAAGATAAAATCTGACATCAATAGTGCTATGACACCCACCACAGGCTCCAAAGATGTGCATCTTAGTTGGTTTATTCCACTCTCATTGTTTGCACATTTATTTGGTTCATGTGATATTCTGAAGAAAATAAATATTACTTATGAATACAAGTATCCATCCGAGGAATGGATGAGTTAGCTATTGGGTGAGTCTTGGCAAGTCAAAAGAACACATTTTGATGAGACGATTGAGTGCAGGGTCAACCAATATGATCTCACATTCAGGTAAATCTTTTTTACTACTTTGAATGCCTTGATTTAATTGACATAGGTCTTGCTTAGATGAATTATGGTGTTATTTGCATTTATTTACTATTATTTTTGTTTTTATTACATGTATTTTATCACCAAACAAACTCTGTGCATTTTCTTTCGATATAGAAGATGGATACTTTTGCAAGGGGAGTGGATCAACTTGGATCAAGATACCCGAGATGAGTCACATACAACTCTCATAGATACGGTTATCTTGTGGAATGGTCATAATCCTTTTGTGGTCAACGCAAAGAGCCATTGGCCCATTTCTTTTCTAAGATAAGAAATCCAATTAATATCCAATGAGCCCCTCTGCAACTTCTATTTCAAGTTAGATAATAGAAAAGTCAGGATTTGTAGTGAGCAATCCATTACATGTAAATAATGTGCTTCTCCACATATCATTGAGATAGTGGAATCCTTGTATTTTTTTTTTATAAAGAACAAATATAAACTTTTTTAACTTCTGAGTACTTTCAATTTAGATGACCTTAGTTTTCTATGATCCAAGCATGCAATAATACATACTGTTATTATTCAATCGTGCTAGTTAAAACCATAATTAAATTGCAAGCTAGAGTTCTATAATCTATGCAATATTGTCTTTGCATAATGATATATTGTAGCTCATCTCTTCTACTTATTTCTTAAAATTAAATATTAAATTGGATCCAATGGATTTTGAAGGTCTTTTAGATTTCTTTTCTTAAAATTTTTCTATATTTTATGTAATTGGACTTGAATATACTCAGCGATCCAAGTATATTCGAGGATATAATAATGTAGAACAAAGCATTTGTCTGTATGAGTAATCTTAATAGTTACTTTGAAGTATTGAAATAAAGAAACTAAGGTAAGAGTTTTAATTTGAAACTTTAGGGTTAAAAAAGAATCTTTATTTAAAACCCTAGATACATAAAAGCTATAACTCCAAACTCATTTTCACTTTCATTCTCTACTTCCCTACACTTGTGCTCTCCTTCTCTCTTTATGTGCCATGGCTACCACTCCCTCCTTCACCGCATGGAAGATCTACCCTAGGTTTTGCACGACCTTGAGTCTAGAGAGCTCGCTTTCCACCATAGACCCTAGCTCTAGTATATTGGCATCGTTTTGTGATGCGAAAAACCCTCTCACTTGCTCTATTCTGGACTCTGCTCTCAGATGGGTCCCCATAGATTTTTTCATATAGTTTACGTGTTGGATCAAGACATGCAAAGGTAATAAATCGATCCCTCATGCATGTGGGGCAGCATCTCCGCACCATAGCAATGTCCACCTCATCCCAGGACCATGCCACGATGGACCTCATCGAGCGCGATGCAACATTTGCCATATATTTGTGCAGTAAGGTGCAACAGGACAGTGAGGAAGACATTAACACACCCTCTCGGCCACAACTAGAGTATTTTGAGAGGGAGCGTGAGGAAATCACACTCGATCAGAGAGTTTAGGTAGCACAAAGCTTAACCATTGTGCACCCATCTCCTTGCCTTGTTGAGATGCTGACAACAAGCGATGAGCCACCCCTCACTTCTCTCCATGCTATCATCATTGAGGGGGTGGAATATTTACATATGCGGGATGTACTAGAAATTTTGGAGCTAAGGGAAGAAAAGCTATATTCTATCATGGTGCATGATGCACTTGATGATTTTATAGATTTTGATATACAAGATGCACCAACACATGTTGATGAGGTGGCTCGATATGATGGCACAAGTGTCGATGACATCTCTACCATTATGAGAATCCAAGAGCAAATTGAGAATGCAGCGCCACAGTATGAGATCTCAGATGAGGAGTTCGAGCAGTTGCAAGAAAGTATTTTTGGACCTCAACCTGACTATGCAGTACCTTCCCAAGATAGAGATGAGGGTGGTCCAGTTACAGGAGCAAACCTAGATGCTCCATTATAGCAATAGATAGATGATGTAGAGAAGGTAACGTTATCGGATTAATGTTATTCGATTTGTGTAAAAATTTACCAGTCGATCCTGGTAAAATTTTATGTGCACATTCAGGTCCCCCAGACTCAAGCTTTCAGCCCTCATGGCAACTTTGGGGGCCCGATCTCAATAAAATTTTATGTGCACACTTTCTAATGCCCTAGAGGCCCTACTGGTAAATTTTGACATGAATCTGATGTATATATCTTTAGCACACTCCATGCATAGTGAGTTTGACACTAAACTTGTGTGATGTAGGACATTATCTATATAGATGAATTTTCATCTAGATAAGGTGGCTAATCTGGTAGCCAAGGAAGGGTGCAGGACTCAACATTGAAGGAGTATATCGGCCAGCTTGTGAGCTACATTATTGTATTCCATATAAGACATGCTCTCTGGCTTTTGCTAAGAACTTGTTGAAGTTGAGGGCAC
Source organism: Lygodium microphyllum (assembly GCF_053477565.2). Taxonomy (NCBI): domain Eukaryota; kingdom Viridiplantae; phylum Streptophyta; class Polypodiopsida; order Schizaeales; family Lygodiaceae; genus Lygodium; species Lygodium microphyllum. Next base: position 9,668,168 of record NW_028229514.1, read on the forward strand.
CTAACGAAGGCTGGGCCCTTCAAGACCATTCCAACGAACTCTAGCTTGGAGAAAGTAGTGTTGCTTCGACATTCGAAGCTCCTCTACTTATTCTCTAGTAGAAGGTCTGGGCTACTTTTTTCCATAGTGGCCCGTGGTATGGTTGTTGGTATTGAAGACCCCAATGTCATTAGGCAAGGAACTACTAGGGCAAAATGTTGCTGCCTATGATCAAGAATAGCTCTAACCATGGGGAGTCTAGCTCAAAGAAGCCTAGGAGAGAGTAGATGTACTTAGTGCCAAATGATATCTCATCACCAATGTAATATAATTTGTAATCTTCTCTTGAAGTAATGAAAATCGATATTTGTTGCATTTGTGTGTAATGTAGTTTGTCATACGCATCATTTATTATTATTTTTTACTTGAATGTTACTTTTATTTATCGAATTTATACGCAACACGATTCAAACCCTAAATTTAATACATAGTGCTTTATTGAGTTCGTGCGCAACATATATTCATTCGAACGCATGTAACGATAACTCAAAGACATAAATAAAATAAATAACAAGCGAATAAACAAAAATAAGACATGCCAAAATTTTTATATTTATATTCACATTTACATGGGATCCATTACAACCAGGATTTTACAAAATCTCTTTGGAAGCTACATTACGTATATGTTTTGGTCATACACCCCTATCGTTGTTGATCTCTACGAGGACTATCCTTCCATTGCCACAAGAACCTCACTATTCGCAAATCCCTATCAGTGACGGTGACTCTCCTTGCATGTATTGTTGCATAGACTAAGTCTCCAAACAAGTCAATGACGTAAGCTTTGGCAGCTTCCTGTAGTGCAAGGAGGGCTTGGGTAATCCAGCGATTGGGTTGTTGCAAGTGTGTTCCATCTGGGAAGTGCCTCTTGCTATTCTTAATGAGTATGACATCCATAATCTCACACACTAGCTTCTAGAATGGAGCCTTTGGATATCAGGAGGTGCGTGGTCTTCTGGTAATGGCGGATCTCATGAAGAGTCATTGTGCCTGGCTTCCATCGACACTTGTGATGCTGGCATGGTAGTGGTGGTGGTGGTAGTGGTGGTAAAGGAGCTTGGGGAGGTGGCCTCTGCATAGGATTTCTAGGGGGGTGTCTCCGGTCCACTTGCTTGGTGCGTGCCATGTCTTCTAGGAGAGAAAACTCAAAACTCGGAAGTGAAATGTGTAAAATGAGGTGAAACTTTAAACTTATAGTAAAACTTTCAAAAAACCCTTAAACCTAAATTAATGTATCCAGGCTTTGGAAAAATACGACCAGAGACATGAAATTTTACATGTATACTCCTCTAGGGTACATCAACTACCCAAAAAAATTTTGGCCTCATCAAAGGTCTTTGGGACACCTGTCCGAAGGCTGGTGCCTAGGGCCCTGAATTCCTAAATTCAGGGCCCCAGACGTGAGCCTCCGAACAAGTGTCCCAAAGACTTTTTATGGGGCCAATTTTTTAATATCCATGAGTTTTTATGATGCCCGATATGTGAGTGAAGTTTCACTAAATTTTGATTTATAAAATTGACAGTTCAATCATTTTTTGAAAATGCATTAACTGGATTATACTTCACTAATAATTGAAAAACTTACCACCACACCGAGTGTGTGCAACTACATATTAAATGTGTCGTTAGCCAAACTATGTGAAATATTGGAAACTTAAAAATTCACAAAAAATAATTCATGGGTCAAATGGAATATCACATATCAGATATAGTATTGCCAAACCGCTAAATACAATAAAGATATAGTGCATTAGCCCATATACAACTGATCACTAATGTGTGTGTGATTGCGCATTGAATTTATCCTCAACAAAACTACTTTCAAAATTAGAAACTTGAAAATATGCACAATGCAAATCATGGCAAAATAGAATATCAAATATTAGATTTGGCATTACAAAACCATGAAATACACAATAGATAGTGCATTGCACCAAGTAAAACTAGAGCTATGCAAAATTTAGCTCCATTTTGTAGACCACTGCTATCAAATACTTGAAGGTCTACTGGAAAGATAAACCAAAACTAAGCTCCTTACAATCTACAACCAAACCTAAGCTAAAAACATAGATCCAATTACAAGGTAGCTTCACAAAGCATATTGTTGACATTAAGATTAAATGCATCCTTGTTGTTGCGGATCCTACAAATAAGAACCATATCTATGGGCTTAATAGTGATACGTCGAGCATGAATGGCTAAAAGTTGAGAATCACCCATTAGATCAATCAATTAACTTTCAGTTGCTTCTTGTAAGCAAGGCTTGGCTTGACCATCGCCCCACATTCCTTGCCTGGTTCCTTGAAAAGAACTTGTGATGATGCCCTAACTACAGATCTTATAGTATTTCTCACACCAACCTAGAGAATGGTGCCTTAGGAATAATCAAGTTGGCACTCTTCTGGAATTTCCTTATCTCATGTTGCACTGTTGTGTTTGGCCTCCATCTTCTCTTCTTATGTGTTGGAGGACATGTATTACTAGCTGGAGCAGTAGTGGGAGGTGGCGAACCATCATTATTGACCACACTAGGGCCACCATTGTTGGACACAGTACCACCACCATTATTAGCTGCAGTAGGGCCACCATTGTCGGCCACTAAGGGACCTTTATCACTCATAGTACGCTCACTAGATTCGAAAGAGTGTTGAGCTCTTGCTCTTGCAGGTGCCTTCTTGATAGGAAGCTTGGAACGTACCATGGTTGTGATGATGAAGAATAGAAAGGTGAAGGGTAGAGTGAAGAGTAATGGGAAAAAATGAAAGGAGAGACTTGACTTAAGTACGAAACTTTTAAACTTACTATGGTGTAAATGAACTTTAAAATTAAAAAACATAGTTTGAAATCGACTTTAAAAAATAAAATTTTAAACAAAATTTGCAAGACATCTCATGTTAAAGATAGGAGTATTGATGTATCATATCCCAAGTACATATGCTCTCTCGTGGACTCTAAATGCATTAAAGGTACTATATTTATCTAGGTCTCCATTTCTTGCCATCTCTCTCTTGGGTTGCCAACCATTCTGCCTAGCATTGTCTAGCTGTGTTGTTTTCATATCTTGCTTTTCTCAATTCATATATTTCCCTACTTATAAATTCTACTTGAGAGGTTTTGGACTTCTTTTCTTTTTCCTCGTATCGTATCTCTAATCTCCTATACCACCATTTTAATAATTGCATCATAGAATTGGAATCATTAATGCCACCTCCATGATCAATTGCCTTTTGAAAAGCACAACAAGCTTGCCAATGAGATCATTCCGTGCCTTGAGTTGACCATACTGCCAAACTTCATTGATCTACAAAGTATGGACCATGTGCTTCAAGTAAATGCTGCACAATAAGAGAAATTAGAAGCACAAAATAATTTAAAAGGATGATATTTTTTTGTCATGGTGACAATACTAACCGTGTAGTGTGTTATACTATTTGTAGTCCATGCCTCCACCATGGACTTATGAAATTTAGCAACTCTCTTTAAATGTATTGGCATCACCATCCCTAAACCTCAATTTTTGTAAGAGAGCTACTAATCTATCTAGGTGCATCCACACTTCTACCTTTGCATTCCTCGTTCATCCCCCATTGCTCCAATCTGGAACAACAAGATGCAACTGTTTCCATGCTTCATACTTCTCTAGTTTTTTTACAAGTATATTGCCTTCCTCATCTTGAGGTGGGGATATTAACTTCCTAGCCTTGGGTCCGCCAAAGCATGGTTTACAAGGGATATTTCCACTCTTTCCCGATTTTTTCTTGTCATTTTTTATTTCTACTTGGCCCCCGTGCAATCCAACTTCAAAGAGGACTTGTTCTACCTTCTTGCATGTAGTATGCAAAGCATATATATTCATGTACTAGCTTCTCAATTGTTCTAACCAAACAATGCAATGTGCAAAAGTGAACCCTTGTTAGTGGTATTTCCGAAATAGGGCGCCAGTTTGGATCCACTGAAACTAGCATTCCATTTCTCATGACTTTTTGATCACGTGTTGGAGCACCTTGTTGTCCTTCCCTGCAAGCTATTCTTTCTTTCCATCTTTCCCTTTCTTCCTAGTTTGCATGCAGTATATGCATGGAAATTTTACATTCGTTGCATTTGATAAACCAAACATACACTTCGATGTTTTTAAATCACTTGCAAGATGCCATTCAACTTGATAGTCCCCAAACCCCTCAATGTGTAAAATTACTCCATTATTTTGCTATTGAATAACACTAGGTATATTAGTGAGGTTAAAAAAAACTTTAAGTACTTCATGGTCCTCCTTTGGTACTTCAAATGCTGCAAGCCATCATATTTTATTCTCTAACTGTACACTGAAGTATAAAGGATGCTTTTCATCGATGTTGGGCTCCAATGCTCGATTCATAAGTGTTATACTCACACGTTCAAGTTTTTGCCCCTTAATAATCTCATCCTCATCAAGTTTGAGGACTTGCCTCTACATTCTTCCATAGACATATTGTAGAACTTGACCATAGCAATCTAAACCCTACATATATCCAATACAAAGTTGTTGGATGCATTCAATACAAATGCAACTTCTTTGGAACCATACTTCAATATGCGTGTATTTTCCAAATGTGTTAGCTCACCAATTAGTTCTAAAACTTTCTCATTTAGTTGTTTTCGAGCCTTCTTCATGTGAAATGGTTTTGATAAAGGCATTACTCGCTTCATTTTGAAGACTTGCTTAAATCATATATCCAATCTTTGATAGAGCATACTATATGACTCAGAACTCATCCCCACCTTGTCACATAATCCCTAAGCATCTGTAGCATTAAACAAGTTGCTCACATCCCTAAGATGTTCACTTGCGACAGCATCTACAATGTCCGTGAATTAACGATTTTCAAATGCATTTTTTACCATACCCTTGCTTAGGACTTTGGCAATAGTATCATTCTCTGCATGAGGGAACATATTTCTCATTGTAGCAGATTGAGCATATATCCATCTATTATATTGTACACTTTCTTTGTTTAATTGGTGAATTGGTTTAATTAATCAGATACGTCGACGCACTTCTTTGGTTTTTAAAGTGGACCCAATCTCCAAAGTTTTTGTGAGCTTCCTCTTTAGACTGTAACTCCATATTTTGCACGTGTGTAGCCTACATAGCATCTTCAATGACAAACATTGCTTGTTGTAGGCTCTATTCTCTCTATCCTTCTCAGCCAATAATCTATCATTTTCCATCAAAGATAGCATATTCCCTTGTAATCTTGTATGCATATTTGTCAAGGCTTGATGAACCCCTGTTAATCCTTGTGTGACAAGTCTGCATGTGTATCCATATAATCCTTCATTGCCTTCACAAACGAACTTTACAAATGATGTAAGCCCTTCAAATTGTGGTGGCCTTTGAGTGACTAGATCGGGTGGATAAATGCACCCATCAACGCAAAGGTCCACGTTTTTTTCCCCTGCGTTTCTTTCTTGTTGCATCCTATATCTTATTGCATCATCCCTTTCTACAGTTCTTTTGAACAGTGGTACATATTCATCCTCCAATTGAAAGTGAATATCTCTCTTTCTCTTGGTATGTCCTACACCTGCATCATGTAAAGAAAAATATATGCCAATTTTAACATTACAAAATGACACCCCTTTGATTAATAGTAAGTTAAGGAGTCGATGCCAATTTTCTAATCAATAGCAAGAACATCTAAATATCTGGGTATTGCATGTCAGCATCAATCCAACAACATGTAGCTAATTCTAGACTGGCTCAAATCACACAATTACGCCCCTTTGATTCACTATATATGTGTTCTTTTTTACCCGATTGGATCTTGTCTCTTTCTCTTTATTTCAGTCATGATAGACCCTAATCAACCCCTAATCTTCCTGTAATCTTAGCTTTTAATCTACCTCTAATTAGCATCCAATCTTATCTTCTGTTCTATCTAAAATTCTCTCTCTCTCTCTCTCTCTCTCTCTCTCTCTCTCTCTCTCTCTCTCTCTCTCTCTCTCTCTCTCTCTCTCTCTCTCTCTCAGAATTGATCAAAGATATTTAAATACATTTATACAGAAGCTTGGCTAGTGGAGAACAAAAACATCATCTTATCTTCTACCCTAATTTACTCTCTGTCACTCTATCACTTATTTTCTTGGTTCATCTCACACAATCCTCTCTCTCTCTCTCTCTCTCTCTCTCTCTCTCTCTCTCTCTCTCTCTCTCTCTCTCTCTCTCTCTCTCTCTCTCTCTCTCTCTCTCTCTCTCTCTCTCTCTCTCTCTCTCTCTCTCTCTCTCTCTGAATTGACACTTAAGGATTAAACAACAACTACGAAGAGAGAATCACATAGATTAAAAAAATAAAGATACCTCCATTATCATTTGATTGCTTGTAGTATAGAGTATTGAAGAGGACGATATAGCATAGCATAGTACTGAAGAGGGAGATTGCTTGTAGCAGGGTAGAGAGTGTTGTAGAATAGAGATTATTTGATTTCAACAAATGCTATCAAAACCACTCCTGATATTGCTTGTAGCAGGTTAGAGAGTATTGTAGATAGTTCTGAGTGTTGCTTCAGAAGAATTCATATGCAAGAAACCATATTCTAGAGGGAATGAGAAAAGTACACAAAATTTCAAACAAAACTAGAGCTTTGAGAAGGAATGAAGAAATGCCCAGAAATAGACACATACTTGTCCAAAAATGATTAAAATTTACAAGGAAACTCTCAAGTCAAAAAGGTGTCTCTGGGTAAAAAATAAGCTTAAAATATGATGTGTACGTCATTTTATATCATTTTTTAACTTCCGCCCTTTTAAGAAGCAAGAATGAAAATGATTCTAATATCTTTTCATGTTGAAAATTCATGAGGGCATTAAAGAGTCGTATATTAATGATTGGCTCAATTTTTATAGAAAATAGAATTGTATTTTTTTAGTTATGAAGATTTTGAGAAAAAGTAACTTTATCCTACAGTTTGAGAATAAAATAATAGGTGAAATCTATTGAAAATACAAATACAAGATTTGCTTGATTGTAGAAGATCTCTTATTGTAATATTATTTTGGAATCTCTTTTTAGAGAGAGAGAGAGAGAGGTGAGAGAAACCCCTTAAGGGGCAAAAAAGAGAGTCAATATTTCTCCTAATGGCAATGGTGGGCTGGCAAGGCTAACAAACCCACTCTAGAAATGTTCAACATCCTCAAGAAGAAGAAAGAGAGGGACTCCATCCCATTACTCACCAAAGAGGATGGTTCTAAAGCCAAAGACAATGCTGAAAATCTAGCCATAGCTAAGATATTCTTCTCTAAAATTTTCAGCACTCCTAGAGTTAGTAACAGTGATGAAATGAATGCCATGCCAAGATTGCCATGATAAGAAAAAAAGTGGTCCCCCTTGCAATAGCCAACATCCTTGATGGGGACCTTCCTATTGGAGAGATTAAATATACCATCATACCTTGGCTAAAGGAAAGAGCCCATGCATAGATGGCCTTCCAAATGAACTCTTTACAGAATTCAAAGAATTCTTGGTTAGCCCATTGTCGTGAATGGGGAATTGAGTGACTCTCTTTCTCTCAAAAGATCAATAAGATAGGGTTGTCCACCACTAGCCCCACTTCTCTTTTCCATAGCAGCAGATGCTTTAGGATGGCTTATCCAAGACGAAACAGGGAAGGGCAACATAAAGGGCGACAAATTGCCTAATATGAAAGACATGGTACTCAATCAATTTGTTGATGATACCAATGTGACTATTAACAATGATCATGTGGCCTAAGTTGTTCTTTGGAACTACTTACAACTATTTTGCAAAGCCTCATGTTCTATGATAAAACCAGCCAGAATAAGAATCAAAAGCATTATTTCCTCCCCCCAGAGATGGTTGCTAGAAGCTAGATGCAAGGAAATAGAAGTTGGTAAAGTCTTTAGATTGCTTGGAATACCAAAGGGGTTTGGAGATACCATGAAGTAGAAATGGGAGTAGATCCTTGAGAAACTCAAGAAAAAGTTTGAAAGATGGAAAGGGATGCAACTAAATATCGCTAGAAGATGTCTAGTACTAAAACATATTCTCATCCCCTCTACAATTTACTTATTGGCATGTTGGCAACCATCCTAAGTAGGCATGAAGCAATTGGAGCAACTAGGAAGGACCTTCCTATGGAGTTGAGATGGAGATAAGTTCAAAGTTCTTAAAGTCTCACATGCTATATATACTACCCCTAAAAAGCTAGGAGGATTAGGACTACCAAACCTTTAATGCATAGCAAATAAACTTGGTGTCAACTAGGTTGGTAGAGAGGAAAAGGATCAGATAACACTACTACATGCCTTTGTCAAACAATTCGAAGTTGCAAGCTACCCCTAGATGGAAAAACCTGGTCCCCCCTCACTGTTATCATCGGCCTAGTTAAAATTAAAGCAAAAGAGTGCTTTTAGGACTGACCAAAGACATATGGGGGATGTGGTTCAAATATATTTAACTCTTGGTACCCTCACCCCATCCTAATGTGACCTTGCCATGGGCTACTCGGGACTTTTTTTGGTTCAACATCTTCCATGCCATATCTGAAATAGAACTGAATAAAGCATGCAAACTTCATAAGTAAGGTATCAACACATGGGGCGACATGTGGGATCTGTAATGTCCCCATTACTTTGTTTATTTTAATGTGCTTATAGATTCCAAAGAAAATTAATTTGTGAAACTAACTCTCATTATGAAGATAATAATTATTATTAATGAGTTATTATATGCCAGTTCATAGAAGAAAGACTTGGGAGACTCTCCCAAGACTAGCTTATTAAAACTATGTTTGTAGTATAGAACAACAAAAATAACTAGCCTAGTGGATAGTCACTTGGCAATTAAGTACACTTCAATGATGACACTACCGTGATGGATGACCTCCCGAGAAGATTTTCCTACAAGCTAGTGGGAGCTTCTCATGCGTAGTCAATGGCACCAACGAAGCCTTCGTAGCCCGTTGCCAAGTATGCCAAGGTCTATGCCTTGGTCACCGCCTTACTTGCCGCCCCAACGACGCACTATGCGGTGCTCGCCTATAGATTCATAAATTTTTATCTTCACACTATAAAAATGGAGCTCCCTCTCTGGCGTCTTCAATGATGTCATTAGAAGTGCTAAAAGAAGGTGTTCTCTCTTTGTCATCGATGATGTCATTGAAAAACGCTAAAAAACAAGCATCCTCTCTTTTACTCCCCTTGTATCAATGATGTCATTAGAAGTCCTAAAAGAAGATATTCTCTCTTTGTCATTGATGATGTCATCAAAAAACACTAAAAAAGCAAGCATCATCTCTTTTACCCCCCTGTAAAACTATAAATTGAGGGCTTGGGGATGACCAGTAAGGGGGACATGAGCAATCTTGACGAGAACAAGACACTGATTGAGAAGGAGGAGACTCTATTCCACGAGACAAAGAGACATCATTCCATTCAACCCAAGGAAGGGGATACGCAGAAAGTCTCTCATCCTCTTCTACTCTAATTCGAGAAGAGAAGACGCTGAAGAACTTTATCCTATTCTATCAATCCAGTTAGAAGTCATACCTCCACTCTCGTCCCTATTAGAGAGAGAAGTATTGCTCTCCACGAGGTAAGAAGAACCATCCGCGAGGCCTACATCATTGAATTCCACAATAACCATCATCATCATCGAGAGTCTTACACCCTTGCCAACCAGTATTACTATCGTATTCTTCTTTTTCTACGAATCATATTTCTGTCATGGCCTCAAAGAAAAAGAATTCAAAAGCGAAAATCGTGAATGACCCTACTAACATGGAAGCAACATTTGGAGTTGCAAGCACAGGAGTCACTAACGGAGTCACAGGCGTGGATAACAACCCTTTACCAATCGTAATACCACAAGTTTTTCAACAAAAAAAAAAACTATCCGAATTCAATAGAAATAAGATAAGTCTCTTAAGACATACTGTGATCTTAGAGTATTCACTTGGTAAATTATTAGAACATCTTATAGGCTAGAAACTATTAGAAAAACTACGAAGTTCTAGAACTCATGAGAAATCATGAGAAATTTTTCAAGACGAATTTATCAAGAATGAACCCCGAAGAAATTAGTCAAGGATATAGTTTAATATAGAAACTTTGATAGAATATTTTAAGATCGAAAATATCTCTAAGTTAACGAAACTGACTTAAGATCAAGAAACTTGGTTACAAGAATAAACCTTGAACTAGGAAGTTAGAGACCCCAAAATCTAGATACCCTTAGTTAAATTCCAAGGGGAAGAGTTCATTATGTGAAATTCAAGTATCGATTACTACTAGATTAATCATCACTTGAAAGTTACATTATTGATTGAAGTCATAACTGCTTGAAGTCGTAACTACTTGAAGTCATCAATCTTGTTTGTGATTTTCTAGATTAGATCCTAATTGAATTAAGTATTGGAACACATAAAAATTAAGGAGCCCTATACCTCCCCCAAGGATAGATGTTGAATCCCCGTACCAAGAAGGGATGTTTTTTTAAACCCTCATTTTTACCACTACGGAAGCATGAACTGACTCCGATAGTGAGAGGTCTCCCAGCAAGGATCGCATTAAGTAGGAGGTGGTTAGGGTGCCAGGGGGGCTCTGGCTAGTAAATTCTTTACGCACCTAGGAACTACTTGGTCCCCTATATGGCCCAAGTTCTACTTGGGACACCTAAAAACACTAGCTATAGATGGATTTGATCTTGGTGATGTGCAGATGCGCCATATGAGGTAACACGTGAAATCTTAATTCTTCTCTTGTATAGATGGGAGAACACACATTATGGAACATAATTAATGAATTTGTTTTATTCTGATTGTATGTCCGTGAGTAAATTACACAAACGAACAACTGTGCATAAAAGAATTCTTTTTAATTAATGAAGTTATTTTTATATGTTTCATGTAATGTGATAGGTAACTAGATAACTAAGAACTTCCATAGAGGGAAGTGGGTGGATGGATTCCCAATGAATTCAGTCCTATGACAGGGTGGTCTCAATTAGCCGAGTGGTTTCCTGAAAAACAAATGCTAGGAAGAAACTCTAGGAAGAGTTGATTCTCTGACTTACCTAGGGTTTGGTCTCAGAACCAGAATTGTAAATTATCTTAGGGGAAAGGTATGGCGGCTATGCTAGAGCACTACGAGGGATTTCATAAATCCTTAGTCTGCTAGTGGAAAAAAAGTATTGTACTCCATGAACCAAGGGTAATGGCAGTCGCTCCTTGAAGCCTCTCGAAGGACACCTTTGGATGTGAGCTAGTTGTTTATAGGTGACTGTTAGGTCAATTAGGAACCTTCAGGTCAGTGATCCTCCGTGGGTAACGGCACGACGCTCCCCCTAACAAAATCGAATCATTTTGATTAGAGTATAGATGGAGACGGCTAGAAGGTAAACTCTGAGCGACTACTAAAACGTTACTCGTTACGTAATAAAGACGGGTACGTTACAAGATCCAACTACCAAAACAGGCTGACTCAAGAACAACTTCGAGTCAAATTCAGCTTGAAAAACTCTAAAACAACACTGATAAACAGTAGGACTTCACTGTGGGGCCTTCATCTCTTAGTAGCCATAAATATGGATCTCCCTCTCAACCATAGAGAGGAGCTTATCTAGTAGGGAATAAACCTTTGCTATCCCTTTCTGAGTTGTAGGTAGCAATTAAGAGTTATGTTGCAAACTAAATGAAAGATATCACATCAATTGGAGCCCCAAACAACACAATTACAAGTTCACTAATTTGTGGCTATTAGTTATTCAATCCAAAATGTCTTGTCTCATGTGGCTAGCTAGTCTCAAAGGTCTGTGGACTAATGAGAGGGCTCTAAAAGCTAGGTTAAATAATGGTCTATGCCCAAGATGCAAACAAAAGGTAGAATCTATCCCTCATCTCTTCTACACATGCCCACAAAACACTAACTTTTTTTGCTTCATCTAAGTCCTACTCATGCCCTACCATCCAACTAGAATAACTTGGAAGGAGATAATTTTGGGAGATATTTATGGCATCTCATCGCTTGTCTAGAATTGGTTGAGAAGTTTCTACATGTGGAATAGGATATGCAGGGACAATATAGTTTTTAATAATACATGTGTTGATCCTTTGCATGGTTTTAAGAATTATTTTTTGTTGCAGGTTGAAAAGATTATAAGAAGATATAAAAGCTTCATGTTGCTGCTCATATGGAGGCTGAGGAGGCAAAAGTGGCAGCAACCATCCTCCATGAGATGAAAAGCAAATTCAACTACAAGAGAAAGAAGAAAGAGAAACTTCTTTTTGTTCTTAAAATAGCTATAGACGTGTGTAACTGCAGAGCTGAGAGCAGGTAGGTTCCAAGTTCCTTGTAAAGAAGCTATAAATATCACGATTCATACAGCGATATAAATTTTACTTTTTTAAAATACTCTCCAAAGAAAAAAAAAAGCGTCACTAGTCTACAGACTACCACCCAGCGCAATCACGTGGATGGGCCAAATGCGAGTGGATCGCCATGCACGTCGCACGATAATGGCAGCACAACAGCCGCCGGGGAGAGCTGGGGCCACATGGCACAGCCCCTGACAAATGGCTGTCTACCACGTGCCTTGCCAAGCGGGGGGCGGGGACACCAGGCTTGGGTTTCGCGAATCGCGCCGCAGGCCCGAGGGCCGAGGCGATGCCGAGCCTGCGACCGAGCCAAAAGCAGGGCCGCGGGCCCCGGGGCGATGTTCAGAAAAGTTCTTCAACCTTCATAGGGCTGCACCTCCACGCACGCTGATTGGACCTCTGAGCTGCCACGTGAGACTAGCGTTGAATTGAATGCTCGCGAATGTGCGGCCCGCATTTTCAACGCGGTTGACTGACCGCGGCCATGAAGCGGTTACCGCCGTTTAACGGTAAGCAACTGCTAACATTTAACGGCTGCAACCGCCAGCCATAACTGGACTTTTGTTTTGACGTGCATTTTAAGAGGACGGTTAGTAGACCCTTTGACCCGATGACCGGCCGGCGGCCACACCTCTCTCTCTCTCTCTCTCTCTCTCACATTCACTTCCTCTACTGCGTCTCTCTCCCAGTGTCCTGACTCCCCTCCACATGCCACATGGTCTGCCTTCACTATACATATGGTGTTGACATCTTTTAGCATTCAAATGAAAATTGCCCTCGCCCTTTTCTTTAAGCCTCATATTCATTCGTGCACATGACACCAACTGCATTGCACATCAAACAGAGATTTTGTCCTTCTCCAACCTTTATGAAATTCCACATGACATAGTTTGTCCTTCTTCCCATCTTCAAAGCCTTTCTCGCCTTTCCAATGCCCCCTCCATCCCTTGTGCTCTAGGTGACATGATCAAACTATCAAGTCTACTCTTCAAAAGCACCTTTCTTGTTGACTTGCCAACTCCCAAAGCTTGTTGCAATCTCAAACAATAAAAATGTGCTCACCTTGAGGATTGAACAATTAGCATACTCCATCCATTGTACCATTGTGGTATATCTTTTGCATTTCCCCTTTAGATACATGTATCATCTCGCTACCTAACATGTGGTGTTGAATCCACGTACTTCCTGTGCTCACCCCTTTGCACTTTTCACTTTTCCATATCCAAGGATACTCTAAGAAGTCGTGCGTGATTGTCTCTTGTGCTCTAAAATAGGCCCTTATTTATAATTGACTAAACTTTCTCAAGAGTGGAGAGGTAGCATTAACTACTCTGCTTTTCTTTTTCCACTTTATGTAATAGAGGTGATGTTGCTAACCATACCAAACTAATGTGTACAACCTATTATTCTAAAGAGCAATCAAACGCAACCAAGTGCATCAAAGCAAGACGCATGTGGAAAGAGTTGAACAATGAAAAAGTGTGCATGATATAATCTTTGAAAAGAAAATTTCCACCAAATTTCTATCCCTCTTTAGACATAAGGACTCGATCCCATACTTTCAAGAAAACATCTATGAGATGTTTTTATAACTCCTTTATGTCCTAAAGTATCCCTCGAGTATCCTATGCTGCATATTCACATAATTAAGTATTCTAAAATTTTCATTTATTGGACTTCACTTCTTTTCCAAATTTTCCAAAAACTAGCTACAAAGGCGGAATAGTTAAAAAGGACACGTCTACTTTTTGAAAAGCGTACCCCATGTCCTTCATCTCAAAGCTTCTCTTAAGCTAATTCTTCAAAGCATCTAGCTCATCATGAGCACTCCCAGAAATCAACACATCATCAACATATAATACCAAAATAATAAGGCTATCATCATGGGCCTTCTTCGTGTAAAGACATCAATCCATAACACTATGGGTATAGGAATGTGAATGTGTAAATGCATCAAACTTATAGTACCATTCCCTAGATTCCTACTCAAGTATACAAAGATTTTTTCTCAATTTACATACTAGGTATTCCCTACCTTTTTTCACAAAGCCCTTAGGCTATTGCATATAGATGTCCTCATGTAAGTACCCATGTAGAAAAGTCATCTTAACATCCATCTGATAAGTCAAGATCTAAATGTATAACCAAGGCTAGCAGAACCAAGTGAAGGGTAATCTTGACTACAATGTAAAAATCGCATGGTGTAATGAACAGAATTGGAGCAAGGAGTAGAGAATATACAACAAATATGAGAAGAATAGACATTGCTTTAATTTCAAACAAATTGATACAAATATAGTTGTATCTACATATATACTTCCATTGTGAAGTGTAGATGGCAATCTAGACAAATGATAGGTGAAGAGCTTAAGGCTAGCCAGAAGAACTTTGATTGGGTAAAAGATATATCGATGACAACTTAAGAGGCCTCTTCCTTTTATAGCTTGATAAGATAGTCCATTCAGCCTATTTGACCATATTATGAACCTTCCCTAGTTGACCAAGAGATATTCCAAGGAATATTTCTTTATCATCAGACTGACAGGGTGTTGCCCTTGAAACTCCATTAGGGGGGCCATTGGCCTCCTTGAGACTCCCCAACCACCAAGGGTCATTTTGCCTACTCCTAGTCTCCAAAATAGAGGCCCCTAATAACTTCTGCAACCCGTAAATCAATGCATTGTACCTTGAGTAGCTACCAACATAACTTCTCTATCTAACCCAAAGGCTAGATCCACACATGTCACCTTTTTTCCATCTAGTCACATAGATCTCATTTGACCCACAAATCAAGACCTGCAAGCTCACACATGGCTCCTCCTCATAATGGGAGCCTTATAACTTGGAGTACCGTGGATAATTAGTGGCACCTTGTGAGGGTGGGGCATTGAGCATATCTAACACACAGGAGAGAATATCTCATCAAATTCAACTCCTTTCTCTTATTTAAAATTTTTTGTAATCAAATAGGCCTTATATGATGGCTTAATGCAACTAGCTTAATGCAATTGGGGGTGCTCTTTAGCTTATACACTCATTTGCACAGCAATGTATGTTTTTCATTAGATAAGAAAACAAAATCCAAAGTATGATTATTCTATAGTGAGTCAAATTCAAACTGCATAGCCCTCTCCTAAGATGAATCATAGACTATCTAACTAGGGTTGGCTATCTAACTGGGGCAACTAGGGCTAGCTGTCTAACTAGGGTTGGTTGTACAATAACAAGAGGCTCCTCCTAAAAGATCACCTTGCATATCTCAATCATCTACTCAAGTTGCTTATGTATATTTTCTCATGAAAGATAATGTCATAACTATGGATAATTTTTCTAGCCTTGTGGATTCCAAAGACAATAGTCCATCTCACCTATATCATTATATCCAAGAACGATGCATTTGATAGACTTTTGATCCAACTTTTTGTGCTTGTATTTGGAAATATAATGAAATGCCTCACATTTAAAGACTTACAAGTGTGTATATGAGGGATGTTTATCATGCATACCTCCTCACCAACTCTACAACCAAGAGTAGTGCATAGGGATCTATTAATCAAGTGAACTGCAGTAATAATTACCTTAGCCCAAAATGTATGAGGTAAGCTTACATGACTAAGCATATTGTGGACTCTCTCCTCAATAGGTCTATTCATACACTATGCAACATCATTCTAGGGTGGGGTATAGGGGACGATTAACTAATGCTTAATGCTTCCATCATCACAAAAATGTTGAAAAGCACATGAGAAATGCTCACCTCCATTATCATATCTTAGGCATTTTAACCTATACCCAAACTAGTTCTCAACCAAAGCAACAAAGTGCTAAGATGTGGCTAAAACCTTTGAATTCTCATTTATACAATAGGCATAGAATTTATGTGAAAATTCATCAATGAACAAGACAAAGTACTTAGCACCTCCCAAATATTGATAGGGCATGGGGCCATAAACATCCAAATGAATAAGAGCTAAGGGCTCATCTATATGTATAGAACTAGCCTTCTTATGAGTATTACATGTCTATCTACCATATAAACAATGATCACAAGAAAATAAAGCATGAATAGTCCAAGGGTGGGAGATACTACAAATGATTCAAAACTGAGGGAGATCACTAACAACTAATACATGATTAGTGGATTTAGAGACAAGCAAAGGATAAATACTACTAATCTTGACACCTATATCAAAAGTGAGGTTGCTGCGAGTGATTTTTCATACAGATCAGTCACCAAAAGAAATATAATATCCTACATCATCCAACAATTCAGTAGAGATGAGGCATTTGGCCAAAGTCAATACATGATGTACATCATGGAGAAAGTACCAATGGAAAACTCCAAATATGTATCACACTAATGCCAATAATATCATATACATAATCATCTACCAAGCATATTGAACCAAAAATAGTATAGTCTCACTATAGAACCAGAAATAGCATATTGAACCAGAAATAGTATAGTCACTATAGAACCAACTACAATGTGGGGTCACATGAAAGGAAGCACTTGAATCAAGGACTAATATTGAGAGAATGAAGACTGAATATCAATCAACTATGTGGCACTAAGTGAAGAAGTAGCTAAAATATAACAATCTAAACTATACTCCAATGCATTAATCTCCTCAATCCTGATAGTGGACTTAGTAATATGCTAATCATTAAATGACTTAGCATCATTCTACACTTTTCCTTTTTCCTTCTCATGGCTATATTGGTGCATCTTATAGCATTGTGGTCATGTATGCCCCTACTACCCATAATAATGACAAGTAAGATAAGACTTAGAACCAGCAGATTTATTGTGACCCTACCAACAAGGTCTAGACTTAGAACTATTCTAGTGTGGGTCTCTACCACAATAGTCATAATGGTCTTTAGGATCATTCCTACCCATAATTGTAAGAGCATGGCAGGTGTGGGTTGCATCAATTTTCTTCCTATTCATTTCCTCAATCGCTAAAGCTCCCTCTATATTTGAGCATTTAAAACCATCCTCAGGAGCAGTAGTGCTAATGGCATTATGAAAGGTATCCCAAGACTCTAGAAGAGTGACAAGCAAAAACATAGAGTATATGTTATCATCAAAGATGATCTTCTATGATATAATTTGGTTACAAATAGAGTAAAACTCCTTCAAATGAGTAATATTAATGTATACTTGCTTAGACACAGTGATAGTGGACTTGCATAGCTCACCAACGTCATCCCAAGTATCAGCATCTATATCTTTTGGCTTTATACCTTTGCATTTCAATGGGTTGACGACCTGCTTCTTTTGCATAAAAATGTTTCATATTTGGGTCTTCCAATAGTTAAAATTATTGCCATCCAACTTATCAATGTTAAAGATGATACTATCCCCATCAGCACTAGAATCACTTGCCATTATGACTATAAAAAAGAGAGAATGGGATATCATAATAACAATAAAATATCATCAAAGTTGAGCCAAAATTCAATACAATAGGAGGAGAACAACTCAATGTGTTATTGACCACAAAATAGAAGTACTAAAGTGCTTGAAATAAGTCTCTACTCTTAGTAAGACAGCTCGAATTTGAATTTTAGCAATGTTCTTCATAAAACTACAGTATGATAAGTCAACTATAGGTAAATGTCCAAAATGAGATGATCCCAGTACCAAGGAAGTCTAGATAGCAACAAGACTTACAATGAAACTAGCAATGTCCACAAGAAAGAGCATGCAACTCCAAGTACCAAATACTATCAAAGAATCCAAGAGTGTCAAATATATATGCATCCCAAGTAGGGGTTCACCAAGTACATAAGCTAATTGTGCATAAGAGATCTCCAAAGAACTATTAGATCTACCAAGCTACAATCAACTCACTAATCATGCAGTGAAGCTTAGCACATAATAAAGCATGTATCCATGACTGATACCTATTTGATAGAAGCAAGTACTGGGTATTTAGATATCAAACAAAAGCCCATAATAATTAATAACTACAAAAATAGTGTCTTGATAAACCAATGAGCACATACAAAGATCCAACAAGCTCCAAAGACCAAGCTTTGCAGTAAAAAAAATTAAAGCTCTCGCCCACGGTACCCATCACTATCATGTTAAAGATGTACATTGATTTAATGAATTGATATACTCTTAGAATTTAGATTCTTAAAACTTTATTGCACAATTAAATATGTACACAGATTACTCATGTATTTAGAAATACAGGGAAAGGAATTTGAATTGCAAAAAAGAGGTATAAATAGCATATCATGCACTTATGTAGTGCCTAATTTGGGATTTATAGAGGTGGAGGTGCTAAAGAGAGAGGCCCAACCATTAACATGCATGCTTTGCTAGTGCATTTATTTAGGGCTTAGTTTTAGGGAAGCACATGCCATAGAGGAGCATGAGAAACTCCCTATGATAAAGTATGTGCCATGCATGTTGTAAGGCAACCTTCTTTATATCAATGTTACTTCTGTTGGGAATAAAGGCATCTATGCCTATGCCACTGTGTATTCACTACACTGACAGTACCCATACAATTGTACACTATAGGTAGTGGGCACCCGCCACTTTCACTTCATTCTTTATTCTTTTAGTGATATTTGAATAAGGGAAGGCTGGTCACACAATGTGACTATTGAAGTTCCCACATCTTGAGTCCCTCTCTCTTGCTCTCTTGCGCCATCTGTCATAGCTCACATATTCGATACTTTTGTTTGCTTGTGCCCTCACTCAAGCTTCTCCCTTCAACTAGTATCAAAGATGTGGTTGAGGAACTTCACCCAACATTGTCTTGGCCCAAATTTGAAAGCTTCAACTCTTCACCATTGGCAGCCATGGCTACACTTGAAGAGGTAAATTTTGTGACTCCCACTTATCCCACCCTATATCAAGGACCTCCCCAAGGCTCTATTGAGCCTTATTTGAGCTTCCCTTTGGGCCCCATTACGAACAAGTTTCCTAATAGGCCAACCCCCTTCCCTACTCAGTTTTGGTTCATCTCCTACCTCCCATGTGGCATCGATACTCCTCTGCACTTGGGCAATCTCTTAGACTCTTCCTCAACATTGATCAACAACCTTGAGAATTACTTTTGAGCTCATTTTCTTTAGCTATTCACTATTTTAATTAGGCAACGTGTTGTTATCAAACAGGGACAACCATTGAACCACTTTGAGAGCTTCATTTATTCTCATTTGCTCATAATATGATGATGGGATCATTAGAGGATGCATGTCTAATGTCTTTAGATGTTTTTTTTGTTAAACTTGAGCTTCATTTGGGTTGTATAAAGTAGCCATTGTTGGTTATTGTAGAAAAATTATTGTAATACTTATGGGATAGCCTATTTCTCAAAGTTTATGGAGCTCTACTTATGCTTGTATGCTTGCATACTGATGCCTTATCATTGGGGGTTGTTATGTTGATATCTTGGAATGATTTTGCAATTCATTTGAGCTTGAAATATCTCAATTTTCAACTACCATTTGAGTGTTATGATAATAAGATAGTATACCATTTCATCAATGCGCGTGTATGCCTCTTGCTCTTAGATGTTGTTTGAGCACTCTATTAGATACATTGATATCTGACATGGATGCTACATGCTATGTTTTGGACTTGGTTACACCAATATTAGTTGTGATTTATGCTATTGGTTGCTACTTTGGATGCTAAAATAAGAGCTTAAAGAAGATATTAAGTCTTTTGCTTTTGGATGTATGTCACATGTGTCTTGGATATCCAAATGCTATGCACATGATGTATTGAGATTCTTTTGCTCATCTTGCATTTACTCTTTGTTCTAGTGGGTGCTTTCCTAACACTTGGATGTTACATAGAGCTTTGGATATTCACAATTGAGCTTGACCTTACTTCAAAATGAGACAGTGGGACTCACTTTGAAAGATAGAGAGCTTGAATGAAAGCACACAAGCAAAAGTAAGAGCAAAGCAAGAGATATGGTGGATGGAGTAAGAGAGCAAGAGATAGAGATATTGTTTCCTGGAACTCCAACAATCACAATGTTTGACCGGCCTTCCCTTATTCAAATGTCATTGAAAGAATAAAGAATGAAGTGACAACGATGGGCATCTACCACTTGTAATGTACAGGTGTGCATGTACTATTAGTGTAACTAATACATGGATGGCTAAACACATGCATTTTTACCCTAACAACCTTCCACTTAAAATGAATGTAACATCTAAGTATCCACTGTGGATCCATAAGGGATCTTGGCCATCTTGGCCTTCTGCTCATTAGATTATGGGAAATTAGTTTCATTAGCCTTCACATGAGAAGGTAATGGACAACCAATAGGCTTAACATCCTATATATGAGATCACTCATGGACCTTTTGGACATACTCCTTTTGTGATAAGTAAAGGAGTTCCTTAGAGTGATCATGCATGATGTGCATCCCAAGAATATATAAGGCTTGTCCCATGTCCTTCATCTCAAATCTCTTCTTAGGCTGACCTTTTAAGGCATCTAACTCATCATGAGTACTCTCAAGAATCAACATATCATCCACATAGAGTACCAAAATCATAAGGCTTCCATCATGGGCCTTCTTCATGTATAAACATGGATCCATATCATTGCAGATATATCCATGTGTCTGGCATCAAACTTATGATACCATTCCCTACGTACCTGCTTAAGGCCATAAATGCTCTTTCTCAACTTGCACCCTAGGTATTCCTTGCCTTTTTTCTCAAATCCCATAGGATGCCACATATAAATATCATCATGCAAGTCTCCATGTAAGAAAGTCATCTTGGCATCCATCCAAGAGAGGTCTAGATCTAGCTATGCATCCAAATCCAATACCAAGTGCAGGGTAATAATCTTAACTACAAGAGAGAAGTCTTCATCAAATTTAACACCATACTCTTACTCAAAATCCTTAGCAACCAATCTGGCCTTATAGGTTGGCTTTGGGTATCTAGGTGGACTCTTGAACTTGTGTAATTACTTGCATGGCAAAGCACATTTTTCACTAGGCAAAGGAACTAAATACCACATATGATTTTTTTGCAATGAGGCATATTGTGACTACATGGCCCTCTCCCAAGAGTGACTATCACCTCTGCACATGGTTGCATTATGGGTAAGGAACTCACTAGCATCTATCACCATAACGTAATCCATAAAAGATAGAAACTTGAGTGATATCTATCTCTAGTAGACCACCACAAAATAGGATGTGGGGCTTGTATATCCTATTTAATATCAAGGTCTTGGGCCATTAGAGCATCAACTAATGCAAGCTATCTACCTAACTGTACAATAATAGGAGGCTTCTCTTGAAATATCACCTTACATACCTCAACGACATGCTCAAGCTGCTTATGCATTTTCTCCTTATGGAAAACAATATTATGGCTATAGATGATCTCATAACTTCTGTATCCTAGCCATCATAACATATATACATATTTGCAGTGCCCTTAAGGTACCTCATAATACCCTGTATGGCATCCCAATGCTGCCTACTAGGTGTAGCTATATAGCATACCACAACTTCCACTACAAATACTATGTTAGGATGAGTGACTATCATAGTATACATCAAACTTCCCACTACATATGTATAAGGGATATTGGCCATCTTGGCCTTTTGCTCATCATATTGTGGACGATCGACACCTCGTATGAGAGGATAAAGGACAACCAATAGGCTTAACATCATCCTGCATATGAAATTTCTCAAGAACCTTCTAGATGTGCTTCTTCTATGACAAGTAAAGAATCCCCTTAGAGGGATTGTACATGATGTGCATTCCAAGAATATGTGAGACATGTTCCATGTCCTTTATCTCTAAGCTGTTCTTGAGCTAGTTTTTAAAGGTATCAAGCTCATCATGAGCACTCCCAGCAATCAACATATTATCTACATAGAGTATCAAAATGATAAGGCTACCATTATGGGCCTTCTTCGTGTATAGACATGGATCCATATCACTACGAATATATCCCTATGAATGTATAAAAGCATCAAACTTATGGTACCATTTCCTAGGTGCTTGCTTAAGGCCATAAAAGCTCTTTCTCAACTTGCATACTAGGTGTTCCCTACCTTTGTCCTCAAATCCCTTAGGTTGCCACATATAAATCTCATCATGCAAGTCTCCATATAAGAAAGTTATCTTAATATCCATCTAATAGAGGTCCAGATCTAGATGCGCAACCAAAGCTAAAACCAAGTGTAGGATAGTCATCTTGATGACTACAGGAGAGAAAGCTTTATCAAAGTCAATATCATGCTCTTGCTTAAAACCCTTAGTAACCACTCTGGCCTTATAGGTTGGCTTAGGGTATCTAGTTGCACTCTTCAACTTATACACCTACTTTCATGGCAAAGCATGCTTTCTACTAGGCAATGGAACCAAATCCCACATATGAATTTTGGATAATGAGTCATACTCTGATTGCATGGCCCTCTCCTAAGAGTGATATCACTTTTGTGTATATCCTCATAGGTAAGAGACTCACAATCATCTATCATTATAACATACTCCATGGAGGGTACAAACCAATCAAGTTGACATCTATCTCTCTAGATCTCCTCAAAACGAGTTGTGCGCATGTACATCTTGTCTAACATCATGGTCCTAGGCTATTAGAGTATCAATTGTTGCATGTTGTCTAGCTGATTGTATAATAATAGAAGGCTTCTCTTGAAATATTACTCTATGTACCTCAATGACTTACTTAGATTGCTTATGCATTTTCTCCTCATGGAAAACAATATCACGGCTATAGATGACCTTTTGAGTCTACAAATCCCATAAGCAATAGCCCATCTCACCTACATCTCGATAACCAAGAAAGATGTATTTCATAGACTTAGGATCTAGCTTATTGCGCTTGTCCTTCGAAACATATCTAGCGTATAATGGAGGTTTTCCAAAACATATCTTCTTTACAACTTTATAGTCAAAAACAATATATGGGATCATTTAATCAAATGTACAGTAGTAGTAACTTCCTCATCCCAAAAGTATTATGGTAAGTGTACTTGGCTAAGCATAATGTGGACTTGATCTTAAATCATCCTATTTATGCACTCAGCCATATCATTCTAGGGTGGGGTGTATGGGTAAGCCAACTAGCACTTAATATCCCTCTCATCACAAAACTCCTCAAATACTTTAGATACATACTCTTTCCCATTTCAAATCGTAGGTATTTTAGCCTATATCCAAATTGGTTCTCAAAAAAAGCAAGCCAATGCTAAAACCTAGACAAGACTTTCGATTTTTACTTTATGGATATGCCCATACCTTATGTGAGTAATAGTTAATGAAAGTAACAAAATACTTTGTACCACCTATCAACTTACAAGGTTTATCACGAATTGCTTGGTGGGGGGGCTTACTTGAGTTGTTGCGCCAAACACACACTATACGCACAAGATGAAGCTCACTCAAGAACACAAGAAGAGAGATGGAAGACAAAATGTTTTCTTGTTGATTTCTTTTTCTTGTTTCATAAAATACAATATACAAAAAGTATAGATGAGATACAACATAAACCAAAGTGGTCTACTAAGTCAAACAGCGTATAACTGTCTATACTAATCAACTAGTGCTATAACTATGCCAACTATAGGTATGTGCAACAAAGTAAATATAGAAGTCATAAGTCATTGGCCATGTGAGGATTGTAATAATGACCACCAACCTGCTAAGTGTAGACGTACATACCCATCTAACCAGGTGTCCATCATCAATGTCCACATATGTTGAGCTTGCCATCTCAACGCTCCCCCTCAAGATCAACTATATCTTTGCAACTCCAAGTAAGCTTTGAAATTTTTGAAGCTTCTCTACACACAATGCCTTTGTGAAAATATTAGCTATTTGATCATGTGTACTAGCATATACCAAGTCAACCTCTCCTACAAGTATCTTCTCTCTCACAAAGTGGTTATACATCTCAATGTGTTTTTTCCTAGTATGGAACATTAGATTCCTAGTAGCTAACTGTATGTTGCTCATGTTGTCACAGTGAATGACAACTGGGCCATCTCCCTACACATCCAAATCACCCAATAACTTTTGCAACCATACCACCTTACATGCTACCATAGTAATACCTCTATTCTTAGCCTTTGTAATCGATAAAGCAACTATAGGTTACTTTCTACTGCTCCATGTAGTTGCTACTAAGGGAAGACATGAATCTGCTAGTAGATCTTTTGTTAGACATGCTTCTAGCCCAATCTTTTATGTATTCGAACACCTGTATATCTTTATCTGCCTCATAAAAAAGTCCATAATGCAAAGTAGACTTCACATATCTCAATATGCATCTAACTATATCCAAATGAGGCTTTGTAGGGGATTTGCATAAACTAACTAACAAAGCCAATAACATAGCTCAAGTCTAGTCTTGTGATAATCATGTAAATCAAACTTTCTAATATTCTATTAAACATAGTAGGGTCTTCTATCTCATCCCCAACATCAACATGCAACTTTACCTTTTGCTCCAATGGCACTCAAAGAGGATTACACTGTTATATCATACTTAGACAACATATCCAACACATATTACCTTTGGAACAGCCATATACCATCATCACATCTGATCACCTTAGTACCAAGAAAGTACCTTAGCTCACCCAAATCCTTTATCTCAAACTTCTTCTTCAAAAATTATTTGACTTCAATAATCCCACTATCACTATCACCTGCAATAAGCAAGTCATCCACTAGATATATGGCTATGATGATCAAGCTTGCATCTCCCTTTCTCACATAAAGTGAGTGATCAACATCAAAAACTTAAAAGTCAGTGTTGAAAAGATACTCTCTGATCTTGTTAGACCATGCTCTAGGTGCTTGATTTAGCCCATAAAGTGCCTTATTTAACTTGCACACATATGTGGAATGCTCTAAATCACCATAACCTATTGGCTGCTCCATATATATCTCTTCTTCCAATTCAGCATGTAAGAAGTCATTCTTGACATCATTTGTTACAAACTCCAACACACATGTGGCTGTTGTGCTTTCAAAGCGCAATCACACATCTAACACTTGTCATCCTAGCAACTAGATTGAATGTGTCTTCATAATCTATGTCATATGTTTGAGCATAGCATTTTGCAACTAGCCTAGTCTTATATCTGTGCATAGAACCATTTGTATTATGCTTAATTTTATAGACCCACTTTCAAACAAATAGCTTTCTTGTCCTTAGGAAATGGTACTAGATCCCACGTCTTATTGGCTTCTATTGTAGCCATCTTCTCATCCATTGTTGTATCCCAATGAGCATGACCAACATATCCTCAACCACCTTTACCATATAACCATAATGGTGAGTTGCATAACCTTCAAAACCAAATCTTTTAACAAGGTATCTGACCCTACTAGACCCATATACCATTGGATCACTTAGTAGATCCTTTACATTACCATGTACTCTCTGTATAGCCCCAATGTCTTAACTAAAGAAATACCAAGCTCATCATCCAAACTCTTTGAACCACTATAATCTCCATCCAATCCCAAATGACTACTAGATATATCATTATCATCTAATACTTTCTTCTTCCCTTTGTCTTTACCTACAACACTAGTAGATGCACCTGAAGGTGTGGGATGGCTTCTTAGTCTCCTAGACCAAGGGCTAACTATAACACTAGTAGATGCACCTGAATGTGTGGGATGGCTTCTTAGTCTCCTAGACCAAGGGCTAACTATAGATATAGTACCAAATGATATTTTTAGTCTAGTAAGGCTCCACGATTCTTGCTCTTCTTTCTGCACATAACTATCATCATCATCATCATCCACAATACATCACTACTATCTTCACCCCTTTCCTTGCTTTTTCTACTTCTTCTCCTTTTCTTACTTTTAATGTTCATTGTATTTGAAGAGAAGAGGTGCCAGCATCAAGCTACTCATACCATCCCCTACTCACTCTAAACTCACTTGTGATAGGGCTATAACAATGATATCCTTTCTACTCTCAAGAGTATCCAATAACAATACATTTTTTAGCCTTTGAATCAAGCTTCTTTCATAGCTCATCTCGTATATGAACATAATGCAATATAACCAAACACTTTCAATGTGATGCATTAGGCTTCTGCTTGTAAATCATTCTTCAAGAGTCATTCCATGAACTTCAACCGCAGGAGTTCTCTTCATAATAGAGAACAATATAAATAGAGAACTTCAACCGCAGGAGTTCTCTTCATAATAGAGAACAATATAAATAGCTTCAGACCAAAGATATTTTGGTAAATTCATTTCAACCACGTCAATGCCTGTGCATCTTTTGTAATATGTCTATTTTTCATTTCTATGATTCTAATTTGCTATGGGGTATACTTGCAAGTAAATTGTCTCTTTATTCCATGAGATCTCAAAAAGTCATCAAACTCATTAGAGAGGTACTCTCCCTCTCCATTTGATCTCAAACACTTAACTTTCAAGCATGTTTTCATTTCAACAATATCCTTAAAAGTTTTGAAGTGCTCAAATGCATCACTCTTTTCCTTTATGAGATATATCCATAGCTTTCTTGAACAATCATCAATAAACATGACAAAATATCTACTATCACCAAGAGATATATTTTGTGTAGGGTCCTAAACATCTATGTACACAAATTATGTATATTCCTACTCACATCTCTATCATATGAAAAAGATTGTCTTGTCTACTTACCAAACTAACATGCTTCACACACTTTATGAAATTCTACAACTCTAAAAGTCGGTAACTTTATTATCAACCCTTTGGAATGTATTAATTTTAACATTTGCACATTTGCATGTCCAATATGTTTGTGCTATATACCAATGTTTGCCAACCACTCCTTTGTCTTTAGCATACATAGCAATATTCATAGTAGAAATTCGAGTATCTAAAGTTAACATGCAGCCAACTCTACTTCCTTTTGTAACCAACTTATACTTATTATTAAAATCTTCTACAAAGCAACCTTTTGCATTAAATCGAACCTATAACCCTTGCTCTACCATTTGACTGACAAACACTAAATTCTTTGTGATTGATGGTACATATAATGCATCTAATAGAGTCTTTGTCCATATGCCATCGTACAAGGAGAAGGAAACTTTTTTAATATGTGAAATTAGGTGGCATGAATCACCACTCATCTACACATAACCTGAATTTTGTAAAGCTTACATCTCTTCAAATATTCAGCATGATTGGTCATATGTTTAGATGCATCTAAATCAATATATCATATATTATCATGTGTCTCCTTTCCTATAACATTATTTATCATATGCTACATAACAAACAGATACTCATTTTTGTCTTCATTTTATTGTGAAGACGACACATAGTTTCATTGTTGCAATTTACCACTACGAATATCGTCCTTCTTAGCATAACAGTGGGTTGTAATATGACTTGTTTTATCACAATAACGATTTAAAAATATCAAAATTTCCAAAATCTCTATTCTTCCATTCACCTCTTTCTCTAGAGCTCCCCCTGCCTCTAAAGTCTCTACGGCCTCCTAAAACCTATATTTCACTCAACTACTAATTTAACATGTTTTTCTAGTTATCACCAACATGTCCCCATATCATGGCCTCTTGAAGAGGATATGCCACATCCCTTTCTTGAACTTGAGTAAAATGCTTGGACCTATTTACCACTTCTTTCATATGATTCATCCTATATGTTGATCTCTTCAATGATCATGAGAGATACAAACTCATCAAAAATTGAAAACAACTTTCGTAGATACACAGAAATGACTAACGATTTCCAAGACTTATCGTTACTAAGGTCACCTAAAATAGATGAAAATAAATCATCATCATCATCAGGCATTGCATCAATAGCTGTTAAGGCATTTGTAATGCTTATACTTTTAAAACTTACTCATTTACAGACATCTTCTCTTTCTTTAAAGTATTCAACTCTTTCTTGAGTTGAATCTTCCATGCCTTTTATGTTTACTTAAAACATATTCTCAAAGATTGTCCGTGAGGCATCATTCAACTATGAAGCATCAAGAGAAGAAGCTGCAAGTATCTAGTTATCATCAAAATTAGTCTGCATGACATTAATCTCTTAACACTGGACTTGCTAGGAACAATGCTACAATCATAAATTTTTTCTCCTAGACTTTATCCTTTCCATTTTCTTTATGATTATCATTATGTATTTAACGGAACTGTGGCTAAATATGACCCTACTTCCCACAATAGTGAATGCAGACTTCCCAGTCACATGACTTACTTTTAGACTATCTATATGACTAAGAACGAGACTTTTAAAAGTCTCTCCCAAGGCAATCATTACCGCTCCTACTATTACTACCTTTAATTGTCAAAGTATGAGAGGTGTGGGAACCATTGATATTCTTTTTATTAACCTCCTCATTCAAGAGCACACCCTGTATATTCTACAATCTCAATCCATTACTAGCATGATATGCTAGCCATTATACAAGAGATAAAAGCATAATCAAAGACAAATATACTGCTATAAATGACAACAAAATAGCCTCAAAATCATAGCCAAATCAAGGGCTGAGCAAGAGAAACTACTTGAAGGATGAGCTATCTACTAAACATGAAGTATAAGTCAAGAGCATAAAATATAATAAAGTAATCAAGCCTATAACTATGTAAGTTGCTAAAATAACCAAGGCATGTAGCCATAGTCAAGATCAATGTAATAGAGTCCAAATCTTAGCTCAAAAGCATACCATAGCATGTCAAAAAGTATACATAATAACCGAAGTGTAGCAATACATCCACATTGAGTATCCTATAAAGCATCAATGAGCATTAGGCAATAAGCTTTTCACTGGTAAACACTTTTTTTCCTATTATTTCAAGCTCAAATCAGTCCCAAAAGCATAACCATACCATCCGAGCACCAAAATAGCATCCCTAAAGCATCAAACATGCATTATGAAATTTATTATTTGTTGTCCAAACCAAAATTGGTTTGTTTTGTGTAAAATAGAGAATAGAAAACTATACAAAATCAACTCTATGAGTGCCTAGATCTATAGTTCTCATTGCACTCTTTGATCCTAGCTATAGAATCCTAAAATTTGTTACCATATGCAAAAGTTATGGCCAAAATATGAGCTATCGAGCTATCATAGCTATCCATGTCTTCTACAGAATGCTTTGTATTCATTAAAAATATATAAAATGGCTACTCCTCACCTCAATAAGCACTCAACAAGGCTTAGTTTAGCCTTGGGAAGTCCTCAATAAGTGTAGAGCAAGCTAGAATAAGCCGAAAGAAGGAGAGTCAATGCATATCTTGAAAGAAAGAAACAATGGTTGCCATGAAACCTTGAGTTAAAGCTTTGAATTTGGGATGAAGCAAAGGATGGAGAAGCTCCTCAAATGATTGTCCCTAATACTAGTTGAAAGGTAGAGTAGAAGAACACAAGTAAAAGCAAAAGCTATAGTGGAAGCACTCAACAAGGCTTAGGGAAGCCTTAGAAAACTCTTCAACAAGCATGGAGCAAGCTAGAACAAGCTAGAAGATGGAAAGACTCAATGCATACCTCAAGAGAAAGAAATAATGGATGCCATGAAACCTTGAGTTGAAGCTTTGAATTCAAGCTGAAGCAAAGGATAAAGAAGCACCTCAATTGGTTGGCCTTAATACTAGTTGAAAGGTAGAACCCGAGTGGAAGCACACAAGCAAAAGAAAAAGCTATAGCAGATGGAGCAAGAGAGCAAGAGGGAGAGACACCATATGTGCAAACTCCAATAGTCACAATATGTGACTGATCTTCCCTTATTCAAATGTCACTAAAAGAATAAAGAATGAAGTGAAGTGGTGGATATCCGCCTCTTGCAATATATAGGCATTTAGCAACAACTGAATACATGGGTAGTTAGGGACATGCACCTTTATTTCCAATATGGTTGAGTTATGTATATGCTCTTTGGATGCAGTTATTGCCTATTGGGCTGATTTGATTCATGCTTTGAGCTAGCACCTATCTTTGTCGCAATCTGTTGTTTCCTACTTCGTTATGTATTGAGCTTCTTTACACTTACTCAATCACATCAATTGTGTATCTAGCAGTTCCATTATCTTTGAGAGCTATTATATGCTGATAGTTATGTATATTGGATGTATCCTTCTCTAGCACATTGAGTTTAGTAGTTCTTGCTACCAGTTGCATGGTCAATGTGACTACTAGTGGTTTGTACATATCCCACTTCTTGCAAGATATACTTGGCCATTGTAGATGGAATTCTATCAATTGATTGCTCACACTTGGCTTTGGATTTATTGCTATCATTACTTTCAGCATGTTGTAGTTACAAGTTTATGCATCATTTATGAGGGCAAATGCTTTGAATTGACTATCACTCTTTAGCAACTAGTAAACAACTCTACTCTTTGTAGTTTCTCCTTTGTTAGACACTATCTTGGTCTCGATTTTAGCCCATTTTATTGTCATTTACAATAGTCTATTTGTCTTGTACTATGCTTTCATTTATTAAATTATGGCTAATGGATCAAATGAGAGTGTTATCTTTAACATTGACAAATTGGATGGCACTAACCTAGCTATTGGAAGGCACAAATTTAAACCTTTTGGTTTTGGTATAGAAATTGCAAATTAAGCTATTGAGACATGAGGGTGTAAAGCTTGAACACTTTGGTATAGAGGGTCGGGCTCAATTGGATGAGTTATGTAAATCCATGATCATTTTATCACTCTCTAAGTAGGTTTTAGATAATGTTGTCCCTAAACGACACACCACCTAAGAGTTATGGGGATAAGATTTGTAATGTCTGTGACAAGAAAAGTCTTGACTCTCAAATCTATTGGATGAAGCAACTCATGGGTCTTTATATGAAGGAGGGGACTTCCAGTTTGCCCACTTGAATGAGTTTCATTTTATTTTCAACTATTTGTCTTTGCAAGGGATTGTCTTTAAGGATAATCTTCCTCCCTTGTTCTTGTTGGCTACATTGCTTGAGTCATAATACATTCCGTACTACTATGTGTGCAAATAAACCTCTACTGATGGATTGAAATTATAGGATGTAGAGAGTGCAATATTGAATGAAGAGGTTAACAGAAAGAAGATTGATATTCCCATAGTTCTCACGCTTTGACAATGAGAGGCAATAATGGTAAGAGCAGTAATAATCATCATAGGAGAGACTCTCAAAAGTCTTATTCTTAGTCACATCATGGATAGTCTCATAGTAAGTCTTATAGTCATAAGCCTACATTGAATTGTCACTATTATGGAAAGCAGGGTCATATTTGGCCATAGTGTCATAAAATGCAAGATGACAAGTGCAAGAAAAAGGAAAAGGGTAAAGTGTAGGAAAAGAATGATGATCACAACATTGTCTCTAGCATGTCAAGCATCAAGATTGAAGAGATTTATGTCGTGTAGACTAATTTTGACAATGATTATATGCTTGTAACTTCTTCTATTGATGTTTCGCAATTGACTAATGCCTCATCCACCTATGCTCAGTATTGGCTAATTGATTCAGGGGCTTCATTTCATGTTACCTCTCACCAAGAGTGATTCCACTCCTATCTGAACATTATAGGATCTATCAAATTGGGTAATGACTTGGAATTAGATATCGTTGGTATTGGAGATATCCAGCTACAATTTGCTTCATGTAGTATGTTTACTTTGCATGATGTATGCCATGTTCCAGCTTTGACTAAAAGCTTACTTTCTATTAAACAATTGGATGATGCATGTTATGTTGTATCCTTTGGGAATTCCTCATGGAAGATTACCCATGGGAATCTTGTCCTGGCATGAGGTGTCAAGTTTGGCACTCTTTATCCCTTGTATCTGGGGCCCTATTGGCTATGTTTTGGTAGTGGTGGCAACAATACCACATGTATTTTTATGGCATCGTCACCTACGAAGACAAGTGGTTGAAAATAGAATGAAACTCATTCAAGTGAGCGGACATGGATATCCCCTCCTTCATACGAAGGTCCATTAGTTGCTTCAACCAATACATTTGAGAGGTCGGGCTCTGCTTGTTATAGACATTGTGAATCTTATCTCGTAGCTCCCATTATAATAGACCTACTTAGAGAGTGAAAAAATGATTGTAGATTTACATAACTCATTCAATTCAACCTAATGATTGTAGATTTACATAACTCATCCAATTCTGTCTTTATGTCCTCATACATCAATGGCTTAATCTGCAACTTCTACACTAGAATCTACTAGATTTGTGCCTTCAACTATAATTTGTGCTATCTAACTTCTTAATGTTAAAGAGAGAAAAACACTTACCATTTTCATTATCTTCTATCCCTTGATTATTATAAATGTTTTGATTCTTGTGATTATTGTCTTTATGGCAAGCAAGCATGTAGTTTGCACAAAAAGTCTAGCATTATGCACATGGGTGAGTCTCTAGCTCTTATTTATTCTGATGTTTGTGGATCTATGTCGTCCTACAATTTGTTAGGTGGTGTGAAGTTTTTTGTTACTTTCATTAATGATTACTCACAAAAGGTCTAGGCATACCCCATAAAGAAGAAATTAGAAGTCTTTGCTATGTTTCAGCATTGGCTTGCTTTTGTTGGAAACTAGTTTGGGTATAAGCTAAAATACCTACGATTTGACAATGGGAAAAAGTACGTATCCAAAGTCTTTGAGTAGTTTTGTGATGAGAAGGGTATTAAGCATTAGTTGACCATCTTGTTCACCCCACCCTAGAATGCTATGGTGCTGTGACAACATAAATAGGACAATTTAGGAGCAAGTTATCAGTATGCTTAGCCAAGTAGGATTACCAGAGCACTTTTGGATTGAGGTAGTTACTATTATCATGCATTTGATTAATTAATCCCCATGTAATGTACTTGACTATTAGGTTACAAAGGAGGTATGATCTAGAAAACCTCCATCATATGCTCATTTTTGTATCTTTGGTAGTGAGGCTTTCTACCATGTTTCCAAGGACAAAGCGCAATAAGCTAGATCCTAAGTCTGTGAAATACATCTTTCTTGATTATGGGGATGTAGGTGAGATGGGATATCTCTTATGGGATCAGCAAGCTTGAAAGGTCATCCATAGCCATGGTGTTGTTTTCAATGAGGAGAAAATGTATAAGCAATTTGTGCAAGTTGTTAAGGTGATATTTCAAGAGGAGCCTCATGTTACTATATAGCCAGCTTGATGCTAAGAGGCATACTTCACGGTGGATTCCATGCCACGGTGGATTCCGTAAACTTTTATTACCGGGGCTCAAATACAAAGTGGATTCTTTGTGCGAGAAGTCGATGGGGACGCCTATCCTTTTCGGGTGTTTTGTTAATTTTATGTATACATGGGTGATTCCATAGCGGGTGATTTCGCAAAATACATATTTAAATTAATAAATGTTTATGAGTTTAGAGTGCACACTCGTGATAAATTAAGGTTAGGATTGATTTCTAACCAATTTATTTATGTAGCTGAAGACTGCTAGGTATTCACTTTTGTCGGTTTAATTGTATTATTTTACTAACAATTGTGAATGCTTCAGTTGATGTGTAGAGATAGCAGCGGTGGCAGTGGAAAGCATTGGAGGATAGCGTGTATTCAATGTTATCCTCAATATGTTGATGGGCGCATACCTTAGGCATGGCGCCTATATTTTGTCGCGCTTATTTATCAAAGCGCTTGATATTTATTTATTATTTTTGTATGTGCATGGGCGCACGATTTAGATATTTGTATTGGACATTGTATTTGGGTACGCCTGACTTCTTGGGCGCCCATTAGCTTTAATTCTTTATTGGCACAAAAGCAAACTCAAAAGCTAAAGTGTGCTATTTTGTAATTTGGGCTATTATTTGAGCTTGAAGATGATTAATATATGAAATACATGCTTTGTGAAGCGCTCACACAAGGCATGGGGGGAGATTGTACCCAATTGGTCTCTTGTTCATGTCATGCAAGCTTTCTACATTGATTTGTGAGCAATAAGTAGAGTTCTTTTGTTCTTGGGGACCTTCTGACGCTCACTATGCATGCATATGGCATCCCATCTGCACACTAGTGGTATCAGAGCGAAGCTGAGATCGAGAGCTTCCAATTGCTTACCATCTTGCGCGAAGGTGGAGCTCCTAGAACGATCACTCTACAGTCAGTTTCGTCACGAATGGTTGATACCAGTGTGTTCCTGGTGGTCAAGAACCCCCTTCTGCACTCTCTGATCATGAAGGACCAGCCTGTGGAGGCGGAGAACCACGTGGATATCTCCTACATCAAGTCGTCTTCAAACAGCAGATAAGACTCCATAGCTTAAAACCTTCAAAGCTTTAAAATCTTTGTAAGCTTAGTAATAAGCTTATTAAAAAGCTTAAGAACCCTCAAATTCATGATTTGGTAAAGCGGCATGCTGTCGCTTGAATCGGCGGCGCAAAAAAATGGCCCCCCCCTCCTTAAAAACGAAATCGTCGACAGTCAGATTTATAAAGCTTAGTCACTTAAGCTTTAGTGCCATAGGTCTTCCAAGTCTCCTAAATACTGCAAGTCACAGAGGTTACAAAAGACTTATTCAACAATTCCCATAAAGGCAGTTCACACACGCAGAAGCACAGAACTAGTCTATTGCTCTTTGGTAGACTCTGTTCACACCTGCTGCAGACTTGCTGAACTAGTTTCAGCTAGAACAGAAGTTCATACGTAGGTCATACGAAGATTATACGTCGTTTCTACGAAGACGGTTGTGTCAACGAATACCGCAATCGCAAAGAACAAAGACCATAAAAGCCAAACAAAAATTTACAAGCCTTGTATACCCGCGTTTGAGCTATTCTCATCCCGCTAATCAGATTTCGAGAGTGTGAGGTCTTTTGGATTTTATAGGATGGCTGAACAAAACATGGACGATTTTATGGCTGAAGGTGATTTACTCGAACCAACGATGGAACAAAAGTTGGATTTGATTATGATGCAGCTTGATGAAGAACGAAGAGCCCGACAAGCTTTGCAAGTTCAATTGGCCAATTTGCAATGATCTACCACCGACCAAGATGGATCGCAACCCGAAGATCTTATACGACGTACCATCTATGCGACACTTGAAGCCCAATCCATCCGCAAAGAAACAAAGATAAGTAAAAGAAACATCAAATTTCGTACTTTCAATGGATCACGAGATGGAAAGACTATACTTGCATTTATCAGTCAATTTGATGATTACTTCCATGAAGAAACATATGCTGAGAAAGACAAAATTAAATGTGTCACTAATCATTTAGTCGATCGAGCATCCTTATGGTGGACTGTGGTCCGCAAGAGCATTGATTGTCCCACTACCTGGGAGACTTTCCAAAAGAAGTTTTTGAAGAATTTCCTTCCTCCTCAATTCCATGAAAAAGCCATCAAGCAATGGGATCTTCTACAGCAAACAGATCGCGAACCTATTTCCCAATACACTGAACGTTTCTGGAATGCCCTACTGCAACTACGCATGCTCGAAGATGTACCTGAAGCAACTCCCAAACACAAGTTTATGTATGGTCTACTTGGACATTACTATGCAGAAGTCAATATGTTCAAGCCAACAACCCTTGAAGATGCAATTTCCTTGGCTCATGATAGTCCTAAACTTCCTGCCATTACCAACAATGTATCTAAAGCCAAACCCATAGTTTGTTACAAATCCCATCAACATGGACATCTAGCAGCCAATTGCAAAACCAAAAAGTCACATGTCCATATCAATTATCTTGGCGCAATCGAAGAAGAAGAACGTGAGGAAATGCCTGACTTTACAGAAGATGATGACGACATTGGTACTACTTCAGATAGTTTGCTAGGTATGCCAACTTCACATTCTTTGTTGACAATGAAATGTTTTGTGCATGGTAAAGAAAATACTATTTTACATGATGATGGGAGCACACATGACTTTATTTCTGCAAAGTTAGTGAAAGAATTGAATTTACAAACTGTTTCTACACATTATCGCATTAAAGCTGCATTCCTAATTACAAGATATAATGGAACACAAGAGGTGCATAATTTAGAAATTAAAATTGGTGAATACACTGAACGAAGAAATTTTCTAGTTGTACCTTTGCAGTCTAGTGACATTATCTTAGGAATGCCTTGGCATCATCAGTATAATCCTGACATAGATTATTCTACGCATTCAATTAAAATTTATTTTCAAGGAAAACAAATCACATTGCATGGTATGCATGCTTCTAATAATTTTCCACTGCTTACTCATACTCAAGCTAAACGTGCATTACGTAAAAGTAGCAAATCTTATTTAATATGGGTGAATCAACTTCAAGCTAAAGAAAAACAAATGCATCCTAGGCATACACAATTTCTTGCACAATATCAAGATTGTTTTGCTGATGATTTACCACTTGGACTACCACCTTCACGTCCTGAAGATCACAAAATAGATTTAATTCCTGGAACACAACCACCATGTAAAGCACCATATAGGCATAACCAAATTGAACAGAAAGAAATTCAAAATGAAATAAAAGAATTACTTAACTGAGGATTAATTAGACCTAGTAGTTCTCCATTTGGTGCACCTGTCTTATTAGTAAAGAAGAAAAATAATACTTATCCCATGTGCATTGATTATCATGCCCTAAATAAAATTACTGTTAAGAATAGATATTCGATTTCTAGGGTAGATGATCTTATGGATAAGTTACAAGGATCTGCTATATTCAGTAAGATAGATCTTAAATCTGGTTATCATCAAGTAAGATTGGATAAATCTGATATATTCAAAATTGCATTTAGAACACAATTTGGACACTATGAATTTCTAGTTATGCCTTTCGGTCTAACTAATGCACCAGCTACATTTAGTCGTATGATGAATCGCATATTTCTGAAACATCAGCATTGTGTCATAGTATTCTTTGATGATATATTGGTATACAGTAAAAATGAGAATGAGCATTATGAACATTTGTCTTTAGTTTTTAAGTTATTAAAAGACAATCAATTATATGCTAATCCAAAAAAGAGTGAATTATTTCAAACAGAAATTGAGTATCTAGGACATATTGTTTCATCAGAAGGTATTAAAGTCGACCCTAAAAAGATAGAAGCAATTTTAAATTGGCCCATACCCAAAAATGTGCATGAGTTACGTTCTTTTCTAGGTCTTGCTAGTTTTTACAGAAAGTTTGTGCAGAATTTCTCATTACTTACATTACCTTTGAGTAAACTTTTAAAGAAGGGTATTGTGTATAACTAGTCTGACAATCAACAAAAATCTTTTGATTTATTGAAACATGCTTTAACCCATGCTCCTATCTTACAATTACCTGACTTCAATAGACCATTCTTTTTAGTAGTTTACTGACACTAGTGGATTTGGAATAAGAGCAGTACTTATGCAAGATAATCATCCCATAGCCTACTCTAGCTGTAAACTTAAACCATCTAAACTTAAATATTCTACATATGATAAAGAATTGCTAGGTGTAGTATAAGCCTTACGTCAATGGAAACATTATTTAATGGGATCTGAATTTATGATCAAAACTGACCAACAAAGCATTAGACATCTCCTTAGTCAACCACAAATATCTGACCGACACATTAAATGGGCAACTTTTATTCAAAGTTTTCATCCCCTTATACAATATCAACCAAGAAAAGAGAATGTTGTAGCTGATGCTTTGAGTAGAAGACTAACAATTCATCAACATATTGACATTTTTATTTATTATTTTTGTATGTGCATGGGCGCATGATTTAGATATTTGTATTGGACATTGTATTTGGGTACGCCTGACTTCTTGGCCGCCCATTTTGTTGGACATTTAATTATTTATTGGAACAAAAGCAAACTCAAAAGCTAAAACGTGCTATTTTGTAATTTTGGCTATTATTTGAGCTTGAAGATGATTAATATATGAAATACATGCTTTGTGGAGAGCTCACATAAGGCATGGGGGAGATTGCACCCAATTGGTCTCTTGTTCATGTCGTGCAAGCTTTCTACATTGATTTGTGTGCAAAAAGTAGAGTTCTTTTGTTCTTGGGGACCTTCTGACACTCACTACGCGCGCATACGGCATCCGATCTGCGCACCACAACTAGATAACGTATACCAACTGATGCTCTAGTGGCCTAGAACCATGATGTTAGACAAGATATACAAGCCTCGCATCTTGTTTTGAGGTGATCTACTAGAGATAAATGTCACCTTGATCAATTTGCACCCCTCATGGATTATGTTATAATGATAGATGTTGGTGAGTCTCTTGCCAATGATGAGGATATGCATAGAGGTGATAGTTACTCTTGAAAGAGGGCCATGCAATTAGAGTAACTCCCCTGATTAGAGACGATGCCATTTTACATGATCAGATTCTCTTCTCTTTGAACAGACACCATTAAGAACCAAATCGGCCTCATTTTGTGTGTCATTGATTTGTTTCTCTTCCTCTAGGTCAATTGAGCCGAGATCCTAAGGGTTCATGACCAAATAAATAAAACTAAAAAAGATAAACCAACTGACGCCATTTTTAGTCTTCACCTATCAGGTTGTGATATTTATGATGGTTTATAAAAAAAAGGCTCCAATCATGACTACTAACAAAATAAGACTAGTATGACTCACTATAGAAAAATCATATGTAGGATTTGGTTTTGTTGCCTGGTGAAAAGCGTGCTTTGCCATGTAAGTAGGTGCATAAGTTGAAGAGTACCCTTGGATGCCCCAAGCAAGCCTATAAGGCCAGATTGATTATTAAGGATTTTAAAGTAGAAGCATGGTGTTGACTTCAATGAAGCCTTCTCTCTTGTACTCAAGATGACTACCCTATGTTTGGTTTTAGCTTTGGTTGTGTAGCTAGATCTAGACCTCTATGAGATGGATATCAAGATAGCTTTCTTACATGGGGACTTGTATGATGAGATTTATAGGCAGTAGCATAAGGGATTTAAGAACAAAGGCAAGGAACATCTATTGTGCAAGTTGAGAAAAAGCATTTATGGGCTAAAGCAAGCACCTAGGGAATGGTGCCACAAGTTTAATACTTTCATACATTCACAAGGATATACCCAAATTGATATGGATCCATGTTTATATAAGAAGTCCCATGATGGCAACCTTATCATTTTGATACTCTATGTAGATGATATGTTGATTTTTAGGAGCTTGTGATAAGCTAGATGCCTTAAAAAGTTA
Organism: Lygodium microphyllum; assembly: GCF_053477565.2. NCBI lineage: Eukaryota > Viridiplantae > Streptophyta > Polypodiopsida > Schizaeales > Lygodiaceae > Lygodium > Lygodium microphyllum. The sequence goes on from NW_028229514.1 coordinate 9,707,748, forward strand.
GCTCAAGAAGAGCTTTAAGATAAAGAACTTGGGACACACCTCACATATTCTTGGGATGCACATCACATGCAATTGCTCTAAGGGAATCCTTTACTTATTACAAAATGAGTACATCTAGAAGGTCCTTGAGTAGTTTTGTATGTAGTATATTAAGCATATTGGTTCTTGATGAGCAAAAGGCCAAGATGGCTAAGATTTCTTATACATCTACAGTGGGTAGCTTGATGTGTGCCCTTGATAGCCACTCATCTTGACATAGGCTTTGTAGTGGGAGTTGTGGCACACTATATGGCTACGCCTAGTAGGTGGCATTGAAATTTGTGAAGGGTATCCATGAGGTACCTTAAGGGCACTACAAATTCGTGTGTCTATTATGGTGGCCAGGATATTTGAGTCATGGGGTGCACTAACTCTCATTATATAGGACATGCAAACAATAGGAGGTCTACATTTGGCTATGTCTTCACCTTTGTTGGAGGTGTCATAAGTATATTTGCTATAGCGAGAAAGAATTAGTGCTTGTACCAAGTAGTGGAACCACAAATCATATCTGCACTATATGGTACAATTACCTGTTATGCACGTACTCTTGTATAATACAGTTATTTGTGACTTTCTCTTTTTCTATTATCTACCTAGACACAAGGCCGACAACTCATGGCTTGAAAGACTTATATGAAGGTTTTTAAGCATAAATCTAATGAGAAAGTGCTTTTGGGGTATGTCCGAGTTGTAGCTGATTCCACATATGGTGCAATACAATAAGAGATAATATAGGATGGGCTTATTTGTGGTTTGTTTAAATTTATCATTGAAGATGACTATGAAAATAGTGGATGTTGCACACTAAACCCAATACAAGAAGAATGTTGGCATGTAGAAAATGTCAAATTTATCACTATAAGGAGGGATTCAATCATAGTAGATGAGATTGGGGGTGAGGGTCAGCCCACAAAGTGGATATGTAAGGACTTGAGTGATACTATAGAAGTTACACAGCTTCAAAGCAAGTGATAAAGCTATGCACAATCTAGTTGATAACCTAAATCAAGCTACAAATAAGCTCAATAGCACATTGCTTGAAAGTTTACACTTGAAAGTTTGCTAGCCCAATGTGAGAGTACTCGGAAGCAGTTGAGGGAGCTCAATCCACCAAGAGACGATAAGTTTGAGCTTACCACGAAAGACTTAGATGGTGGACCCTTGGTTCGAGTATAGTGCCATGAATGTGGATCTCTTTATGGATCAAGCGTAAGTGGCAGGCAATCTGCCTACTCATGCCTTTCCAATTTCATGAGAACCCATGTATTGGAGAATCAAGCACATCATAGAAGGTATTTAACGAATGAAGGGTTGAAGGTTGGAGTGATATCTAGCTCAAAGGATATAGAAGAAAGAAATGAAGATGACATGACGATGATTTTAGTTGTTGTAGAGGAGATGAATATTTTCAATAGCACTCATGAAGGCAAGTCACTTTTTTCTTAAAATTGAGACCTTGATTAAACTATTTTATATATGTAGCAGTTGCTAGTTTAGGAAAGAGATGTAATTCAGTTTTTTTTAATGATCACGTGTGCAAGTATTTTAGAGTTGATCCCTAATCCCTTTGGATATTAAATTTGCGACTTTTAGCTTGAAATCATGCAGGATCTAATTTTGAGCTTGTTGAGGTAACCTTGCATGACTATAAAGACAAAGGAAGAGTAAGAGTTGTATGTAAGTATGATTAGAAGTGGATGCACAGGAACAAAGATTCATTGAGTCTACAAAGACCATGCTTGAGCTCATTAAAAATTGGGGTGGACCACACTTGCATGACTTTTTGAGTGCCAATCTTGGAGGGCCATCCATGTCTACTACAAAAAGGCAAGGAAAGAAAGCATTTCACTTCATACCTGGAGAACATGAATACATCTTTGAGGTGGTAGTTAAGATATATATGGATGCAAAAATAAAAACATGGGCTACCATCAATGGTTTTGATCATCATCGTTGAACATGAGACAACCATCAAACGTCACACAAGGTAAGCCTGGATAGCTCTAACATGTTGTGGCTTACATATTTCCTTACTTTCCATCATTTATAGAAGGTATACAAGTGATAAAAATCTATAGTAGGCTTCATTTTGTGTAGGTGGAACACAAAGGATGAAACTTGTATTGGGTTTTGTGGAAGTAAGGGAGAACATAATCAATGCTATTGCAACAATACAATTGTTGTGGGAGAGGGATCACAAGGTTATAACAGAATAGTGGATGCCTTTCAAAACCGTGTGATGGGGAGCTATGCAAGGCTTTTGATAGTAAACCCTCTTCATTATAGTCTTTCACAACTAGCTTTGGTGGCACAAGCCACATGTAATTGATTTGATAGTGTTTTTGTCAAAAATCAATGGAGTCTTGTGGAACATTTGTGGGATGCAAAGCTAAGGGATACCATAGGCTCGATAATTGGGCATGCTTTGAATGGGTATAGTAGACAGTGCAAGCTTATGCTTGAAGTTTACCTTGGGAAGAACAAGGACTAGCTCTTTATTAATTGGTGTGGATGGAAATTAAAAGGGAGAATAGTGGAAGGACATGTGTATGGTTTACATGATGAAGACTTTATACACTATGGAAAAAAACTTGTTGGTCCACTCGATAGCCCTACTCGACAACTTGCAATTGGTAATGTTTGGATTACACTCAATCATGTTACAATGGTCTAAAAATCATTTTCCATTGATCAACACAAGCCACAAGATGGAGATACACAAATAGATTACCTCCAAAACTAGGTAACTACACAAAGGATTGCAAGCAGATAGGTGCAACATTGTATGAGACAATTATAGAGGAGAGAGAGAAGTATACAAGGAACTATGGCATATTTGCACATTGTGGCTGATTACATTGATATTTACTTGTCACCACATCTAAACTTCAAGGAGCACGTGGTGATGAAGGCAGCCAAGGTTAGTTTCTTATTCAGGCTTTCAAGGTTGTGGAAGTTGTGGCTACATCAACATGCCACATATAACTTGAAGATGAACTTCATAAGTAAGGAGGCCTACACATATATTCAACTTTCATGCCATTTTGTTGTGCTTCTCATAAAGATGTTTTGTGAACTTTTTCCTACTCTGCGAGTGTTCATTACATCTCACTAGATCAGATGTAGCTGAAATTTATTTTAGTAAAATTGGAGGTATGGTGGAACAAGAAAGAACCTTTGACTTTGAAGACCTTTTTCATAGTGTTGGTAGTTTGAATAAGATTTCCATGCATGAATGTAGTTCAGATGGGGTAATCTTCTCAAGGGCTCACAAGAAGGAGGAGCATATATAGAAGTGTTTGAATACATAAGAAAAATTTTCAAAGGCAGATTTAGGTAACTATGAATTTGTGTCTTCAGACGAAATAATAATAGATGCATTGAAAGAGGGCTTGCAGAAAGCACAAATGTTGTGTCAATCATTGGGATTGAAACCCAACAAGGAATAACTTGAAGTAGTGGTCACAACCTTGGGAGGATATAGGTTCTATGTGGTCAAGGATAGATGATGAAATGGGGGAAGCTGATGAATATGATGAATTTGGACAATCAAATAGTGATGAAGAACAATTAGAGGATTCAAATGGGGGTGATGACATCATTTCTCTTAGTGAGATTCAACATGAAATTGATGGGCTCTTAGTTGAGGTTCATGGCTCAAGTCTTGTTATAGAAAGTCAAAAGATCAACCCAACGATGGAAGTTGATGGAAAGTATATCTTCAAGAATACCTTGGTCAGTCAATCGAATGGGAGTTTGACTTTATCAAAGGATCAATTGACAAGAGTGAGGCAAGGTTTTTACTTTGACCCTAAACCAAAATCACAATCATCAAGCAATGTGAATTCCTTTGGGATAGGTTCTGATTGTGCAATATATTTTTTGTATGATAGACATAATCAAGGAAGTGGTAAGCATCCAAAGAGAGATGGAAAAAATGCATGGCTCTATCTACTATGGAGATAGAGTATGTTGTAGCCATGAGGCTTGCAAAGGAGGCTTTTGGCTTAGGCTATCTAGTCACAAACCTTGGTATTACTAATGTGGTTCCTACCTGCATTCAGATTCTATAAGTGCTATTCAGTTGACCAAGAATCCAATCTTCAATGCAAAGACAAAGCACATTGAGGTGCATTACCACTTTATTAGAGAGGTCATTGACAATAAGTCCATCATGCTTGTCAATATCTCAACCGACCAAAATCGAGTAGATCTACTCACTAAAAGTATCTCAACAAAGTGCTTTGCCTTCCTTAGGAAGTTGATGGGCATTGGATGAGATGACATCTTTTCTCATCTTGTTATCCTTTATGTACATTTTTACTTTGTTGCTTTTTTCTTGTTCTCTCCTCACTAGGGACACATTCATCTTTAAGTGGTGGAAGGTTGTAGGGGGTAAAGGTGCCTATGCATATGCTACTTGTGTATTCACTACATTGATAGTACCCATACACTTGTACACTACAGGTAGTGGGTGCTCATCATTGTCACTTCATTATTTATTCTTTCAATGATATTTGAATACAATTACACATTGTGACTATTGAAATTTCCACATCTTGAGTCTCTCTCTCTTGCTCTCTTGCTCCATCCGCCATAGCTCATACCTCCGATGCTTCCGCTTGCTTGTGCTCTCACTTGGGCTTCTTTCTTCAACTTACAAGTTTCCCTCTAATTGTGATTGTAGTAGCTTGCTAAATGCACACACAATTTTGATGTTAATTAGAATTGCAGTTGCTACAATGTAGACTACTATATGTTGCTTCATCCCCAGGATCTTTGTCTCTTTTCGCATAGGGGTCTATGTTTGGAAATATTAGGAATAATTATGAGATGCTTGGACTTTCTTGTTAGGACTACAAATCCTCTAAAAGAAAAACTAAAGTTCTTCATGGATCTCATCATTTATAACTTTCGTAAAAAGAGTTAGCGAGATTATGAGCCTTCCAAGAGGGACATAAAGTGAGTGCATGACTATTTTATTAACCCAAATTGAACTATTTACAATACTTAGAATCCTATGATGATATCACCTTAAATATAGTATGGCATGTATTGAAACATTATAAGGACATCATCCCAAAAGAAAGACAAAGAAGTAGACAAAATTCTACAACTTATTAGAAATGTGAAAAAGGATTATATATCCAAGAATAATGTGTTTGACCTTGTACATAAATAACTAATGGTCTACAAATGTTTGAGAGATAGAGATAAGGGACAACCTCAAAAGGTAATATCCTATTAGGCAAGGACTTGAACAAGGTTAGCTTTAAAAATGAAAGTGAAACTACTCAATTTATCATGCCAATAATAGCTGCTTGGAGAATGGCACCTTACCATCCAAAAAGCATATGAAAGTAGGAGATTGTTCCAAGTTAGATCATTAACATGGTTATTGATAAGTAAAGAAATGTGTCAAGGGCACTCGTATAACCACAAGTAGCATTAAACAAGTTGTAGTACTCGAACCCATTGAGGGATATAAGAACTTGTAAGCCAAACATAAAGAACTAAGGTAATATGGGAGTCATTCTCAAATTCATAGACAACACAAGTACAATTGGTTTGAGGACATAGACACACGTTTCATTTTTGAAAAATATTCAACTATCTTTAGTATTTTTACTAAAAGGATTTAGTGAGGTTTTAAAGCTTGGATAGAAGGAATGAACAAAGGACATGAAAAGATAGACACCTAAGCTTGGGTAAAAAGAATGAAAATTTTGAGAAGAATTTAAATATTGGACTGTGAATTTATTACAAGAAGGTCAATACAACTATCAAAAGGAACAACTACCCAATATCCTATACAACACACATACTAGAGCATATAGTCTATGAGGAAGCATACACTAAACAACAAGCACAAGATTACATTTGCTATACTTAATGTGCATTATCTCGATTGACTTTTAGCCACCCATTATACTATTTTATAATATTAATATATTTTATATTTACTAAAAAGTCATTGTGGTACTAGAAGAAGAATTTCTTGAAGAATATTGCTTTTCCTAGAGTTTTATTTCTCAATTGTGGTGTGAGAGGAAAAACACCAATACATGGTGGACTACAAGTCATGATCGACCAATGTGGAGAGCTTGCAATTGGAGTTTATGATAATCCCCCAAATACTCACTTGCTCTCTTTTCAAAAGAAAGAAGACAAGATATTCTGATTTGATGCCACATCTTATTGGGCAAAATATATAAGTAAAATATTAGAGAATGGACTACCATAAATATACATAAAAAAGAAAGTTCACACAAAATATTATTGTCAAGACTAGACTCTAACAACTAGTTGAAGGATGCCGTGAGATCAAGACAAGCAAGAAATCCCCTCTCATTGAGCAAGGTAAGGAGAAAAAGAAGAGCAAAGGAAATGAAACCTTCCTAAGCACTAAAGAAAATATGTATGATGAGATCATTTGAAAGACAAAACTATCAAATGGAAATGTAATATAAGAAATTTAGCTAGTGGAAGAAGCAAAAAGGAGATCATTACAAGAGGCCAAATAGAGAGAACTAGAAATGCAAAAAGACTAGAAGCCCAAATCTTGGCAACAAGCATAGACATGGCTTGATGCAACATCTGGCGCAAAGTTACCTCAAGCAAAAGGGACCTATACCAAAAGCGCAAATCATTCAATTTCAATTTCCACCTCATAATAAGTAGGAGTTTATGGCCCCACATGGTTATTGTAAGCTTCAACACAAAATCAAAGGCTTGATAAATTTGGTCTTAATCTTGAGGCAAATAGGTCTAAATCCAACCTCAAGGGTTAAAAGGCTAGTCTCAAAGGAGCTAAGGAAAAGTCCTACCAAGCTTGGGGAAGCGGTAGGGACTTTTGAAAACACACTTCAATATAAAATGGTAGAAAAAGAGAAAGACAAAGTTGCACTAGTGCAGACACATGATGGACTCTATAAAGGGAGGGGGAGAGGAAGAAAGACCTGTGTCTCAATCGAGGAGCTTGAAAAGGCAAACAAGGAAATTGAAGAACTCAAAGTATACTTGCAAAAAGGTTGAGACCCAATCAAGGAATCACTTGATCATAACCAAACTCTAGAACTAGAAAACTAGGGACGATACCTAGTGGAGGAACTCCATGATCATAACCAAACTCTATAACTAGAAAACTATAGCTCTAGATCATTGGTAATTGAAATGGTTAGTAAACTATGGGAACAATGTAAAAAGAAGCTACTATGTAGAATATAAGGAGACCTTACCAAAATAACCATTGAATGCAACATGTGGAGGAAAAGAGAAAACATCACCACATGAGTACCGCCACAAAAGGTAGAATAGTTCCTATCAAGCAATCAAAAATGTGACAATCACATCTAAGAATGAAGATATGGCATGCCTTTTGGACAAGTTGCAGATACTACAAGATGCCCTGAAGCACAACTTTTCCTCAAAGATGCCCTATATTGATTATGCATATATAGAAGAAAACCTCCTCCACAACCTTTTAGATAAATGATACTTCTTAGTAGACATCCATGCCTTTGGTATCAATCTCTATCATACCATACCTTTACATCCCTCCCAATAGGAGCCTCCCAAAATCCTATTCCATGCATCATTGAGATCTCTTAGGAGGATGAGACCCTTGTACCAACCACTTTGGTAATCCCCCCCCCCCACAAATACCTCCAGTAGTCAATCTGAACTTTATGTTGAATGCTATATCCAAATGTTAAAAGCTTCATTCCAACATGTATCCTCATCCATAGTTGACTTAAATGAAAAGTTAAAAGAAGAATTTCGACCAATGGTAGAAGAGTTTGAAGCTACAAAAGCACAACCTGATGTTTTAGTACTCTTTGAGATTGGCATCCATGATCACCTTTAATAAGTGTCAAGCAAGTGCTTCCACTCTCCACCATGAACCTCCTCATCAAGTTGGTAAAGTGGGAAAGTAAAACCGATAAAGATGCCTACCTTCAATTTTTTTAGAGACAATAGATATTGGCATGCCAAGATACCTCAAAAGCCATGAGATTTCTACCACAAGCAACCTCATTGGAGGAACTTGATTACCATCAAAGAAGCTTGGCCATGTGATTGTTATGCCTCTATGGTTGAGCATGCCAACCTTATCAACTACACATACCCTTAGAGAATTGAACATAGCTTTGATCATAGCCAGTATAGTATATACAACTTACCCAAAATCCATAACATTTATGCACAATAACCTACCCTCATAGTATCAATCAATCTAGAGATCTAATTTCCTCATTCTAACCATTCATCTACTAATTCATGAATTGCCTCAATCTTTTTTGTAAGTACCATTAACTACTTTCGCTACCTTCACACCCTAATTCTCAAAACTAATCCTATGAAGAACATATGCTTCTCTTCTTTGACCTCAACATGGGGATTGACCCCTTACATTTTCAAAAGTTTTCCAAAAAAACGTGGATAGATTGTTGAAGCCCATGATAAGTGTGCACAATGATTAAAATTTCCTACAAACAAGCCACAAAGGCCTATTAGCATTGTGCATATGTAAGCTTTAGAGAAAATTAGGCATGTGCATCTGCTTTTAAAATCTTGAGGTATTTAAAGTTCAATCATTCTTATGTTTGCAAGCTGAATGAAGGACCTTTGCTATCATATCTCCCTCTTTTGCACCACACACACATTTTCTTAAAGGAGCATAGTTGGATTACACAAGTTTCAAAGCTTCTCCCGAGGTGATTAATGAGAGAGGAACAGGTAACAATGAGCAAAAACTTGCATCTCTTACTTGTTTTTTACTTTCATGGGCATGAGAGGAGTAGATATGGATAGAGATTGAGATGAAAAAGTGGAGATATTTGTGTAATAAGTAGATTTCAAGATTTATAAGTGAAGGAAGCTCTTAAACAAATAAGAGTGCCCACCAATGTACCTCTATTGAGTTTTATAAGAGGCAACACTTCTCCTACTCAAGTTTGCAATTTGAATTTTACAACCTTAGGAAAACCTTAGGAGGACTTGATAGCTACTACTATGCTTTAGAAAGGGAAGTTTGAACTATAAAGCCTTTCTCTTGAATTTTCTTAATGCCTTCCTTGACACAACCAAACTTAAATAATTGAGAACAAGCATCAAACCAACCATAGTGTTGCTTTTATTAGCTATTTTTAAAATTGTGGCTTGTGGATCAAAGCCTTGAGAGATGTATAGTCAATCTAATTTCACTTTTTCCAAATGATATACTTTTTTATTGTTGGAAAAATTAAATTTTGAATGGGGGTTAATATCTAAGAGCAAGTGTAAACTCTTATAGTTCATCCACATAGCCCTCTCTCTTCACCACGATTCTAATACTTTTAAAAGATACTTGTAGGCTTCTAGAAGGGCTTTGAATGATTCTTCTTCAACCCCAAACCACATTTGTGTTATTGTAGATTAACATTTGTGTTCCAAATGTATGGACACCCAATATTTTTTTATGCTTGATGGCAGTCTCATTTACTTTCTTATCCAATGTTCTAAGGAGAGTCTAAGTGACTATGATAGATGATAAAGGAGTTAGCACTTAATGACTATGGCAAGAAGCAAAGGTTCTAAGGAGAGGCTTATGACAAGATTTTGGAGTCATTCTTCTTGAAGAATTTTGAAGCTTTAGGCTTTGGCAAATGGATTTTGTAAGATGGTGAGGACCCTATTAGTGACCCTTCTACTACAATAGATTTTTCATTTTGGGAGGTTGTACATCAATAGGGTTTGTTTAAGAGGTTTTTAAGACAAAAATTCTCCACACATTTTGGGTTTCATATTCTCATAGATAAATGTTTAGGTACTTTGACTATTTGCATCTCTAAGGTGTTGTATGCATATAATAATATATGCACACATGTATGTATATAGGTGTATGTACATATTCTACCTTAATCTATATAGTTCTATATGCATGTATTAATGTCATGTGTGTGCATGTATGCATATTGTGCCACCTTTAGGGTTAGTATGGAGAAAAAAGCATGTGAAATTTTATTTGCTAAACAATTGGGAAGTCATTGTGATGCTTTTATGGGGGAAACATTTGAAGCTTCTATTATTTAGCCTAATCGAGACAAGGTTGGAAAAGAGTCTTGCACCCTATTTAGTGATGACATCACCATCAACTAAAACTCCACACATAAGAAAGTCTTAATGAGTAATATATATATTGAACTATTGTCGATAAAAGAGCATATCATAGCTTACCTTTGTCAAAATAAGGCATTGACATTCAAGATAAGATGGTAGTCAATTTCTCTTATTTCCATGTGCCCAAATAAACACATGTGCCTAGAATGGATCATGCTTATTGGAGAAATATACACGAGAGAGAGAGAGAGAGAGAGAGAGAGAGAGAGAGAGAGAGAGAGAGAGAGAGAGAGAGAGAGAGAGAGAGAGAGAGAGAGAGAGAGAGAGAGAGAGAGGTCAATTTTATGAAACCTTGTGGTTCATGATTGGCCCATTTATCATGCGTGAATGGCCTCGTGATTAGGGGAACCCAAATGAGATTACCAAAATCATGATTTAATGATTGACCTTAATTCCTTGATTCTTTTATACAGAGAAATGTGTAGTTAGGATTACAAACACATTTAGTTTTGTTGTCTTCAAAATGGATGTTGGGACTAGAAATTGTAAATATAGCAAGCATATATATATTGTAGCTTCATTAAAGAAAGTTTAAATAAGCCTTACGTTCATATGTACTTTCACTACTCTAGAGCTTGTGTGTACATAGATACAAAATGTCTAGGTAATGGCATGGCAACTTGAGCCAACAGGTATAACCTTTGCATATCCCTTGACTTTGATCAGATTCATAGTAGCCAAAATGTATAGAAAGAAACTCCTAGTAAGTCAATTGTCTTATAATATTCATTTCATGTTTGCCGAAGTACTTGTACTTTAGATTTTCAAGAATCTAAAAAAGGCTTATGCATAATAAACACCTAGCTAATGAGGACAACACATGAATAAACTGTTCTTGATGTTATAAGCTAACTTGCCATTGATGCCTTCACTTCAAATGACTTAGTTTGCATATATTTCATGAGAAGAAGTTGACGGATCATGGACATCCAAATCAAGTCACCAATATTTTTAAGAAGTTTCGAAGCACAATGCAGATATGGAATCCCCAATCCTTTAAAATGAGTGTCAACATGTAATAGTTTCAAAGTATTGAAGGTTCATGCATAAGCTTTTGAGACTTTGAAACTAGGGTTTAAAAGGGTTGGAATTTGAACTACATAACAAGATGCTTGACTTGAGGATGGAAGATATGGTTGAAGACTTTCACAAAGAGACTCTTTAAGAGTTGGAATTTAAAAATAGTTACATAGCTTTCTATTGTTTCAACTTTCCATCAAAGTACTTTACGAGACTTTGAGTGTTGAAACTCACATCAACATGTTTTCAATTCCAAAAAGTAGCATATCTTTAAATAAGATTTGCTCTTCTTGATCTATGCATGATTAAGGGCACAAAAAGTGACTAAGAAATAGGTAAGCTTGATATTGTGAGAACAAAGACTCAAGAAGTGAGTTTTGTTTCCTAGAGCTTCCATGATATGTCAATTTTCTGTGTGAGGTTTGGTCATGTCTATTGTGAATGACAAGTCAAGGTTAGTGTAGAAGCTAATGAGTGTGTGAGTTTGATGGCATATTACAACATGGAAGAATGAGAATGGCTAGTTCATTGTTGAAATAATGATGCTTACTATTATAGGTGCGGCTTGATTTATCAATATCACAAGATAATAAACATTGAACTTTGTCTGAGGGCTTTCTAAATCACCTTGTCTCTGAGCCAGCTCCAATTTTGAAAAGTGTTAAAAACCAACTTAGGAAAAATAATTTCATTTGTCATGGGAGGGTGTTTAGTAGGGAGGCTTCACTTTGTTTGAGGAGTTTCACTAAGAAGTTTAGAGACATGCATGATGTACATACTTGTGTGTGAATGTGCTCTAACACATGTACAAGTGAGTGCATGCACGTGTGTACACACACACACACACACACACACACACACACACACACATGCATGTGCACATGTACAGACACTCATTTGTTTGTTACACTAGTGCTCAAAATATACTTCCGTTACAAGAGAAGTTACAACAAATTTGAACATGGCCATAAATAATGTCAGAATCAATAGGAAAACATCAAATATTGATCTTAGTCCTACTTTGGCTCTTTTAAGATCATATAAAGATTATGTCAAGAAAGATATTGTGGAGATGTCTAAAACAAGCAAAGGAGCATACTTTCCACTTTTTGAAGATAATTGTAATAGACAAGATCTTAGCTTCTCCAGAAAATCTCTCATGAGATTGAGCAACCTATGAGGAACCATTGGACCTAGCATATTGTCCTTTGTAACCTTATGTAGCATGTCCTAGACCATGTGAAAATGGGAATCCATATAAGATTGGTTGAAAGTATGGAGTGCTTCAAGATGAAGAGAGCTCTTACAAATTTTATTTCCAAGAGAATAATGATTGGGGTTAACAACACAACCTTTTGAGTCTTGATTCTTATATTGTAAACATTTGTACTAGCTTTTTAATTAGTAGAGAGAGCTTGACCTTAAAGAAAGCCACAATGACACTTTTAGATTTCTCCATTTTCTCAAAATTGTCAATTTTGAAATTACAAAATATCATTATAAATAAAGAGAGATCAACTTTTATCAAGAGGAGAGAGGATACTTCTATTAATAAACACGAGATCTAGAGCATGACAGAAGCTTTGGAGGATGGAAGATGAATGTACAACTCATGATGACATTGACTTAAATAGACCAACTGTAACACAAGTGAATTAGGTTCCAAGATAGATTGGCTTGGACTTAAACACATTCTTGTGTAAGATGGACAATGACAGTAACAATGACTCAAACAGATAGTTCCATTACCTTGTTATGAGTGTCAACCAAGTACATGCCTTTATAGCTTTTGGATAGTACCACTCTCCTCATTGTGCATATGGGATTCTTGGTGCGCAAATCGGATATTGGATGCGTACGTAGCGAGTGCCGGAAGGTCCCCAAGAACAAAAGAACTCTATTAAAGCTTATAAAACAAAACGATAGATTTGCACGATATGAAGAAAAGAGACCAATTGGGTACAATCTCCCCCATGCCTTGTGTGAGCACTTCACAAGGCATGTATTTATAAATTTATTCATCTCAAAGCTCAAAAAAATCCCAATTTTACAATTAGTATGCTTTGGCTTTTGTGTTTGCTTTTGTCCAAATAAAGAATAAAGCGGTTAGGCGGTCCAAAAGTCGGGATGTGCCCAAATACAATGTCCAATAGTGAAATATTTAAACCGTGCACCCATGCGCATACAAAATAATAAATATTTGTCATGCGCTTCAATAAATAAGTGTGTCTAAATAAATATTAGCTCCACGCCTTTAATAATAAGGCATGCGAAAGACCTAAAAAAGAACGTAAATCATGCACATTTCTAGGAATCGGCCAATTTAAATCGCTTCTATCTTTTTAGAATCAACTTGAATACCATCAGAAGAAACAACATGTCTTAAGTATTTAATGTGGATTTGGAAAAATTCACTCTTTTCAGGGTTAGCATATAATTGATTCTCTTTCAATAATTTGAAACCCAAAGATAAATGTTCATAATGCTCGTTTTCATTCTTATTGAAAACCAATATGTCATCAAAGAAAACAATTACACAATGCTGATACTTCAAAAATATGCGATTCATCATACGTCTGAATGTAACATCTTCAGGTTGCAGTCCATCTTGATCGATAGTGGATCGTTGAGCAGTAGCCAGTTGAGCTTGTACAATTCGACGTGCTCTTCATTCCTCTTGAAGTTACATCATAATTCAATCCAATTTTTGCTCCATCGCTAGTTCAGGTAAATCACCTTCGGCCATAAAATCTTCCATAGTTTGATCGGACATCCTGCAAAATCTCAAACAACCTCACACACTCGAAATCTTGTTAGAGGGATGAGTGTAGCTCGAGTTTGGATTTACAAGACTTGCTTTTTTTAAAAATATAGCTTTTGTCAGAGAGTGGACTAGAGAGAGAGAAAGAGGAGAGAGAAGACTGCAGAAAAGAGAGAAAGAGAGTGATGAGGAGAGAGAAATACTAGAATTGGAGAGAGAAAGATAGGAAAGAGATAGAAGTCATAGAAGATGTGAGCAAGATGGGAGAGAAGGACATTAATTGTATTAATGTGTCAAAAGATGTGAAAATTTACATGTCCTCTCCTTTTATACCAATGTCAGTGTGACATGGCATAACATCAATATTATTTTTACACTAAATCCTTATTCTTCCTAGCTTCTTACAAGCCATCCCTTCCCAAAGGTTTTTGCCCTCAAAAACAAACTTGAAAGATTAGAAATGGATGGATAGAACAGAGTACTACTCTATTTTTACAGCTTTACAAATGAGAAAATGAATGAAAGATGACCAACATATGGATTAAAATGGAAGAAAAAGAGTAGGCCTCAGCTATGTACATGATCTGGAATACTTCAAAAGTATATGGAACCATAAAATCTTCAACAGATAATCTCCAAATGAAGTAGACAGCTTGTTGTGTAGACAAACCCTACTGAACCAAATTTGCCATAACTTCTAGTAGAAGTGTCCAAATGAGGTGTGCCATATATCCAAATGTAGCTCTTGAAGAGTACTTTGTCCTCATGTAAATAGCTTAATTCTTAAAATTAGGCACAATAAAAAATGTTCTAAAACAATGTGATGTCCTGATACTGTCTGCACCAAAACTAGCTCCATAATCAATAGGCTTCAGCCACTAATGTATCCCTTAAGAAAGGAAAATCATCCAATATAGAATCAGGCCTCCAAGAAGCTTCCTCACGTGGTAAACCTCTCCATTTGATCAAATATTCCATGATAGAACGAGGTCGAAGCTTCTTATCACGCTGACCTATAATAGCCTCTGGGATGTATTGAAGAAGACATTCTTCATCAATAGGTGGCAACTCATCAATTATATAAACTGGATCACCATAGAAAGGCTTAGTTGACTAACATGAAAGACATTGTGAATCTTTGTGGAAGAAGGGAGCTCTAATCTGTATGCCAGTCTCCAATGCGCTTTAGGATCTGGTAGGGGCCATAAAATCTGTGAGCAAGATTATTACTAGATCCATCTTTTAATGTAGAGTATCTAAACTTGGGCACCTTCAGTAAGACCAACTCTCCTTCTTGGAACTCTAAAGGCCGCCTCTTCTCATGAGCATGCATCTTCATTTGGTCTTGAGCTTTCCTAAGATTCATCTTATATTGCTGAAGAAGGGTTTGCATTCTTTCCAACTCTTCCTTCCCATGAGGGTTAATCCTTTCACTAAAGATGACAGTGGGTAAGGGTACCTTGTAGCCATACATAGCCTCAAAGGGCAAAACTCCAACACTAGCATGGGTAGAGTTGTTGTAAGCAAACTCAGTCAAGTGTAACCAAGAATCCCATGAATTTTGGACATCATAGCAGAAATGGCAAAGATAAGTCTCCAACCATTTATTAACTCTTTCTGTCTGTCCATCAGTTTGTGGATGATAGGCTGTAGATGGAGCCAATTTAGTGCCCATAGATGTAAATACCGCCTGCCAAAAGTTACTCATAAACTTTGAGTCTCTATCATGAACAATCACCTGCGGTAATCCATGTAGTCTAAAAATCTGCTCCATAAATTGACTGGCCACTTGAGAGGCAGTAAATTGGGTCTTGATTGGAATGAAATGGGCTGCCTTGGTGAGTCTATCTACCACCACATATATACTATTCCATCCCTTCTTGGTAGTAGGAAAGCCACTAATGAAATCCATGGTAATGTGAGTCCATTTACCTGTAGGAATAGGTAATGGCTGCAACAAACCTCTTGGCTTATGGGTGCTATCCTTATTCTGCTGACAAGACATACACTTCATAACAAAGTCCTTGACTTCTTTCCACAACCCTTTCCAGTCAAAGCTTTGGTTGATCCTGTCATAGGTCTTGAAAACTCCAAGATGTCTAGCTAAAGGCGAAGAATGGAGTTCCTCCATAATTTTCAGTGTAAAAGAATAGGTAGAAGGAATGACAATCTTGCCTTTCAACCAAATAATATCATTTTTAAATTGATAATGCAAGTTTTCTTCCATAAGATCTTGCTGTAATTTCTGAAAAAAATGGTTGAATTGTTCATCCAAAAGATAAGCCTCCTGTAGTTCTTCAATCCAATCACTATGTAGTTCAGTCATGGCTGAAACTTTACAAGCCCACATACGAGAAAGAGAATCAGCCACTATATTGTCTTTGCCCCTCGTATGAGTGATGTCAAAATCATAATTTTGTAGTGTAGCTACCCACCTACACTGCTTAGGAGTAAGATTGAGCTGAGTAAGGAAATACTTAAGAACCTTGTGATCACTTTGGACTTTGAATCGGCTGCCATACAAGTAATGGTGCCATTTCTTTATTGCATGCAAGATAGCCAACATCTCCCAGTCATAAACATTCATGGCCATTTCTTTATCTGTAAGCTTACGGCTCTCAAAGGAAATCACTCCATGCTCCTATAACAAAACAACCCCAATGCCACAGCCACTGGCATCACACTATATGGTAAATTCTTTGGAGAAGTTTGGGTATACTAAGATAGGAGCAGAAGTAAGGAGTTCCTTTAATTGGTTGAAGCTACTATCTGCAAGAGCATCCCAAAAGAAAGCCTCCTTCAACCTGTCAATCAAAGGAGTTGCAATAGCATAATACTTTATGAATCGGCAATAGAATGAAGATAGACCAAGGAATCCTCTAAGAGGTAGTAGTACTAGTGGGTGTTGGCCAATCTTTAATACATTACACCTTCTTGGGGTTAGTCTGTATCCCTTTTTCACTGACAATATGTCCTAAGTATTCCACTTCAGTATGCATGAAAGAACATTTCTTCTCCTTAGCAAAAAGCCTGTGATGTCTCAATACATAAAAAATCCTCCTCATATGTGCTAAGTGTTCCTGTAAAGTCTTATTGTAAATCAGAATGTCATCAAAGAATACCCAGACAAACTGAAAGAGGAAAGGCAGCAAAATATTATTCATCAGGCTTTAGAAGGTACCTGGAGCATTTGTAAACCCAAATGGCATCACTAAGAAATGATAGAGCCCTGATCAGTCTTGAAAGTAGTCTTGACTTTATCACCCTCCCGCATGCGAATCTAATGATACTGTGACCTCAAATCAATCTTTGTAAAGAATTGAGCCCCCTTAAGCTCATCAAGCAAATCATCAATCCTGGGTATCGGATACATGTTCTTCACTGTGATCTTATTAAGATCCATGTAGTCAATGCACATTCTGAAATATCCATCTTTCTTTTTGACTAACAAAACTGGAGATGCATAAGGTGAAGAACTTGGTTCAATGAATCCCATCTCAAGAAATTCCTTGATTTACTTGCCTACTTCCTCTCGTTCACACTTAGACAATCTGTAAGGTGGCTTATTGATTGTCTTTGAGTTGGGCTCCAAATCAATAGGGTGATCTACAGCTCTCTCGGGAGGCAATGAAGTAGGCACCTCAAACAAATCCCTATACTCCTCAAGAAGAGCTATCAAGGCTGGATGGCTTGCTAAATTATTGGTCTGATCTTGCATTTCTTTATTCAAATGCAAAACAAATATTTGTAAATGCCTCTTATAGTCCCTTTTGAGTTGTTGAATGGTGATAAGCTGAAAATTTGATCTACTAGGAATTCCCTGTAAATGGATGAGCTGTCCATTGAAGATAGATTCCATATACAACTGTGAGAAATCCATAGTGATCTTGCCTAATGTCATCAACTAATCACAACCAAGCACAATGTCTATAGGCCCCATTTCCAAAGTAATCAGGTTTACTTTTGCTTCAAAATTTTTAGCTAGTTGTAAAGAAACCTGTGGGCATATCTGTGTGCTAATTTCTTCTTCACCATTGGCCACTTGAACTCTAATGGGCTGCTGTAAATCTATGGGAATACAATTCATCTTGTCCATATTGGACTTATTCACAAAACTATGGATACTGCCACTATCTATCAGAATGAACACAGCCTTTCCATGAATGTTACCCTCATATGGAGTGTATTAGGGCTCTTAAAACCTGTCCAAGCATCTATGGAAATAGAACAACTAGTGGCAGCAAGTGGCTCATGACAAATCCCACCTCGATCAAAAGGATCACTCCCACCTGGATCAAAAGGAAAAGAGTCGGATGTATCATAGGAATAATCTTGCCCAACTTCTTCCTCAAGATCTTCATTTTCAGCATTAAGTGCAATTGCATTTGCTTTATCAATCTCATCTTCAGGATCCTCAAAGAGTAACATACTTTGAAGCTTGGGTTTGGCATTTTTGTATATACACTTTGTGGCATGATCAGGTGTATACTTTTCCCCACACTTGAAACATAATCCTTTCTCCTTTCTTTCTTTGTAGAGATCCATAGGAATAGACTTAGGATTCATGTTGGGTGAAATGGATTTAGACTTGCTATCCCATTGTTTGAAGTCAACTCTAGGACTGTTTGCTATCCTGAAATTACTTTGAGGTTTAGAAGCATTGAACAGTGGATAAGTTGGCACCCTTAAGCCTCCACTTGGCACATGATTGCTGCCAAGTGGATAAGTTGGCACCCTTAAGCCTCCCCTTGGCACATGATTGCTGCCAAGTGGATAAGTTGGCACCCTTAAGCCTCCACTTGGCACATGATTGCTGCCAAGTGGATAAGTTGGCACCCTTAAGCCTCCACTTGGCACATGATTGCTGCCATAATTGTTACCAACTTGCCCCTATTTTTAAAAAGTCCTTGGCTGTCCAAAACTAGACTGAAATGAAGATTCTCTTCTATATTTCCTTCCATAGCGCTCTGCAAGCTCAATAGCCTTAAAGAGAGAAGAAGGGTTTTGTGCCATGACATCAGCTGATAAAGATGGCTCTAAACCATACATGTACTTGTGGAGCTTAGCCTCATCGCTGATGCTTTCTACATACATGGTTAGGTTGAGAAATTTGTTAGTGTACTCTCTTACACTTAGGCCTCTTTGTTCCAAACCATACAATCTCCGTGCCAATTTCTCTTTTTCAAGAGGGGAGACAAATACTTCAACCATAAGTGCCTTGAAAGCTTCCCAATTCTCTACAAGTATGTTTTCCCTTTTTATATACCTCCACCAAGTATGGGCAAATCCCTCCAAATGTAAAGAAGTAAAATGAATCTTTATGTCATCAATTTTGGGAAATATGTCAAAGTAAGATTCCATCTTAGAGGTGCACTCCTCTAAATTAGATGGCGAAGATGACTAACCATTAAACTTGGCTAAAATGATCTTGTCATTTAGCTCTCTTTCATAGAATGGTTGCTATCCCAAAATAGACTGATCATGACTGCCATGCATTGAACCCCCAAATTAAGATGGAAATCTCCCAAAGGTGGCTGAGAACCACTATGCAATCTTCCTGTTGGTAGAGGACCCCTAGGAAGTTGAGTATTCAGTCCAAAAGCTTGAGAGTTGGCTCCATTCAAACTGCCCAAATAGTCATCATGCCTTTGTGAAGTCTCACCTACTTCATATTGGCTATTTGGGATGCCTTTTCATCCAATAATTCCATGACCATGACCATTTTGGTTAGATGGCTGAAGTGGGACTGAAGGCTCACTGTTTGAATAAGCTTTCTCCTTGGCTTCTTTAGATCCCATTTGCATCTGCATATGTAGGGAGAATTGAGCCATAATTTGAGCATTGGATTCCACCAACTTGTCAATAGAAGCCTTTGTTTGAATCGTTGAATCTACTAACTTCTCAATCGAAGACTTCATTTGATCAGTAGACAAAACCATTTGCTCCGTTCTTGATAGTAGGGCCTCATGACGTTCTCTATGCCTTTGTTCATGTATGCACAAGGTATCATTGAGTATATTGATTTTCCCTTGTTGTTGAGGCTCTTCAGGGCTCTCTTGAGGTACATTATCCAACATGGAATCTTTGATTTGCTGAGCATAATCATCCCGGACCTTATTTTTACCCTTATGCCCTACCATAATAGTGCAATCATGCAGTATCCCCTATTAGAAAAATGGCTATAACTTTAGCTAGGGAACTCCGATTTCAAAAAAAAATAGTTCAAATCGAAGTGAAGAATGTCCTCTTCGAGATGAGCTATAACATGCTAAAATAGATTTAGGATATAAAATTCTGCAACTCAATCTTTGAGTCTGAACTGTCTAGGCCTGCACCCTGTTTTATCCTGTAAATGCCTTGTTTTGACCCTGTAAGGTAAAATAGTAACCCCAAATGGTTACCAAACCTGTAGAAGGCTGAGTAAGGCCTGTGGGTATCCTATAGTACCTGCACGTGTACTTCAGTAATGAAGGGTGTCCTGTAACAACCTGTAAATACCTTGAGTGCCCTGTAAAATCCATGTTTTATCCTATTTTGATCCTGAAGATATTTGAGCCTTTGGAAACTCTTCAATCTTCAATTCCACTCATTGTACATGTGTGAGGGATACGGCATGACAGGCTCCCTACACGGGCTCTGAATCACCGGGAGGTGGGCAAAGTTCCCCTCGGGTCGGTTGGTTGCACCCCTTCGGGATCTTTGATAGTGAGGGAGGGTCACCTCTCTTTTGTCCCACTATCTCCCCTAGCATCCACCTTTTTCCTCAGTGGGTATATCAACATGGCAATGGCATTCTATTCTAATCAATCAGTATGAAATGCATTGTTGAAATATTCATTTAGCCCCTTTCATGAGATGCAATTGAATGAAATCTGAAAAATTTGGATAAGGAAAGGGTCTTACCAATGCAATTCAGTGACTCACTGATTGCTTTAGTACTTACCCTTTTACAATGTTTTAGCTTGGGCAAAAGAATTCAACCAAACAAGTCAAGGTTATGCATCAAACTTGGCAAATGATACCTATGATGAGGTTATGATTGAATCAATACTGAAATTCAATGTAATAGGCTGAGATTAATGGAAATAATACTAATCTCTGATCTATTGATCAATTCAGAGAATTAATTGATCAATAATCTCTTATCAACAAGTGAAAAAGCATTAGCAAGTGGATTATTGAGAGATTTCAGAGATTAAGCAATAGAAATACCTTGATTAAGCTTGAAGAGGATGATAGATGTCAAGTCCAATCCCATTGATAGAAAAATTCTTCAAAATCCACCATGAACCTTGAAATATCCATTAAATCAGTCCATACGAGCTCCAATATGATCAAATCCGTGAAGAAACAATGCCCCAAGCTTGCTTGAACACTTGAATACCAAAGATTCAAGCCTCTTGAAGGAAAGCCCCAAAATAAACCTTCAATATGAGCTCCAACATGCTCCACAGGTTGAAATCTCTACAATGTCTTCAATCTTGGAGTCTATCCGACTTGTAAACGGTATTAGAGAAGCCTTGGAGGTCGGAGAAGTCCAAAATTTGAAGAAATTTGAGCTTCCAGGTCTGTGGCAATGACTGCCCTGTTGTGTTTTAGGGTTTTGAACAAAGGAGATGAAGATTAGAGTTTCTCTCTTGCTGGGAGTTGCTGAATAAATGCCTGATGAAGTGTTTCAAAGCATGCAACCAATCATGGGGAGATGTAGAGCAGATCAGGAAGAGGATTAGAGCAGGAAACTCAACGCATTTTTCGACACAACTTTTGGACTACTTACTGCTCCAATTGCTGCATCAATTACCTGACCAGGGTACTCAATCTGAAGCACAAGAGATTAAGGATCTTTGCCCCATGGTTTGGCTTGTGAAAATGATCAATGAGAGGGAACTTAAAGGATTTCTTGGCAGCCACCATTGAAGCTTCAACCAAAAGCTTGGAAGATAGAGAAAAGAAGCACCCTTTTGAAAAGTAATTGGAGTTTAACCCCAAACTAAGCCCGATTAACTCTCCTTTACCCTAGTTACCTCCAGTTTTGCGTGAAATTTGATGACAACCTACTACTTTAGCCTCCTACCGCCATATCCAACCTTGAAGATCTCTAGATGTAGTCTCTTACTAAATGTAGGTGGTCTGCAAACCTCCACTAGTCAATGTCTTTGCCAAGTACTTGTCTGAAATTGATTTTTGATGGAGAAAATAGGATTGAAAATAGAAGAAAAAAATGGATCAAAGACCAATGCTCTGATACCACTTGTCATAGAGTGGACTAGAGAGAGAGAAAGAGGAGAGAGAAGACTGCAGAAAGAGAAAAAGAGAGCAACGAGGAGAGAGAAAGACATGAAAGAGATAGAAGCCATAG
Organism: Lygodium microphyllum; assembly: GCF_053477565.2. NCBI lineage: Eukaryota > Viridiplantae > Streptophyta > Polypodiopsida > Schizaeales > Lygodiaceae > Lygodium > Lygodium microphyllum. Next base: position 9,730,091 of record NW_028229514.1, read on the forward strand.
AAGCTGTGAGCAAGATGGGGGAGAAGGATAGTAATTGTATTAATGTGTCAAAAGATGTAAAAATTTACATGTCCTCTCCTTTTATACCAATGTCAGTGTGACATGGCATAAAATCAATATTATTTTTACATTAAATTCTTATTCTTCCCAGCTTTTTGCGATCTTTCTTCTTTTGCGGGTATGATAATTGATGAAGGCCTTCTTCCAAGTGGGAATATAGACTGTGTGTGTCAATTTGCCTGTTGAAAACTATCTCTTTCAGGGTGTACGTACGAACAGGGACTTGTTGGAGTTGCAAAACCGGTTCGGGTTGGTTCAGTGTGAACAACTGCTATGATTGAAAATTGAGTTTTGAGCCTTAATAAAGCTTATAAGCTTTAAGCTTTATAAAAAGCTTTATGTTTTTTTTTGGAAATTCAATAAGACGGCATCATCAGTTTGACGACGTCGACAGCCGTGAGTACATCCTCCCAACGTCAATGCTAGAATTGGGAGAGTTAAGCTTTATTATAAAGCTTATTAAGCGTTATAATCCAAATAACTAATCCTTCTTCTCTGTTCACTAGAAAAAAAAATGTCTTGATAAAGGAGCTTGGGAAGTGGTCCTTTGTCGTGAGAGTGGTCCTTTATGATCCAACAGCACAACGGGGAGTTTTTCACTACCATCAACACGATGATATTAACAGTTCGTCGCGAGACTTCCTGTAGAGCCTGTTTGTTCCAAGAGCTTTGCCTTCGTGCAAGATGGTAAGCAATCGGAATCCCTTGATCTCAGCTTTACTCTGATACCATTGTGCGCAAATCGGATACTTGATGCATATGTAGTAAGCACTAGACGGTCCCAAAAAGTAAAAGAACTCTACTAAAGCTCATAAAACAAAAAGATAGATTTGCACAGCAGGAAGAAAAGAGACCGATTGGGTACAATCTCCCCCCATGCCTTGTGTGAGCACTTCACAAGGCATGTATTTATAAATTTATTCATCTCAAAGCTAAAAAATAGCTCAATTTTACAATTAGCATGCTTTGGCTTTTGTGCTTACTTTCGTCCGAATAAAGAATAAAGCGATTGGGCGGCCCAAAAGTCGGATTGTGCTCAAATATAATGTCCAATAATGAAATATTTAAATCATGCACCCATGCGCATATAAAATAATAAATATTTATCAAGAGCTTCAATAAATAAGCACGCCTAAATAAATATTAGCACCATGCCTTTAATGATAAGGTGCGCCCTATGAAAAATGATAATTTCTTTTAGGTAATTTAAATATATGCTATTGCCCAATGCTTCCCAAAGCCACCGTTGCCTACTCTACACGTCAATTGAAGCATTCACAATTATTAGAAATAAATAAAATTAAACCGACAAAAGTGAATACCTAGTAGTCATTAGCTACAAAATAAATAAATAGGTTGAAACTCTGTCCCAACCTTAATTTAGTACAAGTGCACTCTAAACTCATAAATGTCCATTAATTTAAATATGTATTTTGCGGAATTATCCACATGCACATTAAATTAACATGACGCTCGAAAAGGACAGACGTCCCTGTCAACTTCTTGCACAAGGAATCCACTTTGTGTATGAGCCCTGTCAAATAAATATAGTTTTACGTAATCCATCGTAGAATCTCATGAAAGCCACTGTGGAATAAAAAAAACTAATGGAATCCACCGTGGAATATGCCTCCTGGCATCAATTTTGAACATCTCTTCCTAGAGCATACACCATTTGTATATCTTCTAGCCTCTTCAAGGCATACATCTAACCTCTATGGGCAAGCATCATTTGCTATTCTTAACAACTTCTAGCTATCCATGAGGCATTGTGGCTACCATTTTGTTAGCCAAAAGTTTCCATGTTTGGAAGCTCCAACCCTCCTTTTTGTTTAGGCAACATAGAAGTGTGCTAAGCAACTTTGTGAAGTCTATACTTGTCTCCAACTCTAGACTAGAGGAAATTCCTACAAATCACCTCCATTTCCTTTATGATAGACTTAGGGGTTTCTAATGTGAGATGTAGTAAAGACTGGAAGGAATGATGATGTATTTAAGGATCACAATTCTAGCGACAATATTGGCATGAAACCCTTTCCAATAGTCTTCTTTAGCCTTGCCATGATCACTACTATCTCTCTTTTTGGGGCACCATAAAGTTAATAAAAATGTCCAATAGTCTAAATATCTTACTATCTTCAAATACCTTGTAGCCTAGACCCATTAATTAGTTTTTTGAACCTATTCAATCGAGGGTAAGCTCCTAACGTTGTAAAGTTTTTTTGTTGAAACTTTATCTAAAAATGTTGAACTAAAGTATCTAATAATGATAACGGTGCCATTCTAAGGGTACCAAAAATCAGCCAAATTTTTTGTTGAAACTTTATCTAAAAATATTGAACTAAAGTATCTAATAATGATAGTGGTGGTATTCTAAGGGTACAAAAAATAAGCCAACATTATACTCTTCCAACATTATAATTGCACTAAAATGGTGTTAACTTTAAAGTGCTTAACATGATGAAGATCAAACATAGATTTTCCAATAAAATGCAAAAAGGTGAGTGGGAGAGAAAATTGGATGGTTGGGTAAGTGAGCTAGCACCACCCAACCTTAAGATCATGCTCTTACACAAGAAGGGCTAATTTTTAAGTCGAAAAATGTTAATTATATGGTTCACTAAACTAGAGGAACATGTGATGGCATCTTTTTAAAGAGAGACGAACTCATCAGTATAAAGCTTAATAATCTATGATGGCTTCCTTGATTTCTTATATAGTTAGATGACTTAATATGCTCAATGTGGAGCCACTTGCCTAACTTAACTTTTCTAATCAGTTCAATGAAATCTTCAGATAATGTGGGGCTATTTTCAAGATTGGTGGAGACAATAAAGTCCATTAAGTTAGTTGAAGACATGGAAATAAGTGGAATTATTGAATTTATGATTTTTGCCTTATGGAACTAAGGGTCTCACAAATGCATAGCTAAGTCGAATTCCAATTTCCAATTTTGCTTGAACATGCTATATAGAGACCAAAGGAGCTGTGATTAATATGAGACAACTTAAATGTTTTGAAAATACTAAATGTGATGATTGTATTTTTTAATATCATGAGAGAATGTGCTAATTAGATAGAGTTTGAAGTTCAAATCTAGTCATGGACATCATTGAGGTGCAGAAGTTTAAGAGTCCTCTGATGCTAAGGTACATCTCATTATCATGCATGAGTATTGAGGAAGTTACAAGAATCTATTCCAAAAACACTTTCTCATTATGTTTCGTGTGTCATGAGGAACGCGCATGAATCTATTCTAGAAAGACTTTTGTCATTATGTTTCATGTGCAGTGAGGGAGTCACATGAATCCAAACACTTTATGTAGGGACATATGCTTATGCTTCATGAAGGCTCATTCAAAAGCCATGTCGAGGTTGTAAGGTAGAGAAAAGAAGACAAAGGTATCCATTCAAGCTGGGAGGGGCGCGGGGAGGAGAGGGGGACCCAAACGTGAACATGGGTTTGTGTGCTTGCGATGTGTTGTGTTAACTTTTAAGTTTTAAGAAAGGCATGCGTAATAGTCGAGTTTGGGGGGGGGGGGGGGGGCTTAACTTTTGATGCTGAAGGGGTTGGGTTTCCTCCTTCGTGGGCGGTTGGTGGGAAGAACATGGATGGGGAATGGTGGTGTAGTGCATGATGGATCAGGGGCCAGGGCATATACCTATCTGTTGTGCAATGGTATATGAGAGAGAGAAGGGGGGGCGGGGACTCGGGGAGGGGGCGGAGAAGAGAGAGGCAAATTGTGGGGTCCAAACAGGGGTCCCACTGCGGCCCTTCCTATGCCACCGGGGAAGGGTAGGCTCCGCCATTGGAGAGGCCATAAATGAGGCCTGCGGTTATCGGGAGAGGCCTGCAAGGTTCCCTCCCTCTCTTTCTCTCTCTCTCTCTCTCTCTCTCTCTCTCTCTCTCTCGGTAAAGACAGTTGGTGACAGTTGACACAAGAAGCAGATAGCAAAATTGAGAACCCTTTATACGAGGAACAGTTGAGCCCCTTTCAGAGATCCCTTGTGTGTTGCTTTTATCATCCCGTATTGAGATGAGAAGAGAAGAAAACTTACACTTACGGCGGCCATGATCTCTCACATGTATGGTTAGCCTCTCTTTTTTCCCTCTTCTCTCGAATCCGCTCTCTTCTTCCACAGTCCTCTCCAGCCCCCTCCCCCATCAATCTGATATGGACGGCTCTCTTGCTTCCATATTCATGGATTCTTATCGCATATTGCCCAATCAACCATCCAAAGACAGCTCTGCACAGGTATGCTAAGCAACAGATGCTCCCTTCGAAGCGACTCTTTGTGCTCTCTCACTTTTGCATGGAGCAGCAGGGTATCATGCTGGTTTTCTTTTTCTTTCCTTTTTGGGCTCTTTTGAAGCTAACGCCTGGGTTTATGTTTTGGCAGAATGCCGAGGAGCTCCAGTTCAAGCTCATGCATGCAGCCATGGAGTTGGATAATGCCAAAGCCTCTGCTAGAGCCGAGGAAAAGCTGCAGGAGGCTCGGATATGGCAGCTGCAAGAGCTCCTGAGCAAAACAAGGCACGAAAGAGACGAAGCTCGGGAACAGTGCAGAAGGCTGCAAGAGCGTCTGCTTCTGCAGAAGGCCTCTCCCTCCTCTTCTTCCCTGTCTGCGAAAGCAGACTCTCCCTGCAGCTTCATCCACTCCTCATCCATGGTGTCATCCCCTTCCTCCTCTGTTCAGCCATGGGCCTCGCAAGAGTGCCTCAAGAATGATGGTTATCAGTCTCTACCCCCTCCAGCTCCCATGGAGCTCCAGCAGGCCCTGCAATCCTTCTCTCAGACCGATGAAAACCCAGATTTGCAGGCCATTTTCGATGCAGACGCATCTGAGAAGTTCAGCTTAGACATCTTGGACCAAGATCTTCAATTTGAAGAAGGGCCTGCTCTGGATCTTGCAGACTTGGCAGAAGAGGAGGTGGAGGACTCCTTCATGCAGCCTGTTGTCAGTGCAGAACAGCCATCGTCGGTGCGGTCTTTGTCGCGCCAATCTTCCTCGAACTCGAGCTCTGCATGTGTGCATCGCTATCAGATGCAAGGGGTTGTGGGTCCTACTGAGGCAGCAGCAGCCCCTGTTTCAACCTACATTGCATCTTCAAGCCCTCCTGCCATGGTCCAAATGCTCAACAATGTCTCTCCTTGCACAGGCAATGCCAATGCAGCAAGCAAACCCACTGGTCCTGAGGCAAAAGCCTCTGCAACTGAGGTGATGTCTCAGCACTCTGTCCCTGTTGGACAGGGCAACCTTGTCACGCTCTGTGTTTCTGCCACAGTAAGCCCCACAGCTCCTTCAAATGCCATCTGCCCTGCCCCGCCATGCGTTGTATTACCCCTTTCAAATCCAATGCCTGTGCCCGCCATGACAGCATCTGGCGATGCCTCCCCTGCTCCTTCCCTCTCCACTTACTCGACCAATGCACAGCCCCTCCCTCAGCACTCTTCGCTTCCAATAAGGCAAGTTCATCTCCCCGAGCCTCCTGAAGCAGATCCACAGGTCATGCTCAGCTCTCTCCCTGAAAAGGGCAAGCTTCTTCAAGCAGTCGTGCAAGCTGGGCCCCTCCTTCAGACCCTCCTCCTTGCTGGGCCTCTGCCACAATGGCGGTATCCCCCTCCTGTGCTTAGTACTGGTGACATACCCAAGGTGCTTATGGCACCCAAGTTGTGCAACACTGGCAGCCTGCTGTTGCAGCCTGCTCCTGCCCTAGTTGCAGTTTCACCAATGCAGGCCATAACTCCTGCAGCCTACCATGCCTTGAAGAGGAATGCCAGTTTATCAAATGTGCGGGTTGCTGTTGCAGATCCATGCTCTCGAAGCCGAAAGCTGCGGAGGATTAGCCCTGCAACCACTCTTCATGGTGACCGGACCAGAATGGCTCTGGTGATAAATATGCAACAGGGCAATGTGAAGCCAGCTACCTCATCCACCTATTGACATAGGCACATTGCTCTAGTGACCCGGGAGGTGAGGCACCCATTTGCCTTGATGTGTGTTGATCAGGCGGTTACAACTCATGAAGAGAAGCCTTGGGACATATGACTGAGGAATCCCCTATCGACACACATAGGATACAAAATGCGGAGCATGGGTGTCTTTACTGATTGCAAGACACTCTCTTTTCTTGGAGAGGATTTTGCATCCTTACGTGAAGCATGCACAGTACTTGCTATCATGTGGTGATGGTGGTGATGCAGATGCACATGATGGGCTTCACATAAGGATACAGGGATGGATCCTGCTCCAAGAAAGGTCAAGAATGGTGACATGATGCATCCTGGGACAGTTCTGAAGGAGCTGAGGCAGGAGAGTAAAGTAGGTTCTTACTTGTTTTTCTTTGAGGGTGTGGTTTTCTATTCATAGCCTGGTAGGCTTTGGGGTTTCACTTCTGAGCTGAATCTATGTGGTGATATACCTTGTGGGGTGAGCCATGTCAGGCATAGCTGACCTTGGGTGTTGAAGCTGTTTCTTTTTCTCCTTTTCTTTTCTCTTTTTCTTTTTGTTGCATTTTCCTTCAAATTTCGCCCTTTTTTTTCTCTCAAGTATTTCCTTTTTCTATTGGGGGTGGGGTTAGTATTGCCAGCCATAACCGACCTTGCCTGCAGCAATCTCCTTATGTGGCGTTTGAGTCGCCCGAAGAGAGAGGCTTCCCTGCTGTGTTTGCAAGGCGGGACGTCCGACTCTGTGTCTGTGGATCAGGCCATTGCTGTTTTTGCACATTTGGGCCCCTGAATCCGACCGAGTCGCGACGAATTCTTTCTCTTTTTCCCCTTTGGGCTTCAACAGTCCATGACTGTCTCTCTTGTACAAGCAGCTTCTCTTTCTCGTACATGTGGCGATGGCCTTATTTTCCCTCTGTGTCTCTCCCTTATTCTGCACAGAGAAGGTCGCCCGGTGAGAATTTGTTGGCTCATGTATCAATTATCCTCCTTATTGATCAGTGCAGATGCTCTTTTCAGGAGCAATTAGAGAGAATAGAAGGCATTATCGGTTATTTTTATAACGGTTGTTTTGTTCAAGTTAGAATGTGGATGTGGATGTTAGATTACTATCTCTCAACCTTCAATACTGGAGGGGCGATCAATTTGACCTGAAGTGTGCACGTATCATAATGGCAATTGCTATGTTGCAAATTCAATCTGCCTGAGCTATGGGTTGCAGTAGTCATGTCTTCAAGTATCTGTTACCAATCACCAGTGTTCAAGTATATTTTCCAATCTCGGTAGACTCTCTCGATTAATGGAAGAGGAGCAAGAAACATACGTTTGGTTCCATGTAATGCTTCATCCTTTTTGAAGCGAATATATATTTTTTATTATGCCTTCGGGACGTGGTGCATAGGGTTTGAACTCACACACCCCCATAACTCAACCCACACCCAAACCACTATGCTACAACCCCATTAACATGCTTCATCCTTTTCGTGCCGTCGCGCAAATGAATGTGTAGGCAAGCCCAAAGCCCTAATTGTAGAAGCCTCATCTTGTTTCCCTCTTGTTACTTGTGTATGTTGATTATATTGATGTTAAGTGTGCATTATGCCTCATTGTAAAATCTCACACTAAGAGCTACTCCACGCGTAGGTCGATTGACTTGTGTGATGGACGTGTAGGTATTGACCTTGGGTGGAGCCATTGTGTAAGTGATTGTGTGGAGGGTGAGATGAATGGCAAAACCGGAGAGTAATATCCTTTGTTAGTAAAGTCGATGATCAAAACTATGCCATGTAGGATGAATTTGACTTAGTTCATCAAGCAACACCATTTCTATCGAGTCGACTGGCAAGTGGAGTGTAAGTTATAGTTTGCTTGCCACACTCTTTAAGTTTTGACTTCCCACGATTGGTCCAAGTCCATTCGACTTGTGTGTGATGTGGCTCTAAATAAATACGAGTTTGACTCTCAGAGTTAGATTAGCAATTTCAAGCAAAGCCTAAATTTGAACGGATGCCCAATATTTCATATGACAAGTTGATTGAAATACCTTGAGTTTAGGCTCCTCATGGACCTTGCTATGTTATATCAAAGCACTTTTAATAGGATGCAATCAAATCCGAACTTCATGATGTTGAAAAATGAAACAGTCATCCTCCCCTCCAAGTGCGACCTTGACTTGCTTTATTCATATTATGTTATAGGTCTCCCTAGTAACCTATAGGAAGCATGTTTCCCAACATAAGCTTGTAGAATTGTGTCAATTGTGTCTCATGTTCGGTGAAGGGTTATGATAGGATAGTTTGCACGCAAAAAGTTAAAAGTTTCTTTTAAAAAATACTTGTGATATTTAAAATTGATGGTGAGATGAAATTAGGCCAACTTCTGAGTGTTTTGGCCAAATCACTTTCCATAGATTTCCCTAGATTACAAGCCACATCCTAAGACCATTTAATTTCAATTCTAGCTTTTTCCAAAACAACCTTCAACCTTGCCATCCAAATTGATCACAAGGTGACGGTTTTGTTAGTTTTGACAAAAACCTTCCCTCTCTTGCTAGTCCCCCTTAGAGATGTAGATGTAAGTACTCCTTGCCATGCTGCAAAGGCAATGCATCCATCCCACAACAAATGCACTCATCCCCCTTAGAGATATAGGTGTGAGTACTTTTTGCCATGCCCAAAGGGTGATGCAGATGTCCCAAAACAAACGCATCATGATGAATGATCTTTGAGTTAAGAGCTTGCATTACTCCCCTACTTGTAATCCTTGGAGAAGGCACACATTGACTAGTATCATGAATGTAAATCCTTCAGATTTTCTTGCAACTACTTCATAGGGAATCTTGCAAGCCATAACATGATATTTTACTTGGATCATTGATTTTTGTTGTTCTAATTGGATTGTAAGAACTTAGCCTTTGGAAAGGCCTTGACATTGTGGGATAGTAGCTTTAGTAACAATCTTGAGCAATATGTGGCCTTTACTATGATTGGAGGTATGGGATCTCCTTGCATACACTTTAGATGATAGGCTTAACATTTCTACATGGACACATTATGGTTGAGCCATTTGTTAATTTGAGATTGAGTAACTTTCAAAGCGGTAGCTTGGCACAATATTCATAAATCTTGGCCATAAGTGCATGGAAATGACTAGCATATGATATTTCCCTCCATGATATCGAGTATGATGAGTATTTTGGGGAGTTTATTTTCCATTGTTATGGCTAATTGGGAGTATTTGTCATTCATGACGCATTTCCAATGCTATAGCTAACATCTAGGGCAGTACCTTCCCTTTGCCCTTGAAGAAAAGAAGAAGAAGAAGAAGAAGAAAAAGAACGAGAACGAGAACGAGAAGAAGAAGAACAACTTGAATCTTTATTATAAGATAGGGAATTACAACAATCTACTTCTTGATACAAGATTGATACAATGGTGTTCACAACAATGCTAGATTCTTGATACAAGACAAGATATTGATATAAGACTCTATCAAATACAAGACAAGACAAGAACTGGAGATACATGACTTGAATTGGAACTCTAAATAATCTTTTAAAAATTTATAGAAGATACTAGGTTTCTTAATGTCCATCACATTATTACGCCGTCCTTTAGTGATAAGTCCCATGAGGAGTAGTGGGGTTGCTTGGTAAGACTCTTGGATTCAATGGATGTCGTTCATGAAACTCTACTTTGGTAGGTGCTGTGCAAAGGTGAGAGGCTCGTTCTTCCCATGTTCTCTCACTAGCATCATAGCCCTTCTAATGAACAAGGTATTTAAGTCTTTGGTGAGATTTTGGAATCAAGGCTAGTCTCGACCTCATACTCTAGGTAACCTTCGATTTCAAGAGATGGTGGTAGTTGTAAGTTTCTCTCCCTTATTGAGGATGTATGGTAAGGCTTCAAGATTGAGAGATGGAATACTGGGTGAATTCTCCTGGATTGTGGTAATTGGAGATTTAAGTGACTAGATTCACTTGGCTAGTGATCTTGAATGGCCCAAGTCTTTGATAATCCATCTTTTAAGAATGGTAAGAAGGACAAAAATCTTGTCATAAAAGACAAACTCGATCTCCAACATTGTAAGTTGGATATTGCATTAGTTCTCGATTGGTATTGTCCTTATACCTTTAGGATCCTAGGCTTGTTGAATACGTTACTTTAACTCCTTAAGAATATTTGACGAGTTGAGCTAGATTCATAGCTATTGGAATCTTTAATGGGTGACTTGTATAGATGTCCATTTTAGGGTGTCTTTTATTATAGGTAAATTCAACAAAGGAAAGTAAATCCACCCAATTATATTGACAATGATTGATTTTACATGAGAGATATTGTTCTAGGACTTGATTTACTCTCCTTGTTTGTCCATTACTTTAAGGATGGTTGGTCGAAGAGAGATTGGTTAGATGCCTAGGAGCTTGAAGAGACTTCTCCAGAAACTTAACATAAATTGTGGTCCTCGATCTGAAACAATGTCATCTAGTAACCCATGAAAATGATAGATATATTCAAGGAAAAATTAGGCCATGCTTTTGGGATTAACTATATTGTGAGTGGGGATAAAGTGTACCATCTTGGTAAATCTATTAACCACCCCATAGGAATGGAATCGAACCCCTTTGAGAAAGGTAGATTGGTGATGAAGTCCATTGATATAGATTATCAAGGGTGATTAGGAATAAGCAAGGGGTGGAGCAACCCATGAGGTTGATGGTGAGGATATTTGACTTTGTTGCATACATCACATGTGTGTACAAATTCTTTGACTAATTTTCACATTTGAGGCTACGAATAGTATTACGAGATGAGCTCTATTGTTTTATTGACCCAAAATGTTATGCAGTTGGACGGCCATGCCTTGTTTGATGTATATGTAAATGAAGTGGTATATATCCTAGCCCTTGATAATAGAGCCAACTTTCAACTTCCTGGAAGCCTTTAACACTTGTACATCCTTTTTGAATTTTTTGATTGATATTCTGGGCAAAGTGATCATTGGAAAGCTCCTTCTTAATTTGTAGAAGAAAGGTTTGATATTCTAGAGCTTTGTTTGTTATTGTGTAAAGTTGGAATTATTTTGGTTTTAATAGAATATAATCTTGTTGATATTGAATTGGATATCCTTTTTTAGGTGCAACATAGAAGCGTCGAGACACCGTAGCTAGTTTTCCTTGTTAGAAGATGCCTAAATTTTTTTAAAGATTCAATAATAGTCAAAAGTTTCTTATCACAAATTTCATAATTTATTTTAGCTCTATTAAGGATTTTCTAGAATAAAAAGCACATGGATGTACTTGGCCATCATTGTTAACTTAGAAAAGGATAGCGCAAAGAGCAAAATATGATGCATAAGTCTCTAAGAAGAAAGGCATAGATGTATCTACATGTGTCAATATGGGGTTGTAGTGAATGTTTTCTTAAGTGTTTGAAAAGCCTTCTTTCTAGAGTTTCACATAAATTGATCATTTCTAGTCAATCATGGGAGTGGCATGGAGATCTTGGAATAATCCTTAGTGAAGATTTCATAAAAAGTATGTATAGATAGATATATTAATGGCTAGATTGGATGTTGCTTCTTTTTGGACCTTGCCTTGTCATTGCTTGATGATACATGGCAATGACATTGGTATGCTTGGTGCACTAATAACCTTTTGTTTGTCCAATTAGCAATCCACGACTCGAAGCTAGTAGATAGAGTGTTCAACCTATGCTATTGAAACTCTTAGAAGTTGGTATTATCAAGACAATGGCACAATGGAGATCCTCAATGTAATGAAAGAGTCCTAATTGTCCTAACTAAGGGAGAGAAGAGAGAGAAGGACTGCAGGAGAAGAGGGAGAGGAGAGAGAAAGACATGAAGAAGAGAGAGAAAGAGAGGAAAGGGAAGAAGAAGAAGAAGAGGAAGATGAAGCCATGGAAGCTTGAGAAGGTGAAAAGAGAGTTTCTTGATAATTTCTGTGATACCTCAAAATACCCTCTTATACCTTATATACCATCAGTGTGGTTGGTATGTTCCCATGCCATGTTCCTGTCAACCCCGCTCATTACAAACCATCCTGTCTCATAAATTTTTTGTCCTACAAAACAAGGGATGTTATCTTGTCCTGTAAGGGTGTGCTGTAGGAAATCAGCCATAACTTTGTGTGAGAAACTCCGAATGGTACAATTGAGGTGTCGTTACGGAGCCCATGAGATGTACTTTCAGCCCATGTGGGTGGGGCGGGGTTGCAAGTAGGTCAGGACCAAAACTATTGCAAAATAGAGGGCTGTCCAGGAGTTACTAGTGTGCTGTCCCAGATGGTATGGCTGGAGAAAAATAGCCATAACTTCCTCTAGGAAACTCTGATCGGGGCAAGTGAGGTCTTGGCACGGAGCCCTCGAGGTGTACTTTCTGTCCATGTATGGGGGATGGGGTGGAAAATGGATTAGGACCAAAACTAGTGCAAAACAGGTGGCTGTCCAGATGCAGATTGCAGCCCAAAACAGGTGTCATGGTTAAGTTCCAACCAATACGGCCTCCTTGAGGTGTGGAAATTCATCCAAGATAGATGCTGGGTGCCAAGAAGCTTCCTCTGTTGGTAGGCCTTGCCATTTGATCAGGTATTCATGGATGGAACGGGTGCGGAGTTGCTTTTTACACTGCCCAATGACTGCTTCAGGAATATACTGGAAAAGGCCCTCCTCATCTATGGGGGGTAGCTCCTCTATATGATCTAAGGGAGTGCCAATGAAAGGTTTCAATTGGTTCACATGGAAGACATTATGGATCTTAGTAGTGGGAGGGAGTTGGAGACGGTAAGCCAAGTCCCCGACCTTCTTAATGATTGTGTAGGGCCCATAGTAACGGTGTGCCAACTTGTTGCAAGAACCGTCCTTTAGAGTAGCATAACGGGACTTGGGGACCTTGAGGAGTACCAATTCACCCTCTTGAAAGTCAAGGGGTCTTCTTTTTGCATCAGCATGGAGCTTCATGTGCTCTTGAGCCCTTTTGAGGTTTACCTTGCATTGTTGAAGTAAAGCTTGCATGCGGTCCAACTCTTCATTTCCAAGGGGGTTGATCTTTTCATTGAAGATCACGGTAGGAAGGGGCACCCAATAACCATACAATGCTTCAAAGGGAGAGACTCCAATGCTCGAATGAGTGGAGTTGTTGTAAGAAAATTTAGCCAAGTGTAGCCATACATCCCAAGAATTTTGCACATCATGACAAAAATGTCGCAAATAAGTTTCAAGCCACTTATTGACTCGCTCGATCTGCCCATCCGTTTGGGGATGATAGGCTGTAGACGGAGCCAATTTGGTCTCCATGGAGCTGAAAATTGTCTGCCAAAATTGACTCATAAATTTGGTGTCCCGGTCATGTACTATGACGTGGGGTAAGCCATGCAACTTAAAAACATGCTCCATAAACAGAGTGGCAACTTGAGATGCTGTAAACTGAGATTTTGTAGGGATGAAATGGACTGCTTTAGTGAGTTAGTCAACTACCACATAGATGCTATCCTAACCCTTCTTGGTTGTAGGTAAACCAGTGATGAAATCCATGGTAATGTGGGTCCATTTTTCTTCGGGGATAGGTAAGGGCTGCAACAATCCACCCGGTTCAAGAGTGCTATATCAAAAGCGAATGCACAGAGTTTTTCTAGCGATGAAATACCTGTAAAAAAAACAAAAATAATGGTAAGTAAATGCGACTAACGCAACAATTTATCTAAGCAAGACCTATGTCAATTAAATCAAAGCATGCAAAGTAGTAAAAAATATTTACCTGAATGTAATATCAGATTGGTTGACCTTGCACTCAATCGTCTCATCAAAATGTGTTCTTTTGACTTGCCAAGACTCACCCAATAGCTAACTCATCCATTCCTCAGATATATACTTGCATTGATAAGTAATCTTTGTTTTCTTAAGAACATTACATGAACCAAACAAATGTGCAAACAATGAGGTGGAATAAACCAACTAAGATACACATCTTTGAAGCATGTGGTGGGTTTCATAGCACTATTGATGTTAGATTTTTTCTTGGACTTACATGCTCCTGACAACTCCAAGCTACCAATCAACCATTCACCACTAGTGGCGGCAATGGGACATGTTGCAATCTCTGGCTTTCTATTACATACAATGAATTATAAAAAAAGATGTTTTGAGTTGTAAGTTGACTTGTAGAGTTATTATCATAGATCAAAGAACCTATGTCTTCATGCCAAACATGTATCTTACCACTAAAACATTCCACATTCAGCCATTCATGCAAAGTCGATGGGATATAGAGCTACCAATAAAATGAAATTGAATTAGAACACTGTAAAGATTTTAAAAAATAAATTTGATGCAAAAGAATAAACAATGATAAAATTTAAAAACTTATTGTTTTGTTTATAATCTGTAATGTAGTTCTCATCGTGTACAAAGATTTATTTGTGCATATAAACATGTTGGATCAACACTTCTGTTATTGTACTTGCTCCATTAAACATTTTCTAAACTCTAAAATTCTACCTTTTCACTGGTTGCTAGGGTTTACAACATCCTTACGCTTGACCTTGAAACTTCCTCGAGTACTTGGGTGCATCAAAATCCAATCCAGCTTATAGTACTTATCACAAGTCTAATTACTTCCACTATCTTTCCTATTGAAGATCTCCACTGCAAGTATGTTGTTGATATTTTTCCTTCATGAAGACATCTATAATAACCAATTAGAGAAGTTACCTATCAGTATGTGTATAATTTGCAAACGTTCTCTCCAAATGAAATGAAATTTAAATGGAGAAATTTTTAAATAAAACATTATACATGCAATTCTTTTCACAAAGAAACCTAGAGATGTTGAACAAGAAGTTGACTTATAACAAGACCATTGTTTCTTCACTGACAAAGTCCTGGAGTATAAAAACAAAAGAAATCTCAAGTCAAAGCATACATATAACTTAAATAGGCTTTGTCCAAATGAGTTGAAATTTAATCATGGAGCAACATAAAAAAATGGCATTATACATGTGGCTCTCTTTGCAAAGAAGCCCAAAGATGTTGGAAGAAGTTGAGTTTTTAAAAAATCATTGTTCTCCACCCTCGGAGACTCTTGGAGTAAAAAAACAAAAGAAATCTCAATATGCATATTACTTGCATACATTTTGTCCAAACGCAATAAAAGTTAACTAAGGAGCAACAAAAAAACAAGACAACATACCTATAACTTTGTTTACAAAGAAACCCTAAGATGTTGAAGAAGTTGAGAGTTCAAAAGATCATTATTCTTGATTGTAAGAGACTCTCAGAGTACCAAAACAAAAGAAATTACATGTTAGAGAATGCACATAACTTGCACAGATTTTGTCCAAACAAGATAAAACTTTACCATAGAACATTCATGAAAGAGAACAATATACCTACAAAGTTTTGTGAAGAAAATCTTAGGGCTTTGATAGAACAAGATCTACTCTCATAAAACATGTGAAACTCACTCTGTATTTGTGTAGAGGAAATGAAATTTCACAAGGTTATAGCTAGGGCAAGCAACAATGAGGCTGTAAAATTTCGTTAGGAAAGAAGAAGCAGGGAAAAAGATATGATAAATTTGAGTTCCGCCTAAGACAGAGGGGGAAACTGAAAAGGGGAGGATTGAAAAGTCAAACATAAAATATAAGAAAATGAAATTTGAGTCACAAACTTCTAGGAAGTGATAGAATTGTATTCTCCACATTTACTCTTATTTTATTGTTGAGGAAAGATTTGGGCCAAGATATGGCTATAAGATTCATGTTACATGAATCAGGAATCCGAGCTCTCTTATTGGTTAGGCTTATATTTATTTATTCACTCCTTAAGGGGAAAAAAAGAGAGTCCATATTTCTCCCAATGTTACTTAAGTGAAATTAGCCTTGTGAATGTGCTCAAACATTATTTCCATGATTTTCTTTCCATTTTCGACTTTGCTACAATGATAAGGCAATGCGTCAGACTACTACATACCACTGTATCTCTTAGTACTTAAAATAAGATCAAAATATATATGAAAAGTGCAGTAATCAAATCAAATTTTGAACCATGTTTAGCATATAAAACCCCGTCTCTCCCTATCGTTTAGAGTTTTACTTGTGATGGGTAGGTCAAGAGGTATTTCCATGTATGTGTTTTCATGATGAAGGTAATAAATACACACTAAAACATACAAATGGGGGTTAACTAAGTCAAATTCTCATGCTTTATCTCCATTATACTTGCACAAATATACCCCTAATTTTTCATGCACAAAAACTATTTTTCTCCTATTTTTTATCTCAAAACCTCATTTCTTGATATTTTTTTCTATTTTTTATTGTAAAATTATGTAATTTTTATTTTCTAGATTTAAGAAATTAATTTGAACTATAATTGATCGTCACATTTAATATCATCCCATATGAACATGATTTGATCACCCGAAACCAAGAAAAACATCATTTTTCTCTTAAAATGAACATTTCAAAATTTTAACAATTTATAACTCATAGCATAGATATGGGTTTTGTATTTTAGGATTCACAACCCTCAAACACATCACAACCAAGATTCAAACAAATTTTCATCACATATGAACAAGATTTGCACCATGAAATGTAAAAATGAATCCAAATTTCCATTAAAAAAGAGGCTTATTACCATTTTTTGTGTTTCAAGTCTCAAGAATTGATTTTATAGACACCGAATAACCCGCTATTGATCTCCAAATAGTGTTGAATATCACTACTTAATATCAGTGTGGTCCCACATCAATCTGGTTCAAGTTGGACAACCGATCTCCATCCCAATCTTCTCATAAGGATTCCCACGAATTGCCCACAAGAGGAGAGAGAGGGAGGAGAGAGCAAGACTGATTTTCCATCTCTTTGATTAGTCCATCAATCTTAGAGCCAAGACAGACAATACAAAGTGAAAATTTTGAGGGAGAGGCTGGTGCAATGGTTACATTGAGTGTTCATTGGCTCTCTAGTCCCCTCCCACCCATTCATGTGATTGTGCAAGCCACCTTCTTCTTCTTCTTTTGCAAAACAAAAAAGCACCCCCTCCCCCATTGGGTGAGTTGTTTTGGGGGTTGGGGGCTCCTAAAGGTCACACTCCTTCCCCCTCTTAGTCTTTTTACATTGCATTTTGGACCCTTCTTTCCCGGGTAGAGCTATCTTGTGCGTCTGGCAACCAAATCACAATTCAAAAATTTCTATATGTCCATCTCAAAGTCTTGCACTACCTAGAACTTGTTCCACTTCATTCTGGCACCTATAAAATTTACTAAAAATTTGAGATTGCTGTGAAGTCCGTCGTTAGAAGTGCTTTTAAATCCCACCTTCCACAATCGCTTAGAATCGTGAGATCCACATCTACCGCTTCCAGTGAGCTTCAAATTTTGCCTCAAAGTAACAAAATTAGCACATTTCTGGCTCTTCTCTAGGCTTAAAATCTCGCTCTCATTGGTAAGCACGGGAAAGAGCGACTCAATCCATCAAATCCATGAACTAATTTGCACATAAATAACCATAAAGAGCATCAAGCTGCTTTAAGAAAAATGCACAACAAAACACAAACACAGCTCTTACCCTATCCTTGACCAAATCAAGGCATGAAGATCCATTAGGGATAGGCTAAGCATAATCTGATAGATATCCAAGCTAGTCACTTTAACCAACTACTCCAACATAGATCGGCTCAAAAAAGAACTATCAAAGGAGGCATCCTAAGTGGTGGTCTAACTTGCCTACTGGACCTAGGGCAAGACCCAGGGCAACTAGATCAGGAACTCCTACTAGGTGAAGACTCCTACAGCTTGGTCTTTTATTTTTAGATACTCGGCCACACTAAATCCTTTTTTTTTCGCTCACTTTTATTTTTCCTCCAACGATCCTTATTTATTTTTTCTTTCCGACTGAATATCACCCCTAGGAAGACAAGGCATCACAGAACTTGTCCCCAAGAACCTACCAGGCCTTTGCGAGCCAATGATCATCTACACTAGCAATTTTTCTTTCTTGTGTTTTCTTATTTTAGGGATTAGAACCCCTTTTAACACACTTTTATATTTTATATAGCATTTTTTAGATATATTCATTGTTTATTCTCTTTCTTTTATTTGGCAGGCTTCTCTATTTGCCTCACAACTAGCAGAGGCTCCTAGAAACAGTTGCATAGTAGGCTAGTAGAATAGGGCAACTATGATTACTCTCAAAAATAGCTCTTAGAGTACACAACAATGTCTTCACAGAAGGTGGCCAACTACTCAGAACTCCCCCAAATATATCAAACCAAACCATGGGACTTCATACCTTGGCTTGCCGGTCCTCAAAAGAAGAAAATTTCCCACATACACATATACATTCAAACAAAGGGGTAAAAACTTAGAAAGAAAGAATAACACTTGGACTTGGCCACAATAATCTTTTGCATAGCAAGAGACTCGCTGCATGTACTCCATTGAATCTGTTTAGTACAACACTAAGACAAGAAACCATTAACCACACCCTTACCAAACAAACACATGGCCCTCTTGGCCTTATGAAATCAACTAGTGCACAGTAAAATAAATGGCCCTCTTAGCCTAATGAAATCAAATATTAAATCCAACCAGAACTGCCTTCTTGGTCTAACAAAAATATAGCTATAAAGCACACCATTCAACAACCTGCTACTGTTGTTGAAAATAAACCCTTGACCCCCACATAAATCACACTAAAATACAACACTAGACCGAGGGGATGGGTCACTTAGGCCCTACACTAAATGCATCAAATTATTAGCTAACCCCTTGCATAATGACAAAAGGGATGTTCGGTGAATGTGGCATTGAATGATTCTATGCATCCATGAAAGAATAGAAAGATGTTCACCTGACTCATCACCCATACTAACCATCAACAGCTATAACAAGACATGTCAACAAGTAGTTCCCATAGTAAACCTGGGCTGATAAGATCGAGCAATTCTAATAACTCCTCAAGACCATAGTTGAGAAATACATCCTCAACAAAGGCATGCAGGCTTACCTATCCCATATGCACAGTGGTGCCTACTACAGTTTCCTACTTTCCTATAAAGCATTGTACTTGCTTCCTTTTCTTAATGCAATGATAGCACTCTTTTCTTTCCAGTAAAGTGTCAGTGTCATTGTCCACACACAAGATTGTGTTTATGAGTTCAAGTCTCAATCTTGAAACCTAATTCACTTGTGTGACAGTTAGTGTTTGAGTCTATGTCTACATGAGTCTTCTTCCCGTCTTTGAACCACCATAGCCATGCTCTAGATTTGTGTTTCTCAACACCCTCACACTATAAGTTCCATTCGATTGGTTGATCACTTCGCGTTTCATCAATAAACAGTGGATACCACTACGCAGACTATATTTAACCCTGCAATTAAGGCCTTGTATTTTGCCATGTTATTAGTAGAGCGATGCCTAAATAAACTCCCATTTTGATCATGACTCTACATCGAGAGTCTCTAATAACCATACCAACACTTGCATGCTTAGTGGGCCCTCTTGAAGCTCTGTCAAAATACAAAGTATAGACCCATTCTTCGTTGACAGGTCACACCATACCGATCAATCTACTTGTACTTATGGTAATAAAAGTCGAGTCGAGAGAGAGGATTTATGACAAGTACAATTCCTCCTTCCTCACCAAACTCAATAGCAACGCTATAATAAGAACCCTATGACAGTTGTGGTAGTAGACCTTAATATCCCCCCAAGTAAAAGATCCATAACCCTTACTCCACTAGATTACTCGACCTTGGTAGTAACATTGCTCTAAATACAAATGTTCAAGATAAGGAATGATTTTTTCCATGCCATTTCCTTGGCACCTACTTCAAGTTTAAGCTAGATCCTAGAAGACCTGCAAAGGTACCAAGTCCGGCGTCAGCCCCTACACATAATTTTGCTTCAACTTATTAAAATTTAATTTATTTTTAAACTCTACCCCCTGTAAATCTATTAAAAGAGTTGTAGAGCCAATCTTTCCTATATGAATGACCTTATAAGGGCCATCCCATTTGGGTTCTAACTTACTTGGAAACAACTTAGGACGTGCATCATAATATAGGACCAAATGGCCCTTCACAAATTTATATCTTTTAGTACAAAGGTCACGAAGTGCTTTCATCCTCTTCTTCCCTACCTCTTGATGTAGCAAAGCCTGCAATTAGATCTCATCAACATGTGCTAGGGAGTTCAACCTTTCTTACAATGCTTTCCCTTCACCCAAAGAATGGTTCAATGCAAACCTCACAGTGGGTAACTCAATTTCCAAGGGCAAGACACACTCTTCCCCATATATCAATTTAAATGGGATGTGGGATGTTGCTCTTTTGAATGTAGTATTGTAAGCCCAAATAGCCACATGAAGTTTCTTGTCCCAATCGCACTTACCCTTAGATACAATCTTGGATAAAATCCCTACAAGTTGCTTGTTGGTATTCTATACTTGTCCATTCACTTGGGGATTATATTGGGTGGTTTTATCATATTTAATTTTTATAGCTTCAATAAAGGCTTCTATGAACTTATTCAATAAGTTTCCTAGAGTCGGACACTAGTTCTTTAGGTGGACTAAAATGGCAAACTATTTGTTCCATAATGAAACTAGCTATTTCCTTGGTATTGTACTTCATTGTAGCTCAAGCTTCAGACCATTTTGTAAAGTAGTCTATCACCACAATGATATACCGCTTCCGCGTAATAGACAAAGGATGCACAAGTCTAACAAAATCAATGCCCCACTTCTCAAAGAGCAAAGTCACAAGAATAGGATTAAGCGGCCGCTTAGATTTTCCCTAGTATTGTGTCTTTTGACAGACATCACAACGCTTATGAAAAAGCATCTTGGAAAACTGTCGACCACCAATAGCTAGCACATAAAGCTTTCTAGGCAGAGAGCCATCCAAAAAAATTGCCTTTGCATGATGTTGAATCATGATATTCCTCTAGAATAAAGGATATCTCATCATGCACCACACAACAACGATAAATCTCATCCACACCCTTTCTATATAAGACACCCACTATTATTGAAAAGCGAAGTGCTTTTGCTACTTAATCTTTCTCTTCTCGTATTTAGAAAGAATTTTCGTCGGGTTTTCGTTTGATAGATAATGCATGATAGATGTATACCATGATGGAATAGAGGCTGCATCAAATTTGCATAAGTCCTCACCGTCACAAATATCAACCCACACTCTTCCTTAGGCTCACCAAAATATACTAGACACTCTATGATACCATGCATCATTGGGGGACTTGCTCCTAATCTCATAGTCAAAATCCTACAACAAAAAGATCAACCACTTGGCTAGGTGATCAGGGGGTTGAAGCTTGTTCAATAAAAAAAGCACAATCCCTCTGCCTTGGTGAACAACACCACATTCTCATAAATAATATAGTGTCTGAACTTCTTGGTGGCAAACACCATAGCCAAGTAAACATTCTCCAAATTACCGTAAGGAAGCTCTGAAATTCCCAACTTCTAGCTTTGTGAATGTAATAGGATGATAAAGTTGTGCCTCCCAAATTTGGGATGGGCAACAACTAATATTACACCTTGTTGTAGCTATGAATATATAGACTATCTCACCCCTTTTTGGAGCATTTAAAATCACCACTTTGGATAATTCCATTTTAATATCATCAAACATCACTTTGCATGTTTCTATTTTCAAAAATATGGTTGTGAGATAAAAGATTCATCAAGGGTAACGAACAATTAGCCCACCAATGCATTAATGAATCAATGAAAGTATCCCACGAATGAAACAAAACTGTGAAATTTCCTAGGGCAAGTGGGTGGGCCTAGGGCCACAATAACAACCACCTTTTTCGGATTGGTGGCAATACCAACTACACTCACAACATGATCCAATAGCAAACCATAGGGCTCCCTAAATACACACTTTCAAGGATTCAATGCTTTGTAATACTCATGAGATCGATCAAAGCTTGACGTAGAACAATCAACTATCTATGATGGGTCATGGTATTTGCCCCCAAATCATCTATAAAAATCTTTAGCTCTTCATGGGATATATCGACAAATGTCTTGTCAGCTCTTCTTTGCCAAGACTCAAGAGCATTATACAGGCTAAAAGCCATCACATGGTATACAAAAGTACCAAAATTTGCAATGAACATCGTCTTTAACTTATCTTCTTCAACTATGGCCATTTGATTATAACCTACGAAATAGTCCATGAAAGATTATATCTCTCACCCTACTAGTTGATCTAAAATTTGATCAATAAAGGACAAAGGATAATAGTCCTTCACTGTCTGCTTGTTCAATTCCTTAAAATTGATACACAAAAAAAATTGATTGTTCTTTTTCTTTCTTATTACCACCAATAAGTACCATTCTGTATTTTCAATGAGAAAGATCAAACGAGCCTTCCTTTAAGCACATCAATTCCTAAAAAAGAGGCTCTCTCAGCTCAAAAGGCATATGTCTAACATTCTATCTCATTGGCTTACTACCTTCTTTCAATGGGATCGTATACATGACAACAAAGGGGGAAATTCCCTTTAGTTCGCATCATAACTCCATGCAAATATATCCCTGAACTCCTATAGGAGTGCCACATAATAATCTACATGCTCATCAGTAGATAACATCTAGTGTCGAGTTTAATGGGGCAAGGATCATTGGGAGTCCCAAGATCTAACTCTATCGCATCAGCATCACGAATCCTGTTCTTTGCCTCTATTGGCACTTAGGATATGCATCCAAAATTATTCTCTTTAGCCTATGCCCAAAAATTAGTCGACCAACTGGGATATCCACCAAATAATTGAAATGTAATATCTACGGACGTCCAAGCAAACTGATTGCTAGCAAATCGGATAACATGGAAGTCAAGGACACACTCAATATTATGTTAATTTTTTAAAGCACTAGAAAAATCTAATGGGTACTAGAAAGCTTGATGATGTGAGCCCATCAAGATTCATCTATAAGTGGTGTGGTGGGCAGCATTTCCCTCGTAATTGTCCTTTTAATGTCAAATGTGATATATGCAAGAAGTCTAGTCACTTAGCCACTACTTGTTGGAGTAGGGTTGGCAAGGTAGTCAACTACCTGGGCCTGTAAATCATCGTGCCAATAACGATAATACCAAAGGAGAGGGCCCTAAGCAAATTTTGCAAAGGGGTAAAGTCACACTTGAGGAAATGCCTAGTGGGGTAAGTTTGGTTGAAACTTTGCTAATCAGTGAGAGTTTATCTCTTAATGATGTTAGGGTATTAACTAGGGGTCAGAAATTGAAGGATGATTAGAAAGATGACCCTAGCACAAGCAAAGTTAACCCTAAACCTAGTAGGGATTATAAGAAGGTGTTGGATGCCCAGGCAGGTCCTCTTAAAAATGATGGTGTTTTAGAGGAGCCTGTGGTCAAAAGAAAAAGTAAATTGAAAGAAAACGAGGATACTAAGATTATCAAGAAGCCAAAAGAGCAGCTAGTGTGGAAAGAGAAGAGAGTAGTGGCAAACTTCCATGAGTTTGACCTAGTAAACACACTATATGAAGTCAAACCAGATGTGAATGTGCTACAACTAATCCAACTGTTGCCAAACATTCATATAAGGAGTTCAAGAAAATCCTATGAATGGGTTATGTTTTAGAACATTTTTGGTGTCCATCGCAAGCGGGTAGTGAATAGTGGGATCATGTAGAGAAGCACTGCCCTTGGATGCAGGCATATGTTGATGAAATCTTAATAGAAAATGCAAGCAGTGGTGGACCTCGAATCATCTGTAAACATTATGAGTATGGATTTATAAGAGAGGTTGGGTCTATCAATCCAAAAGGATGTCATGATGGTTTTAAAAATGGCTGATGATAGCCTAAGACAATCAAAGTAATGGTACGCAAGTACATGTGACGGGTGATCTAGCGATATTGCTCAGTGATCATATCTGTATAATGTTTCATCATATCTTTTACTTCCTCTACAATGTTTGATGTAGAGGACTCATAACCAGTGGCTTCAGGAGCTATCTTCCCACTAAGTTGCACAACTTGCAAAGGACGTACTACCTGTGTTGACCCTTGGTTTACAAAAGGAGCTCTTTGGTTAGTTGTTGTCTTGACAACATTTGGAGGAGCTAGCAATAAAGGCACATTTTGCATCATGCTTCTTCTACCATTTGGGTTGGTCACATGGGTACTAATCACACCTTGATCTCCACTAACCAATCCCAAATTATTTCCAGGACTAAGGCTTGAATTAGATTATTTCCTAGAGGTGTAGGCCACTTGTAAGCAAGACTCTACTTCCTTTGCTCGAGTTATGGCAGTATCTATATCCAGTAGAGAAACACTACTCAACTGCACTTGGATATTGAAGTCCAATCCATGCAAGAAATATTGCAATTGGTCAACGGGTGGAATAGGGATAGAGTCTTGCAATTTCCAAAGATCTCTTTCATCTTCTTGGCATATGCTCAAGCATTTTCATGGGGCTCTTGATGTGTCACATTTAGAACATGTAACTGATACTAACCACCTCTCATAGGGGAAAAGTCCTTTCAAAATGCTACAAATAATAAATCGATTGTGGTTATGGTATCGGCTTCTAAGTCATGATACCACATTGCAACTCTCCCTTTTAGGGTCGTGTTAAAGAACATCATTAGGTGTCCCTCGTTCTGAATTTGGCAATTAAACATGAGTTTTTGGAACTTAGAGATGTGAAGCTCCATATCCTCCTCCGCTAAACCATTAAAGATGGATAGAAGGAAACCTAAACCTGGAAAATTTGATGTTCATGCTGATATGGATTGTGCCATAACGACAATCAGATTTGCTATAGAAGTTTATTACAACGTTGTCGTATTGCTGCACATTCGAGGTGTGAAAACCACCCAAAAGTTGTGTGTGGGATTTGATACTTTGTACATATTTAGTTGTTGTGTTTATACTTTTGTTCTACGTGGAAGAGGGTTTGGAGTAAGATGAATTAATCAATAATGCTCTGGTTGACATGTATGTCAAATGTGGAAGTTTAAACAAAGCGCATAAAGTCTTCAAGGGCTTGCTGGAAAGAAATTAAGTGTCATGGAATGCTTTAATGACAGGATATATTCAAAATGGGTTCAGTCTCACTGCCTTGGATCTCTTTAGGGACATGTAACAGGAGGGTGTGGTTCCAACTAGAGCTACTTATCTATGCACCTTGAAAGCTTGTGGTAGCATAGGAGCCTTGCACTCAGGCCAATCTTTACATTGTGAGATATCAAAAATGGGATTTGAAAGAGAATTGATTGTGGGAAATTCTCTGATAAATATGTATAGCAAATGTGGTTCCCTTGCAGAGGCTCATAGGGTGTTTGATAAGCAGCCGCTTCGAGATACAGTTTCATGGAAGGCTTTGGTTGCAGCACATGCTGAACACGGGCTTAGTGAGGAAGTCTTGATTTGCTTCAAGCGGATACAGCTGGAAGGTGTGTTTGTGGATACCAGCACATTCATTCTCTGCTTAAAAGCTTGTGGCACAGAAGGAGATTTAGAAACAGGGCATAGCATATATTCTGAGATAACTAGGAGAGGACTTGAGAAAGAGCTATACATGGGGAGTACAATGGTGGACATGTATGGGAAATTCTACTCTCTTGCAGAAGCAGTCCAAGTGTTTGATGGGCTGCCAGTTCAGAACATAGTCTCATGGACTGCACTGATTGCAGGATATGTGCAGGAAGGGCATGGTGAGCTAGCACTGAAGTGTTTTGAGCAGATGCAACTTGAGGGCCTTTGTCCAAATTTAGTTACCTTTATTTGTGTGTTGAAGGTCTGTGGCTCCATAGGAGCTGCTGATAAGGGCAAAGAGATACACAAGGAGATTGTTCAAAGAGGGCCGCTTTTCTGTTTTAAATTTAAAAAAAGCTACGTGCTGTATAGCCAATTTGGGGGGCGCAGGGAATTTCGGAATCGGGAGGCTAATGTAAGTTTTTTTCTCTCCGTGATGGAAAAGGGGGATCCTGTCTCTTCCATTACAACAAAAGTAATGCTTGCTCCTCAAAAAGCACTCAACTAAAGATTGTTGGAGACATACATGAAGGGAACAAAGTTGCGATCAATGCAACTATCTCTGGGGGTGTTGAAGGAGCTAGTCATGTGCAGTGGATCAAAACAAGTATTCCTGATGAGTCTCTAGGAGATGCAAACCTTGAAGCAATCAATACCTCCAAAATTTCTAAGGGAATTCAAGCTCGTTTCCAGGGGAGCATCTGAGTACACCCTGTCAGAGGAAGACATTGGGTTACGGATGATGTTCATTAATACACCTGTAAATTCTGAAGGGCTTCAAGGGGATCAAGCAGGAGGAGATGAAAAGGACTCATTTTTGGGAGGGTGGTTGCACAGTGTACTACAGGGTTACCAGAAGACAAGCCTCGTTATGAAATGTCACCGGTGGATGGAAAACCTATGCTTTTAACCCAGAAGAATCAATCATAATATAGAATAAAATTGGTGCAGATATAATTATGCTTTGGGATGATGTTGTGAAAACCACCACTACAGGCCCTAGAGTTGAGGAGGCTATGTACTGTACTTTACGATGGATTGATCGATGCATCAAAGCGTATACAAGGCCAGGGGAATCATCGAATTCTATATGCTGGCCAATATGTGATGCAAGATGGTTGCAGGTACAACCTTCTTGAGTGCAGTTTTGCTCTGATAGTATCGTTTGCTATAAATGTGGCTGTGGTATCTGTCAGTGGAGCTGTCTGTGATAGTGAAGGACTTTCGCTTAAGGATCAAGCTAGTTGCAGTGACTTGGATCTGAACCGGGCATCTTTTCTTCTCAAAAACTCATTAGAAAAGTGGAGTTCAACATTATTTGCTATTGCACTGCTAGCCTCAGGACAAAGCTCAACAATAACTGGAACATATGCTGGCCGTTAATGTTGGATTTAGTAATGGTGAAGAGTATGACAGACATTGCGATCTCTCTGGAGACAGACACCAGTGTTGAATTCAAGTGCCGTGAAATTACAGAATTCTGATGCGATGACCTGCCTTTATCCTTAACAATTAGAATCAATATAGCATTGTAAGCTAAGCTGCTTATCAGTAAACAGGAGATGAGTACAGTGCTAAAGGTTAACAGAAAGCCCACAATATGCAGATTCTTCTGTGGCTAATGCTATACTCTGAAGATTAGAGCTTTGTGCAACTACTTTAGCTCAGGTGGACAAGCTATGGGAGAAGAATGTAATGCTGGAGCATACTCTGGTCTTCCCAAACAGCACTTTCAATATGTAAAACTTGTTAAACCAAGCCTGAATTAAAACGGGTGATCTAGAGCCAGTGGATTGAACAGATTGGAATTCATCTTGAATTTTGTAAACATCTTGATAGTAATACAATTGTTACTTTGCTTTTGCTTATTCACATGCTTGATCTTCTATCTTGAAAATAATCAAGGACTTCCGAAGTTGCGACATTACTTTCAAAACCCTTCGACATCTTTGGTGAACCCGACGTGAAAGCGTCGTAGAATTTTGAGGATGGGAGATACTTCAGCATCTATTTCAGCCTCTTCTACAATTCCAGATGCGTCCTCTACTTCAGCTCCATCAATGACTGCTGCATCAAGTACTTCAATAGATGTTCTAAAGCAGATTTTGCAGAATATGTCCATGTATATGCAGCTTCAGAATCAGCAAACACAATTGTATATGCATCAGCAGCAACAATTGCACCAACAACAGTTGTCTCAGCAAAGGCAACTATATTCGGAGCAGGAGAATGCAAACAGCGCGACTAAGGCGATTGAAGCAGTTGAGAATGAGAAGAAGCTATTTGATGGCCGTAATGTTTCAGCATATTTGAAGACATATGAGATCAAGATGGGGTTTTTTGGAGTTCCAGCTGGACTTATGAGTAAGTACTTCCTTCGTCTTGTCACACCCGCCTTGAGGGCAAAAGTGACTGATCTTTTTATTCAAAATTCACATTGGCAAGATTTTAAGAAGGCCCTGAAAGAAGAATATTTCCTTGAGGACTTTGGGATGGCTACACGGCGGTCATTCTGAGAGTGGGTCTACATGCCAAACAAAGGTCTAGCTGCTTCAGAGTTGATACGAGAATTTGAAGAGAGGTATAGTCAGCTTGATGCTATTGAACAAAGAGCATTGGATGTTGAAAAAGTTGAGCTTTTCTTGCAAGCTGCAGATCCTGCTCTTCAGGAAGAATTGGGAGAGCTTCTTGAGGATCGCACGAAGCCTATGGGACTTAAAACGGATTGGCAGGATGCCCAGGATGCAGTCTCGACTTTGACCAAGAGGAGGATATGGAAGACCCGCCTACAGAATGGTTCTATGACACCGACACCGTCTTCTGCTCCTATGCCTGCTTCTATCCCTATTATTTCTTCTCCTCCTCAGCCAGTTTCTTGGCCTATGCTAGTGCCTATTGTTTCCACTCCACCTATTCCTCCTGTTCCACGACCGATGCCAGCACCTGCTGCTCCAAAACCATCCGCTCCATCGGTGCCTACCTCTCTTGATGATATAATTAAAGGCATAACAGATTTGACACTGGAGTCAGTTAAAGTGGAGTTGGTGGGAAAATTGAAAGAGCAATTTGCTTCGACTGCGCCTACTACTTCTTCTAGTGCTCCTACTGCACCTAGGAGTACTCCTAGTGCACCTAGGAGAGATTGGAGATGTATTTAGTGTGATAGTATGGACCATCAGCATTGCAGGGATTGTGAATATTTTCAGGATGCAAGGAGAAAGAATTTGGTATTTTGGGGACAAGATGGTAAGATTTGGTTGACTAAAACAGGTGCTCCGCTTGCTACCAACTTTGGTAAAGGCGGAATGAAGAAGTTAGTGGATGACATGGCTGCGCGTACTTCTTATGTGACAGCTAGAGGTGATGCTTCTGCATATGGAGTCCAGATTGAGAAGGGATCAGAGAATCAGTCAGCACTATGGACTTATGCTATGGAGACTGCAAATAAGGGAAAAATTCAGCAAACTGTTTTGACTAGTGCAGGCTCTAGCATCAGATCTGAGACAGGTTGGGATTCGCCTGTTGACAGGTACTCTATTTATGCTTATTTGGCTAAGTCTCAGGGAGCAGACGTACTTGTTGAGGAGAAGCGTAAGAGGGATGAAGAAAATCCAAGTGCAGCTAAAAAGACTAGAGGGGGTGAGTTTGTTACACCACCTACTGCAGGACCGTCTTTGAGACCAAGGCCAGAACGACAGATAGAAGATGCTCAAAAGAGAGAAAAGAGGCAAGAGCCTAGAGAGAGAAAGCGGCCAGGGTTTAGATTGATGTCCGATATTGAGACATCTACGGACATGAAGAGAATCTTTAATGACAAGATACTTGGCAGTGAGGTGACTTTCACTATTTCTGAGGTTTTGGGCATCTCGAAAAGAGAGTTTCAAGATCAGTTTCAGGAGGTCCTGAAGAGGAAGAGACATGCATTGCCTACTACTGATACACAGGGAGTTTTGATTGGAGAGTTGGATGAGGATGAGGATGAGGTTATGGTTGAGAATGCTTTTGTTTTTCCGCAGGTAGAGAAGAGGGTTTAGCCTATGCATTATGCTGAAACTGATGAGCCTGTCTTGATACCGCGTAGTCACTTTTCGCAGAGTCATTGGGCTAGGGCAACTACAAAGACGATGGTAAAGATTGGAGAGAAACATGTGCCTTATGTTGCATTGGTGGATCATGGTTCAGAGATTAATCTCATAGTTCGTGGAGTTTATGAGAGTAACAGATGGCCTATGGATGTAGAGCATGGGTGGCGTATGAGAGCCGCCAATAACACTGCAGGTGATTTGTATGCTGCCTGTCCCAGTGTCAGGGTTTCTATTGGAGATGTAGAGGAGGATTTCCATTTCTTTGTGCATGATTCATGCTCTTATCCCATAATTCTTGGACAGCCATTCATCACAGAGATACGCATGGAAACAAAGGTAATGGATGATGGATCTGCTTATGCACGGATTCGTAGTAAAGATGGCATGAGAGCAGTTCAGTTTATGACTGTGTGTGTGAACCATGTTAGAAACAGAGATACCCTCAGAGATGCACCTTTGCCCACTGTGAAGGATTCGGGTTTTCATTAGGTACCACCGTTTCGCGAGACGACGGTGGTACAGAGCAGAGGAAATTGGAGTTCTCGCCTCCTGGCAGCAGTGTTTTCTCCTCCGGTTTTGTTGGGATTTCAGCAAATAGTTCGATGAGCTATCAGAAGATTTCTAGGTTGCCTAGAGCTGCCAGGCAGTACATATGCAGGAAGGAGAAAAATTTGAAAAATGCAAGAATTTTAGAGAATGATGAGCACATAGATGGGATGTATGATAGTATGATTTGTGCAGATACGATGACAAAGATGGAAGATATGCTGAAAATTGATATGCAGAGTTGTCACAGTAATGTATTAGTGCAATCCTTGGACATATTTCATGAAATTGCAGATTTTGTGTCACAGATTGAGTCAAAGGCTGAGGTGGCTCGGCAAAAAGTGTTGAGTGCTGAAGAAATTCAGCAAACAGAGTTTCCGGCTGATTATGATCAGCTTACAGAGACACAGAGGGCTGAAAACTTTCAGCCAACAGAGTTAAGTGCTGAAATATTTCAGCATTTAGAGTTTAGGGCTGTTTTTATGCAGTCCATAGAGCAAAGGGCTGAGGATATTCAGCCATTGGAGTGCAGAATTGCTGATTTACAGCAAGATTTGAGTAATGCAGAAGAGCATAATGAAGCCAGGGTTGACACGAAATACAAAACTGTGGATAAGAAGGTGAAGCCGGTAGCTGTACCGCTTCCACCTGACAGTGATCAACAAATAGAGAGGGCTACCAAACAGCCAATTTTTAGGAATCTGGAGCATATTGGCCATAAATTTTCAGCAGAGACTCTTGCTGAATTGAAAATTGGAAATGGTGATTTCTTGCTACCCACAGAGAAGAAATGCTTTCAGGAGATGCTTGAGTGACATGGAAGGGGATTTTCTTTTTTCCCGCATGAGATTGGATGTGTGAATCCAGATATTGTTGCTCCTATGGTGATTTTTACTATTCCTCATATTCCATGGAATCTCCGACCTATTCCAGTGCCTAAGGCACACTTGCCAAAGCTGATTGATTTATTGAATGAGAAAATCAGGATGGGAATTCTTGAGCCTTCATATGCACCATACTCAAACAGGTGGTTTACGGTTCTAAAGAAGAATGGTACTCTCCGATTTATACAGGACATGCAGCCAGTAAACAGAGTTACTATCAGGAATGTTGGTATAGGTCCAGTTGTGGATGAGTTTGCAGAAGCATTTGCTGGACGTGCCATCTATTCTTTGGGTGATTTGTATTCGAGATATGATCAGTTTTAGCTGGCTTTGGAAAGCAGGGACATAATCACCATGAGAACTCCTATTGGGCTTGTCAGGATGTGTACCTTGCCTCAAGGTGCCACTAATTCTGTTGCACATATGATGAATGCCATGCATAAGGTCCTTCGTGATTATATACCTCAGCTTACTATGCCTTTCTTGGATGATGTGCCCATTAAGGGGTGTGCAGAAGAAGAGAAGAATGAGAGTCTAAATGAGAAGGGTTGCAGATACTTTGTGGCTGATCATATTTCAGCTTGTGAGAAGATTTTGGCTAGGTTAGAAGAAGTGAACTTGACACTTTCAAGGCAAAAATCTGTTTTTGGAGTGAATGAGGTTGTCATTGTTGGACATATGTGTGGGTATTATGGCAGGAAACCCTCACCTGATAAGGTGGATGCTATAGGCAAGATTGCGGAGTATTGTTCTACCACTTCAGAGGTACAGAGATTCATTGGAGCTTATGTGTTTTATATGATTTGGATACCTCATTTTGCACACATAGCAGATTGTTTATATCAGCTGCTTCGAAAGGGGTAGAAATTCTATTGGGATGAGAGCCACACTAAAGCCATGCAGAAATTGAAGAAGTTATTGCAGAATGCTCCTACTCTCAGGAAAGCGGATTATAATTGCGGAAGGCCTATTGTATTGATAGTTGACACTAGTCCAATTGGCATAGGTTGGGCTGTGGGTCAAGATGATGCAGATGGAAACATGTATGCTATTCGATTTGGGGCGAAAGTCCTAAATGAGAGACAGAGGAGATATCCGCAAATCAAGAGGGAGTTACTAGGGATTGTTACAGCTCTCAAATGTGACAAGGAGTATTTTATTGGAGCTTCAGTTGTGGTAGAGACAGATTGCTTGCCATTGATTGGTATGATTACGAGTTGCTCTACTCCGGATATAGCCATGTTGAGATGGATTGCATACATCAAGTCATTAAATCCAAAATTTAAACACATAGCAGGGAAGGATAATCCAGTGGCAGATATGCTGTCTAGAGCCAGATATGATGATGAGGAGACTCTACTTGCAGAAGAGGATGATGCAGAAATTTCAGCCACTATGGTTGATCATGTTTGTCATGTCTATGATATTGTGGCTTTCATAGAAGAACTCTATGTTGGAGATTGGTTGCAGATTGGCAAGTACCTTAGTACACTAAGTAAAAGAGATGAATGGACAGATGAAGAGTTTAAGAAGATCAGAAGGAAAGCCTATGGTTATTTTCTCAAGGACGGATTTCTTTGGAAGCATTCGAAGAAAAGAGGCGGATTACCTTTGCGGGTTGTCTGCGATAGAGAGACACAGTTACAGGTGATGAGGGAGTTTCATGAGAGTCCTTGGGCTGGTCATAGAGGAGTGTGGGCTACTTATGAGAAAATCAAGGAGAAATATTGGTGGAAAGGCATGTATAGAGATGTTTCTCACTTTGTAGAGACTTGCAGAGATTGCCAGATGTATTCGATAGTGCATCATCGAGATGAGCTTCATCCGACCTATCCGCTATGCATTCATTATAAGTGGGTAGTTGATTTGGTTACTATGCCTATGGGTCTATGGCAGATGAGATATATTGTTTTGGCTAGAGAAGATCTCACCAATCATGTTGAGGGCAGATCTTTGAGAACAAAGACCACTAGTGCAGTGTGTAAGTTCTTATTGGAAGAAATTTTCTGCAGGTATGGCTGTGTGGGTAAGATCACTGCGGATCGCGGTGAATTGGATGCAGATGAAGCTAGGGAGTTTTTCTCTCAACTAGGAATCAAGTTGGCTCTAACTACAGCATACAATCCAGAGGGAAATGGGAAGAGTGAAAGAGGGCATTCGCCGATAGTGAAAGCATTAGCCAAAGCATGCAGAGGACGGATTGGAGAATGGCCGAGACTTCTACCATTTGCTTTATGGGCTGATCGTATGACTCACAGTGTTACCACAGGATATATGCCCACAGAGTTGATGTATGGTCAGAAACCGGTTATGCCGACTGAGACTTGTGCTTTGACTTGGTCAGTTTTACCTTGGCAGGAGGATTTGACGAGAGAGGAGCTCTTAGCTCTTCGGATTCGACAGTTGGAGAGAAGACCAGAGGATATTCAGCTAGCTATTGACAGGTTGAAGGTTGCTAGACTAAGAAATAAGGACAGGTTTGACAGCAGGCATCGCTTGTGGCCTAGAGCAATAGAAGAGGGAGACTGGGTATTAGTCTTTGATAGCAGCCTTGAAAATCAGCATATTGTACTTCGGAAGATGGTGAAAAGATGGTTTGGGCCGTACATAGTCAGACATGTCTTTGATAATGCAACATATGAGTTGACAGAATTGGATGGGACAGTGCTTAGAGTGCCTATTGCTGGAAAAAGAATCAAGATTTTCAAGAAAAGAGATGATGAAGATTATGCATTGGAAGAATTTTCAAGAGAAGAGCAACGAGAAGAAACTCCAATGGAAGAGACAGATGATATGACAGATAATCTTGTTGATATACCGGAAATGCATAATGAAGAGATTGATCTCTTTGTGGATCTTGATGATAATGATCATGGGTAGTTGGCCCATCTGGAGGATGCGGAGGATTAGAGGGGGTGGATGTCGTATTGCTGCGCATTCGAGCTGTGAAAACCACCCAAAAGTTGTGTGTGGGATTTGATACTTTGTACATATTTAGTTGTTGTGTTTATACTTTTGTTCTACGTGGAAGAGGGTTTGGAGTAAGAGAAATTAATCAATAATACTCTGGTTGACATGTATGTCAAATGTGGAAGTTTAAACGAAGCGCATAAAGTCTTCAAGGGCTTGCTGGAAAGAAATTAAGTGTCATGGAATGCTTTAATGACAGGATATATTCAAAATGGGTTCAGTCTCACTGCCTTGGATCTCTTTAGGGACATGTAACAGGAGGGTGTGGTTCCAACTAGAGCTACTTTTCTATGCACCTTGAAAGCTTGTGGTAGCATAGGAGCCTTGCACTCAGGCCAATCTTTACATTGTGAGATATCAAAAATGGGATTTGAAAGAGAATTGATTGTGGGAAATTCTCTGATAAATATGTATAGCAAATGTGGTTCCCTTGCAGAGGCTCATAGGGTGTTTGATAAGCAGCCGCTTCGAGATACAGTTTCATGGAAGGCTTTGGTTGCAGCACATGCTGAACACGGGCTTAGTGAGGAAGTCTTGATTTGCTTCAAGCGGATACAACTGGAAGGTGTGTTTGTGAATACCAGCACATTCATTCTCTGCTTAAAAGCTTGTGGCATAGAAGGAGATTTAGAAACAGGGCATAGCATACATTCTGAGATAACTAGGAGAGGACTTGAGAAAGAGCTATACATGGGGAGTACAATGGTGGACATGTATGGGAAATTCTACTCTCTTGCAGAAGCAGTCCAAGTGTTTGATGGGCTGCCAGTTCAGAACATAGTCTCATGGACTGCACTGATTGCAGGATATATGCAGGAAGGGCATGGTGAGCTAGCACTGAAGTGTTTTGAGCAGATGCAACTTGAGGGCCTTTGTCCAAATTTAGTTACCTTTATTTGTGTGTTGAAGGTCTGTGGCTCCATAGGAGCTACTGATAAGGGCAAAGAGATACACAAGGAGATTGTTCAAAGAGGGCCGCTTTTCTGTTTTAAATTAAAAAAAAGCTATGTGCTGTATAGCCAATTTGGGGGGCGCAGGGAATTTCGGAATCGGGAGGCTAATGTAAGTTTTTTTCTCTCCGTGATGGAAAAGGGGGATCCTGTCTCTTCCATTACAACAAAAGTAATGCTTGCTCCTCAAAAAGCACTCAACTAAAGTTTGTTGGAGACATACGTGAAGGGAACAAAGTTGCGATCAGTGCAACTATCTCTGGGGATGTTGAAGGAGCTAGTTGTGTGCAGTGGATCAAAACAAGTATTCCTGATGAGTCTCTAGGAGATGCAAACCTTGAAGCAATCAGTACCTCCAAAATTTCTAAGGGAATTCAAGCTCGTTTTTTAGGGGAGCATCTGAGTACACCCTGTCAGAGGAAGACATTGGGTTACGGATGATGTTCATTAATACACCTGTAAATTCTGAAGGGCTTCAAGGGGATCAAGCAGGAGGAGAGGAAAATGACTCATTTTTGGGAGGATGGTTGCACAGTGTACTACAGGGTTACCAGAAGACAAGCCTCGTTATGAAATGTCACCGGTGGATGGAAAACCTATGCTTTTAACCCAGAAGAATCAATCATAATATAGAATAAAATTGGTGCAGATATAATTATGGCTTTGGGATGATGTTGTGAAAACCACCACTACAGGCCCTAGAATTGAGGAGGCTATGTATTGCACTTTACGATGGATTGATCGCTGCATCAAAGCGTATACAAGGCCAGGGGAATCATCGAATTCTATATGCTGGCCAGTATGTGATGCAAGATGGTTGCAGGTACAACCTTCTTGAGTGCAGTTTTTCTCTGATAGTATCGTTTGCTATAAATGTGGCTATGGTATCTGTCAGTGGAGCTGTCTATGATAGTGAAGGACTTTCGCTTAAGGATCAAGCTAGTTGCAGTGACTTGGATCTGAACTGGGCATCTTTTCTTCTCAAAAACTCATTAGAAAAGTGGAGTTCAACATTATTTGCTATTGCACTGCTAGCCTCAGGACAAAGCTCAACAATAACTGGAACATATGCTGGCCGTTAATGTTGGATTTAGTAATGGTGAAGAGTATGACAGACATTGCGATCTCTCTGGAGACAGACACCAGTGTTGAATTCAAGTGCCGTGAAATTACAGAATTCTGATGCAATGACTTGCCTTTATCCTTAACAATTAGAATCAATATAGCATTGTAAGCTAAGCTGCTTATCAGTAAACATGAGATGAGTACAGCGCTAAAGGTTAACAGAAAGCCCACAATATGCAGATTCTTCTGTGGCTAATGCTATACTCTGAAGATTAGAGCTTTGTGCAACTACTTTAGCTCAGGTGGACAAGCTATGGGAGAAGAATGTAATGCTGGAGCATACTCTGGTCTTCCCAAACATCACTTTCAATATGTAAAACTTGTTAAACCAAGCCTGAATTAAAACGGGTGATCTAGAGCCAGTGGATTGAATAGATTGGAATTCATCTTGAATTTTGTAAACATCTTGACAGTAATACAATTGTTACTTTGCTTTTGCTTATTCACATGCTTGATCTTCTATCTTGAAAGTAATCAAGGACTTCTGAAGTCGCGACATTGCTTTTGAAACCCTTCGACAACGTGATTGCAACCCCACTTGAAGTGGGTTGACTTACTAGGAGAAGGGGAGCACTAGAGCTTCCTCCTCCTCCTAATGGAATATTTGTGCCATTAGGGTCACTAAGACCTCTCCCTCATAGGGGTATCAGGCTACTACATTGAGGGGAATATCTCCTAAGGATTTCAGCCCGTCATGTGTTTATCGTGAAATAATGGGTCTATCTTAATGATCTTTGGCATAAATTGATTGACTAGTCCCTAATAAACCATGGTTCAAGAATCGCCACTTATTAGCGGCTCTCGACAAAATGCACCACCTGTTGGGACCAAAAATGGACCAAACTATGGCTCTAGGGCTCTAGTCGAACCTCCTATACTCACCTAAACAACCCCTTGATCTTGCGGCCAGGGGCAAATAGACACTATGAACTAATTTATCGAAATAATGTGTTTGTAGATACCATCTCTAGATTGTAGTCCAATGTGAGGCTCTTTTCCACTCTAATTAGATGGAGTATCCAAAAGTATCGATGGCTAGCACCTCGTAATACAAACAAATGGAGCACATCCCAGCTTATCACTCTTCATAATATTCATTCCAAGAGACAATATATTCCTATTGAGAGTGGAAAAAGACTAAATTTTT
This sequence comes from Lygodium microphyllum, assembly GCF_053477565.2. Classification (NCBI taxonomy): domain Eukaryota; kingdom Viridiplantae; phylum Streptophyta; class Polypodiopsida; order Schizaeales; family Lygodiaceae; genus Lygodium; species Lygodium microphyllum. The sequence goes on from NW_028229514.1 coordinate 9,767,359, forward strand.
GACTGTTTTTTGTTGTTTTTGGTGGACTAAATGATTGATTTGTATGATTTTTTATTGATTTTAGAATGTTTTGGAATGATTTGGATAGGTTTAGATTGATTTTGATAGCTCATGATATTTGTTTGTGAAGATATATTGATGTGATAGGTTCTGATGATGTTCTAATAACTTCTATACGATCATGTTTGAGCCTGTTGAGCTTTTGTTTTCTTCTATTTTGCTTTGTTTTGTTTGAGTAAGTGAGGTGTTTGGGACATTGAATGATTAATTTTAGTTTTGTATGATAGATTTTTGAGTGATTTATGATGGGTTTATTTGGTTTTAGTTGAGCTGAATGTTTGCTGTTCTAATCCTGCTCTGTTTCTATCTTCTGTAAGTGTTCTGTGATATGCGGGTGTACTTTGGAAAAGTTTTCTAACTTTTGGAAAGGATGAATCTAAGTTCAAAAGAGCTTTAAAAAATGGAAGAAGTAGTTGTTGAAGACTGAAGTGAAGTGACAGTGATGAGCTATGAAGAGACATTGTAGTGGCTCTAGTGGCCTTTCATACCTTCCATGCCTTTTGGAAGGGGCGTCCATGACCAAATAAGGGTTATTGAGAGTGATTATTGAGCATTTAGTGAGGAGATGATATACTATTGATTGAGAGAGAAAGAGAGAGTTAGAGATATCCAATTCTATCAAAACAATGTATATATCTATGAGAGATTATGAGAGAGAAGTATAAAGACAATAAAGATGAATCATATGTGATTATTTCCATTCAAAAATGGTGTATTCTTTTGTGTTCTTGTTAGTTTTTATGGATTCTATGAAGATGTTGAAGTTTATGGTTGATTCTATCAAATCTGTGGGAGATATCTATTATGATGCTGCGTGAAGATTTGTTCTTTTCCTTGTTGTGGTTCTCAAAAGAATGAAACAAAAGCTTGTTGATGTTACAAGATAGATTTTCTTGCTTCCTTGGTGTCTCTCTTGGGGCTCCATGTTTTTGGTGCATAGTTGGGGAATCTTGCCATCAACAAGCATTAGAAGAAGCTGAAAATGAAGGAAATGGCATTGCCAAGAAGAGAAGAATTCAGTGGATGTTTGCAAAGTTCCTTCTTCCACTGAAGAATTGGAGATTCTTTTTCCAAAGCCACTTTCCACAAGAAGTTCATCCCACAATGGCGGAAACATATTACAATCATGGTGCAAGCTCTATGTGGTGGACTATTTCCTCTTCCTGTTGAAGCAGCATAAACTTCCATCTTGGTGGGAAATTATTTGGAAACAAACTGAAGTGCAAAAACAGAGAGAATGACCATCCATGGAAGATTTTGCATTTATAGAGAAGTTTCGAGACATAATCAAGTGGGAGATTGTGAAGAAGCTTAAGGAGTCATGGTCAGTGGAGAATCATGAAAAAAAGAAAGAAAAGAGTTGAAATTTGTTCGTGGATGCTCAGCAAGACACGTGGGATGCATGGTGCACTAATAACCTCCTGTTTGTCCAATTAGCAACCCAATGGAATTTGGTGGATAGAGTATTCTTCACAACATACACTATTGAAACCATCAGAAGCTGGCATTATTATGATGATGGCGCAACAACGATCCTCAAAAGGATGAGTTTTGATACCTTCAGAATGGAATATTCCCCCCTCTATAGTGGTTTGAAAGCTGAATTCAGAGACATAGAGAAGAAGGAAGTAGAAGAGATGTTGTGGCCAAAGAGTCCTCCTCCAGAGGCTAAATTCCCCTTTGATTCTATTCTGTTGATTACAGACCAACTGGTTGGAGCCAACCCCCTAATGAATGACGCAATCAAGAGGCAAGCATTAGAACAAATCCAGAGGTATGTGAGAAGAGAGAAGGCAAAAATCAAGGCGAGAACGAGCTTGTAACAGAAGCCTCCCTTGGTGCCTTAAAAGCACTCTTTATAGAAGTCCCCATGGTGACTCAAGGTCCCCTTCCTAGTCAGATTCATCTTAGAAATATTGATGACAGGCCAATAAATGTAGTCCCATTTCCAATTTTTAAGGGAGAGTACAATGAAGACCCCGATCATGTGGCTAACAATACCAGAACCCTCGAGCATTGGTTAGCAATATTCCCCCCACTTTCACGGGTGCGGTGTTTCAATAGTATCAGAGACAACCAGCAGAAACTTTTGGCACATGGGACGACGACCTGAAGAAGTTGGACTTCCTCACTAAATTCAGGCATGAAGGTTTTGAAGAGTAGACATGAGAGGAGTTCATGAACCTAAGTCAATCCTCTGGAGAAAGAGTAGAATCTTATGTCTTGCGAATGGAATCCATCCTGAAGAGATGGACCAATCATCATTTGGATGAAGACATCTAGAAAGGAGTGTTCCTCAGAGGCCTACAACCAAAAGTTTGCAAGTTCGTGGAATTGAGAAGACCAGTCAATCTTCAAGCTGTAGTGGAAGGTGCAAGACTGTATGACGAAGTTGAAGCAAGGTCGTCAATGACCTCAGGAAGAGGAGTCTTACCTCCTCCCATGCTAGGAATGGTATATCCACCAAATGCAGTCCTAGGGACAGTCCTCTACCCCTATCCCTACCCCTAGATGCAAACAGTGCCATAGTACAATGCACCTAATCCACAATGGCTGTAGGTGACAATGCCTCAAATGATGGTTCAACCACAACAACAATGGTCTCAAACAGTTCCTCCAATGGCAACTCAACAATAACCCAACCCGTGTATGTAGTAATTACAGAAGCTTCCAAAAACCCTACTACAAATACTTCAGGAAGTGAAAATTTGAAGGACTACCTGTCCAATTTAGTGGTGAGTATCAAGAAAGAGCTTATGGATGTGATTATAGAGCAGCTACAGATACTGAAGGTGAATACCGCCAATATATCCACTCCTGCGGGAGGTGGGAGAGATGTGATGCATTCTAATACATGGTGCGGACAATGCCATCAAGCAGGACATTTAGCCACTGAACGTACCCAAAAACTAACCATTCCTGGAGCTTTCTATTCATACTATTTGAGGAAGAACCATATAGAGGATATCTGCTCTCTGGAAGAGATGCATGAAAGAAGAAAGAAAGATAAAGATGCAAGATTTAACTTGCTAGAATCCAAAATGAAAACACAAGACATTGGACCAAAGCCTAGGGAGTTTGGTCTTGATTTCGGTCCAATGAGGTTTCCCTCTCAAAGTTACAGAGGATGACAGTCTGTTGGCGATGGTCAGAGATTAGATGTGGAATGTTACAGATGTGGAGAAAAGGGTCATATCTCATCGAATTGTCCAAACCCTAGAAGATCTGTGGATTACAAGCCCTTATGCAATCGATGTAAAGGAGAAGGCCACACTAGAAAAAATTGTCCAAGTCTAGCCCTTGTGAAATCTACTTTTGATACCCCACAGAAGACCCAAGAACCTACTTTCAATTTGGTGGAATTGGAAGTGGCCACAATAACGAAAGCAAAGAAAGGAGAACCCGTAGTTCCAAAAGAGAACATTCCTTTTGCCAAGACTGTGAAGTTCAATCTTCATCAGGAAAAATAGAACAATGCAGTCCAGAACAATGTAGTAGAGAGTACTACAGAGCCACAGACAGCTATAGAGATAGTTGTAGAGACAAGACTAGATGTCCAAGAAATAGAGGATACAAAAGTACCTCCTCATGAAGAAGAAGCGCAAATGTTTTTATTCTTAGAAAAAAAAGAGAAGATAAAAGTGGGCATGGCCCCATTTCCCAATCGATTGGAAAAGCTAGTGGATCCTATCAAAGAGTATGATTTGGTCAAAGACCTAGACACCTTTAAACCAAACCTAACATTCTGATAGTTGCTGATGATGTCTCCCTAGTTTTTGAAAAAGATTCAAAATCATCTCGATAAGAAGACGTGGCCTAAGGATTGCTCCCCCAACAACAAAGTCCAATAGAGCCTCATAACCCATGAAGGAAGTAGATGTGGCTAACACCTTCCTGGATCTTGGAATCCTAGAGATTGGCATATGGATTGAAGGGTGCTTTATTATAGATGCATTGATTGATGGAGGCTCATCAGTAAACATAATGACAGATGTGACAATGAAGGATCTAGGTTTGCAAGGAATGCAACCTACACACTAGCTTATCAGATTGGCAGACCAAAGCAGAATCAAACTGTTGGGCATCCTCCCATATGTAAAAACAACCCTTGTAGGAAGAGACTATTGATTGACGTATTTTGTGGTCAAACCAAATTCACACAGGATCTCATACCCTTTGCTATTGGGAAGACCTTGGCTTTTTGAAGCAAGAGCAAGGACGGACTGGTTCAAAGGAACCCTAACCCTAGGCAGAGGACCCAATAAAGTGGTGTTGAAGTTGTATGGATGGAAAAAAGATAATGGATCCACATCCATCGAAGTCATAACAAACTTCTCCAATGAAGTAACAGATGGTACATCAGGAGACAAAGAGGCTATCAAATAGATCTTTCCCAAGAAAATAGAGGCACAGTCCCTTACAGTGGGCAATGTAGCCAATTACCGAAGGAAGCAAAGTCTTTGTCCATGGGAGAATACCTCCTGCCTAAACCCGAATTGACTTCTGAAATCACCTATGATAGCAAAATAGAAGCACGGATATACTGTTCTCCCTGCTCATGGTAGTCTTAGAGTCAGAGACAGAGATAGAAGCAAAGTCAGAGATAGAGACAGAAACAGAGATAGAGACAGAAGCAGAAGTAGAGGACATAACAGAGAGCTTGATCTTCTTTTATAGAATACCCACAGATGTAGAAAAAAAACTTGAAGAAGACGAAAGTGATAATGTAGACGAAGATTATGAAAGCGAGCTAGAAGGATCTATCCTAGTCACAGAAGGCAGAGATGAGGAAGACATTCCTGACATTCCTAAAGCCTTAGAATGATTGTGGTACCCTTTGGACTGATCCATGAATCATGTCATACGCAAAGCCTTTATAAGAAATGGATTAAGAAGAATAGGCCTTCCTTCAGTAGTGGCTCTTGTCATCCAAAGTTACCCTTCCTTAAAGAAGATGATGATGATGCACCCTGCCAACAACCCTTGACCCTGCAGTGCTCAAACAGAATGCATGAAGTTCATGTTATGTGACATTCTTGGATGCATCTTCAAAAGATGAATTCTTGAGCCAAGAAGTAACTCATTCCTAACCCAAACTCAAAACCTTAATGATACCCTTTCAGTCTCCCAAAGAGCGAGCTAAGCCTCCATTAAAAGATAATAGTAGTTCCAGTGCATCATTAAAAGATGAGACCACTCTCTTGAAGGAGTCAGATATTTACCTAGAAGAAACCCGTGGGACATTTATCCATGAAGTGAAAGGTGAAATGAAATTGATGTTCCTGGATGCTGACGGTATTGAACGTCACTTGAAAGTGGATCTAAATCTTCCAGAAGAAGAACAAGTGGTCCTGCGAGACGTACTAAAGGAGAACTTAGACGTGTTTGCATGGTCATATAAAGATCTAAAGGGGATTGATCCCACACTATGCTAACACCATATTGATGTAGAGCCTGATACCAAACTTGTGAGGCAAAGACAGAGGCGTATGAATCCCAATCATTATGCTCTGGTGAAGGCTGAATTATTGAAGCTCCTTGAAGCTGAGTTCATTTATCCCGTAGCTAATGGTGAATGGGTTTTGCCCATTGTGGTCGTACCCAAGAAGAACGGGAAACTTCAAATATGTATGGAATTTCAAAAGTTGAACTCCAAGATGAAGAAGGATCATTTCCCTATCCCTTTCACAAACCAACTGTTGGACATAGTGTGGCAGGCCATGAGCTCTATTCCCTCTTGGATGGATTTAGTGGATACAACCAAGTCCAAATCACAGAAGAGGGCCAATCCAAAACAACCTTCACAATAGAATGGAAAACCTATGCTTACAGAGTGATGCCATTTGGGCTCTATAATGCTCTTGCTACCTTCCAACGAATAATGATGGCTGCCTTCTAGAACCATCTACATGATTTCATTGAGGTGTATCTCGATGACTTTTGTGTCTATAGCCTAATCCGTGAGCATTGGGGACACTTGGAGCAATGTTTTGACAAATGTTGAGAGTATGGAAATTCTCTCAACCTCAAAAAATGTGTTTTTCGAGTCTCATCAAGAGTTCTTCTGGGCCACATTATCTCTGCATAAGGGATAGCAACAAATCGTGCTAAGATTGAGAAGATTGCTGTCTTGATAGCCCCAACTAACCTTAAGAAATCGAGGGGATTTCTTGGCCATGTGGGCTATTAGAGAAGGTTCATTGCACACTTTGCGACGAAGGCAGCTCCTTTGCATAAACTCCTAAGAAAAGATGCCGAGTTTACATGGCACCAATTGTGACGAGGCATTTAATATCCTAAAGCAGTGTTTGATTGAAGCACCCGCGTGCAGCCTCTTGATTGGATGAAGGAGTTCTGTGTTCACACTGATGCATCAGTTGAGGCCTAGGTGCACTCTTATGCCAAAAGGGTCCCTCTAAATTAGATCAACCAATCTATTATACAAGTCAAAAAGTAACCAACAGATAGTGAAACTACACAGTGACAGAGCTTGAGTGTCTAGCAATGGTGTTTGCTTTGGAGAAGTTTCGACATTATCTACTTTCGATGCATTTCAAATTCTACATGGACCATGAAGCCCTTTCCTTCCTGATGAACAAGGCTGATGTGAAGGGAAGAATGATGAGATGGCTCCTTCTATTTCAAGAGTTTGACTTTGAAGTGGTTACCCAACCCGGTCGCTCTCATATCCTGGCTGATCACCTTTCGTGAATCCCTCAAAGTGATGATGAAGAAGAGCAAGATAATCCTGACCTTCCTAATGCTTCCAAGCAAGCTTCGATCCTTCTCACCTTTCAACTGGTATCAGAGCTTTGGATCATATCTTGATCATGGAGCTTGGCCCGGCATTACTTCAGCCCAGATTGAAGACCTAGAGCTTGGAGCTTCAATGCTAGCCATGGCTTCTTCCCCCTGCAGGTAAGATTTCATCTCCGGCCTCTCTCGGGCCCTCATAGGCTCTTTGTAGGTGTTCCTTGGCTTCATTGAGCACCTTGTATACCCCCATTTTTCCCCTTATCCTCAGCATAACCAGCAGGTCCCACAGTAGCAGCTCACGTTTTTTTTTGCGCCTGTTTTTCCTTATGAGGTGGTCTCGTTCTACTAGCCCCTGCCAGACACCTCCCATCCTTACTCTATTCTTCTCTCATCTAATCCGGTAGTGGTGATGAGGATGGTCCTGACACATGGTATTTATATCATTCTCTTTATTTTTTTTAAAAAGAAAAAAAAATCGTTCATGGAAGAAAAGGACTTAGGTCCCTGTCATGTTGACCTATTCTTTGAGAAAAGTTGGAAACACCCTCGGAAGCAGGAAAGAAAAAGAATAAGAAACAAACGAGCAAACAAACTGCTATGGGACAAAAGGAAGCAATTTCCTGTCATAGTAGGCCGCCTCGTTCCAAGAAAAGGTGGTAAATACCCTTGGATAGGAAGCTAGCTATGGAAAAGGTGAAAACACCCCGCAGTCTAGAACAATTGAATCACTAGCCAAACCTTTTTGGACACAACTTTCCAGAGCCACCTCCCTTGGTGCATTGTATCAGTTGTCTCATTCGAAGGACTAATTCCCTACAACGGACTACCTTTTCCAAAGACGACATGCTCTACAGATAAAATCAAGTACCAGATTTGTTGGCTACCTCCCTGGGTACGTCTTTTCATCGACACCTTGTCAACAACCAACAAGCGATCTTCATCGACAACCCATTGAGTGATGTGAGCTTTCATCCTAACCAGATGGGGATGTGAGTATGGTCTACCCTCTATATCTATCAGTAAGCGTGAGATAGAGGGTGGGTGTGGGAGCCTTCGCTCAATTGCCAAGACCCACGGACCGCTTATTGCTTCAAGCGTTTCAAGTGAGCTCTAATAGCTATCTCTCACCTAGCCGACACGCCGTCGATCCTACGAGTGTAGCGAGCTCTAATGGCTATCACTCACCTAGCCGAGACGCATCGTCGATCCTACGAGTGTAGTGAGCTTATCTTGATGTCGATGTGAGTAGCCTTCTTCCTCGTACACCTCGGTAGCTCCATGATTCTTGATGCTAGCTCAAGCATCCTCAAGCCTCCTCCATCTCCAAGATCCATCCTCCATAGCCACGCGCGCGAGAGAAGAGAAGAGAAGAAGAGAAGAGAAGAAGAGAAGAGGAGATGGTGAAGAGCTTTACCCTCTCGATCCCTCACTCCCACATACTCCCTCTCTCAAGAGCACACACAAGCAAGAAGAAGATAAGAAGAAGAGATCTCTTGTTAGCCACACACCAAAGAATGATCTTCCATTCACTTTTTGAACTTTATATACAAACCCTAAAATCCCATGGGCACCCATCCCCTTTTTTGCATGACCGGCCATTGTGGCAAGGTCTTTTTTCCATTTCCCTCTTCTAGCCTTATGCCTCTAGCCTATGCCTATCTAATATTTTACAATTGGCACAGGAGGGAGCCTGGCGCTCTTTTACAAGAGTTTTCCAAGTTTTTAAAGGCGCCTTTCATTTAAAATTGCGCCTTTGGCCTCGGCTTAGCTTCTAGAGATCACCTGCGTGTCTTTGCTCTTCTTCCATGCTTTTTCCGCTTTTTTCTTCATTTTCCGTCATTTTCTGCTATCTCGACTTGGGTTTAGCTTTCCGCCATTTTCCGCCATCTCGACTTGGGGTTAACATTACCCCCTCCGAGACGGGTGCCAGTCCCATGGCACTTTTGTGTTGTTGCAGGGTGGTAGACACTTGGGCAATGATGGTGTAAAGGGAAGGGCCACATGGAGATTCAGGTGAGTCTGGAAGCTGATGGTTGTCGGGGAAGCTAGATGGATAGCGAGTGGTTGACGGGGGCCTCCGAAGTTGGTGGTTTGCCACTTGTGTGATGTCTGAAAGGAGAAGGTGCGGTGCTCTTCCTAAGGAGAGTGTCTACCTTACTGTTTGTAGTGCAGTGTGCTCGTGCTAGTGGAATGGGGAGGTGGGTCTAACCGCAGGCATCCCAGGCAAGCCTGGGTGATGGCCCACGCTTGAGGACCCCATTTTTGTTAAGGGAGGTGCGGTGCAAGTGGCTTAGGGTGACAGGTCTAACCATAGGCGAGTGTTAGCTTCCTAGGTATGTCCTACCCTTGATGTGCCCTAAGCATGAAGTGGGAAGCAAAAAGTTCTAGGGGGTTAGGAGCGGAGCTGGCCGACTGAAGCCACCGAGCACGCCTAACTTGAGAACCCCTAGGTGTAGTGATAGTGCTCTATGTGGTGTTTAAGTGCTTCTGCAAGTGAGTGCTTGTGTGTCTTTCCTTTCATGTTATTATTATTTGTAAAATTAAAAACAATTGTGGAATGATAGCCAGGCTTAATTGTCTTCATTTGAATGAGGAGGGGAAGGGGGTCGGATGGATTTGCTCAAAAACTGGCGACTTTGCATTTAATCTTTCAGATTTATGCAGACATGAAGAGAAGTGGTGGAGAGGAAAGGGTGATTGCACCTAGATAATTGGCTGTCATTCATATCTTCTAGGAGGGCTAGGCAAAAACAGGGGAGGAGACTAGCCCTCATCATAAGACGAGCCATGGCGCAGTTGTCAATAGCGTTAGGGTCAAAGAAGAGGGGAGGTAGGCCGGGCTCTTGTGGAGTCGGTGTTGAGATGACAAGCTCAACACATGCAGACATTGATGATGGACCGCCTGGTTAGATGGGTCCACATGTCTACACTTAGCACGTCGGTGGTCATTATGCATCTCACATGGCCACTGACTCATTACTTATTATATTCAGGTCGTTACACCTATTTACAACTAGCATAGTTATAGCGCCAGTCGACTAGTGTAGTCGGTTATGCATTGTTTGACTTAGTAGGCCACTTTCCTTTTATGTTATATCTTATCTATACTTTATGTACATTGTAAAGTGTGTAGAAGAAGAAGTAGAAATCAGCAAGAAAACGTTTTGGCCTCCATCTCTCTTCTTATCTCTTGAGTGAGCTTCTCCTTGTGCATTTTGTGTGTGTTGGCGCAGCATCTTGAGCAACCCCCTCCACCACACGATTCTTGACATGGTATCAGAGCCGCGCCACTGAGAGAGGCTGATTTCGAAGGCTGAAGTGAAGGAGAAGAAGCAAGGTTCGAGCAAGCAAGCTACGGGTAAGAATCTCTCCCATTCTTCCACTCCTCTTGGATAGTGCCTGTGGAGGCATCAGAAGCAGGGCAGAGCAAAAATCATAGATTGCAGTGAGTTTTGGTGTGCGCGAAGAGCGCTGTATATTCTGCAGATAAGCCCTTTAGGGCTTAACCTCAGTTATTTTGGGCATTTGAGGCCGTTTCAGGGCCTGTTTTAGAGACACAAGGTTGCGGACCGCAGTTTCAGGGTACACTGTGACTTCGACTGTATTGACCGAACGTGGGTGTGCAGGTTACAGATTTCAGATCTCTAAGTTCAAAGGTGTTTACCAGTGAGTAAACACAAGGCTTATCTGCAAACTGGTTGCAGATTGCATGTATTGTTGAGCAGACAGTGAAAAAGGCTGTCTGGTGTATTGCTGTGTACTACAGGTCAAGGGTGTTGAGATATCGAGCTCCACTTGTGATACGCCAGGGTGACCGTTGAGTACTTATGTCACCGACTTGTCAGTTGCAGACACGGTTGGTACACCGCCGATGAATAATAGCTACATGATAGCTATCCTTATCTACTCTAGTTCGTGGCTCAGTTAGTATGCCACCTTAGTTAGTTGAGTTTGGTTTTGAGACCCATATAGGGTTTTTCTATTTCTTTGTAAGAGAGTTCTTTTGGCTTACACAACTAAGAAGAGAAAAACTGTTTTCAGCCTCCACCCTTGTGTGTCTTCCCCCATTGTGCAAGCAAGAAAGCTACAAGTGAGACTCCTTCCTTCTCTCCCACAATCTTGACATGGTATCAGAGCCTTGTTCGTGGTAAGGAGCTCAAGAAAGCAAGCCAAGCTCGCGGTGGTCTGGTAAGAGGAGCAGTGTTGCTTTCATTTTCTGTTTTGGGAGCAGATCTCTGCAGGTAGCACAGCCGGAAATTGCAGGAGTGCATTGTCTCAGGTTGAGACGCCCTTCGCGGTGAAGCAAGAGGGCAGTATATGCAACAGGGCCTCCAAAAGCAAGAGGGCGACCCTGTTTTTTTGATTTGAGGCCATTTCGGGGCCTGTTTTGGAGGCGGAAGTCTTCTGCACGCACTCAGGAAAAGGCCCAGTTTTATGCTGTGCAGCCACTGTTCTACAGGTAGGTGAAAAGTTTCTGTAGAAATTGCATCGTATGCTTGTGCGCAGAGACATTGGGAGTTACAGAATCATCCCTGTTGCCTGTTGATGCAAAATCGTCACTAGGAAGTGACTGTGTGGTCAAATACCACTTTCGCCAGTTTTGCAGATTTGCCCTTGTGAGGGTGAAGCTGTGTTTTTTGCAGTGACAGAATTTTTTGCAGTGCTCTGTAATGGCGTCTGATTCTCTTTCACAGATTGTCACTGAAAAGCTTGACAAGAACAACTTCCAAGCATGGAAGTTTAGAATGACGAATTTCCTTATGGGAAAAGGATATTGGGAATTTGTTGCAGGAAATGAAGAAGAACCAGTTCTTCCTGATGTTCCCAATCAATAGCAAATGCAGGCATTCAAAGCATGGCATGAGAGAGCCAGGAAAGTTATGTACTGGCTGTCTATCAGTATTTCAGACTCTATGATTGTGCATATTCAGGATGCAAGTACGCCAAAGGAGGCATGGGATACTCTGTCAAAAATGTATAGCACAAATACGCAAGCCAGGAAAATGCAGCTCAAGCAAGAGTTGCATAACGTGCAAAGAGAAAGTATGAGCATCAATGACTACCACATGAAGGTGAAGAAGATTGCAGATGCACTTGCTTCCATTGGGTCGCCAGTGGAAGATGATGGTTTAGTTTCTGTGACCTTGAATGGTCTAGGAAAGGATTATGCGCAGTTTCGGACATCCATTTCCGTCCGTGAAAGATTTCCCGATTTTGAGGAGTTGATTGCTCTTCTAATTTCTGAGGAGCAGAGAAATGGTGGTGCATCTTCTTCAGGAGGAACTTCAAAAGAAGCTGTCTTCTACTCAAATGCTGGAAGAGGTAGAGGCAGAGGTAGAGGAGGCCGATTTGGAGGCCATGGTAGAAATCAGAATATGCAGCAAACTCAAGAAAACCAGTCCTATGGAGGAGGACGTGGTAACTCTAGAGGCAGAGGGAGCCAAAGAGGTCGTGGTGGATGGCAAAGAGGTCAAAATGCAAACAGTAATGTTGAATGCTACTACTGTGGTAAAATGGGTCATATGGCTAAAGACTGCTATAAAAAGCAGAATGACATCATGAATGGAAAATTGCAACAAGGAAATTATGCATCTTCTAGTAGACAGGGTGATGACAGAAATGAGCATTTGTTCATGGTGCAGCATATGAACAATTCTGTGACAAGTGCAGAAGAAAGCAATGATGTATGGTATGTTGACTCAGGTGCATCAAACCACATGACAGGTCATGCAGAATGGATGGAGGATGCAAGGAAAATGGAAAAACCAGGATTTGTGGAGACTGGTGATGATATTGCATATCCTATTGTGCAGATTGGAAAAATTCCCTTATCTATGTAGGATGGGAAAAAGAAATACCTGTCCGATGTATTTCATGTCCTGAATATCACCAAGAATCTGGTTTCTGTTGGTCAAATGGTTGAGCAGGGCTTGCAGGTCAGATTTAATCCTCATGGATGCTTTGTTGAGGATATGAAAAATAAAGGTCGCTTGATAACAAAAGGAAAGAAGAAGGGAAGAATGTTTACATTGGATGCAGACATGCCTGAATTGAGTGCATCAATGTTTGCACATGGGACCACTGTAGTTGCAGATATTGATATCTGGCATAAACGCATTGGTCATGTTAATGTACAACGACTTAAATCAATGCAGGCCCAAAACATTGTTGCAGGATTGCCTAAATTCAAGGTTGCAGAAATGCATAAGGTATGTGAAGCCTGTCAGTTTGGAAAACAGGCAAGGAAACCATTTCCTAGACATGTTCAAGAGAGTAAGAAGCCATTGGAATTGATCCACTCTGATGTGTGGACTACTAAAGCTGCATCTCTAGGAGGCTATCATTATTTTGTTACTTTTATTGATGACTATAGCAGAAAAGTTTGGGTGTATTTTATGAAAAAGAAAAGTGAAGTTTTTGGGCATTTCAAAACTCTTAAAGCTATGGTTGAAAAAGAAACAGGTCTGCAAATAAAATGCCTAAGGTCAGATGGAGGGGGAGAGTACCTCTCAAATGAGTTTGCAAGGTTCTTGCAGGAGCATGGCATAAAGCAGCAATATTCATGCAGTCATACCCCACAGCAAAATGGAATTGCAGAAAGAAAAAACAGACATATTGGAGAGGTGTCTCGTGCCATGCTTAATGAAAAAGACCTGCCAGATTTTTATTGGGCTGAAGCAGTTGCTACAGCAGTTTATATAATGAACAGGACTCCCACTGCAGCAATACATGGGGTGACTCCAGAGGAGAGGTATACTGGTAGGAAACCAGATATTTCTCATTTGAAAATTTTTGGTTGCATTGCCTATGTACATGTGCCAGATGAGTTGAGATCCAAGTTGGATCCAAAAGCTGAGAAGTGCATCTTTATTGGTTACTCTCTGCAGCAAAAAGGGTATAGATGCTATAACCCTTCTACTCGTAAGTTTACAGTAAGCAGAGATGTTGTTTTTGATGAGATGAGTAGCTGGTATAAACCAGTAAATGTGATTGATGATGTAGATGCACAAAATGGTAATGCTGCACAGAATTCACAGCAACAGTCACAAAATATTAGTGGACCTGGAGCATCCTCTAGCAGTGGTTCACATTCTTCACCATGGACAGGTAGATTGAGATCAAGAGAATCTTCTCAAAGCAATGCAGATAGTGGTATGCAGGTATCACGAAAAGGAAAAGAGAAGGTTGATCAGCCCATGTTTGATGTGAATGCAAGTCACTCTTATGTGGATGGTGAATCGAGTGGCTCAGAACAGAGCATTGATGATGAGTTGGGTATTCCTTCTATTGTTACACCTGGAGTAAGGAAAACCAGGGATGTTTTGAGAGCACCTGGGAGTAAACCCACTTTGCGCAGGTCTACCATAGTTAGGTATCCTGTGGATAGGCTGAAATATGATGGATTTACAGCCATTCACTATGCATATATGGTTAAAGTGATACAGGAACCAGAACCCACTTCTTTTGAGGAAGCCATGGGAAAAGAAAAATGGGAGAAAGCCATGGATGAAGAAATGGATGCCTTGGAAGCAAATGCTACATGGGAATTGGTACCTTTGCCTAAAGGTAAGAATTCAATTGGCTGTAAGTGGATTTATAAGGTGAAGCACAATGCAGATGGTTCTGTGAACAGATACAAGGCAAGATTAGTAGTCAAGGGGTATGCACAAACATATGGCATTGACTATGAAGAAACATTCAGTCCGGTTGCAAGGATGGCAACCGTAAGAGCAGTCATTGCTATGGCTGCATCAAAGGGATAGTCTTTACATCAGATGGATGTAAAGAATGCCTTCTTGCATGGTGATTTGCAAGAAGAGGTCTATATGGAGCAGCCACCAGGTTATGTGCATGATGTTCATCCTCAGTTTGTTTGCAGGTTGAAGAAAGCCTTGTATGGCTTGAAGCAAGCACCTAGAGCATGGTCTGACAAGATAGGACAGTATCTTGTCACTATTGGCTTTCAGATTTCCAAGGCAGATTTCTCACTTTATATGAGAAAAACAGAGAAAGGTATTATGCTACTTGTCATTTATGTTGATGATTTGATTATGACAGGTGACAGTGATGAAGATATCCTTCATGTGAAAATGCTATTGAAGCAGAAGTTTGAGATGAAGGATTTGGGAGAGCTGCGTTATTTCTTGGGCATTGAGGTGATTAGATCACCAAGTGGGATACAGCTCTTGCAGAGGCAGTATGGATTGGACATGCTGTCCAAATATGGGATGATAGGCTGTAAGCCTATTTCAGTTCCTTTGGAGCAGAATGTGAAGCTGAGCGCAAATGCAGGTGAGCTTCTGGAAGACCCTACTATGTACAGACGCATAGTAGGAAGCTTGATTTATATGACTATTACCAGGCCAGATTTGAGCTATGCTGTTGGATTGGTAAGTCAGTTTATGCAGGCTCCAAGGAAATCGCATTTGGATGTGGCTAGACGCATACTCAGGTATGTGAAGTCCACATTGCAGTATGGACTATTTTATGAGACTGGGGTTCAGATACAGTTGCATGGATACACTGATGCTGATTGGGCTGGTAGCATTTCTGATAGACGATCTACCAGTGGATATGTGTTCTCTTTTGGGAGTGCTACAGTCACTTGGAGAAGCAAGAAACAGCCTACAGTTTCCTTGTCGAGCACAGAGGCCGAGTACAGGGGTGCAGCAATGGCTGCATGTGAGGTAGCTTGGTTGCATAAGCTACTTTATGATATGCATCAGTCTACAGATGGACCAGTTGTCATTTATTGTGACAACATGAGCAGTATACACTTGGCAAATAACCCAGTCTATCATGATAGAACAAAGCACATTGAGGTGCATTATCACTATGTGCGGGAGAGGGTTTTACTAGGTCTTATTGATCTAGTTTATGTTAGTACAGAGGATCAGGTAGCTGACATATTCACGAAGGCATTGGGCGCAGAGAAGCTGCGCAAGTTCAGAGACCTGCTTGGTGTGCAGGAATTGGGATTGAGCTCGAGGGGGAGTGTTGAGATATCGAGCTCCACTCGTGATACGCCAGGGTGACTGTTGAGTACTTATGTCACCGACTTGTCAGTTGCAGACACGGTTGGTACACCGCCGATGAATAATAGCTACATGATAGCTATCCTTATCTACTCTAGTTCGTGGCTCAGTTAGTATGCCACCTTAGTTAGTTGAGTTTGGTTTTGAGACCCATATAGGGTTCTTCTATTTCTTTGTAAGAGTGTTCTTTTGGCTTACACAACTAAGAAGAGAAAAACTGTTTTCAGCCTCTACCCTTGTGTGTCTTCCCCCATTGTGCAAGCAAGAAAGCTACAAGTGAGACTCCTTCCTTCTCTCCCACAATCTTGACAAAGGGTTGCAGAAGATTTGCTTGCTGTTTGGTATTAGTTTTGTGATAATGGCAGAGAACAGTGGAAGCCCCATCATTGAGAAGCTCGACAAGAACAACTACCCATCATGGAAGTTTAATGTCACGAACTTCCTTATTGGAAAAGGCCTCTACGAGTTCGTTTCAGGTGAAGAAAAGGAGCCGGAGGTGAGTGATCCTCCAACTGCAGAAGAGACAAAGGCACGAAAGAAATGGAATGAAAAAGACAAGAAGGTCATGTATTGGTTGTCTGCAGTAATTGACAATAATATGCTGGGACACATTAGAAATGTAGAGAATGCATATGCAGCTTGGACCATACTTGAAAGTATGTTTTCTGTAAATACAAAGGCACGAAAGATTCAACTCAAGCAAGAGTTGAATACATTGAAGAAGGGAAGATGTCTATCAATGAGTATGCATTGAAGGTAAGAAGCATTGCAGATGCATTGGCAGCGATTGATGCAATGCCCGATGATGATGATTTGGTGTGGTCTACCTTGGGTGGACTTAACAATGAAAAGGCTTGGAAGTCTTTTGTAACTTCCGTATATGTTAGAAAGCCATTTCAGATTTCGATGAGTTGGTCTCTCTAATGATCACTGAAGAAATCAACATGCAGAGTGAGACATCTGAAAGAAGTGGTGAATAGGTCCAGGCTTTCTACTCCAGTTCAGGAAGGGGACGTGGTAGGTTCTCTTCAAGAGGCCGTGATACAGGACGTGGTAGTGATAACCAGCAAAATAGATTGAATCAGCAATTTGGCGATATGCAGGTTTCAGGAGGCCGTGGTAACTTTAGAGGTAGGGGGATCTTTAGAGGAAGAGGTGGATGGCAGAACAGAGGTTCTAACAACTCTGGTATTGTGTGCCACTATTGTGGCAAAAAGGTCATATTGCAGCCCAATGTTATGCTAAGAAAGATGATATCCGTAGTGGTAAGTTACAGCAAGGAAACTATGCATCGTCTTCACGACAGAATGAAGACAAAAATGAACGTTTGTTCGTTATGTAGCATATGCTGAATGCTGTTACAGGAAAGGGAACACATGAAGATGTTTGGTATGTTGATTCAGGTGCATCCAACCATATGACCAGCCATGCAGAATGGTTTGGAGAGATGTAGGATTTGCAGAATGCAGGTTATGTGTAGACGGGTGATGACTCATGCCACCCAATTTTACACATTGGAAAAGTTCCCTTGTCCTTGCATGATGGTAAGACAAAGAGTCTTTCAGATGTATTACATGTGCCATCTATTACAAAGAACTTGGTGTCAGTCGGTCAAATGGTAGAGCAAGGGTTGCAAGTCAGATTTAATGCAAAGGGCTGCTTTGTAGAAGACTTCAATGACAAGTATAGGTTGGTAGCAAAGGGAAGTAGAGTTGGACGTATATTCACTCTAGATGCTGGAATTCCTACTATGAATGCTGCTATGTATGCCAAAGGAAAAGGTGTTGTTGCAGACATTGAAATTTGGCACAAACGCATTGGACATGCAAATGTACAAAGGCTGAAATTAATGCAGTCCAAAGGGTTGGTTACAGGTTTGCCTACATTTAAAGTTGCAGAATTTCAGAAGGTATGTGAAGCATGTCAGTTTGGTAAGCAGGCAAGACAACCCTTTTCACATGACAGAGATGTAAGCAGAAATATTCTTGATGTTGTGCATACAGACATTTGGGGGCCTATACAAAATGTATCTCTTAGAGGTAGTTCATACTTCATCACATTCATTGATGATTGTTCTAGAAAGCTATGGGTATATTTTATGAAGGAAAAGAGTGAAGCTTTTGAGTACTTTAGAACTTTCAAGGCTGCAGTTGAAAGAGAAACAGGCTTGAAAGTAAAGTGCTTGAGGTCAGATGGAGGGGGAGAGTACCTCTCCAATGAGTTCAGTGATTTTCTGAGGTCTCATGGGATAAAGAGACAGTTCACATGTAGGTATACCCCATAGCAAAATGGGGTTGCAGAAAGGAAAAACAGGCATATTGCAGAAGCTGCACGCGCCTTGATGGCTGAAAAGAATATGCCTAAGCATTTTTGGTATGAGGCTGTTCATACTGCTGTTTATATTATGAACAGAACTCCCACAGCTGCAGTTCATGGTATGAACCCCGAAGAATGTTTTACAGGTAAGAAGCCTGATGTTTCACACTTGAAAGTATTTGGCTACATTGCGTATGTTCATGTGCCAGATGAGTTGCGGAAGAAACTGGATCCAAAGACTGAAAAGTGTGTCTTTATTGGATACTCTTTAGAGCAGAAAGGGCATCGCTGTTACAACCCTGTCACATGTAAGTTCAGAGTGAGCAGGGATGTCATCTTTGATGAAATGAGCAGTAACTCTTAGTGGACCAGAGACATCATCTGGTAGTCCTTGGTCTGGGAGACTAAGGAGTAGCTCTACATCTTCGGGTGCATCTAGTAGCACTACAGGTAAAGACAAAGGAAAGAATAAAGTGTCAGAAGGCATTGATGCAGTTCTTGATGGAGACTCCAGTGGCTCAGAGAGCTTGGATGATGAGCTTGGCATTCCTTCAGTGAGGACTCCAGGTGTGGAGAGAGCACGCGTTAATGCAAAGACTCCATTGAGTGATCCAGTGGTACGCAGGTCTAGCAGGGTGAGATACCCTGTTAAAAGATTTGGTTTTAAAGGTTATGCAGCTCACCATTATGCTTATATGGTGAAACTAGTTGAGGATGTTGAGCCCACATGTTTTGAGGAGGCTGTTGGTCATGCTCATTGGGACGCAGCAATGGATGAGGAGATGGCTGCATTAGAGGCCAATAAGACTTGGGATCTAGTATCATTGCCAAAGGGAAAGAAAGCTATTGGATGTAAGTGGGTTTATAAGATTAAGCACAATGCAGATGGTTCTATTAACAGGTACAAAGCTAGGCTGGTTGCAAAAGGCTATGCCCAGACATATGACATAGATTATGATGAAACCTTCAGTCCAGTTGCTAGGATGACAACTGTCAGATGTGTGATTGCTTTGGCAGCAGCCAAAGGTTGGAGGTTGGAGAAAATGGATGTAAAGAATGCCTTCTTGCATGGTGATTTGCAGGAAGAAGTGTATATGGATCAGCCAGCAGGTTATGAAGATTTAGAGCATCCCACGTATGTGTGCAGGTTGAAGAAGGCACTCTATGGGCTCAAGCAAGCACCTAGAGCATGGTTTGACAAGATTAGAGAGTATCTTGTCAATATTGGCTTTTATGTTTCTGATGCTGATCACTCACTTTATGTGAGAAAGGGAGATGCAGGTTTGGTCATCATAGTCATCTATGTGGATGACTTGATTATTACAGGTGATAGTGATAGTGGGATTGCTGAAGTCAAGGGCTATTTGAAGATGAAGTTTGAGATGAAGGATTTAGGTGAGCTAAGGTACTTCCTTGGCATTGAGGTGATCAGATGTGATGATGGTATATGGCTGTCCCAAAGACAGTATGGCTTGGATATGTTGTCCAAGTATGGTATGACTGCATGTAAACCACTTTTAGTCCCGTTGGAGCAGAATGTAAAGCTGAGTGCTGATGTTGGAGATGAGATAGAAGACCCTACTATGTTCAGGAGGATAGTGGGGAGTTTGATCTACATGACCATTACAAGGCCAGACTTGAGCTACGCTGTTGGTCTTGTGAGTCAGTTTATGCAAGTACCTAGAAAGCCACATTTGGATGCAGTTAGACGCATATTGAGATATGTGAAGTCCACATTACATTATGGACTTTTCTATGAGGCAGGTACAGATGTACAGGTATTTGGATACACAGATGCAGATTGGGCTGGTAGTATGTCTGATAGAAGATCTACCAGCGGATACATGTTCTCTCTTGGTAGTGCAGCAGTTGCATGGAGCAGTAAAAAGCAATCTACAGTTGGTTTGTCGAGTACAGAGGCTGAGTATAGAGGTGCTGCTGTTGCAGCATGTGAGTTAGTATGGCTGCAAAAGCTATTAGCTGATTTGGATGTGCAGGTGGAAGGTCCAGTTGTCATTTATTGTGACAACATGAGCAGTATACAGTTGGCTAGGAACCCTGTGTTCCATGCCAGGACAAAACATATTGAGGTACACTACCACTTTGTGAGAGAGAAGGTACTAGCAGGTGAGATTGACTTGGTATATGTCAGCACACAGGATCAGATAGCTGACATCTTCACGAAGGCATTGGGTACAGAGAAGCTTCAAAAGTTTCGAAGCTTACTTGGAGTTGCAGAGATGCAGTTGAGCTTGAGGGGGAGTGTTGAGATGACAAGCTCAACACATGCGGACATTGATGATGGACCGCCTAGTTAGATGGGTCCACACGTCTACACTTAGCACGTTGGTGGTCATTATGCATCTCACATGGCCACTGACTCATTACTTATTATATTCAGGTCGTTACACCTATTTACAGTTGGCATAGTTATAGCGCCAGTCGACTAGTGTAGTCGATTATGCATTGTTTGACTTAGTAGGCCACTTTCCTTTTATGTTGTATCTTATCTATACTTTGTGTACATTGTAAAGTGTGTGGAAGAAGAAGTAGAAATCAGCAAGAAAACGTTTTGGCCTCCATCTCTCTTCTTGTCTCTTGAGTGAGCTTCTCCTTGTGCATTCTGTGTGTGTTTGGCGCAGCATCTTGAGCAACCCCCTCCACCATGCAATTCTTGACAGTTGGGTCCTGCTTAAGGAGTAGCTTAAGTATCCTAAGATAATTATAGGTTGTTACAAAGGCGGGGTCAGGGCATGAGGAGAAATCCGCAAGAAAGCGTGTCATAGATTCATCTAGGCTTTTGGAGGTAAAGAGAAGGGCATGCTCGAAGGATACTACATTAGAGTTATAAATAATAGGGAAGTTGTACCGCCCGTGGAGGGTGGCATCAAAATCCACCCCTACCCTTCGAGGGTATGCCATGTAGATAGGGCTGTTCCTCTCAAATGGCAGGGTGTTACAAAACGCCATCCAGGCAAGCATACTGATGTCGCATACTTGCCTCCTCCACAGGGATTGGCTTTTGTAGCCCTGTACAGTGTGTGGGACTTCAAAAACTTTGTTTTGCCAGTAATCAGCTGCTTCTATGCCCCAAGAGGTCGGGGTTTTTTCTCGCTCTTCTAGCCATCTTTTCCCCAACCGGCCACCAATCGCGATCACCGCATCCATCACCTTGAGCGGCAAGACCCTTCACAGATTGTTGGGTAGGAGAAAACTAAAGGTGAATGGATCCTTTCCTTATTCTTGTATCTCCCACAGTACCAGTTCTATGTGGAATCCCGTAGGGATATCATCAGGGCAAGGTGGGAGGGGTGCAGATGGCAGCATCGTTGGTTTGGCTCTCAGCTATTTCCTGGCTTCCTCTACTAGCTTTCTGCGTCTTTTCTTTCTGCAGATGGGTCCTCTTGTGGTGGCTCTTGAGATTGTGGTGAGGGGGGTTGTGGGACTATATCTTCCCTGAATCGGTTCATGTCGATTTCAATTTCTGCTTCCTCCCCCTGCCGTTCTCCCTGTGGTGCTTCCTCTTCGAATCCGAGGGCGTCGATTTCCTGGGGGGTTAGGCCGGCCAGCAATAGGTATTTCCATTGCTCGTCAAGCTTAGCCTAACCTCCGTAGGTAGGGGTGGCATCTGCAATCCAGCATGCAAGGCTTTGCGTGCGATGCTAAGCTTTCTTTGCGTCACCTCCAACGACTCTCCTTGTGCTGAGCAAGTGGTGTCCAGGATGGTGTTGAGGAAGGCTTTTTGTTGGGCACTGAAGGCCACTTGGGCGGCTTCTACCTTGCTCTCTGCAATGATTTTCTCCTTTTCTACCAGAGCAAGGCGCCATGCCAATGCCTTCACCCTCTTTTCATTGTGCACAGCCCACTCCTCTGCTCTTTTGTTCATTTCTTCCAAGCTCTCTCCTTGCTTTAGGGTTAGTATCATGAGTTTTTGCTCATGGTCCTCCAACTCCCTGACCAGTCTCTCTTGCTCTTCTTTTTCAGAGTTTAGTTGCTCCGTCAGGCGCTCAATTTCTTCTTGCTGCTCCTCTATGTCTTGTTTTCTCTCCTCGTCTCTGGTATTCATCTCAACCACAAGCGCATCCACCTAAGCAGATTTCGTAATGAGCTCCTGGTATTGCACTATTAGGAGATTGTGCTCTCTTTGCATTTTTACTAGCTCCTGTGTTTCATTCTCAAGTTGTTGTCTCCAGTGCTCCTCCCTATCATCCTTAGCCTTCATTTCTTGTTTGAGATCTACGATCTCCCTTTGCTGCATGGCTATCATCCTCATTTTATACAGCTGGAAGGCGGTTACTGATTCCTTCTCAGCTCTGCCAACTCAACCACGGCTATCTTGCTCCTCCTTAGCTTTCTCCAATTGGGAGAGCAGCTCCGCGACGTACTCATTGTAGTTAGTCAATGGCATCATCGTTGTGTGGATGGGTGAGGTTGAGGCTTCTATCTTCTGCCTTTTAGACTCTTGCCTAGATTCCGCATCAGTAACTGGTCTCTTTTGTCCTGTAGCCGTGATTCCTGTGCTCTGTCCCTGGGTCATCTCTTTGTTGATGAAATATTGCATCCATGCCACGAAATTTGACACGTCGGCACTGGTCGGGATGCTAGCGGTGATGATGGTGGGTTCAGTGGAAGGCACCAGAAGGGTAGGAATTAGATGATTTGGGGCCTTGCACTTGCCCTCAGTGATTGTAGGTGGCATGATCTCTGGCACCTGAGTGCTAGACCCTGGCCTTTCTTCTCTCTGTGGGCTCCAGTTCCCCAATTCATCAGCTTGGCTTTGTTGCTCGATGGACCGACGTGTGGCTTCAGCCAGGTCCTCCTCCTCCTTCCTCCTTAGTTCTTCCTCTTCCTGATCTGCCTTTCTTCTCCTCTCCTCCTCCGCTTTTCTCTGCTCTTCCTTCTTTTTCTCTTTTTATTCTTTTTCCTTTTCTTCTCCTCTACTTCCTGTTTTGATGCCTTCTTTTCTTTCTGTAATTCTTCTTTTTCCTTCTCTTCCTCCTGTCTCTTCTTCCTCTCTCTCTCCTTGGCCTCTTTTAGGGACTCTTTCTTTGCCCTTTCCAAGTCTTCTCTCTCATTCTTTCTACCTTCGTCATCCTTCTTTTTTCTCTGTGTTGTCTTCTTCTTGGGCTTCTTGGTTGTCTTTTTGCTTGTCTGTCCTTCCCCTTCTTCCTCTGTCTCAGTTCTATTGGTGGACCTATCCTTGTCCTGGTGAGGAGGCGACCTCTCTGGTGTTTCTCCTTCTCCTTCTTCTGCATCCTGTGCTTCCTTCACTGCCTCCTGAATGAGCACAGTTAAGACACCTCCATACCCGATGAAGGAGGCTTTGGAGGAGGCTTTCTTTCTTTCTGTAGCTTTAGAGGCTGGAGATTCTCCTCCTGCTGGCACACTTCCTAGGGCCAATGCTTTGGCTACCTGGTCGATCGTTTTTTGCACGTACCCGTTCCAGTCTACTTTGTCTAGGGTATGGGCTGCTACATTCTCTAGCACAGGTACGCTAATTCGATGCATCAATGAATTGTAGTGCTGGCTGGAGAAGAGCACATGTATCAGCTCTGCTTGCATCCTGGCTTCTGCGTCGGGGATGTCTTGGATGCTAATGCTATCATTTGTGAGCACATCTTCCTTCTTCATTTTAAGCATGGCATAACCATCCCTTTTTTATTTCCTCTCCGTCTTTGGTACCAACCTCAAAGCTTTCTCCACCAAGGCTGGGTCTAAGCGGACCTGTACATGCTTTGCATCTTCTCCTCTGCCCATCGTCATAGTACCACATTCTTGATATGGGTTGCACGTTCTAAGGAACTCCACGCACTTCAGGTGGTCCGGCTCTTGCGAGAACTTTTCAAGATACTTCGTGAGGTTGCATTGTTCAACCACCCTCCTGGCTACTTCCTCCTTGGCCATCACAACTTCTATGTTGTGGATGGTTCGAAATTTGAGTTGGCTGAAGGTGCCGTTCTCTAGATGGATGTGGTATTGCTCCCTTTCCTCGTCTATGAACGAGAGTCGATGGGCGCGGTCTTGCTGCGATATTTTATGCTCCTGCCATAAATCGTAACTTTCATTAGTACTTTCCACATATTAATTCACTGATTGCTGGAAAAGAAAAACTCTATACTTTTTGAATGAATTCATTAAGAAGCCATGTAGATTTTCCTTTTTAGACTTGGACTTTTTGCCCTTTACTTCAAAGTTTTCATGCCCATTTTCCTACCCCATCCGTTTTTTCATAATACATGTTTATGCTTTTCACTGATTTGATTTATCCCCTTTGATTAATTTCTCATCTGTCACCTTACCCCCTCCCCTTCCATCTTGAGAAGAATCCTTCCTAGGATTGAGGGTCAAAATGTTTAGGGCTTTCGGCATGTTGGGGTAGGAGTTACTTGTGAAGGAGCCAAGTATAGAAATTTGGATTGTATTCCAATTAAGCTACGTGATCCAAATCAAAGGGTTGAATTCCCACATGCGTGATGTATGTGAGAACATCTGTGAGGAAGTCACCAGAGTCGACACGGCTAGCAATGTGTAGCTCTTCCTCGGTCTCAACAAGAGATCAAGGTAGGGGTGTCCTTTGAGGTGTTCTTCCATGGGTCAGCCTCGAAGAGTGGTTAACACTCTATACGAGGTGGGCGCGACGTAAGTGGGATCATACTCTGCTGTTTTGATGGCGCGGTGTTGCTCAGCGTTGGTCATTATGCGACATCCTTCAACTTCCCATTGCAACCTACGAGCGTACCACTGCCTCAAGAAAGGTGATCCAGTATTAGCGAGGTGTGATAACTCCGCGATTTCTTGGTCAGTGATAGCAGAAGTGGTTCATGGATTGCACGACGTGATAAGGCACTATTTGATGGCTTGCTCCTTGGAGATTTCACTGTTAATCAATTCAGCAGTGGAGCGAGAAGCTTTTGCGAATGCGAATTCAAAGGTTTCCCAAGAGCAAGGCATATTTTGTACTTCAATTGCAAAGGGTTCTTCTAATAGACCTAAGTCCAAGCAGTCGTAACTTAGCGCGAGTGACACGAAAGTGTCATCTAATCTTTTAATACAATCCACCATGGCATCCCCGGTTTCCTCAGCAAGGTTAGCGCTAGCGCTAAAAATGATTTTCGTTCATAGGAGGGCGTAAGGCCGACAGGTGGTTGAGGTTTGACTAAACAAGAGCTTTTGACAACGAAGATGGGCAGTTGGGAGGGTTCGTGAGTGTGTGGTTGGCCCGCTTGGATGTTGAGTGGATTAGGAGCAGCCACAACGGATGGGTTGCTGCATTCACGTTGGAGTTGGGGAGGTGGATTGACTTCGTGGGTGATGACTCTTGTGATGGAGCCTGCGGTTTGGGCCGATAGGCTTGTGGGACTCTCTTGGGTCTAGGAGTGGATGAGGCGGATGGTTGTGGTTCAGGAGAGCAGTGTGGCTTGTGGTTTTGAGGGTTTATGGAACGCAGTTTGATCACCTTGCGCACGTAAGAGGACTTTAGGGACCCATCGTTGCTTGATCATGCAGCGCTTTCTATTGACTACGTCTTAGCCTCCTAGGGTTAGAGTTTTTGGTCCTATGAGGATAGGAGTGTCGACTCCTAGGCGGGCGATTGCGACTGTTTGGGCTTCTATTGAAATCTAGGCTGTTGAGCCTGATGTTTTGCTACTGTGGGCTGTGATTCCTGAATTCGGGGAGGTGGTGGCTGCGTGCTATCCCCCTCCGTAGATTTGGTCATGGAGAATTCTATCGGTGGCTTTGCAGACGGTGATGAAGTCACGCAGCCCTTGCTGAAAGCTGTGACAATGCGAACATTGCCTATTGCGAGGCGGATGCGCTGCGACTCATAATCAACATTGCAATGAGTCTGCTTTTTGAAAGTGCGTCCTAGCAGCGACTCCGTGCCTGCGTCCTTAGCATTTGGCAACACGTAAAAAATCATTGCGACAGTCTCAAACTCGATAGAAACGGCTACTTTGCACTTGCCGAGGAGTGCGTAGGAATGGGCCCCATATGGGCTTAATTTAGCATTCGTGGACTGAAGTGGTGGTCTACCAAGTTTGGTACAATGATCATGAGTTAGGACATTGAAGTCTACTCCCTCATCGATCAAAGCCCTAAAAGCACAGGTTTGTTTTGTTGTGACCGTTATATAGAGGTATGTAGGCTCTACGACTTCCTCATCCTCGTCATCAATCTCAGTGATTGTGGCCACTCATACTTTGACAGGCGGTTCCAACATTGGGGGCTCGTGCAAAGGATGGGTGGGAGGGTAGTACTTCTTGACACAACTGCCATTGAAGAAGCCTATTCCCTCACCATCTAAGGTTTCGAGTTTGACATTGCGTGTGCGGCTGATCGCACGAACTTTGAAGGGTCCAAGGCCTCGAAATTTCATTTTCTGTTTATGTCCCTTAACGGAGTAGATGAGAACTAAGTTGCCCTGTTCAAAGTCGTGCTGCTTGACATGCTTGTCAAACCAACTCTTGCGACTGGCCTTCTCACATATAAGTGCATGGGTGGCTAGAAGATGGGTCTCTGATAGGCGTTCAAGCTCGACCAGGCGTTGCGTCCATGCCTCCTTCCCTTCCCATCATTCTTGAAGGGCTATTCTCAAGCTATGAACAAAGAATTCTAAGGGTAGGATTGCTTGTGTTCCATAGGTCAGCCTGAACGGAGTTTGACCGACAACCGTTTTATAAGCTGTATGGTATGCCCACAAAGCCGCCATAAGTTTGTTGTCCCAGTCGCTACGTGAGGTTGAGAATACTTTGGTCAGGAGAATCTTATTTGTGGATTCTGCCTGACCGTTCGTCTGAGGGTAGTATGGCGATGATTTACGATGGATAATGAGAAAGGTGGACAAGAGATGCACTATCACTTCGTTGATGAAGTGCGTGCCTTGGTCACTGACCAGTTCAATGGGGCAGCTGAATAGCGAGATTACTTACTCCCATAAGAACTTGGCCGTCGTCCTAGCGTCGTTTTTACGTGTGGCTCTTGCCTCTGCCAATTTCGTGAGGTAATTCGTGGTGGCCACAATGATATACTTGGCTTGTGAGTACTGCGCCGTAGGACTGATGGGTCCTATGAAGTCGATTCCCCATTTTTCGAAGGGTTGTCGAGAAATAATTAGGGTCAACTCCATCTTATCCTTGCAAATCGGGACTTTCATCTGTTGGCACTCGTCACAATGCTTGACGAATCGCGTGGCATCGCGGAAAAGCATGGGCCACCATAGTTGAGACTGCAGCACATTTCGTGCTATCGTGTCTCCACTAAAATGTCCTCCTGCAATGCCGCTGTGTGCCTCTGAGAGCACATCGTGCATCTCATGCTCACATACACATCTACGCAGCAATCCGTATTGCCCCAGTCTATAGAGTTGTCTTGGAATCAGCTAATAGGGCTGGACCTTAAGGATCGAGTGCCTAAGTCGGGCTTTTTCTATTGGTCGCTCAGGTAATCCTTGCTCAAGCACTTGGGCTATGTCATCCACCCAATATGGAGTTAGATCAACCTTAAACAAATCTCTCTCGCTGGACAGGTGGAATAGATGGGCGTCAGGTAATTCATCAATGATGCCTTGTCCAGCGGCTTCTCCATTAGGAATGCATGACATATGGTCAGCCATGTAGTGCTGTTTTCCTTTCTGCACAACCATGGAGAAATCGAATTCCAAGAGCAGAAGGAGACATCGAGCTATGCATCCTATAGCACAAGGTTTGTTTACTAGATAGAGAAGGGCTTGATGGTCCACGAAAAAGATGAAGGGTGTGGCCAATAGATAATGCCGAAATTTCTTCACTGTGAACACCATGGCTAATCCCTCTCTTTATGTTGTTGAGTAGTTCATTTCTGTCTCAGTGAGTTGTCTGCTAGCAAAGCTCACGGTATAATCTAAGTTGTGCTCACTAGGTTGTCACAACACTGCCCCCACAGCAAACTTAGAAGCATTGATGTGCACGTGGAAGGTAATAGTCCAATCTGGGGCTCGTAGAATTGGTGCTGTGGTTAGAGCATTTTTCAATTCTTCGTACGCTCGTTGGCATGCCTCGGTCCACTCAAAGACAATCAGCAACTTGTACAATGGTCTGGCGATCAACGCATAGTTCAGTACAAATCGCCGATAGTACCCCGTATGGCCTAAGAAGCATTGAACTCCCTTGTAATTAATTGGGGGTGGAAGGTCAACAATAACCCTGATTTTCGAGAAGTCAGTGGCAATGCCGTTCTTTGACACTACGTGCCCTAAGATGCATCCGTGCTTTACCCAAAACTGGCACTTCAAGGGGTTCAAGGAGATGATATAAGCGACACTGTTCCAATACTGCGCGGAGTTTGTCTAAGTGTTTAATCTAGGTCGAATGGACACACAGATTGTTGACAAAGACTTCTAACTCCTTACGAAGCATGTCCTTAAAGATGGTGCACATGAGGCATTGGAAAAGTGGCAGGGGCGTTAGTCAACCCGAAGGGCATGACTATGTAAGCAAAGACGCCCCACTCAGTGGCGAAGATGGTCTTGTGCCTGTCCGCAGGATGCACTTGCACCTGGTTGTACCTTGAGAAGCCGTCCAGAAAATTGTAGGCTTCCTTGCCTGCCACCCTCTCAAGCATGTGCTCGGTGTACATCAATGGATAGTTGTCCCTCTTTGTAGCAGTGTTCACCTTCTTGTAATTGACACACACTCAGATTTTTCCATTCTTTTTCATCACGATGACTATGGGTGATACCCAGTCTGTGTGCTCAATTTCGTAAATGAATCCTGCTCTCATCAGCTTGTTAATTTTCTCTTTGACAGCATGAGCGTGTTTTGGATTCATAGGGTATGGTTGCTGCTTGACCGGTGTTGCATCTGGCATCATGGATATGTTGTGAGTCACGACACTCGGATCTACCCCCTTAAGCTCTTCAAAGGACCATGCGAATACGTCTATGTACTCTCGCAAGAGAGCGACAAAACTAGTTTCTTCTTCCTCAGTCAAGTCGTCGGCAATGAAGACTGGTCGGGGTGTTTCCCCTTCTTGGGCCAGATTCACCTCCTTGACCTTTGATGGTCCCTCATTGGTTTGTTGGTTTGTCCTTGACGTTTGGCACCTAACAGAACCACTACCCTATCCCCTTTTTTTGAATTTCTGAAGCGCTTAGGGAGGTCCTGCGGTTTTTGTTGTTCTTCAGTTCGCGTATTCCTGGGTTCTTTTACCTTTTCCTGCCTTATCCGTCTGCGCCTCGGGTGGACGAGTAGGTCCCCCTTCGTGTGTCTAGTTGTGGGTGGTCTAGGGATTTTTGGATCACTGTCCGAGCTAACCTCGGACTTAGAGTCGAACTCCTCGTCTTCGCTAAAAGAGGTAGTCTCCCCTGGT
The DNA here is from genome assembly GCF_053477565.2 of Lygodium microphyllum. NCBI lineage: Eukaryota > Viridiplantae > Streptophyta > Polypodiopsida > Schizaeales > Lygodiaceae > Lygodium > Lygodium microphyllum. The sequence continues at coordinate 9,796,872 of NW_028229514.1, forward strand.
GGATGTAGTTCAGATGGTGATTTTGCCCTAAGGACTGGTGTCGTCCCTGGCTGGGCTAAGCCTGCTTGTTCAAGGTCTATGGCTCCTAGTGTTCCAACCAGGAGCAGTCACATTCCCTGCGCATGACCCCTCGCTCTATCCTAAAGATATTTCTTTTTTGCGGCTTGGAGTCTGCTTGTATTTGTTCTATTTCTTGTCCTTCAGTGTCGTATTCTACTGTATCTACTTTGCCCTCAGTTCCATCACTGAAGGATTGGCAGTCTTCGTATTCATTGTTAGAATCCCCTTCATCAGACTTCTCGTCCTCTCCTAGGGCTTGGTACACCTCATCGTTGGTCAGGGATTAGGGCCGAGTTATACATGAGGTTTAAGTCATGCACTCTGGTCCATTGCCACTTGGACTCACCTAAGAGATCCTATAATGGTTTGAAGTTTGTAGCTGATTTGCCAGCTAGCTTGTCTATCAAGTATTCCAGCATCTCCTGGAGTTCCCTTTTGTTAGTTGGAACTTGGAAGTTGACAAGATTAGGCTTTCCGTGAAGGGTTCTTGCCATCATGCAGACTGGTACGGAGAGTGTGTTGCTAGGCCTGCCGATCGTTTTTATGGTTTGCTCATATGCCTCATGGTCTAAAAATGGCAGGTCAATTGTAGCAAGAACGTGCATCCAATCCCGCTCATCCTCTGGGGATGGGATATACTTGGTCAAGGGCCCGTAGGACTCCTTGACCTAAGTGTTACCCTTGAGCATCGCAGAGATGACGTCTAGGTCGACTGGTGAGGTCTTCCAAGTATCCATCTCTATCCTTACGGCATCCGTTCTGTTGCCAAGGAAGATCAAGCCGTTACCCCAATCTTCGACGACTCTAGTGTTGCGCATCCAGGGTCGGCCTAATAGGATATCGTAGTCCACTCCCTTCATGACTATAAAGTCAACAGAGAACTGGACACCTGCAATCTTCACTGGCCAATTCTTAAGTACCTCGAATGGATTTACTCTCATATCGTTTGGTAGTGTGACATTAAACCTAGCAGTTTCGATAGGCGGGTTTCCCCAAGTCTAAAGCACTGCGTAGCACACTAACCCCAGCTCCCGTATCTACGATTCCCTTTCTTGTTGTGTTGCCTAGGGCTAGGACTGGTAAGACTGCGTGCATCTCACAACCTTCCCAGAAGGCATTGATATGCAAGGATTTAGGCACAGAGTGCAGCGTCAAACTCGGTATTTGCGTTTTTGAGTCATGGTCTTGAGGGTCTGCCGTGACCTGCTCTCGTGACCCTTCGACCCACTGCTTAAGCTCTTGCCATAGGGTAGGATGCTACCTAAGCAGATCTCCCAGGCTAAGTGTCACAGGGGTAGTCACTAGCGTGGCTAGGAGATTGTTGGATACTTGTCTCTCCCTTAACCTGGATTGTCCTGGCCAATGGCCATGACTGATTTGCAGCTCTGTAGCATCAAGGCTTGGTCTTAGCAGCACTGCTTGTGGTGCGGTTGCTTCTGCCGACTTAGGTTGAGGCGGTGATATTGGCGTGCTTACATTGGAGAGATCATCAATCGCGTCCTCCATGATGGGCTCGGCGTCCTTGAGATGCTCTTGAGCCTCCTTCACCCATTCCTTCACCTTTTCTATGGCCTCTAACTGTCGCTTCGGATGCAGGTATTCCCCTACCTTAGCGCTTCCCTTTTTGGCCGTCTTAGGGGCTGAAGTTTCTGCCTCTGTGTTTGAAACCTTCTTTTCCGCAGGCAGAGTCATAGTACTCTTGGTTTTTAGTGCAACTTTCGCTTCTGCTCTCTTCTTTTTCTGCCTACGGCTTTTCTTCCCTATCGAGGCTGCGTCAAGATTGCTAGGTCCTGGCATGCCGGCCTGCTTCATTTGGGCTTGGGTCATGACCCACAATGGGATAGGTGTGGCCTTCCCATCGGGGTTCTCGACACCAAACATCCCTAATGGGACAGATGGAACGTTGGCTGAGTTAGAAGATGGCTTTCGCTTTGGGCAGTCTATGAAGAGATGGGTGATTCCGCACTCTGCGCACCTTTGGTCAGCCTTGTCTCTGTTTTGCTGCTCTCTTTCAGGGCAGCGTGATGAGACATAACCGGGGTGATCACAAGTCCAACAGATGATTGGATCCTGCATCTGCCCTCCTAGGCCTCTACCTCGTCCTCTTCCTAACGCCATCACTAGTACGGTCGATAGTCCATGAGGACAGCGTTGCCCTCGTCGTCATGCGAGACATAAGGGTATATATAAGCTTCTTCCTTACTTGGTTCTTCCACGTAGTGGATTGGAGCATCGCTCGGTGAATGGGTCACGTAAGGACTAGGCGGTCTAGGGATGCCCGTAGGATTTATTTCCATCCTAGGAACAGCTGGCTTCATATCGTTAGGCGCGGGAAGGGCCAATGGGGCTCCCCTTCCAAAGAATGGCTGCGGCCTGTTCTCTAGGTAAGGCTGGCCGTAGGGTTGTGAGTACGGAAGTCTTCTTGGTAATCTGCAATGCGTGGTGTCATGGCCAAACCTACCAGAGTTAGCACAAGGTCTTGACCTAGGGTCTTGACATCGATAAGTGGTTTTCGCCACAGTACATGCATTGGACGTGCGGGTGCGTTGGTCATCTCAACATGTCTTGCAACTTGGCTGATTCCATCTTGACATCAGCCAAGCCTTGGTCTGTCTCGGTGGCCTTCCCCTCGCGAGTTGGTCTCCTCTACATTCGAGCTCCTAGAGCTCTGCTCTTTCAGCTGATCATCGACTCTGATGGATTTCTCAAACACTCTAGCTACCGTGTCTCACTGCAAGCTTGAATTACCTGCCAAAGCCTTATATAACTCCCCATCCCGAATTCCGCTGATGAATACAGTTGAAACTGCTCTTTCAGTCGGTCGCTTGCCCAGAGGGATTCTCTTGAAGAGACTCCTCATATGGGTTACGTAGTCACGGATGTCCTCCTTCTTTTTTTGCTTGATGTTCATCAATCATACTAGTAGGTTATCGGAGTATTCGGACTCGACGAATCTCTTGATGAAGAGATCCTTGAGGCCATTGAAGTTGGCTCGCTCTACATCATCTAGGCTTGTATACCACGTCCTACCCTTGCCGCCTAGGCAAAGCCCGAACGCTTGCAAGAGTTGAGTTAGGTCGTTGAGGCCGTTGGCTTCGCAGACTTGCTCAAACTGCTCAACAAAGCTGTATGGGTCGTCCTAGGGTTGGTACTTGTCGAGTTGCTTAGCAACGATCGGTATTTTGGACTGGCTCTTTGAGCCTTGGTTCCCCCTAGTCCTGCGAGCAGCGATGTCACTAGTGCCGCGACACTTTATTCTACAGCTGTGTTATCTAGCAATCGCTTCATGAGAAGCTCACTCAATGTCAAGTCCCCCTCTAGGGATCTCTCGTGATCTGTTCGGTTCCTACCTGCTAAGTTCAACACTTGCTGCACCTCGCGCAACTCTGTACTTTGCTTTTGGCTTCTAGCTTGTTGATCCCTATTGTATTCGGCTATGCCTTGCAATGCTTTGCGAGCTAGCTTTCTCTCCTCTTCTAGATTTGCGATGATAGCATCTGCTGTCCTACCGCGGTGCTCATACTGGGCGTGTGCGTCGTAACTGCTTACCAGTAGTAGCTGCTTGCTGAATAGCATCTGGGAAGATGTTCAAATCGAGTTCCTCATTAGACCAATGGACTGAGCTTTCCTCTGCCATTGTCGAGTTGACTTGCTCCACCAAGCTGCCAATCAGGTTCAGTAGACTTGTTAAATCCACGTCATTGGCACTCCTTGCTTGGTCCTAATCTGCGCTTTGATGGTTTGTCTATGTCTTGGGTCCTCTCTTATTGGTGGGTTCCTTGAGTGGTTTATCTGAGTAAGTTCCTTTAGTTATTGAATACAAACCTCAGTTTATGATCACTCAATGCGTGTGTCGTTTCTCGTGCACTTGTGCTCAATCAAGCTTTCAGCTTTCTTAAGTGTACTTCAAGTGCGGAAATTCAATGTGAGTGCAGTAAGCAATTCCTCAGCGTCTTACACACTCTCGCTTGTTTCAGGCCTGATAGGCTTGTAGATCAATTTTCTCACCGTTTTGTCAAGGTTTGGGGTTTTTCTCGTATGTCACCTTGTTCATTTTTGGTCAATCAGGTTTTACAGCTTAGTGGTTTGCGTCTAAGTCCTTGGGTCTCACAACTGCCCACTTCTAGCTGCTAAGCGGCTGCGCACTACGATTTTTCCTATTACATGTGCCAGAATCAAGTTCTGAGTGTCCAAAGGGTTTCGAAAGTTTGCACTACTATGTATTTGCCAGGTCAGGTCAAATTTCTGAAAAATTTGATAAAAAGTTGCACTCGGACCAACTGGTCCGAATTGCAGGGTCTGAGTAGGTCACTCGGACGGGTTGAGGCACAGGACCGAGGGCGGAATCTCAGGGTTAGACTCGGACGGTCTTGATTCGGATGGCTGAATGGCAAATTCGGACAAGGTGATTTGGACGGGCCGAATGACACTTGGGCCGAGGGTCGAATGTGGAAGGTGGCCGAGGGCCGAATTTGAGACTCGGACCAATCATTGGGACGGACCGAGGCCGAATGTGCCACGTGACAAAAAGTTTTGACTCGGACGGGCCGAATGGGTTGACTCAGACGGTTTGCCTCGGATGCGGTCTGAGGGCGACTAGGGTTTGGCCGAGTGGGCCGAGTGACAGGGGCCGAGGGCCGATTCTTGGACTCGGCCCAAAAAAGGCCACTCGAACGGGCCGAGTGCGACGTGCGTAAACAACGCGAACACAAATTTGATCGATTCACAAGATGTAGGCAAGCACATGGCCATGCACTTCCAGATCCTATCTAGGGAGTAGAGGGAGATATTCATGTACCTAAACGGGCCGGTAAGTGCGTTGGTGATGCAATTGAATTGATGTGGGCTGGAGCTCTCTATCTCTCTCTCTCTCTCTCTCACTCACTGAAATGGCATAAATGAGCTCTCCCTTGGCCTCCTGGCTCTTATACCCCTTCCCAAGTGTGGTGTTGTTGCCCCCAATCACTCACTTGCCGATCTTAGGCATCACTAGCGAGCATTTTACCCATTTTTGCACGATTTTTGCCCTGTTTTGTCCTATTTTGAAACTAGTAATCCCTACCCTTTTCCGGTTCGATTTCCTAATTTTAACCTACGCTAAATGCAACAAAAATCGAAGCCAAAAAACTGAAATAGATTCTCCATGTTTTCCACTCATCAAACAACCAAAATATCCCAAAATACTTGCTTGTTTTGAAGATCAAAAACACCCAAATTCCTACCTATCTCAAGCTCCGTTTCGAGGATGAATCCCCTACTTCGATGCTCGATATGAGGCACGCAAGTGCTCAAGCTTGAATCCATTAATGTGGGAGCCTTCACTCAACCACCAAGACCCATGGACTGCTTATTGCTTCAAGCGTTTCAAGCGAGCTCTAATGGCTATCTCCTCCTCCATGCAGCACAAGGGCAGCATCAACACCTCCACAGTCTGGCATCGTCCTTCTTCTCTCACCACCCAAGCAGCCTGTCGCTGTCTTTTTCCCTTTTCCTTCAACACCTTAGAGGGTGTATTTATAGTCTGGGGGGAGAGAGGATCTCCCCCCTATGTGGCCCCTCGCATGGCGTCTTCCCCTCCACCTCTCAAGTTTCCCATTATAGCCCATCCCCTTCTCTCAGCCACGCTTCGATTGGGGGAAGGTAAATAATAATAAAAATTTGCAATAAACCCATCATTGTCCTTTTGACCTCCTCGCAAGAGGGAGTTCACCTGCGGTTATGCAGGTTTTGATCCTCAGTTTGGATTTGCCAATGGGGAGGTCATGATTCCTTGCATACGGTTTATAGATTGGACTGTCGGTAACTCCCATGCCGGAATTGAACTTTGCAGGGTTTCATGTGGGGTATGGAAAGTCGGACTAGTAATATTTTTCAACGGAAATATTACATTCTCTCCCCCTTGGAGGAATCAAGATGTCCTCATCTCAAGATAAACTGGGGATATTGATGGTTGAGAGTGCTTTCATCCATCCAAGTGGCATCCTCCTCAGGATAATCTTTCCACTGGATGATGCATTCTCTCAAGGTTTTGGATCTCAGTTGTCTCTCCCTAACATCTAGGATCCTTTCAGGCCGTAGCTCAAGGACTCCTTGGCTAGGCATTACAACTTGCTAGTTATCAAGTACATGGCTAGGATTAGGTACATACTTTTTCAGTAGGCTGATATGGAATACATTATGAACCTTTAGGTTCTCAAGGAGTTGCAGTCTATAAGCATTAGGTCCTAGGCACTTGAGGATCTTGTATGGTCCACAATACCTTGGACTTAGCTTCTTGCAATCTCCTAAGGATAGGGAACTCTTCTTTGGGCATACGCGAATGAAGACCATGTCTCCTTCCTCAAAGGTTCTACCTTGACGCTTCAAATCTGCATATGCCTTTTGTCTATCCTTGGTGGCTTGGATGTCCTGTCTTATTGACTTTACTTGGTCATCCATCTCTTCCAACATCTGCTTTGAAGCTTCAACCCTCAAGGTTGGATCTGAGAATTTTAGGGGACTTCGACAGTCATGCTCATACAATGCTTGGAAAGGGGTCATCTGAATGCTTTGTTGGTAAGAAGCATGTTAGGCAAACTCAACCAAGGGCAGGTATTGAATCCACCTTTTTGGTTCGCGGCAGTAGTGTGCCCTTAGCATATCCTTGATGACTTGATTGACTCATTCCATTTGGCTATCAATTTGGGGATGATAAGCTGTACTAAAATAGAGTTGAGTCCCAATGGCTTCAAAGATAGCTCTCCAGAAGTGTGATGTGAAGAGAGAATCATGATCACTAATGATTCTTCTAGGTAACCCATGTAGCTTGAATATCTCCTTGATAAACAACCTTGCAATGTTTGAGGCTTTATAGTTTGTCTTAACTAGAATAAGGTGTGCAACCTTAGTAAGCATGTCAATCACAACCATGATGGAGTTGTATCCTCCCTGAACTTGGGGTAGGCCAACAACAAAGTCCATACTGATGAATTCCCATTTCATTTGGAGAATGTCAAGTGGTTGCAACTTTCCAGGCATTTTGACATGTTCGGCTTTGATACGTTGACAAGAAAAACACTCAGTGACATATTTGAGAACGTCACCTTTAAGGCTCTCCCAATAATAGCTCTTCCTAACTGCATTGAGAGTCTTGGTATAGCCAGGATGTCTTGAGAAAGGGGAATCATGAGCTTCCCACAGTATCTTCTGATTAAGTGACTAGCTTGCCGGTATACATAATCTCGTTCTATAGTAGACAAGTCCACTATTGATAGAGAATTCATGATACTTAGCCTGTAGCTTTTGGTCCTGTTCCTTGATAGGGATCTCCCTTAGCATCTTTTGATAGGCTGGATCATGGCATGCTTCTTCTCTTGCTAGCTCAAGTATTGGGTTGTTTGGCATGGATACCTTTGTGGCTAGAGATCTAGCTATTGACAGATTTTGCAAGATTAGAGAATTAAGGAATGCCTTGCGACTGAGAGCGTTGGCAACCACATTCTCCTTTCCCAATTGATATTTGATTTCAAAATAATACTCCTCCAGCACTTCAATCCACCGACGTTGCCTCATGTTGAGCTCATTCTGGGTAAAGATCCACTTGAGGCTTTTATGATCCATCACTAGAGTAAACTTGTTACCCAACAGGTAGTGTCTCCAAAGCTTTAGAGCATGGATGACAGCTAACAATTCTAGATCATGGGTAGCATAATTCTTCTCATGGCTCTTCAATTTCCTTGAAGAGTATGCTACTGGATGACCTTCTTGCATGAGCACACATCCTAAGGCAAGTGTGCTAGCATCAATTACTTCCTCGAACTCCTTATTACTGAGGTCCGGGAGTTTCGGTATAGGTGCTGATATCAAAATTTGATTTAATCTATCAAAGCTGGTTTGTTTGGCAGTTGACCATGCAATGGATGTTTGCTTCTTTAGTAAATCCATCAGAGGTGTTGCAATCAAAGCATAGTTTTTGATGAAGACCCTATACCATCCTGTCAATCCAAGAAAACTGCATATTTCTTTGACAGTTGTTGGTATTGGCCATTCTAGAACATCTCTGACTTTGATCAGATCCACTGAGATTTCTTTCGCTGATACGATGAATCCCATATATTCAATCTGACACTTGAAGGACACACACTTCTTCATCTTAGCATAGATCTTGTGTAACCTCATTATCTCAAGGACAATTCGAAGTTGGGGTTCATGATCTTCTTCATGTTTGGAATAGACTAAGGTGTTGTCGAAGAAGACGAGTACGAAGTCATCAAGATATGGCCTAAAGATATCATGCATTAACTTGTTGAAGGTGACAAGCATATTCATGAGCCCGAATGGCATAACTAGGAACTCAAACTCTCCATATCTTGTGTTGAAGGACGTGTTTGGGATATCTTCTTTCTTGATCCTTATCTGATAGTAACCAAACTTGAGGTCAATCTTGGAGAAGATCTTTGCACCCTAAAGATGATCAAGAAGCTCATCTATTCTAGGAATAGGGTACTTGTTCTTAACAGTTGATTGATTCAACCCTTTGTAATCAATACACAGTCGAAGTGTTCCATCTTTCTTTTTCTGGAACAATACTGGAGCTCCCCATGGTGAACTGATAGGATGGATGTAGCCCTGATCTAGCAGCTGCTTGAGTTGCTCCTTCAACTCAATTGCTTCCGGAATGGACATCCTATAAGGTTTCTTTGCAATTAGTGTAGCTCTTGGCACTAGCTTGATCTCATGATCCACTTCTTTTTGAGGCGGGAGTTTTGTCAACTCTTCAGGAAATATGTCCGCGTACTCCTTTAGCCATGAAGGTTCTTCACTAGACTCCTGCTTCTGATCTAGATTATTAAGCTTAATCAAGTAGACAGGTAGTCCCTTTCTAACTCCCTTTATAATCCGTGATGCTTTAGCCAATTGAATTTTTGGCTTCCCAGCCTCTCCTTGAGTTGTGACCAATTCCCCTTCAGAGTTTCGAAAGGAAACTTGGCCCTTTCCACAATGAATGTGGGCATTCTTAGGTTTAAGCCAATCCATTCCAAGTAGACACTCATGGATACCTAGCTTCATGACTCTGAATTTGATCGAAGTCGTCTTTCCTCCCAGAAAGAATTCCACCTTAGCAGTTTGCCTGGTACAAGTGACCTCACGACCATTTGCTAATTCCACAAGCAAGGTAGGTGCTTCTACTGTGGCTATTCCTAATCTTCTTGCACAAGCTGGTGAGATAAAGGAATGTGTACTGCCACAATCAATCAAGGTCTTAAAACCTTTATCTTGATAGTCTGATGGTGTTTGAATCACCAAAAACTGGTGATTCGGGCCTTTCTTGTGAAGAGTGGTATGGACTATCGCCCTTTCAAACTCTACTTCTTTGGTCGGATCTTCTTCTTCGCACATTTCCCTATTGGCAACACAGGCGACTCTTCCTCTACCTCGGGTGGCGGCTCCCTGGCCATAGCCAGTTCCTTGGAACGGTGCTTGACGATGTCCTCTGCCAAGCTTGGGACATTGCCTCTTGAAATGACCAAGCTCGTTAACGGAGATTTCAGCCATTGCTTTGGGTAGGGAAAAAGTTGTTGACATTATTAGCCCTTGCTTTCTTTCTTTGTCCCCGGTTTTGACCTTGAACTCTCTTCATTTGAGGCCTATATGCTCCTCTGTTCGGGTCATTATAAGACTAATTTTAATTACTTCTTGGCCTAGCCTGCACCTCCTGAATTATGGGCACAGCTCGAATGAGTGCGTCCTGTAGATCCATTGGATGCATAGATTCAAGGTGGGTATTCACTCGTGGGTTTAAACCAGCACAAAATTTCGACACCTGCTGTGTCATGTCCATCTGTGGCGCATACTTAAGAAGTGAAATGAATTTTGAGTAGTATGCATCAAGAGTGAGTCCCAGCTGTTTTAGCTCGTAGAACTCATTCATTTTCTGCGTGCGATACGCAGGTGGTAAGTATCTTCCTTGCAAAGCTTTCTTCAGCTTTTCTTAGGTACTGGATCCTTCTGCGATCCCTTGATCTCTGCACCATTGCTTCCACCAAAGCCTGGCTTCGCTCGTGAGCTTCAGCTTGGTGAGCATAGCCTGGTTGGTGGGTGAAGCACCGGCTGCTTCAAAGTAATCTTCCATAAACTCTATCCAAATCTCAACATCCGCTTGGACAGTCCTACCTTTCCCGTCAAATTCTGGCGGCTTGATCTGCTTGATAAGAAACTTCTTCTCCTGGATCACGGCAGTACTTGATGTAGGGGGCGAACTGGGAATCTATACCTGGGGTTGTGCCTGAATAGAGGATTCTTAACGTTATAACTCGCTAATCGTTATAATTTATATTTCATACTCAATTCAACTATCAACCAAGAAACCTAGCCACTTAAATTTTTATCAATTCTCATAGACAAGACAAACATTGATAAAAAGAAGTCTTATTCCATTTATATGGGCCTAGCCCTTTAGGAGTACAATATTTCTTGGGATGGTAAAGCAATTGTTACATTTAGTTCGGGGAGAATAGTGTTGTATTACATTTAGCTATGGAAACTAGATAATAGTATGGTTTTGGGTCATGGATCTTCAGGAATCGGTAAGTCATCGGAAGATTAGGGTATCCTTTCCTTTGGAACCCATTCTTCTCATAGCGTCCCAACACCTTGATCCTGTCGGCAGGGATTACATGGGTCACTTCCTCGTATACATACAAGTTCAGCTCAACCCTCCGACCATTGATATGTAAAGTTGAGTTTACGTGAGCCTCCATAAAAATGAACAACTTCACGATCTTCAGGTCCTCCAACCACTTGATCCTCTTTAGGTTAGTTCGAATGTATGTAAACCGGTGGGCAGCTATATCGTAGATTCGTGAGTCACCCGTCCATCTGCGTTCCACGTACAAAGGTAATGGATTATAAATACAATCTAGGATACTCATCATATCGGTCCTTTGTCAATAATCCGGGGAATGAATTGCAGTCATAAACATGACTTGGAACACTAAGAACTTGCTTCATGCTTCATAATTCTACAAGACAGCATCGAAAGTAAGGAAATGTTCTTAACAACAACATTTGCTTTACTTCTTCTTATTAATATTTAAAAACAAATCCTTTGTTGGTTGGCTTTGATACCAATTGTAACGTGTCCATCTTCCCCTTCAGGACACATCTTAGCAATCCATCAGAAAGGAGGTCTAGAAAGCTCCGCCCGACACTCCCATGGGATGTCACGGGGTTTGCGATCTAGGACTTTTCGTGTCTCCCACGTAGTGGAAGTATTCTGGCCGTTTCCACTTAGGACCCGACCTAAATCAGGGTTTCCCCTAATGGTCATTTCCTAAATAGCAACTAGTATCCAACCCCGAGTGAACTACTTTACGTAGAAAGGCCAGGGTCGAAGCGGATTCACGTTGCACTTGGTTCAAGGAGAATGGGAAACAAGAGGGATGCAAGGCTTGACCTCTCTTCCCTAAGACATAGTCCCATTCCGTTCCCTTAAAACAGCATAAACATGGATTATTATAACCTAGACTCTGGGTCAGCGCCCTTGCTATTCATTTCCTTTAAGAAGATCTCCTTATTGTCCTTCATGATTGAGAAAAGTTCCCGACCAACCGAGACCACCCATCCATAGGACGGACCCATGGCCACATCCACCGCACTTTCATCGGGTTGTTTTAGTTGTCTAATTACCTACCACATTTAGTTAGACATTCATCAAGTAACTTCCTTAATTAACTCGTTAGGCACCGGTTCTTTCATGTAATCTTAGCACTTGACATAGAAAAGGCAGTGTCAAAAAAGTTCCTTTTCAATAGGTTATCATATTTATCTTTGGAATACATTCATAAAGTCCAGCCTGTAGGCTTATCCATAATCCGCCCAAAGGCTATCCAGCAATCCATAGGGATTACTAATCTAAGATTCCACCCGTAGACTAGTATGCGTGCCTCGAGATCCAATCCAGAGTCAGGTTGGCCTCTTGTGCAGGGCTCGGAAGGTGAGGGATTTATAGCAAAAGCCACCCTAGCACCCCAAGCATCCTCCTACTCCAAGTAGCGCTCAACGAAAAGATCTCATGCGGAGGGTTCGGTCCACCTTCCCGGCGCGGCTAACAACCCCTTGGTTAGGGTTAAGTAGACAGTCGAGGGTAACTGAGGCTGCCTCTCCCTTCAAGCCTTCAACCTGAAGCATTAGATATCTTTTCATCCTTTAGTTCCTTGAGCAAACAAATCAAACAATGCTCTCTAAACTGTTACAAGCACAATCATTTCTAGTGGTCGTTATTTGGCCAACTGCTAAGGAGTGAATCCTTCTCTCCGAATGCATCCATCATTCGATCCGGGATCAATTGCGACTTGGCAAGATCCTTAAGGGTTTGTTTGTTAACCCTTATGTCCTTGGGTTAGGGCCGTACCCTATTAACCCCCTTTAACCAATACCTTAGGTTTTATTAACAGTAAACCATGGTGAATATGTTGCTCCAATTTATTGATTGGTCCTTTGCTTCCAAGCAAATACCTAATTCCCTTATCGTGGCAATTTTATAACAAGATGACTACTCATCCTCTTGCAAGTTAAAGTTGTGCAAGAATCCGCCAATCTCATTCCGAGGAATTGGCCATTCTCTTGTGATCAAACCACAAGATCATGTGACGTTGCAACTTGTTGTACAAGTGACGCATCTAATCCATGAGACTATTTCACCCATTGAACGGCGTCTTGTAATCACGGAATCATGATTAGAAAAAAATAAGGTTTAGGGTGTCTTCATATCCAATGCATTTCCGATTGCACTAGGCCAACATCGTTCGGTCCTAGGGGTTCCAACTCAATCCGAGTTTCATCTTTTTTAACGAGCAATCCTTAGGGTAGAAACCCTAGATTGTCTCTTGCAAGTACATCCTATTGTCCCTACATTCCGTGAATGTGGGCAGGACTTAGGGGTATGAGAGTTTCGACTTGGCAATTAGTGCATCTAGGCCAAGTCCTTAATGTGCTAAACCCTAGCTAGCACTTGGAGTATATTGTATCGATTTAACCATCCTAAGTGAATCCTTTGCGGTTTAGGTGTTTGGGTAATCTAGTTTACTTGTCTTACGACAAGGACGAACTATTCCTAAAGATGTTGTCTTGATCAAAGAGGGGAAATACTAGTTTCATTACGTTACAATTCACGTAAGCACACGAATTCATTGCCTCTACGTACGACTCAATTCACAATTCCTAACTCTTCTTGTTAAGACCAAAATATATGTTAAATTACGGCATAATTTCCATTGATCCTACTAGGGCTTGCATTCACGATTTATGCCACTAAGCTTTTAAGGTTTTATGTTAAACAAACCATGTAGCCTTTCCCTAACTTCATTTCTGAATGAAATATTCGTATGTTGATTGAGCATTACACAACCTTTCCTAACTACTACGTAGTTGAATGAGATTTATGCCAATTGACTAGAGTTAACCTACTTCATGTAGGTCTAGAATCATTTTCATGCCTTGCAATTTCCTACGGTTGTTAGCAACTTTCTTAATGAATCACTACGAAGAAATATCTGTCTAATAATGCAACATGTGATTTAATCTTTCCATGCATAATCAAAGGTGTACTACAACAATCTCGACTTTGTAATGATAGTCATTAGTTGTTCTAGAATCGTTACTTTGCAATGCACAAAAGCAACTTGCTAAAAATGCATAGACATATTTCGTTCATTCCATTGAAAAATACTAATGACCGATCTTTGATCATGCTTTACATCCTTTAAAATAGCAAAAATATTTCAATCGCAAAAGTGCATCCTAGTTCCATGAATTAACCATGCATAATTGCAATAGTTTGACGTAAATAAAAAATACGAAGAAAACCTGGACTTGTGCATTCGGTGAAATATCCACATGAATATTAGGAGATGATCCTCCTGTGGTTGCGCCTTGTGCCTTTTTCGGGGCCATCATGAATTCGACCTTCTTGCCTTGGCCGCAGTCTTATGATCTTGGCCTGTCTCCCTCGTATGCGCAAATCCCTTTGAGGTACGGCACCTTGATAGAAGTACCGATTTGCGGAATTTGGCTTTGGAACGCCTTAAGGTTCAGAGCTTAGGCCTTCTTCTTTCGGAAAAGAGGGATTTGTGAGAGGGTTCTTGCGAAAGACTTGCGAAAATGGAGGCTTGAGAGATTCTTCTCCTTGAAATTCCGAGCTAGGAATGATTTTATGGGGCCTTGTGAAAAAGGGAACTCCAAATCCCAAGCCTAGGGGCTTGTGGATGATTGGTGGGAAGGACTTTACACTTATTTTCTTCAAAATCCTCAGGTTCAAGGAAATCCTATTCAGTGGCTTATGGGGGAAATCGAGTGGGAAGGGCTTTGTAGCTCCCTCTCCTTCAAAGTCCCGGAAAGGCGTATTAGGGAACTAATGGGAAGGCCTTATAGGCTTCCTCTTAGAAGCTTAAGAGGGAAAAAAAATTTCGGCTTTTGGAGGGTTCAATAGGAAGGGCCTTTAAAATGACTAGAAAAATGGGCTTGTGTGTGGATCCAATAGGAAGGGGACTTCAAATCCCGGGGAAAATGGCTTTATGGGAAATCCACAGGAAGGGGGGCTCTTAGAAGCTTTTGGGGGGGTGTGTGATGGCCACGTGGACGATGAGGATCATGATGGCGGGGAGGAGGTGGAATGGCGGCAACAAATTGGTTTGGCAGCTGGCGGCAGCTAAACGAGCCCAGGCAGTGGCATGTCACTGGTGTCTCCCTCTGGCACGGCAGCTCCATGGACTATAGCAGCTCCTTGCTCCTCCACGCAGCATAAGGGCAACATCAACACCTCCACAGTCTGGTGTCGTCCTTCTTCTCTCACCACCCAAGCAGCCTGTCGCAGCCTTTTTCCCTTTTCCTTCAACACCTTAGAGGGTGTATTTATAGTCTGGGGGGAGAGAGGACCTCCCCCCTATGTGGCCCCTCGCATGGTGTCTTCCCCTTCACCTCTCAAGTTTCCCATTATAGCCCATTCCCTTCCCTCAACCACGCTTCGGCGGCTGGGGGAAGGTAAATAATAATTTTTTTTTGCAATAATCCCATCAATATCCTTTTGACCTCCTCCCAAGAGGAAGTTCACCTGCGGTTATGCGGGGTTTTGATCCTTGGCTTGGATTTGCCAATGGGGAGGTCATGATTCCTTGCGTACTGTTTATAGATTTCACTGTCAGTAACTCCCATGCCAAAATTGACCTTTGCATGAGTTTCACATGGGGTATGGAAAGTCGGACTAGTAATATTTTTCAACGGAAATATTACGGTCTGGGAACCCCAAACATTGTTGGCGTGTGGATTGAAGGATATTTTATAGCAGACACATTTATTGATGGAGGGTCATCAATAAACATAATGATGGATGTGACAATGAAGGATCTAGGCTTGCAAGGAATGCAACCTACGTAGTGGCTTATTAGATTGGTAGACCAAAGTAGAATCAAATTGTTGGGCATTCTCTCATACGTGAAGACAACCCTTGCATGATGGGATTATTGGCTAACATATCTAGTAGTCAAACAAAATTCCTACAAGACCTCATACCCTTTGTTGTTTTGGGAAGACCTTGGCTTTTCGAAGCAAGAGCAAGGACAGATTGGTTCAAAGGAACCCTAACCCTAGGCAGAGGACCCAACAAAGTAGTATTGAAGTTGTATGGATCGCAAAAAGGCAATGGATCCATGTCCATCGAAGTCATAAATGGACTCCTTAAATGAAGTAATATATGGTACATCAGGAGACAAAGAGACCGTCAAATAGATCTTTCCCAAGAAAACAGAGGCACAGTCCCTGATTGTCAACACTATAAGCTAACTACCGAAGAGGAAGGAAAGTCTTTGTCCATGGGAGAATACATCCTACCTGAACCCAATTGAATTTTGAAATCACATGTGACAACGAGATAGAAGCATGGATGTATTGTTCTCCCTGTTACATGGCACTCGCAAAGATAGAGACAGGAGCAACAATTGAGATAGAAGCAGAAGCAGAAGACATAACACAGAGCTTGTTCGTCTCTTACACAGAGTCCCCCACCATAGAGACAAAAGTAGAATCTAAAGAGGACAAAAGTGATAAGGCAGAAGAAGATTATGAAAGAGAACTAGAAGAGTCCATCCTACTTGCAGAAGGCAAAGATGAGGAAGAATTTCTAGATGTTCTTGAAGCCTCAAAAGCAGAAGATCCCTTTCTGTTCGACAAAATGACTATGGTACCCTTTGGGATGATTAGTGAGTCATGTCATAAGAAAAGCCTTTATATGAAATAAACTAAGAAGAATACGATTTCCTTTAGCAGTGGCTCTTGTCGCCCAAATTTACCCTTCCAAAGAGAAGATGATGACGATGCCCCTTGCCAACAACCCCTAGCCCTATAGTTTAAACAAAACGCAAAAGGTTCCTATTATGTGACGTTCTTGGATGCATCCTTCGAAGACGAATCCTTGAGCCCAAAATTAACTCATCCCCAACCCAAACCCAAAATCGCAATGATAGACTTTCATCCTCCCAAAGAGCAAGCTAAGCCTCCATTAAAAGAGGACATCAATTCTAGTGAATTATCAGCAGGAGGAGACCACTCCCTTGAAGGAGTCAGATCTTTACCCAAAAGCAGTCCATGGGACATTCATCCACAAAGTGGAAGGTTAAAAGCAATTGACGTTCATAGATGCAGAAGGTATTGAATGTCACCTGAAGGTGGGTCTAAATCTTCCAGAAGAAGAACTACTGGTCCTGTGAGACCTACTTAGATGTGTTTGCATGGTCCCATAAAGATCTAAAAGGGGATTGATCCCACAATATACCAACATCACATTGACCTAGAGCTTCATGCCAAACCTATGAGACAAAGATAAAGGCGCATGAATCCAAATTATTATACCCTGATGAAGGCTAAATTACTAAAGCCTCTTGAAGCTGAGTTTATTTATCCAGTGGCTAACAGTGAATGGGTTTCACCCATTGTGGTAGTACCCAAGAAGAATGAAAAACTATGAATATGTGTGAACTTTCCAAAGCTAAATTCCAAGATGAATAAGTATCATTTCCCTATCCCTTTCATAGAACAACTATTGGACATAGTGGCACGCCATGAGCTCTATTCCCTCTTAGATGGATTCAGCGGATACAATCAAGTCCAAATCGTAGAAGAGGACCAATCCAAAATGACCTTCACAATAGAATGGGGAACCTATACTTACAAAGTGATGCCACTTGGGCTGTGTAATGCCCCTACTACCTTCCAATGAGTGATGATGGCCGCATTCCAAAACCATTTGCATGACTTCATTGAGGTGTACCTAGATGACTTTTGTGTCTATGGCCTAATCTGTGAGCATTGAGGAAACCTAAAGCAGTGCTTTGGAGAGTATGGGATTTATCTCAACCCCGAAAAATGTGTATTTGGCGTCTCATCATGAGTTCTTCTAGGCCACATTTTCTCTACACAAGGGATAGCAACAGATCCTGCCAAAATTGAGAAGATTGTTGCCTTGACAGCCCCAACCAACCTTAAACAATTGAGGGGATTGCTTGGCCATGTGGGCTATTACAAAAGATTCATTGCACAATTTGCAAAAAAGGCATCCCCTTTCCATAAACTCCTAAGAAAAGATACATAGTTCACGTGGAAAATTGATATTGATGAGGCATTCAACACCCTGAAGCAATGTTTGGTGAAGCACCCATTCTTGCAGCCTCATGATTTGATGAAGGAGTTTCATGTGCATACTGATGCATCAGTTGAAGGCCTAGGTGTAGTCTTATGCCAAAAGGGGCCCTGTAAGTTAGATCAACCCATCTATTATGCAAGCCAAAAATTAGTCAATAGGGAGCAAAACTACACAATAGCGGAGCTTGAGTGTCTAACAATGGTGTTTGCCTTGGAGAAATTCTGACACTATCTATTGTCGATGCACTTCAAATTCTATGTGGACCATGAAGCCCTGTCCTTCCTAATGAACAAGGAAAATGTGAAGGGAAGAATGATAGCATGGCTTCTTTTGTTTCAAGAGTTTGACTTTGAAGTGGTACCAACCCGGTTGCTCTCACGTCCTTGCTGGATCATCTGTCATCGTGAATCCCTCAAAGTGATGATGAAAAAGGGTAAGATGATCCAGACCTTTCTGATACTTCCTTGTTTCTAGTCGAAACAGTTACCCCATGGTACACAGACATAGCCAACCTCTTGGCAATCCAATAGTACCCCTCGGGTATCTCGAGTCGTGAGAAGAAGAAGCTTCTGTTGGAATCAGCCCCCTACACTCTATTAGATGGTGCTCTGTACAAGAAAGGAAAAGACGAGGTGTTTTGTACAAGACATGTTGTGTTCTGTTAGATGGTGCTCTTTTCCCTCTCTGTAACATAATAATATTTTAGAAAAAAGTTATAAGAGGGTACTTGTCTCTATAACTAATTAAGCCATACTCTCTCTCTCTCTGTGGCTACAACTATGGCCATGACATCACAACCTCCTCAAGACCTTATGTACCACCATGGGCAACCATTTGGCTACAACTATGGCCATGACATCACAACCTCCTCTCACACCACCATCTCCTCCTCTTTTATCACCAATGCCAACACCACCACCAACTTTACGGTCAACTTATCCTCCAACTGCATTGCCTCCACCTTTAGCCTCAAGCACCTCCTTCTCTCAATGGTCTCTCCCTTTCCACTTTTTCCACATCTCCTTGGCCACCCATTGCCAACTTCAATCATGCCCAACTGATTGGCCAGTATGTTTGGAAGGCTTCTCTTGCAAGAAATAGCACTGCCCTGCTGCTAACATCCATGCAACCATTTGGCTCCATCACCACGAGGCTATCTCGACTCTCAGCATAGGCCACAAAAGGTGAGGTGAGAAGGTGAATACACAAGTGGGTCATAAAAATTTCAAGGGATTATCTTATCTTAGCCTACCAAAAACCAAAATGGGATTGATTATCCATTAAGACCTTGGGGCACAACTCAAGCTCATACACATAGACCACATCCAAGTTCTCAAGAATTTAGCTCTTTGTCCCTAGTTGTACCACCTCCTACGCTTGTGACTAAAGTACAATACCCTTTATAAGATTCTATATGATTTTAAAATTTTGGTTTGGCCATATAAAATGGGGAGACTTAAAGGTCTTGGAATCCCATGACTTTTCTATTGATCCTATGATAACACTAAAACAAATTAACATGCAATAATAAAGTATAAGTAAATAAACCATTTTCAACCTACTTACCCATTTGTGTTGAACTATCATCACAAAGACTATACCTATTGTGCAAGTATACTAGGTTGTTACACTTTCTATAGTCCTCTGTACAAAAAAGGAAAAGACGAGGTGTTTTGTTAGATGCTGCTCTGTACAAGATGTGTTTCAGGAGAAGAGATTGGAATTATTTTTAAAGCATGCCATGACGCCTTGTGGGGTGGACACTTCATAGGAGAAGCGACAACTAGTAAGGCCTCGCTTGTAGGATATTGATGGTCAACCCTCCACAAGGATGCCTATGATTATTGCAAACTGTGTGATGCTTGTCAAGTGAATGGGAAAGCCTACCAAATCTAGTAACATGCCCCTACAACCTATCCTTCCCCTCAAGCCATTCAAGAAGTGGGAGATTGATTTCATAGGCCCCATTGATCTGCCAACCAGAAGGAAGCAGAATAGATACATCTTGGTATGTACAGACTATGTAACCAAGAAGTGTGAACCTAAAGCTCTAAAGCAGGATGATGGTGATAACGTGGCCTTATTCTTGTATGAGAATATCATCATCCATTTTTGGCAATCCCCTAGAGATTGTCAGTGATGACCAAGGTACTCACTTTCTTAACAAGATCATGGAAGAGTTGTTGACAAAACTATACAAGATCCGTCATCATAAGTCCACACCCTATTATCCCAGAGCCAATGGCCAAGTCGAAGTTATGAATTGCATCCTTTGCTCAATTCTGACAAGAATGATAGTTGCACATCGCCATGATTGGGATGATCGACTTACAGAGGCCCTCTGAGCATATAGAACCTCCCATAAGGCTACTACAGGACAAATTCCTTTCCAGTTGGTGTATGGAAGAGAAGCTGTCTTTCTTGTTGAACTCGAACTACCCTCTTTGTGTGTGGCCATCAAAGAACACTTGGGAGATGAGATGAGTCCCTATAACGTTGTCTCTTGCACTTGGAGTGTCTCAATGAGACTCATAGGATGGCCCTACAGTGCATGGAAGCCAAGCAAGCTCGCAAAAAGGCCTATCATGACAACTTCATTAAGTAGAAGGAGTTCAAGGAAGGGGACTTATTCCTAGCTTATGATTCCTGATTTGGCAAGTTTCTAGAAAAGCTTCAACAATGTTGGATGGGTCCTTATAAGGTACTTTCTATCAATCCTAATGGCTCTGTCCAAGTCCAGATAGTCGATGATGCGGATGATCCCTTCCTTATTAATGGCTATCGCCTCAAGAAGTATTACCCTCCCTAGGGATCTTGACAATCACTGTCGATAGCTTCCTCATTCCTTGCACAAATGTTGAGACAACTTTACCTAATGCTCCTAATAACCCTATTGTGATCTTGATGATGTGGTTCATTTCTAATAGACCCTCACAGCCACCTTCCCCTCCCCCTTGGCTTCCTTTTCGTCTAATGCAATAGAGGTGGCAAGGATGGTTCTTATACATGGCGTTCTTGCCATTCTACTCTTCAAAAACAATCTAAAAGAGATAAAAAAAGAAAGAAAACAAAATAAGAATATATCGGTCATGGGAGAAAAGGACTTTGGTCCCTCTCATGCTGACCTATTTTTCGAGAAAAGACGGAAACACCCTCGGGAGTAGGGAAAAAGAAAAGAAAAGAAAAACATAAAAATAAAATTGTTATGGGAGAAAAGGAAGCAATTCCATGTCATAACAGGCCTCGTTCCAAGAAAAGGTGGCACACACCCTTGGATGGGAAGCTAGCTGTGGAAAAGGTGGTAACACCCTGCAATCTAGTATGCTGAATCTTTAGCAAAACTCTTGCAAAAGATGTTTTTGAGCCACCTCCCTTGGTGTGCTGAATCCTTAACCTCATCAATGCTTTGGATTCCTACAACAAATTAAGTTTCCAACATGCAATTTAAGCACCAAACTTGTTGGCTACCTCCCTAGATATGCCTCTTCATCAACCACTCCAAGTTGACAACATCAACTAGATGAAGCTGATCCTCATTGACAAACCTAGAGTGTTTTGAGCTTTCATCCTAACCGGATGGGGATATAAGTATGGGTTGCCCTCTGTATTCATTAACAGAGCGTGAGATAGAGGGTAGGGTGAGTGACGAGTCCTTACCCTTTATATCCGATTGAGAGGTGAGATGTGTGAATGGAGAACTGCATGCACGGGATGGGCCTCTCAATGCACAAAGCACAAACTTGTTCATGTGCATGGCGCTATAAGGATCCCTGGCCTTCCTTCTTGCACCATATGTCAATACATGGTGGGATGCACAGTTGCACCATCAATTGTGCACAAGGCATACACCCTCTACACACGTGAGAATGAGGATACATAAATGGGTCTCGTGAATGGGTTGCCGTCCTGTATCTATCAATAAAGCATGAGACAGTGGGGGGGGGGGGTTGAGTCCGATTGATGTTTCCTCAAACACTTATTGAGAGGTACGGATTGAGGAACGCTGCACTACAAGGCTCTCAATAAGTGTTTGAGGAAACATCAATCGGACTCAACCCCCCCTATTTTGAACACTGCACTACAAGGATCCATGGCCTTCTTACTTGCATCTATGCCAAATGAGGTGGGACGCACTAATGCACCATCAACTATGCATACTAGCATACTCCCTTTGAACGATCTTCCTCATCGATTTCTAAACCAGGTGTGAGACTAGGTTTCCATCATTATTCAAATCGAGCGATGTCCGTTGTGGGGCGAGTGATTGTTCTTTCATTCCATTTGAGTGACTACAAGCAGAGTGTACTATCCTTCGCCATTGACGATTTCCCATGATTCCATCAGCATGGTGCCTCCCAAGGTGCTACTGTATGGTCCCTGCCACATTGGATGCGTGCTATGAATACACTTTGGTACCTCCTGCAAAGGCGACTGCGACATCGCATGTGACCTCAACAATCAACTTTAATCCTTGGCAACATGGGCCAAGTTTTTCTAACCCTACACCTTTTGTTTCTCGTGATAGTCATATTTTAAGTGTGGGGACATCCGCGGTTTTGGTGTGATGTGTGGTCTTAGGTCTTGTTGCTCAATTCACCCTTTCCGATAAGGTCTTAAGTGTGGGGATGCGTCCCTGCGTATTTATGTTGCATACATTCATGCATTTACTATGATATGATCATGCATCTATAACATGTACTCTAATGGGGCCCATTCCCTATCCCCCATCCTCCTTTAGCCCCTTCTTATGGTTGTTCCTTTTTCAATTCTCTTTATTTCTTATTTTGACGTTTTTCATGTGCATGCATCCTCTGTTCACCAGAATGCTCATCCAACTTGATAACCTTGTTCATCCCTTTGACCTAGCTACTTTTCCTTTTTATCGCCTCCTTTTTCGAGCCACATATCATGCGTTATTAATTTTTGAAGAATTTTCTACCCATTTCACGTATTTCCATGCGAACGTGTCTTTTCGCATCAACCCTACAATCTATTATGATAGCATGACCTACACCTTCCCTTGGACATTTTTCCTTTTTACTTCTCACAATTCCATGTACGGTTTGTCTGTTATTCTTTTTTCTATAAATTCAGGTTATTTTGTATGCATTTTTGAATATTTTTCCATGTGAACCTTTCTTAGTTACCTTCGAATTTAAATTTGATTGCATAGCCACATCGAGCTTGGCCCCTTGCATGATTTTTTCTTTTTCTCCATCCTGTTCTGACCTACCGATTTTATTTTATTAATTTTTATTTGCGTTGTTAGGTTTTTTAAATCCTTTTCCATGTGAACGCCCCCTAATGCCGAAACTACATTTTGACTAGACGAACTTGTTCAAATCACTTCCCTTCACATTTTTCATTTTCATTGCCCTCCATTTCGATGCATGGATTTCTTTGTATTAATTTCTGACTCCGTTTGTCTTTGTGTTTTTGTAGTTTTTTCCATGCGAATGCGCCTTCCCATCCCCGAAACCACATTTGACCTTTCCCATCTGTCTGCCCTATTCCTATAAACATTTTTTATGTTCACTTTGTCGTGTTTCAATTGCCGGATCTTTTTGTATTAATTTTTCTTTCCCGTTTCGGATACGTTTTTCTGGTTTTTTCCATGTGAACGGATTCTATCTCTATCGGAATGGCATTCTTATGTGATTTGTCTATCCGGCACGTTGTTCCATATATTTTTTCTTTTTTTCACACTTCGTTGCAATAAATGGATTTTCCAAAAAAATAATCTATTTTTTCGTCTCAACATCGCGCGGGTTTGCATGTGAATGCCCTTGTTTCCGTCTTTTGATGCATGTGTCACATTCATCTTCTCGTCCGCCATCCCTGCGCATGTCTATCTCCGCTAAATGCTCTTGGAAACACAGTCACACACGCACATAGGACGAGGGGACGTTTCTCTATTATTATGATTATTATTAACTTATATTTTTTAAAAAATCATTGCCCCCCCCAACTACCCCTCCTGCATCCCCTCAATCCCCGTCTCCCTCTTCCCTCTTCTCTCTCCCTTTCTCTCTCTCTCTCCCTCTCTCTCTCTCTCTCTCTCTCTCTTTTCCTCTCTCCTCGACGTGCTCCACCCTCCCTCTCCACCCTCATGTTCCTCTCTCCCTTCATTCTCCTCCTTCGCTCCTTCTCTCTCCTCCTCCTCCTCCTCCTCCTCCTCCTCCTCCTCCTCCTCCTCCTCCTCCTCCTCCTCCTCCTCACCCACTGCCACCAAGCCATGCCGCCTCCCTCGCCCATGGCACTGCTTGCCGCCGCCTCAAGCCTCCCCCACCCACGACGTTGCTCGCCGCTGCCTCTCCTCCCAGCGCCTCATGCCCCCCACTACGTTGCATGATGCGGCCCCCTCCTCCTGCTTTCTTCTCCACTTTCTCATCAACCTCCACCTCCTTTCACCACCACCTTCTTCCCCTCCCCTCCACGCCATCTCCTCCAGGTCGTCTCCACTGCTTTCATCTTCTCCTACTCCACCTCCTCCCCCTTACTCACCCCTTCATGCCCCCATCCCCCCCTCCCCCAACATGCACACCCCCCTTCCCCGCACCCCCACAAAAACGAGCCCTACCCCCCCATAAACCCCTCATTCCCACACCCACCCACTACACCCTTCTACCCTCCTAAGCCCCCTTCCCACACCCCTCCTCAAACTCC
The DNA here is from genome assembly GCF_053477565.2 of Lygodium microphyllum. Classification (NCBI taxonomy): domain Eukaryota; kingdom Viridiplantae; phylum Streptophyta; class Polypodiopsida; order Schizaeales; family Lygodiaceae; genus Lygodium; species Lygodium microphyllum. The sequence continues at coordinate 9,821,269 of NW_028229514.1, forward strand.
CTTCCCCCCCCCCCCCCCCCCTGTAGGCCCCCATTTCCCCCCCTACGTTCCCACTTTCGCCTCCGACCTCCTTGTTAGCCACTAATTACACACTTCGTATCTCCATTTTTGGTGCATGTTGCCGTGTTGGTTCGCATATTGGCATGCTGGAATTTCTTGCGTGTTGGTTGTTGCTGTTCACGTGCTGTGCGTGCATGGTCGTATACCTAACACATTCAAGCACCGGTTCACGCGCGAGGACACGCGTCTTGTTTCATCCGTGATGCGGCATTGGTTCAAGCGCAGCTGTTGTCGGGTACCTTGCTGTCCCAACTTTGATTATTTCATTCCCATAACTTAGAAAAACCCACAAAATTCATTAGAAAATTGGCAAAATATGTAAAAATCAATAAAATTTTCATTAAAATGTTAAAAATGACAATAAAAACCAGAACATTTCCAGCATATTCTTGAAATTTCAATATTAAATTTTGAAACCTGACAAGCAAATAATAAAAGTCGAAAAAAATTTAAAACCCAATAAACCTTATAAAAATCCTAAAATGCCATAACAATGTCAAAATTTATGGAAAATTTTCTTTAAATTTTTTTGAAAGAACTTATCAATATTTTGAAAACTTTGAGAAGTTTTCTTAGTTGATACTGTAAATAAAAAATTGAAAATTTATTAAAAATCTTTAATTTTATAAAAATGTACATAAAATGGTTTTTAAAAATCCAAAAAAATTCAAAAAATCATATTCACCTTTCATTATATTTTTGGATTACTTACATGTGCTAAATGATTACAATCAGTTGAAAAAATTTAATTTAATAACAAACTCTTATTTTCTATGCAAATGTTTTAAAAAAATCTTTTTCCACTTCGAAAATGGTTAGAAAATTTTGGAAATTTTTGAAAAAAACCATTAGACCTCTCTACTTAGCTTTGAATCTATATTTGGATGAATTTTTATTTTTTTTAAAAATAAACAATATATTATTCACATGGTCATCTTATAACCGATTTAAACCTAAACCCAACTCCAAATACATACACACAAATCTTCTAAAATCCAATTAAATTAAGGAAAAAAACACACAAATATATTCATTTAAAAATATGACACAACAAATAAAAACAAAAAGAAAAAAAAACACACAAACCTAACACATAATTACCTAAATGCGAAACTCTCTTTTGTCCTTATTCGTTTTTATATTCGAATGTGGTATTTTGTAAATGTCAAGAGGTCGATTGTTCCTTGGTCGCCTTGTTGGTTGTGTAGAAGGATTTTTCCAATCTTTTGGATACTTTACAAGTGGGATTTTTCATGACAAACCTTGTGGGTGTCCACATACTGCCTGGTTTTTTCTTTTCCTCTTTCCCTCCTTCACGTGCACATTAACACACAAGTAATGGCAATAAAAATAACCTGACTGTTGCACCACAAAATTAACGCAATGCACTTTCCTAAATTTGTAATTCAAATAAACTCGACTATTTATTGTAAAAGGAACCCCTACTGTTGTAGGTGCACTTTGGCACAATAACCAACCGAATTTCTAAAATTAATCCATAGTGCATACATACATGTTCTATTCAGACACAATTAATCTTTGTAAATAAAAAAGAATCCCCAAAGTTATGCATGCATATGCTTTGCGCCAAAGATAATGTAATTTCTAAAAATGAATTGCATTAGTAGAGACCCCCAGTCCAATCAAGTCAAAATGAGTGGAGATGGACTACGCAAACATCTCACCCTACATTAACGAATTAATTTAATAATAAACCAAGCTTAATTGATCATCTAATTTTTTTTTGAATTGTGTAGTTTTCACCCGCTCACTTCATTGCACCTTAGGTATACTCCAACATTTACGGGGATGGGGATTTCTTAATCAAAGATGTCAATTGTATTTGTCTATGTTTATTCTAATGGTCCGAATCTGTAGCTTTGTTTTGAGTCTAGTCAGTGTCTAGGATGATATTGTGTACTTGACTTTTTGTTCTTTGGAGTGCTCGATTACAGGTTTAAGGGTGCATGACTGTGTGTATTGCATGAAGCTTTCAGTCGCATAAGTGCATAAGTCATGTCGAATTTTTTATGTAGGATGTGGATTGCTTGGGAAAGTCTGGTCCACTGGTCCTATTTATTCTTCTATTTATTTTTCTTGATATTTTTCTTAGTGGAGGTTTGTTTGGGTCTTGTACGATTTTTTCTATTTTTCTTGGTTGTATGTGTGTGGATATCATGTGTAGTCTAAATAACATCAACCTCTACTCCCCCAATTGTGATCCACCAGCATGTGCCATTGCCCGTGCATGACTATTCCCTTCTCTTGGAGGTGGACTATATTCGCCATGCTTATCTCCATTCATTTGTGTGCTTAAGTTTTCACCAATGGACACCAAGCTCTGCTACTCTTTCCTGGCATCATACAAAAATAATTTGTTTAGTCACACTTTTGCCTATCCACTACTAGTATCAGTGAAGCATTATGTCTGCCTCTTTCAGCTTCCTTTATACCTAGTGGTAATCAGTATTGACCGTCGAGGAGATCCTTTGTAAAAATTACACAGTGTAGCGAATAGAATCTGAGAAAGAGATAGAGAGTACACAACAAATAAGAGGAGATTCATTAAAATTTTTCTTTAGCTCCAAACAATTGATACAAAGATGGCTTTGTTCACCTGTGTGCTTCCACTATGAAGCTTAGATGGCGATCTAGATAGAAGATAGGTGAAGAGCTTAAGGCTAGTTAGAAAAAATCTGACAGGGTGAAAGGTAGATGATTGATGGTTGTGAAGGGAATCATGATGGATCACCTTCCATATGCACCTATGTCTGTTGACCTTCCATGTGCACATGTGTCTGTTGACCTTCTGTATGCATGTGTCTGTTGACCTTCCATATGCACATGTGTCTGTTGACCTTCCGTGTGCCTATGTGTCTGTTGACCTTCCATATGCGCATGTGTTTGTTAACCTTCCATGTGTACCTCCACTAGTTGGCTAGAGAATATTCCAGGGAATATTCCCTTTACCGTTGGTTAGGGCCCTTGATAACTCCCTTATCCCACAACATGATGCAATGTGCCTCGAGTTGCTACTAGCTACTTAACTACTCCGTCTAACCCAAAGATTAGACCCACAACAGTCACCTTTTTGCCAATCCAATCACATACACCTCATTTGACATACAAGTCAGGACTCAATCAATATCCTGGCTCACATATGGCTTCTCTTCACATATTGGGGGCCTTACAACTTTGAGTACCATGGATCATTGGTGGCACCTTATGAGGGTGGGGCATTGAGCATATCTAATATCCCCCCTCAATGTCCACCCACAAGTGAACTATCTCCTCGGCCCAATGCTGAGCCTCTAAAGATGAACTTGAAGCAGATCTTTCGTAAGTGCTTTGGTGAAGATATCCACTCCATTATCCTTTGTTGGATAGTAGGCTAGTTCCACTATCCCATTCTCAATCAAGTCATGCACATAGTGATACTAGATCTCTATACGTTTGGTGCGCGCATGAAACATTGGATTTTTGGCAATGACGATGCATCTTTGATTGTCACATCTTATCACAATTGGTTCTTTATCCTACACTCCCATATGCCATAGGATCCTTCTCAACCATACTGCTTCATGCAGCAAAACAAGTTGCCTTGTACTTTGCTTTGGTAGAAGACAATGCCACTGTTGGCTACTTGTTGCTAATCTAAGAGAAATTTCATGAACCCAAAGAGAAATAATAACTAGAAACTAACTTCTTCGACTCACTATCTCCTACCCAATATGAGTCACAGTTCCCCACAAGAGAAGTTCTAGAACTGTATGTGATACCATAGTTAAGAGTTTCCTTCAAGTATCTGAGCATCCGCATCCCAACTTTCCAATGACTCTTATGAGGTTAGTTTGAGAACTTGCTCAAAACACCAATAACAAAACTGATATTTGGTCTAGTATTACACAAGTAGATCAGAGATTGCCAACCAATGTCATGTACCTCCCAATGTCTACTAGTGTTGATGTATCCTCACAATGGATAACTTTGCATTCACCTCCATAGATGTAGCTATCTCCTTGCACTCGATCATGCCAAATGCCTTCAGGATCTCCCGTGTATACTTCTTCTGATAGATGAATATCTTTCCTAGCTCTTGCCATACTTCAATCCCCAAACAATAGTGTGGCAAGACCAAGTCTATCATTTCAAACTCAGAACTCAAAGCCTTTTGAATTTGGTTGATCATATCTTCATAGTCACTTGTAATAAATGTCCTCCACATATAGGACAATCACTACAGACTTTTCACCATCCCTATAAACATACAAGTTAGCATCTAAGGCACATATTTTGAAGTTTAAGTTTAAAAAAAACTTATCTATCACGCAAGTACCATGCTCTGGGTGCTTGTTTCAGTCCATACAATGCCTTCTTCAGCTTACACACTTTGTTCTTAGAATGGAGGGCCTGAAACCTTGGTGGCTGAGCCACATACACCTCCTCCTTGAGGTCACTGTTTAAGAATGTTGACTTAATATCCATTTGGTAAATGGCCATTGCTTGTGGGCGGCCACTGTAAGTACTGTGCGAATAGTGGTCATTCTAGCAGTTGGAGAAATGACTCTTAAAAATCAAACCCTTCAACCTTTGAAAATCCCTCTGCAACCAATCTATCTTTGTATTTTTCTAAGGTACCATCAACCTTGTACTTTACCTTCCAAATCCACTTGGTGCCAAATAACCTTCTACTTTGTTGGCCGATCCACTAGCTCCCAAGTATCATTCTTCATTATGCTATCATACTTGTCTTGCATAGATCCCTTCCATGCTAGATCTACAAGTGCTTCTTCTAAGTCAGTTGGCTCCTTTACTTCTCTCATAATCTTAGCCATTAAGGCCGTATTGACTATGCAAGAAGAAGCCCTCCTTTCCTCTATTCTCTGAGACCTCCTTGGTCCTATGTGCCTTCTCCTCTCAACAAATGTAGGCATAGGATTATTGTGGTCATAGAGCTGATTCACCCAATGCGGCAATGGATTTTCTGGCGGGGTGATGTCACGTTGGTAAACTTTTTCCTCATCATTTGAAGATGATGCTTCCTCCTCCTTAAGCATAGGGACAAATCTTAGGATAGGTTCATAGTGGACTACTTCTTTGCTTGATGTTAAAGTGGAAGAACTTGCCTTCGCCTCCTCCACTGTATGTGGCTGCTCCTTGAACACCACATCATGGCTCATGATGATCTTCTTTGCATCTTGGTCATATAATTTGTAGGCCTTCTACTCATCACTATAACCCAAGAAGATACATTTTCTGCTTTTTGGTTTTAACTTGTTTCTCCTCTCATCTGGAACAAGTGCATAACATTCACATCCAAAAATTGTGAAATGTGAGACATATGGTTTCTTACTAGTGTAAGCCTCATGAGGTGTTTTTCCGTTAATATCCTTTGTGTAGCTTCTATTTAGAATGTGGACTGCAGTATTAACATCTTCAGCCCAAAAATGGTTATGCAATCCCTTGCCCTTTAGCATGCATCTTGCCATCTCCACAATGGTGAGATTCATGTGTTCCACAACATCGTTCTAGAGAGGTATGTGAGTGTCATCAATTGACGCTTTATCCCTTGGCTCTTGCAAAAGTCTTCAAACTCCTTTGAGTTGAACTCACCACCACCATCTATTCTAAATCTCTTCATACTTTTCCATATTTCATTCTCAACAAGTTTTAGCCATTCTTTAAACTTACCAAAAGCTTGAGCCTTATCACGAAGGAAGTACACCCACATCTTCCTACTATAGTCATTGACAATCAACATAAAATAAGGAGATCCCCCCAAAGCATGCACCAACTCTAGAGGAGCCTATGGTCTATTCTTGCTTTCCTGAGGAAATGGCTTTCTCTATTGCTTGCCCATCATACAAGCTTCACATGGTTCCTTCAATTCATTCCAGGTAAGTGAGCAACCATACCTTGCTTGTGCATCTCCTTTAACACTACAAATCTAATGTGTCCAAATCCTTTATGCTAAAGCTTACTTGTGCCCACTCTAGTGGTGGCTCTAAGAGCACTTGGCTCATACAGGCTGTTCTTTCTTTCTCCTTTGCCAACAACTTTGCCAGCACTATCAAGAATTTTTGCACTTGTCTTATTGAACCTCACTTCAAGACCAATATCAGTTATGGCAGCAAAACCGATAACAAATTTCTCTTGATTTCGAGAACATACAATACATTTGAAAGCTTTTTTACTTCACCATTTGCAGCAAAAAAAGAAATAGTAACTGTACCCACAACAAGGCATTTTGCATCATTTCTAACTATCATAGTGAGAGATTCTTCTAGAGGCTGCATAGAATTTTATAGACCTTTCTTGTTGGTCATGTAACGGGAGGCCCCACTATCTAACACTCATGAGTGAGTGGTAGATTCTTCTTGCGCCGAGGAGCACAATTCCTCACTGAATAACTCCAACTCTGCTTCAGCCATATTGGGTGTCTCTTTCCCTTCACTTTTAAGGGTACCATTCTTTTCATCTGCCTTCTTAATAGGACAATCTATGATTGCATGTTCTTTCTTCCTACAGAGTGAAAGCACTCTCCTTGAAACTTCTTCTTACGGTAACTTCCCTTCTTCTTTTTTTCACAATCATTTTTGGTGGAGGAACCACCTTTGCCTTTTGCATTGGCAAAGAATGCAGCATTTCCATTGTTGCTTCCTTCTCGGGCTTTCAGCCTCAACTTCTCTTCCATCTATAATGCACAAAACTCCTCAAAAGTCAAAGCTTGAAGTCTCACCTGAGTATTAAGGATAGTTACTAGTCCATCAAACTTTTGTGGACAAATTCAAAGACACCTCTAAGCTAGCTCCTCGCTAGTCTTTTATATCCCAGCGCCAACCATATGGTCGTATAGATTCTTAATCTGAGTGATGAATGCTTCAATCGCCTCTTCTTCAGCAAACTTCTCCACTGCTAGTTGATTCTCTAAGTTTTGAATCCTTGTTTGGTTTTGCGTTTCATATTGACTCTTCAGTACATTCCAAGCCTCTAACGTTTTGGTTGTATGATGTTGAATCAAAGTCAAAACATTGTTAGAAAACAACTCGTAACTAAGGCACACAATGCATCTACATTCCTTCATTTCTAAGCTTCTAGAAGATCTACATTCGGAGAAATCAACACACTAGAATTTGATGGGTCAAGGGTGGTAGGCTCTGGTTTTGTGTCACTCCCCAACACAGTCTCCAAAAGCTCATAAGAATCAATGATTGTTGTAATTTTGAACTTCCACAAGGTGTAGTTTGTACCATCTAACTTGCCTTCACTGAAGATTGGTGAATGAATCCTCAGTGTTTGAATAGCCGCTACAGCAGCACCACCTCCTGCATCACTTTTTGATACGCCACAACCGCTTTCCAAAGATGACATCATTACTTTTTGTTGTTGAAGCCTTTGCCTCGTACATACTCTTCAATCCCTAGAGCTCGCTAGGCTCTGATACCATGTAAAAATTACACAGCACAACGAACAAAATTTGAGAAAGAGACAGGGAGTACACAACATATAAGAGGAGAAAAAAAAAAATCTTTAGCTCCAAACAACTAATACAAAGATGGCTCTGTGCCCCACTGTGTGCTTCCACTATGAAGCTTAGATCGCGAGAGCTAGAACAACTTAGACTGGGTGAAAGATAGACGATTGCTGGTTGTGAAGGGGTTTAGCTTTTATAGCCTATGAAGGGGTTCATGATGGATGACCTTCCATATGCACCTACGTTTTTTGACCTTCCATGTGCACATGTGTCTGTTGACCTTCCATATGCACATGTGTCTATTGACCTTCCATGTGTCCATGTGTCTGTTGGCCTTCCATATGCACGTGTCTATTGACCTTCCATGTGCACCTCCACTAGTTGGCTAGGGAATATTCCAATGAATATTTCATTTACCATTGGTTAGGCCCCCTAATAGCTCCCTTACCCCACAACTTGATGCAATGTGCCTCGAGTTGCTGCAAGCTATACTACTCCGTGTAACCCAAAGATTAGACCCACAACAGTCACCTTTTTGCTATCCAGTCACATAGACCTCATCTGACATACAAGTCGAGACTCAACCAATATCCCAGCTCACATTTCGCTTCTCCTCATAATAGGGGCCTTACAACTTTGAGCACCATGGATCATTAGTGGCACCTTATGAGGGTGGGGCATTGAGCATATCTAACACCTTCCACTTCTTTAGAAGGAGACATCTACCCCTTTGGTGTCCAGCAAAGTTATTACTAGCTCTAGGATTTTTGTTGCCCATATCTCCTCTCTAGTGTGGAACCAACTATGTTAGTTCCTACAAGATAGATTCATGTCCGAAAAGCCTGCTTCCAAACATCTATCCAAGGCGCTTTTTACCGCATCTATTCAGATCCTTGAGGGAGCCAAGTTTAATTGGCCTGCATTCATATTGGCCAAGATGGATCAACATTTTCAGAGAGTCAAAAAGGGTCAAGGTAGTAATGTTTCTTATGGTGTATTTCTTCAAAAATATTACTTTTTCCCCTCCTCTTGGTGGCGTGCCAAATCCTGCTCCTCTCCTGAAGTAGCCTCCACCTTTTGATCCATCTTCTCCTCCATTACAATGCTGAATTTAGATATGGAGGATGAGCCCCCTCCCAAGTTTTTTCAAACTAAATGCAAACGTACCACAGGGTTGCCTAGTCCCTCTTTAACTTTAGTTGCAGATCCTCTTGTGCAAGACACTACCCCTCTTGTTTCTACAGTTCCCTCCCTTCATTCCTATCTTGTCCTAACTTATTTGCTACCCAAAGGGATAGACAGCTAGATCAGCTGATTCCCTCTTCTTTACAGATGATGCTGGCTGGATCTTTGCTTTCCCAGTTGGTTTCTGGTGTCCAGTCTACCTTGGAGACTTCCCCTACTTCCTGTCTTCAATCTATTTACACGGGAGTTTATAATTCACTGCAATATAAAGTTGATTCCCTGACTAGTTAGTTGAGCAAAGCTTTGGAGGACTTGGCGTCTGGAAAAGCTACTCTTAGTGGCATTCATAAACATATGACTGATGCTACTACTTTGATGGATTCCCAGCAAGCTCAAATCCAAGAGTTAGAAACTAAAATAACTACCTTGGAAGCTGAGAATGTGTCTTTAACTCAAGAAAAGAATGCAGCTCTTGAGGACATGATAGAGTCAACTTGTAAGTTGGGTACTTATGAGGGTGAATTGCAACATTCCGAAGACCCTGTTGAATCCTAAAAGAAGCTTATTAAAGGGGTTAACCAACAAATTGATGCTCTCTCTATTCCTCCTCCAACTCTGGTAGTTTCTTCTATCTTATCTTCTAAAGAAGAGCTTGATCAGTTGCAGCAAAAGGCTAAGCTGTGTGATGGGTTTTTCGCTAAGGTAGAACACCTTTAGCAACAAATCAACTGTGTGCAGGATCACTTTACTCGCTATGTTGAATTGGTGTCACCTCCCCCTCCTTCTAGATTAAGTATAATCAGTAGAGGTTTTCCCTATATATTTCTTTAAGAAATGTGGATTTGGAACCTCCAGAGGATGGATGGTCAAATCTATGGTCTATAGATTTGTTGAGAGTCGTCTTTGATAGATTTTTGGATGAGCTAGTTTCACATGAAACCCAGTTATTGTATTTTATGTATGTCAGAAGACATCTAAAAATTCCTAATGAGGAGGATCTGAATGTTTATGTGGGGGATGTGATTTTGCAAGAAGTCATGTATATTCATTCATTGGAGCTCTTGTTAACAAAATGCTTTAAGACTTATCATTAGTTTGTTGACGTCCTAGAGTAGAGGGTATGCTTGGCATCTACCATTGGAGGGTGATGCTTTAGAACCTTGTTGTTTACGAAGTGCCATTCATAAATCTGATATCCAACCATTGCAAACTCAATTGTTGAGCTATATTGCTAATTATCCATTGTTTACTAATTTCTTTTTTCATGCCCTTAATTTTCATTGTTCTATTTACCCATTGGATCTTACTGATCTTCTTTCCTATTCTCTCATGTCCTATCTTTTTCATTTATATGTTTCCATTCTTTCTTCTAGATTTGATACTATTCCTCTTTTATCCTTTACTCCCTTTGGATCCACTCATATTCTTGTTTTTACTCTCTATCCTTTTATTGTTGATCCTACATGCATCGTCTCCTATCCCTTCTGAACTTCCTCCCATACTTCCTCCTATTCCTTCTGTTTTCTCAACCCTTCAAATGTTTTTAATGAATTCTCTTTCTTTTCCATCTTCCTTATCCCTTCACTTACCTTCATTTTATGATTTTTCTTATCCACCTTTGCAATGTTCCCTCTTATTCCATTACCATCTCCATCTGATTCTATTAAAATTCCTTCCCAATCAGTGCTGGATACACTTGGATATGATAGTGATATTATTCATCATTAACTCGCCTCTTATTCTAGGGTCCTGGGAGACATCTGCTACATGTTCGACTTCTTATCGTCATTTTACTCGATGCATGTTCAATCTAAGGATACTTATGTACGCCTTGCTACTCACTTTTGTTGGTATCTTGCTTTTATGCATCAGTAGGCTCATTTGACTACTCGGAAGAGAATCCCGCAACTGATCATAAATCCAAATGTAGACGTGACTATTGCTCAAATGGATGTTTTATATTACTTTGCACAGGCTTTCCCTACCAAGTTCCTTATCTTTCTAGAAAGGATGTGCTGTTTACGGTTTCTATAGAATGTATCTTAATATTTTGTAGATGGGAGTAAAGCTCTGGAGCGTCTTAAGCTTAGGATGCAGTTTAAAAAGAAATATCTTTGTCCTACTTCAAAGTGAAGTATTTTCTTGGTATATCATCTTTTCTTAATGGAATTTTTTTTTTCTTGCTCTCCATTTTTTGGGGGCATATGCCATTTAGACTATCTAATATTGTGTCCGTTATGAGTTTTATGTGTGTTCTGTGATGCATGTGGTAAGGTGTATTATCCTCTTATGTGGAGTTGAAGATGAAGATGGACCTAATTGAGAAGCTTATGGATGGTGGTTTGTGATTCTATCTGATTGATGGATGGAAGAATCTCTTATATCCTTTACGAATTTGGCATGATTTTCTATTGTTTATAAGAGATATTAATGGATAAAGGGTTTTTCTTTCGTTGTATTCTTTATTAGATACAAGTTATAAGTTGAGGCCGTGGTTGGGTGGTTTCTTAAAGATGCTAAGGAAGATCAATTTGATCTCTTTGATGAACTTGTATTCCCTTTTTCTTAGGTTGCAAGGATGCTCCCTTATTAAGTGTGGGGATATGTTGAATGCTTAAATGACTTGGTTTTTTGGACGATTTTTGTTGTTTCTGAGGTCTGAATGGTTGAATTTTGATGGATTTTGAATGATGTTTAATAGTTTTGGAAGTGTTTGAGAGTGTTTTGGATGAGGTTGGTTATGTTTTAGAAGCTCATGATATTTTTTAGTAGATATATGAGGCTCTGTGATGTTTTGATAGCTTCTGTTTTGTTATGTTTATCTTCTATATGAAACATCGAGTAATGATTGATGAAGGTTGAGGTTTTTTGAATGCTCATTGAATGTTTTTTGATAGTTGGGAATGGTTTTTGTATGAGTTAAGTGGTTTTGATGCTTTATGTTGACTTTCTGTAAATCCTCTATTGAGCTTCTGTAGAGCCTCTGTTTCCGTTCTATTATGTTATGTATGACTCTATAGATATTTTATGAAATGTATGTATGACTTTGGGAAAATTTTCTAGCCTTGAAAAGAGGTGAATGTAAGTTAAAAAGAGCTTAAGGAAGTTGAAGAAGTAGCTATTGGAGACTTAAGAGAAGACTGGAGTGAAGTGATAGTGATGAGTTGTGAAGAGTCATTATAGTGGCTCTAGTGACCTTTCATATCAGACACACCACTAGGAGTGAGTGATTATTAAGTATCTTAGTAAGAAGATGATGTACTATTGATTGAGGGAGAGAGAGAGAGGGTCAGATGTAGCCGATTCTATGCCAAACAATGTATCTACCTATGAGAGATTGTGAGAAAAAGCTATGGAAACTTTGATGATGAATAATATGTGATATTTTTCCATTCAAAATGGGGTATTCTTTGGTGTTTTCAATGTCTATCAAAGAGTTCTATGAAGAATATGAAGAGAATGATGGATTTTGTTAAAGTTAAAGCCATGCGAGAATTATTTTTATGAAGCTGTGTGAAGATTTCTTGTTCATGGTGTTCTTTTCTTTGTTGAGATCACATAAAAGATGAAAGAGATGGTTGTTGATGATACAATATAGATTTTCTTGTAGTAGAAACCTATTACGTTGGTGCTCCTTTTGGGGCACTATACCCACCTTGTTAGTGCTTCCAAGTTCCATCTAGCTGCACTCTAGCCTGAATGACTAAAACTCTCCCAATACAAATATGAACATGAAATAGAAAACCAATAGAGTGCTCTTGTCTATTTATTACGACATACACTTTGGTTCTACATATTAAAATGTATTCTCATGTCTAGTAGGGCCATGTAGTATCAATAGATACTGTGTTATGGGAGTTACAATCTACTAAAGCCACAACAAAAATAGCTCAAGCCACCAAAGGTTACCTTCTAATCACACATAGGTTGCAAGTTAAAAGATTCCAAAATTTCAATGAAAAATGGAATAAATCTCAACAGTTCCAAATACGTACTATCAAGTCTACACTCTCAAAATTGGTAAGGAGTTGACATATATCATATAAAGGTATTTTATAAAGGTCAATTATGCTTATAGTAGACCAATAAATCTTTACTATGTAGCTAGAGGCAATAATCTAAACATTGCAATACTAGAGGGCATGCATGGCAATAGGTAGCTTGTACATGTTTGTGTAGGGGGCTTAATGGTCTTGATGACATTGATGTTAGCAATGTGCTTGATGAGCTCCATCACTACAAGATATAGGCCATATAGTGACATCTAAAGTGACGAAAATATTCATCAATAAAATTACCCGTGTTGTTGCTAAGACCATCGGTATATACATCTCTACATATTTATTGATATTTGCATTACTATTCACATCATAGAAGGTACAGGAATAGCAATACACATATGATGAAAACAGCAATGTTTTTCGGTGTATTTAATGATGCAAATAATGACACGTGCATGATTATTTACGAAGCTAATAGCAATGGTTGAAAAGGAAAAAAAAAAGATGACAGTTGCATACTGCCTTGCCACCCTTCTAGCCCCATGTGCTGAACAATGTTCCATAAAGCATTTATAAATTGAGTACACAATTGTCATTGAAACACATACATAAAAAGAATGGTAAGGATGAATTAACACGATATTGTCAATATTCACATTAATTGATAAGAGCTTTAGTTAAAGTCATGTTTTAAAAATTATCACTCTATCTTAGCATGCATATATTTCAAATTTCTTTAAAATTTTCATAGTCCCTTTTTTGTTTTATAAGGGACTTATTTTTTATTTTCTTAATCTATAGTTAATGCATTTTGAGCTCAAAATCCTTGTCAGCCCATTATCTACTTTGAACAGATAACTTGCCTCCATAAATCATGAGTTTCTGTATCAAGTTTGAGGAAGAGCCTTGAAAAACCTACTAATGAAGTAAAACAAAATGTAATTTTATGAGGGATACATATGGAATATGGGAAAAAGATTTTAATAGCACTTTCAAAACTTCAAATAAATTTGAGGGGCACTCAGCAATTTTGACCAAGTATGCTAAATATGCTAGCAATCTTTAAATGTAAGGGGCACTTCTTACATCTAGGGTTATTTTGATAAATTTTGACTTTTTTTAAAACTATCATAGAAGTTGAGGGCATGTATTTTACATGGATGTTACCCATATAGAAGATATGTAAATTATTTGTTATAGAATAAAAGAAGAGAGATTTAGAAAATGAAAATGAATAAATGAAGAAAAAGTATCAACTAGGAAGAAGTGAAAATTTTGTTAGTTGGTTATCTAGTATAGCCTTTGCTAGAGGTTAGGGGGAATTCTTTTAGATAGTAGTTCTTCCAACTAATAAGATAGAGCCTAGAAAAGTATTCACAATTTCATAATTTATGCATTTCATAGATACATTTGCTCTAACTAGTGAATCTCTCTTTTTCTTATTAACAATAACTTGTTTAAGGCTCCTTATAGGCTAGCTACATGTGTGAACTCATGGCTTGCTTTGAGTTTCTTAAGTCCACATACCATCTAATGCAAAAATTATCCATTACAAACCAATCATAATCCCTTTACAATATGGCACTCTAAAATTGATCTTTTAGCTTTTCAAGTCAACATTTGATGCTTTTAGTTCATTGACTGCTTTTGATTGTTAGGCTAATGGCTTGTGGCTTTTTTGGATGGGAATAATAAAAAACTTATACCTAGTAGGGATATCCTGCTTATGGTCATGCAAAGAATTAAAGTATCAAAGAAAGAAGAATCCACTAAGATTAAACAAAGAGGCATAGTGCTCTTTGAGGGAGAAAAGTAGAAGCTAGCTAATTAAAGAAGGAAGCAAATGGTTACCTCTTATCGTCAAGCTAAGCATATGAATTAAAGGCTTTTTAAAGACTGAACAAGAATGATAAGGATGAATTAACACAACATTGTCAATATTCACATTCATTGATAAGAGGTTTATATAAAGCCGTGTGTTGGAAATTATCATGTTATCTTAGTATACATATTTTCCAAATTGCTTCAAACTTTTCATAGTCCCCATTTTGATATATAAGGGACTCGTTTTCATAAATCATGCATTTTTGTATCAAGTATTCTATTTTTATATCTATGAAGCATATTTATTGTCATAAAGCCTTTGAAAAACCTAATGAAGTAAAACAAATTGCAATTTAATGGGGATGCATTTAGGATATGGGAAAAAGAAATCGAGAGTATTTTCACAACCTTAAGTAAATTTGAGGGGCACATGGCAATTCTAACCAAATATGACCAATATTCTAGCAATCTTTAAATATAAAGGCCATTTCTCAAGTCTAGTATGGTTATTTTGGTAAAATTACCCTTTTCTAAAATTATGATAGAAGTTAAGGGTGTGCATTGTTACATGGATATTACCCATATAGAAGATGTGTAGATCATTTGTTATAGAATAGAAGAGGAAAGTTTTAGTAGATGTCGAAATAAATGTATGAAGGAAAAGTGTAAACTAGCTGGAAGAAGTGAACAAACCTTTAGTTGATTATCTAGTATAGCCTTTGCTAGATGGTGGGGTGATTTCTTTTAGATAGCAAATCTTCCAATTGATAAGATGGAGCTTAGAAAAGTGTTCACAATTTCCTAGTTTATACATTTCATAGATACATCTGTTTTGACTAGCAAATCTATATTTTCTTTATTGACAATAAATTGTTTAAGGCTCTTATAGGCTACATGTGCAAACTCGTGGCTTGAACTTCATGTTTCCTTTGAGTTTGTTAAGTTTCACATACCACCTAATGCAAGAATTATCCGTTACTAACCAATCATAATCCATTTACAATATGGCACACTGTAATTGATCTTTTAGATTTCCGAGTCAACGTTTGATGCTTTTAGTAATCGTTGATTGCTTTTGATGGTCAGGTCGATGACTGTGTGGCTTTTCTGGATGGGAATAATCAAAAACTTATACCTAATAGGGAGATCCCGCTTACGGACATTCAAAGAATTCGAGTATCAAGGAAAGCAGAACCCATTAAGATTAAACAAAGAGGCGTAGTGCTCTTTTGAAGCAAATGGTGGAGCTGACTCCTTAGTGGGGCTTTGCACGAAGGAGGAAAATAAGCAGGCGTAGTGCTCTCCGAGGAGTGCTCTCCGAGGAAACCAAACGAAGCAAGTTAGGAAGCAAATGATGGAGCTGACTTTTAGTCAGCACAGTTTGGCACGAAGCTAGAAAGAGCACGTGGTTTCCACATTGCGGCGGCTGGTGCTCTCTCTATAAAACGGGTGAAAGGGAGGGATGGCTGAAGTAAAAGATCTCCGAGCAGGCTTAGTGTCTGTGATAAGTGTCAGGTTTGGTAAGGCGGGTGCTCTCTCTCTCTCTCTATCCCTCACATGTCGAAGTTAATATAGTAGCTCGTGTAATGATCTGATCGACTGCATGCAGGTACATCCTTACTAACTAATACTAATTCAACATGGCCACGCATAATATTGAGCGCAAGTACCTACTTCTTCAGTTGGTAGCACTGACGAGTATCGCATATTTATCATTAGCGGCTGCGGCGGTGCGGCCAGGTCTCGCCAACCCCAGCTCCACAGTACGCACCGGCCAGGCGGTGGTGGCGGCGTCCTGCAGCCCTAAGCCGATAAAGCCGGGGAGCGCGTATTGGGGGCATGTGGGGGCCCTGCTGGCGTACCTGGTGCAGGAGACCCCCTACACGGATAGTCTCTCCCTCCAGGCCCGCTACGGCGGAGGGAACGCGCCCGCCTTCGGCCTCGCAACCTGCTCCGCCGCTACCTTCCCTTCCGATTGCCAGTCCTGCCTCCAGACCCTCTCTTCCGATATCTGGAGCATCTGCCATAGCGCTCTCACTGCCCGTGTGCAGTACCGGAACTGCTCCCTCGGCTATGCCAACTATGGCTTCTCCAGCTAATTAATAACCCTACCAAACGAGCACGCTCGTCGCTCTTCCTCCGCCTCGCCTCCTCCTCCTCCTCCTCTCTCTCTCTCTCCCTCGCGCTCGTGCACAAAATAAAACACTCTTCGAGATGTTACTAAGACAATAAAGGGGCATTCGCTCCACATGGATTGACTACAAGTGTTATTTCTTTTGCTTGTCTCCCGTCTTCACTACTATGGCTATGGATTGACTACAATAGTTATTTCATAAGAGTTTTCTAGCGCAAGCTTTTCTTCTTTTCCAATACTCTAAGTTTTATCGTCTCCCTTCTTCACTACTATGGCTTGGGGTCCAATTTCCAATTTCAGTTACAAATATAATATTGCTTACTTGTTGTGCATACATTATTGACAAATTGGCTATAAAACATCCTTTGTGCCAAGTGTACAATTCATTGACCTTGGTGCAATAGACTTTTGAAACCAAAAAGTTGCTTGATCTAGTGTGCTATTACCTAGAAAATGAAAGAAATGCTTCCATAATTATTAATCATTGTGAATTGTTTCATAGGGGCTCACAACATCCTATATAAGATCACAATTAATGCTAGTTTAATACGACTTAGGACTACAAGTTAATAAATTGCACTATTGGCTTTCTTCACCTATCTTGAATTAATGTGTTTAAGTATCCTAGGCTAAAAAAATTTGATCTCACAATAAACACAACCACAAACCTTGGGTCAATTTCCATGTCTCTTCCAATGAGATTTCCCTAGAATCTCTCAAATAAATTAAGAAAACTACTCCACTTATGAACTCGGGTAAAAACTTAAAGTATACATTTATTGAAAACTTCAACATTAACTACTTTTTGACAAATCTAATGCTTTGAAATGTAGTGTTTTTTTGAAAAAGTTAGATCGTGTTTTAGGATCTATGTCCCCTACTATGATCTTTATACCTACTTCTTGTCCTTATTTAATAATTATAGAATACGTTGAGCTCATATATTGATAAATTATTGCATTTAAAGGACATAATTCTCCATACATTAATACGATTTTTTCATTCTTGAAGAGTGTACATGCTTATTATGTCGATTGACAATACAGAATTCAAATATACTTTGTATTTATAAAGAACTATTTATAAATTTCACTACAAGATATAGACCTTATACCGATGTTAAAAGTGAAGAAAATGTAAATAAAAAAATTTACCACCGTCCTTGCAAAAAGTGTCATTATTGGCGATGCCATAGAACAGTTGGTATTAGCGTCATTATCAGCGTCGCTATTTGCATCGGTATCAGCGTCGCTGTTATTGGCATCGTTATTAGCATCGCAAAGCGTCATTATCAGCGCCGTTATTTGCGTCGGTATACGACGCTAATACCGACGCAAATTTGTGACGTTGATACCGACGCAAATAATGACTCTGATAACGATGCTTTGCAACGCTAATAACGACGCATGCAGGTAAATTCGCGACACTAATAACGACGATAACAAGGAAAATAAATTTGTGGCAGGGCAGCTATAACACTATGTGCTTTATTTGGGCTATACAAAATAGTTTCTGCACTGTGTACAATGCTCGTGTAAATAAAGACAAAGTGTACTTAAATCATAATACTAATACATGAAATAAATACATGATCGCATAATGAAAGCGACTTGTACAATCATGCCAAGATATCACTACTATATAGAAAATGTCTACACAGATCAGGCGACCAAAAAAGAAGGGTGTGTGAGCTCCAGGGATCCAAGGGTGAGCTATACATCCTCCCCATCCAAAAGCTCGTCCCGCCGCAAAGGAGTATCGAATGGAATCTGCAAAAAAAGAAACAACTACATATCAGTCCACCATACAATAATACATTCTAATTAAACATGATAGCTACAGACAAGAAATATGAGTGACTTACAGGGCCACCGATGCGTCTATACAATCGATTGATCAATGCAGTGAGACCATGCCTCTCTCTATATTGAGTCTCAAGGCCGGTCGGATCGCGATTTATAATGGAGTGCTACAAAGAAAATAAAATACTAACTATTAGAAACATGATTGTCAGTACAAAGGATATTGCAAAAAAATAAGCAAGCAAAACAAAAAAAAAACTTACAAAGTCCTCTAGAAATGTCGTGTGGCCACCACTCCCAAGATAATGGACCACTCCGACCTCTAGTCGTGCCCTCACCGCCTCGTGCTATTGACTCCAACGTCCTAGAGAATCTGTAGCCTCCTCCCTCAATCGGCGCCAGTCATTCGTGTCTAGCCACTCGGGCTTTGCAGCCCCACTCTTGAGTGCCTTACGTACGAATTGTCTGTGTGACATATATGCATGCATGCACTCCATCATCCAGCCCATAGAAAACCTATCTGCTGTGGCTGGAATCGAAAACTCCTTATGCAAGGATGCTACTATGTAGTCCTTGCTCCCCTTCGGTATGTTTTTCCAATGATCTAAGACGTTTTGCCGAAAAACTTATTGGCACAACTCTTTCATGCGAGCCATCACCCTCCTCCCCTCATCATTCATGATAATGGCTCATGACCTACCCTCTGGGGTATGCCTAAGATGGGTCCTCTCCCACCTGTGACCACGCTCTTGGGCATATCTAGGAGACCCCTGTACATATGGTGTACCGACCGGGGTAGTATCTATTGGTGTAGCATCCGTAGGGGTACCACCTGTGTGGACGGCTAAGCAAAAGTCGGAGTAACTAGAGTAGATGTCCCCACAAGTGTGACAAATCCTAGAGGTGACGCAACTCCAACAGAACGATAAGATGGAGACATCGCGTCCGTGCCTCCACAGCAACCACCTAAGCCACACTCTCTGGAATCGCCACAAGAGTGATGAGTATCACCTGTATCCCATGCCGACTGTGGGCTCACTGCCTCCGTATCTCTACAGCATCCCCCTGACCCTGAAGCAATCCCTCCCTCTAGCCCAAGTCTAGAGCGTCAACCTCGTCTGCTCGAAGTTGAAGCATCTAATCGAGCCAAAGTAGATCTAATAGAGCCGCCTGACGATGTCCGAGATAGCTCCTGGTTCTCCATGTCTTTGAATCTCACCATCTGATTTGGAGACATACGTGTGAAGATATCCTGCAACTCCTCATTGCTCATCCCTCGACTCATCCTGATGATCTAAGTATCTACAAAGGTCACCTGCACAGACAAAAAATGATGTTAGCATAATCAATTTAAATCATACAAAGCATGGTAATATAAATCCTTAAAAAATGATCTCACTTAAAATGCATATCTTATGTACCCTTATAAGCGATTAGTCAACGAATTGAGTAAGTGGATGCTCCATGTATGAAGTATCCTATGGTCCCATATCAATCTCTCCGCATACACTGGAAGATCGATAGATGTGTCACCACAAAAGGATGAGTCCGCCTCGGACTCTTGTATTTCCATCATTGTTACCTGATGTTGCCTCCTCTACATGCTCCAAGCTTTCGGTGGCCTCCACCCCTTGCAATATTGAACCTTCTATTTGCATATTATCCTCATCTATGCTCAGAACATCGCTTTGATCATATACTCTCGCACTTCGAGGAGCTGAAGGTATAACATACCACCATCGAGGTTGTCGGGGGTTTGGATAGAAGATTACCTATTCACAAACATGTACAAGAGAGATTAAACTATTGTGACATGTACCATGTCGTAATACAATTAACAAACAAATGAGTTCATGCACATGTTCACAATGGGCTGGCAACACAAAGGTGTCGCGCAAATCCATCCATTTTTTTTCGGAATCTATTTTGAGAAATCCAGATGGACCTTATCGAACTGCTGCTCCAACTCCTTCAAGTGCCACTTTGAACCACTGCACATCGAATAGTATCATGGAGAAGCTACGGTAATCCACTGTAACAATACTTTGCAAGTTCCCAAAATACTCCATCTCATCTATAACTGTGTGTTGACATATCGAGCTCCACTCGTGATACACCAGGGTGACCGTTGTGTATTTATGTCACCGACTTGTCAGTTGCAGATGCGGTTGGTACACCGCCCCTGAATAATAGCTACATGATAGCTATCCTTATCTACTCTAGTTCATGGCTCAGTTAGTATGCCACCTTAGTTAGTTGAGTTTGGTTTGAGACCCATATCTAGGGTTCTTCTATTTTCTTTGTACTTGAGTTCTTTTGGCTTACACAACTAAGAAGAGAAAAACTGTTTTCAGCCTCCACCCTTGTGTGTCTTCCCCCATTGTGCAAGCAAGAAAGCTTCAAGCGAGACTCCTTCCTTCTCTCCCACAATCTTGACACTGTGTTTGGATCCATTGCTCATCATCGACTCTCTTGCTCGAACCTTGCCATGATACCACAGTCTGTTGTGGAGCACATTTTGTCAATATGCTCCACGTGAAAATGCCGTATGCGTGACCACGCTGCACTATATATTTTGTACTGTACATTGAAACACTCAAATTAGTTGTCGCATATAAAATATAGATACGACAAATCCTAAACACATCATCACCTTTGGACTACATCCCCTTGAGAATTTCCACTCCTCGGTTGAGACCTCCACCCCTTCGCGAGATATTGCGGTCAAAGCTCCATGCAACCATCGCGTTGACATGAATTGCGGCACCTCCTCCATGCCCTCGCATATCGAATTAGTCGATGGCATATACTATGTCGAAATTCAGATCGGACTTCCTCTCAATCTTGCCTAGCTTGTTGGTATCTGGTGAGCCACGTCTCCACAGAGACATGGTGCAATATACAAAAGCGATTCACGTTCTCTTCCATTGCAGCATCCATTCTTTTTTCTTCCCCATTTCCAATCACCACATCTCCGGTCAGTCTATCATCGTCCTTCAACGACCATAGCATATTGTTGTCTGGATCCACTGTTGGTAGCCATTGTGAATTATGGATCAGCGCCTCAGACACCAACCAACCTTCCGCCATGTTGCCTTCTGGACGAGCTTGTTGTTGCACAAAGCCTTTTAGGGTTTTTCATGAAGCGCTCCAAGAAGAATATGCTTTGTGTATGGACAAGTCCAGCAATCTCCACTTCATCTATAAGATGCACAAGAAGGTGGATTTGTATCGTGAGCATGCTAATAGGTAGGTATTTCTCAAAGAGACAGACCGTCTCCACTGCACCCCGCCTCGCAGATTCAATAGAGGATGCCTTAATCTCCTTCTGTGAGATCCATTGCACTAAAGTCGACAACCTGTAAATGGCCCCACGTATTTCTGGAGTAAGGCATCGTGCGATCGCGATTGGTAGTACAAACTACCACAAATAAGAAAGCATTATGAACAATGACTACACTCCAAATAGCAAAATGTGCATGCCAATTACAATCCATTCGTAGCACAAACCTGATATATCTTATGCCAATCATGGGATTTTAGACCTGATAATTGGTCGTCTTTAGAAAACGCAGACCTGACAGAATGCAGAATTGACTATTTGCCTCACAATGTGCTCTTCTTTAGTGGACAAAACCCAAGGAGCGCGAGGTAGCTGCACGTGACCATGAGCACTCGACTCTGGCCAAAGCGCCTCCATCTTGCCTACCTCCTTCAAATCCATTCGTGCCCCTATAGTGTCTCTCTTTATTGTGATGTGGTCCCATAACAAGTTGCCCACGTTCTTAAAAATATGCATGGGATCTAACAAGTGGTTGATCTGTAAGTGGGTCCAATATAGCAACTCGTAGAAAACTGAGAACCGTCGCATTCGGTTTGGAAGTGACTCCGCGTGGACCATTTTCAGCTCGTACCAGCTTGCGGCATTCATACATGTTGGAGGTTGTCTAAGAAAACCTTCCCTGAGTTCATGACCGTCTCGCAAGAAAGCGGGGTGTCCTTGATATACCATCTTCTTCATGGTTCGTGACCTTCGGAAGTCTAACTGTGGTCCGCACAATGGACATGCATGATAACCTGAGGTAACCAGACCTGTTCCAACACCTTTATCCAATGAATACAAACTTGAATGAGCTATGATAGATATTACCAACAAGAATGGAAGCCTATTTACCTGATCACTCTTCGAATCCCGAAAAGTCATGCATCATCCACATGAGAATGACTCGAATATTGGCGGACCGTCGACCATGGCGCTTGCTCATATCTTGCACGGTGACCCCCTCCTCCCACAAAATCTTAAGCTCATCGACTAATGGATGAAGATACACGTATATTTTTGACTTTGTAGCGGCCGGGGATGAGTAAGCTAAGGATGAGATGTCCTTTCTTCATAGAAAGCCATGGAGGGATATTGTAGTTGACAAGGACTATAGGCCACACACTGTAAGAAGTTGAGCGTAGACCGAATGGGTTCATGCCATCCATTGCAAAATCGAGCCAAAGATTCCTTGGCTTTCGGGAAAAGCCAGGGAAGGTAGAGTCAATGTGGCTCCCTGCGCGTGAATCCGCTAATATTCGTTGAACTCCATCTGTGGACCTATAATTCTGCACATGCCACGTTGTCAAGCTCGCCATGTCAAATGTACGAAACATGTGGTTTACACGGGGGATAAGCGAAAAGTGTCTAAGAGCTTTTTGAGGGATGGTTTACCCTTGCAAGTCCTGTCGATACCTATGAGCACCACACTTTGGACATGTCTCCATAGTCTCGTATTCTCCTCGAAACAGTATGCAATCGTTGATACATGCATGGATATTGTTGTAGTCCATGCCAAGCTTTCGTAAAACATGTCGTGCATCATCAGGAGACTCAGGCATGGTATTTGTAGGTGGTAATATATGATATTTCAGTAACTTGAAAAAAATCATAAAACATCTTGAAAAAGCACAAATGTTTTTAATGATAGTGCAAAAAAAAAACAACGAAGCGTACGTACAAGGTACCTGAACAACTCATTCACACTTGCATCGCTCCACCTGTATTTTGCTTGCACACTTAGGAGTACAAGCAGTGTCTTCAGGTAAGATACTCAGCACCCATCATATAATGGTATGGATGCTTCCTCTCTAAGCAGATCAAAAGTCTCGACATCCATGGAAATCAATGCATCGATCATTGCCTCCATCTCAGGCTCCAAGATTGTAGGTAGATCTGGAAGGCTGCATGTCTCCTCTTCTATTGATGGTATAGATTGGGTAGTACCTTCCAAATGGTGGATTGGCTTAGGCACTCCATCCATCGCACATCCACAAACTCTTCGAATTGGCCGCAAAGGGTGCACTCCTCCTTGGGACGAGACGTCACCTCCCTGGATAGCAAATTTGCCAGCCACATCCAATCTTCTTGTATATGGTATTCAATAAGCTTGCGAGTACAATGCACGATTGATATTAACTTTTCTTACCATTTGATGAAAATCCAAGATCGCCTGATCAATGATCTTAGATTGAAACTCGCCGAAGCGTCGTACGTATTCTATAGACAATCGACGTTTTCGTCTAATTGCCAGCTTGCATTGAGAGCAAGGACATGGGACACGCTGATTAAGATACGCCTCGTGATCTTGAACAACAAGACCTTCATTGTTTTTCATTTTGTCTACGTTACGGCAAACAATTTGTTTTTGTTAACATTCTTTTTTTCTTTCTTAAATTGTTTGAGAAGGGATTTCTTCTCTTGTAACTCAGCAAAAATTAACGTATGTAAAGTCTCCACCCACTCACCCACAAATTAACGTATATATGTCGCAGTGTTTCCCATCTCGTGGTGTTGAACAACGGACCTCGCCACCACTCTCTCTTTGTTTTTTATCCATTCATTATCTCCTCTCCTTCCATCTCTCTCTCATTTTCTCTTTCTTTATTACGATGTATGTTTATTCCCTCTCTCTTGTTCGTTCTTCTTTTTTCTCTTCTTCCCCCTCTCTCATTTTCTTTAACAAAATATATATCTCTCTCTACCACTACAACAACAACAACTACTACTACTGCTACTACTACTACAACAACAACAAACAAGAAAAGAAAAGAAAAACTACTATTACTGCCACTACAACAACAACAACAACAAATATGAAAACTAGACAACAATAAACAAAAAAACAAAAAAAAAACATTACTACTAGTATAACGACAACAACAACAAGCAAGAAAA
This sequence comes from Lygodium microphyllum, assembly GCF_053477565.2. Lineage (NCBI taxonomy): Eukaryota > Viridiplantae > Streptophyta > Polypodiopsida > Schizaeales > Lygodiaceae > Lygodium > Lygodium microphyllum. Next base: position 9,845,966 of record NW_028229514.1, read on the forward strand.
CCACCACTACTACTACAACCACGACTACGAAGACTACGACTATGACCACGATTACGACCATGACCACGACCACGACCACGACTACAACCACGACCATGACTACGACTACGACTACGACTATGACCACGATCACAAATACAACTACGACCACGACCACGACCACGACCACGATCACGACCATGACCACGACTACGACTACGACTACGGCTATGACGACGACCACGAACACGACCATGACCACGAACACGACTACGAGGATGATGATGATAACCACGACCATGACCACCACCACCACCACCACTACCACTATCACTACCACTACCAGTATAATAAACAAGAAAATAAGGAAAAATAACAACAATAACAACAACTACTACTACTACCACGACCATGACCACGACCACGACCACGACTACCACTACCACTACCACTACCACTACCACTATAATAAACAAGAAAAGAATAAGAAAACAAAAATACTACTACTACTACTACTACTACTACAATAAACAAGAAAAGAAGAAAAAACTACTACTACTACAAAAAAAAAAACCACAAAAAAACTAAACAACAATAAACAAGAAAAGAAAAGAAAAACTACTACTACTACTACTACTACAACAAACAAGAAAACAACAACCTCTCCCTCCTTTTCTTTCTCCCTCCCTCTCCCTCTCCCTCTCTTTCTCTCTTTCCCTATTAGGTTTAATTTTTTCTCTCTTTTTCTCTCTCCTCTCCCTCTCTCATTTCCTCTCCCTCCCTCACCCTCACCCTCACCCTCACCCTCTCTTTCTCTCTTTTCCTATTATGTTTAATGTTTTTTTCTCTTTTTCTCTCTCATCTCCCTCTCTCATTTCCTTTTCTCTCTTTCCTCTCCTTCTCTTATTTCCTCTCCCCCCCTCACCCTCACCCTCTCTTTCTCTATTTCCCTATTATGTTTAATGTTTTTTCTCTCTCCTCTCCCTCCCTTACCCTCACCCTCTCTTTCTCTCTTTCCCTATTAGGTGTAATGTTTTTTCTCCCTTTTTCTCTCTCCTCTCCCTCTCTCATTTTCTCTCCCTCCCTCACCCTCACCCTCTCTTTCTCTCTTTCCCTATTATGTTTAATGTTTTTTCTCTCTCTTCTCCCTCTCTCATTTCCTCTCCCTCCCTCACCCTCTCCCTCACTTTCTCTCTTTCCCTATTATGTTTAATGTTTTTCTCTCTCCTCTCCCTCTCTCATTTCCTCTCCCTCTCCCTCCCCCACTCCCTCTCCCTCTCTTTCTCTCTCCCTCTCCCTCTCTTTCTCTCTTTCCCTATTATGTTTAATGTTTCCCTCTCTCCCTCTCCCTCTCCCTCCCTCTTCCTCTCCCTCTTCCTCTCCCTCTCCCTCTCCCTCTCCCTCCCCCTCCCTCTCCCTCTCCTTCTCTTTCTCTCTCATTTCTTCTCCCTCTCTCAATACACATGAATTATACAAAAAACAAGTAAAAGAGAGAGAGAAAACATAAAAGCAAAGCAAGAATGGACAATGCACTCACCGCAAAGGCTCAAAGAAGGGTTTGGTGGCTTCTCTTCGCGGCGGATGGCGGCTCCTCTTCGCCCTTCATACACCTCCTCCTCTTCTTCGCGAACGACGGCGGCAGCAGCGAGAAGCCTTGTTTCTCCCTCTTTCTCTCTTTCTCTCTTTCTCTCCCTCTCCCTCTCAAATGCAAGATGTTCTCTCTCGCTCTCACTCTCTCTTTCGCTCTCCCTTTCGTGTATGCACGAAAAATGACGTACTCAGGTTTCGGCCTGCATTTTTTTCGTCTGAGTACCGTCGCTAATTTGCGTCGCTAATAGCAACGCAAATAGCGACACTGCTACTTTACATCGTAAATTGCCGTTGCTATACCTCCGTATCCTTGTAGTGTTTATTATTTCAATCCAGCATTGCTCCTTAATACAAGAATTACATATATTCATGTCCTTCAAAATGAATCAAGTACCTAATCATCCTATGTTTAAAGTCAGCTATGCAATCTATTAGTCGCCTTTTGTAGTTTTGTATACATTGAGTAGATCATAAATTTGTTGCCATCAACATGCTTTAAGATTTCTTCTCAAAGTGGGATAAGTAAATATATTCTATGTATTGTTTTAGTTGCATATGCTTTTATTTTTTACTTTTCTACTTAATCCTACTACCGGATGGTGATAATTGTATAGTAACTTTTAGATTAAAAGTAAATTGCATGATATACATATATCTTCTACCTATATAGAAAGATATATAGTTTTAGCATATTAAAAAAACAACAAATATTAAACTATTAGTTAAAGTAGATAGGGAGCAAAATTATCATAATGCATAAAAGGCTTATCTCCAAGTGGTTCATCTTTGATAGCAAGTGCTATGCCACTAGCTTGGTGTGTGTTGTGGAACATAATAAGTCGAAATAGTGGAGAGCTTGTTACCCTTAGGAATTTCTAAATCATCCGTTAAACTTCTCTGATGTAAAAGCTTTCTAATGACTAGTAGACATTTTTATGTTAAACATATACTCTATATTAACATTAGTGAGGTAGCTAACATAGTTTTACCAATTTATCAAAATCATACATATAGTCATGATGTCCTTGTAGTGTATAACTTGTAGTATATGATATGGATGATAAAAGGGATGTATTTGCACATCAACTAACCATGCTACATATCACTCCTTTAGGAGTCAAAAAGGTCTCTCATACTTTGTCCACTCCAAATAGATCAAGAACTGTGGAGAACAATCATCAAATCCTCATCAACGAGCAATGTGGCTATTATCGTGGATAAGGTCTACATAAACACCCTTTCATTCTTCACACCCTGAAAGGAGAACCATGATAACAAGTTCATATTAGGGGTGAGCTCTTGAACAAGCACATCAATCTTCTTAGACTTCCCATTCAAAATGAAATTTACACCGTCTCAAGCCTTTTGAACTTTTTACCTTTCATTTTTTAGTCTTTCCAAATATTAAAGATTTGATCTTGTAAATTCCAAAACTCGCCTGTCCTGAAAGATGTTAGCCAAAACATTGAGTCACACTTTCAAAAATCCTCTATCCACCAAGAGTTCTAATCAAGAACTATACCAACTTCCAATAAGCATAGTGTTTTGAGATTCAAGTATACATCAATATACTTGTGCATGCATTCTTCATATTTTTATGAACAAATTTGATCTTCTCTATAAATTACATTTTAGTTCTCAAATTATCATTGATATTATTATCCAAGCTAGCAAGTTCTATTTTTAATGGTCAAATCCACATACACTTTCGATTCAACATATGAAAATTTATTTGTATGAGGATATTCTTCAAGAAGCCACCTTCTTGCTTTAGCTAAGTGAAATCCACCTATGACATACTAATCGTAAGTCTCCACTTTAGACATGTCAAAGTTTCTTTTTTTATACATGGAAAAGGAATCAAAGTGACCACCAAAGGAGCAAGTGTAGAATAAGGAATTATTGTCATTTGGCTCTTGAAGTAATTACTAACATCTCTTTTAATGGGTTATCACACATTTAGTGGTCTAAGCCATGCACTCTCATCCATTGGATTTTCAAGCATGATTTATGTGCCTAGCTAGAAGGAAGATAAAATTATCTATAACAAGGTTGTGCTTTTGTTTATGTATTCTAATGCCATTGTTTTGACAATAACATAGCTATTTTGAGCTCCCCACATGACATAATGAGTTTCATTTCCCTAGTAGTTTATTTATTTTGGAATTTCTTGGAGTCAAAATCACTACTTGGCTCAAGATTCATCTATTTTTTGCATACTTTTTTTGCCTTCTCTTTGATTGAGACAACTTCCTCGGTGGAATCCGCTTTACTATCTTCTTTTCAACTAATCTTGATTTATATAGCATGATGTTGTGTGGCTTTGAAGAGAGACATTAAAATATAAGTATGCATTCATTGAAGTGACGTGATAGGAGGTCTCAGGTAATTTACTAATGAATATATGTGTGCATCACATGGGTTCAAAATAAGGAATTTTTAAAATACTATTTTTATACATTTTTTACATATAGAAGGGTGTAATATAAAGGGACTATTTACAAATTGAATAGAGAAGGGTTATGTTTTATTCAACAAAAATTCACAGATAAGGATATTTAAAAAGAGACCTTGAACGCACGTGATGTAGAGGATATACATATAGTAACTTCCCTGAGTAGGAGGTACATTACAATGCCCATATTACATACCAGTGGAAGTGTGGAAAAGATTGTGGGACAGTGTGTGAACTTGATTGTGTTAATTTTCGAGTTGTGAGTATAGACCTATGAAAAAGCATGAGTGTCTATTAAAGTAGAGGGAGATAAGAAGAAGAATACAAAAAAGCAAGCAAGGTACAAGGATCCTATATGATGCATTCATAGAGCAGGTAGAGACGAGCACAAATGGTACTACAAATTTTAAGAAGTTTCATGGCTCTTCTTCTCTACATTGTGTGTAGCATGAGTTGTATGCATTAGGGGCTTCAATAAAATGGATTTTGAGGTATGCTGTGAAGATAAAGACATGGCATACTTTAAGGCTAATATATACACGTTCAAGACTAAACCTTGAGGCTTAGGAACAAGATATTATAGGCTAGATCATAGTAATTCATTATTGTCTTGATTCTTACTGCTATTATGTATGCTTATTTATTCTCATTCAAGGGAGATAGTGGGTGATTTTAATGCTTTATTGATTCCTTGTTGTCTTTCCTTGAAAGGCCAAAGTATAGGGATGAAAGAGAAATACTTTGGAGACCTACTTTAGAGGTTATCATGTCTATAAGGGTTGAATGAGTTCTAGACTATTCATATGTATGTAGATAATTGTTTTTCAACAATAGATACATTGTTTGCTATCAAAACGTATGGCTAGTGGCTTATTTGTATATAGGGCTAAACATAGCCATTGAGCAATAGTCTTAGAACATGATGTGTATGTTGTATGTAGTTTGGATATAAGTTTTTATAAACTATACAAAAGCTATCATTAAGAAAAAATATGAACTCACAAATGGACCCTTAAAAATAATATAGTTTAAGATGTGGGCCTTTTGGATTTTTGAATAGGAAGGCTAGATGTTGACATCCATGGAGAGTGAATCTTCTCTCTCCAAATCTTTGGTTTTTATTAAAAAAATAGGGTAAATTTTCAATTTTGTTTTTTTTCCTTCTCACGAAATCAGTTTGACCTAAAAATTGAGCAGCTGACCACTTTCCCTTTCTTCTCTATAATGGTGAATTTTTGTCTCCATTGAAGCTCCTTGGTGAGAGTAATTAGGGTTTTGAGCTTTCTACTTACCTTTGCACTTTCTTCTCCATGTAGCTCCAAATTTTGGGCAAAACACATGTCGGGACCAAAAATGGGCTTGACACTAGTTCTCTACCACTAGCCAAACCTCTAAGACACACAAGACACCCCACACGACCTCGCGGCCAGGAGCCACTAAGGCTCACACTATACTAAACTCTAATATTGATTTTGTGTTTGTAATAGGACATAGTCCAACGTTTTCCTTCCCCTACTTCTCAGAGAAGGAGATCCCATAACATATAGGTATAATACCTAGTATCACATACATAGGAGGCAACCTCTCGGTTGAAACACCGCAGCCTCAGTGCAGCTCTCCTACATCTCAGGGATTGGACCCTTGATGTGCTGCTTCGATATAAAGAACAAGCGTACAAGCTCCACTCTTTGATTTATTGAACGATCCATGAGTTGATATTTCCAACCGCTCATCTAACCTACAGCAAGGATTTCCTCTCACACTCTCAGTGTTGGTAAATGTTTGGCATACAAGTGCTATACATCTAGGATTTTATTCCATATGGCATGCAAAATGCAAATATGTATGCCTATTGTGCATAAACAATTTATTTTAAACAAATCAACAAAGTGGAGTGTAAAAATTAGTCCTTCAATGATTTTCAATCTATGTGTTGTTGTTGTGTTGCTAGAGACTAGCACAAAACTTCCTCGTGCTACTAGTCTCTTATAACTTAAATGATTATTGCCCTATATGATGTGCACAAATAAAAGATCAGAATTTACATTATTTTCTCACTTAAACACTTCCATAATCCCTCTTTTTCCCCTTACCGTTTATGTGTTGCATCGTTGCATAGTTGTAGGGTTTTGTTTTTTTTAATCATTTTGAATGTTTAAAGCAATAAAAATGCACTATAACATATAAACAAGGATGAGCTGAGGCTATACCTCATGCCTCAACCTTGCTAAACTTTCACGAACATAAGTCATATTTTTTCTTAATTTTTAAAGCACGAAAACCCATTTGATCTTGCTTTTCCTATTTTTCCTATTTATTTATTCATAAAAATAGGATATTTTATAATCTATGATTATTGACTAATTATGACAGCTGTAAGATGATTTTTATTAGAATTTGATTCCATGTGCATCTCTTTTTCCCACCTGAAACCAATAAAATATTCTTTTTCCCTCAAAAAAGATACTTTTCAGGTTGTAATTTAATTATTACGACTATGTATCATTACAATTCTGCATTTCTTTCATATATAGCACTCAATCATCATACAAACAAGATCCAAACAAATTTTTGTTCCATATGAATTTCATTTAGACCATCAATCATAAAAAAGAAGCAAATTTCCTTTGTAAAAATGAGGCATACCGCTTATGCATGTGTTGCGAGTTTTTTGATAATTAACACAAACTGCCAATGGACCAACCAATGATCATTCTTCAGTGTTGAACACATTTCCTCAGCCTCCTCTTGATCTTGGAGCTATCCAATCACCGTCGAACGAGCATCCTTTAGCCGCCCCTCTTCTTCTTAATTCCATCCACATGAACTACCACTTGAAAGAGAGAGAGGGAGGAGAGAGAAATAGTAGATTTGGATCAAGCCATCTGGGCAACCAATTCTCATGCAAAGCCAGGTGATAGGGAGCGAAGAAATACATCAAATCATCGATGTACTGTGATCAAGGGGTTGTTCTTAGCCCCCCATGGCCTCTCCTTCTCCACACGTCGCCTACGCTCCCATCCATCCACGTTTTTTTTTCCCGTTAAAAGAAACGGTCCCCCCTCCCTTCGCGTTTCATTTTTGGGGGGTGGAAGGCCCCCAGGGTCACCCCCCTTCACTTAAAGACCATTTACAATCAATAACACATTGGTCTTTGCCTCGTGTACCGCCTCTTCCACGTTCGGTGTCCAATTCATGAGCTGCAAATTTTTGCCTGACGGTCTCAGGTCCCCCACTACCAGCCGCTTCTAAGAGTCTGATCTGAAACTCAAAAAAATTAGAAAAATTCCACAACCATCACTTGGTGGGACTTTAAAATACTTTTGAAACCCATATGTTGCTTGCCACTTCCAATTGCATCTACACCTTCGACGGGATTCAATTTTCCCTTGAAATTTGGATTTTTTGGCAAATTTTGAGCACTTTTTTGGGTCCAAAATCCACCGCTCATTGGCAACCACAGGATAGGGCAACTCAGCATGTCGGATCCCACGAACAAATTTGCACATCAACACAACCACAAAGAGTATCAAGTTGATACAGAAAATACACATCAAAACACATCAAAGATCTCACCCTATCCCCTTGTCAAAACCAAGGCATGAAATCCACAAGGAGTAGGTGGAGCATAATCTGATAGAAAGCCCAAAGCTAATCATGAATCGAATGATCCAACATGGCCAAGCTAAAAGGAACTATTAGACAGGTCATCCTAAGTGGTGGTTTGAACTAGCTACCTAACTGAGAACAACTCAACCAGGAGCTCCTCCTAGGCAAGGACTCCTATAGCATGAGCAAGAAACATTTTGTTTTAGCACATTTTTGTTTTAGGCCTTTATTTTCTATACTTGGGCATGTAAAAAGGAGGGAGCTAAGCGTAGTGACCCAAGGAGAACAGGGCATCAGCCTCAGGTCCTGTCGTCTCGATACCCAAGAACCTACCAAGCCCTCGCAAGGCAACACTTAATCCTTTTTTAACAATCACTTTTATTCTTGCTCCAACCTTCCTTAGTTTTCTTTGCTTTTCAGCTAGTTGCCATCCCTAGGAAGACAAGGCATGGGGCGTGGGTCTCTAACTCGTTCCTAGGAACCTACTAGGCCTTCGCAAGGCAATAGTTATTTTACTCAAAATTTTTCCTTTTCTTTCCTTTTCTATTTTCAGAGGGGTGTTGAACCCCTTTTTACACACCTCTGTAATTTTTATTTTTAGATAGATTCAAAACTTGCTCTTCTCTTGATATTTAAGTGTAGGCTCCTCTAACTGCCTCACACTAATAGAAACTCTTAGAAGAGCCGCCTAGCAGGTCAACAGAACAAAGTCACTAGGACTGCCTTCTAAAACAATTCTTTCAATGCCTGGCAATGCTTTTACAGAAGGCAACAACTGCTCAGACCTCCCATAGACATACCTAACCTAAACTTGGGACTTCATGCCTTGGTTTCCGGTCCCCCACAAACAAAAAGAGAGTAACCCCGACATACACATATATCATTATCTACTTAAGGGAAAAATACTCGGAAAGGGGAAGAAACCACCTGGGATGGCCACAAGAACCTCCTCCGCAGTAAAGGCTCCCTCTATTCTTTTTGTCAACCTGTATGATGCAATCACTAAAACATAAAACCATTAAACATACCAGCACCAAATAGACATATGGCCCTCTTGGCCTAAAGAAATAGCACATTTCACTGCAAACTAAGTAGCCCTTTTGGCCTAAATAAATAAAACATTTAGATTTGACAAAAGTAGCTCTCTTGGCCTAATGAAAATAGCTCATTTGGCTGCATCTAATGGATGGTCTTTTTGGCATATATACTGCATCTTATCTGGCTAGGCGAGACCAAAGATATCATGAGATGTGAGGGCTAGCCACATACTACTTATGTGAGTCAGCTCAAAGCTTGATCTTGGGCTTTTCTAGATCCACTAGCCCCAAGCCTTTCTATTGATATCTCAGTAATAAGGGCCATCTCTTCTTGGATACTATGAGCTGAATAAATGACATCATTAGGTTGATACATCTCATCTTCTTGGTTGTCATTCAAATGGATCGCTTGTCCCAACTTTCCAGTAACTCCTCCTATAGGGAGAATCATGGATTTATGATAATTCAAGTCTTCACTAATTGGACCATTACATATGTCAATGTTACAATCCAAACTAGACAGAGATTCAACCCTAGACCCATCACATAGATGCCTCTCAGGGCGGGTCCTTATTGTTAGATGTAGTATTATGGCCTTTGATCTCATCCACTTAGGAAATCATCAAGGCATATCCACATGGAATTGCTAGCCTTTCATCTAGCACACCAACCCCACATTTAGAAATTTTGGGTCTCCAAACCCATCTCATTTTCCTTTTTATATTCTTATACTGCCTCATTTTGCCGCATTGGTCTAATGGACTCAAAGTAAACTTATTGCTATAGCCAGATGGCCTCACATCCTTATGACTTCCATCGAACACAGGTGATGGACCTTGGGCATGTTGCATCTTCTTCATATGATATGTCTTTACTTGCCTTTGTCCACCCTCCAGCTGCTTATTTATAGAAACCATGTTTTTACTAAAAGGAACAACATCTACTCAAAAGCATGATTCATCCATAAATTGGAAAGGTCTCTCAATAGCCTTACTAAGAGAAAAACTGGAACCACTCATTGGACACGCATCCACATTGGTAGGCCCATTGGTTTTATCAATGTGGCCATCACAACTACCTCTCATGGAAGCAGTGCAAGCCTTGATGGAACTTGTTGGGCTTGGAATCTTTTTATCCCCAAGAGCCACATTATCACTACTCATCAAATTGCCATTTCCTGCTTGTAGATTCTAGCTACCAAGATCCCTTGCCAAGGTTGTCTTGGTATTAGCAAATGAATCTTCTCCTTGTAGAAAAATTGGATATTTGGATGCACTTGTACTAAATGGGGGAAACTCCAAAAGTTTTCCCAACATCTTTGGATATATTGCTCATGGTCAACTACGTGTATCTTGGTCTCATTTAACGATTTAGGCTCTCACATCCTCACTTGGATTTGTGTATGAATCTCTAAGCCACTCATAAAGAGCTCACATAGCACATCACATGGCAATGCAGTAGTCCTTCTTTGCCAAACCCTAAGAATATCATCATAGGCTGCAGCATATTCTTTAGTAGAAGGGCAAGACTCTTGTCTAACCTACATAAGCTGCCCTAAAACATGGGTCATAGGCACCTTCTTTTCATATTCATCTAAAAATTTATCACATAGCTCATCAAAGGGTTTGAACGACCCTCTTGGGAGGCTCCAATACCATTTCCTAGCCTCTCCCTTTAGGGTGCTAGAGAACATAAGCATCCGATGTGTGTCATCAAACCCACTTGCAAGGCACACAGGCCATATTCCTCTAAGTGCAACATCAGGTTCTCATTTACCAGCCCATGAAACACTCTGAGATCCCTATAAGGAGGAGGGCATTTAGTTCTCTTTCTTGGGATCAACATTGGGTCATTAAAATCTTCACATTTGCCATGACCTAGTTCTAGCCTGTTAGGGTCTTTAACCTCTTCCGTTGCCACCTCTACTAGTGTAGAAAGGTTAGTACTATCATTAACGTCCCTTTCTGCCAACTCATAAAGTGGTTTAAGGAGGCCTATAGCTCTTAGCATGTCATTCAGATCCTTTCTTAAAGGATCTTCCATATCTTGCCCCTTCCTAGGCAATTCCATGATGGCTTTATCTAGGAGCTTCTTCCCCTTATCAAAAGCAAACTTATCCTTAACACTTAGGACCAGGGGACCATGCCTTTTAAGCAACGATTTTTCCTATATAGCTAGGGCTTCTAACATAATTGTGATACCTAAAATTTTGGCACGATGCCCCACCACATCAAATGTTTCATCCATAACTGCACTCCTTTATATATCGAGTTTTTCTCATGACACTACAGCTTTAGCATAATCACTTGTTGATGCCACGACCGCCACAGCTTCCAACATACTTATTCCATGCCCTCTAGATTGATGGATGATTATACATGATTTCTCTTGGGTAGAGACCACACCAAGGCAAACCTCGGCCCATGCCATCGCATTAGAGGATGGGGTAACCACTAACTGGTTACTCTTCTCATCACCTAAATTATCTTCTGTAGAGGACTCATGCTAACTAACTAAGTCCATCATTAAGTTTTGTATAGGGAAAGCCAAGGTTTTTCATCCTTGAATGAACCCCATTTTATGGGCAGCTTAGCACACTCCTAATGGACACAATAAACATAGGTCCCTTCACGACCTAGATTCAGAGACCGCCACTTATAGGCATCTTTCTGCAAATGCACCACCTGTTAAGACCAAAAACGGACTGACACTTGTTCTCTAGCACTAGCCGAACCTCTAAGACACACAAGATACCCCGCACGGCCTCACAAGTAGGAGCATCTAAGGCTCACATTACAATAAACTCTAATATTGATTTTGCGTTTGTAATAGGACACAGTCCATACATTTGCCTTCCCCTACTCCTCAGAGGGAGATCCCATAACATATAGGTATAATACCTTATATCACATACACAAGAGGCAACCTCTCGGCTGAAACACCACGACCTCACTGCAGCTCTCCTACATCTCCGGGATTGGCCCCTTCTTGCGCTGCTTCGATATAAAGAACAAGTGTACAAGCTCCACTCTTTGATTTATGAACGATCCAGGAGTTGATATTTCCTCACTAAACTTAGCCAAAGGAGCTGCTCCTCTAACCTACAGCAATGACTTTCTTACACTCTTAGCGTTGGTCAATGTTTGGTATACAGGTGCTATGCATCCAGGATTTTATACCATATGGCATGAAAAATGAAAATGTGGATGCCTATTGTGCATAAACATATTATTTTAAAGCAAATCAACAAAGTAGAGTGTAAAAATTAGCCCTTCAATGATTTTCAATCTTTGTGTTGTTGTTGCATTGCTAGAGACTAGCACAACTTCCTCGTGCTACTAGTAACTTAAATGATTATCGCCCTATATGACATCCACAAACAAAATATCATACTTTACATCACTTTTCCACTTAAACGCTTCCACAACCCCTCTTTTCCCCCTTACCGTTTATGTGTTGCATCGTTGCATAGGTGTAGGACTTTGTTTTTTCTGTCATTTTGAATGTATAAAATAATAAAAATATGCTATAGCATTTAAAAAAGGATGAGTTGAGGCTATACCTCATGCCTCAACCTTTCTAAACTTTCACAAGCATAAGTCATATTTTTCCTTAATTTTTAAAGCACAAAATCCATTTTTATCTCATTTTTCCTATTTTTTCTATTTATTTATTCACAAAATAGGATATTTTCTGATCTTTGATTATTGATTGATTATGACATTGGAAAGATGATTTTTTTCAAAATATTATTCCATGTGCATCTCTTTTTCCCACCCGAAACCAACAAAATCATCATTTTCCCTCAAAAAAGACACTTTTCGGGTTGTAATAGTATCATTACGGTTCTATATTTCTTTCATATGAAACCCTCAATCATCATGAAATTTCTTTCATATGCAGCCCTCAATCATAATGCAAACAAGATCCAAACAACTTTTTGTTCCATATGAATTTCATTTAGACCATCAATCATAAAAAAGAAACAAAATTCCTTTGTAAAAATGAGGCATACCGCTTATGCACGTGTTGCGGGTTGTTTGATAATTAATACGGACTGCCAATGGACCAATCAACAATCATTCTTTAGTGTTGAACACCTTCCCTCAGCCTCCTCTTGATCTTGGTGCGATCCGGACAAGCATCCTTCAGCCCCTCTTCTTCTTGAGTCCATCCGCATGAACTACCAATTGGAAGAGAGAGAGAGGGAGAAGAAAGAAAGATTATATCTAGATCAAGCCATCTAGGCAACCAATTCTCTCGCAAAGCCAAGCGATATGGAGCGAAGAAATACAGAAAACCATCAATGTATTATGATCGGGGTGTTGTTCTTAGCCCCCACATGGCCTCTCCTTCTCCACATGTCACCTGCACCCCCATCTATCCACGCTTTTTTTTTCACATTTAAAAAAATGGTCACCTCTCCCCCTTCACGTTTCATTTTTGGAGGGGTGGGAGGCCCCAACGGTCTCCAGGTCCTCCACTGTCGGCCACTTCTAGGAGTCTGATCTAATACTCGAAAAAATTAGAAAAAATTTGCAACTATCTCTTGGTGGGTCTTTAAAGCACTTTTGAAACCCATCTTTTGCTTGCTGCTTAAAAGTCGACCCAACTGCCTTTGCCGCCTTTGACGGGATTCAAATTTTCCTTGAAATTTAGATTTTTTGGTAAATTTTGAGCACTTTTATGGGGCAAAAATGCACCGCTCAAAACAGGTGCCCATCTCTCTTTGCATGTTCTCTTGTTTGCTATTTTTTCAATAGGTTTATTGTCATTTCTTACTGTTATTTTTGTTTTATTGTACAAGTTGTTTTGGGTGGGAGGCACAAGTGCTCATCTCTCTCTCTCTCTCTCTCTCTCTCTCTCTCTCTCTCTCTCTCTAGTATATGTTGTTTCTCTTTTATGTTATGTTTTCAATAGAATGTGATGTTGGTTCTAATTGTTGTTTTCTTGCAGAGTTTATTTGGAGCAAGAGGAAAACATGATAATCTTTCTCTCTCTCTCTCTCTCTCTCTTGTTTTTTTTTTTGTTGCTGACTTTTCAATAGAGCATGATAGTTCTAACCCTTTGTGTTGTTTTATTGTAGAGATCATTTTGGGTGACATTGCATGAGTGCTCATCTCTCTCTCCCTCTCTCTTTCTATCTATATGTTTTCCCTTTTCTACTGTTTTTTCAGTATATCTTCATATAAATACTAACTCTTGCTATTGTCTTTTGCAAATATCAATTTGGGAAAGATTAGATAGGTGCTCATTTCTTTCTCTCTCCCACGTACTTACACACTCTCTCTTTCTTTCTTACTATCGAGTTTACAATAGGGTTTTATGCTAGTTCTAACTTAGAGATCGATTGTTGTTGTAGCACTTAACACAAGGTAGAGTAGAGATTCTACAGCTCAATTTACGAGTAAATCTGCCATATTTTGTGGTGCCAAAATTTATTCATTTGACATATGACTTTTATGTTTAATGGGATTAATTTTTTCTTTTGTCCATCATTTGCAAGGTAAATTGGCCCTATTTTGTGTTGCTTCTATTCATGTAATTATCTAGATTTTTTTAAAAAAAAGAGATTCATGCAAGTATTTTTGTTAAAAGAGATTCATGCAAGTAATTTTTTATACATGCAGGTATTGTACAAGATTTAGGTGAAGCACATAATTCTCAATCGATTATTTTGTTGTGGTGAGTGATTCCTTTGTGCTAGATAATATGGATTTGCTAAAAGTCGATGGTGCAAAAATCCTCTTCTTTATTGATTTTGTGTGTTCATTCGGATCTCCATGTCAATTGGCAATGATCCATGAAACTCTTATATCATATCATCCATGTAATGCACAATGTGTTAAGTCATAGAATATCTCAGGTGTCAACCCGATGTGTCTATTAAGATTTGTATGCATGTGGGTACTATCCTTGTAACAACTACTCTTTAATACCAACGTTTCATACAATGTATCGAGTCAAATCAGACTTCTCATTATAATGTAATTTATTTTGGCGAAATTCTCTGAGTATTCTTGTGCAATTCTTTTCATTATATTTCATGTAAATGGTATGATTAAAGTGATGCCATGAAATTGAATCTATACTTTGTGTCGATGTATATATCCACATGCGTTTTGATATTGATGTTTGTTTCTATTTAAAAAAGTGTAAACGTCTCTTAATGCCATGTTGATTTGTATGGCATATTGGTGATTACTAGAAAGACTGAAAATTCTTCTTGTTTAGGGTTTAGTACATACTTATTTACGTCCAATGCCTAGGTTATAATGCCTAAGAGAAGAACAAGCATTCTCTTGATAGAAGTATGTAACAGAAAAGATGAAGAAAGGAATTGGATCACCAATACGTATCATTGCTCATCTTGGGTACATATGCATCCAACTATGAAGGGAGCTTTCAAGATTTAAGCATCTACAATTGCAGATGTATCAAAGCATTGGAAGGGAAAAATTTTAGCTCTCAAATAGAGAAATGTTGATTCTCACCTTGTAATAGAGGCGGTGGTACAACATGTATTCATGCAAAAACAAATACATATTGCGCCCCCCACTCTGTCCTTTCAACAAAACATTGCAAACAGTAAGTATTTACAACTCATTGAGAATGAGAAATTTCATGATATCTATGTAACTACTTGTTTTGTATTTATAGAAGTACACCCTTCAGATTGTTGTCACTGGAAAAATGTGAAGAGTTTTACTGGTTCTTTTAAGTGTTACCACCTCAAAATTGGTAGATTGCTCTTGGAGGGAGTACAACTAAGTAGCTCGTAGAGGACCTTGTTTTTTTCTATGACTCCAAGTACATATTGCCCAAGGGGGGTCGAGAATACGAAACCTTTGAGTCTATGCACATACCGAATCTCAATAGCATAGAATGGCCATTGTGTAGTAGCGACATTTTGCACATGTGTAGCACAAAAATTTCAGTAGACATATTAAACTCTATGAAACCAAGCATTGTCTCAAAGAATTTACATCTAAGCTGGTTCGTACTAATTGCAATTTTTGCATATATGTTCAAGGAATGTAAGGGTTTGAGACGTACCAAAAATACGTACATCATAAAAAGTGCATTGGAGGATTATGCAATAAGGATTCTAGGCAAAACTTAGACATAAAAAATGACTCACAATCTTGACACAATAGAGTGTTGAGTCACAAAAAAGGACATGGATTTTAGGTAAAAATTTTCTCTCTTAGTTGACTAGTATCTTACTTTGGGATAGATCAACTAGCTTTCCTTTCCAATTACAAGTACTTTGTCACACAATAGACTTTATGCCTAGTGTTCAAGTATCATAGATGGAGGATACTCAAGGATGAATGGTTGTGCTTTGATCAAGACACGCATGAAAGTGCAGCTATGGGGATATTATTGTCATTTGTGAGGGCCGCGAGCCCCAAGTGTTGCAAATGGAGGATGATTGGCCGGTAAGTATAATGCTCCAAGAAATTACAAAGTGTGTGGCTCCACATATTTTAGAAATTTTAGAGTCTTCCTAAAAATCCCAACACCATAAGTTGTAATATCGAATACTTTTTTTTCTTTTTTTGCCAATGGAATATTGTCGCTTGTAAACTTGAAATATTTAAAAATTATGGTATTTATGCAAAATCATCCACTTGCTATACACTTTCCATATCAACACATTTACATATACAGGTGAACTTTACAAAGACGTTAAGTAAAAACATAATCAAATATCATATGTGAACAACCCTTCATGGTTTAAAACTTAAGGTTTTTAAGGTAGAACTGGTTTAGTCCTTGTTTCATTGTTTCATTTCACACTTTCTCTCTTCATCTCTTTACATCCACTACATCCCTCCTACCTCCTATGATGGATGCTCGCACATAGTTTGATGAGTGGATCCACGATATTGCATGCAATACTTGCGAAAAGCGAGATGGAAGCCCTCCTCCTCTCCTCCCAAGATATGAGAAACTTTTTAAGAAGTAGAGTAAGACATTGCCTCTTATTAAGATTCAAGAAGCCTCTTATCAAGGAATAAGGTTCGATGAGAGCACCCCTAGTGCCTCGTTATATAGGTTTTACATCTACTCACATGTTGTGTTTACTTTTTGCCTTTGTAAAAAGTCTAAGGCTTTTATACCTTTAGCTTTTTCTAAAAGCTAAATGATTCTTTAAGGCAAAAAACGTTTAGCCAAAAAAGCTGTCTTATGAATAGTCTAAGGCTATTAAGCTTTCCTACCGCCGCCACATTCCTATCCATCTTAGGCTGCTTCCTCACCATCTCCTAGAACTTGTACCTTGTAGCTTTCCCTCTCCCAAAAGCGGTAATGTTTGAGAAGGCATGGCCAAGAGACATGCCACCGATTATGATAGAGAAAATGGTTGTGATAGATTTTCCACCATTGGTCTCACCCCTTCACACCAGAATTTCCACAAAATGAGGGCCTAGGAGCAAAACGTAGCTCACTCCCATGCCCAATCCCTGCATGAGAATCCCACTACAAATCCTCCCAAGAAGGTAGCCATACAGTGGATGAAGTTTCCCATGTTTTTACTAATGGAATCCTACACAAGCAGAGTGTCATTGGATACGCTCTCAATGAGCACTCCCATCTCAGCTTCGGGATGAAGTAGCCCACATCTTGCTTCAAAATGGCCTCCAAGTATCTGACCCTCATCTTGATGGCCTTGTTGGCGTAATTAATAAAAAATAATATTTAAAAATTTAAATAGGCAATCGACACCATGTAACGATACGATGTAACAGTGCGATTCAAGAGCATCGCCTATGTAACAACAGAACAATAATAAAAATAAACATTCAGATCTGTGCGCCTATCATCGTCTTCATCAGAGTTTGCTCTATTCTGTTCTAAAATTAATTACCTGTATTAAGCGCTCACATGGTATCAATCTAGAGCGCTCCTTTCCAAGGCCCACAGGCACCTGCTAAAGACTCATGTGTGCTATTGCTGACAAGTTGATCCGGACTGCTCATCAGACATGGCCGCTGCATCTTCCTCCTCTTACACTACGTATTATTAGATTGAGAAATTGAATGGTCCTAAGTATCTCCCTTGGAGTCTCAGGTTACAAATGATTCTTGTGAAAGTAGGACATCTTGGCGTCGTCGGCGGTTCTGAACCGAACCCAGCCAGCTATTGTACCTGCAGGACAAGTTGCTGCTACCCAGGCCGACATTGATGCTTGGAAGAAAAAGGATTTAGAAGCCTGTACAGAAATCATACTCCATCTTGGGGATAAACAACTGCAATTGGTTTGCCAATCCAAGACAGCCCATGAAATATGGGACATCCTGAAGCAACAATATCAACGGACAAATGTGGTTTCACGTGTTCTGTTGCATAAGCAATTAAATGACTTAACCATGAAGTCCTTCAAATCTAGTGATTCTTTTCTTAATGCTTGGCAGAAGGCATCTGATGATGTTCTGATCGCACGTCTCACGCTTCCTAAGGAGATTCAAGTTACCACTCTCCTTGTTGCTTTACCTGAGGAGTGGCAGTCTTTTATTACCGCCCACTCCAATAATGCAGCCTTAATTGTGGCCGAACTTGTTGCCCTTATATGCCAAGAAGACCAATTACGGGCACGATCTAACCCTACTATCACTTCCCCTCTTCAAACTTCTATGGCCATGGCTGCCGGGAGATCACGTTTTCCTAATAGGTCGAGGTAGAGACCTCGTGTTAGTGCTGGTCGATCCATGAACAGGCCACTACCTCGTATGGGTAATGCGAGGACATTCAGTGCCTCATCTCGCAATGTGCGAATCAATCCCAACTATAGGGGAAACAACTACAATCCCTCGTATAACCCTGCCTTATTCTGTACCTTCTGTCGGTGCAGAGGTCATGAGGAGTATGAATGCTGCACCAAACAACGATCTCGCGGCAACTATACTCGGTCACGTAATCAGGCCAACATAACTGAGTTGGATGACTCCAACATTGATGATGATATCTCGACTCTCTGTTTGTTTATGGCTACTAGACACACACTACCAAGTGATTACACTTGGTATCTTGGCACAGGGGCTACCCATAACATGACCAGTGATAGCTCTTGGCTTCATGACTACAAACCACTCCAACTTTCCGTGGAGGTCTGTCTTGGAGATGACGGTGCTTATACGACTAAGGGAAAGGGTATTGTTTACCTTAAGCTCCCAACAAGAGATGTTACAAAAATAACAGGTGTATATTATATCCCTGGCCTAGCCAAGAACTTGCTATTTGTTAGTGAGGTCAATCAAAGTGGAACTTCTAGCATCATCAAAGCCTCAATACCCAATCAAACCCCTATCAGGCTGATCTGCCCACAAAAGGGTTGTCTCTACCCACTTGGCATAGGTGCAATGCCCTCTGTTATGCATTCCAATTCAGCCATTTCCCACGCTGATGCTAACACAGAAACACTTTGCTAGCATTACCAGCTTGGACACCCCCATGTCTGCCCTATGAAGACTTTGCAAATGTATAAAATGGTCAAGGGCATGGCTCTACCTCTGTCCAACATAGTGAAGCTTGCATATTTGGCAAGATGACTCGCACAAAGTTTCCTCGTTCGCGAACAAAGACGAAAAAAGTGCTGGAACTTGTTCATTCTGATGTCTTCGGACCTTTACCTGTGCCTTCCTTGACTAGTCATACGTATGTCATATTATTCTTAGATGAATACTCCAAGTATGCCATAATCTACTTCATGAAGCACAAATCTGAGGTGTTTCGTCACTTCAAGCACTATCACACCTTTGTTGAGCGGCGTGCAGCACATCATCTAAAAACCCTTCGATCTAACAACGGTGAAGAGTATTTTTCACACAAGTTTCGAGACTATTGCCTTGATTTGGGGATAGTTCATCAGTTCATCGTTCCTTATAGACCACAACAAAATGGTCTAGCTGAGCCCAAATGGGGTACACTGTTCAATGCATCTCGATCTATGTTGCAAGTTGCTGGTCTTTCTCAATCCTTCTAGGAAGAAGCTACTGCAACTGCTTGCTACTTGCAGAATCGGCTCCCCTCTAAAACTCAGAGATGGACTAATGAGAAACCAGATTTGACTAATGTTCGCATATTCGGCACTCATTGTTATTCACTCATGTCAGCTGAAGCTCGCACTAAACTTGATCCCCGTGCTGAGCGCTGCATTCTTATGGGCTATGGGGAGCGTTTTGGTATTAAAGTGTACTATCTGTACAACCCAACGACCCTCAAGTTCATTTTTTCTCGTGATGTTCTATTTAATGAAGGTGCTCTCTTATCTGCTCCTTTTACATCTACCTCCCCAAAATTTAGTTGCTATGAGAAGGATTCACATGCCTCTTCATCTCCGGGTAGACCTCCTCTACATGGCTGCCTTGATGTTGCTGCTGACACACTTTGAGGACTACTCCTTACCCAACTTCTCTCCACCTCCTCTTGCTCCTGCACCTCTGCCACCACCCGTAGCTCAATCCACGGGAGACATTATTTCCGGCATTTCTACTCCAGCTCGTGACTATTTGTTTCAGGCCAGTTGCCTTGCTTCTACTTAGTCTTGTCGTCGCCTACACAACATTTCCTCTCCTGATGTGGGGATAACTCATATCTCCTACCCGAGCTCTCAAAGATGAATCAATGCTGATTCTCGAAGTTGTCGTCATCGAGTTCCCTCTCGTAATCTCAACTCCTCCATCTCAACTAATCAAATTCTCACTTCAGCCCAAGAAACTGCCCCAACTGCATCTGATGCTTCTACATCGCGACAAACTGAGAGTGCAGCCGAGTCTCAGATGGAAAGAACTCCACACTTTCGTTCAATCTTAGAGCTTTTGGATGAAACAGCACTAGCAAATGCATTGTCTGCTGCCATCCATCAGCATGATTCATCTACTATGAATATGGAGTCCTCTTTGCTATTGGATGATACTTCCATCTCTATTGTAGAAGCACTTGCTTCCCCTAAGGCATCTCTCTGGAATGCAGTCATGGAGAGTGAAATGCAATCTCTTAAGCAGAATAACACCCGGGTTCTTGTACCTCGCCCGTCAAATAGGTCTATTGTGTCTTGTTGCTGGCTTTTACGCAAGAAGTATAATGTTGATGGCTCTGTTCCACTACAAGATATAGACCTTATACCGACGTTTAAAGCGATGAAAATACAAATAACAAAATTTGCCCCCATCGTCGCAAAAAATGTTGTTATTGACGACGCCATAAAAACGTTGCTATTGGCGTCGCTATATGTGTCGCAAATAGCGATGCAACCAGTAAATTTGCGATGCGTATAGCAACGGAAATAGCGATGCAACCAGTAAATTTGCGATGTGCATAGCGATGGAAATAGCGACGCCAATAGCGATGCAACCAGTAAATTTGTGACGCGCATAGCGACGGAAATAGCGACGCGAGCAGTAAATTTGCGACGTTAATAGCAACGGTAACAGGGATTAAAAAAATTTTGTGGCACGGCAACAAGCTGCCCTGTCACATACAACACTGTGTGTTGTATGAGAGCCATACAAAATAGTTTCTGCACTACTGTATACAAAGCGCTTGCAAACAAAAAGAATGTATACTGAAATCATAAAACTGATACATGAAATAAATACATGATGGCATAAAAAGCAATTCGTACAATCATGACAGGATATCACTAATACATAGAAAATGTCTACATAGATCAGACGACTAAAAAATAAAGGTGTATGAGCTCCAAGAATCCAAGGGCGAGCTACAAATCCTCATCCCTCGAAAGCTCGTCCCGCCGCAAAGGAGCATCGAATAGATTCTGTAGAAAAAGAAACAACACATCAAACCACCATACAATAATCCAATCAAATATCTCATGGTAACTACGGACAAGAAAGATGAGTGACTTACAAGGCCGCCGTGTCTATACAATCGGTCGATCAATGCATTAAGACCGTGCCTCTCTGCATATCGAGTCTCAAGGCCTTGCGGATCGCGATTTGTAATGGAGTGCTGCAAAGAAAACAAAATGCTAACTGTTAGAAACATGATTGTCAGTACAAAGAATATTTCAAAAAAACAAACAAGCAAAACAAAAGAGAAACTTACAAAGTCCCCCAAATATATCCTGTGGCCGCTACTCCCAAGATGATGGACCACTCCGGCCTCGAGTTGTGCCCTCGCCGCCTCGCGCTGTTGACTCCAACGTCCTGGAGAATCTGTAGCCTCCTCCCTCAGTCGGCGCCAGTCGTCTGCATCTAACCACTCGTGCTTTACAGCCCCACTCTTGATTGCCTTGCGTGCATCAGATCGTCTATGTCACATGTATGCACGCATGCAATCCATCATCCAGCCCGTAGAGAATCTATCTACTGCGGCTGGCACCAGCAACTCCTCGTGCAAGGATGCTACTATGTAGTCCTTGCTCCCCTCCGATATGTTCTTCCAATGATCCAGGACGTTGTGCTGAAAAACTTGTTGGCACAACTCTCTCATACTAGTCTGCCTAAGATGGGTCCTCTCCCATCTCCGTCCACGCTCTTGAGCATATCCAGGAGACCCCTCTACATCCGGTGTACCGACGGGGGTAACCTCTCTCGGAGTGGCACGCAAAGGGGTGGCACCTGCTGATGGCTGTGCAAGAGCCGGAGTAATTGGAGTAGACGTCCCCACAGGTGTGACAAATGTTGGAGGTGATGCAGCTCCAGTTGAATGACGAGACGGAGACACCACATCTGTGTCTCCACAGCAGCATCCCCCTGATTCCGATGCAGTCCCTCCCTCTGGCCCAAGTCACGAGCGTCGAGATTGTTTGCTCGAAACCGAAGCATCCGATCGCACTGAAGCAGATCTAGCAGAGCGCCGTGACGAAGAACGAGAGAGCTCCTGGTCTACCATCTCTCTAAATCTCGCGAGCTGGTCTGGAGACATGCGTGCAAAGATGTCCTGCAACTCCTCATCGCTCATCTCTCGACTCATCCTGAAAATGTCACCTGCACAGATAAAAAATAGTGTTAGAATAATCAATTTAAATTATACAAAGCACAGTAATATAAATCATTTTTAAAAAATCCCTCTTAAAATGCATATCTTATGTACCTTTATAAGAGATCTAAACAAGGAATTGAGTAAGTGGATGCTCCAAGTATGAAGTATCCTATGGTCCCATGTTAATCTCCTGACACAACTCTGCATACACTAGAAGGTCGATAGACATGTCACCACAAAAGAATGAGTCCGCCTCGTTCTCAAAAAAGTCTTGGACTTCTGTATTTCCATCATTGTTAGCCGATGCGGGCTCCAAGATTTCGATGGCCTCCACCCCTTGCAATATCGACCTCTCTATTTGCATATTATCTTCATCTATGCTCGAAACATCGCTTTGATCATATACTCTCGCACTTCGGGGAGTTGAAGGTATAACATACCACCATCGAGGTTGTCGGGGGTTTGGATAGAAGATTACATATTCACAAACACATACAAAGTGAGTTCAAACCATTGTGACATAAACCATGTCGTATTACAATTAGCAAGCTAATGACTCCATGCACCTGTTCACAATGGGCCAGCAATACAAAGGTGTCACGTAAATCTGTCCATTTGTTTTCGGAATCTATTTCCAGAAATCCTCGTCGAACTGTTGCTCTAGCTCCTCCAAGTACCACTTTGAACCACTGCACATCGAATAGTATCATGCAGAAGCTACGGTAATCCACCGTCATAATACTTTGCAAGTTCCCAAAATACTCCATCTCATCCGCAACTATGTTCAGATCCGTTGCTCGTCGTCGGCTCTCTTGCTCGAACCTTGCCATGACACCACAATCCATTGTGGAGCGCATTTTGTCAATACGCTCCACGCATAAATGCCGTCCGCGCGACCATGTTGCACTATATATTTTGTATTGTACATTGAAACACTCAAATTAGATGTCGCATATAAAATTTACATACGACAGATTCTAAACCCCTCATCACCTTTGGACTACATCCCCTCGAGAATTCCCACTCCTCCATTGAGACCTCTGTCCCTTCGCTGGATGCTGTTGTCAAGGCTCCATGCAACCATCGTGTTGACATAAACCGCGACATCTCCTCCATGCCTTCAGGATATCGAATCGGTCGATGACGCGTACTACATCGGAATTCAGCTCTTGCTTCCTCTCGATCTTGCCTTGCAATCTGGTACTTGGCGAGCCACGTCTCCATGGAGACATGGTGCAACATACAAAAGCGATTCACCTTCTCTTCCATTGAGGCATCCATTCTTTTTTCTATCCCATTTCCAACCACCACATCTCCAGTCAGTCTATCATCGTCCTTCAGCGTCCATAGCATTTCATTGTCTGGCTCCACCATTGGTAGCCATTGTGAGATATGCACTAACGCCTCTGACACCAACCAACCTTCGGCCATGCTACCTTCCGGCCGAGTTCGTTGTCGCACAAAGCCTTTCAGGGTTTTCATGAAGTGCTCCAGGAAGAATATCCATCACGTATGGACAGGTCCAGCAATCTCCACTTCGTCCACAAGATGCACAAGAAGATGAATAATGGCCACTTTTCAAATTACAAAATGCCCACGCTATTTACAATCCATTCGTAGCACAAACCTGACATATGTTATGCCAATCATGGGATTTTAGCCCCGACAGTTGGTCATCTTTAGAAAATGCGGACCTGAGAGAACGCATCATACCCGTCAGAGTGCGGATAGACTTGATTACTTGCTTCACAATGCGCTCTTCTTTAGTGGACAAAACCCAAGGAGCGCGAGGAAGCTGCACGTGACCATCAGCACTCGACTACGGCCAAAGCGCCTCCATCTTACCTACCTCCTTCAAATCCATTCGTGCCCCTATAGTGTCTCTCTTTCCTGTGATGTGGTCCCATAGCAAGCTGCTCACATTCTTGAAAATATGCATGGGATCCAACAAGTGGTTGACCTGTAAGTGGGTCCAATATGGCAACTCATAGAAAACTGAGAACCGTCGCATTCCATTTGGATGTGATTCCGGGTTGACCATTTTCAGCTCGTACTAGATTGCGGCATTCATACGTGTTGGAGGTCGTCCAAGGAAACCTTCCCTGAGTTCATGATCCTCCGGCAAGAAAGCGGTGTGTCCTTGATATACGATCTTCTTCATGGTTCATGACCTTTGGGAGTCTAATTGTGGCCCACACAATGGACATGCATGATAACCTGAGGTAACCAGACCTATAAGGCGAGCCAGGACCTAGTGAATACTTGATTGAATGAGATAAAATATAGATATTACCAGCGAGAACGGAGGTCTACTCACCTGAGCACTCTCCCAATCCCGAAAAGTCATGCATCGTCCACATGAGAATGGCTCGAATGTTGGCTGACCACCGACCATCGCGCCTGCTCATATCTTGCACAGTGACCCCCTCCTCCCACAAAATCTTAAGCTCATCGACTAATGGACAAAGATACACATCCATATTTTTTACTTTGTATCGGCCTGGGACGAGCAAGCTAAGGATGAGATGTCCATTCTTCATAGAAAGCCATGAAGGGACGTTGTAGTTAACAAGGACTATAGGCCACACACTGTAAGAAGTTGAGCGTAGACCGAATGGGTTCACACCATCCATTGCGAGACTGAGCCGAAGATTCCTTGGCTCTCGCGCAAAGCTTGGGAAGGTAGAGTCAATGTGGCTCCATGCGCGCGAATACGTTGATATTCCTTGAACTCCATCCATGGACCTATTCTGCACATGCCACGTTGTCAAGCTTGCCATGCCGAACGTACAAAACATGTGGTTTATGCGGGGGATGAGCGGAAAGTGTCTGAGAACTTTTTGAGGGATGGTTTTCCCTTGCAAGTCCTGTCGATACCTGTGAGCACCACACTTTGGACATGTCTCCATAGTCTCATATTCATCTCGAAACAGTATGCAATCGTTGATACATGCATGAATGTTATTGTAGTCCATGCCAAGCTTCCGTAAAACATATCGTGCATCATCACGAGACTCAGGCATGGTATTTGCAGGTGGTAATATATGATATTTCAATAACGTGAAAAAAATCATAAAACACCTTGAAAAAGCACAAATGTTTGTAATAATAGTGTCAAAAAAAAAATTCAATGAAGCCTATGTGCAAGGTACCTGAATAGCTCGGTCACACTCGTATTGCTCCACCCGTATTTTGCTTGCACACTTAAGAGTGCAAGCAATGTCTTCAACCGAGATACTCGGCACCCATCATATAATGGTATGGATGCTTCCTCTCTAAGCGGATTAGATGTCTCGACATCCATGGGAATCAATGCATCGATCATTGCCTCCATCTCAGGCTCCCAGATTGTAGGTAGGTTTGGAAGGTTGTCTGTCTCCTCTCGCATTGATGGTATAGATTGGCCTTGCGAGTGGTGGATTGGCTCTTGCACTCCATCTATCGCATGCCCACGAACTCTTCTAATTGGCCGCAAAGGATGCACTCCCCCTTGGGACAAGACATCATCCCCCTAGATAGAAAATTTTCCAACAAGACCCAATCTTATTGTGTATGGTTTTCAATTAGCTTGCGAGTACAATGCATGATTAATATTAACTTCTAATTAGCATTTGCTGAAAATCTGCAATCACCTGATCAATGATCTCAGATTGAAACTTGCCAAATCGTCGTATGTGTTCTATAGACAATCGGTGTTTTCGTCTAATTGCCAACTTGCATTGAGAGCAAGGACATGGGACACGCTGATTAAGATACGCCTCGCGATCTTGAACAATAAGACCTTCTTCGTTTTCCATCTTATCTACATTACAGCAAACGAGGCTCAAATGGATAGCTTTACGGAGATGTATGTCAAGTTGCAAGTTGACCATAAGCTCTTGCTTGAGAGGTTTTAGCCTCTGCAAGAGCTTGAGAAGCAAATTTTGTAAAACATTGAGGTTGATATTGATGCATCCATGGTGTTAAAATCTAAACTTCAAGATATAAGAAATGCTTTACCGATTAATGTAAAGAATGCATTGTACATAGTAGTTGAGAGATTTATTGATGTTACATCTCGGCCATATACCATGCTCAAGGATTTGTTTGTCCCGGTAGATAATTATTCGTTATTGTAAAAAAAAAAGCATTGGTTCATAAGGTTCATGAGTCAAAGACTAAATGTTTGGACTTGACTAAAAGATTGGATAATGGCTTAGATGCTAAAAGAAAAAGTGGTGAATATATTACTTCATCATTGCAACAAAAAGATTGGTGACAAGGATGCTATGATGAATGAAGTTCTTCACGAGGTGAATATAGAGTTGAAGGGGATGGAACACGATTCTTCTTTGGGATTTATAAATGGTGATAAGTCTATTATTGAGGTGTCTTCTTGTACAACCATTATACCTTATATACCTAGCTACGGTCTCTAGGTTATGTACTTTGAGTATCTTAGAGGGGCTCTACTAGGATTACTTATATAACTGCACTAGAGGGCTTTGAGTATAAGTAATCCATTTATGAGCATCATTGAGGATCTCTTAGTCTAATAATAAATCAGTCTCAACAAAAAGCATCTTAGAAATGTGATTTTTTTGTCCTAGGTCCATGTATTAAAATTAATGCCATCTATGAAATTTATCAACTATAGTAATAAAATTTATTTTAATCAATTCTACTCATAGTCATAACATTTGAAGAAAATATTATATGCTCAATTTAAGGGATTCTTCTTCTATAACAATACTTTTGGGTTCATTTTGATGAAGTACCGTAATGACCATTAGCTAGGGTATCATTTTCTTTTAGTCCTTCCGTTGACTAGTTGGCATGATTTCTAATTTGTTATGCCTATAAAGTTAATACAAAAACAATGAATTATGCATATCACAATTAGATCCCCCTACTTGGACATTATGAAGGATATTACCAATTTTAAGCCATCTTAAAGAGTCACCAATATACGTGGCCCATGGCAAAGCACATTGCATACCATTATCGATAAGTCTATTATCGTGCATCTTGAATCTCCTAATTAGACTTTATAAAGTGTATGACTAATTTTTAGCCCTCTTAAGGAGTCGATGTAATGGTACCCATAAAAAAACAAAGTGGTTACCATTACCATAATCATGGATATGCTATCATTCCAATATATGTTATCTTTCTCTTTCTCTCCCTCTCTCTCCCTCTCCCTCTCTTTCTCTTGCATTTCCTCTCCCTCTCACAATATATCTTAACACTCTCCAAAAGCAAAAGGGAGAGGGAGAGAGAGAATGCACTCTCTCTCCCTCTCCCTCTCCCTCTCTTTCTCTCTTTCTCTCTCATTTCCTCTCCTAAACAAGAAAAAAAGAAAGTGATTTAAACATTAAACAAGCAAAAGGGAGAGGGAGAGAGAGAATGCACTCTCCCTCCCTCTCCCTCTCCCTCTCTTTCTCTTTCTCTCCCTCGCTCATTTCCTCCCTCTCCCTCTCCCTCTCCCTCTCCCTCTCCCTCTCCCTCTCTTTCTCTCCCTCTCCCTCTCTTTCTCTCTTTCTCTCTCATTTCCTCTCCTAAACAAGCAAAAAAAAAGTGATTTAAACCTTAAACAAGCAAAAGGGAGAGAGAGAGAATGCACTCTCCCTCCCTCTCCCTCTCCCTCTCCCTCTCTTTCTCTTTCTCTTTCTCTCCCTCTATCTCCCTCTCCCTCTCTTTCTCTCTCATTTCCTCTCCTAAACAAGCAAAAGAGAAAGTGATTTAAACCTTAAACAAGCAAAAGAAAGAGAGAGGGAGACTCACCGATGAGATATGGCGAGTGTGGGGCGGCTCCTCTTTGCGATGAAGGCTCCTCCTCTCCTTCGCGAACAACAGCGGTGGCGGCGGCAACTTTTCTTCCTCTCCTTCTCTCACGACGGTCACTCTCTCTCTCGCTCTCGCTGTCAAAACACAAAATGTGGGTGTCACTATTTGTGTCGCTATTTGCGTCGCTTTTGAGATGCAAATAGCGACACCAATAATGACACAAATAGCAACGCCGCTACCCGCTGTCACTAATCCCCGTCGCTACCAGCTCAAATCCTTGTAGTGAATTCAGCGACATAAAGCTCGTCTTGTAGCTCGAGGATTCTCTCAAGCACTTGGAATTGACTTCCATGAGACATTCTCTCCTACACTCAGTTTGTCCACCTTCCGTATACTCATGGCACTCGCTACCCAGTTTGATATGGAGCTTCATCAGATGGATGTTGAGACCGCCTTCCTTAATGGTTTTCTTGATGAAGATATATATATGTCACAACCTCCACACTTTGTTGATCCTCAACACCCTGATTATGTATGTCATTTACAATGAGCTCTCTATGGTTTGAAGCAGTCTCCACGACAATGGAATGCTCGTTTTCACAGCTTTATGCAACGGGCTGGCTTCAATCGTTGTATTACTGATGTCTCCGTCTATACTTGTCAAGGGAAAGATGGCTTGCTCATTCTTGCTTTGTATGTGGATGATATTGTCCTCATGGCTCCTTCTTTATCAGCCATCAACCACATCAAGCAAGAGCTCTCTACAAAATTCAGCATGACTGATGGGGGGGAAATCTCTTATATTCTCGGCATCCGAATTCTACGACAAAGGCCATACTCATTAACTCTTGAGCAATCTTGATTTGCTGACACTATTTTGGCAAAGTTTGATGTGCCAGACTCATCATCTATTCACACACCCCTTCCTATACAGTTTTGAGATCTCTACATATATTCAAAGTCTGGTTCAACTTGTTGGATATACACAAAAGAAACTAGATTATATAGAAGTATTCTTGGGAGTATAAGATATCTTGTATCTTGCACCTGACCAAATTTAAGTTTTGCAGCTGGGATCTTGTCTCGATTTATGCACGATCCAAAGCCGATTCATCATCAATATGCAAAGAGGCTACTTCACTACAGTGCAAGAACCAAAGTCCATGAGAATTGTATACCATACTAATGGAGATAGAACTCTCTCAATCCCAGGGTTTACTGATGCTGATTGGGTTTCAGATCTTCTAACTCGTTGCTCTACAAGAGGATATGTGTTTACATTAGCCGGTGGTCCTATCTCTTGGAGAAGTAAACGTCAATCAACCGTAGCTTCCTCATCATGTGAAGCTAAGTATAAAGCTGCGTCTGATGCTACTAAAGAAGCTATTTGGATCGGTAACTTCTTAAAAGAATTAAATCTACAAGTACAATTACCTCATATTATTTACTCTGATAGCATGGCAGCCATTGACGCATCAAGGAAACCAAAGCAATCTGAAAAGCTGAAGCATCTGAACATACAAGATCACTTTGTTTGTTAGAAAGTCGAAGAAGAAATCATTAGTCTGATTTATGTCAACACCAATAATAATGCTGCAGATTTTCCCACAAAAAGTTTGCAAATGGACAAGCATTACAACTGTTGCTCTATGATTGGATTGGAGATCTGACAATTTTTTATTATGGGGGGTGTTGGCGTAATTAATAAAAAATAATCTTTAAAAAATTAAATAGGCAATCGACACCATGTAACGATACATGTAACGGTGCGATTCAAGAGCACCGCCTATGTAACAACAGAACAATAATAAAAATAAACATTCAGATCTGTGCGCCTATCATCGTCTTCATCAGAGTTTGTTCTGTTCTGTTCTGAAATTAATTACCTGTATTAAGCGCTCACAGGCCTGCCTCTGTTGGATGCCATCTTGATGGACTGCCTCTCTTCGGAGTGCATCCAACAGGCAACCTCTGCCCAGGATGAGATGAAAACCATGATGCCAACGTAGATAAAATACCGAGAATACTGACCAACGACAGCCACCATCTTGGTTGGATTGTTCTGGTGCGCTCCGAAGCCATTAACAGGGTTGCCAAAGTAGAGAAAGAAGATAGGCAAGGCAGCAACCATGAGCAAGGGGCGCACCCAAGGTCCCCAGAAAGATAAGGAAATAGTCCAGCCCATCCGCAAACGCAAAAAGCTTGAACAAGCTGGAGATAGAATGCACCACAGCTCACGTTAATAGTCCAGCCCATCCGCAAACGCAAAAAGCTTGAACAAGCTGGAGATAGAATGCACCACAGTATGCACCACCTCCCCTTCCTTCTTAATGCTGCTCTTTCCACTACTACTGTCATCGAAGGTCGCAGATTCGTCTGCGCAATTATCAGCTTTGATGTCCTTCATTGGGACGTTGCCTTTTTATCCATTCATCGCCATCTCCACATGAGGACCTACGGTAGTACTCGCAGCACCATTAGCGTTGTTTCTCTGCTCTGCTGCTTCAATTGAGCTAATTTTGCGTTAAGGTTGCTATGGGATGCTTCTGATCTGCTGTGAGCTTGTCTCGACTCGTCTGCTTCATTTGGAGACTCTGCTACATCTTCCTGTGTTTTAGCCATGGCCATGGTTTCTAATCCTTTCTTCGACGGAGAATGATATGTAGCAGATCCACGTTCATGTATTTTCGGGTACCTTGATCACCCGATTCTGATCGTGTACTCTATCTATGATTTTCAACTGACCTGATCCTGCTTAGAATCAAAGGCCATTGAACAAACTGCCCAATTAGGCCGCCATCAATACATCATAAGCCGTCAACTTCTTCATTTAGCTTAGAAGCTTTCTTTTTCTTCATGATTAATGCCACTATATTGCTCATCATTCAAAATATGTTGCCAATTTTCCCTGCAATTATTTCATATGTCGTCGACTTCACCTCAAACAAGCCGTTTTATACCATCATTGCCTGTGGTCGTTCCTACAATCCAGCACGTCATCAGCTTGACCCGTAAACTCTATGGCAGTCGCTATCATAGTTGGGATCATTGTGCGATCCACACAAACTCACCGCCAGATTTTGATATAGGGAGTAATACATCAGCCTAAAGGGGACTTCTGCATCTTGTGTAATTGCTTCTTGGCAACAATGTTATGGTTTCTTTCTTGTAGAGGACAAACTCTGCTCACATAGTTTCACAACATCCTCGTGTCTTTGAAGCGAGAGTAGAACTTGTGCTTTCTGCTCTAACAGAACTTTTGAGTAATGACTGATTATTAGTGCCTCATCAAGAAATTGTAGCACAGTTGGTGAATCTGAAAGTTTACTTGAAAGTTTCACTCCTCTTTTGAAAAAGTTGTCTGCTTTGCTAACATTTCTTGATCCCCTCCATAGCTTCAATCTTGAGTTTAGGATCAAATTTCTCAACTGCCTTGTCATCTAAGAGTGTATAGAAGATGTTGAAAGCTAATTTGATTTCACCAAGTGAAAGGTGACAGCTAGCAACACACAACTGTAGACAAAGAAAACTAGAATCTAAAACCATAGCTTCAACACAATTAGCAATATTATTGTTCTCTAAAACACATCCCATTCATAGTTTAAACTGAATGGTAAACAAAAAGACACACACAACAAAAAACAAATTCCTAATGACGGTGACTAATGAGTTCAAATTCCTGGCAAAAAACTCCGCTCTCAGGTTTATAGTAGTGGATGCGTTGTCAGAGGGGTTTTTCTTGAAAGGTCGAATCCACCAAGGATCAGAAGTAGAAGGAAGTAGAGATAAGAGATAGAAGAGAAGATAGAGTATACCCAAGTGGTAAACACTACAAAGACAAAGAAATGAATTGAATCAATATGTATTAAAAGAACCTGGAATCTTCGCACCACTCAGAAGCAATCTCCTGGAGCTTCTTCGTAGAACAAAACGTGCATCAAAATTGCAGCTCCTTGCTGCTTGGAACCCAAATCTGATGGCTCCATTGGCTCTGAAAGGAGGGTAAAACTGTAGGACGCCTGATCAAGGATCTCCTAGATCACTCTTTCTTCTTCTTTGCTTCAATCTGTAGTTTTCAATCTGTTTACAGCGATCGCGACGCGCGCGATTTTGTCAATCTATCCCTCTTGTGAAAATCCCTTAATTGACTAAAAAAGCAACTAGCTTTTTGCATGCCATCCTAATCTAGAAGCTTTTTTCTAACTTTTTTGGATTTTTACAAAAAATGGCACAGAGCACATTGACTCTCTAGATCAATAAAGAAGTCGGATGATGATGCATTCCATACTTTTTCATACTATGTCCTCATAATATCACGACATCCACCCCCTCTGAACCTGCACATCCTCCGAATGGGCTACAACTACCCATCCTCATCACCACCAAGCTCAACGATCAACCCGATCTCCTCATCTTTTGCAAAATCATCTACAATATCCACATCCTCATCTACTTCATATCATGCCTCAAGTCCATCATAAAATTCATCATCCAACTCCTCAACTACATAGGTTGCATCATCTCTCCTCTTGAATAGTGTAATTCTCTTTCCTCCTACAATCGAAATCCGCAAGGCCATACCATCAAGCTGTGCTAAGGAATGCATAGCATTGTCATGGATATACTGCACCAAATAAGGCCCAAACGATCATCTTGAAACCTTGCAGATAGCATTGTACTAGTTGTCTAGACTATTGTCATAGAACAACACCCAATCTCCCTCCTCAATCTCTCTAGGTCTCAATCTATGTATGTTATCAAATCAGTCTTTGCTACAAATTATGGCATCTTTGAGCTTCTAGACAGCTCTCTCAATATCCTCAGATCCCCTCTCCAACTGACAAATACGAAGAGCCAAAAGATCCTCTCTAGTCATCTCATCCTACTGCCACAGTAAAGTACTCCAAGTGAATGTGGAAGTCTCTGTAGGCATGACTGGTCTGTCTATACATCAATTCAGTTGACACGTAACATGTGGTCACATTGTGGGTAGTGTGATCAGCCCATAAGGCATAAGGCAACAATCTAGGCTACTCCCTAACCCATCCATCGTATGCTTTGGCCAAGGCTTTCACAATTGGTAGATGGCCTCTCTAGCTCTTCTCATTGCCTTCTAGATTATATGCTGAAGTTAAAGCAAGTTTAATGCCAAGGCGAGAGAAAAACTCCCTAGCCTCATCAGCATCCAACTCACCTCTATCTGCTATAATTTTCCCAATGCAACCATACCTACAAATAACATGCTTCAACATAAACTTATAGACCATTGAAGTAGTCTTCGTCCTCAATGCTGTTCCTTTCACCTGATTCATGAGATCCTTTCACGCCAAAACAATGTAACACATTTGCCACAATCCAACAAGCATAGTAATCAAATCAAGAACCCACTTGTAGTGGATACATAGCGGGTAAGGTAGGGTGAAGCTCATCTCTATGCCTCATTGAAAAAATAACTGACAATCGGCACATGTCTCAACAAACTGTGAGATATCTCTATACATGACTCTCCATCAGTAGTGCTCTGTAATATTCTCATATGTCGCCCAAACAACTCTATGTCCTACCCAAAGACTTTTATGAAACTCTTTCATGATTCGCACATGTGAAGCTCTGTTGCATACAACTCTCAATGGCTATCCTCCTCGCTTCTGTGGATGCTTCCATAGCAACCCACTCCACAAGAAGATACCATAAGCTTTTCTCTTGACCTTCTTGAAGTTCGCATCTAGTGCTTGAAAATTCAAAATTCTCAGTTGGTTATTTCTGTTTGCATAATTAGCGTGTGTTGCGATCTCTGTAAATAGGCTGAAAACTACAGATTGAACTGAAAGAAGAAGAAATAGTGATATGGGAGATCCGTGACCAGGTGTCATGGAGTCTTATCCCCCTTTCGGAGCCAACAGAGTCATCAAATTTGGGTTCTGAGCAGCAGAGAAGGAGGTGTAATTTTGATGCACGTTTTGTTCTATGAAGAAGCTCCAGGAGATCTAATGCCTGGAGATTGCTTCTGAGTAGCGTGAAGATTCCAGGTTCTTTCAATACATATTGATTCAATTCATTGTGCTTTATCTTTGTAGTGTTTACCACTTAGGTATTCTCTGTCTTCTCTTCCATCTCCTATCTCTACTTCTAATCCCTGGTGGATTCGACGCCAGCCCCTGATGAATGATGCAATCAAGAGGCAAGCGTTAGAATGAGTTCAAAAGTACGTGAGAAGAGAGAAGACAAGAATCAAGGCTGAGAACGAGCTCGCAGCAGAAGCCTCCTTTGACGTCCTAAAAGCACTCTTTACATAAGTCCCCATGGCGACTCAAGGTCCCCTTCCTAGTCAGATTCGTCCTGGAAATATTGATGATAGGCCAACAAATGTAATCCCATTGCCAATTTTTAAGGGAGAGTACAATGAAGAACATGATCTTCATGTAGCAAAATTTATGATAGCATGTGTGGCTAACAATGCCAGAACCCCTGAGCATTGATTAGCAATATTCCCTACCACTTTCAAGGGCGCGGCGTTTTAGTGGTATGAGAGACAAGCAGCATAAACTTTTGGCACATGGGATAAGCTGAAGTTGGCCTTCCTCACTAAATTCAGGCATAAAGGTTTTGAAGAGCGGATGCGAGAGGAGTTCATGAACCTAAGTCAGTCCTCTGGAGAAAGAGTAGAAGCTTATGTCTCGCGAATGGAATCCAACCTGAAGAGATGGACTAACCATCATTTGGACAAAGGCATCTAGAAAGGAGTGTTTCTTAGAGGTCTACAACCAGAACTTCGCAAATTCGTGGAATTGAGAAGACCAATCAATTTGCAAGCTATAGTGGAAGGTGCAAAATTGTATGATGAAGTTGAAGCAAGGTTGTCAATGACTCCAAGAAGAGGATTCTTACCTCCTCCCATGCCAGGAATGGTATACCCACCAAATGCAATCCAGGGGACAGTTCCCTATCCCTATTCCCAGATGCAAACAATGTCGCAGTATAATGCACAGACGACAGTGCCTCAAATGATGGTTCAACCCCAACAACATTGGCCTCAAACAGTTCCTCCAATGGCGACTCAACAACAATGGAACCCTACCAGCTGGAATCAACAACCCCAAGTCTCAATAGGAGCTCTGAATCAGAACCAGAATAGAGCCTCTGGATCAACCCAATGAGTGTATGCAGTAATTACAGAAGCTTCCCAAAACCCTACTACAAGTACTTCAAGAGGTGAAAATCTAAAGGAACTCAATTGCAAGTATCAAGAAAGAGCTTATGGATGTGATTACAGAGCAGCTACATACACTGAAGGTGAATACCGCCAATATATCCACCCCTGTGGGAGCTAGGAGAGATGTAATGTGTTCTAATACATGGTGCGAAAAGTGTCATCAAGCAAAACATTTAGCCATTGAATGTACCCAAAAACCAACCATTCATGGAGTCTTTTGTTCCTACTGTTTGCGGAAGAACCATACAGAGGATATTTGCTCTCTTAAAGAGATGCACGAACGAAGACAAAAAGATGAAAATGCAAGATTCAACTTGCTAGAAGCCAAAATGACAACACAGTACATTGGACCAAAGCCTAGGGAGTTTGGTCCTAATTTTGGTCCAATGAGGTTTCCCTCTCAAAGTTATAGAGGATGACAGTTTGGCAATGGTCGGAGATCAGAGGTGGAATGTTACAGATGTGGAGAAAAGGGTCACATCACCCTGAATTGTCCAAACCCTAGAAGATCTATGGATTATAAGCCCTTATGTAGCCGATGCAAAGGAGAAGGCCACACTGCAAAAGACTGTCCAAGTCCAGCCCCTATCAAAGCCAATGCCACTGATAGCCAACATAAGGCACAAGAGCTTGCCTCCAATTTGGTAGAGTTGGAAGTTGCCGCTATCATGTGCGCCAAGAAAAAGGAACCAGTTGTCCAGAAAGAGAACAACTCCCCTGCCAAGACTGTGAAGTTCAACCTGCCAACAAAGGGATAGAGCAGTACAAGACATAACAGTGTAGTACAGAGCATTGTAGTGCCACAGAGAGTCACAAAGATAGTCCCAGAACCAAGACCAGAGGTCCAGGAGAAAGATTATACAGAAGGACCTCCAAAAACAGAGGAAGTGCTGATACTGACATTGCTAGAAGAAAAAGGAAAGATGAAAATGGGTGTAGCCCCATTCTCCAACAGGTTGGAGAAGCCCATGGATCCTATCAAAGAATATGACTTAGTAAAATACCTAGACACTTTTAAACCAAACTTAACATTCTGACAGTTGCTGATGCTATCTCCCACTGCCGAAAGAAATTCAAAAGCATCTTGACAAGAAGACTTGGACTAAGGATTGCTCCTTCAACATCGACCAAGGCCAGTAAGGCCCCAGAGCCTATAAAGGAAGTAGATGTGGATAATGCCTTCCTAGATCTTGGAACCCCAAAGATTAGTGTATGGATAGAAGGATGCTTTATTTCAAATGCATTGATTGATGGAGGCTCATCACTAAACATAATGACGGATGTGACAATGAAGGACTTAGGGTTGCAAGGAATTCAACCTACACAGTGGCTTATCAGATTGGCAGACCAAAGCGGAATTAAACCGTTGGGCATCCTCCCATACGTAAAAACAACCCTTGCAAGAAAAGATTATTGGCTGACCTATCTAGTGGTTAAACCAATTTCTTATGGGACCTCATACCCTTTGTTGTTGGAAAGATCTTGGCTTTTTGAAGCGAGAGCCACGATGACAAACCGGTTCAAAGGTAGAGCCATATATAAACATTGTCTTGAGAATTTAAGTCCATGGTATGAAATTAGAAGGAAAGTAGTAATCTGATGAGTTCAATAGAATGCACACATGGCATGTTGAGATGAGAATTCCAAGATAGTTTATTCATGGAGTGACTTAATTGTGGGTGCAATGACAAGTGTTGAACATGACTAGAAGAGGATAAAGTACCAAGTCAATTTGAAACTTGGGCAAGTGTAGGTTTTGGTGTGCAAATCGGATACTAGATGCATACATAGAGAGTATCGGAAGGTCCCCAAGAACAAAAAAACTCTACTTAAGCTCAAAAAGCAAGAAGATAGATTTACAAGACATGAAGAAAAGAGACATAATGGGTACAATCTCCCCCCATGCTTTGTGTGAGCACTTTACAAGGCATGTATTTATAAATTTATTCATCTTAAAGCTAAAAAATAGCCGAATTTTACAATTAGCATGCTTGAGCTTTTGCGTTTGTTTTTTTCTAAATAAAGAATAAAGCGGTTGGGCAGCCTAAAAGTCAGGATATGCCCAAATACAATGTTCAATAATTAAATATTTAAACCATGTGTCCATGTGTATATAAAATAATAAATATTTATTAAGCACTTCAATAAATAAGCGTGCCTAAAGAAATATTAACACCATACCTTTAATGATAAGATGCTCACCCATAAAAAATGATAATTTCTTTTAGGTAATTTGAATACATATTATTGCCCATTTCTTCACAACGCCACCGCTGCCTGCTCTACACATCAACTGAAGCATTCATAATTGTTAGAAAATAATAAAATTAAAATGACAAAAGTGAATACCTAGCAATTTTCAGCTACAAAATAAATAAATAGATTGGAACTGTGTCCTAACCTTAATTTAATACGAGTGCACTCTAAACTCATAAATGTCCATTAATTTAAATATGTATTTTGTGGAATCACCCACGTGCATATTAAATTAACTTGACACCCAAAAAGGACAGGGGTTCCCGTCATTGATTTTGTGAATGATCTTGAAAGGTCCATAAAATCTAGGAGCTAACTTTACAACAGGGTATTTGTCAACACTTTGTAATCTTCGCTTTTCAATGCGTAACCAAACATAACCATCAACTTTCAAACTCATAGCTTTTTTTTTCTTGTTAACTTGTTTCGTATATGATTGCTGGGCTTTCGCGATCATATATTTAACTTCATCAAAAATAGTAGCATGCATGTTAGCAATAGCATCAGCAGCTTGAACTTTATTTGACAATGATGTAACTGGTGTAGGCAATCTATATCCATAAATGATTTCAAATGGTGCTTTGGGTGTAGCTGTATGTGGTGTGTTATTGTATGCAAACTGAAGTAGATGTAAATGTGCATTCCATATTTGTGGTTTTGAAATTGTGTATGCACGCAAAATATCTAAAATTGTACTGTTAGTAGCTTTTGTTTGCCCATTTGTTTCAGGATGAAATGCAAATGAAAAATCAATCTTTGTTCTTAAATTAGTAAACAAAGTAATCCAAAAATTATTGCAGAATCTAGAATCACGGTCAGAAATAGTAACTTTTGGCAATCCATGATTAGTGAAAACAATTTTCAAAAACAATTGAGCAGCTTGAGATGCAGTTAACGTTTTTTTGCATGGAATGAAATATGCTTGTTTGCTAAACC
Organism: Lygodium microphyllum; assembly: GCF_053477565.2. Classification (NCBI taxonomy): domain Eukaryota; kingdom Viridiplantae; phylum Streptophyta; class Polypodiopsida; order Schizaeales; family Lygodiaceae; genus Lygodium; species Lygodium microphyllum. The sequence continues at coordinate 9,884,757 of NW_028229514.1, forward strand.
TATCGACAATAGTCCAAATCATATCGTGATTAACTTTAATGTTAGGTAAACCAATGATAAAATCCATTGAAATCTATTCCCATGGTCGTTCTGGAATTGGTAAAGGCATTAATAAACCATATTGTTTACCATGGTGTCATTTAACTCTTTGGCAAATTAAACATTCAAATACAAAGTTAGATACATCAGGTTCCATGTGTGGCCAATAAAATCTTCAATCAGTGTATGCAAAGTAGAAATAATTCCTCTATGACCTTGATATGGGGGACAATGAATTTTGTGCAAGACAAATGATTGAAATGGAACAGTTACACATAATCTTTTTTCATAAAACATAAATCCATTAGTGTAAGACAATGAATCAATTGGAATCTAGTTATTTGCAACTAATTTATTCCTATCAGCTTGAAAACTAAGGTCTTGGTTATAGGTTATTTCATAGGGAGAAGAGAATCAAAAGATATCACAGAGATATTATGAATACTCGGTTTTCTACTTAAAGCATCGGCAACAACATTCTCTTTTCCGAGTTGATATTGTATGAGTGGATGAAAACTTTGAATAAAAGCAGTCCATTTAATGTGTCAGTCAAATATGTGTGGTTGACTAAGGAGATGTTTAATACTTTGTTGATTAGTTTTGATCATCAATTCAGATTCCATTAAATAGTGTTTCCATTGATGTAAAGCTTGTACTGCAGCTAGCAATTCCTTATCATAGGTAGAATACTTAAGTTCAGATTGTTTATGTTTACAGCTAGACTAGGCTATGGGATAGGAATCTTGCATAATGACTACTCCTATTCCAGATCCACTAGCGTCAGTGACTACTAGGAAAAATGGTCTATTGAAGTTAGGTAATTGCAACACAAGAGCATGAGTTAAAGCATGTTTCAGTAAATCAAAGGACTTTTGTTAATTGTCGGACCAATGATAGACAATGCATTTCTTTAATAATTTTGTTAAAGGTAATGCAAGCAATGAAAAATTTCTCATAAATTTTCTGTAAAAGCTAGCAAGACCTAAGAAAGAACATAATTCGTGCACAATCCAAAATTGCTTCTATCTTTTTAGGGTCAACTTTAATACCTTCATATGAAACAATATGTCCTAGGTATTCAATTTGTGTTTGAAAAAATTCACTCTTTTTGTGATTAGCATATAATTGATTCTCTTTTAATAATTTGAAAACCAAAAATAAATATTCATTATGCTCATTTTCATTATTACTGAAAACCAATATGTCATCAAAGAAAACAATGACACAATGCTGATGCTTCAAAAATATGAGATTCATTATATGACTGAATGTGGCTAGTGCATTAGTTAAACCAAAATGCATAACAAGGAATTCATAGTGTCCAAATTGTGTTCTAAATACAGTTTTAAAAATATCATATGTGTCCAATTGTACTTGATGGTATCCATATTTAAGGTCTATCTTGCTAAATATTGCAGAACCTTGTAGTTTGTCCATAAGATTGTCTACCCTAGGAATCGGATATCTATTCTTAATAGTGATCTTATTTAGGGCACAATAATCAATGCACATCCTATAGGTATTGTTTTTCTTCTTCACTAATAGGACAGGTGCACCAAATGGAGAACTACTGGGTCTAATGAGTCCTCGGGTTAACAATTCTTTAACTTGGACTTGAATTTCTTTCTGTTCAATTTGGTTATGTCTATATAGTGCTTTACATGGTGGTTATGATCCAGAAATTAGGTCTATTTTGTGATCTTTGGGACGTATAGGTGGTAAGCCAAGTGGTAAGTTAGTAGCAAAACAATCTTCAAATTGTGAAAGAAATTGTGCGTGCTTAGGATGCATTTGATTTTCTTTAACTTCAATTTCATTCACCCATATTAAGTAGGATTTGCTACTTTTTCACAATGCATGTTTAGCCTGTGTATGACTAAGCGATGGAAATTTATCGAAAGTGTGCATACCATGCAATGTGATTTGTTTTCCATTAGAATGAATCTTCATTGAATCCATGGAATAATCTATATCAGGATTATACTAATGACGCCAAGGCATTCCTAAGATAATGTCACTAGATTGTAAAGGCACAACTAAGAAATTTCTACATTCAACATAATCACCAATTTTAATTTCTAAGTCATGCACTTCTTGTCTTCCATTGTATCTAGTGCCTAAGAATGCAGCCATGATGCGATAATGAGAAGAAACAGTATGTAAATTCAATTCTTATGACCAATTTTGCAAAAATAAAGTCGTGTGTGCTCCCATCATCATGTAAAACAATCTTTTCTTTACCATGCACAAGACATTTCATCGTTAATAAAGAATGGAGATTTTGCATACCTGGTAAAGTATCTAAAGTAGTACCAATATCGTCATCGTCTTCCGTGAAATCTGGCATTTCTTCATGTTCTTCATCTTCAGTCGCTCCCAAATAGTTGATGTGAATAGTTGGCTTTTTGGATTGACAATTCGTCGCTAGATGTCCAGGTTGATGGCATTTGTAACAGACTATGGATTTGGCCTTAGACACATTATTGGTAATAGCGAGAAGTTTAGGAATATTGGGAATTGGTTGGAAAGATGGCTTAGGGTTTGGATTTTTGTTTGATGGTAAAGCAGGGGGTCCTGTCCAGGTTTTACGAAATGAAGATGGAAGGAAACGAATTTGATTGAATCTTCGAAAATTTGAATTGAATTATTTTGAACCAACGTTACCATTAGTTGGAAATTGTTGTGGTCGCTTCTCTCGTCCTCGAATTTTGTCTTCAATATCATGGGCTAAGGAAATTGCATTTCGAGAGTCGTTGGCTTGAACATGTTCACCTCCGCATAAAAATTTCCAAGTAAGCCAGACATAAACTTGTGTTTATGGGTTGCCTCACGTACATCTTCAAGCATTTGAAGTTACAATAAAGCATTCCAAAAACGCTCAGTATATTGTGAAATAGGCTCACGATCCCTCTGTTGCAGAAGATCCCACTGTTTGATTGCTTTTTCGTGGAATTGGGGTGGAAGAAAATTCTGCGAAAATTTCTTTTGGAAAGTCTCCCAAGTAGTAGGACAATCAATGCTTTTGCGAACAACAATCTACCATAGGGATGCTCTGTCCACTAAATGATTAGTGACACACTTAATTTTGTCTTTCTCAACATATTGTTCTTCATGAAAATAATCATCAAATTGATTGATAAAAGAAAGTATAGTATTTCCATCGCATGACCCATTGAAAGTACGAAATTTGAAATTTATTTTACTTATCTTTGTTTCTTTCCGAATAGATTGTGCTTCAAGTGTCCATCTTGGTTGGCGGTAGATTGTTGCAGACTGGCCAATTGAGCTTGCAAAGTTTGACGAGCTATTCATTCCTCTTGAAGCTACATCATAATTAGGTCCAATTTTTGCTCCATCGTTGGCTCCGGTAAATCACTTTCGGTCAAAAATCTTCCATGGTTTGATCAGACATCCTGCAAAATTTCAAACAACTTCACACACTCGAAATCTTGTTAGCGGCATGAGCGTAGCTCAAAGTCGAGTTTACAAGGCTTATTTCTCTTCTTCTTTTTTAATGGCTTTTTGCAATATTTCTTCTTTGCAGATGCTGAATTTGATGTCACAGTCTTCTTCCAAGCGTATACTTCGTGCGTGCAGACTGTATGTAGCAATCTGTTTGCTGGAATTGAACTCCGTAGGTGTGAACAGGAGCTTGCCGAAAGGTTGAAAACGAGTTCATGATTGTTTCTGTGGGAACTGCTGCTAGGAGAAGATTTAAAGAGGATAATTGTTTTAAGCTTTGAAAAAGCTTAAGGATTTAACTTTTTTGTTTCAAGACGGTAGCATGTCCTGATCACGATCGACGTCGTCAAGTGTATCCTACCGCCGTTGTCGTTAAATTTTTGGAGATTAAGCTTGATAGTCACACTAATTGAAAATTTCTTATCTCTTTCTTGTGAGAACAGAAGACTTGATGAAGAAGCTTCCCACGTGGTCCTCCACCTATAAAGGCTGTTCCTTCGCAATCCAACAGTGTAGCATGGGGTTCTTCACTACCAAGTATGCGTTGGTATTGACAGATTTCCGTGAGGTTGACTGCAGAGCTTGATCATTCGAGGAACTCCACCTTCACATGACATGGTAAGCGATTGGAAGCCCTCGATCTCAGCTTCGCTCTGATACCACTGATGCATAGATCGAATGTTGTACGAGTACGTAGCGAGCATCAGAAGGTCCCCAAGAACAAAAGAACTCTACTTTTGCACAAAAAACAAGAGAGAAAACTTGCACGACATGAAGCAAAAGACTAATTGGGTACAATCTCCCCCCATGCCTTGTGTGAGTGCTCCAGAAAGCATGTATTTGATATATTATTAATCTCCAAGCTCAAAAAATAGCCCAAATTTACAACTAGCACGCTTTAGCTTTTGTGTTTGCTTTTGTCCAACTAAAGAATAAAGCAGTTGGGCGTCCAAAGAGTCGGGTTGTGCCCAAATACAATGTCCAATAATAAATATTTAAATCGTGTGCCCATGTGCATACAAAATAGTAAATAAATGTCAAGTGCTTCAATAAATAAGCACGTCAAAATAAATATAGGCGCCACGCCTAAGATGCGTGTCCTAAAAGATGATAATTTTTTCTAAATAACTTGAATACACGCTATCGCCCAGTTCTTCCCAACGCCATTGCTGCTTGCTCTACACATCAACTGAAACATTCACAATTGTTAGAAAATAATAAAATTAAAGCGACAAAAGTGAATACCTAGCCGTCTTCAGCTACAAAATAAATAAATTGGTTAGAACTCAATCCTAACCTTAATTTATTATGAGTGCGCACTCTAAACTCATAAACGTCCATTAATTTAAAGATGTATTTTGCAGAATCACCCACTTGCACATTAAATTAACAAGGTGCCCGAAAAGGACAAGCGTCCCCATCGACTTTTTGTACAAGGAATCCACCTTGTGTATGAGCCCCAGAAACAAATATAATTTTACGGAATCCACCACCAAACCTCATGGAATCCACCGTGGAATATGCCTCCTAGCATCAGTTAAAGACCTGTAGACATTGTGACCAAATCCACCACCCACTTAAAATCAAGAGACAATGGATATGTGGGTTGCAATCCATCCCAATGTCTCACAAATGAATACATTTGACATGTCGTACATGTTTTCACAAAGTGAGCAACATCCTTATACATACCCTGCCACCAATATATTTCTTTTATCTTTGTAAAAGTACCCCAAATACCTCTATGACCAGCCCACAAGCTTTCATGAAATTCTTGCATTACTTTTACTTATGAAGCTCTGTCACCCAAAACTCGCAATGGCATACCCTGTTTCTTTTTAGCATGTTTCCATAAGTATCCAACGATTAAAAAAAAAACCATACGCTTTCCTCTTGATTTTCTTAAACTCCTCATCTGACCATTCATCTCTCTTTGTTAATGTACTAGGGTATTGACCAATTCTCAGCCACTCTCCTGCATATTTGTCTTCCAGAAACACTTCTACACAAGATACAAAATATCTAAAGTGTCTCCTCTTTATTGTCCAAGCTTCTGTTAATGCTGTAGCAACACCTTGCATTCCTAAATTCACTCTTGAAAAATCATTTCAAGCCATAAGAAAGTCATATTCTTCCTCCTCATCCCTCATCCCATCTTCATTCTCATAACGTGCTCAAGATAACATGTCTGCCACACTGAGTTATCTCTTCCTGCAATATGCTGAAATTCAGGATCCAAAGATTTGATGTATGCAATCCACCGGAGCATAGCAATGTCTAGAGTAGCACAACTAGTAATCATACCCAATATCGGCAAACAATCGATCTCAATGACTACATGAGCACCCATAAAATAATCCTTATCACATTTAAGGGTTGTCACAATTCCCCATAATTCTCTTTTAACCTGTGGATATCTTCTCTGTTGTTCAGTCAATACTTTAGCACCAAAGTGAATTGCAAATCTTTGCCCTTCCTCATCATCTTGCCCAATTGCCCATCCAATCCCGATTGGGCTTGTATCAACAATAATAATGATAGGCTTCCCATGTGAATAGTAACACTTTCTCAATGTAGGAGCAGATTTTAAGAGTTGCTTCAATTTCTTCATTGCTTTCTGATGCTTTCTTTCCCAATGAAATTTATGACCTTTCCTTAGAAGCTGATAAAGAGCATTGGCTACATGTGCAAAGTGAGGAATCCATATCAAATAGAACATACATACACCCAAGAATCTACTCACCTCTGATACATTCGTGCATACATCTTGCATTCTATCAATCCCATCTATTTTTGCTGGTAATGGCCTTCACCCATAAGGTCCACACATATGCCCAACCATCAAAACCTCTTCAACTCTAAAGATAGACTTTTATCCAGAAAGAGTTAAATGCACCTCTTCTAGACGTGTCAAAATTCTCTCACAATCCAAAATATGGTCTGCAACAAACTTTCTGCATCCATGTGCATCCATCTCTTGATTCTTTTCATCCACTACACACCCTTTGATTGGAACATCATCCAAGAAGGGTATAGTCAATTGTGGTATAAAATCCTTGAGTACCCTATTCATAGCATTTGTCATGTGTGCCACTAAGTTTGTTGCTCCCTGTGGGAGAGTACACATCCGTACTAACCCCAAGGGAGTCTTCATGGTTGTGATATCCCTGCTTTCAATTGCAAGCTGAAACTGATCATAACCCGAGTAAAGATCACCCAAATAATAGATCGCTCTGCCTACTAAAGCCTCTGCAAATTCATCAACCACAAGATATGCACCCACATTTCTCATGGTTACTTTATTGATCGGTTGCATATCTTGAATAAATCTCAAAGCCCCATTCTTTTTGGGCACAGTAAACCAATGATTTGAGTACGAGGCTGAAGAAGGCTCCAAGATCTTCATGTGAATCTTTTCATTTAGCAAATCCATCAGCTTTGGCAAGTAAGATTTAGGCACTGGAATAGGCCTCAAGTTCCATGGTACATGTGGCACCGTTGTCAAAGAGATCGTGCGAGAGCTGCAGAACACGGGGTTCAAGGTATAGCAAGAAATGAGGCTAACAAGAAGAAATCGAATATTGGATGTCAAAGTTCACTATATTCCTTGTCTTAATCGTAGAGTTATAATAAAGAAACTGATCAAACCCATGTTCTTGATATGCTGTCATGAACAGTTTTAGTATTTCAACAAGTACAGCACCAGTAAAGACTTGCACGTGGTCGATCAGCAAGAAAAGACCATTCTCAATGTCATGCAGCATTCAAAGAGTTAAGATTCTGCTTTGTAGTGTCTGGCTTATGCTCATGAAAGTACATAATACCTCCCATGTAAAGACAGAAAAGGGCCACTTCAGCATGCCTAATATCTGGTAGCATTCATTAAAATATACCACAGAGAGTCTGCTGAACGTAGAAGTACTTAGAGTGCCATTTCTGCTCTTCGACTCTTCTTCTCCAGTAAATCAGACAAGGAAATCAGAGCTCCACCAAACCAATAGATCATTAAGTGTTGACTAAGCCTTCCCACAAGGCTGAGAAACTGTCAAACTTTCTGAAGTCCTTTTTTGCTTTCAATAATTGCCGTTACTTCAGGTTGTTGACAGAAGTAGGTAGGGACCGCAATTTATTCCACTGAACAGACAGGTCTTGAAGATTTTTCAGATTGAACCCAAGTTGGGAAGGCAGGTATGAAAGCTTATTCATGTCAGCCCTCAGTGACACCAAGGAGCTGCACAGCAAAATACTTTCTGGTAGAGCTTTTGGAGAACAACAGGGACAAGCTGCATCACAATGGGAGCCGTATCTTCAGTAAAGCACCACACAGTTTCATTCAAAGTCTCATTGATTGAGGCCCTCAGGCGAGAATCATTTGCATCATCTCAGTCCAACATGTACAGCCCGAATGTGACGTTGTACAGGAAGATCTTGCGATCTATCCAGTTATACAACCTCTTCATCGTATTTTGCCGTTGCATCCGATAGTGAAACGGTTTGTTTGCTCCTGGGGGTCGAAATTTTTTGTAGATTGAGGAAAAAGCAGCGGCTCTGAACAAAGAGGAAGATGTGCACCTACAGAAAAGCTAAGGGGCCGGCATGAACTCGTCGGCGTCTGTCTCTCCTGCGTGCAGCGCTAGGAAGCTGCCGGCAAGAACCGATGTCCCGATGATCAGCTGCCTCTTGATCTAATGAGAGTGAACGAGTCTCGGACGTCCCGACCAACCACCATAGAAGACCGTCAACGCTCTATATACAGACACTCTACGAGCATGTAAGCCCGGACTACTGTGCATCTCGTCAAGGTTCTCATTCGAAGAGTTGACCACGGCATCCACTTCGAGGTTCCAGGGGTGATCACGCCAAAGGTAGAGCTTGGAGTTGATTTCATGGTCGACAGGGAACATGAGGAATCATAGCCTTCATAAGACTTTCCATCCGTCCAGAGGAATCGTCTTATAACTGCATTATTAAACCAACAAGGTCATGGTGACGTTGCGCAGGGATACTGAGCTCCATTCCGAGTTGCACAGCGCTGGCCCTCGTCGTCGTGGTCCCTGCTTTTTTCTGATCGAGGAGTGAGCATTGCGTCCCCACTGTCGATGGAGGCCCTGGCAAAAAAGTGGTGCTCCGCATAGTAGTAATATCCCTGCTTTCCAAGGCAAGCTGAAACTGATCATAACCTGAATACAAGTCACCTAGTGAATAGATGGCTCGTCCTGCAAAAGCCTCAGCAAATTCATCCACAACTGGACCTGTACCCACATTCCTGATTGTCACTTTGTTCACGGGCTGCATATCCTGAATGAATCTCAAAGTACCATTCTTCTTTGGTACAGTAAACCACCTGTTAGAATAGGGTGCAGAAGAGGGCTCCAGAATCCCCATTTTAATCTTCTCATTCAGCAACTCTATCAGCTTTGGCAAGTGTGCTTTAGGCATAGGTATAGGACGTATATTCCATGGTACATGAGGAACAGTGAAGATAACCATAGGTGCTACCAATTCGGGACTAATGCAGCCAATTTCATGTGGAAAGAAAGCAAATGCCTTACCATGACGTCCAAGCATCTCTCTAAAACATTCTTTTTCCACTGGAAGCAAAAAATCTTCATTTCCAATCTTCAATTTTGCAAGTGTTTCAGCTGTAAACTTATGTCCAATATTTATAGGATCCCTCAACATAGGCTGCTTCATAGCTTTTTCAATCTGCTCATCACTATCAGAAGGAAGCGGACCTGCAACCGGCTTAACCTTCTTATCAACTGTTTTATATTTTGTGTCAACCTTGGCATCATTCAAGCACTCTTTCCTTTGCTGCAATTTCTGCAAATTTTCAGCATCTTTCAACTCTGTTGGCTGAAAAATTTCAGCCTTTAGCTCTATGGACTGCATGGGTGCAGCCTGAAACTCTGTATGCAGAAATTTTTCTGCATTCAACTCTGTTGGCTGAATAAATTCAGCCCTCGGCTCAATGGACTGCATAGACGCATCCTGAAACTCTGTATGCAGAAATTTTTCTGCATTCAACTCTGTTGGCTGAAAATTTTCAGCCTTTAGATCTATGGACTGCATGAGTGCAGCCTGAAACTCTGTATGCAGAAATTTTTCTGCATTCAACTCTGTTGGCTGAATGGATTCAGCCCTCTGCAATTCTGTTAGCTGATCAAGATCAGCCATAAATTCAGTTTGCTGAGTTTTCTCAGCCTCTAACTCTGTTTGCAGCATAAAACCAGAAATTTCCTGAAACATATCCAAGGTTTGCACAGGTATGATCTTTGAACCCTTACATACATCAGTTTTCAGCATTGCACTCATCTCAAACAATGTATCTGCATAAGACATCCCTTCATACAATCCATCCACATGCTCTTCTGCTTGCAAAATACCTGCATTCTTCAACTCTTTCTCCTTACGACCAATGTACTGCCTGGCAGCTCTAGGCAAATCTGAAATTTTCTGATAACTTACCGAACTATCTGAAGTAAACCCAACAAAGTTATTGGAGAAAGACTGGCTGCCAGGAGGCGAGATCTCCTCTTTGCTCCGCTCCGTACCACTGGCATCTTGCAAGACAGCGGTACCTAATGAAAATCCAACTCCTTCGCAGGTAGTGGTGCCTCACGCAAGGAGTCCCTGTTTCTCGGATGATTTACCCCAACAGTCATAAACTGAACAGATCGCATACCATCTTTACTGCGTATCCGCGCATAAGCTGATCCGTCATCCATCACTTTTGTTTCCATTCTTGCTTCTGTAATGAAAGGCTGTCCAAGAATAATCGGATAAGAGCATGAATCCTGAACAAAGCAATGATAATCCTCTTCAACATTACCAATAGAAATTCTAATATTCGGACAAGCAACATACATATCACCAGAAGTATTATTGGCGGCTCTCATGCGCCAGCCATGCTCTGCATCCATAGGCCACTTGCCACTCTCATAAACACCTCGAGCAATAAGATTAATCTCAGAACCATGATCAACTAAAGCAATCAAGGGAATTTATTTCTCTCCAATCCTTACCACTGTCTCAGTGGTTGCTCTAGCCCAATGACTTCGTGAAAAATGGCTGCGAGGAATGAGAATAGGGGTCTCATCATCTTCATACTGCATAGGCTGTACTATTTTCTCCGATTGCGGATTAACAGAAGCATTCTCAACCATCACTGCATCATCATGCTCTTCTCCAAGAGCTACATGCCACAATCCCTGTAAAGCAGGTCCTTCCATCACATGTTGTTTCCTCCGCAAAAGATCCTGCATCTGATCCTGTATTTCTCTTCTAGCAATCCCAAGAGCCTCTCCAACAGTAAAAGTGACTTCACTATTCAAAATTCTTTCATGAAAAATCTTACTCATATCCGTTTGTATATCAAGGTCTGACAAGAGCTTGAATCCTGGCTCTTTTCTTGGTTGCCTCTTTTCCTTCTGCTTGTCTTCCATTGGTTGATCAGAACCTGTTTGAGTTGGAGAATTTGGCTTAGGTGGAGCAGGTGGTGAAACAAAGTCACCCCCTCTAGTCTTTTTGGAGGAGCTAGGACCCTCCTCATCTCTTCTTCTCTTTTCCTCAACCATGGTATCTAAACCCTGCGTTTTAGCAATATAAGCAAAAATAGAATACCTGTCAACAGGAGAATCCCATCCTGTTTCTCCTCGGATGCTAGAGCCCACACAAGTCATAGTAGCAGTTTGAACTTTCCCTCTTCTCGCTATCTCCAAGGCAGAAGACCATAAAGCAGAGTCTCCATCAGATTTCTGCTCAAGCTGGACTCCAAAAGCTGAAGCATCTCCTCTAACACTCACATAAGCTGATCGCGCAGCCATATCATCAACAAGCTTCTTCATACCTCCCTTACCAAAATTCGTGTCAAGAGGAGCGCCAGTCTCTGTCAGCCATATCTTCCCATCTTGTCCCCAGAACACTACATTCTTCTTACGTGCTTCCTGAAAAGCATCACAATCTCTGCAGTGTTGGTGCTCTGTACTATCACACCAAATACATCGTCGCCCTTTCCTTTGACCAGCTGGAAAAGCAGTCACTGGAGCAGGTGCTACAGCAGGTACTGACATAAGTTGCTCCTTTAACTTACCAACTTCAGCTTTGACTGCTTCAATCGTCAAATCCGCCAAGCCTTTAATAACATCATCTACAGATAAGGGCACTGGAGCAGCAGGAACTGGTGGATTCACAACAGGAGGAGTAGGCTTAGGCAAAGAAGCAGCAGGGGTAGAAGAATAAGTCTCCAAGGATTTTTCAGGAACTAATCCTGTATTTCGATGCAATCTGACTCTCCTGCGCTGCTTCTTGACAAGAGCATTCACAGCATCAATGACATGTCTCCACTCAGTCTTTAAACCTGAATCAGTAGCTTGATCTTCCAAGAGATCATCCAACTTTTCCTGTAAATCAACATCTGCAGCTTGCAAAAATAACTCCACTTTCTGCATCTCCAAAGCTTGCTGTTCAGTCCCATCCAACTGATCATAACGGCTTTCAAACTCTCGCAGAAGAGCGGTAACAGAAAGTCCCTTATTAGGCATAGAAACCCATGCTAAAAAATTCATGCGATTCATAAGACCTGTATCCTCCAGGAAATATTCATCTTTTAATGCCTTTTTAAATTCAGCCCAACCTGCATGTGCCTCTTGAATTTTTGCAATTCGACCTTCAAGAGCGCGCACCACGATCCGCAAGAAGTAGCGGCTCCAACCATCTTGAGAAACTCCAAAAAACTTCATCTTTTCTTCATACAAATGCAAGTAGGTTGACACTTGCTGGCCATTAAACTGCTTCATCTCCTGTTGGACAGCTTTCAAAGCATCCATAGCATCACTGTCACGTTTAGCATGAGCTTGCTGCTGCATATACATGGTAAATGACTGAAACAGGTTCTTCATGACATTATCATCCGTCATCTCTTCTTGCGAGTCTCCCATCTTGCTGATGACGCATCACTTTCACGTCGGGTTCACCAGAAATATCAAAGAGATCGTGCGAGAGCTGCAGAACACGGGGTTCAAGGTACAGCAAGAAATGAGGCTAACAAGAAGAAATCGAATATTGGATGTCAAAGTTCACTATATTCCTTGTCTTAATCGTAGAGTTATAATAAAGAAACTGATCAAACCCATGTTCTTGATATGCTGTCATGAACAGTTTTAGTATTTCAACAAGTACAGCACCAGTAAAGACTTGCACGTGGTCGATCAGCAAGAAAAGACCATTCTCAATGTCATGCAGTATTCAAAGAGTTAAGATTCTGCTTTGTAGTGTCTGGCTTATGCTCATGAAAGTACATAATACCTCCCATGTAAAGACAGAAAAGGGCCACTTCAGCATGCCTAATATCTGGTAGCATTCATTAAAATATACCACAGAGAGTCTGCTAAACATAGAAGTACTTAGAGTGCCATTTCTGCTCTTCGACTCTTCTTCTCCAGTAAATCAGACAAGGAAATCAGAGCTCCACCAAACCAATAGATCATTAAGTGTTGACTAAGCCTTCCCACAAGGCTGAGAAACTGTCAAACTTTCTGAAGTCCTTTTTTGCTTTCAATAATTGCCGTTACTTCAGGTTGTTGACAGAAGCAGGTAGGGACCGCAATTTATTCCACTGAACAGACAGGTCTTGAAGATTTTTCAGATTGAACCCAAGTTGGGAAGGCAGGTATGAAAGCTTATTCATGTCAGCCCTCAGTGACACCAAGGAGCTGCACAGCAAAATACTTTCTGGTAGAGCTTTTGGAGAACAACAGGGACAAACTGCATCACAATGGGAGCCGTATCTTCAGTAAAGCACCACACAGTTTCATTCAAAGTCTCATTGATTGAGGCCCTCAGGCGAGAATCATTTGCATCATCTCAGTCCAGCATGTACAGCCCGAATGTGACGTTGTACAGGAAGATCTTGCGATCTATCCAGTTATACAACCTCTTCATCGTATTTTGCCGTTGCATCCGATAGTGAAACGGTTTGTTTGCTCCTGGGGGTCGAAATTTTTTGTAGATTGAGGAAAAAGCAGCGGCTCTGAACAAAGAGGAAGATGTGCACCTGCAGAAAAGCTAAGGGGCCGGCATGAACTCGTCGGCGTCTGTCTCTCCTGCGTGCAGCGCTAGGAAGCTGCCGGCAAGAACCGACGTCCCGATGATCAGCTGCCTCTTGATCTGATGAGAGTGAACGAGTCTCGGACGTCCCGACCAACCACCATAGAAGACCGTCAACGCTCTATATACAGACACTCTACGAGCATGTAAGCCCGGACTACTGTGCATCTCGTCAAGGTTCTCATTCGAAGAGTTGACCACGGCATCCACTTCGAGGTTCCAGGGGTGATCACGCCAAAGGTAGAGCTTGGAGTTGATTTCATGGTCGACAGGGAACATGAGGAATCATAGCCTTCATAAGACTTTCCATCCGTCCAGAGGAATCGTCTTATAACTGCATTATTAAACCAACAAGGTCATGGTGATGCTGCGCAGGGATACTGAGCTCCATTCCGAGTTGCACAGCGCTGGCCCTCGTCGTCGTGGTCCCTGCTTTTTTCTGATCGAGGAGTGAGCATTGCGTCCCCACTGTCGATGGAGGCCCTGGCAAAAAAGTGGTGCTCCGCAATTGATCAATCTCCCTTTCACTGTCAATCGGACAAAGCTCCTGCCATGATGAAGAACGCGATCTCTGTAAAGGTCTGCCCAGGAATGGAATAATGCTCCTTTAATCTGCCAATTTGACGTCTTGCAATGGAAGGAAGGCTGCCTTGGCCGCCGCATTTCTCCGAACGGGGAAGAGAGAAACAGACATAAAAAGACAGGAACACTGTCTGGATCTAAGTGTTTTTCACGCCTGTGTCATCCCGAATGCCCTCCTTTTCCAAGAATAACAACCCATTTCAAAAATAGCTCTCCCATTTCGAGCACGGAGAGGTCCTGGATTTTCTGAAAAGTTCACCCCCTTTTAGCCATTCAAATCCTTCTTTAAGAAAGATAAGATTTCTTCCATAAACATGGGTAGCAAACCTTGATTCATTGTTGTTTTCACACGTGTATGTTTCAGCAAACAAATGTTTGAATAAACTGAAGTATGTTATTCATAACACACTTGTCCCCTTGATCTCTTTCTTTTGAAGTCCCAAATTGTAATGTGTGCTTTAAAATCTTTATTGATAAGAAATCCTTGGATGTTTCCATATGTATCCATTCCTCCTTCGATGCATAGCGACCAACCATATGAACGGCCTCGTTTGGACAGTATATCATAGTCTCAACAAAATCAGGGACCTTATCACTAGAGTCCTGATTACCATCTGGTTCAGTGAAGGACTCATTCTAAGCTTGTCCCAAGTATCGGATGCTCCCACGAACAGGACGGTCTACAAAGGGTAGGATAGGTTTTCCTTCCTATTACAAGCATCGAATATACAATACATTTAAGGGAATATATACATACATTGAATGTAGTTTATTAAAATGCGCCACACAAACAATGAATCACACGCAGAAATTAACACAAATGCACAACAAAAATGGAGGTGTTCACGGCTCGGATGCGCAGCATCACGACACCGTAAATATGACCATAGGAGAGACAACATTTGGATCCACACAACCTATTTCACTTGGCTAAAATGCAAATGCCTTTCCATGTCTAGCCAACATCCGCATAAAAGAGTCTCTCTCAATAGGCAAAAGAAACCCTTATGCACCAACTTTCAATTCTTGTAATGTTTCAGATGTAAATTGATGACCTATATCATTAGGATCCCGTAAGCTTGGATGCCTTGACACTTTTTCATACATACCCTCACTCTCTGGTGGAAGTGGCAAAGAAATTGGTTTCTCCTTTTTGTCAATTTTCTTATACTTTGTCTTCACAAGTGCTTTAACTCATTGTAATCCTTCCTGTTCAGCAAACAGTGCTATAACATCATACATGTCCAAAGAACATACTGACAATACTCTGTTTTCAGCCTCATTTCCTGCATGTATAGTTGTCGAAACTTCAGCCATAGTATCATTAATATTCAGCCCATAAAACATGCCTGAAATGCCTTCATTTTCAGCTCTAACAGCCCCAATACTCTCAATTCCTTAGTAGCCCATTTCATAGATATGCGTTCAGCCCTGCACATAGCTTCCATAGGCTTAAACCAACATGAACTATTTGCTGTAAACTGAGAATTACCAATAGTAAATACATGTTTCATTTCATCAAAAGGCGAGTAAACCCTCTGAACAACACTACTGTAGCCCTGCTTTACAACAGTGCTTAATGAAAATCTAGGTCTTTGAATTCCCTTGCATTTGGAACCAAAGGAGACTCTCGAAGCATATCCCGATTTCTAGGATGATTAATACAAATAGTAAGAAATTGGACTGCTTTTCTCCCATCCTTGCTTCTGACTCTTGCATAAGCAGAACCATCATCAAGCACCTTTGTTTCCATACGCACTAATATAGGGCTATCCCGAAATCACTGCATATGAGGAATTATCTTGCACAAAGAAGCGTTGCTCTTCCTGTACATCACCAATCATCACTTTTACATTAGGACATGCAGCATAGAGCTCCCCTAAAGAATTATTTGCAACCCTCATTCACCAACCATGATCAATTGTCTATAGGTCATGCACCATTTTTATACAATCCATGCTCAATGACATTTATCTCAGACCGATGGTCAAGTAAAGCAACACAAGGAATTTCACACTCCCCTATTTTCACTACCGTTTCAGTGGTAGCTCTAGCCCAATGATTTCTTGTGTAGTGACTTCGAGGAATAAATCCTAGAGCCTCTTCTCCATATTGTTGCATTTGCCTTACTCCACCATGCATATTGCTACAAGACAATGCATTTTCGGCCACTTTCTTCTCTTTTCCACATGCTGTCACACTGATTAGTAGCATCTTGCATAGACAATCATGTAATTACTTCATGCTCATATTCAGCACGAATACCCAACAAACCAATTTCCTCTTCAAATTACAGCAGTACACTAGTGGTACCACCAAGAAACTGACGCTTCCTTTTAATTATGTTAATGATCTCATCATGAAATTCTCGCTTGTCAATGCCAAGCACCTCTCCCAAGGTAAATTCCACCCGACTGTTTAAGATCCGTTGTCGTAGAGTTCACACAAGGGCTGCAGAACACGGGGTTCAAGATACAGCAAGGAAAGAGGTTAACAAGAAGATCTCAATATTTGATGCCAAAGATCACTATATTGCTTGTCAAGAACTTTACAAGAGGTTCATGTTCAGAAAAATCTGTAGTAACTCATAACCAGCTTCGCATTTAGGTGTTCGAGAACAGTTTTATCATTAGCACATAGGCTTGATAAGTTATGCTAGGTAGCATTCCCTGTGAACAGTTTTCAGAAATCCATACAATGTTGGAAGTACAAAGATTAGATGGTGGCTCTGAATTCAGATCAACTTCTGAAGACCTGTAATCTTTCCCTGGTTTAAGCAACTAGAAAGTTCTTTTGAGAAGTTTCATCAATTAAGGAAACTGGAGAAATCCTTGTAACTCTCATCAGGGCCTCCAATTTTCTTCATAATGATTATCTGTTGTAGGTTCAATCTTGAAGATGAAGTAAGGATAGATCATAGACTGCATTTCTGCAATCAAACTCAGGCAATGAACTGGTGTAAGCTCCTAGTATAGAGCTAAAAAAATTTCCAAAAGGTCAGAAATTTCTGTCACAAGGCAGTTAAAAGGTGTCTCATTGCTTGCTCTCAGCTTGCAGTGAACGGCCTACATGCTGGCCTGCTGTAAATCGCCTGACAGATACCATTTGTTAAATTTGAAACCACCTTCGCATCAAACTACTAGCATTGCCCATAACCTCTACATGATTCGTTCTTTCAGAACAAACATCTTGATATGTAGGGCTCTTTGTATTTCCTTGTGTATACCCAACAGTGATCAGAGTAAGGCTGCACCTTCACATCACCAGGAACTCGTTAATATACAAGTTTTACGCTCCAAAAACAACCAGCAGTAAAAGTGGCGTGTTGAAGAGTCATGGCTGATGGTTCCTTTCACTTAAGTGATTCGAATGTGAAAAACGCAAGCTGTATTAGATGACAGAGGCGTAGACAATGATAATGACGCTGGTGAAGGGCTTGTGGAGAGATCATGAAGTTGTGGTAGATGCATCGTGGAAGAAAAATATGGCTTAACATCGAAACATGTTTTCCAGGTTTGAACAAACGGCCGGAGGCTTTCTAGTTCGAGCTTTGAAATTTTCCAGCTATGCAGAGGAAAGACTTCAGTCTTGAAGATGTGCTTCAGTCTTGAAAGACATAGGGTGTTATTAGCACCCTGCAATTAGTTTGGAAAGAAACCCCCAATAGCTCACAAGATTAGCTGCTTTAACCTCTACCGGTTCTTGCACGAGCCGCATTCCATCCATCCAATCAACTGGGTGACAAGTTTCTTCTGCTCAACACAATTAGGTAGGGACGTCACTCCTCTAATGGACCCATCAGAGAGATTTCAGTATCAAGTGAATTGCAGAATCCAGATCGAAAAGCTATGGGGTCTCTGTCTCTTATGTTCCTGACTCAGCAATGTGCAACTACAGAAGCTGCAGTATTTACAAAAGGACTTGAGGCTTATTGAACTTAAGAGGAGTCCTCATCAGCGTCCAATAAAATTTTCTGCGATCACTGCCGGTGCTCAGGTCTGATGGGGGGAACCAATTCCCTTTGTTCGAACCTTCTGATTGAAGTGCTTGTGATTTCTAATAGCGTGGGATAAAGACTGGGTTCAAGTGGCTATTATGGTTTACAAAAACCAGAAAGATGATACGAGGGCCAAGTTCCCACACAGGATAATGGCGCCAAGAACCGGTACTCGGCCTTGAGGCCAACCGAAGTGAGACCTGGAATGCCATATTTCTTGATGATTCTCGAATAAATATGCAATTTGGAACAATGAGGAACTGTGACCATACAAAGCCTTGGGTAGCTTCCACTGCTGTCAGAACTTTCTTCTACAAATAAGCCACTCCTCCCCGAGTCCTCCGAATTGTCCCTATCTTCATCATCCTCTCCACCCTCACACCCATACACTCTTTTTTTTTTAAAGCCATGTCCTGCTTTTCAGTCTGTCACAATTCCTCCCCACTTCGTTCTCATGACCATGGGCTCCCACAGGCGGCCTGTTCTTCCCTTCCATCCCATTCGAATTCTCCCCCATCCGTTTTTGCCGCCACCACTCGATATTCTTAGACAAATCTAAGAATAGCTTTTTCTATTCTTTCCCCTTTTCTTTCTCTGTAACAGTGCAGGAAAAAACCAAGGGATCCCCCAAGCATTTGGTATTACCAAAGCATCCTTTAAACTCACTCCATAAAGTGATGTTCCTATGCCACATCCAAGGATCCCACCAGCAAACTGCCCCAGAATATACCAACAAACATCAAGCCAAGGGAACTTCCCTATACTTGCAAATCCTGTTGTCAATGCTGGGTTCACTTATGCTCCAGATATGTGCCCAAATGAAAAGATAACAAAGATGATGCTAAATGCATCACTTTCAGCAAACATATCCACCACAGCAGTCCCAAGTGCTGTACATACCCAGCAATAAGTGCATTCCAAGAGTCTTCATCTCGACAAGGGAACCCGTTCAGCACTCCTTAAGCTCTGCCCATTACACACGATATTCCTGAATTTACACCTTTGTCTTCATAGCTTAAATGTCAGCTTCTATAAAGCTTCCTTTGATTCCACGGTATCCTGCACTTTTCTTCGAGTTCATCATTAAAATTATCAGCTGGATAATGTCCTTTGGCATCAGTTTTTCATATTTTTCTAATACACGCACATCATGCATCCAAACAAAATCATGCGCATGCACTAAGGGAATATATACATTGGATGCGGATTATTAAAATGCATCACACAAACAATGAATCACACGCAGAAATTAACACAAATGCACAACAAAAGAAATGGAGGTGTATACGACTCGGATGCGCAGCAACACGACACCGTTCTTCAAGAACCTTCTTAAGATCTGTGGTTGTCTCAATGTCAGATTGCAAGTTATGTCCTGGCTGCTTGCCCTTCTTTTTGCCCTCTTGTTTATTATCATGTTTTTGCTCCTGACTGACCTCTTTTATAACATGCTCGGGAGGTGGTTGATTTGCAGCTTTAGGCTAATCCACACTTCTTCTTGTCATTCTTTTAGATGTCCCTGCAATATCTTCATCTCTTTTTCATTTTTCTTTCACAAGTACATCCTTGTTTTATACCTTTGCTAAATATGCATACACTGAATATGCATCTATCGGTGATTCCCAACCAGTTATGCCACGAATGTCTTACCCTGCATGAGACATTTCACTATCAATGACCTTTCTCTTTTTATCTACATGTAAAGCAAGTGTCCATATTTCAGCCTTTGGACCAACCATCACTTGGCCATGCATTCTATCCAACTATAGACCAAAAGTAGAAGCATGTACTGCCGCATAAGCATTTCGGACAGCCAAGTCTTCCAACAACTTCTGCATACCTCCCTTTCCAAAATTCAAAGCAAGAGGCAATCCCGTTTCTTATGCATGGATCTTGTAATCTTTCCAAAAGATGAGCTATCATGCCAAGGCCTCCTGATAGGTAGCACAATCCTTTCTCTCATGCTACAAACTATCACACCACATACATCTTTTTCCAGGCTTAGGGGCTGCTACCCATCCCCTTTCCTCTTGTCCTTTTTCATCCAATTTTGTAACCTTCAATTGAAGATCTCGAAGGCCTTTGACCAATTCATCTAAGACATCTTCCCTAACATAGGGAACAATAGCAGGTACATCCATAAGGTTAGCCACAGAAGTAGGTGGCTTACTGGATACATCAACTGACTTGCCCATAACAGTGGGCAAGCTAGAGACATGCAATCTGTCTCTTCTTCTATGCTTCTTCACAAGTGCAATAACAGCTTCCTTGACATGTCTCCACTCTATTTTCAAACGTCTCTGTAGTCTGATCCTCCAGCAAATCATCAAGCTTCTCTTAAAGCTCAGGATCATCTACCTGTAGAAACAATTCAATTTTCTGACTTGCAAGAGCTTGTTATTCTGCAAGATCCAACTACTCAAATCAACTTTCAAATTCTCTTAACAATTCTGTAGCCAGAAGACCCTTATTGGGTTGTAAAATCCACTCTTGAAAAGTCTTGCACGCAATCAAACTGGTATCCTCAATGTAAACTTCTTCCCTGAGTGTCTTCTTGAAGGCTACCCAATCAGCATCCTGCAAGTATAATTCAATAATCTGTGCTTTTAGTTCATGAACAGTAACACGTACAAAATATCGGCTCCATGCAGATTGAGCCACCCCAAAGAATTCCATCTTCTAAGCATAGGTATGTACATATGCAGATACATTCCTACTATTGAATAACTTCACCTCATGCTCAACTACTTACAAAGCATTCATCACAACACTTTTTGTTTGAGCTAAAGCTTGCATCACCTGTTGTTCTTGTTGTACCTGCATAACATATTCATATTTTGCACCAATTGTTGCAAAACATCACTGGATATTGTATTCAAAGATTCTCCCATCTTGTCTTTCCTTCTTCTGACAACCTTTCATGTCGAGTTCACCAATGCTGAAGGGGTTTCAAATCCACCGGGGATCAGAAGTAGAAGAAAGTAGAGATAGGAGATGGAAGAGAAGATAGAGAATACCCAAGTGGTAAACACTAAAAAGACAAAGCACAATGAATTGAATCAATATAGATTGAAAAAACCTAGAATCTTCACACTACAGCAATCTCTAGGCATTAGATCTCCTGGAGGTTCTTCATAGAACAAAACATGCATCAAAATTATAGCTCCTTCTCTGCTGCTCGAAACCCAAATCTGATGGCTTCCTTGGCTCTAAAAGGGGGGGTAAAACACCAAGACACCTGGTCACGGATCTCCCAGATCACTTCTTTTTCTTCTTTCAGTTCAATCAGCAGTTTTCAGCTTGTTTACAACAATCGCGACGCATGCGATTTCCTCAATTTGTCCCCCTTGTGAAAATCCCATAATTGGCTGAAAAAGTAACTAGATTTTTGCATGCCATCCTAATCTAGAAGCTTTTTCTAAATTTTTTGGATTTTTACAATAAATAATATCAAAAATAGGCTAAAATTATCCAAAAATCTAGTATTTTCAGATAATCCATGCAACTCCCACTAGTACTGATGGCTCCGATCACATTGATTCTCTAGATCAATAAAGAATTTGGATGATGATACATTCCATACTTTTTCACACTGTGTCCTCATAACATCACGACAGTATGGTCTTGCCATTAGAGAATATACAAATCAGTTCATCAACCTTACCATGTATGTTGAGTTGATTAGTGATGATGCCAAGTTACACAAGTATGTGTATGGGCTGGATCCCCAACTCTCGGCCAATGTTTTAGCTCAAAATCCATCAGATTTGTTCAAAGATATTGAGTTGGCTAAGAGATACTCTCGTAAGTATCACCGAGATGCTTTATTTTGACATGGACAACAAAGAGGGGCATCTCAGCCAATGTTTGGTTAGCAAAGAGGACCTATGGAGTCACATTTTGGGTAGCAAAGAGGTATTGTAAGGCCGCAATAGTTTAGAGGAAGTTATGGTGGTGGTAACATGCCATTCAGTACTCCTAAGATCCCCACATACCCCACTTTTAATGCCTCAAGACCACAAAGTAATTTTAGGACAGCAAACAGCCCGAGAATGGACAATAGGCAAGGGGACATCAACAATAAAAATGCTTCATCCTTTGGTAGTCCAAAGTCCATTCCCATGGATTTGTATAAAGAAAGAAAGGAAAAAGGTCTTTGTATCAAGTGTGGCGAGAAGTATACAGCTGACCAGGCCTCAAAATGTACTTTTAGAAATGCTAAGGCACGGGTTCACAGCATGTTGGTATTTGAGGACTCAGAGAAGGATCCTGAGGATGCACATGCTTTTATGATGGCTGCTGAAATGGATAATGCTGATGAAGAGTTTGGTCAAGAAGAGTTCTTTGACCCTGCTGACTCTTTTCCTTTTGACCCCGGTGGTCGTGTATCATGGGATTTAGGTGGAAAGAATGAACCACATGTTGAAATACATGCTACCACTCTTTATACCATATCTATAGATGCCTGGACAGGATCCAAAAATCCTAATACATTGTGTATTAAGGAAAAAATCATGGGAAGGATGTGTTTATACTTGTAGATAGTGGTAGCACTCATAGTTTCATTAATAGAGCAATCATGGACAGGCTGAAGTATTTTCCCACTAATTTACAACAACCATTGAAGGTGCAAATTGCCAATGGGGATGAAAAAATTAGCACTCAATTATGCCCTGCTATTCATATTCAGCTTGCTAAAAATTTTGGATAGCAAATGGATTTAATTGCATTGGAAATGGGGCCTATAGATGTTGTCTTGGGTTGTGATTGGTTGAAAACTTTGGGCACTATAACCATGGATTTTTCCTTGCTGTATATGAAGTTTGTAAGTGCAGGACTGCTCATTCACTTACAGGGAATTCAAAATAACAATGAATTTTAGCTCATTACGAGCAAACAACTCAAGAAAGAGTTCAAGAGACGGTCCCAAATCTTTGTATTATAGTTAAATAAAGAAAATTTAGATCAGGTCACTAAAACAATAAATATTTCAGCATTGAGAGCTCTTTTAGAAGAGTACAAGGACCTCTTCCAAGTACCTACAGCACTACCCCCCTAATAGGGTGGTTGATCATCACATATATCTGCAGCCTCAGTTAAAGCCTGAGAAACAAGCCACCTTACAGATTGTCTAGGTGTGAAAGAGAAGAAGTTGCCAAACAAGTCAAAGAATTACTGGACATGGGATTTACTGAGCCTAGTTCTTCACCATATGCTTCCCTTATGTTATTGGTCAAAAAGAAGGATGGATCTTTCAGGATGTGCATAGACTACAAGGACCTTAATAAGATCACCATGAAGAACAAGTACCCCATTCCACGCATAGATGAGCTCAAGGGGGCTAAGTACTTTACAAAGATAGATTTGAGGTCAGGCTATCACCAAATCTGCATGAGGGCAGGGGATGAAGAACAAGTACCCCATTCCATGCATAGATGACTTGCTAGATGAGCTCAAGGGGGCAAAGTGCTTTACAAAGATAGATTTGAGGTCAGATCTGCATGAGGGCAGGGAATGAGGTCAAAATAGCATTTCGGACTGATCGAGGGCTTTATCATTTCTTAGTTATGCCTTTTGGGTTAACTAATGCACCAGCCACCTTTCAGAGCTTAATAAACAAAATACTTCAACCCTTTTTTTTCAGATTTATGTTGGTTTTCTTTTATGACATCCTCATCTATAGTAGATCACTGAAGGATCGCCTTTGGCATATGAGGCAGGTGTTTGATGTATTGAGGCAGCATTGACTCTTTGCCAAGGAGACAAAATGTTCTTTCATGCAGACAGAAGTGGAATACTTGGGGCAAATTGTTAGTGAAGATGGAATTAGGGCTAATCCTAAGAAAGTGCAGTGTATAAAAGACTCACCACACCTACAAATACCACTTCACTTAGAGGATTTCTTGGTCTCTCATCATTCTATCACAGATTCATTAGGCATTACGCCACTATTGCAGCTCCCTTGACGACTGATAGGCTTAAGAAAGAGGCCTTTTTTTGGGATGCCATAGCTGATAAGAGCTTTAATCAGCTCAAGGAATTGCTTACCTCATCTCCCATCTTGATTTGCCTAGATTTTTCAAAATAATTCACCATTCAGTGTGATGCCAGTGTGGCAGAGGCATAGGGGCTATATTGTTACAGGAGCATGGGGTTATAGCATTTGAGAGCCGCAAACTTGCTAAAAATGAGATGACCATGCATGTATATGACCAAGAGATGATGACCATCCTTCATGCCATAAACAAATGGCACCACTACTTGTATGGCAGCAGTCAAGAGCGACCATAGGTTCCTTAAGTATTTCCTCTCTTAGTCTAATCTTACCCCCAAACAACGCAAATGGGTAGCTACATTGCAGAACTATGACTTTGACATTACACATACATGGGGAAAAGACAATGTAGTTGTTGATTTGTTATTTAGGATGTGGGCCTATAAAGTTTCAGCCATCATGGAACAGCTTCAGGAGGCCTATTTGTTAGATGCTGATTTCAGCCACATTTTCTAAAAATTACAGCAAGGGTGAGTGGAAGAAAACTCCCCATATCAGCTTAAGAATGGTCTCTGATGAAAGATGATTTTTTATGCCAAGAAGTGCTTAAAAATAGCCAAAAATTGCAAATATCCAAGGGAAAATAGACTTCGTCAAAGGCGGCGATGGCAATCGGTACAATTTTAAGCGGCAATGCTCCAAAAATGCTTAAAAGAACAACTGGACGGCGGTCAGAGAATTTTCATAACTTTTTGGCATGCGAGACAAGACCCACGGAGATGCCCAGTAGTGGAAGACTTCAAGATAGACGCCCAGGATTTTTCAGACCAAGAATCGGACACTGGACGAGGAAGGGGGGGTACCCGCAAGGTCAAGCCCAAAATGGCAAGTGTGGAAATGGACTTTAGGAAAGCCCAAAGGGTGTGACCCTTTATGGCTCCCTTTGGGAGCCCAAAATTTGAAAAATGTGTGTGTTTGTGTGGGGGGGGGGGAGGGGGCTGCATTTTTTTCGCCTAAGGAAGACGCCATGTCCACGATTTGAGAGAGAGATGGAAGATGGGGGCTGTAAACAACCCCCCAATTGACCGCATACATGATCTACATTCTATCTTCACTTTCCATCACTGGTCTCCACTCCTCAATTGGCTTCCTAGTTGTGGAGAACAAAAACTAGTATTTCTCTCTCCTTCCTCTCTCTCCTGGTGCATAGAGGCAATTCATGTGCAAGAAATCAAGAAGAAGAGGGGCTAAAGAATGCTTGTTCGACTGTGATCGGATTGCTTCAAGATGAAGAGGAGGCTGAGGAAAGAGGTTTAGCACTGAAGAATGGTTGTTGGTTGGTCTATGGGCTGCCCGATAATTATTAAAAAACCTGCAACATGCAAGACACGCGGTATGCTCCAATTTTATAAAGAAATTTGTTTGTTCTTGTTGTTTCATGGTCCAAATGTTGTTCATATGCGATGAATTTTTGTTTGAACCTTGTTTGCATCATGTTTGAGGGTTGTAATTACAGAAATGCAGAACCTGTAATGATTTAGAGTCGTTATTAATTCCTTAAAACTTGCAAAATGTCATTTTTAATGAAAATTAGTGATTTTTTTGATTTTGAGTTGGGAAAAAGGAGTGGAAATTGAATAAAATCAAAGAAAATGTTAAGTTTCAGTCAAAATAATAAGAAATACAAATTAACCAAAAAATACCTATTTTCCATGAATAATAAATAGAGAAAAATAGCAAAAATAGAGAAAATTGGGGTTTTCACACTCAAAAAATATGGAAAAATAAGATTTATGTGCATGAATGTTTGGCAAGGTTAAAGCATGAGGTTAAGCCTTAGTTTGGTCTTGTTCTTTGTATTATAGTACGTTTTATTGCTTTTTACATACAAAAATGATACAAAACAACCATTTACACCTATGCACCGCAGCAACACCTAAATGGTGAGGGGGGAATGAAGTTTGTGCGATGATCTAATTGTTGAAAATATAAAAATTTTGATTTCCTTCTTTTTGCATAGCATTTAGAGATCGTTCCATAATTAAATATAGGTGACTAGTGGCACAAAAGTTCCAGTGCTAGTCTCTAAAGCAACGCAGCACGTAACACTTAGTTAAAATTCATTAAAGGGCTATTTTCCACACCTCACATGGTTGGTTTTTTAATCATAAAGTGGTTGTGCACAGTTGTCATACACCTTGCATCAAGCATGCCATGTGGTATCTCCTGGAATGCATTGCAATTGATTGATAAATTTTGACCAACGCTGAGAGGACAGGAAACCCAAACTATAGGTTAGATGGGGGCTTCCTCTGGGGAAAGTTTTGTGAGGCAAATCAAAATATCCTGGAACATTGAATTATGAAAGAGTGGAGTTTGTGCGAATGTTATATGTGTTAGCGATGTATCTTGGGGCCAATCCCTGAGGTGTAGGAGAGTCGTAGTGGAGCCACGGCAATTAGCCGAGAGATGCTTCCCCATGTGTGT
Source organism: Lygodium microphyllum (assembly GCF_053477565.2). Lineage (NCBI taxonomy): Eukaryota > Viridiplantae > Streptophyta > Polypodiopsida > Schizaeales > Lygodiaceae > Lygodium > Lygodium microphyllum. The sequence goes on from NW_028229514.1 coordinate 9,911,426, forward strand.
ATTACGAGGCATTATGTCGTATGTTATGGGATCTCCCTCTGAGGAGAAGGGAAGGTAAACGTTAGACTATATATTAGATGCAAAGGTAAACTTGTCATAATCATTTAGTGCAAAGTGAGTTTTAGATGCTCCTAGCCCGCGAGGCCATGTGGTGGGGTTGTTTATCGTATGCATGAGGTCCGACTAGTGCCATAGCCAGTGCCGGCCCATTTTAGATCCCATCAATGGTGCGTCTGCCGGGAGTTGCCAACAAGTGGTGGTTCTCGAATCTAGGGTTTTTAGGGACCAAATAGTTGGTTTATGTCCTCTGACAAGGACCATCAAGCTGAAATACAAAAAGCAAAACATGCTGAGAGGGCTAGATGGCAGTTGGAGATTGTAAGACGCAACCCGTTATGCATAAGTGGCAGTAGTTCTAGTAACCTAGGTGGTATGAGTAGCTCTTCGAGTGCAAGTGGAAGTCTTGGTACTTCCCTATTTTCAGTTAATCAACCCACAACAAGTGGGGGTGTAGTGTTGCCTACACAAACTCCTGTTGTAAATTCGGTTGTAGCCATGGCACAACCTATCGCAATTTCAGCACGTACACCGGATTTACCGACATTAGGAGCACCGTTGTCCATTTTCCATGGGTTAGCAGAAGAAGATGGAGAACTCCACATTAAGGAGTTTCAAACACTCATGTTCAATTATTGAATCCAAGACGAAGGACACCTAATGATGTTCTTCAACATGACATTAAAAGTAAGAGCGGCAGTGTGGTATCATGGTCTAGAAGTCGGAACCATTACTAGCAGTGCCCAATTCTTTATGGCTTTCCATAGGGAGTTTGCCCCTGAGAAGGGTGGAAAATATTGGTTGCATGTTCTGAACATAACACGCCAAGAGCCAAATGAGAATGTCCAGGCATATGCCAAGAAACTAAAGCAAGTTCTTCGCAAACTTAACTCTTATATTACTATTCCAACAATTGCACAGTTGCAATGTTTCCTACATGGATTGGATTTTAATATCCAGGTGCAGCTGACTAGTGTGGCTTTGGCCGATATTGACACTACTATTACCCAAGCAGAAGGAGTAGAGTCACGCTTGCAAGCGGCTTATGTAGCAAGGATAAATTGGAATGGTAATAATTTGGCCTTGACCAATGGGATTCAAGGGGACCCCATGTTAAATACGAGTGGCAGAGGGAGTATTATGTCGAATTTGCCTATGTTCCAGCTCCTCCTAGCATGATGCCTATGGCTAGTCAGGCGGCCTCACTAAATAATGGTGGAAACCAAACAATGAATCCTAATGTTGTCCTAGTTGGTCAGCGGTTGATTCCTAATCAAGTGGTAAGGCCCATGGGGCGACAGACTGACGATCACGGCTATGAGTCGAGTGCTTCTAATGTCCTTGGTGAAGTTAAGGATATAATGAAGCACTACACCGATATGATCTCTAAACAATATCGACAAATAGCTATGGATGTCAATTTTCTTAAGAACACTACAACAAAAAGGCCTCATAGACGCACATTTAGACGCAATTTTTGAATACAGAAAAAAACTTACGGGCGCGTCTATCTGCCTGTCTATTTGCGCGTCTACCATTTCGCGTCTATAATCACATGTATCAACGAATTTACACGCACAAATAGATGTGCAATAGACGCACATATACACGCCCATATAGACATGCTGGTAGACGCGCTGTTACAAGCACTGATAGACGCGAATGGAAAACAAAAAATGTCCTTTAAAAAAAAAAGATATTTAATTTCTTTTTTTAATTTGAATTATGAAGCGCATGTATAAGCGCGTGTAGTCTGCATTATAGACGCGCGAATAAACACGAATTATCTGCAATTTAGACACGCTGATAGACGTGCAAAACAGAACTAGAAAAAAAAACCAGAAAGCAACCACATGCTCTCTGGTTTTTTTTTTTCCCCTGCCATACATCAGATTGTGTATTTGGAAAAAAGACAATGTATCTTACGGGCACGAGAATTGAAAATAAAAGTCCATGTATTCATTATATATCAAAGCATTTACAAGGGAAGTTTAAGTGCTTGCGACCTAAAGCATGGCCGCAAGCAGTAGGCTCAAAGAGATATCATACATATACAAGAAAAGAAGGCCTCATGAGGAGGTATGGTGCTCCTCTACGAATCTAAAGAGGAAACATCCTCGCTAGTACCACCATGGCTACTAGCGTCTCTATCCCTCTCCTCGCTATGCTCCACATTCAGTTTCGCCTACACACACAAAAGATCAGGGTTGCTTACATAGACAAGGTGGAGAAAAAGTTATAATTAGTTATACTTTTAATAGAAAAGTAAGAAAAACATACCTCCTCTAGCTGTCGAATCCTCATGGCCCGGTTGTATTGGTCCTCAGTGATGATGAGACCCTCCTCATAAAAGTGAAGCCATGTCACTGTGCGGTTATAGCCTCGATGGTAACCTACCTCTCTAGGTGTAGGTGTCCTACCAACAATGGTATTCTACAAAACATTTAGAGATATACAAACAATTATGAGTCACAATATATTAGACTAAAATATATAAAGAATTAAAAGAAATATAAATTTAAAAAAACTAGAAATCAAAATATACTTACAAACTCTACCTCCCACGACTCTCTGCCGCCCGATCCATAATGCGACGATCCCATTGTTTCCATTTGGATCCGTCGCACTTCTGCGTGCTGGCGAGTCTTCACTTTCTTAGCTGCTTTCTTCTTGGCTTTCTTCCACTCTACGTGGTGGCACATAGGTGGTTGGTTGTAGGCTCCACGCCCCTCCTCTAGCCTCCGCAATGAGTCCCTGGCCCGTGTCATGAGGTGGGATCTTTTGTTGTGAAGCATATCCCTCACTTTTGTACGTCCCCAATCATCCGAGAATCGCTGACCCTCAGGATTTGGGTACCTCCTATGGACTGCCCTCAACACCTCCTGCCACAAGCCGCTTTTTTGATTTTTGAAGGCAATGAAACAATCTTTATATGTCGCATGCACGACGCTCCTCATGTACGCCATTACATCCCTTCCCTCATCATCATGAAAGATGCCACTAGCATCTGTAACTCTATAGTATTGGTGTACAACCTCCTCTACGTGATCTACTGGTGAGGGTGATCGCTCGCCACCTCCTAGGCAACCCCCACATAACCCTCATCCTCCCCCTCGACTCTCCCTCCTCCCTCTCTGTCAACTGCCCTCTGCCTCGCTGGACGCACAAGCTTCTACAGATGCACATGCTTCTGCAGATGCTTGTACTTCAGCCGATGCACGTGGAGCACATGGAGTACCTGCAAATGGAGTACCTGCATATGGAGTACCTGCATATGGAGTACCTGTATGTGGAGTACCGGCATGTGGAGTTTGGGAAGTAGTGCTAAGCAAAGACACCAGAGGCGTCCCACACATGACACTGAATACCTCGTCCGCTGTGGGAGAGCGACAAAGGTGTACTGTCATCTCTCCCATGAAGTCTTTCCTACTAGGAAAACCTCCAAAAAGTGCATTGACCCCCTTGCCAAAGGAGGCAATGTATCATTCATGCGATCCACATCTAGGTCATTGCTAGATGAACCAGGATACGACATCTGTAAAAAAAACAAAGGAAAAAGACAAATTTATTTGCATACAAAAAATCATATATTACCTACATTTTCAAAGAGTTTTCTTTAGACATTGAGCATAACACTTAAGTGCTAATGCTTCTCTTAAACAAGAAAACTGATAAACACAAACATGGGATTGGTCACATTCATCATTGCAAAAATATATTATTTAATATCAAAATTGGGAGACCTGCCGTGTGTATCCCTGCGTCTACATTATAGGTTAGACACGCTCTCAAACGCGCTCCAGAGTGAACCTTCTATCTAGCGCGTCTATCTACCCATCTAAGATGCAGCACAGACGCGCTGTCAGACACGAATCCCAGGTCAATGCGCATGTATAATCGTGTGTAGACTGCAGGTCAACCTTCTGTGCAGCGCATGTATCATCGCGTGTACACTGCAGAGCACACGTGCCAGCACACATGCTCTAAGACATGCCCTCAGATGCTCTGAGAGAAAATATTTTTTCGCGTCTATGTATGTGTCTACACTGAGATGTAGACGCGCTATCAGACACGCCCGGTCGGCCGATTTTAGGCCGACGCCGCCATTGACGATTTACAAAATGCAATACATAATGGAATCACGAATCCTAAATACACAGACAGAGCAGAGAGAGGAAGAGAGAAACAAAGAGAGAGAGAGAGAGAGAGAAAGAGAGAGAGAGAGACTCACCTTGGGTGTTTGGTGTGGCGGGTGGTGGTGCTTCTTCCTTCTCCTTCTTCCTCTCCTTGGTAAGTTACCCTCCCTTGATGCTTGCTTGCTTGCTTGCTGCTTCTTCTTGTTCTCCTCTTTCTTGTTCTCTCTTTCTTTCTCTCCTTGGCTTTCCTTTTTCCCTTCTTGTGTGTTTGAAATGAAAGAAGAGGTGAGTCATGAGGAGGTGAGGCATGAAGAGACTACATGTCGGCTAAACTCAAGCTTCAGAACCGCAAAACACGCAAGAAAGGAAAGGCACAGTTTGAAAAGAAATGATTTAAGTATGGTTTGAATTTTGACGTGTGTGTCTATTTTCGCGTGTATATGTGCATCTATTGTTCAGATAGATCGAATATAGACGCGTACTTGAACGCGGATATAAATACGCATTTGATTTATTATAATTTTTTATTTTTAAGATAAGTTTTGATAGTGAATTCTTATCATAAGTTTTAATGTATTTATGATGATTTTTGTGTATTTAAAATTAAGATCTTATGTAAACATATGAATGACAAATATTTTGATGTTGTCATGAATTAGGTTTAATCATGTTGACGTCATCATCACCTAGTGCGGTGCAAGTTGGTGAGTCAATGAGAACATCCTCAAGTGAGGATGAAACATTGCGTCTTCATAATCGAGATGCTTGGCTACGACAAAAAATTAAATGCATGTGTGATCGTTGTCGAGGGTGTATTTTTCGAGCACGTCAAATTGCAATGTCACACCTCAGCTTTTGTATGGAGAATGGGACCGAGAAAAATCACCGGTACTCATTTTTTTTTTTACCACTAAGATTGCATGTCTATGTTACGAGAATTATATATCAACGTACATGAAACTCCCTTTTGTGGTTGAGCAGGATGCGGTGCCACATCCTCAGATGCTCCCTCTCGGGTGTCGAGAGGCTGCAAAACGTCGATGCGAGGAGGCAGAGTCTTCAAGAAGAGTAGAGACTGACGACCATGATAGTAGCCCTCATGAAATGCCCCATCAAGTCGTAGAGGATGAGATTTTGGACAACATGGTACACCATCTATTTTCGGAACCGGTTCAGGGAGAAGGTCACTCTACAAAGCCAGATGATCCACTATATGTAGCATCATCTACTCCGTTGTATGAAGGTTGTATGTACTTCGTTCTTCGTGTGTCCCTCGAGATACTTAACTTGCAAACAATTTATGGATGGATCAATGTCAGTTTGGATGCGTTATTGAAGTAGGTATCAATTCAATTTGGCTTATATATGAATCATAATATTAATTGTTAATTCTATTTTGAAATCAGATAGAAATATGTGTTGGTGGTTTTTTAACTCACTTTTAAAAATATATGTAGGTTATTATCACAAATGCTTCGAAAAGGAAACAAATTGCCAACTAAGAGAGAGCAAGCAAGACATTATTTGACATCTCTGGGAGGCCTCGATTATGTCAAGATCCATGCATGTGTCAATGATTGTGTCTTATTTCGTGGGATTCATGAGTTCGCACAAGAGTGTCCTGTTTGTGGTGAATCAAGATACGAAGTGGAGATGAAGTCAATGGATGTGCCTCGTAAGGTTTTGCAACATTTTCGGATTGTTCCACGTATAAAACTTATGTTCAAGTGTAAGTCTATTGGAAAGCTCATGTCATGGCATGCTAGTTATTGTTCAAGTGATGGAAAATGGAGGATCCCTGCAGACGCACCTGCATGGCAACGTATAGATAATTTGTGGCCCGTTTTCAAAGAAGAGCCAAGAAATTTGAGATTTGGTTTAGGTATGGATGGAATCAATCCATTTGGCGTCAAAAGCACATCATACAGTGTATGGCCAGTGGTATTGGTGAACTATAATATTCCTCCATCCATGGGAATTAAAAAGGGACATGTGATGTTGTTCCTTCTGATTCTTGGAAAGCACAAGGTAGAAAACATGGACATTTACTTAGAGCCTTTGATTGAAGAGTTAGAAATATTATGGGAAGGTATTGAGGTGCAAGATAAAAGTGCATCTACATCCTCTAGAGATTTCACATTGAAGGCCATGTTGTTGTGGACCATGCACGACTTTTCAGGATACGGAGAGTGTTCAGGTACATGTATATAGCTCTATATTTGAAATTCAAGACTTGAACCAATTTCATTTTATTAATTCACTTGTTTTTTCAGGTTTAACCACGTCAGGATATCATGCATGTCCTATTTGCGGTCCCTCTCTAGTTTCCTCTAGGCCGGTACGTTTAAAGAAGGTTATTTACGACAATCATCATCGATTTCTTCCTATTGACCATCCCAAATATGTTCTCCCTACTAATGGAATGACTCCAAAATCTCAAACCATTCGAGATTGAAATGAGAGATGGATTAATGCTGACAGCCACCCTCCACTCGGCATGAGTCGGTAAGAAGTGCATTTCTCTCGATTGACTTTAAAGTATTTAGCATGATGAATTAAATACATAATATATTGTTTGTTTGTTAGGTTCTCTATATTTTTTTGTCTTCCATACTGGACTGAACTCAAGATCACCTGTTGGACCCCATGCACATATTCAAAAATGTTATATCTACATTATGGGATCACTTGATAGGGGCTCGTGATTCAGTTAATGTAAGGGAGGATTTATGTAACATTGGTCGCATGAGACGAGCCTGGCCACACATTGGACCCAGAGGAAAGATTGAGCTACCCCATGCACCTTGGATATTGTCAAAGAACGAGGAAAAAATAGTGAAGGAATAAATATATAGCTTTTGAACACCCACAGGATGTATGAGATGTCTCAAGGGAGCCTTCATAAAGAAAAAGAAAAGAGGTGTGGAACAACTATCTGGTTTGAAGTCCCACGATTGGCACAAAATGATTCAAGTAAGGGTATCTCTAACCATGAATATAGTAATTAGTGGAGTAACTATGTGTAAACTTTGGGGTATGATGACTTTTTCCTCAACTAATCATTTGATCTATGAATATTGTTTACATTCAGTTCATACTTCCTACTAGCATATCCCATTGTGCCTCCAAAGATGTACGTGATATCATTTACAAGATGGGAGAGCTTGTGAGGTGTGTATACATTGTATTTTTTCATTATATATCTTTGAATTTCTACACAAAAATAAGCAATTCTCAAATACATCTTGATAGATATGTGAGCTCGAAGGAAATTGATCCAAACACATTGCAAGATGCTCGAGTATTATCTGTTGAGGTGGTTTGTTTGGTGGAGGAAAATTTTCATCAATCCATTTTGACTACTCAATTACATATACTCGTACATTTGATTGATGAGATCGCACTTTGTGGGGTAGTTCATGTAAGGTGGATATTTTTTCTTGAGCGCTTCATGAAAACCTTGAAAGATTTTGTGAGGCAAAAAGCATGGCCTGAGGGAAGCATGGCTGAGGGTTGGTTAGTGCAATCATCCCTTGTTTATATCTCTGAATATCTTGCTGAAGTGGATCCCTCTCAACCACGACTTTGGAAAGATGATGAAGACTTGAGGATGACCTCTATAGTACCTCAAGGAAAAGGAATGAGTAAAATGCTAACAAAAGAAGAACTTTGTAAGTTAAATAGTTTTTGTGTGCTCAATAGTGATGTAATGAGCAAATGGGTGACACTATATAATGAAGCAAGGGCAAGAAGAAAAAGCGAAAGATAAGAATTTTGCACTAGATATGGACGTAATGTCTCATTTCCAGATCATCTAAATGCGCTCCCACGTCATGTTGATATAGATTAGTTACATGAGGAAATGGAGAGAATGGAAAAAGAGGAGGAAATTAATATATCTCAAGAAAAGTGGGAATACACATGAGGTTGCTTATCAAAGGTGAGACATACTATCAATTAATTTATTTCTATAAGTTTTATTTTATATAAATATTTGACATATTTGATCTTTTATCTTTTACTACTAGTGCACAACATTCAATGCACTTTGGTGTGAGGGTAAACATCTTCGAACTCAACGTATAGATGAAAAGAGAAATACCCAAGATTGTGGTGTCCTTGCTCACTTCGAGGCTGCCAATGGTACCATGGAAGGTTATTATGGCTTGATCCAAGATATTCTGAAGCTTGACTTCAGACGATTCTTTATATATGTACTAGATGTGAAGTGGTTTAAAGAAGTGGTAAAAAATGGTGAGCATTGCACAATCAGACATCATCCAAGTGGTTTTGTAATCATTGACTCTACAAAATTTCACCAAAACAAGAATGACACATTCGTACTACCTCAACAATGCGAGTAGGTATATATGCAAAGACTAATTTTTTTATATGTATACATGTGATACATATACACAATATAATAAGTACTTAAGTTTTTTGCTTTTGCTTTTCAAATACAGGTTGTGTATCATCCAATGGTAAACAATAACCTATGGTGGTATGTCATCCCTTTATCTAATCATTCAAAACCAATATATGGTAATATTACCGACATGGAGATAGCAGATGACAATCCAACAATTAATGATGATGTGCATGATGACACCATAATGGATGATATGCATGATATAGTACAAGATAAACCTCGCGAGGATGTTCAAGGAAATGCAGAAGAAGACAATAATGTGATTGTCGATGATATTGATGAAGTTATTGAGCAATATAGCAACACATCTGATAGTGGGATAGACTTATTTGTTTCGTTACCTCTTGGTAACATAGACCTAGAAGTAGATAGTTTAGCAAGGGCTGATCTCATTGAAGATGAGATGGATCATTCACTGTAACATACTTAATTTGCTTATTGATTCAATGTGTATTCCTAATTCTATGATTTTTATCATGTGCACATGTGCATACTCAAGAATCAATAGTTAATTTTAAAGCCAAATTGAATTTTTCATAATAAAAAGGAAGTATCTTTTATCATCTTCAAGTACGTAGAGAAATTACGAGATACATATTGCAATGCTTACTACTAATTGTAAGGTTTCTGTCGCTTGCCGCTAATTACTTATATTAGGCTTGTCAACTGGAGGAACTGCCATTCATTAGAAAGCAATGAAAAAGTCATTATTAACTCTATTTTTTTAATTCAATGATTCAATGTGTATTCTTAATTCTATGGCTTTTATCATGCGCACATGTGCATGCTCAAGAATCAGTTTCAGGTGGTTAAATAATTATTAACTTTGGTTTTTTAATTATGTGAATTGCTAATTTTAGGTGGTTAAATAATTGTGCGTCTGCTGGCGCGTCTATATTAGCGTCTATTTGCGTGGATATATAGACGCAAAATCTGCGTCTATTTACACGCACGTTTACATGCACTTATAAACGCTCTGATAGACGCGCCTAACTTTGCGCGTCTAACATGCGCGTCTATGCCTCATTTCTATTGTAGTGGAAGCAATAGAATTTAATAGGGAACCGATGCCCTAAAGAGGGTGGCCCCTCAAGATTCAGCTGTAAGTGGTGTGAAGGCCAACATTTCCCTAGGAATTGGCCGAATGTCAAATGTGATATTTGCGGGAAGTCTAGCCACTTAGTTGCTACCTGTTGGAGTAAGATCGGTTCTCTCCAACAAGGGAGTAAACAACTAGGTCGAGTTAACCATCGCGCACAAGGGAATAATCTCCAGCAAGACAATGGACCAAGGCAAATACTGCAAAGAGGAAAGGTTGTTGTAGAGGAGTTACCTCATGGCAGTGGAGTCAGCCTTATTGAGGCTGTACGTGTCAATGATGCTGAAACTTCTAATCTACGAGCCGTAACAAGAGGTCAAATTATTAAAGAGGGTGACAAGGGAATTGTAAAACCTGTCAAGGGAATCCCTAAGCAAGATGCTAGGGAAAAGTGAGTCCTGAATCCTGATATGGAAGGTGGACCGTACTGAAGACCTGTTGGTAGTAAAGTCGATCCCGAGGAGAATAAAGGATTGCAAGGAAAGAAGGTAAAGGCTAAAAAGGGAGGCACCAAAGCCGATTGAAAGACCAAAGAAGAGAATGGTTTGGCGCGAGAAGAGAACTTTGGCTAATTACCACGACTTTGATCTAGCAAGTTCCCTTTGCGAAGTCAAACCAAACGTGAATCTCCTACAATTGATTAAACTTTCTCTAGGAGTACGCAAGGAATTCAAGAAAATCCTACGTATATGGTATATAGTAGATCCTTCGGGCATAGCTAGAGTGGGGAAAGATTGGTTCGATCATGCTGAAAAGCATTGCCCTAGGGTTCCAGTATATGTGGATGGAATATTAGTGGAGCACGCTATCATGGACACTGGATCCTCCGTCAATATCATAAGTTCAGACTTGATGGAGAGGCTAGGTCTAGAGATCCAAAAAGACGGCTCCACACTTCTTAGGATGGCTGATGATAGTCTAAGACAACCAGAAGGTTGCATTACTAAGGTCCACGTTACAGTTGCGAGCGTGGAATGCTATCTGGACTTTAGGGTGTTAAGGTTTGCAGGATGTCCTAGCTATCGAGTTTTGCTAGGCAGGCCATGTATTCTACGAGCAGACTGTTAAGTCAATATACCCAATGGTCAAGTGATTCTAGGTCGAGGTGCCCACCAAGTAGTAGTGGATGCTTACCTTGAGTCTCCTCAGAGTGAGAGAGCTCCACTATCCACCACTAAACTAGAAACAATAGATGATCCATCTTGTAGTGAGACGTCATCGAGCGATGGATCTAAGGAAGGGTCCACTACAGAGGATATTTATTAGATAACCTTGAATGAGCTGATAGAGCCTCATGATCAAATAAGAGATGCGGACGTTATTGAGCTAGATCTTAGTACGCTAAATGATTCGCAACCAATTAAATTAGGGTCCATGCTCAGTTCGGAAGAAAGAGAGGATTATGTGTCCTTAATTCGAGAGTTCTGTGATATCTTTGCTTAGAGCTATGACGAACTTCGGGGTATTCCTCCCAGTCTAGTTGTGCATACTATTCCTGTAAAGGAAGGTACCTGCCTTGTATGTCAGAAAGTACGGCGTATGCCTTTTGAATTAAGAGATGGGTTGTACGAGGAACTACAAAAGTTGTAGAAAGGGGGTTTGATCTTCCCTGTTCAGCATACTGAATGGTGCTCACCAGTTGTGATTGAGAAGAAGAAGAATAATCAAATCCGTCTTTGTGCGGACTTTAGAGAGTTGAATAAGAAAATTGTTAAAGATTTCTACCCATTGCCGTTTATTGACCAAATTTTGGATCAACTAGTGGGTAGGGAAATCTATTCGTTTATGGACTGCTTTGCAAGGTATAACCAAATGGCGATCGCTGAGCAAGATAAGCTAAAAATGAAGTTTATTACAGTCTTTGGTACCTTTGCGTACCATGTGATGGCATTTGGGTTGTGTAATGCACCTGGTTCATGGCAAAGAATAGCCGATAAGACCTTTGGTAACATCTCCCCAGAGGAGCTGAAAGTATTCATTGATGATCTAGGGGCAGCCACCGTAAGGGATAGACAGTTGATCATTTTGCAGAAGTGTTTTGAGTGTTGCAGATAATTTTGCATAGCTCTTAACCCACGGAAGTGCATCTTCGGAGTCCCTTATGGGCTCTTGTTAGGCCATGTGGTTAGTTCCGTAGGGATTGCGACTGATCCTGAAAAGATCAAGGTCATAGTCGCCATGAGTCCGCCATGTACTCCAAAGGAAGTGCATTGCTTTCTATCATTAGTAGGGTATTATCGCAGGTTTATCAATGCCTTGGCAGAAAGAACATTGCCGCTAACAAACCTATTGTCCTTTAACTATCAGTTTACATGGAGTGATGCTTGCAAAGTATCTTTTGACGATGTGAAGCAGGAGCTTGCCAAAGCACCTATTTTAAAAGCACCAAAAAGGGGCAAAATGTTCTATATATTTTCAGTAGTAACCATGTATAGTATCAGTTGGGTGCTGTTTAGCTCAAATTTGGGAGGAAAAGTGGTATCATCCGATAGCTTTTGCTAGTCGGAAGTTGGGCATATCGGGAGTTGTGCCTTGCGATGGTATTTGCGACCAAAAAATTTAGGCACTACATTCTTTATGAGAGGGTAGTTTTTTATACGAAGGCGGAAGGGCTTCAATTGTTGTTGAATAAGTTACAGCTGCCTGATCATTTAGCAAAGTGGTTAATCACTTTGCAGGAATTTGATTATGAGATTAAGAGCAAGCTGCCGAAGCTTCAAGGCATTCTAGAGTGTCTTGTGGATTTCGGAGAGCCAAAAGAGGTCGTGGTTGAAGGAACTGACATGGAGACTTTGTTCAAGATTAATACGGCATCTATTCCCTCGTGGTATGCTGCTATAACACACTATCTTTCTACGGGAGAGACTAGAGCTACTTTATCAAAATCGGAGAAAAGGAAAATTAAATAGCAAGCATTGAAATTTTCCTTGATTGCAAGCATATTATATCGGCAAGGTGTTGATGATATCTATCGCCGATGTGTGATGCCTGACAAGGTTCCCTTTATTTGGGAAGAGTGCCATGACTTCTCTTGTGGAGGGCACTTTGTTGGGCAGTTAATGGCACAAAAAGCTTTAAGAGCTGGATATTGGTGGCCGTCCATCTTCCAAGATTCATTTGACTATGTCAAGAGATGTGATACCTGTCAAAGGCATGACAGCAGAGAGAATAGGAAGCATCCAGTTACGCCTATCATGGTTATCCTTCCATTTGAGAAGTGAGGCATTGACTTTGTGGGTCCTATCACCCTGTCGTCTACTACTCAGAAGAGGTACATTATAGTAGCAACTGATTATTTTACACAATGTTCAAAAGCACGGGCAACGAGGTAGGACAATGCAAAAGAGACTACCAATTTCCTACTTGAGCAAATCATCTGCCATTTTGGTCTTCTAAAAGAAATAGTATCGGACCGTGGAACTCACTTTTTAAATAAAGTGATTAAAAGTCCGACTGAAGCTTGGAAAATCAAGCATAACAAGATGACCCCCTATAATCTGCAAGCTAATGGACAAGCTGAAAGTACCAATAAGCATCTTGTGGGTATCCTATCCAAGAGAGTCTCCGAAAAGAAGCAGGACTCGGATACAAAATTATATGTGGCAGTTTGGTTGTATAATACGACGTTTAAACAAGCCACTAGCCACACCCCATTCAAATTAGTTTATAGGGAGGAGTGTGTCTTGCCCTTAGAAATTGAGTTACCGACTATTAGATTCGCAATCAATCATTCTCTGGGTGATGAAGATTCCCTATTTGAGTAGTTTACGACTATAGCCCACTTAGATGAGCTCAATTTGTAGAGTTTGTTACACGAGGAGCTAGCTAAATGGTGGATGAAACAGTTGCATGATCTGAAAGTGAAGAAATATACTTTTAAAAAGGGGCAGTTAGTTCTATATTACGATGCGCGTAGGGAGCTATTTCCAGGAAAGTTGGAACCTCGATGGGATGGCCCTTACAAGATAGTTCGGATAGGTAAAAATAAGTCCATGGTTCTATTAGCTTATCTACAAGGGGTGGAATTTAAGAATAAGGTTAATCTTAATAAGATTAAACCTTATTATTTCTAAGTATGCTAACGCAGAAAAATGCATTGCAGGTCCATGCTGGGGATGATTGGAGACTTGCAGGAGAGCTTAAATTGGTTGATGGGGCGGTTAATTCCTTATTTGGAGCACCCATATCTCGAGCAAAGATATCATCAGGGGAGATTTATCTGGTGGAGCAAGGGATATAAGGTGGTTGAGCAAGAAGACGATACCTTTGTGTGGAAAATTAAAGTTTTCTACCATCCCTGCTTACAAATCTTGACAAGCATCCCTGTTGAGTTTAATAAAGAAGGTGCGATGGAGCCGTCAGTTCATCCTCTAAATATGTTGAACTTTGATTATCATAATTACAAATAGGGGAGTTCTTGATGGGCTGGTTGTGTAAATCCATTGTGGATGTATACATTATACTTTGATGGAGCGTCCAAGGGCCCTAATAGAAAAGGAAGTGTTGGAGTAGTTATCCGAGATCCGTAACGTAGAGTTACAATGAAATTAGCTACTTACCTCAGGGTAGGATTTACTAACAACATGACGGAGGATAAAGCCCTGGTTATGGGATTGAATATTGCTAAGAAAGGTGGCATTAGGTGGTTGTTAATAAAAGGGGATTCCCAACTGATCTTAAATCAACTCAATGGGGCATACACAGTCCGGAATCCTCTCCTTCGTATGTATCATCGAACTGCTATAACCCTACTTGATGAATTTGGGAGCATATCTCTTCAGTTGATTCCACGTTATTGGAATCAGTTTACGGATTCCTTAGCTAATTTTGCTAATGAAGAGGACCTCTTTTTCAGCTTTGGTCCTTGTTCGGACATCGTTATTGATAATGAGACAAGACCTAGTCTCTTGTGGGGAATGCTATCAGACCACGCATTATATGGCAGGTGACGATTGATATGGGTAATGCAAAGAGTAGCCGAGACCCATCTACCACTATTATCTTGGACCCATAGGTTGATTAGACGACATATTATGCATATGCCTCTTGCTATATATGCAAGAGGTATAGGCCATAATTTGATGCATTTAGTTTAGGGCTGAGAGCCCTATTTTTCCCCTTGGAAGGGAGTGTATTTGCGTATATCTGCCTTCTTCCAAGGAGGGATCTCTGTGAGCTGTTTTGTTTGATTTCTTTAGGCCAAGAGGGCCAGTAGCTTTAAGTAGTTAATGTCTGATTTCTTTAGGCCAAGAGGGCTATTTATTTTTACGTTTTAATAATCTATCTCTTTAGGCCAAGAAGGCCAGTTAGTTTGCAGTGAAAAGTGCTATTTCTTTAGGCCAAGAGGACCCTATCTCTATTTGGTGCAGGTATGTTTAATGCTTTGTTGTTTTAGTGATTGCACCATACAGGTTGACGAAGTCTCTGGAGGGATCCTTTGCTGCGAAGAAGCTTCTTGTGGCCATTCTAGGTGGTTTTTTTCCCTTTTTGAGTTTTTTCCTTAAGCAATTAATGATATATGTGCGGGTGAGGGTTACTTTGTTTTGTTTGTTGGGGACTGGCAATTGAGGCATGAAGTCCCAGGTTTAGGTTAGGTATGTTTGAGGGAGGTCTGAGTAGTCCTTGCCTCCTGCAAGGTATTGTCAGGCATTGAAAGACCTCTTTTAGATGGGAGTTCTGGTGACCCTGTTCTGCTGACCTGTTAGGCGGCCGTTCTAGGAGTTTCTATTAGTTGTGAGGTAGTTAGAGAAGCCTACTAAAATAATGATGGAAAAAGATAAAACCTTGAATATCTAAAAGAAAGAGCATATACATACAAAGGTGTGTAAAAAGGGGTTTTACCCCTATAAAAATGGAAAAGGAAAGAAAGAAAAATCATTGAGCTGTTGTTCATCACCTTGCGAAGACCTGGTAGGTTCCTGGGGATGAGACAAGATCCAAGGCCGATGCCTTGCCTTCCTTGGGGTGACATCTTGCCATAAAATAAAGAAAACAAAAGCAGGTTGGAGCGAAAATAAAAGTGAGCGTTAGAAAAGGATTAAGTGTCGCCTTGCAACGGCTTGGTAGGTTCTTGGGTACCGAGACAGGACCTGAGGCCGATGCCCTATTCTCCTTGGGTCACTACGCTCAGCTCCCCCCTTTTTACACACCCGAGTATAGAAAAATAAAAGCCTAAAAGAAGAAATGTGCTAAAAGAAAATATTTTTTGATCAGGCTATAGGAGTCCTCGCCTATTAGGAGCTCCTGGTTGAGTTGTCCTTAGTTAGGTAGGTAGTTCAGACCACCACTTAGGGCGACCTCTTTGATCATTCTTTTTAGCTTGGCTGTGTTGGAGCAGTTGGTTAGCGACTGGCTTCAGACTTTCTATCAGATTATGCTAGGCCTATTCCTCGTGGATTCCATGCCTTGGTTTTATTAGGGGGTAGGGTATGAGCTATGATGTGTTGTGTTGTGTATGTTTTGGATCAGTTTGATGCTCCTTTTTGTTGTTTATGTGTAGATCTATTCATGGGATTCGACGGGCTGAGTCGCCCTATCCCGTGGTCGCCAACGACAGATGATTTTTTATGCCGAGAAGTGCTTAAAAATAACCAAAAATTATGAATATCTAGGGAAAAATAGACTTCGTCGAAGGCGGCAGGAGCAATCAGTACAATTTTAAGCGACAATGCCCCATAAATGCTTAAAAGAACCATTGGACGGCGGTCGGAGAATTTTTGTAATTTTTTGGCATGCAAGACAAGACCCAAGGAGATACCTAGCAGTGGAAGACTTCAAGATAGACGCCCAGGATTTTTCAGACCAAGAATTGAACACCGAACGAGGAAGAGGGGGTACCCGGAATGTCAAGCCCAAAATGGCAAGTGTGGAAATGGACTTTAGGAGAGCCCAAAGGGTGTGACCCTTTGGGGCTCCCTTTGGGAGCCCAAAAATTAAAAAACGTGGGGGGGGGGGGGGGGAAGGGGAGGGGGCTGCGTTTTTTTCACTTGATCAGGAAGAAGGCGCCATGTCCACGATTTGAGAGAGAGATGGAAGATGGGGGTTGTAAACAACCCCCCAACTGACCGGATACATGATCTACATTCTATCTTCACTTCCCATTGCTGGTCTCCGCTCCTCCATTGGCTGCCTGGTTGTGGAGAACAAAAACTAGTCTTTCTCTCTCCTCCCTCTCTCTCTTGCATAGAGGCAATTCATGTGCAAGAAATCAAGAAGAAGCAGGGCTGAAGACTGCTTGTCCGACTGTGATCGAATTGCTTCAAGATGAAGAGGAGTCTGAGGAAAGAGGTTCAGCACTGAAGAATGGTTGTTGTCAGTCTATGGGCTGCCCAAAATAATTATTAAAAAACCCGCAACACGCAAGACACGTGGTATGCTCCAATTTTATAAAGAATTTTGCTTGTTCTTGTTGTTTCATGGTCCGAATGTTATTCATATACAATGAATTTTTGTTTGAACCTTTTTTCCATCATGTTTGAGGGCTGTAATTATAGAAATGCAGAACCCGTAATGATTTAGAGTCATTATTAATTCTTTAAAACCCGCAAAATATCATTTTTAATGGAAATTAGTGGTTTTTTTAATTTTGAGTTGGGAAAAAGGAGTGAAAATGGAATAAAATCAGAGAAAATGTTAAGTTTCAGTCAAAATAATAAGCCAATACAAATAAATCAAAAATACCTATTTTTCATGAATAATGAATAGGAAAAATAGCAAAAAAATAGAGGAAATTAGAGTTTTTGCACTCAAAAAATATGGAAAAATGAGATTTATGTGTGTGAATATTTGGCAAGGTTAAAGCATGAGGTTAACCCTCCATTTGGCCTTGTTCTTTGTGCTATAGTATGTGTTTATTGCTTTTTACGTATAAAAATGATACAAAATAACCATTTATACCTATGCACCGCAGCAACACCTAAACGGTGAGGGGGGAAAGAAGTTTGTTCGACGATCTAATTGTTGAAAATATAAAAATTATTATTTTCTTCTTTGTGCATGGCATTTAGGGATCATTCCATAATTAAATATAGGTGATTAGTGGCACAGAAGTTCCGGTGTTAGTCCCTAAAGCAACGCAGCACGTAACGCTTAGTTAAAATTCATAAAAGGGCTGTTTTCCACACCTCACATGGCTGGTTTTTTAATCATAAAATGGTTGTGCACAATCTTCATGTACCTTACATCAAGCATGCCACGTGGAATCTCCTGGAATGCATTGCAATTTATTGATAAATTTTGACCAACACTTAGAGGACAGGAAACCCAAGCTGTAGGTTAGACGGGTGCTTGCGTTGGGAAAAGTTTTGTGAGGCAAATCAAAATCTCTTGGAATACTGAATTATGAAAGAGTGGAGTTTGTGTGAATATTATATATATTAGCGATGCATCTTGGGGCCAATCCCTGAGGTGTAGGAGAGTCATAGTGGAGCCATGGAAATTAGCCGAGAGGTGCTTCCCTATGTGCGTATTACAAGGCATTATGCCATATGTTATGGGATCTCCCTTTGAGAAGAAGGGAAGGTGAACGTTGGACTATATATTGGATACAAATGCAAAATCGTCATAAGCATTTAGTGCAAAGTGAGTTTTAGACACTCCTGGCCCGCGAGGCCATGTGGTGGGGTTGTTTGTCATATTTATGAGGTCCGGCTAGTGCCATAGCTAGTGCCGGTCCATTTTAGGTCCCATCAGTCTCTTATGGTTTCAGGGCAAGATTACCATCCCATACACTTCTTCATTCAAGCAAAAGATCATGCAAGAGGTGCATTCCTCGCCTACTATTAGTCATTTGGGCATATTTAAAACCTATGACAAGATTGCCAAAGCTTTCACTAGAAGGGCCTATGGAAGGATGTAAAATATTTTGTCTTGAGCTACGTACCATGTCAGCAAAACAAGGACAACACCTTAAAACCAGCTAGTTTACTTCAGCCATTGCCTATGCCTGAAGGTAAATGGACACACATTACTCTGGACTTCATTACCGGCCTATTGGTGACCAAAAAAGGATGGAGCAACATCTATGTAGTTGTGGATAGACTCACCAAGGCAACCCATTTCATTCCTACAAAGGCTCAATATAATGCTTCCCAAGTAGCCAGCCAATTCATGGAACATGTTTTCAGATTACCTAGCTTACCACAGGTCACTGTGCAAGATGCTAAATTCATAAGTAACTTTTGGTAGGCAGTTTTCAGCTCTATGTGCACTCAGTTAGCCCCTTCCACTACTTACCACCATCCACAGACCGATGGCCAGACAAAGAGGGTTAACAAGTGGCTGGAAACTTACTTGAGGCATTTCTCTCATGATGTGCAGCATGCTTGGGACTCATGGTTGCATTTGGCTGAGTGTGTCTATAATAACTCTACACACTCTAGCATTGGAGTTTCACCTTTTGAGGCATTGTACGGCTATAATGTGCCCCTTCCCACATTTATTTTCAATGATAAGATAAACCCACAAAGCAAGGAGGAGTTGGATAGAATGTAGGCCTTACTTCAGCAGTGTAAAGTCAACTTGAAGTTTAAGCTCATGATCAAATGAAGCTTTATGCTGATGACAAAAGAAGGGATGTTAAGTTACAAGAAGGGGATTTGGTACTTTTGAAGGTGCCCAAGTCTAGATATGCCACACTTAAGGATGGTTCCAGCAACAAGTTAGCTCACAAGTTCTATGGGCCATACCAGATTGTCAAAAGAGTGGGAGACTTGGCATATCAGTTGGCATTACCCCCATCCAAAAAGATTCATAATGTCTTCTATGTAAGTCAATTGAATCCCTTCACTGGATCATCAGTGGATTATGTTGAGGAGCTATCACCAATAGATGAAGAAGGCATCATTCAATACATACCCGAGCAAGTCATATGACAAAGGGAAAATAAGCTTTGCTCTTGTTCCATCATGGAATACTTGATTAAGTGGTGAGGTTTACCACTTGAGGAAGCTTCTTGGAGACCCGCTTTAGTTTTGGAAGAGTCTCCATACCTACTAGAAGCAGATTTGGTTGACATCTAGCTAACTATGGCCCTGTTTTCTCTCAGATTGACTGTAGATAGCTCTCTATTTCAAAGCATATTTTATTATATAGTATGGATAGCAATGGACATCTTACATGGCCTGAAATTACTCCTCAAGAACTCTGTTTTGACATATGGCACACCTCGATTGGAGCCTCCTACATGAATTTATGACAAATTTACTACAATAGGGCCGTGTAGTAAATAGCTTGATGTCCACTGTCTACAGCTCGCATTTACTCAAGAAATTTGGGTCAAAAGTTCATTTTTATAATTCCCCAATAAGGTCCATGGATTGTACATACCCCAATGTCCTATCATACACAATAATACCTCTTCATTCATTAGTATACCCCTGTAATAATGCAGCAGAGTAGTGCTCTAATCTACTCTTGCCCAGTCATCATAAGTGCCCAAATTGTTTCTGAGGGAAAAGACCTTCGGGTGAGGATGGAATGTAAGAGACGGGGGACTTAATAATGGGAAAATACTAGCTACATTGGCTAGTATATAAGGGGTTAGGGACTTGATTTTTCACCATCAGATAATAATACAAGTCTCCTTTCATCTTCACCTCTTTCTCCAAGCTTTCATGGCTTCTTTCTCTCTCTTCATGTCTTTCTCTCTCCTTTTTTAGTATTTCTCTCTCCTTGTCACTCTCTTTCTCTCTCTTCCTACAGTATTTCTCTCTCTTTTACACACACTCTCTCTCTTCTTCTTCTCTCTCTCCAATCCTCTTCATGATAGGTTTGACTGTTAATATTGTTTTTTAAGAAATGTATTTTGATGGATCTGCTATGTGGTGGAAGATAAGGAAGACAAGGTGTCAAGTCTCTCGCGTGAAACAAAGGAAGGAGTGTGAAACACGATCAGACAAAGATATGATGTTGGCATAGTTCTTAGCATTTGGCTACCATCACGGTCATTGCATAAGGCGAGATGCACTTCTTCTTGTCCAGATGTTATCATAGCATCTCACGTACAACTCATGATAGGCCTGCGAGAAATAGCTAGTGAGATTGTTTGTCTTGACAGCATTGTCGCAGCATGTAGGGTTGAAGGTCACCACAAGGGTTTGGCAAGAAAGCTAGACAATACAAATGGAGAAGTGTCTTCAAGAGTTAAGTAGATTGCAATGAGTGTTAAAAGGTTCATGAGGTACTCCTTGGTCAATCACTGGGGTCTGAGAAAGAAGATTGTATTGGGGTTCAAGAGATTAGACTCCAGAGTTGGTTGTGATAAGAAAAGGGCTGATACAAGAGTAATACCTCATAAGTTCAATTTCAAGTCAATCTTGTTTTCTTGTAAGATCAGTCATGGATTATGAAATTAAGTGCATGTTTCATCAACAACTCTGCATCCCATCTTTCAACTTTGTATGATTACTTTCAATGTAAATTAAATCTTATGAGTCAATTACAAGACTTGATGGATAATGAAATTTTCTTCAAGAGAGCTTCAAATAAAGATCCAGATAAGGCTAAGTTACCATACTAGCCAAGATGTAAAGAGGGAAAGCTTTTCAATTTAAAGCATAAATGAATGGTCTTCAAACATTGGCTTGCCATAGGGCTCATAATACATGTATATTTTGACAGTATGTCAACTATAAAGCAAGAAATGAATTAAAAGATCTCTACTGAAGCTAATTCTCTGAATATGGCTGAAGATAACAGCCCCAAATCAGCCCATAAACTCCCCAGATTCACCTTTGATGATAGCATAAACTTTCTCTAACATAGAGTGCATAGATCAACCAAATACAAGTGTAAATCAATCCATATATACGAAGAAATAGAGTAGTAAAAGAGTCTACTGTCCACAAATCACTGTGTGGACTACCTATTTCATCCCATAAACATGGCTCCTGCCTCCCAAGAAGTCACTTTGATGAAGTACAAAAACAGCCCCTATATTCAAGAGCATGCAACAAGCAATAGGTAGGTTAGGCATGTAGAAGTAGGAGAGAAGAAGGAATTCATGTTGCTCTTGTTTGCCTTGTAATTAGCCACCTATTTTAGCTTCAAGCATATACATAGAGCAAACAAAATGCTTTCTTAATACCCCTTCCACAATGCTTATGCAATATCAACTTGCATCAAGCATAACAATGTCAAGTAGACCAATAAATGTTCATGAATCTTCAAGAAGGAAAGAATAAGTGCTGCTCCCCATAATTATTTGTTTGGGCTAAAATATTCATCCCACTATCTTCCTAAAATCAAATCAAGAAGGCTTCTTGACACATCCCTCTTCAAGATTCTACAATAGAAGCTTGCAGTAAGCTTTCCAAGAGCAAGGATGAGCCCTTTGGGTCAAGATAATCAATAGAGCAAGTAGATAAATATCAGTCCGTCAATTTACAGGATTGGAAGTCCAATAATAGTCCCTATTCAGCTCTTAAAAGACTCAAGAGAGTGGATTTAATGTATCTCTTGATATGGGAGATCAAACTTGGCATACAGAGATCATGCCTAGACCTTCCTCAAGACTCATAATTGAGCTCTCCATCATGTATGGGTTGTTGCCCTTTAAATACACAGTTTTTCCCTGTTAACTCAGCTAAGAGTGGCCTTCCATTTTCTTCAAAGCACAAGAAGGAGTAGCACTTACATGTCAAGTGGACAGTAGTTAGCTGTGGTTGCATGTCTTGAACTTCCCCTTTATGTGGTAGCTTTGGACACCTCTTCTCCTTCTCCATCCATGGCACTTGCTCAACCCTGAGTTCTGCCTACAAAATGCAGCGCAATTCACGCTGTCCTTTGATCTCTCTCTTGACTATTTCATTAGTCACATAGGCAATGCTACAAGACATACAATGTCATATGCATAGCTAACTTAGTTAGCTCCAATTTCCTTGTGACTTGGCTTGTAAATATACTTAACATTTTTAATATCAGAAGTACACAACCTCATCGTTGGCTTTGAAAAATGAAACTCAAGGAAGTCTATCAAGCCATCTGCTCATGACCATATTTCCTCTTGCTTAATGTACTATGACTTACAAAACTTGTAGCAACTTCATGTAAACAATGCAAGGACAGTTAAGAGATCAAGTGACCAAATTCAATTATCTTGTTAAAGGACCATGGTAAATTTATTGCATTTTAAGGTAGAGAGCCCCCCCATCTTTGTTTCACCATGCCATATGCTAGTGGACTTAGGTTTTATGTTTTATTACACTAGGCAAATCTCTTATAGTGTGTCTAGATTACAAGTGACTAAGTAATATATATAAAGGTTAAAATTTTTATGTTTAGTCCATGGGCGAATAATCTCATGACAGCCCTTAAGAGGGATTGAGTTTTTGGATGAGGTTGGTTCTATTGGACACATCATGGCAAACCTTGCCTCTTAACAAGATTGGCTAGCAATAGTGGCACGTATGGAGGGCATGGGAGGAAGGATAGTGAAATGTCGCTAAAAAGGGGGTGATGAAGAAGAATAAAGGGAAAGAGAGGAAAGAGGGAGACATAGTGGAATTGGTGGAAATGTTCTTCAGAAACATCGACTTATTAACTCATCTTCTTCTCCATCTTCTCATTGATAAAGCCTTCTTCTTCTTGATTTTACAAAACCCATCTTTTTTTCTTCATCATACAGCCAAGAAATGATATTTTCCATGGCCCAAAATATAGCTGCAAATCCTTGTCTTGCAAGCTCCATGACCACCTCTTTCTGGCTAGTGCACCAAATGAAGAGAACCCTGCCATGGCACCATGAAAACCACAAACCATGCCAAGAGAGGCTGGAAATGGCTTGCTAGCCATGAAAACTTGCAAGAAAACTCTCCTTCTCACCAAGAACCCATGTCCTCACAATACACAAAAATATAGAAGGCACACAAGAAATCTATCTTTAACGACATCCTCATCCTCACCCTCTTCCTCTTCTTCACTCTCTATGAGATCTTGCAAAGGAGCACAAGAGAGAAAGAAACAAGAATAAGAAAGATGAGAGTTGTGCCAAAATGGGAGAGAGGAAAATGAATCGTGAGAGGAGAAGATAAAGGAAGAGAGAGATGTAACCACCTAAACCTCCTACCTTCTCAAATCACTCGACAAGCCTCTTCCTTTTCCTTTCTTGAATTGAAATATTAAAATTGCATACATTTTGCTAAGGTCTAAAGACCCTTTCATTTTAGCATGAGACAAAAGGTGTTTGACCTTTCCTTTTCCTAGCACAATAT
Source organism: Lygodium microphyllum (assembly GCF_053477565.2). Classification (NCBI taxonomy): domain Eukaryota; kingdom Viridiplantae; phylum Streptophyta; class Polypodiopsida; order Schizaeales; family Lygodiaceae; genus Lygodium; species Lygodium microphyllum. The sequence continues at coordinate 9,935,357 of NW_028229514.1, forward strand.
TTTATAGTGTGAGCTTTGGACCCACAAGCTACATTGCTCCATATTTAATTTTTAGAAAAGGGTACAATTGCAATGAGTTAGTTTACAAAAAAAATGTTTCCATGTTGAGCACATTTTTGTGCCTTTATTTGCATAAATTTCTTGGTTATCATAAGTATTAAGAGGTACAGTGGCATGGAGTAGTCCTCCGGTACTACTTTATCATTGTAGCAAAGTCGGAAGTGGAAAGAAAATCATGAAAATAATATTTGAGCACATTCACAAGGCTGATTTCTCTTAACTAAAATATTTATGCACTCATCCACTTTGCATTGCATTGCATCGATGTGGTATAAAGAGAACCATCTTCTGGATGCATAGCACTTGATTTCAAACTATTGACCCACAATGAGTGTGAGGCTCCCTATGTTGTAGGTTTAGTATAATCATTTCCTTGGGGACTGATTTGGTGAGGAATTGGAGCCCCAAGAGAGATACCAAGGAAAAAGGGTTTATACTGCAAGAAAATCTATCCTATAATATCAACAAGCTTTTGTTTCATTCTTTTGAGAACCACAACAAGGAAAAGAACAAATCTTCACGTAGCATCATAGTAGATATCTCCCATGGATTTGATAGAATCAACAATAATCTTCAAGATCTTCATAAAATCCATAAAAACTAACAAGAACAAAAAAGAATACACCATTTTTGAATGGAAATAATCACATATGATTTATCTTTATTGTCTTCATAGTTCTCTCTCATAATCTCTCATAGATAGATACATTGTTTTGATAGAATTGGCTACCTCTAGCTCTCTCTTTCTCTCTCAATCAATAGTACATCATCTCCTCACTAGAATGCTCAATAATAACTCTCAATAATTCTTCTTTCGTCGTGGATTCCCCTTCCAAAAGGCATGGGAGGTATGAAAGGGAACCAGAGCCACTACAGTGTCTCTTCATAGCTCATCAATGTCACTTCACTTCAATCTTCAACAGCTACTTCTTCCATTTGTTTTAGCTCTTTTGAACTTAGATGCATCCTTTCCAAAAGTTATAAAACTTCCCAAAGTATAACCTCATATCACAGAACACTTACAGAAGATCTACAGAACAGAATAGAATAGAAATAAAGTAGGAACAGAGGCTCTACAAAAGCTCTACAGAGGTTCAACAGCAACTTAACAACAAACATTCAGCTCAACTAAAACCAAATAAACCCATCATAAACCACTCAATAAGCTATCATACAGCCTTAAAATTCATCATTCAATATCCCAACCTCACTTACTCAAACAAAACAGAGCAAAATAGAAGCTTAACAAGCTCAAATAGGATCATATAGAAGCTATCAGAATATCATCAGAACCTATCACATCAATATATCTTTACAAAAAAATATTATGAGCTATCAGAATCAATCCAAACCTATCCAAATCATTCCAAATTCTAAAATCAATCAAAAATCATACAAATCAATCATTCAGTCCACCAAAGACAACAAAAATCAGTCAAAAATTCAGTCTTTTTCCACTCTCAACATATCCCCACACTTAGAAAGGAAGCATCCTCGTGACCTAAGGAAAAGAAGATTATAAGTTCAGTAAAGAGTTCAATGTGATCTTTTGTCTTCAACAACACTTCATAAAATCATCCAATCATGACCCCAACAAGTAACCTATATATTTGATAATACTACAACGAAAGGAAAACATCCTTTTGGATATTATCTCCATTTTTTTAAAAACTTTGATAGCAACACAAACTTATAAAGGATATAAGAGTTTTCTTTAAATTAGCATCATCTTCTGCTAGCTTTTAATCCAATATCTTCTTCATCAATCCAGATTCAACTTCAGCTCCATTCAACAAAGATAAACAATATATACACATACCACAATGCACATCACTTACACAAACAATATTTGAATGACACCTCTTTGGAGGAAAAAGATAGATAGGTATATTCTGATCAAATATCAAAGTTACAAAGGATAACGGATCAATGAAGATGATCCCTTTTAAAGGATTGATGGTTTTTAAACCTTTCTAGGGATAAAGATTCGTCCACAAAGGTTTTGGGAGGATTTTGCAAGAATTGTAAACAACACATTCTCTCTAGTAGGATAACAAATCTACTTGGTAAGCACAAAGCATAAAAATAAAGCACATCCATCTTATGGGTATCCACATCTACATTGACATCCAAATATAACTTTGGCACTTGCTTTTGATCACTATGAGAGTGACTGTGCAGTATAAAGGCTAGATACCATAAAAAATAGGCAATCAATCTCACTGATGGATCCAAAGATTGAGAATGAAGCTGATCAAAACGTAAATAGTTGTGAAAGTCTTGATTTGTAATCTTCCATTCTCCTGGAATAACAAACCAATTAATTAGGGGTCCCATCAAAGAATCTCTAGTACTTCAACTTCTTCTTCTCATGATTGTCTAATCAAAGTCTTCATATTCTGTAACCAACTGAGGGGGAATTTGAATAAAAGATGAAAGAGACGGGAATGGAATAAGGGATAAACGATGAAGAGAGGAACAAGTGAAATCATAAAAACAAGAATAAGATAAGGTAGGAGAATCTGGAAATTTAGCAATATCAGAAAGGAAGGGAGTAAGGAAATGTGGTGAGAACGTGGACAGGAAATGAGAAGATGGGGGAGGACAAGGAAGAAGGGGAGAAAACACCTTATCAATGATAAAAGGACATTGCATAAAAATAGGAATATGGGGTGCAACTTTAGGTTGAAATAGAAGGGGTAAAATGACATGTGGGGTATTCTGGAAAAGAGACAAATAAGTGTCATACCTATGAGCCATGTGTTGATAGTAGGTCAAGGATGGAACTGATGGTCCTAAGAGGAAGAACGTCTAACATAAGCCTCAAAAAATAAAGGATCAAAAGGAGGTTGCTTGGAATGATGGGATAACAATTCCACCCTCAGTTGGCTGACATTTTGCACATGAGATGAAGCCTTTAACTGTCTTTGATTTAAGATCACAGAATTTAGCATAGGATGCCAAGAATCCTCTAGACATCCAGCTACTCTAGCAGAATACTTTTGAAACATTTCATCAATCTTAAGCTTCAACTGGTGTACATAGAGTATTGCTTGTAAGACTACATCTCCAACATACCAAGAGAGGTATTCATCATCTGGAAGTAACAAGTCACCTCTAAGGTAGATATAGGAAATCAACATTGAATCTGGGACTACCGAATCCTCAAACACCATCCTAACCACTTCAGACAACAGATCCGCAGACCAAATTCCACTCCAGCTATCCTCTGGAGGAGATAAATCCATGGTTGAAAGTTTAACATAAAAGGCCAACTTCTATTGTTGATAATGAACAAAGAAAGAGTGGTCGGGAGGATGAATAAACTCCATAAACTGCTCAAAAGTAGTCCAAAAGATATACATTCTAGATTGCAATCTCTCAACCTTGGCTCGAAATAAAGGACATAAAGTGGCAGTCCGTTGAAGAGCAGCCAAGTCTTGTTGAGACATAGAAGGAATCATGGGGACATTGGGACTTGGGGGAATGGATCAATCCTTCAGTTGTTTAGTCTAGGAGGCTTGGGATTCCACTGTATTGTGATCAATCTACAAGTATGATAGTTTTGTATCTAGAAGAGTCTTGAACTCTTGAGCTTCTTTGGACATTTTCTCTTTCTCTTCAAAAACCCTGGTGACCGCTGACTGAGCTTTTGCTAACTGATTTTTCAAAGAAGATATTTCTTCTCTCTACATCTCAATCATTTTAGTTTGTTGCTCCATCTTCTTAAACATATAAAAAAAAGTGTCTTTGGTAGAGGCTAGCTCTATGGTTGCCTTATTCATTTAGTATTTGGATTGCTTCAATTCTTCATAGAAAGAAGAGTATAACTGTTGAGCACAAGTTGTCATTGAGAGTTCAATAGAACTCTAGATGTCTTTACAATGGAAAGGGGTGGCATCCCCTGTCACTAAGTGGTTCAACAAACGAACTGATATATCCAAAAAACCCTCTCGATGTGCCCTAAATAAGTTGTTGCATGTGAGGTAGGCAGGGAGTTCACTTCCAGAGGTAGCAGGAACTGACACTGAAGGAATGACTGGTGGAATTGTCTCTACTACACGCTTCAAGCACTTCCACTGAATGACCAGTGGAGGAGGGGAGTTAATATCCTCTATGTCAAAGGGTTTTGGATCTTCTGAAGGTGGAGGGGGAGGTATTGGATCAGATGGAGGAGGAGATAAAACACCCTTTTTAAGGCCTGAATATGTCAGAAAAGCATATAAATATGAACCAAATGTTATATTGGTATCATTCCCTCTAGTCACCTTAACAAAATGCTGGTCAATCTTCATAAGAAGGTAAGTGCTCCAGTCAACAGCAACCCCTCTTAAAACCATCCTAGAAGGTGTGAAGAGCTCCTTCGACAAGTAGTGAGATGATGTCTCGGCAGGCATGAACCTGTCCTGGAGAAATTGGCAGACCAACTTCTGGAGAGGATCAATGATCATTGAGAAAGACACTCCTCAAGTGTTAATCACCTTCTTGACAGACATCGAGGATCTCTTTAGTCTGCTTCTGTAATAGCTTGAGGATCTCTTCATTTGAGAATAACTGTCTGGCTGTTACAAAGGTTTTCCCTTTGTAGGGAAGGGACAAAGCCTTCCCTAGCCCTCTAGGTGTCATGACCATGAAAGTACCATGAACCAAGCCCGATTTCTTACTGTATGATGCGAGAAACTCATCACAAAGGGCTAGATCATCGAGAATCAGAGGGAGAGGAGTAGTCACAAAAGATGCAAGGCCATCTTTTGCAATAGGCTCAAAAGTCATTAGGGAAGAATAATCCCTATTGATTAATGGGACATACTGAACAGGCGGAGGCATATAGGGTGCCATTCAGATAGTGAACACACAACACAACTCACAAACAAAAGGGATGCTTGCAAAACCAGTAGAAAAGACCAAAGATAAGATATCAACCAAGGGTTTTAAGATGAGACTTGACCAACTATCCCCAAGCAAGGCACATCCTAGAAAAAAATTTGACATTACCTTTAGACAAATGCGACCGAAAGCTTCATGCTATGCAACAGAAAAGTACCCTAAATCCCCGTATCACGCATCAAAGAAAACTACAGACTATACCCTTAATCGTATAAATCAACCAAATCAATAACCACACACAACATAACGGGAACATCATTGACCATCAATAACAAGAAAGACCATTCTAAATACTACACACGCCCATCCCGCAAAGCATGTTTATTGAAAAAGTGAAAAAGAAAGTGCAGTGAGGGGAATGCTTTTGGTGAAGGGTTTGTTTTAATAAATTATTAAAAATGGGTGAAATTTTATTAGGTTGTAAACCTTAGAAAAGAAAACTACGTTCGTTTTTAAATTGTTATTTACAATTTATTAAGGTGGAAGGGTGATTTTAACAAATCCCAGACTTCAATACCCATACTAGGTCTCTAAATGCAGATTCATGAATTAAGAATTTAATGTATTTGAAACACTCTTCTTTTTCAGCATGTGTAATTTTGTGACGGCTAGTTCATTTTATTTAAAATTAAGGTGCCTCTAAAGCGCACATAGCGCATGCAAAGTGAATGGCTGGTTGAGTTTTATTTAATTAAAAAGAAGGTGTGTTGAGCATAGATGCACGTGCCATGGTGGTGATTAGGGTTCATTGTAGAAATTACTAGCTAAAAATTTTAGAGTAGTGGAAAAAATAAATGAGAAGGGAAAATGAATTACCTTTGTGTGTGTGTGTGTGTGTGTGTGTGTGTGCAGGGATACTAAATGCGCACGTATCAATCCCACAATGCAAATGAATCTCAAAAGAGAAAATCCAACAATTGAAAAAGATTTGAACATGGTAAGCTCATAAAAAACCAAACCAACACCTCATTTATAAAAATAAGCAAGAAACATGAGGTGTTTGGTTAGATTTTTGGCAAGACAATACTTTTACCGACAAGATTAGGGTGGGTGTATTTGATTTGGTTGGGGTTAGTGTTTCAATTGTGTGTTGAATTTTGGTTTTTTTTTTAATAACGAAATCCCCCAAGTTGAAATGTTTAGATGTGAATCCAATTTAAAAGCCTTATGGAGGTTGCATTTCTTTTTTTAAAAGGTGTTAAGTTGGACACATAAAAAAGATTTCAATTTTTAAGTATGATGTTTCAACCCTCCAACATGATTGAAAACTGAACCAACAAATTTCACCAAGGTGTCTAGATTTTTTTCAATATTTTTTCGTTTATGTTTGGCATTTAACATGTTTTTCAAAGAATTTTACCCAAAAATCAAAATTTCACCATTTTATAAAGGATGTTCAGCTTTTTTTTAAAGTATAAATTAAAGTGAAAGGTGAATGGATTTTTTTTAATTTTTATTTATTTTTTAACGATTTTGTATCAATTTTTAATGAATTTTAAATTGATTTTGAAGTTTTTGAATTTTTTACAATTAATTTTTGGAATTTCATCTTTGAAAAATAATCCAAAAATTATCTAGTTGATCAAATGAATTTTTAGCTATTTTTCAGTAATGTTTTATGAATTTTTAAGAAAATTTAGTAAATTTTTTCCGCTTTTATGTGTTTTTTAAAGGATTTTTGACAGTTTTTAAATGAAAAATGGGGTACTCGACTGCATGTGAACAACAGCTATGCACACCCAGAAACGAGGCTGATGCGTGTCCTCATGCATGAACACCCGCTTGAAAAATCACATGGACTCGCACGCACGAAACCATGCATGCGAACACTAGACGAACTCCCGCGCGACGCCACACGAACGGAGGGCAAGGGGGGAGATCGAAGAAAAGAGGGGGACATGCGGGGGGGGCTAAGAGGGATGGGGGTGAGGGGGTGGGAAGGGTGGCTTAATGAGGAGGGTAGGGGTGTAGGGTTTAGTTGGCGGGGGGGTTAAGTGGGGTGGGGCATTAAGGGAGGGACGGGTGGGCAAGGGGGAATGGAAGGGTGGACAGGCAGGGGGGAGGGAAGTGGGTTGGGCTGGGCAGGTAGGAAGGGTAGGGGGTGGTAGGTTGGGTGATGAGTAGCAGGGGGAAAGGAGGAGGGCGACTAGGCGGCAAACCACCTGCGCCGACGGGAGACATGGACCAGCAACAGCAACAATGACAGAGGTAGCCAGAGGGCGCTACAGAGGCGATGGCATTGGTATCCTTCGGTGCAGTAATGACAAGAGGAGACAAGCCACGCAAGGTGGCGCTGACGCGGCAATGGTGGGAGGGACAGTGGTGGCATGGGTAGACTCGGTGTGGCATTGGTGGGAGGGAGCGACTGCAGGGGCAGAGAGATGGAGGAGGAGATATGGAGGAGGGTGGGAGAGGAAGAGAGGAGGAAGAGAAGGAGGTGGAGGAGGAGGAGGGAAAGAAGGGAAGGAGGGGGAGGAGGAGGTGGCGGAAGGGGGAGAAGAAGAAGAGAAGGAGAGGAGGAGAAGGAGGAGGAGATGGGGAGAAGGAGGGAAGGAAGGGGAGGAGGGGGAGGAGGAGAGGGAGAGAAGAGGAGGAGAGGGGAGGGGGCAGGAGGAGAGGGAGGGAAGAGAGAAAGAGAGGGAGAGAGAGAGAGGGGAGAAGGGGAGGGATGTGGGTGGTTGGGTTTGTTTGTTTTTTTTTCTCGTGTTTTTTTCGCTCTTTAAATTTTAAATGGGTTTTTTTGTCTAAAAAAGTTTTTAAAAAGAAAGAAATAAAGAAAGGAAAAATGGGGTGCTGGCCCCATCTTGTGCGCGTGCATGCGGGGCGGGGGTAAAAAGAATTTGCATGGACGGGAAGCAACGGGGGTTGGGACGTCGGCACGGGTGTGGGATGATGCAACGGACGCAACGTCCTGATTAAAAAGCGGAAAAACGGGCGATCATGTGTGACACGAGAGGCAGGACAAGTGCAAATGGACGAAAATTTTCATAAAACCCAAACTATACGCCAAAACGAAATGTTGTAAAAAGAAAAAGTGTGCCGGAAGTTGAGGGGAAGAGAGTGGAAAAGTGCAATGGGGTATCCAAGAACAAATCAGGGCGTTCACATGGGAAAAACATAAAAATTGGGCCCAAAAATGCATACTAAAATTAATATCAAAAAATCCGATCTCCGAAATGAAGTGAGGGAAGAAGGAAAAATGTGGAGAAAAATATGTCCGATAGGTCTAACAGGTCAGAACACAGTTCCGATGAAGATAAGAGCCATTCACATGGAAAAAAACCCAAAAAGCGTACCCGTAAAGGGATTCAGAAATTAATATTAAATGATCTGTGCACTGAAATGCAGGGCAATCAAAAGGGAAAATGTCAAGTCACATACGATCTTTAGGGTTGGCACATTAGAACTCAATGTGGATGGGGTTAGAAGGCATTCACATGGAAAAATAATAAAATAAAGCTAAAAAACACCAATAAAAATTAATAACAAAAAATCTAGAGGTCAAAACAGGACAGAGAAAAAATGGGAAATGTGTAAGAAGGTGGTTGAACACGGCTATCTAGTCAAAATTGAATTTTGAAGAGAATAGGACAGGTTGCTATGGAAAAATGGCAAAAATACGCACGAAAAAGAGAGGAAAACCCATAAAATTTAATAACAGACAAACCGTACAGCGGAATAACATGTGAGTAAAAGGAAAAATGTCTAGGAAAAGGCATAGAATAGGGTTGGTACATCAAATCGATGTTCTGAAGTGACAGGAGTGTGTTCGTATGGAAATACATCCAATTATGTGGAAAAATCTTCAAAAATTAATAACGCAAAAACAGTAAGCCGAAATAGGTGGATGTAGTGTGTCATTCAAGGGGACAAACAGGGCTATATGGTTGGATCAAGAGTTTGGTGGAATGTAGGGTGTGTTCACATAGAAAATGGAAAATTTGGCACAATAAAAGCAACCGCAAGGGAAATGGCCTGGAAGACAGGGGTACGAGGGTGGTTGGGTGGGGAAGGGATCCCATTAGGGTAGCAGAACTATTACATGGTAGACATGTATGATTTGTTAATGACATATGCAAGGGATATACACAGCAGACACGCAGGGGCGCGTCCCCACACTTAAGACATAACATGCACTTGCAAACAAAAAGGTAGAGTTAGAAACATTGGGCCCATTTCCTAGATGGTTGAAGGGAACCATCATTGTTGATGCAGGAAGATCGGAGCCGTCGACAGGAGGTACCATGGCTCACCACACAGAACACGTCCAGCATGGCAAGGACCATGCAACAGCACCTAGGGAGGTAGCTTTGTCAGTAAAGTCCATCGATTTAAGTGTCGATGATGATGAATAGAAATCTCAGCTCATGGGCACTCAAGAAGATAATAGAACAGTCACTCGCCCCATGATGCACACCGCTCAATGAGGGGAAAATGATTTGGAGGGAGTATGCCACTGTGCACAATTAATGATGCATTCATGTGTTCCACCCGGTATCGGCATACAGTGTGAGAAGGAAGGCCAGGGAGCCTTGTCGTACAGTGTATAAAAGAGGATGATGTGTCCTATGGTAGTGGCAAAGACCCGTCCCGTGTGTGCATAGGAAAATGAGAACGTACCTGACTCCAAGTGTCGTAACGTTCCTCAATCCTCACCTCTAAATGATTGTTGAAGAGAACACACCAGTCACACTCTGACCCCCCTCTATCGCACACTCTGTTTGAGAATACAAGAGGGAAATCCATTCCTTACACCCATTGATGTAATCTTCATAGTCACTTGTGTAGAGGTTGTATGCCATGTGTGCATTTGATGGTGCAACTATGCATCCCACCCTATGCCACCATACAGTGTAAGAAAGAAGGCCAGGGAGCCTTATAGTGCATTGCACATGTGCTTTGTGCATGGAGAAGCCCAACCCATGCGTGCAACACTCCATTCACACATTGCACCTCTCACTTGAATTGAAGGGAAAGGACTGGTCACTCACCCCACCCTCTGTCTCACACTTACTGATAGATATTGAGGGTAGACCATACTCACATCCCCATCCAGTTAGGATAAAAGCTCACATTACTCAATGGGTTGTTGATGAAGATCGCTTGTTGGTTGAGAAGCCCAATCCATGCGTGCAACACTCCATTCACACATTGCACCTCTCATTTGAATTGAAGAGAAAGGACAGGTCGCTCACCCCACTGTTAAACCCAAGTCGAGATGGCGCAAAATGGCGGAAAACTAACCCCAAGTCGAGATGGCGCAAAATGGCGCAAAATGAAGGAAAAGGTGGAAAAAGCATGGAAGAAGAGCAAAGACATGCAGGCGACCTCTAGAAGCTAAACCGAGACCAAAGGCGCAATTTTAAATGAAAGGTGCCTCAAAAAACTTGGAAAACTCTTGTAAAAGAGCGTCAGGCTCCCTCTTGTGCCAATTGTAAAATATTAGATGGGCATAGGCTAGAGGCATAAGGCTAGAAGAGAGAAATGGAAAAAAAACCTTGCCACAATGGCCGGTCATATAAAAAAGGAGATGGGTGCCCATGGGATTTTAGGGTTTGTATATAAAGTTCAAAAAGTGAATGGAAGATCATTATTTGGTGTGTGGCTAATAAGAGCTCTCTTCTTCTTCTCTTCTTCTTGCTTGTGTGTGCTCTTGAGAGAGGGAGTGTGTGGGAGTGAGGAATTAAGAGGGTGAAGCTCTTCACCATCTCCTCTTCTCTTATTCTCTTCTCTTCTCTCGCGCGTAGCTATGGAGGATGGAGCTTGGAGATGGAGGAGGCTTGAGGATGCTTGAGCTAGCATCAAGAATCGTGGAGCTACCGAGGTGTACGAGGAAGAAGGCTACTCACATCGGCATCAAGGTAAGCTCACTACACTCGTAGGATTGACGGCACCTCGGCTAGGTGCTATAGTCTGTGGAGCCGTTGTGCCTGAGGGAGACGCCAATGACACGCCGCCGTCTGGGCTCGTTTAGCCGTCGCCAGCTGCCAAACCGATCTGCTACCATTATTCCACCTCTTGCCTGCCATCATGATCCTCATCGTCCACGTGGCCATCACACACCCCCCCAAAAGCTTCTTAGAAGCTTCTTGGAAGCTTCTAAGGGGGCTTCTTAAAGCCCCCCTTCCCGTGGATTTCCCATAAAGCCATTTTTCCCCAAGATTTTAAGTCCCCTTCCTATTAGATCCACCCACAAGCCCATTTTTCTAGTCGGTTTAAAGGCCCTTCCTATTGAACCCTCCGAAAGCCCAAAATTTTTTTCCCTCTTAAGCTTCGAAGAGGAAGCCTATAAGGCCTTCCCATTAGTTCCCTAATACGCCTTTCCGGGGACATCAAATACAACCTCATGAGCATCATTGAATGCTTTGATTGTAGTTTACATAACTTTCATTTTCTTTCTCAAAATGGCCTTTGCAATCCTTTGTTCTTCTTCAAGATCTTCATCATTGCACTCCTTGTTCAGGCCTTCAAAGTCCAAAATGGAAGGCTTGTTGACATTGTTTATATATCGCTTAAAATTGATGAAGCTTTTCTCCATGGTCACTAATGTGAAAACCACAAAAGAATCTATAGATCTAAAAGTAAACGTTCTATCCATTGGTAGGAAGTCAACGCTACCAACTAGCATGCGATACTTGTAAGAAATGCTTTCAAGAGCATTTTCCAAAGCTGCCATTTACTTTCGATCAAGAAATGATAACAACATGAATTGTTTAGGTTCACATGTCATTTTTAGTAGAGTGGATACAACCTTTCCAAACTTTATAGAGTCCCATTTCATTCCCTCAACCCCATGTGTTGCATCTAGAACAACAACCCCAATGGTAATTGGATCTCTGTGATGGGGCCTAAAACGGGCTGGCACTGGCTCATGCACTAGCCGAACCTCTATCATGCGCTCAACAACCCCACGGCCTCGCGGCCAGGAGCGTGGATGACACATACATCATCTTCCTAAACATCTTGCGTTTGTATCACGTCTTGTAGTCCAACTCTAACCAAATTAACACTCCTCAGAGGGAGTCCGAGCACTTTTCCAAATAGCACGAAGTACAAACATAGGAGGTCCTCCCACGGGACCGATTGCCGCTACCTCATTGCGACTCTCCTACACCTTGGGGATTGGCCCCTCGATGCGTCGCTAAACATATGTAACACAATATCGCACACATTTCTACTCAAGGTATCAATTGATCGTATCCAAGAATGTACCATACCTCACTTTCTTTCCCCTTTAGACCCAACGCCTAGCCTACAGCTTGGGCAACCTTACTCACTCAACGTTGGTCATATTCCTCTAGAAAGTAATTGCCATGCATCCAGGAGATATTGTTTGACACCTTTTATTATTTTATGCTTCATGAAAATTGTGAATGTCCACGTGCTCAAATAATTAAGAAAATCAGCATTGGTGCACATGTGGAAAATACTTCTTTCAATGATTTTCAACTATTGCTCGTATGCGGCGTTGCATGAACCTAGCACCGAGAAACCCTCGTGCTACTTGGTTCTTAATCTTTAATTGTTGACCAACCTAAATGGTATGCATAAAAACTAGCAAGTTTTCATAATTTCACTCAGCATTTAGACACCTTTCATACACTCTACTCCCTCACCCGTTTAGGTTGTGCATGGTGCATAGGTTTAGGGTTCATTTTCCACATTTTCATTGTATAAAAAGCAATAAAAACTCACTAGAACATAAAGGTAGGGCTGAACTGAGGCTAAACCTCATGATTCAGACTCCCCATACATCTACAAACATGGTTCTTATTTTTTCTTAAATTTCAGCACTCAAAATCCATTTTTCCCCTATTTTTAGTGGTTTTTCCCTATTTTTCTTGTATTTTTCGCAATATTAAATAACTAAAAATTCAAAATGAGTTGTGGGCTGTGGCCCTTAGGTTCATTTGCAACAAAATCACAAATTTAGTTGGTGTGTCTTATTATATTTTCCATTTATATCTCAAAAACACCCAATTCCCTCATATTTCGCGTGTTTTACGGGTTTTACACTATTAATTTCATCCACAACACTTATGATTTTTTGATTTTCTGATTTCAAATAGTTGGAAGATATTGCAAACAACATTACAGTGCATAATCATCCCATGGGAACAAGTATTCATGAAGCAAATTGCATAAAACATCAATTTCCTTTGTAAAAATGAGATTACCGTTCTTTGCGGGTTGTGGGTTTTTATTTGCCATATCTCCAGAATGATTTCCAGCCACCATTAATGCTCATGACAGTCCATAATCAGCAATCTTCCTTCCTCTTGCACCACGGAGCAATCCGGTCTTCATTGGACAAGCATCCGTCATCCATTCTTCTTCTTCTTCACCATACGAATCTGCTTTTAGGGGAGAGAGAGGGAGGAGAGAGAAAGACTGAAATCAGAATTCTTCATAGAGACCGCCATTGGAGGAGTGAAGCACGGCAATAGAGTCAGCATCCAGGGGGGGATTGAAGCCCCATGATCAATTGTAGTGGTTGCTCACAGCAGGCATGATGCATGATCAACAAGGGGGCACAAATTTCGGCGCCTCCCTGATCATGTTTTTCCTCTTCTCTCTCATCCCACGATTTCATGCTAACTAAAAGTTTGGCATAAAATGCCCCCTAGCCCCCAAAGGTCACCACTCCTTTGGCCAAACTCATGTCCACCTTTTCAAATCTTGCCCATTTGTTGGCCATTTTCCCGTCCGGACTCCGAATTGAGCTCATAAAAATCCTGGGTGTCCGGCTTGGCATCCCGCATTGGCAAGTAACTCTTGTCAACCCGCACGATAGTCTGAAAAATTATGAAAAATCAACAAGCGTTGCTCGGGCACCTTTAAAGCACTTTGACGCTTAAAATCGTCCTAGGTCGAGGCGCCGCCTTCGATGTTAAATATTTTTCCTTTGATATTCGTAATTTTTAGCTATTTTTAAGCACTTATCGGCACCAAAATTCCACTCTCATTGGCGACCATAGGATAGGGCGACTCAGCCCGTCGAACCCACGAACATATCTGCACAAAACAATCAAAGGAAGCATCAAGCTGATACAAAATAGAGACATATTAAACATAGCACAATGCTCCCCCTGCCCCCTGACAGAACCAAGGCATGACATCCACAAGGAGTAGGCCTAGCATCATCTGATAAAATGTCTGAATCTAGTCACTAACCAACCGCTCCAACACGGCCAAACTAAAAAGAACTATCAAAGAGGTTGCCCTAAGTGGTGGTCTGAACTGCCTACCAAACTAAGGACAACACAACTAGGAGCTCCTATTAGGCGAGGACTCCTATAGCCTGATCAAGAAGTATTTTCGTATAACACATTTCTTCTTGTAGGGTTTTTATTTTATTGACATACTCGGGTATATAAAAAGGAGGGAGCTGAGCGTAGTGACCCAAGGAGAACAGGGCATCGGCCTCAGGACCTGTCTTGGTACCCAAGAACCTACCAAGCCCTCGCAAGGCGACACTTAATCCTTTTTTGACGCTCACTTTTATTTTCGCTCCAACCTTTCTTAATTTCTTCTTTCTAGCAAGATGCTACCCCTAGGAAGACAAGGCATCGGCCTCGGGTCTGACTCGTCCCCAGGAACCTACCAGGCCCTCGCAAGGCAATGATCAACTCCGTATACATTTTCATTTCTTTTCTTTTCTATTTTTAGAGGGGTTAGAACCCCTTTTTACACACCTTCATATATTTTTATTGTCTTTTCAGATGTTCAGGGTTTTTTATTATCAACATTCTTTTCCTTCTGGCAGGCTTCTCTAACTACCTCACAACTAACAAGAACTCCTAGAACGACTGCCTAGCAGGCTAGCAGAACAGGGTCACTAGGACCCCCTTCTAAAACAGGTCTTTCAACGCTCAACAATGTCTTTACAGGAGGCGACAACCCCTCAGACCTCCCTCAAACATACTGAATCTAAACCTGGGACTTCATGCCTTAGACGCTGGTCCCCAATAAGAAACGAAAAAACCCCTTTAACAAGTACCCAAACACATATAATATACAAACTACAGTACTCATAAAGGAAAGATATCACCTAGATAGGGCCACAAGAAGCGTCGATGCCGCGACAAAGGCTCCCTCCAACTCCACGGAATCTGTCAAGCACAGGACTCAAAAAAGAAACCATTAATCGCACCTGCACTAAACAGACAACTGGCCCTCTTGGCCTGATAAAATACTTCACTACAAAACTGGATCGGCCCTCTTGGCCGAAATAGAACACTAAAACCTCCCAAACTGGCCCTCTTGGCCTAATGAAATCAAACGGTATAGCACCTACACATCCTTCCCTGGAAGAATCCAAATATATAATAATAGGCTCCCTTCCAAGGAGGAAAAACAGGCTTGTAGCCCTAAACTAAATGCATAATGTTATGACCCATCCCTCCTACATAGATAGCAAGAGGCGTACATATAATATGTTGTCTAATCAACCTATGGGTCCCAGATAATAATGGTAAATTGGTCTCGGCTACTCGTTGCATCACCCATATCAACCATTTTTTACCATATATTGCATGTTCTAATAACATTCCCCACAAGCGACCGGGTCCTGTTTCATCATTGATAACAATGTCTGAACTAGGACCACAATTAAAGAATAGGTCTTCCTCATACGCAAGATTTGCCAATGAATCCGCAAACTGATTCCAATAACGTGGGATTAGCTAAAAAGGCACTCTCTCAAACTCCTCTAGTAGGGTCGTTGCAGTCCAATGATACATACAAAGAATGGGGTTTCTCACTGTGTATGTCCCATCTAGCTGATTCAGGATCAATTGGGAATCCCGTTTTACTAACAACCGACGAATACCACCTTGTTTGGGAATATGCAGTCCCATAATCAAGGCTTTATACTCCGCCAAATTGTTAGTGAATCCTACCCCGAGATAAGTAGCTAACTTCATCGTAACTCTTCGTCGGGGTCTCAGATTACTACTCCAACACTTCCTTTTCTATTAGGGCCCCTAGACGCTCCATCAAAATATAATGTATACGTCCACAATGGGTTTACAAAGCCGGCCATCACGAACTCCTCTATTCGTAATTATGATAATCAAAGTTTAGCATGTTGAGAGGATGAACTGACGGCTCCATCCCACCTTCTTCATTGAACTCAACATGGATACTCGTTAAAAGCCGTAAGAAGTGATGGCAGAAGACTTTGATCTCCCACACAAAAGTTCCTTCTTCTTGCTCAATCACTTTATACCTTTGCTCCACCTGATAAGTTTCCCCTGATGGTATCTCTGCTCCAGACGTGGGTGCTCCAAATAAGGGATTAACCGCCCCATCAACCGACTTTAAGCTCTTTTACAGGTCTCAAATCATCCCCAGCATGGACCTGCAATGCATTTTCTTTGTATTAGCATACTTAGAAATAATAAGGTTTAATCTTATTAAGATTAACCTTATTTTTAAACTCTACTCCCTGTAAATCAGCTAATAGGGCCGTAGACCTATTCTTCCCTAACCTAACAATCTTATAGGGACCATCCCATTTGGGTTCCAACTTCCCTGGAAACAACTCCCTACGCGCATCGTAATAGAGGACTAACTGTCCTTTTTTAAAGGTATATCTCTTCGCTTTCAGGTCATGCAACTGTTTCATGCGATGTTTAGCCACCTCTTGGTGTAATAGGCTTTGCAGCTTAATTTCATCTAGGTGTGCTAAGGTTGTAAATCGCTCTAATAGGGCGTCCTCATTACCCAAAGAATGGTTTATTGCGAATCTAATGGTCGGTAACTCAATTTCTAAGGGTAAAATGCACTCCTCACCATAAACTAGTTTGAACGGCGTGTGGCCAGTGGCTCGCTTGAACGTGGTATTATATGCCCATACTGCCACATGCATCTTCTTATCCCAGTCGCGTTTCTTTTCAGATACGACTTTCGATAGGATACCCACAAGCTGCTTGTTGGTACTTTCAACCTGCCCATTTGCTTGCGGATTATAAGGAGTCGTTTTATGGTACTTGATTTTCCAAGCCTCAGTCAAGCTTTTGATAACCTTGTTCAAGAAATGGGTTCCACGGTCCGACACTAATTCTTTCGGTGGACCAAAACGGCATATTATCTACTCTAAAAGGAAACTAGCAGTTTCTTTAGCATCATCTTTCCTTGTTGCACGTGCTTTTGACCACTTTGTGAAGTAGTCAGTTGCTACAATAATATACCTCTTTTGCGCAGTCGACGACGGAGTAATAGGACCCACAAAGTCTATTCCCCACTTCTAAAATGGAAGTATTGCCATAATAGGGGTGAGTGGTATTTTCCTATTCTCTCGACTATCATGTTGTTGACAAATATCGCATCTCTTAACATACGCAAACGCATCCTGGAAGATGGTAGGCCACCAGTAACCTGCTCTTAAAGCCTTTTGTGCTGTAAGCCGTCCAGCAAAATGACCTCCGCAAGCGGAATCATGGCACTCTTCCAAAATGAATGGCACCTCATCAGGTGTCACACATCGGCGATAGATGTCATCAACCCCTTGCCGATATAATGTACCTACGATCAAGGCAAACTTTAATGCCTGCTACTTAATTTTCCTTCTCTCAGCTTTAGATAGTTCGGATCCAGTCTCTCTGTTGATAAATAATGCGTTATTGTAGCATACCAGGAGGAAATAGACGCCGTATCTATTTTAAATAACAACTCCATGTCACTACCTTCAGCCACAGATTCTTTCGGCTTCCCAAAGTCCACAAGACATTCCACAATACCCTGTAACCTTGGTGGCTTACTCCTGATCTCATAATCAAACTCCTGCAAAGTGATTAACCACTTTGCTAGACGATCAGGCAGCTACAGCTTATTCATCAATAATCGAAGCCCCTCCGCCTTCGTATAAAGCACAACTTTCTCATAGAGGATATAGTGCCTGAATTTCTTGGTCCCAAAGACCATCGCCAGACACAACTTCTCCATGTAGGTATAATTGATCTCTGAAATGCCCAATTTTCGACTAGCAAAAGCAATCGGGTGATACCACTTTTCTTCCCAAATTTGGGCTAAACAGCAGAGCTGATACTATGCATGGTGGATGTTGAAAATATATAAAATACCTCACCTCTTTTAGGGGCTTTTAAAACGGGAGCTTTTACTAGCTCCTGCTTCACATCCTTGAAAGCTACCTTACAAGGGTCACTCCATACAAACAAAGAGCTGAAGGACAATAGATTCATAAGCGGCAACGTTCCTTCTGCTAAGGCGTTTATGAATCTACGGTAATAACCAACCAAGGACAGAAAGCTATGAACTTCTTTCGGAGTGCGTGGTGGACCCATGGCAACTATGACTTTGACCTTCTTGGGATCTATTGCAATACCTACCGAACTGACCACATGGCCCAGCAAGAGCCCATAAGGTATGCCAAAAATGCACTTCCGTGGGTTAAGACCGATACAAAATTGTCTACAGCGCTCAAAGCACTTTCTTAAAATGATCAACTGCCTTTCTCTCACGGTGGCGGCTCCTAAGTCATCAATAAACACCTTCAACTCTTTAGGGGATATGTCACCGAATGTCTTATCTGCTGTTCGTTGCCATGAACCAGGCGCATTGCATAAACCAAAGGCCATCACATGGTACGCAAAAGTACCAAAGACAGTAATAAAAGTTGTTTTCAATTGTCCTCTTCTACAATTGCCATCTAGTTATATCCTGCAAAGCAATCCATAAATGAATATATCTCCCTACCCGCTAATTGATCCAAAATCTCGTCAATAAATGGCAACGGGTAGTAATCCTTAACCGTCTGCTTATTCAACTCCCTAAAATATACACATAATCGGATTTGATTATTTTTCTTCTTTCTGATAACAACTGGTGAACACCATTCCGTGTGTTGTACAGGAAAGATCAAACCCGCTTTTCTAAGCTTTTGTAACTCTTCAAATAGCCCGTCCCTCAGTTCAAAAGGCATACGCTTACTTTCTGACACAGAACGACTGCCCTCTTTTATAGGAATAGTATGAACAGCCAGGCTGGAAGGAATGCCTCTCAGCTCATCATAATTCCAGGCAAAGATATCGCGGAATTCTTGAATTAGGGACACATAGTCCTCCCTTTCTACTGAACTGAGCATAGAACGTAATTTGATTGGCCACGAATCATTTGGTGTGCCAAGGTCTAGCTCGATAACATCTGCATCTCTTATACGATCTTGGGCCTCTATCGGCTCGTTCAAAGTGATCTGATAGATGTCTTCCGTGGCAATATTAAATAACTGAAAATTCAAAATGAGTTGTGGGCTGTGGCCCTTAGGTTCATTTGCAGCAAAATCACAAATTTAGTTGGTGTGTCTTATTATATTTTCCATTTATATCTCAAAAATACCCAATTCCCTCATATTTTGCGTGTTTTACGGGTTTTACACTATTAATTTCATCCACAACACTTATGATTTTCTGATTTTCTGATTTCAAACAGTTGGAAGATATTGCAAACAACATTATAGTGCATAATCATCCCATGGGAACAAGTATTCATGAAGCAAATTGCATAAAACATCAATTTCCTTTGTAAAAATGAGATTACCGTTCTTTGCGGGTTGCGGGTTTTCATTTGCCATATCTCGGGACTGATTTCCAGCCACCATTAATGCTCATGACAGTCCATAATCGGCAATCTTCCTTCCTCTTGCACCACGGAGCAATCCGGTCTTCATTGGATAAGCATCCGTCATCCATTCTTCTTCTTCTTCACCACACGAATCTGCCTTTAGGGGAGAGAGAGGGAGGAGAGAGAAAGACTGAAATCAGAATTCTTCATAGAGACCGCCATTGAAGGAGCGAAGCAGGGCGATAGAGTCAGCATCCAGGGGGGATTGAAGCCCCATGATCAATTGTAGTGGTTGCTCACAGCAGGCATGATGCATGATCAACAAGGGGGCTCAAATTTCAGCGCCTCCCTGATCACGTTTTTCCTCTTCTTTCTCATCCCACGATTTCATGCTAACTAAAATTTTGGCATAAAATGCCCCCTAGCCCCCAAAGGTCACCACTCCTTTGGCCAAATTCATGTCCACCTTTTCAAATCTTGGCCATTTTCCCGTCCGGACTCCGAATTGAGCTCTGAAAAATCTTGGGTGTCCGGCTTGGCATCTCGCATTGGCCAGTAACTCTTGTCAACCCGAATGACAGTCTGAAAAATTATGAAAAATCAACAAGTGTCGCTCGGGCGCCTTTAAAGCACTTTGACGCTTAAAATCGTCCTAGGTCGAGCCGCCGCCTTCGACGTTAAATATTTTTCCCTTGATTTTCATAATTTTTAGCTATTTTTAAGCACTTCTCGGCACCAAAATTCTGCTCTCACTCTGTAAACATTATGTATAAGATCAAAGGTTTCTAGATTGCATCCGACAACATATACACGCCAAGGGGAAGTAGTGGAGGATTGAAGAGGATTTTGCTTTTTTCCAATTAGGAAGCTCACAATATCTTTTGCTCCATTTGATAGGGACCCTACATCAGCTCCACATGTGAGCTTCTTTGATATCCAATCATTGCAAATGCCTAAAATCTTTGTGTAGACTTCATCATTGATATCATAATCATCAACAAGCTCTTCCCAAGTCTTCATCACAGCGCTACTTTCAGGAACTGAAGCATTGAAAAGAGTGACTAATTCCTCCTTTAGGACCCTATCTTGCTTGATTTGCTTAGCCCTTGTTTCCATGTCAATCATATCTTCCTTATCCCATTTGTTTCTAAGAAAAAGGATATGACCTTCATTGATCTCCTCTTGTAGTGTAAGGATGTCTCCGTTCTTTAAACCGATAAGGCAACGAAATGCAGCAGAAGAAGGTTGCCTTCCCTTTTTTCTCGAACTCTCCTCTTGGGATATAAGTTCACCTCTAGGGTATCTCTTCATGATTTTGATCCAACTATCAAATATTTCTTGGGAGCTAACAATCATATGGCAATCTCTAGATGCACAATTTTCTCCAATGTATGCCACAAATCTCTGCTAAAAAAAGATCAAAATAGTGAGCATAGAACAAAAGAAAGAGCATCACACTAATCTTCACAAAAAAAGAAGGTAAGCTTATATGTGATTACCTGGCATGGTACTCTTTGAGAGCTTGTCTTAGAAATCCCTTGTTGGGGTTTTGATGGAGAACCAAATGCTAGCCACTGATCTCTTAATTGTTGAAGTTGCTCAACATAAGGGGCCTTCTTCATAACATTATGTGATTCCATATTTGTCATTCGTGAAAGCTCAATGCACATTTCCGCAGGACAATCAACTAATATTCTAGCATCTCTTGTGGTGTATAAATGCTTGGTTGCTAGACAACGTGTAGTATTACTCTGAATATATATCTTTGCTGCATGAATTGAGTGAAGCCTTGATATTATCCAATAACTATAAGTGTCCAACTTATTAGCATCCACCTCATCACGATGCATGGGTCTCTTCTCATTGTTGTCTTGTACAAAAGGCATAAGATATGCTACCCTTGCTGGGTTCATGGGAGTCTCTATGAAAGATGCTGTTTGCTTCTCTACCTAATCCCAATATAGTGACCTATAAGCATATAAAGGAGGTGCCTCATAACACCTATCAATGAGAATAGGAAATTGTGTTGTTGAACCAAATGGAAAGAATTTTTCAAACATGTGAAATCCTGATTTCAGGAAAATCGAATGTTCTTTCTACTCCCTTGACCTCAAGAGAAATTATTGGCTTTGCAGGTGTAACTTCTAACATGGAAGGTAAAGTGGCATCATTCTTAGTAGTGTTAGCAGCCATACTAACAACAAGAGCTTGTGACAAGGAACTTTGTTGAGGTGATTTTGACTTTGAGCTTGTGGGATTCCATGAATTATTTTCTTCTTGAGAAGAAGGTGAAGATCTCAAGTCTATTTGTTTATCTTGGAGCTTCATTCTTTTGTTGGGGCAATCACATTTTCTTGATAGGGAAAGTAGCTCACTATTTTGAACAGCTTGGGATGCTAATATAATGTCTTATGTGCCCTTTACCTCCTCAAATAAGCTCCATCCCATTGTTTTCAAAGAGTATTCTTCATCCTCTTTAATATGGGAAAAGTGAAATGACAAAGGATCAAGTTTGTATACTACATTTTTCCCCTTGATCTTAACAAGATTACACGGTATTCCCTCTTTCCCAGCACATCCATCTGTTATCTTCTTTATGACACCATCTTGTTGAAAAAATGCAATATCACTCTTTAAAGTGAATAAGAGAACATTGTCAGCCCTTTTTCCTTGACTATCATAAACATCCACATACCATGGATATATAAAACCACCACTAACTCCATCAATGGTTTGGGTCTCCTTTTTGGATGTGCTATCTTTCTTTGCCATTGAATAGTTCTACAAAGAGAAAAAGTTGTTAGACAAAAGTGGATTTAAAAATATTCAAAATTCACAAAACCCAAATAAATGTATAAGATTTCTAAGTTGAAAATTGAAAACACAACAACACAAGATTTTACGAAATACAAGACAAATGAACTCCAAAGGGACTATTCCATAAAATGAAATATTAAAATTTGAGATTAAGTGTGGTATGAGATCCAACCATAAATATGTGTGCTTATGTATCAAATCTCATGGATTATCCTGGCCCTAAGTTAGCATTAATTATGTTTCTCTTGCAAGAATTATATAGTAAAAACTTTGCCATGGACTTCTGTGAGAAGATCAAATTCTATTAATAGTGAGACTTGACCATGGGCTTAACCAAATGGTCAAGTGATAATGAAATGTTGAGTGTGAGTGTGGTATCAGATATAGTGAAAAATCATTGTGGTTATGTAGAAAATGTCATGGATGATTTTGTCCCTAAGTTAATATTGCATTTCTTCTCCATGTAAGTTTTCTATGCAAGGATCATACTCTAGGAACTTTGCTAAGATTTTTGGCCATGTGGTCAAATCCTATTTAATCAAAGAATGAGATTTAGTCCAATATGAGATCCACCTATATATCAATGTGGTTATGTAGCAATCTCACAATTCCATTTGGCCCAAAGTTAACATTTTAATTACTGCACATGTAAGTTTCCCTTGAAATGAGCTATATTGTAGAAACATTGTCATTGGTTTTAGCCATGTGGTCAAGTCCTATTTAGTAATAAGACTTATCTATACGATTAGAAACTTTGCCATGGTTTTTTACCATAGGATTTTAAAAGGCTAGTTAAAGAGAGGATGTGGTTTATTGTGATATGAGATTCACATATAAACAAATATAGCTACGTAGCAAATCCCATAGATATCAATATAAGATAAAGTGAAAAACACTTGAAAGGTGGAGATTTGACCTCATGGTGAAACCTACAAGATAAGAGGATTTCTATAAACTGGTTTTAACCATATGGCCAAATCTAGTTTCATAACCATATGAAGAAAGTGATTCATATGTTATAACATGCTATGAAATTGGATTTGACTATATAGCCAAATATTGTTTTATAATGGAATGAAAAATTGGTCTCATGATTTGTAAGATTTATGAGATTAGATTTGATCATATGGCTGAACAAAACAAGAATGGGAGATTCTTGGATGCTAGCATTGATTAAAAAATGAAAGATTTGACCATATTGCCAATTTTTATTTTGTAGTGGAATGGAAAAAATGGCTAATTTGTGGCAAAATGATATGATATTTATAGGAAGTTATGAAAAATTGAAATGAAAGAAATGGTTTATGGAAACAAAGTGGTTTGTTTGTTGCACAATAAGTTTTGACTACATGGCGAAACTTCCTGTAAATATAGTAGGTAATCAAGGAGTTCCAAGTAGAACATGGTCTTCCTTTTTTGGAGATAATATAGAAGATGTTTTTCTTAGAACATTTTTCCATACAACCAAATCTAGCATACACAAAATTTGTGTGATTGAATCCACCATAGATTTAGTCTTAATTTTTTAGGATCCAATTCCAAAAAGTGGTTTGTTTGTTACAAGACAAGATTTGACCACATGGCCAAATTATAGAAATTAAGGAATTCTAAGTAGAAACTAGCCTTTCCTTTTGGAAGTAAGCAAGGGTTGATAATATAAGAAAGCATTTGACCAAATGGCAAAATGTCATTCTTGTAGTAAAATGAACAAAGTGCTTGATTGGTTGCAAGATATTGTGATACTACAAGAGTCCTTATTTTGGCCAAGAGATAGCTTAAGGAGAAGATTTGGCCACATGGCCAAATCTCACAGTATATTAGAAAAAAGAACATAAATTACTTCTTATATTAGAAGAAAAGATTTGACCTTATGGCCAAATCTTAGATTGTATTGAATAAAATAACAAAAAGTACTTCTTATATTGCAAGAAATTTTTTGACCATATGGTCTAATCTATAAATTGATGAAAGATCATGATATGTTTTGTTAGAAGATCAAATTACATCCTATGGCAAAATCAGATTGAGTATTTGTAAGTATTGAATAGCCATATGCTTATTGCAAAATTATAAAGAGTGTAACCATAAAATCTGATGGTAATGCTTTTACTATGAAAATATAGTATAATGGAAAGTTCTATATAGTAAAGTATAATACAATGTATAAGAACTTGATAAAATGCTCTAATATTACGGAATGATACAACAAATATAAGGCTAGGTTTAGCCTTGAGGAAAAATCTTGAGGTATATAGCATCACAGAATAGAAAGAAAGGCTAGTATTTTGAAAGCACTCATCATTGATAAAAGCATTACACAAACCATTTATTCCATATTCACATCTAAGAAACTTTTTTCAGCATTACACAAATCATATATTTCATGTTCACAACAAAAAGAGTATTTTCAACAGTGCAAGAAGTCATGTTTTCAATATTGACGTAGAGTGAAGCTATCACTTGCAAGGTAGTGGTTGGACAACAAAAAAGACAAGCGCTCCAGGAGATCAATTAAGCAATCGAGAAGAAGAAGAAGACATTGAATTCTCAAGAGTGAGTGCCTAATCTCATTGCTACAAAAATACATATATAGAAATACATATTGCATTTAGTTTTCCTACATGATTCTTATTTAGAAAATACTTTTGGTGTTTGATCTTAATATTATTCAATACTAATCATACAAAAGAGTAGTAGTGTGATTTGTAGTAATTGTATGGATTGAAATGGTCATAATCAATGTAGTTTAACTCAAAATCAGAAATAAAGTAGGGAAAAGTTAAAAATCTCTTGTAATTAGTAGGTCAGTAATGTGTGCCAACGTAACAAAAATCACCCGTGAAGTAGGATCAGGCACGGTGTAGACTGGCGATCATTCACTGCCTTGTTAAATTGCTGAAGCCTTGAAGCAAGATTTTTTATTTGAAGACGCACGTAGTTTTGGTCATAATACCCTAATTCGAACTAGAAATTCACTGCCTTGTTGAATTGCTGAAGCCTTGGAGCAAGATTTTTGATTTGAAGACGCACATAGTTTTGGTCATAATACCCTGATTCAAACTAGAAATTGCACTGCACAATCTGTTTCAGTTTGAGAAAATGAAACAGTGGAGAGTAATCAAAGAAGAGGAGAAGGATAGAAACGCCAAAGATTAGGGTTGCAACACTTGCAGTAAGAGAGGGGCGACAAGAACAAAGATAAAAACGCAGAGGATCAGAGATGCAAAACCTACAACTGTAAAAATGCAACAGAGAAAACGCTCAGGTTAGAGAGTTGCGTGGAAGAGAGAGGGAGGGGAAGAGAAACTCATTTTGAAAAACGTCATGATTAGTTGTAAAGACCAACTCATGAAACGAATCATTTAATGTATCACGCTATTCGAATAACCATAACTTGTTATGGAATACGAGTAGATTTAGATCTTATTTTTGTGTTTATTTTTTAATTTTATTAAAGATTTCAAATCATGATTTTTTCAAAAATCACGTAATGGCTATACCGTCGATCGTCGGACGGGGCATTGCCACCAAATCCCCACCAAGTTTCATCTTCAAAAAATGGATTAAGATTTAGCCACACGATCAAATCTTTATTTCTAATTTGAGTGTGGAACTTTGAAGATTCCCAAATTCTCTAATATAATGTTCTATCCCAGAGTCTCCAATGAGAGCGGATTTGAAAGCCAAACTTCAAGTGCAAAAGGAATCCTAGACCTGTAAAAGAAATTTTTTTTGTGCAAAATGAGACAATTATGGATTAAGGATTTGGCGTTTTCCTAGGTGTACTTACATGCCAAGAATCCAACACAAGTGTCTCTTTGTCAATTAGAGTTAGTTTGACCCTCCATTTAGTGGCTACAAGGTCTGGCATTATGAAGTAGCTATTACTAGATCCAAAAACTAGAAAGCATGTGTGAGGGAGGCTTAGTGATATATTTTGATGTCAAAAAGCCACCCATCTAGTTGGATCCTGATCTTGAGGCCATTTTCTGACTCAAAACCACTTTGGGTCAAGTTTGAACATAAAAATTGGAACTAATTACTTGGGGGGTTATAGCTTAACCCTTGATTAAGAAGAAAACTTTTAATCTACTCACGAGATGGGAGGGAAGGGGGATCTTTTATTTCAATGCCCTTCCTTTCCCTAAAAATTAGATTTTTTATGTTTACAATCATCTCCCTCATGCTCTTGAACTTGAGATCTATCAATTTTTTACTTATTTGTCTCTCCTCTTTATTCCTTGTTGATATAATTATTTATGAGAGAGGGAGAGCTTAGTTGACAAATCGGTGGTGGAAAATGGTCTAAAAGTACAATGGCAAGTATATGGAGTAATTTGGATGTATCAATCGGTTGAAAAATAATGTCAACAACTCCATTTTCTCGAAATACGAGATGTATATATACAAAATTTTTAGTGAGTAATATTTTATTTAATTTTTATGATGAATCATTATTAGTGCATATAATGAAAAGATGGTTGCAAATGATTGAAATATGTTTGGTGATATTTGCAATGTTAAAAAATCATTCTTTTTACTTTGCGTGTATTGAAAAATAATAAAATCACAAAACTTGAAGCACGGGATTTAATGGAAAATTGGGATTGTTCTTGGATTTTGGAGATCAAATGTTCATATTAGAGGAAAATAAATATACTATAAATTACACTTCATATAAGTCATAAAAATTAGAAGGCTAAAAAAAGATAATAATTTATGTTAAAAATTTTAAAAATACATAGAAAATAGTTAAATAAAGAAGAAAATTTAAGAAATATAATTTTTATATATATAATTTTATAAAAATTTAGAAGAATATTTGTGAATGTGTAATGATAAATCATGAGGGTTTGCCTAAGTTTGTATTTATTTATATTAAAGTGTGTGTTTTAGGTCTTACTTCTATAAAAATTTGTCACAAAATCTCCCTACATTTGTGGAAGCAATCTAAATGTGAACAGTAGGGGATGTGGGGCTGTAATGGAAATATGTTTGATTAAGTTTCTTTTCTTTGCATATCTTAACATATAGGTCGTGGTTCATTTAAGTTTAAGAGGTTGAGTAGCACCGGTTAGGCCGTTGTTCCTTAATCACACAACACAATGCTAGTAGAAAGAAATCATGAAAAG
Source organism: Lygodium microphyllum (assembly GCF_053477565.2). Classification (NCBI taxonomy): domain Eukaryota; kingdom Viridiplantae; phylum Streptophyta; class Polypodiopsida; order Schizaeales; family Lygodiaceae; genus Lygodium; species Lygodium microphyllum. Next base: position 9,962,836 of record NW_028229514.1, read on the forward strand.
ATTGTTTGTGCACTGGTTGATTTTTAGTTAAGTTCTTTGAGCATAAAGTACCATACACTTTGCATCTGTAATCTAAATATGATATTAGAAGGTAAATTCATGGATACATGGTAATTGTATATTTAGGTAATGACCAATGTTGAGTGTAAGATTCCCCTTTGCTATAGGATAGTTCATATCTTAGAAAAATCGATTAAGTGAGAATTATATACAATCTCCTAGATTTTTATGGTTTATATTATGAGAGGACTCTATTACATTCGTATCCTATATGTAAGACGGCGCATCTTGGAGCCAATCCATGGGATGTAGGAGAGTTGTAGGAGCCACATCATTCTATTTGGGGGAGCTCCTTATGTATGAGAATTGAGTTGTTGATCACCTAAATGTTTAGATACTCTCTCTATTGGAGTTGGAAAGGAAAAGTGCAATTGATACAAATACCACTACAAGATACAGGCCTTATACCGACGTTAAAAGCGATGAAAATGTTCATAAAGAAATTTACCTCCATCGTCGCAAAAAACGTCATTATTGGTGACGCCATAGAACAGTCTGTATTAGTGCCATTATCACCGTTGTTATTTGCATCGGTATCATCGTCGCAAATGCGACGCTGATACTGACGCAAATAGCGATGCTAATAATGATGCATTTTGCAATGCTAATAGTGCTGCATGTAGTAAATTTGTGACACTAATAGCAATGATAACAGGGAAAAGAAAATTGTGGTAGAGCAGCTTGTGCTATATTTGGGCCATATCAAATAGTTTCAGTAATGTGTACAATGCTCATGTAAATAAAGGCAAAATGTACTTAAATCATAATACTGATACATGAAATAAATACATGATCGCGTACTGAAAGCAACCGATACAATCATGGCAAGATACTACTACTACATAGAAAATGTCTACACAGATCACATGACCAAAAAAGAAGAGTATGTGAGCTCCATGGATCCAAGGGTGAGCTATAGATCCTTGCCATCCGAAACCTTGTCTCGCAGCAAAGGAGCGTCGAATGGACTCTGCAAAAAAAGAAACAACTACATATCAATCCGCCATATAATAATGCATTTTAATTAAACTTGGAAATTACGGACAAGAAAGATGAGTGGCTTACAGGGCCGCCGCATCCATACAATCGGTCGATCAATATAGTGAGACCATGCCTCTTTGCATATCGAGTCTCAAGGCCGGTGGGATCGCAGTTTGTAATGGAGTGCTGCAAAGAAAACAAAATACAACTGTTAGAAACATGATTTTCAAGGCAAAGGATATTGTTAAAAAATAAGTAAGCATAACAAAAGAAAAACTTACAAAGTCCTTGAGATATGTCATGTGGCTGCCACTTCCAAGATGATGGACAACTCCGGCCTCTAGTCATGCCCTTGCCGCCTCGCGCTGCTGTCTCCAACGTCCTAGAGAATCTATAGCCTTCTCCCTGAGTCGGCGCCAGTCGTCCGCGTCTAGCCAGTCGGGCTTTGAAGCCCCACTCTTGAGTGCCTTGCTTGCATCCAATCGTGTGTGTGACATGTATACACGCATGCACTCCATCATCAACCCGTAAAAACCTATCTGTTGCGACTGGTATCGGAAACTCCTCATGCAAGGTTGCTACTATGTAGTCCTTGCTCCCCTCCGGTATGTTCTTCCAATGATCCAAGACGTTGTGCCGAAAAACTTGTTGCCACAACTCTCTCATACAAGCCATCACCCTCCCCTCATCATTCATAATGATGGCTCCTATCCTATCATCTATAAGGAAGGCATACCTCTCTAGGGTATATCTAAGATGGGTGCTCTCCCACTTGGGATCATGCTCCTAGGCATATCCAAGAGACCCATGTACATCTGGTATACCTACGGGGGTAGTATCTCTCGAAGTAGCACCCATATAGAAGTGCCACCTGTGGATACTTGAGCAAAAGTCGGAGTGACTGGAGTAGACGTCCCCATAGGTGTGACAAATCTCGGAGGTGACACAACTCTAGCAGTACGACGAGATGGAGATACTACGTTGGTACCTCCATAGCAACTAGCTAAGCCACGCTCTCTTGAACTTCATGAGAGTGAGGAGTAGCACCTGTATCCCGAGCCGACCGCGGGCTCACTGCATCCAAATCTCCGTAGCATCCCCATGAACCACTCCCTCCGTCTGGCCCAAGTCTGGAGCATCGACCTCCTCTGCTAGAAACTAAAGCATCAAAGCACGTCGAAGTAGATCTAATAGAACCGTCTGATGGTGTCCAAGACAGCTCATGGTCTGCCATACCTTTGAATCTCGCCATTTGATCTGGAGACATACGTGTGAAGATCTCCGATGATCTAAATATCCACAAAGGTCACCTACACAAACAAAAATTGATGTTAGCATAATCAATATAGATCGTACAAAGCACAGTAATATCAATCTTAAAAAAATGATCTTACTTAAAATGCATATCTTATGTATCCTTATAAGTGATTCGTCAATGAATTGAGTAGGTGGATACTCCAAGTATGAAGTACCCTATGGTCCCATGTCAATCTCCTGACACAACTCTATATATGCTGGAAGATCAATAGACATGTCACCACAAAAGGATGAGTCCACCTCATTCTCAAAGAGTTCTTGGACTCCTATATTTCCATCATTGTTACCTGAAGCAAGCTCCTCTACATGCTCCAAGCTTTCAATGGTCTCCACCCCTTGCAATATCGACCCCTCTATTTGCATACTATCCTCATCTATGATCCGAACATCGCTTTGATCATATACTCTCACACTTCGGGGAGCCGAAGGTATAATGTACCACCATCGAGGTTGTCGGGGTTTGGATATAAAATTACATGTTCACAATCACGTACAAGAGAGATTTAACTATTGTGACATGTACCATATTGTAATACAATTAAAAAACATATTAGTTCATGCACCTGTTCAGAATGGACCGGCAACACAAAGGTGTCATGCAAATCTGTCCATTTTTTTTTTCAGAATCTATTTTGAGAAATACAAATGGACTTCGTTAAATTGTTGCTCCAGCTCCTTCAAGTACCACTTTGAACCACTGCACATCAGATAGGATCATGGAGAAGCTATAGTAATCCACCTTGACAATACTTTGCAAGTTCCCAGAATACTCCATCTCATCTATAACCATGTTTGGATCCATTGCTCGTCGTCAACTCTCTTGCTCAAACCTTGCCACGATACCACAATCTGTTGTGGAGCACATTTTGTCAATATGCTCCATGCGAAAATGTCATCCACGTGACCACACCGCACTATATTTTTTGTAATGTACATTGAAACACTCAATTAGTTGTCGCATATAAAATATAGATACGACAAACCCTAAACATGTCATCACCTTTGGACTACATCCCCTTGAGAATTCCCACTCCTTGGTTGAGACCTCCACCCCTTCGTGAGATGCTGCAGTCAAAGCTCCATGCAACCATTGCATTGACATAAACCGTGGCATCTCCTCCATGCCCTCGGGATATGGAATCGGTCAATGGCACGAACTACGTTGAAATTCAAATCGTGCTTCCTCTCGATCTTTCCTAGCTTGCTGGTACCTAGCGAGCCACGTCTCCATAGAGGCATGGTGCAACATACAAAAGTGATTGACTTTATGCTCCATTGCAGTATTCATTCTTTTTTCTACCCCATTTCCAACCACCACATCCCCGATCAGTCTATCATTTTCCTTCAGCGACCATAGCATAGTGTTGTCTAAATCCACCATTGGTAGCCATTATGAAATATACACTAACGCCTCAGACACCAACCAACCTTCAGCCATGCTACCTTCTGACCGAGCTCCTTATCGCAAAAAGTCTTTTAGGGTTTTCATGAAGGGATCCAAGAATAACATCCATTGCATATGGATAGATCCAACAATCTCATCTCCATCTAAAAGATGCATAAGAAGGTGGATTTTATCGTGAGCATGCTAGTAGGTAGGTATTTCTCAAAGAGAGAGACCGTCTCCACTACTCCCCGCCTTGTGAATTCAATAGAGAACATCTTAATCTCCTTCTATGAGATCCATTGCACTGAAGTCGACAACCTATAAATCGCCCCATGTATTTCTGGAGTAAGTCATTGTGCAATCACGATCGGTAGTACAAACTGTCACAAACAAGGGAGCATTATGAACAACGACTAGACTCCAAATAGCAAAATATGCAGGCCACTTACAATCCATTTGTAGTACAAACCTAACATATCTTATGCCAATCATGGGATTTTAGCCTTGATAATTGGTCGTCTTTAGAAAACGCGGACCTGACAGAATGCATCATACCCATCGGAGTGCAGATAGACTTGACTATTTGCTTCACAATGTGCTATTCTTTAGTGGACAAAACCCAAGGAGCGTGAGGTAGCTGCAAGCAACTATCAGTACTTGACTGCGGCCAAAGCGCCTCCATCTTTCCTACCTCCTTCAAATCCATTTATGCCCCTATAGTGTCTCTCTTTCCTATGATGTAGTCCCATAGCAAGCTGCCCATATTCTTGAAAATATGCATGGAAGAAACATGTGGTTTATGCCGAGGATAAGCAGAAAGTGTCTAAGAACTTTTTGAGGGATGGTTTTCCCTTACAAGTCTTATCGATACCTCTGAGAACCAAACTTTGGACATGTCTCCATAGTCTCGTATTCTCCTCGAAATAGTATACAATCATTAATACATGCATGGATGCTATTGTAGTCCATGCCAAGCTTTCATAAAACATGTCGCGCACCATCACGAGACTCAAGCGTGGTATTTGCAAGTGGTAATATATGATACTTCAATAACCTGAAAAAAATCATAAAACACCTTGAAAAATCACAAATGTTTTCAATGATAGTGCCAAAAACAAATCAATGAAGCGTACAAACAAGGTACCTAAACAACTCGATCACACTCGCATTGCTCCACCTATATTTTGCTTGCACACTTAGGAGTGCAAGCAGTGTCTTCAAGTGAGATACTCGACACCCATTATATAATGATATGGATGCTTCCTCTCTAAGCCAATCACAAGTCTCGACATCCATGGGTATCAATGCATCGATCATTGCCTCCATCTCAAGCTCCAAGATTGTAGGTAAGTCTAAAAGAGTGCTTATCTCCTCTGGTATTGATGGTATATATTGGGTAGTACCTTCCAAGTGGTGGATTGGCTCAGGCACTCCATCCATCGCATGCCCATGAACTCTTCTAACTGGCCACAAAGGGTGCACTCCTCCTTGGGACGAGATGTCACCTCCCCGGATAGAAAGTTTGCCAGCCACACCCAATGTTTTTGTACATGGTATTCAGTTAGCTTGCGAATACAATGCATGATTGATATACACTTTTCTTACCATTTGCTCAAAATCTGAGATCTCTTGATCAATGATCTCGGATTGAAACTTGCCAAAGCATCGTACGTGTTCTATAGACAATTGACGTTTTCTTCTAATTGCTAGCTTACGTTGAGAACAAGGACATGGGACATGCTGATTAAGATACGCCTCCCGATCTTGAACATCATAACCTCAATTGTTTTTCATTTTTTTTACGTTACGAAAAATAATTTGTTATTGTTATCATTCTTTTCTTCTTTCTTAAATTGTTTGAGAAGGGATTTCTTCTCTTGTAACTCAACAAAATTAACGTATGTAAAGTCTCCACCCACCAACAAATTAATATATGTCAGAGTGTTTTCCGTCTCGTGGTATTGCACCAAGCCTCACCGGACCTCGCCACCACTCTCTCTTTGTTTTTTATCCATTCATTCTCTTATCTCCTTCCATCTCTCTCTCTCTTTCTCTTTCTTTATTATGTTGTATGTTTATTCCCTCTCTCTCTCTCTTTCCTTCTTTCTTTTTCTCTTCCTCTCCCTCTCTCATTTCCTTTAACAAAACATCTCTCTCTCTTCTACCACTACCACTACCACTACCACTACCACTACAATAAACAAGAAAAGAAGAAAAAACTACTACTACTACCACTACAACAACAACAACAACAACAAACAAGAAAACTAAACAACAATAAACAAGAAAAGAAAAGAAAAGAAAAGAGAAAAAAAAAATAACAACAAACAAGAAAACTACTGCTACTGCTACTGTTACTACTACTACTACTACTACTACTACTACTACTACGGCGACTACGACTACAACTACAACTACGACTACCATAACAACAAACCACTACCACTACCACTACAATAAACAAGAAAAGAAGAAGAAAAAAAAAAACAACAACAACAACAACTACTATAACAAATAAGAAAAGAAGAAAAAACTACTGCTGTTGCTACTACTACTACTACTACTACTACTACTGCAAACAAGAAAACTAAACAACAATCAACAAGAAAAGAGAAACTACTACTACTATTACTACAATAACAAACAAGAAAACTATTATTACTACTACTACAATCACGACTACGACTACCACAATAACAACAAACAAGAAAAGAACAAATTAAACAACAACCACTATCACTACCACTACCACTACCACTACCACTACCACTACCACTACCACTACCACTACCACTACCACTACTACCACTACCACTACCACAACAACAACAAACAAGAAAATAAGAAATTAAACAACAACTACTACCACTACCATTACCACTACCACTACCACAACAACAACAAACAAGAAAAAAAAAAGAAGAAATAAAACAACAACAATAACAACAACCTCTCCTTCCCTCTCTCTCTCTCCCTCCCTTCCTCCCTCTCCCTCTCTTTCTCTCTTTCCCTATTATGTTTAATGTTTTCTCCCTCTCTCTCTTGTTCCTTATTTCCTTTTCTCTCTTTCTCTCCCTCTCTCATTTTCTCTCTTTCTTTCTCAATACACATAATTTTTAACAAAAACAAGTAAAAGAAAAGGAGAAAAAACAAAAACAAAGCAAGAGGAAACAATGCACTCACCGCAAAGGCCTGAGGATGGATTCGGCGGCTCCTCTTTGCCCTTCGTACACTTCCTCCTCTTCTTTGTAAACATCGGTAATGGCAGTGAGAAGCTTTCCTTCTCCCTCTTTCTCTCTTTCTCTCCCTCTCTCTCTCAAATGCAAGATGGAGTTCGCTCTCTCTTTCATTCGTTCACGCAAAATAACGCGCTCGTGTTTCGGCCCGCATTTTTTTGTCTGAGTACCTTCGCTATTTGCGTTGCATTTGTGATGCAAATAGCAATGCCACTTATTTGCGTCGGAAAGTGCCATCGTTATGCCTCTGTATCCTTGAAGTGTACATTACTTATTTAAAGTAGTGTATGACCTTTGGATGCTCCTAGTTGTGAGGCTATGAGGGTGGTTTGATAAGCATAGGAGGTTTGGCTAGAGCCCTAGAGCTAGTGTTAGACCCATTTTAGTTCTTGATATGAGATGACTTTACACAATAGCTCTACAACAACAACAATAAATGCAAGAGTTTACAAAATTGAAATTTGTAGTGATTAAGGCTTTGTATATTCTAGGAAAAATTTGAAATTATTTAAGAGCCTTAATATTTTGGCTTATTTACATTTATTTGCACTGAAAATTAAATTCTTTGGGATTGCCTTATTTGCATCAAGCTAGTACTTTGTTTCACTCAATGTGTATGAGTTAAAAGCATACATTACAGAGTTGTATCTAAAGGATTCAGATTGAGTTGAATTTAAAAAGGCTTTAAGAGAAGATTTTTTATATAGAGGATGCTAATTTGGTTGCTTGTAAAATCTTCACAGAGAATGGATAATCAACAAAGGATTAATAGCTATTAAATTACTATGTGAATTTGAAAGCACATACAATTAGGTTGATGTAGCAGAATAGTAGGTTCTTGAGGCACAAAAGGTTGAGATGCTATTACAGGCTGCAAATCCTACCTTATAAGAAAATTTGTAAGATATTTTAAAAGATCAAACAAAAAACATGGCTTAAGATAGATTTCCATAATGTAAAACATTGCTAGTGAACTTGTAAAAACACAAAGAAGATGGGCTAGATTGCATATTGGGATGTATATAATCTCTAAATTTCTTGGCCTAGTGGATTACTTTCTTCCACCATCATGGAGTAATCAATAAGACTGAAGGATGACTTCTATTTTGCCTTAAGAAAGAGGGTATACCAAGATAATGGATACAAAGTTGCATTGAAAGATGAACACATTTTGTGTATTCAATACTGATGTGTGTCAATAATCACATGGTGGGGAGACTTGCTTGAGCTGCTGTGTTGGGGATAAAGGCGCCTCCCCCGTGCCGCCCCGTGTATTACTACACTGACAGTACCCGCCACTGCACACTGCAGGTGGCGGGCGCCCGTCATGTCACTTTACTCTTTATTCTTTTAGTGACAGTTTGAATAAAGGAAGGCCCGGTCACACATTGTGACTGTTGGAGTTCCCATTTCTTGTCTCTCTCTTTCTTGCCCTTGCTCTCCCGCCATAGCTCGCGTGCAAGCTTCGATCCTTCTCACCTTTTAACTGGTATCAGAGCTTGGCATTCTCTTGCTCGAGATCGACTCGGTGCTTCCCGACCTTCGCATCGACTCGCTTCACGTATTGGGTCTCCATCCCGGCAGCCATAGCCGACCTCTCGAGCTCCCGACTCTCCCTGGCTTCCCGAGCTCCATCCCGGCCTTCTTGAGCTTCATCAGGGCCTTGCCCTTGAGGTATTGCTTTAGCATTTGCAGGCATTTGAGTGTATTCTCATTTTGAAACAGGGCAGGAACAAAGGGCAGCCACTCTTCTTGAGCTCCATAGCTCATATCTTCCCTCCCCTTTGCATTGGGCCTTCATGGCTTGGTATGTGCCTACCTTGGGCCATCATTGAGCTCCCCCACACTCAACATTCAGCCACGTGATTGGCAGCAGCACTCCAGGCCTCAACACGCTGAATATGGCACCCATTTTTAGACTTTGACCTCCACATTTTATAGCTGAATGCTTTGTTGCTCATGGAGCACTCATCATTGGCCTATTTGGAGGGCATTTGAGCCATTTTTGGATGTCATTTTGATGCTTTGGCTTGACATTGAGGTTGGGAGCTGATCATTCTCAGTTTTGAAACTGTCATTCACTGCATAATAGTGCTCGAAACAGGGCAGCACCCCTGACACTGACATTTGTTGCTTATGCCTCATTCCATTGGAGCTATTTGATGCCCGTATGCGGTCTACTTCCTACCCGGATGTATTGGGGATGTATGCATTTGGTTTGACTATGATTTTGGCTTGAATTTGGGGCTGAAATCTACTATTTAGAACAGTAAATACATGCTGGAATAATAGTGGGCTGAAGGTACTTTTCAGTTATTTGATGCCCGTATGCGGTCTACTTCCTACCTGGATGTATTGGGGATGTATGCATTTGGTTTGACCATGATTTTGGCTTGAATTCAGGGCTGAAATCTACTGTTTAGAATAGTAAATACATGCTGGAATAACAGTGGGCTGAAGGTACTTTACATGCTTTGGCACTTACCTACCGATATCGGATGTATGCTTTGAGCTTTGGCATGATGTCTCTGACATTTGGGGACGACCTGGAGCATATGTATGAGATTATGGGATGCTTTTGAGCTTCACATTAGCTCTGTCTTCACTAGTATTTGGACCGACTTGGCATGCTCATGGACCGCCTATGCCTCATGTCTCTGCTTGACAGTTAGGCTTTTGCATTACATGCTTTGGTTCGTGACATATGCTATTTGGTTCGCATATGCCATACCAACATTTGGAGCTTGGATTTGGATGTATTTGAGCATTCTTGGCTTACTTGATCACTGATCTTGGTTGCTATTTGGATGTCATTGAGTTGATCGAGAGCTTATTTGGGCTTATGTATTGCTTCATGGTTAATACGACCGGTGCTTCATGTATGTCATGCTCTCTTGGATGCGCTTGATGCATTGACAGGGTCACTTATCACTGGTACTTTCTCTTGGGTTGTTTGAGCTTCTGAGCTCGCTTTGTATGCCTTTTGTGCCAGTGGGAGCATTTTACATGCTTGCTTGACCTTTGACAGTTGCATGCTATTGGAGCACTTGCATGTATTTGGAGCAGTTTATGTCTTGAGCAGCTACATATGCATTGAGACTTTGGGATCATACTCCGATCTTTATGAATATGCATTGATGTACTCTTGGTTCACAGGAAGCTTATGAACTAAGTCTCATATTTGGATCTTTCTCTTTGAGCAGACACCTATTTGTGTCAGGTTTTGGTAGTTACAAGAACACTTTGCCTAGAGTGTCTGGGGGTGTGCCTTTCATTGGCAGATGTTATTTTGACATGCTTCGGTGTTGAACTCATGTTCTTTTCACTGTCATTGGCCTTGCTTATGTCTGGTTCATGCCGGCTTTGGACCTAGCATTCTTTGCTTGACATTGGATCCTATTTTGGGACAGTTTGCTCTCTAGACTGCATACCTGCAATTTATTACAACAAGCAGTTATTGGTGGACTGAGGTGTACTTTTCATGCTGAAATATCCTGATTTGGTGTACCGCACCTAGTACTAAGTGGGCAGCAACTTTTGGCACACTATGCTCGCCCTTTGGACTCCGTTTTGGTCATTTTTGGGCAGTTTCTGCAGTAAAACAACAAATAGTTTTGGATTGTTTGGGCATTTCCAGCCTGCATAATGGCGTCATCTTCGCATGATAGTGCCATCTTTAACATTACAAAGTTGGATGGTACCAATTACTCTTATTGGAAGAGTCAAATTTGGCACGTCTTGGTGCAGAAATCTCAGATTAAGCCACTTCGGTTGAGTGGGGAGCAGCCTGAAACTATGGACAATGACGACTGGCTTGAACTTGATGAGCTATGCAAGTCCATGATTGTATTGTCTCTCACTGAACAGGTACATTATAATGTATTTGAGGAAGCACAGAGTGCATGGGATCTATGGAATAAGATCAAGAATCTTTATGATAAGAAAAGTCCGGCGAGTCAGATGTACTGGTTGAAGCAGCTTATGGATCTACGCATGAAGGATAATGCGACTATGTCTGCTCACTTGAGCCAGTTCCATGCTATACTGAAGAACCTGACTTCGCAGGATATCACCTTTGGAGAGGAAGTAACTTCTCTTTTCTTGCTTGGGACTCTGAATGAGTCATGGGATGTATTCCGCACTGCTCTTTGTGCCTCTAGTGCTACTCTAAAATTGGCAGATGTTGAGAGTGCTCTTCTTCAGGAAGAGGTGAATCGCAAAAACTTGGATGCCTCTCGTGGTAGTCATGCTTTGACAGTTAGAGGCACGAATAACAGGAATGATCGTGGTAATAACCGTGGCCGTGACTCGGAGAAGGGTCGGTCTAAATCTCATGGAAAGTCGCGTAATAAGTCGCGTGGGCCCAACCCTAATGTCATTTGTCATCATTGTGGGAAAAAGGGCCATATTAGACCACAGTGTCATGAGTTGCGCAATGAGAAGCGCAAGGATAAGGGGAAAGATAAAGTGCAGGAGAAGTCCTCTGATCGCAGCATAGTACTTGCGAAGTCTAGCGTCAAGATTGAAGAAATTAATGTCATGCAGACCGAGGATTCCGATGGTAGTGATGAGTTCATACTTGCAGCTAGTTCTTCTGATGCTTCACACTTGACTGAGACACCTAGTATGTATGCACAGTGCTGGTTATTGGATTCAGGTGCATCCTTCCATGTGACGCCTTACCGTGAGTGGTTCCACTCTTACCGCACTATATCTGGTTCAGTCAGACTTGGAGACGACAGGTCTCTTGACATTGTGGGCATGGGTGATATTTAGTTGCAGTTTTCCACTGGAAGTTCATTTATGCTTAGGGATGTACGTCATGTACCTGTGCTTACGTGCAGTCTTATGTCTGCAGGATAGCTGGATGATGCAGGATTTCATGTATGTTTTGGGGATTCTTCCTGGAAGATTACTCGTGGCAGACTTGTGCTTGCTAGAGGCGCCAAGGCTGGCAGCCTCTATCCTCTTGTTGTATCTGGGTCCTCAGTTGACCATGTTTTGGTAGTGGGTTCTATCCCACATGTATCACTTTGGCATGCTCGTTTAGGGCACATGTCTTTGAAGGGAATGAAAATGTTATCTGGTTTGCAGTATCTTCCGCCTTTGGACTATGCACGTTTTGACTCGTGTGATCATTGTCTTTATGGTAAGCAGAATAGGTCTACGCATAAGAAATCGGGTAGGCCACGTATGAGTGAGCTCTTGGCATTGGTGCATTCCGATGTTTGTGGGCCTATACCTTGCATGTCTATGGGTGGCACAAAGTACTTTGTTACCTTCATTGATGATTTTTCTAGGAAAGTGTGGGCTTATCCCATAAAGCAAAAGTCCGATGTCTTGGCAGTCTTTCAGCGTTGGCTTGCTCTTGTTGAGAACCACACTGGGTATAGGCTGAAATGCCTTAGGACTGACAATGGGGGAGAATATGTCTCACGTGCTTTTGAGCAGTTTTGTGATGACAGGGGTATTAAGCATCAGTTGACCGCCCCTTACACCCCACCCCAGAATGGTTTGGCTGAGCGCATGAAAAGGACTATTCAGGAGCGTGTGCGCTCTATGCTTAGCCATGCAAGCCTACCCCCAAGTTTTTGGGCTGAGGCAGTTAGTACGGCAGTGCATGTCATAAACTGATCGCCTTCCAGTGGATTGGATTTCCAGGTTGCAGAGGAAGTTTGGGCTGGTAAGCCACCCTCTTATGCGCATCTCCGTGTCTTTGGATGTGAGGCATTCTGCCATGTGCCCAAGGACAAGAGGAGTAAATTGGATCCAAAGAGCATTAAATGCATATTCCTTGGCTATGGTGAGTCAGGAGAGATGGGCTATCGCCTATGGGATCCACAGGCGCAGAAAATAGTACGCAGCCATGATGTCGTCTTCCATGAAGACAAGATGCACAGGCAGCCTGAGAAGGTGGTTGAGATCCGCAGAGTGATCTTTCAAAAGGAGCCTAGAGCTCCAGCACAGCCAGTAGTACAGCCTGCAGCGGTTCCTTCACAGGGCCAGGGTGTTGGACAGGCAGTCAGACAAGCAGCAGAGCCTGCGGTGAGATGGTCTGCTAGAGACAGACGTCCACCTGACAGATTTCAGCTCTCTATGCATTATGTTTTGGTTACAAATGCAGGAGAGCCTTTCACTTATGATGAGGCTATGCGCAGGGGGGACAGTCACTCCTGGGAGAGGGCTATGAAGTCTGAGATAGACTCCCTGCATAAGAATGAGACTTGGGATTTGGTTGCCTTGCCTAAGGGCAAGAAGGCTTTGCCATGCAAGTGGGTGTACAAGCTGAAAAGTACCCCTAGACACCCCAAGCCGGCATACAAGGCTAGATTGGTAGCAAAGGGTTTTAAGCAGGAACATGGTGTGGACTTTGATGAGGTCTTCTCTCCTGTGGTTAAGATGACCACCCTGCGCTTAGTCTTGGCTTTGGTTGCTTAGCTTGACTTAGATCTATATTAGATGGATGTCAAGACGACTTTTCTACATGGGGACTTGCATGATGAGATCTATATGGATCAACCTAAGGGCTTTTCAGAACCTGGTAGGGAGCACCTAGTGTGCAAGTTGAAGAATAGCTTGTATGGCTTGAAGCAGGCACCTAGGGAATGGTATCATAAGTTTGATGCTTTTATGCAGTCACAGGGCTACAGCACGAGTGCTATGGATCCGTGTCTTTACAAGAAGAAAGCCCGTGATGGCAGTTTGCTTATCTTGGTACTCTATGTTGATGATATGCTGATAGCAGGGAAAGCTCATGATGAGCTAGATGCTCTTAAATCTCAGCTGAAGAAGAGCTTTGAGATGAAGGATTTGGGACAGGCCTCACATATACTTGGGATGCGCATTAAGCGCGATAGGCATCAGGGGCTTTTGTATCTCTCACAGTGGGAGTACATTCATAAAGTCCTTGAACGCTTCCGCATGCAGGACGTAAAGCCTATTGGCTGTCCATTACCTTCTTATGTGAAGGTATCACAGGCCGATTGTCCGCAGAAAGATGAGCAGAGGGCCGAGATGGCCAAGATCCCTTATGCTTCAGCCGTGGGCAGTTTGATGTATGCCATGATAGCCACTCATCCAGATATTGCGCATGTAGTTGGTGTTGTGGCACGCTATATGGCTACACCTGGTAGCAGACATTGGGATGCCGTGAAGGGTATCATGAGGTACCTGAAGGGCACAGCAGATATGTGTATTTGCTATGGCAGCCACGATATAGGGGTCGTGGGGTACACTGACTCTGATTATGGAGGACATGCAGATAGTAGGAAGTCCACTTCTGGCTATGTATTCACCTATGCTGGAGGGGTTGTCTCTTGGATGTCCAGGGTTCAGAAGTGTACGGCTTTATCTACCACTGAGGCCGAGTATGTTGCAGCCACTCAGGCTTGCAAGGAGGCCATATGGCTAGGCCGTCTAGTTGCTGACCTTGGGATTGATGCTATATCTACACTGCATTCGGATTCTATGAGTGCCATTCAGTTGGCTAAGAATCTGGTCTTCCATGCGAAGACAAAACACATTGAGGTGAGGTATTACTTCATATGTGGTGTTGTGGAGGACAAGTCTGTTGACCTTGTCAAGATCTCCACTGACGAGAATCTTGCAGATCTGCTCACGAAAAGCCTCACTACTGAGCCCTTTGCCTTCCTCAGGAGATTGATGGGCATTGGATGAGATGTTGCCTTTCCTCATCCCTTGTACCTATGTGCATTTGTACTGTCTTTTTCTTTTATTCTTTTCTCTCTCACTAGGGTAGATTCACCTTTAAGTGGGAGGTTGTTGGGGGTAAAGGCACCTCCGCCGTGCCGCCCCGTGTATTACTACACTGACAGTACCCGCCACTGCACACTGCAGGTGGCGGGCGCCCGTCACGTCACTTTATTCTTTATTCTTTTAGTGACAGTTTGAATAAAGGAAGGCCTGGTCACACATTGTGACTGTTGGAGTTCCCATTTCTTGTCTCTCTCTTTCTTGCTCTTGCTCTCCCGCCATAGCTCGCGTGCAAGCTTCGATCCTTCTCACCTTTCATGCTGCACCACACACACTTTATGCACAAGAGCTCACTCAAGAACACAAGAAGAGAGATGGAGGCCAAAACATTTTCTTGCTGATTTTTTCTTCTTCTTCCACACACTTACAATGTACACACAGTATAGATAAGATACAACATAAAGTGGCCTACTAAGTCAAATAGTGCATAACAAACTATACAAATCAACTGTCTTTACCAGCTGTAGGTAGATGTAACAAACTAAATATACTACATGATAAGTCAATAGCCATGTGAGTATCATAATGACCACCAGTGTGCTAAGTGTAGACATGCGGACCCATCTAGCCAGACGGTCCATCATCAATGACTGCACATATTGAGCTTGCCATCTTAACACTCCTCCTCAAGCTCAACTCTCTCTCTATAACTCTATGTAAGCTTTGGAACTTTGGAAGCTTCTCTGCACCCAATTTCTTTGTGAAAATGTCAGTTAGGTGATCCTGTGTGTTGACATATACCAAGTCAATCTCTCCTACAAGTACCTTCTCTCTCACAAAGTGATAGTGCACCTCAATGTTTTTTATCCTAGCATGGAACATTGGATTCCTAGCTAACTGTATGCTGCTCATGTTGTCACAATGAATGACAACTAGACCATCTCCCTGCACATCTAAATCACCTAATAACTTTTGCAGCCATACCACCTCACATGTTGCCATAGCAGCACCTTTATACTCAACCTCTGCACTGGATGAAGCAACTGTAGGTTGCTTTTTGTTGCTCCATGTAACTGTTGCACTGCCAAGGGAAAACATGAATCCACTAGTAGATCTTCTGGCTGACATGCTACTAACCCAATTTGCATCTATGTATCCAAAGACTTATACATCCTTACCTACCTCATAAAAAAGTCCATAATGTAAAGTGGATCTCACATATCTCAATATACATCTAACTGCATCCAAATGAGGCTTTCAAGGCATCTACATAATCTGACTGACAAGGCCAACATCATAGCTCAAGTTTGGCCTTGTGATAGTCATGTAAATCAAACTCCCTACTATCCTCCTGAAACGCAGTAGGATCTTCTATCTCATCCCCAACATCGGCAGTCAACTTCACATTTTGCTCCAATGGTACTGAAAGAGGCTTACATACTATCATACCATACTTGGATAACATATCCATGCCATACTGCCTTTGGGATAGCCATATATCATCATCACATCAGATCACTTCAATACCAAGAAAGTATCTCAACTCGCCTAGATCCTTCATCTCAAAATTCTTCTTCAAGAAGTCAACTTCAACAATCTCATTGTCACTTTCACCTGTAATAATCAAGTCATCCACATAGATGACTATGAAGATCAAACTTGCATCTCCCTTTCTCACATAAAGTGAGTGACCAGCATCAAAAATACAAAATCCAATATTGACAAGATACTCTCCATTCTTTTCAGACCATGCTCTAGGTGCTTGCTTCAACACATAGAGCGCCTTATTTAACTTGCACACATATGTGGAATGCTCTAAGTCCTCATAACCTGTTGGCTACTCCATATACACTTCTTCTTGTAATTCACCATGCAATAAGGCATTCTTGACATCCATTTGCTACAAATTCCAACCTTTGGCTGCTGCCAAGGCAATCACACATCTAACAGTTTCCATCCTAGCAACTGGATTGAATGTCTTTTCATAATCTATGCCATATGTTTGAGCATAGCCTTTTGCAACCATCCTAGCCTTATACCTGCTAACAAAACCATCTGCATTATGCTTGACTTTGTAAACCCACTTACAGCCAATAGCTTTCTTACCCTTAGGCAAGGGTACCAAATCTCGGCTTCTAATGCAGCCATCTCCTCATCCATTGTTGCATCCTAATGAGCATGACCAATATCATCTTTAAATCAAGTGGGCTCAACATCCTTAACTAGTTTCACCATATAAGCTTAATGGTGAGCTGCATAACCTTCAAAACCAAATCTTGTAACAGGGTTGCTAGACGTGCGTACCACTGGATCACTCAATGGAGCCTTTACATTACTATGAGCTCTCTGTATACCTGGTGTCGTGACTGAAGGAATACCAAGCTCATCATCCAAACTCTTTGAACCACTAGAATCTTCATCAAATCCCAAATGACTAGTAGATGCATCATTACTATCCAACACTTTCTCCTTTCCTTTGTCTTTGCCTACAACACTTATAGATCCACCTGAAGATATGGGGCTACTCCTTAGTCTCCAAGACCAAGGGATCATTGTAGGTGTAGTACTAGACGATGTTTTTGGTCCACTAAGACTCCGTGATTCTTGCTTTTCTTTTTGCACATAGTTATCATGATCATTATCGTCATCTAATACATCACCAATAGGTGTATGCCAATTGCTCATCTTGTAAAAAATAACATCCCTGCTCACTTTGACCTCAACTATGACAGGGTTATAACAACGATACCCTTTCTGCTCTAAAGAGTATCCAATAAAAATATATTTTTTAGCCTTTGGATCAAGCTTCTTTCGTAGCTCATTCAGCACATGAATATATGCAATGCAGCCAAATACCTTCAAAGTGTGATACATTAGGCTTCTTGCTAGTAAAGCATTCTTCAGGAATCATCCCATGCATTGCAGCTGTGGATGTTCTATTCATAATATAGACATCACTATGAACAACTTCAGACAAAAAAAAATTTGGCATATTCTTTTCAGCCAGTAATGCTTGTGCAACTTCTGCAATATGCATATTTTTTCTTTCTACAACCCCATTTTGCCATGGGGTATATCTGCAAGTAAATTCTCTTTTTATCCCATGAGTCCTCAAGAAGCCACTAAACTCATTGTTAGATATGATCAATGCCCCACCCTCATTAGGTACTACCAATGATCCATGGTGCTCAAAGTTGTAAGGCCCCCATTATGAGGAGAAGCCAAGTGTGAGCCCGGACATTGGTGGAGTCCTGACTTGTATATCAGATGAGGTCTATGTGACCGGATGGCAAAAAGGTGACCATTGTGGGTCTAATCTTTGGGTTAGACAGAGTGGTTAAGCTGGTAGCAACTCGAGGCACATTGCATTGAGTTGCGTGGTAAGGGAGTTAAAAGGGGCCCCTATTGTGGGGTCCGGGGGCCGCGGAAGCGGCCCCTGGCTGGGGGGTCCCAGGGGGGCCAGCGGCCCCCCTGGCGGGGGTCCGGGGGCAGCGCCCCCGGCCCGATGGTAAAGGGAATATTCCCTGGAATATTCCCTGGCCGACTAGTGGAGGCTCATATGGTAGGTCGGTCAGCAGGCCGACCTAACGACCTTCGCGGGCTATAAAAGCTAAACCCCTTCGCAGCCATCTGACACTCATCTTTCACCCAGTCAGAGTTGTTGTTCCAGCTAGCCTTAAGCTCTTCACCTATCTTCTGTCTAGATCGCCATCTAAGCTTCACACAGTGGAAGCGCACGGGTGGACAGAGCCATCTTTGTATCAGTTGTTTGGAGTTAAAGAATTTTACTGATTCTCCTCTTATCTGTTGTGTACTCTCTATCTCTTTCTCAGATTCTGTTCGCTGCGCCGTGTAATATTTTACATGGTATCAGAGCCCAGGGGGCTCTAGAGATCGGAGAGCGTGCAAGAGGCAAAGGCTTCAACAGCAAAGAGAAACGATGTCGACTCCGGGAAGCAGTTCTGGCGCATCAGGAAGCGGTGCAGGAGGTGGTGCTGCTGTACCGGCTATTCAAACACTGAGGATTCGTCCACCAACCTTCAGCGAAGGCAAGTTAGATGGTACAAACTACACCTTGTGGAAGTTCAAAATTACTACTATCCTTGATTCTTATGAGCTTCTGGAGACTGTGCTGGGGACTGACGCAGAACCACAGCCTACCCCCGACCCATCAAATCCTAGTGTGATGATTCCTCCGAATGCAGATCTTTTACGAGCTTGGAAACGAAGGAATGCAGATGCATTGTGTGCCTTAGTTACAAGCTGTTCTGACAGTGTTTTGACTCTGATTCAGCATACAACCAAAGCGTCAGAGGCTTGGAATGTACTAAGGAGTCAGTATGAAACACGAAACCAAACAAGGATTCAAAACTTGGAGAATCAACTAGCAGCGGAGAAGTTTGCTGAAGGAGAGACGGTTGAAGCATTCATCACTCGGATTAAGAATCTGCGCGACCAGATGGCTGGCGCTGGGATACAAAAGACTAGCGAAGAGCTAGCTCGGAGGTGTCTTCGGATTTGTCCACAAAAGTTTGATGGACTAGTAACTGCCCTTAATACTCAGGTGAGACCTCAAGCTTTGACTTTTGAGGAGTTTTGTGCATTATTAATGGAGGAGGAGTTGAGGCTGAAAGCCCGAGAAGGAAGCAACAATGGAGATGCTGCATTCTCTGCCAATGCAAAAGGCAAAGGTGTTTCCTCCACCAAAAATGATGGTGACAAAAAGAAGAAGGGCGGCAAGAAGAAGTTTCAAGGAGAGTGCTTCTACTGTAAGAAGAAAGGACATGCAATTGCAGATTGTCGTGTCAAGAAGGCAGATGAAAAGACTGGTACCCTTAAAAGTAAAGGGAAAGAGACAGCCAATACGGCTGAAGCAGAGTTGGAATTATTCATGGCGACCATTGAGGAAGTGTGCTCCTCGGCGCAAGAAGAATCTACCACTGACTCTTGGGTGTTGGATAGTGGGGCCTCCCGTCACATGACCAACAAGAAAGGTCTATACAGTTCTATGCAGCCTCTACAAGAATCCATCACTGTGACGGTTGGAAATGATGCTAAATGCCCTGCTGCGGGCACAGGTACTATTTCTTTTGTTGCTGCAAATGGTGAAGTCAAAAAGCTTTCAAATGTGTTGTATGTTCCCGAAATCAGGAGAAATCTCTTATCAGTTGCTGCCATAACTGATCTTGGTCATGAAGTGAGGTTCAAGAAGACAGGTGCAGAAATTATTGATAGTGCTGGCACAATTGTTGGCAAAGGAGAAAGAAGGAACAACCTGTATGAGCTAAGTGCTCTTACAGCCACCGCTGGAGTGGGCACAAGTAAGCTTTGGCATGAAAGGTTTGGACACATCGGATTTGCAGTATTGAAGGAGATGCAAAAGCAAGGTATGGTTGCTCACCTACCTACAATAACTGAATTGAAGGAACCATGTGAAGCTTGTATGATGGGCAAGCAACAGAGAAAGGCATTTCCACAAGAAAGCAAGAATAGAGCACATGCTCCTCTAGAGTTGGTGCATGCTGACTTGTGTGGTAAGATGCCTACACAGGCCTTGGGGGGATCTTCTTATTTTATGTTGATTGTCGACGACTACAGTAGGAAGATGTGGGTGTACTTCCTTCGTGATAAGGCTCAAGCTTTTGGTAAGTTTAAAGAATGGCTAATACTTGTTGAGAATGAAACAGGGAAAAGTGTGAAGAAATTTAGAACAGATGGTGGTGGTGAGTTCAACTCAAAGGAGTTTGAAGGCTTTTGCAAGAGCAAAGGGATCAAGCGTCAATTGACGACGCCTCACACACCTCAGCAGAATGGTGTTGTGGAACGCAGGAATCGTACCATTGTGGAGATGGCAAGATGCATGCTAAAGGGCAAGGGATTGCCTAACCATTTTTGGGCTGAAGCTGTTAATACTGCAGTCTACATTCTAAATCGGAGCTACACAAAGGCTCTCAAGGGAAAAACACCTCATGAGGCTTACACTGGTAAGAAACCATCTGTTTCACATTTCAGAATTTTTGGATGTGAATGTTATGCACATGTTCCAGATGAGAAGAGAAACAAGTTACAACCAAAAAGCAGAAAATGTATCTTCTTGGGTTATAGTGATGAGCAGAAGGCTTACAAGTTATATGACCAAGAGGCAAAGAAGATCATCGCGAGCCGTGATGTGGTGTTCAAGGAGGAGCCGCATACAGTGGAGGAGGAGAAGGCAAGGTCTTCCACTTTATCATCAAGCGAAGAAGTAGTCCACTATGAACCTGTCCCGAGAGCTATCCCTATCCTTAAGGAGGAGGAAGCATCATCTTCAGATGATGAGGAAAAAGTTCACCAACCTGACATCACCCCACCGGAAAAGCCATTGCCGCGCTGGGTGAAGCAGCTCTATGACCACAATAATCCTATGCCTGCATCTGTTGAGGAGAAGGCAGACGGACCAAGGAGGTCTCAGAGAATAGAGGAGCAAAGGAGGGCTTCTGCTCACATAGTCAACATGGCCTTGATGGTTGAGATTATGAGAGAAGTAAAGGAGCCAACTGACTTAGAAGAAGCACTTGCAGATCCATCATGGAAGGCTGCTATGCAGGCGGAGTATGACAGCATAATGAAGAATGACACTTGGGTGCTAGTGGATCGGCCAGCAAAGCGGAAGATTATTGGCACCAAGTGGATCTGGAAGGTAAAGTACAAGGCTGATGGTACCTTAGAAAAGTACAAAGCTAGACTGGTTGCCCAAGGATTTTCACAAGTTGAAGGGTTTGATTTTCAAGAGTCATTTGCCCCAACTGCCAGAATGACCACTATTCGCACGGTACTTGCAGTGGCTGCCCACAAGAAGTGGCCAGTGTACCAAATGGATGTTAAGTCAGCGTTCTTAAATGGTGACCTCAAGGAGGAGGTGTACGTGGCTCAGCCACCAGGGTTTGAGGCCCCCCATTCTGAGAACAAAGTGTGTAAACTGAAGAAGGCATTGTATGGGCTGAAACAAGCCCCCAGAGCATGGTACCAGCGGATAGATAGGTTCTTTTTAAACCTAAACTTCAAAAGATGTGCCTCAGATGCTAACTTGTATGTTTACAGGGATGGTAAAAAGTCTGTAGTGATTGTCCTATATGTGGACGACCTTCTTATTACAGGTGACTATGAAGATATGATCAACCAAACTCGAAAGGCTTTGAGTTTTGAGTTTGAAATGACAGACTTGGGCTTGCTGCACTATTGTTTGGGGATTGAAGTCTGGCAAGAGCCAGGAAAGATCTTCATCTCTCAGAAGAAGTATGCATGGGAGATCTTGAAGGCATTTGGCATGACCGAGTGCAAGGAGATAGCTACACCTATGGAGGTGAATGTAAAGTTATCCGTTGAGGATACATCAGCACTAGCAGACATTGGGAGGTATAGGAGGTTGGTCGGCAGTCTAATCTACTTGTGTAACACCAGACCAGATATCAGTTTTGCTGTTGGTGTTTTGAGCAGGTTCTCAAACAAACCTCATGAGAGTCATTGGAAGGCTGGGATGCGGGTGCTCAGATACTTGAAGAAAACTCTTGACTATGGTATCACATACAGTTTCGGAACTTCTCTTGTGGGGAACTGTGACTCAGATTGGGCAGGAGACATTGATTCCAGGAAGTCAGTTTCTGGTTATTGTTTCTCTTTGGGTTCAGGAATTTTCTCTTGGATTAGTAAGAAGCAACCAACAGTGGCATTGTCTTCTACCGAAGCAGAGTACAAGGCAGCTTGTTTTGCTGCATGTGAGGCCGTATGGTTGAGAAGGATTCTATGGCATATGGGAGTGCAGGATGAAGAACCAACTGTGCTGAGATGTGACAATCAGAGTTGCATCGCCATTGCCAAAAATCCAGTGTTTCATGCACGCACCAAACATATAGAGATCCAGTATCACTATGTGCGTGATTTGATGGAGGATGGGATAGTGGAATTGGTCTACTGTCCAACAGAGGAGAATGGAGCAGATATCTTCACCAAAGCACTTACGAAGGATCTGCTTCAAGTTCATCTTCAGAGACTCGGCATTGGGCCGAGGAGATAGTTCACCTATGGGTGGACATTGAGGGGGGGTGTTAGATATGATCAATGCCCCACCCTCATTAGGTACTACCAATGATCCATGGTGCTCAAAGTTGTAAGGCCCCCATTATGAGGAGAAGCCAAGTGTGAGCCCGGACATTGGTGGAGTCCTAACTTGTATATCAGATGAGGTCTATGTGACCGGATGGCAAAAAGGTGACCATTGTGGGTCTAATCTTTGGGTTAGACAGAGTGGTTAAGCTGGTAGCAACTCGGCCCCCCTGGCGGGGGTCCGGGGGCAGCGCCCCCGGCCCGATGGTAAAGGGAATATTCCCTGGAATATTCCCTGGCCGACTAGTGGAGGCTCATATGGTAGGTCGGTCAGCAGGCCGACCTAACGACCTTCGCGGGCTATAAAAGCTAAACCCCTTCGCAGCCATCTGACACTCATCTTTCACCCAGTCAGAGTTGTTGTTCCAGCTAGCCTTAAGCTCTTCACCTATCTTCTGTCTAGATCGCCATCTAAGCTTCACACAGTGGAAGCGCACGGGTGGACAGAGCCATCTTTGTATCAGTTGTTTGGAG
The DNA here is from genome assembly GCF_053477565.2 of Lygodium microphyllum. Taxonomy (NCBI): domain Eukaryota; kingdom Viridiplantae; phylum Streptophyta; class Polypodiopsida; order Schizaeales; family Lygodiaceae; genus Lygodium; species Lygodium microphyllum. The sequence goes on from NW_028229514.1 coordinate 9,986,146, forward strand.
TTAAAGAATTTTACTGATTCTCCTCTTATCTGTTGTGTACTCTCTATCTCTTTCTCAGATTCTGTTCGCTGCGCCGTGTAATATTTTACACTCATTAGAGAGGTACTCTCCCCCTGTATCTTATCTCAAGCACTTCACTTTCAAGCATGTTTTTGTTTCAACAGTTGCCTTGAAAGATTTGAATTGCTCAAATGCATCACTCTTTTCCTTCATAATATATACCCATAGCTTCCTTAAACAGTCATCAATAAATGTGACAAATTATTTGTTGCCACCAAGAGATACATTCTGTGTAGGCCCCTAAACATTTCTATGCACTACACCAAGTATATTTTTGCTCACTTCTCTGTCATGCAAGAAGGAATGTTTGGCCTGCTTACCAAACTAGCATGCTTCACAGACTTTATGAAATTTTACAACTCTAAAAGAAGGCAAACCTATAATCAATCCTCTTGACTACATTAATTTCAGCATTTGCACATTTGCATGTCCAATACGTTTATGCCATATTTCAATGTCTGTAACCACTCTTTTTCCTTTAGCATACATATAGCAGCATCAATTGCAAGAATTCTAGCGTCTAAAGTGAACTTGCGGCCAACTCTACTTCCTTTTGCGACCAACCTGCACTTATCATTAAAGTCTTCTACAAAATAACCTTTTGCATTGAATTAGACTTGCAACCCTTTCTCTACCATTTGGCCAATAGACATTAGATTCTTTGTGATTAATGGCACATATAATCTCTCAGACTCTTTGTCTAGCCATCATACAAGGACAAGGGAACCTTTCCAATGTGTGAAATTGGGTGGCATGAATCATCATCCGTCTGCACATAACCTGGATTTTGTAAGTCCTCCAAACCATTCAATATGACAGGTCATATGATTAGATGCACCTGAATCAACATACCATACATCATCATTGTCCCCTTTCCTATAACTGCATTCATCATATGCTACATAACAAACAAGTGCTCATTTTTATCTTCATTCTGTCTTGAAGAGGATGCATAGTTTCCTTGCTACAATTTACCGCTATGAATACCATCCTTCTTAGCATAACAATGGGCTGCAATATGACCTGACTTGCCACAATAATGGCAAACAATAATAGAATTTCGAGAACCTCTGTTAGAGATCCCCATGCCTCTAAAGTTTCCTCGACCTCCTAAAACTTGCATTTCACCAAATTGCTGATTGAACCTATTTTGCTAGTTATTGCCAGCACACCCCATACCACGGCCTCTTGAAGAGGATCTACCACGTCCCCTTCCTGAACTTGAGTAATGCTTGAACCTATTCACCATTTCTTTCAGACGAGTCACCCTACATATTTTGATCTCTTCGATAATAATGAGAGAGACCAACTCATCAAAATATGGAAATGGCTTCCATACGTATACTGAAGTAACAAATGATTTCCATGCCTTCTCATTATTAAGGCCACTCAAAATGGATGAAATCAAATCATCATCATCAGGCATTGCATCAATCACTACTAAAGGATCTACAATGCTCCTTACCTTTAATACATCTCATTGATAAATATTTTTTCTTTCTTCAATGTATTCAACTCTTGCTTGAGTTGAATCTTTCGTGCCTTTGTATTTACTGAAAACATGTTCTCAAAATTTGTCCAAGTTGCATGTGAAGTTTCTGCATTCTTGATATGTCCCAGCATAGTATTATCAATGACTGTAGATACCCAATACATCACCTTTTTGTATTTTGCATTCCACTCTTTCCATGCCTTTAATTCATCTGTAGTCGGAGGGATACCTAACTCAGCTCCTTTTCTTAACCTGAAAAAAACTCATAAAAGTATTCAAATGACTCCTTTTCACGCACTATATGGGCAAGATTGTCTTATCCCATTAAATTTTTCCGATCCTATCCAATGAGGAAGTACCTCACATGGAACTTCCATGAAGGGTAATTGTTCTTGTCGAGCTTCTTAATAATGGGATTTCCACTTTTCTTTGCCATTATAACAAAAAAGGATACAACACAACAAGCTAGTCTTCTGCAGCCTTTCACAATAAGTGCACATCAATACACCAAGCAACCTTTTTCACTGATTGCACTATAGTACATGTAATCTGCAACCTCTTTACAGATAAACCTTATGTTTTCTTCTTGAAAAACACTTTAAAAATTACAGATTCAAAACGTGTAACTTGTGCACACATTTTCGATCAATACAACCGAAATCACAGTGTACCCTGAAACTGATATCTGCAACCTTGCGGCTCTAAAACGAGACTTGAAGCGGCCTCAGTTGCGTAAAAAAACTACAGAAAATCCCTAAAGGGCTTTCTTGCAGAATATACAGTGCTCTACTCGCATACTAAATCTCACAGCAATATGAGATTTTCACTCTACCCTACTTTCGGTGCCTCCACAAGCACTATCCAAGAGAAAGAGTAGAAGAATAGAAGGGCTTCTTACCCGTTGCTTGCATGCTTGAACCTTGCTTCTTTTCCTTCACTTTAGCCTTCAAAATCAGCCTCTCTCAGTGGCACGACTTTGATACCATGTCAAGAATCGCGTGGTGGGGAGACTTGCTTGAGCTGCTGTGCCAAAAACACACTATATGCACAAGAGGAAGCTCACTCAAGAACAGAAGAAGAGAGATGGAGGCCAAAATTTTTTCTTGCTGATTTTTTTTTCTTCTTCTACACACTATAAAATGTACACAAAGTATAGATAAGATACAACATAAAGGAAAGTGGCCTACTAAGTCAAACAGTGCATAATAGACTACACTAATCGTTTGGCATTATATCTTTGCCAGCTGTAGATAGGTGTAACAAAATAAATATAATAAGTGATAAGTCAGTGGCCATGTGAGTATCATAATGACCACCAATGTGCTAAGTTTAGACATGCAGGCCCATCTAGCCACGCAGTCCATCATCAATGTCCGCACATGTTGAGCTTGCCATCTCAACAATGTGATGAGTCAATTGATAGTGATGTGTGAGGATATAAAGGAAAGAAAAGATAGTGAGAGAATAATCTTTCACATATGCAATGGGGTTAGTGTACCATATCCTCCATATTTAAAAGCTTTTCCAAATGACCTTAATGTGCATTGGTTGTATGAGAAGATGGGGAGAGAAGAAATAGAAAATGGCATAGATATCACAATAGCTAAGTGGAAGTACACATGATGATGCTTGCCCTATGGTAAGTATATATAATATCTCAACTATATAATAATGATTAATCTTGTAAAATTATGGTACTTGTCTACTTAATCACTCTTGTCTTGATAAAATGCACAATATTCAATGCTATGTGGTGTATGGAAAAGCATTTTTGGACTCAAAGGATTAATGAAGAAGGAAAACTATCATGATTTAGAAGTCATTGGTAGCTTTGAGAGATTTGATGAATAAATAGATAATTCATTTGGCACAATCCAAGATATCTATAAGCTTGATTATTAAACCTTCTTTATATATATTATGGATGCTAAGTAATTTAAGAATGTGGTGGAAACATGTCTTAAGGCAACAATCAAGTGTCATACCAATAAGTTTATAACCACTATCGACTCTACAAGTCTATGGCAAGGAGTCACGAGACATTGGTGTTACCACAGTATTCAAATATAGTTATTTGATATGAGCAATGAGAGTTATTCTCAATTTAATTTACTTCATATAATCCTAATAATATGTTTCTAATCTTACTTAAACAAGTTGTCTTTCAATACATGATAGAGAATGTCAAATGGTGGCTTCGGATCCTTATGTGTCTACACTTTGTAGAGATATATGCAATTTTTACATCCATTGAGCATATGGATGATGATCTTGGTACTTGAGACTATGATTATCATGTACCAAGAAGGATAGAGGATGATCATGATGTGTGAGATATAGATCATGATAATGCCATGGTACGTGAGGATGATCATGTAGTGATTGTGGATGATCATGATGATGAGCACAGTGACAATACTAATAGTGGGATTGATTTGCTTGTAGGTTTAGATATTGATATGGACATTGAAGTAACTCAATAAGTTAGACACAAAAGAAATCACAAGAAGTCCAATATGACCACATTTAACTCATGGTGTTAATAAATTTGAACTTTTAATCAAGTAATGATAACATAAGGCGTTGTTTGAAGGTCTCAACTCCATAGATAATCAAAATGATGAAGCATCATAGTATTCAAAAAAATGAGCATAGCATAAACCTTCATTGAAAAAAAAAAACCTCTAATGAGCATCAAAGAAATGCCTTGAGAAATACATTCCAACTTTCTTTTAAGGAAAACCCTAGTATAACCATCAAAAGAATGTCATGAGTCATACAAAATACCTAGTATTAGTGCACAAAGATAAAGTAACTTTTTGACTAGCAAGTCTAGACTCCCATCAATGAATGACTCCAAAGATGTTAGGCATCATGTGCACAAAAGAGACTTAATCATATTTTATGTCAAACACATAAAACAATATATGTTTCATTAATCATGAAGCCTCTATATAAGGGCAATATGAAGAAAATCCCACTATCCAATCACATAAATACACAAAATTTGGGAAAATATATGTGACGAGTAGCCTTATTAAGGTCTAAGCCAACTCTTGAAATTCATAATAGGGGCTTGTGGATTATTTAAAATGTAAATAGTAAAAGACATATCATTATGATAAAAGAATGACATCCAAAATTCTTTCCATACGGCTCATTGTTCTTTCTCTAAAATAGTCATTAGCTCCTCTTCCATTTCCACCATTGAATCTTAATTGTTAAATTAGTGTTTGTTGAATTGGCTTCATTTCTTAGCTTATTATTTGGACTCCTTGTCAAGATTGTGGGAGAGAAGGAAGGAGTCTCAATTGTAGCTTTCTTGCTTGCACAATGGGGGAATACACACAAGGGTGGAGGCTGAAAACAGTTTTCCTCTTCTTAGTTGTGTAAGCCAAAAAGAACTCTAGTACAAAGAAATAGAAGAACCCTATATATGGGTCTCAAACCAAACTCAACTAACTAAGGTGGCATACTAACTAAGCCACGAACTAGAGTAGATAAGGATACCTGTCATGTAGCTATTATTCATGGGCGGTGTACCAACCGCATTTGCAACTGACACGTCGGTGACATAATTACACAACGGTCACCCTGGCATATCACGAGTGGAGCTCGATATCTCAACACTCCTCTATCTTAGACAATTTGTGTCAATAAAGTGCTTCATTAAATATAACCATCAATGCTATTTACCTTCCTTGTTTTAGATGAGTCGTAGAAAATTCTCTAGAACCACATCATAGTGCTTACCAATATGTTCTTACTCCTCCAAAATTAGTGGAAATCCTAGGTATTCCTCGTATTTTTAAGGCAAAGTGCCCATATTAGAGTGGACATAGATATGTACAAGCAACTTCAACCTAGCATCCAACTTTGTGAGGCATTAAGTGGTATTTGTCCTTTCTAAGGGAGCTTTCTTTGGTATAATTTCTTCTAGAATTTTGACTGTTTCTTTAGGTTTTGACATGGTGGAAGGTACAAGCAAGAGACACAAGATTGAAGGAGTGTAGAATTGCTTGTGCTTTTGGGGTTCATATATTTATTCTTAGGCTCCATGTGGTTGCCATGTCTTGATCCCTACACTGGATGTGACAAGTGTAATCACGACTAGTATTTCTAATTATTCTATTTCCAAACTTGATTGGACATCAAGCTCTTCATTATCTATGGATCAAGTTTTATTTGCAACAGTTGGAAGCTTGTGTTGCTTAAAATCCTTGAAACTTTTGGAATCATCGTAAACTTAACACTTTTGAAATAAGCAAGGAGATCTATGGATTGATTTTATGCCAAGGCTATTTGCTTCTTGCTCTTCTCCTTAGGCTTCATTTGTGTGGCTTTTTTAGCTTTCTATTTTTTTTTCTATTGTTTTTTTTCCTTTTTTTTTCTTTCTTTTGGATAATAAAGGTGCAGGTCTAGGAGATTCTATTCCATCAATTACTTTATCAAGCATGCCATGGGGTTTCTCATCTGGTAGGACCAAAAAAATGGACTTGACACTAGCTCTAATGCTCTAGCTCGTGGGCCTCTATGCTCAACTAAAATATCCCATGGCCTTGTAGCCAGGAGCATCTGGAGGCTATACACACCCATCTAACTTTGGCACACATTCGTATTGTTTATAGTTCAACAAATCCCTTCCTGACTCCAAGAAATTGGAGTTTCCAAACATAACAATGTTTAGCTCACATACATAGAGAGCACCCCCAGGGCTGACTCCTACAACCCCACTACAACTCTTTTGCACCTTGGGGATCTATACAAGGATGCACCATTTAAACATATAACACATACGACACACGTTTGTATTGTTTATAGCTCAACGGATCCCTTCCTGACTCCAAGCAATTGAAGTTTCCAAACATAACAACATCTAGCATCTTATATCACATACATAGAGAGCACCCCCAACTAATTGTTGCAACCCCACTACGGCTCTCCTACACCTTGGGGATTGGCCCAAGGATGCACCATTTAAACATATAACACGTACGACACATAATCCTCTCTTTATCATAATTGTTCCAAGAGATGAGATATAATCCTCACTGAATCAATAACCAAAGAAAGGAACGTACTAAACCTACAACTTGGGACTTCTCACACTCTCATGTGGGTCATTGTTTATGAAACCAAGTGCTATGCAATCCAAGAGATGATAGTCGTTTGATACCATGTATATGGAATGCAATACAAAGCTGAATGTCCACAAGTGCACAAATAATTCATTTAATCAAACTAGCAATGTGAATATGCTCAATGAATTTTTTTCATGATTTTCATACTACTAGCATATTTGGTTTGTTGCGGGGGACAACATTGAGCATACTCGTACTATTAAACCATTTGAATGTCAAAATAAACACATTCTATATGTAAAGTGCATTATAAGAGTCAAATTTTAGCTTACAACACTCATGATCTCTCCCCTTCCTACCGTTTACTGTTATGCTTGCGATAATAGGTGTATATACTATTTTCATATCATTTTCTTGTCTAAAAAGTAATAAACCATGCACTATAACATGGAAATGGGGCTAAGTTAAGGCTAAACCTAATGCTTTAGGCCCACCATACATCCACAAACACATTTATAAATTTTTGTTATTTTTTTTGGCATATAAAATCTAGTTTTTACCATTTATTAAATGTTTCATGATTTTTTAAAAAATACATTTCTGTATTTCTCTTATTTTTATGAGTCAAAAATTTAAGTCACACTCTAATCCATCTTAACATTCAATTTAACCCCACATAAACACAATTTGATTGCCCAAAATAATAAAATACACAATTTTTCCTTTTAAAATGTGTTTTTTGGATTTTCGAAAGTTAATGACTCATGACTACGAGTACCAATTCTGAGTTTTACAACACACAACCTTCAAACATATTGCAACCAAGCATCAAACAAATTTTTGTTGTACATGAACGAGAATTGCATCATAAATTGTCAAAAAAGATTTGAATTTTCATTTCTAGTAGCCATCAAACTTGCCATTGATCCTCAAACCATGTTGGCCATCATTCGTTAATATCCACATGACTCCATCACAATCTAGTGTAAGTCAGGACAACCAGTCTTCATTCCAATCTCTTCCCATTTACTTATGCATGAACCACCTTTAAGAGGAGAGAGAGAGAGGAGAGAGAAATATTGAAATAATAGATTCTCATTACTTCATCATATCGCGTGTGTATACAGTCAAATTGAAGCCCTTAACGGGTAGATCAAGGATATGCCTTCCATCTCTGATCAATTGGCCTAGTCGAAAAGTCATAATCATCCAAATGGAGGAGGTGTTAGAAAAATATGCACCACCCACCCTCCTCTAAGCTGAAAAAATGTTTTTTAATAAAGCCCTTAGGCTTAACATTAGCATCAGAAGTAAATTGGTTTAGTTTTTGCATGTTTACATTACTCAAAAGTGGTTTCAGCCCCTGGATGGAGGGCCAAACAAGCTTGGAATCGTGAATGGACTGGACATCTAGATTTGTAGCATCAAAACCTATCAAGTTTGCCTCCGTCATGCAGTTTTTGGCTCCCAGATCTAGTAGTCACCTTATAACGTGAAACCTTGTGGGGATTAAATGGGGGGTCAAACAGCCTTTGAACAACGAATAGAGACTTGCGTTGGGTTCTTAGTGTCAAAATCTATCTAGGAAAACTCTAGCCAATTGATCTGAGTTCGTTTTATTTTCCATGAAAATTTTTGTTTTATGCCTCACGAGCCACTTTTATGCTCTAAATCGAGCTCCAAAAATCTGCTCTCATCATCATTCGAGATCTCTTCTCCTTTTGTCTTGTCATGGGGCTTCCTGAGGTCATCATGTTGAGTAATATTGTTAGATTGTGATAATTCAGTTGCCTTGTAACTATGGACGTGAACAAATTGGTCTTGCTTAGTTGCTAACTTTAGAGCTTTATTTTGTTTGATTATGGATGGCTTGTTCTTAGGAATCTTAGTCAATGTTGCCTCCTTTAATTATTCCTTTCTAGGCTTTGTTTGACATTTAGGTTTACTTTTCTTTAGTGAAGGAGAAAGAACTCATGTATGGTGCGATGGAGGTGGTCTTGTAGGTGGTTTGGGTAGCCATAACCAATGATTTCTTGTAGAGTACCCTTGAGCAACTAATAAGGATCATGGAACCCATTGCTACATACTAGCTCTTTGCTAACATCTTTTTGTATGAGGTTTACACCTTTTTTGTAGTTTTGTATGAGTTTTGTAGGTACATTTTCTATCCTTGGCATCACTCGTTAAAATTTTTGTTTAAGGGATGATTGCAATGAAAGGTTATCTTTCTTTGTTGTATGTGCAAAGTAATTCCTCAAGCAATTTTCTTACTTCTCTCACTTAGTTTGTATCTCTTTTGAGTCAATGATTTTCTCCTTGCCTTTTCCTTAAGGACTATCAAGATTATCCTATTGAAAGTTGTAATTATTCTCACATTAGGAAGCATCAATGTATCTTTGCATTACATAATCAATCTTGCATTTTTTTGCTCATTTCAAGGATCTACCATCACGTATTACTTTCCAAGGTCCTCAAGGTTTGGAAGTACATGGAATAAGATGGATAGGATTTCAATCTCAATACTTGTGAGGATTCTATATTTTTCTAGGAGAGTATGGTTTTCCCCATAAGGATTGAGGGATTGCATTGGTGTAAGCTCTAGTTAGTCTATTCCAGTCCATGCTTTATAAGTAAAAATATTAAATTCCACTCCTTTGTTGATGATAGAATCAATCACTTGCTCTCTTTTTGCGAAAAACTTGGCCCTAAGATAAGTGGGAGTTATTATATCATCCTCTTTCAGATTTAGGTCTATAAACCAGACCTTTCAAATATAGACTCTTAGACTCCTAGTTCCACTGTTGGATGTGATTTTCATGTTAGGATTATGGCCCCTTTTTCCAATGCTATGGTTATTTCATTCAAGGTTAAGACTATTGAGCTAATTTATCTTTGTGTTGGTCTTTTGATCGTGTTGCATTCTCTTAAGACTAAGTGCAATCTGAATGCAATGTGTAGGTATTCCTGTGTGGTCTAGTTTCTTTTGATGGCTAAAATGGTCCTTCTAAGTTCTATGGTCTCTACTTTCAATCATTATGTGTAGCCTTTCTTTGTGTTAAATTGTTCTTTGGTTTCTTTTAGACTACCTAAGCTATTAGACTTATTTCTAGGTTCATAATGTACACAAGGTATAGATAAGATACAACATATAGGAAAATATCCTACTAAGTCAAAAACTCCATAACTGATTATATTAATTGAGTGACACTATAACTATGCTAATTTTAGGTAGGTGCAACAAAAAAAATATAATAAGTGATAAGTCAAGAATCATGTGAGGATCATAATAACCATCGATGTATTAAGTGTAGATTTACAAATCCATTAACCAAGCTATCTATTATCAAAGTCTATACGTGTTGAGTTTGCCATCTCAACACTCTCCCTCAAGCTCAATTTTATCTATGCAAATCAAAGTAAGCTTTGAAATTTTTAAAGCTTCTCTATACCGAATGTCTTTGTGAAAATGTTAACTATTTAATCATGTGTGCTCACAAATACCAATTAAATCTCTCCTATAAGTGCCTTCTCTCTCACAAAGTTGTAATGCACCTCAATGTGTATTTTCTTAGCATGGAACATTGGGTTCCTAGCTAACACTACAAGATACAGGCCTCACATCGACGTTCAAACACTACAAGATATAGACCTTATACTGACGTTAAAAGTGACGAAAATGTAAATAAAGAAAATTTCCCCCATCATCCCAAAAAAATGTCGTTATTGGCGACGCCATAGAATAGTCGGTATTAGCGTCGCTATATTTGTGTCAGTATGCTGATGCCGACACTGATAATGACACTTTGCAATGCAATAACGATGCCAATAACCACGCGTGCAGGTAAATTTGCGACCCTAATAGCGACGGTAATAGGAAAAAAACATATTTTGTGGCAGGGCATGCACTATGTGCTTTATTTGGGCCATACAAAATAGTTTCTGTACTATATACAATGCTCATGTAAATAAAGACAAAGTGTACTTAAATCAAAACACTGATACATGAAATAAATACATGATCGCATAATGAAAGCGACTGGTACAATCATGGCAAGATATCACTACTACATAGAAAATGTCTACACAGATCACGTGACCAAAAAATAAGGGTGTGTGAGCTCCAGGGATCCAAGGGTGAGCTATAGATCCTCGCCATCCAAAAGCTCATCTTTTCGTAAAAAGAAGCATCGAATGGACTCTGCAAAAAAAGAAACAACTACACATCAGTCCACCATACAATAATGCATTCTAGATAAACATGGTAACTACGAAAAAGAAAGATGAGTGACTTACAAGGCCGCTGCGTCCATACAATCAGTCGATCAATGTAGTGAGACCGTGCCTCTTTGCATATCGAATCTCAAGGATGGTCAAATCGCGATTTGTAATGGAGTGACTTATAAGGCCGTTGCGTCCATACAATCGGTCAATCAATGTAGTGAGACCATGCCTCTCTGCATATCGAGTCTCAAGGATGGTCAAATCACGATTTGTGATGGAGTGCTGCAAAGGAAATAAAATACTAACTGTTACAAACACGATTGTTAGTACACTAGATATATCCTATGGCCGCCACTCCCAAGATGATGGACCACTCCGGCCTCTAGTTGTGCCCTCACTGCCTCGCATTGCTAACTTCAACGACCTGGAGAATCTATAGCCTCCTCTCTCAGTCGGCGCCACTCGTTCTCGTCTAGCCACTCGGGCTTTGTAGTCCCACTCTTGAGTACCTTGCATTTGTTCGATCGTCTATGTGACATGTATGCATGCATGCACTCCATCACCCAGCCCGTAGAAAACCTATCTGTTGTGGCTAGTATTAGAAACTCCTCAGGAAAGGATGCTACTATGTAGTCCTTGCTCCCCTCCGATATGTTTTTTCAATGATCCAAGACGTTGTGCCGAAAAACTTGTTGGCACAACTCTCTCATGCGAGCCATCACCCTCCTCCCCTCATCATTCATGATGATGGCTCCTGACCTATCATCGACAATGTAGGCATACCCCTCTGGGGTATGCCTAAGATGGATCCTCTCCCACCTACGACCACGCTCTTGGGCATATCCAGGAGACCCCTGTACATCTGATGTACCGACCGGGGTAGTATCTATCGGAGTAGCACCCATAGGGGTGCCACCTACGAATGGCTGAGTAAAAGCCGCAGTGATTGGAGTAGACATCCCCACAGGTGTGACAAATCCCAGATGTGACGCAACTCTAGCAGAACGACAAGAGGGAGACACTGCATCGGTGCCTCCACAGCAACCACCTAAGTCATGCTCTCTGGAACCGCCACGAGAGCGAGGAGTAGCACCTATATCCCAAGCCGACCGTGGGCTCATTGCATCTGTATCTCTACAGTATTTCCTTGACCCTGAAGCACTCCCTCCTTCTGGCCCAAGTCTGGAGCGTCGACCTCGTTTGCTCAAAGCTGAAGCATCTGATCGAGCCAAAGTAAATCTAATAGAGCGACATGATGATGTCTGAGACAACTCCTGGTCCACCAAGTCTGTGAATATCGCCATCTAATCTAGAGACATGCACGTGAAGATATCCTGCAACTCCTCATCGCTCATCCCTTGACTCATCTTGATGATCTAAGTATCCACAAAGGTCACCTGCACAGACAAAAAATGATGTTAGCATAATCAATTTAAATCATACAAAGCACGGTAATATAAATCTTTAAAAAATGATCTTACTTAAAATGCATATCTTATGTACCCTTATAAGCAATTAGTCAAGGAATTGAGTAAGTGGATGCTCCAAGTATGAAGTATCCTATGGTCCCATATCAATCTCCTGACACAACTCGGCATAATCTGGAAGGTCGATAGACATGTCACCACAAAAGGATGAGTCCACCTCATTCTCAAAGAATTCTTGAACTCATGTATTTCCATCATTGTTACCCGATGCTAGCTCCTCTACATGCTCCAAGCTTTCGATGGCCTCCACCCCTTGCAATATTGACTCCTCTATTTGCATATTATCATCATCTATGCTCAAAACATCGCTTTGATCATATACTCTCACACTTCGGGGAGCTGAAAGTATAACGTACCATCATCGAGGTTGTCAAGGGTTTGGATAGAAGATTACATGTTCACAAACACGTACAAGATAGATTTAACTATTGTGACATGTACCATGTCGTAATACAATAAACAAACAAATGAGTTCATGCACCTATTCACAACAGGACGGTAACACAAAGGTGTCGCACAAATCCGTCCATTTATTTTCGGAATCTATTTCGAGAAATCTAGATGGACCTAGTGGAACTGTTGCTTTAGCTCCTTCAAGTACCACTTTGAACCACTACACATCGAATAGTATCATGGAGAAGCTATGATAATACACCGTAATAATACTTTGCAAGTTCTCAAAATACTCTATCTCATCTATAACTATGTTTGGATCCATTGCTCATAATCGGCTCTCTTGCTCGAACCTTACCATGATACCATAGTCTGTTGTGGAGAGCATTTTTTCAATACACTCCATGCAAAAATGTCGTCCACGCGACTACGTTGCACTATTTATTTTGTAATGTATATTGAAACACTCAATTAGTTGTCGCATATAAAATATAGATCCAACAAATCCTAAACACGCCATCACCTTTGGACTACATCCCCTCAAGAATTTCCACTCCTTGATTGAGATCTCCGCCCCTTCACGAGACACTACGATCAAAGCTCCATACAACCATCGCATTGACATAAACCGCGGCATCTCCTCCATGCCCTTAGGATATCAAATCAGTCGATCATGTGTACTACGCGAAATTCAGATCGCGCTTCCTCTTGATCTTGCCTAGCTTGTTGGTACCTGGCAAGCCACGTTTCCATAGAGGCATGGTGCAACATACAAAAGCAATTCACTTTCTCCTCCATTGCAGCATCCATTATTTTTTCTATCCCATTTCCAACCACCACATCTCCGGTTAGTCTATCATTGTCCTTCAACGACCATAGCATATTGTTGTTTGGATCCGCCGTTGGTAGCCATTGTGAAATATGCACTAGCACCTCAAACACCAACCAACCTTCAGTCATACTATCTTTTGGCTGAGATCCTTGTCGCACAAAGCCTTTCAGGGTTTTCATGAAGCGCTCCAAGAAGAACATCCATCGCATATGGACAGGTCCAGCAATCTCCACTCCATCTACAAGATGCACAAGAAGGTGGATTTGTATCGAGAGCATGCTGGTAGGCAGGTACTTCTCAAATAGACACACCGTGTCCACTGCTCCCTTCCTCGCGGATTCAATAGAGGACGTCTTAATCTCCTTCTATAAGATCCATTATACTAAAGTCGACAACCTATAAATGGCACCGCGTATTTCTGGAGTAAGACATCCTGCAATTGCGATTAGTAGTACAAACTATCACAAATGAGAAAGCATTATGAACAAGGACTATACTCCAAATAGCAAAATACGTAGGCCACTTACAATCCATTCGTAGTACAAAACTGACATATCTTATGCCAATCATCGGATTTTAGCCCTGATAATTGGTCGTCTTTGGAAAATGCAGACCTAAGAGAACACATCATATCCATCAGAGTGCAGATAGACTTGACTATTTTCTTCACAATGCACTCTTCTTTAGTGGACAAACCCAAGGAGTGTGAGGTAGCTGCATAGACCATCAACACTCGACTGTGGCCAAAGCGCCTCCATCTTGCCTACCTCCTTCAAATCCATTCGTGCCCCTATAGTATCTCTCTTTCCTTTGATGTGGTCCCATAGCAAGCTGCCCATGTTCTTGAAAATATACATGGGATCCACCAAGTGGTTGATCTATAAGTGGGTCCAATATGGCAACCCGTAGGAAACTGAGAACCGTCGCATTCCATTTGGATGTGACTCCGCATGGACCATTTTCAGCTCGTACCAGCTTTGGGCATTCATATGTGTTGGAGGTCGTCCAACAAAACCTTCCTTGAGTTCATGACCCTCTGGTAGGAAAGCGGCGTGTCCTTGATATACCGTCTTCTTTATGGTTTCGTGATCTTCCGAAGTCTAACTATGGCCCGCACAATGGACATGCATGATAACTTGAGGTAACGAGACATGTCCCAACACCTCTATCCTGTGAATACAAACTTGAACGAGCTATGATAGATATTACCAACGAGAACGGAAGCCTATTTACCTGAGTACTCTCCGAATCCCAAAAAGTCATGCATCCTCCACATGAGAATGGCTTGAATATTGGCAGACCGTCGACCATCGTGCTTGCTCATATCTTGCACGGTGATCCCCTTCTCCCACAAAATCTTAAGCTCATCGACTAATGGACAAAGATACATGTCCATATTTTTGACTTTCTAGCGGCCGGGGACGAGTAAGCTAAGGATGAGATGTCCTTTCTTCATAGAAAGCCATGGAGAGATATTGTAGTTGACAAGGAATACAGGCCACACACTTTAAGAAGTTGAGTGAAGACTGAATGGGTTCATGCCATCCATTGTGAGACCGAGCCAAAGATTCCTTAGCTCTCAGGCAAAGCCTGGGAAGATAGAGTCAATGTGGCTCCATGCGCGTGAATCTACTGATATTCGTTGAACTCCATCTGTGGACCTATTCTGCGTATGCCACGTTGTCAAGCTCGCCATGCCGAATGTACGAAACATGTGATTTATGCAGGGGATAAGTGGAAAGTGTCTAAGAACTTTTTAAGAAATGGTTTTCCCTTGCAAGTCCTGTCGATATCTATGAGAACCACACTTTGGACATGTCTCCATAGTCTCATATTCTCCTTGAAACAGTGTGCAATCGTTGATATATACATGGATGCTATTGTAGTCCATGCCAAGCTTTCGTAAAACATGTCATGTATCATCACGAGACTCAAGCATGGTATTTGCAAGTGGTAATATATTATACTTCAATAAACTAACAAAAATAATAAAACACCTTGAAAAAGCACAAATGTTTTTAATGATAGTACCAAAAAGAAATCAGTGAAGCGTACATACAAGGTACCTAAACAACTCGGTCACACTCGCAACGCTCCACCCGTATTTTGCTTGCACACTTAGGAGTACCAGCAATGTCTTCAGGCGAGATACTCGACACCCATCATATAATGGTATGGATGCTTCCTCTTTAAGAAGATAAAAAGTCTCGATATCCATGGGAATCAATGCATCGATCATTCCCTCCATCTCAGGCTCCAAGATTGTAGGTAAGTCTCGAAGGCTGTCTGTCTCCTCTAGTATTGACGGTATAGATTGGGTAGTACCTTCCAAGTGGTGGACTGCCTCAGGCACTCCATCCATTGCATGCCCACAAACTCTTCTAATTGGCCGCAAAGGGTGCACTCCTCCTTGGGACGAGACGTCACCTCCTTGGATAGAAAATTTGCCAATCACACCTAATCTTCTTGTATATGGTATTCAATTAGCTTACAAGTATAATGTATGATTGATATTAACTTTTCTTACCGTTTGCTAAAAATCCAAGATAGCTTAATCAATGATCTCAGATTGAAACTCGCCGAAGCGTCATATACGTGTTCTATAGACAATCGTGTCTCCATTGAGAGCAAGGACATGGGACATGGTGATTAAGATACGCCTCCCAATCTTGAACATCAAGACCTTCATCATTTTCCATTTTGTCTACGTTATGACAAACAATTTGTTTTTGTTATCATTCTTTTTTTCTTTCTTAAATTGTTTGAGAAGGGATTTCTTCTCTTGTAACTGAGAAAAAATTAATGTATGCAAAGTCTTCACCCACCCATCCACAAATTAACGTATGTCGGAGTGTTTCCTGTCTCGTGGTGTTGCATCGAACCTCACCGGGCCTTGCCACCACTCTCTCTTTGTTTTTGATCCATTCATTATCACCTTTTCTTCCATCTCTCTCTCTTTTTCTCTTTCTTTATTATGCTGTATGTTTATTCCCTCTCTCTCGTTCCTTCTTCTTTTTTCTCTTCCTCTCCCTCTCTCATTTTCTTTAACAAAACATATCTCTCTCTCTACTACAACTACAACAACAACAACAACAACAACAACAACTACCACTACCACTACCACTACCACTACCACTACCACTACCACTACCACTACCACTACCACTACCACTACCACTACCACTACCACTACTACTACTACTACAAATAATAAAATGAAAAAAAAACTACTATTAGTACCACTACTACAACAACAACAACAAATAAGAAAACTAAACGACAATAAACAAGAAAACAAAAAAAACCATTACTACGACATCATCATCAACAACAACAACAACAACAAACAAGAAAACCACTACTACCACGACCATGACTACGATGACCACGACCACGACCACTATAATAAACAAGAAAAGAAGGAAAAAAAAAACTACTACTACTACTACTACAATAACCATGACCACTACCACTACCACTATAATAAACAAGAAAAGAAGAAAAAACAACAACAACAACAACAACAACTACTACTACTACTACTACTACTACAATAAATAAGAAAAGATGAAAAAACTACTACTACTACTACAAAAAAAAACAAGAAAACTAAACAACAATAAACAAGAAAAGAAAAAAAAACTAATACTACTACGACAACAACAAACAAGAAAATAACAACCTCTCCCTCCTTCTTTCTCTCCCTGCCTCTCCCTCCCTCTCACTCTCTTTCTCTCTTTCCCTATTATGTTTAATGTTTTTCCCTCTCTCTCTCGTTCTTTCTTTTCTTTTCTCTCTTCCTCTCTCTCTCTCATTTCTTCTCCCTCCCTCACCTTCTCCCTCTCTTTCTCTATTATGTTTAATGTTTTTTCTCTTATCTCCTCTCCCTCTCTCATTTCCTTTTCTCTCTTCCTCTTTCTCTCTCATTTCCTCTCCCTCGCGCTCCCTCTCCCTCTCTTTCTCTCTTTTCCTATTATGTTTAATGTTTTTTCTCTTATCTCATCTCCCTCTCTCATTTCCTCTCCCTCACTCACGCTCACCCTCTCTTTCCCTATTATATTTAATGTTTTTTCTCTCTCCTCTCCCTCTCTAATTTGATTTTCTCTCTTCCTCTCCCTGTCTCATTTCCTCTCCCTCCCTCACCCTCTCCCTCTCTTTTTCTCTTTCCCTATTATGTTTAATGTTTTCCATCTCTCTCTCTCTCTCTCTCTCTCTCTCTCTCTCTCTCTCTCTCTCTCATTTCCTTTTCTCTTTTCCTCTCTTTCTCTCATTTCCTCTCCCTCTCTCACTGTCTCCCTCTCTTTCTCTCTTTCCCTATTATGTTTAATATGTTTTCCCTCTTTCCCTCGTTTCTTCTTTCATTTTCTCTCTTCCTCTCCCTCCCTCACCCTCTCTCAACACCATATTAGAGATTTTGGGAATTTTCCAAGTCCCACTTTGAATGAATGTCTTAATTTTGTGAATGAAAGAGAACACTATGTTTATGTTTATCTTTAAAGGTCACTTTGTATGTTACAAATATGAGATCACACATCTTGAGAGCTTAAATGATGAATGTAAGCTATGTGGCTGTTACAAGATTTGGATTTCACCTCTATCTTTTCTAGCATACTAACAAAATATGATGTTGTATGGTATTGGAAACATCAAGGAGGCTTAACTAGTATATACCTAGGAAATTTCCAAGTTTAATGTAAGAATACAAAGGTTTGATGGAGTGGAGAGAGAATTTAGAATACAAGAGCCTTAAACATTGTATAAAAATATGTTATCATGGCCAAAATTTATAATGTTATGGATTTGAAGATATTATAATACGAGTTTTTTCTTTTAGATATAGCATCATTTAAAGTGACATGTATAAGTTTCATGAACTAGGACCTTAAAAGAGTCAGCACTAACTAGGTGTGGTTTAATAACTTAATCTAATACCGTAATAAGTTTGGATAACCTATGATGTGATGGTTTTTTTTTTGTGTAAACCAATAGACACAAGTATGTCAAATAATTGCTCACCCCATTTACATTTTTTGTATGTATATGCATGATATATAAATATCTTTTATTAAAAATTTCTATCTATCTTGATCATATATGGACAAAATGGATATTGACTTTGGCCAAAATTAACTAGCTTCATACTTTGACTAGCTAAATGAATTTTCATATCATAAAATAAAGACTTATATACCAATCTAGAAGTTTATGAATTTTTCTAAGACTAAAGATTTAGCCTTTGACCAATGGTTTGTGTTTCCAAAGAAATAGACATAAATTTTATTATCAATTAAGACTTATTTGTTAGCTAAGACATAAAGTATAAAATTGGACTTAAACCACTTTATAAGAAATTTCAACACAATTAACTAATGTTATTGAAAGAATAAAAAACATTAAGTAGATTCTCTCATTGATATTGGTGGCGTTAAAAAACACCGAGGTAACTACAAAAAACACTTTAAATTTTTAACAAGCATATATTTTATAGCCATGCAAAAGCTCTTAATGTAAGGGATATATTTACTATGGAAGTCAAAATTAGTCCATATAGAGTCACTGTCTTGTTGCATCATGTATATTGGAAAAATACAACTTTTGTAGATAGTTGCACTACCATTTATGAAATGTTTGTGATATCCTAACTCATGAGCAAGTTGCATTGCTTCCATATCTTTCAAAGTAGAGACTAAAGGAGTCTGCTTCAATATGGATAATTGTGAGTTGTTCAATGTAAGTGATAGATGATGTGAGGCATTTATTGAGTATGCTTGTATAGTAGATGGTTATAAAGTACAAAATAGGACTTAAACCACTTTATAAGAAATTTCAACACAATTAACTAATGTTATTGAAAGAATAAAAAACATCAAGTTGATTCTCTCATTGATATTGGTAGTGTTTAGAAACACAAAGGTAAGTACATAAAACACTTTCAATTTCTAACAAGAATATATTTCATAGCTATACAAAATCCTTTAATGTAAGGGATATATTTATTATGAAAGTCAAAATTGGTCCATATAGAGTCAGCGCCCTCTTGTTACATCATGTATATTGAAAAAAAACAAATTTGGTAGATTTTGTATAAAACATTTAGCTGCACTACCATTTATGAAATGTTTGTAATATCCTAACTCATGAGCAAGTTGCATTGCTTCCATATCTTTCAAAGTAGAGACTAAAGGAGTTTACTTCAACATGGATAATTGTGAGTTATTCAATGTAAGTGATAGACGATACGAGGTATTTGCTGAGTATGTTTGTATGGTAGACTATCATAAAGTACAAAATCGGATTTAAACCACTTTATAAGAAATTTCAACACAATTAACTAATGTTATTGAAATAATAAAAAACATCAAGTAGATTCTCTCATTAATATTGGTGGTGTTTAGAAACACCAAGGTAATTACATAAAACACTTTAAATAATTTCTAACAAGCATATATTTCATAGCCATGCAAAATCCTTTAATGTAAGGGATATATCTATTATGAAAGTCAAAATTAGTCCATATAGAGTCAGCGTCTTCTTGTTACATCATGTATATTGGAAAAATACAAATTTTGTAGATTTTGTATAAAACATTTAGCTGCACAACCATTTATGAAATGTTTGTGATATTCTAACTCATGAGCAAGTTGCATTGCTTCCATATCTTTCAAAGTAGAGACTAAAGGAGTCAGCTTTAATATGGATAATTGTGAGCTGTTCAATGTAAGAGACAGATGACGTGAGGCATTTGTTGAGGATGTTTGTATAATAGATGGTCTCTTGAAGCAAGAAGTAATTGAAGGTTGAACATATATACCATCTTTATCAATCATGGTCTCGTGCGGTGCTAATGATGATGATGAAATACCATCATTCTCTGATCTAGTCCATTCATCAATGACAACCTTGAATTGAGCATACAATTCATGTCCATATTGAACTAGATCCTATCCATATCGATCAAACTTGATGACTTCACGTGCATCATGGTATTTGCTTAAGCGAGTCAAGTATGGTAGAAGTTCTTTGATCAAGATAGAGTCTTCACGATCAATATCAAATGTTTTTGGATAAATGCAATTCTCAACAGGATTTGGACATCCTTTGTAAGGACTATCATCTATGAGAATAGTCTTGGTATGCTGACAAACATCTTCATATTGATCCCATACATACTTCAAAGGCTTGAACATTGCTTCTACTCCCATCTTATCTGGCCTATATATGATTTTGAGTCGATTTCTATGACATTGTTCTTGGCCCCAAATCATGAAGAAAGGATACTTCCTTTTTGCATGGATCTCCAAGCACTTAATAACTTCCATGACATTCTTATGTAAAGCTGTTGACCAAACTCCCACTTGGAATCTTGTAAATAAGGCTTCAAGAAACTCCATACATCCTGGTCGAAGAACAAGCCATTGCTTTCCCATTTGAAAGCTTTGAAACCTTTTAGACTTAGCAAAGCATCGTTGTAAAACAAGATAATTGAGATCAAGTATTACACATAATTGTATTGCATTTCTTATCAAGGAAACATCAATCACATCATCATGCTCTATTGTTGTTGAATCTGTTAGATATCCAACCATAGATGTCTTAGTTGAAGTTACAAAGAAGAAAAAGAAGCACATTAGATTCATTCACTTCCTCATCATTCTCCCTAATGTTTGAGCTATAAACTGGCATAGAACACTAAAGCAATTTAACTTCACATGGATAAATACATAAATAGGTACTACTTAAAAAATGATGTCTTATGAAAAGAGATATTTGACCATGTGTTCAAATCTAATCAAAAGTAATATCATGAGGTGAAAAAAAAAATATGACAATTTTTTTGAAGTAAAATCTATTCTAATAAAGTCATTTTTCCATACCTACTTTTTATCGCTAGTTATAAGTATACTTGAGATACTAATAATAGATTATTGTAATTAGTTGCACAAATTATATTATCATTATAATATTTAACATACTCAATTTTTAAAAAGGCCTTCAAAATGGCATGTACAAAGAAAATGTTTATTAGTCCTAATTATTAAAAGAAAATTTAAACATGATACTTTTGACCATGTGACCAAAACTATGTCACATATAAGTGACACATGACAATTTAATTGAGATAAGTTATACTCTATTTGAATAAGTTTTCATAGTTTCTTCTTAAGGACTAACCATTCTATTTTTTAACTAGTTATATCCCATAGATAATTAAACTCACGAATTGTAACAAGGATTTTACCTTAATATTCTGTATACACATCTCAAAAGATACATTGGAGAGAAATCTTTGTTGCAATATTTATTACTGAGGTAAAACTCTTTTGGAGGTGCAATGAATCTTTTTTGGGGTGTGAAATATATTGTTGGCTTTCTTATCCTAAGGTACATACATAGACATACACTAGTGATGTAGTAAAAGAGGCTATAAGAGATAAGAGATTTGACCATGTGGACAAATCTAACCAAAACTAACATGACAAGATCATAACACAACACATACAAAAGTTTAATTCAAATAAGTTCTAAAATAGACTTAAGTAAATTTTGCATAGCTAGCTCAAACTTTTCATTATGATAAGTATTATTACACACTAGATTACAATTAAACAGTTATCCTTATAAAGGATGATAAATTTTAATGAGCTCTTTCATATTGATTTGGTAAAATATTTACTTAAATAGATTTTTAAAACCAAACATGCTTGGTACCTTTTATAAAAAATGAAAAAACCAAAGACATAGTTTCTTTAATTAATATCATCAAAGAAAGAAAATATTGCAAATGCAAATGGAAGTAACTTCTCAAGAAAAAAATCACAATTACATCAATGTGTCTTCCTTGATGAAAGGAGAAGGAACGGAGTTTAAACACCCGAAGTAGCCCTTAATTTCTCTTTCATGATTAGACTTGCTATATCTTGGCTTGATTCTTCTATGCCCTCGGGTGGTACTTCAAGAACTTGAACTTCAATGGGAGGAACCTCTTGGGAGTTTGAATTTTGTTTGGCACTCTTATGGACCCTCCACAATTGGGCTTCAACCTCTCTTTGCTCTTGAGTGTTGCAAACCACTGCATTAGTTTTCATATGATTTACCAATGCCACCTTAAATGCAAGTCCACTTGCATATACATCAAATACAACCTCATGAGCATCATTGAATGCTTTGATTGTAGTTTCCATAACTTTCATTTTCTTTCTCAAAATGGCCTTTGCAATCCTTTGTTCTTCTTCAAGATCTTCATCATTGCACTCCTTGTCCAAGCCTTCAAAGTCCAAAATGGAAGGCTTGTTGACATTGTTTATATATCACTCAAAATTGATGAAGCTTTTCTCCATGGTCACTAATGTCAAAACCACAAAATAATCTATAGATCCAAAAGCAAACGTTCTATCCATTGGTAGGAAGTCAACACTACCAACTAGCATGCGATACTTGCAAGAAATGCTTTCAAGAGCATTTTCCAAAGCTGCCATTTGCTTTCGACCAAGAAATGATAACAACATGAATTGTTTAGGTTCACATGTCATTTGTAGTTGAGTGGATACAACCTTTCCAAACTTTATAGAGTCCCATTTCATTCCCTCAACCCCATGTGTTGCATCTACAACAACAACCCCAATGGTAATTGGATCTCTGTAAACATTATGTATAAGATCAAAGGTTTCTAGATTGTATCCGACAACATATACACGCCAAGGGGAAGTAGTGGAGGATTGAAGAGGATTTTGCTCTTTGTCAATTAGGAAGCTCACAGTATCTTTTGCTCCATTTGGTAGGGACCCTGCATCAGCTCCACATGTGAGCTTCTTTGATACCCAATCATTGCAAATGCCTAAAATCTTTGTGTAGACTTCATCATTGATATCATAATCATCAACAAGCTCTTCCCAAGTCTTCATCATAGCGCTACTTTCTGGAACTGAAGCATTGAAAAGAGTGACTAATTCCTCCTTTAGGACCCTATCTTGCTTGATGTGCTTAGCCCTTGTTTCCATGTCAATCATATCTTCCTTATCCTATTTGTTTCTAAGAAAAAGGATATGACTTTCATTGATCTCCTCTTCCATCCTTTCAACCCATAAGGCAACGAAATGCAGCAGGAGAAGGTTGCCTTCCCTTTTTTCTCGAACTCTCCTCTTGGGATATAAGTTCACCTCTAGAGTATCTCTTCATGATTTTGATCCAACTATCAAATATTTCTTGGGAGCTAACAATCATATGGCAATTTCTAGATGCACAATTTTCTCCAATGTATGCCACAAATCTCTGCCAAAAAAAAATCAAAATAGTGAGCATAGAACAAAAGAAAGAGCATCACACTAATCTTCACAAAAAAAGAAGGTAAGCTTATATGTGATTACCTGCCATGGTACTCTTTGAGAGCTTGTCTTAGAAGCCCTTGTTGGGGTTTTGGTGGAGAACCAAATGCTAGGCACTGATCTCTTAATTGTTGAAGTTGCTCAACATAAGGGGCATTCTTCATAACATTATGTGATTTCATATTTGTCATTCGTGAAAGCTCAATGCACATTTTTGTAGGACAATCAACTAATATTCTAGCATTTCTTGTGGTGTATAAATGCTTGGTTGCTAGACAACATGTAGTATTACTCTGAATATATATCTTTACTCCATGAATTGATTGAAGCCCTGATATAATCCAATAACTATAAGTATCCAACTTATTAGCATCCACCTCATCACAATGCATGGGTCTCTTCTCATTGTTGTCTTGTACAAAATGCATAAGATATGCTGCCGTTGCTGGGTTCATGGGAGTCTTTATGAAAGACGTTGTTAGCTTCTCTACATAATCCCAACATAGTGACCTATAAACATACAAAGGAGGTTGTTAGCTTGTGACAAGGAACTTTGTTGAGGTGATTTTGACTTTGAGCTTGTGGGATTCCATGAATTATTTTCTTCTTGAGGAGAAGGTGAAGATCTCAAGTCTATTTGTTTATCTTGGAGCTTCATTCTTTTGTTGGGGCGATCACATTTTCTTGATAGGGAAAGTATCTCACTATTTCGAACAGCTTGGGATGCTAATATAATGTCTTTTGTGCCCTTTACCTCCTCAAATAAGGCCCATCCCATTGTTTTCAAAGAGTATTCTTCATCCTCTTTAATACGGGAAAAGTGAAATGACAAAGGATCAAGTTTATATACTACATTTTTCCCCTTGATCTTAACAAGATTACATGGTATTCCCTCTTTCCCAGCACATCCATCTGTTATCTTCTCTATGATACCATCTTGTTGAAAAAATGCAATATCACTCTTTAAAGTGAATAAGAGAACGTTGTCAGTCCTTTTTCCTTGACTATCATAAACATCCACATACCATGGATACACAAAACCACCACTAACTCCATCAATGGTTTGGGTCTCCTTTTTGGATGTGCTATCTTTCTTTGCCATTGAATAGTTCTACAAAGAGAAAAAGTTGTTAGACAAAAGTGGATTAAAAAATATTCAAAATTCACAAAACCCAAATAAATGTATAAGATTTCTAAGTTGAAAATTGAAAACACAACAACACAAGTTTTTACGAAATACAAGACAAATGTACTCCAAAGGGACTATTCCATAAAATGAAATATTAAAATTTGAGATTAAGTGTGGTATGAGATCCAACCATAAATATGTGTGCTTATGTATCAAATCTCATGGATTCCCTTGGCCCTAAGTTAGCATTAATTATGTTTCTCTTGCAAGAATCATATAGTAAAAACTTTGCCATGGACTTTGATGAGAAGATCAAATTCTATGAATAGTGAGACTTGACCATGGGCTTAACCGAATGGTCAAGTGATAATGAAATGTTGAGTGTGAGTATGGTATCAAATATAGTGAAAAATCATTGTGGTTATGTAGAAAATGTCATGGATGATTTTGTCTCTAAGTTAATATTGGATTTCTTCTCCATGTAAGTTTCCTATGCAAGGATCATACTCTAGGAACTTTGCTAAGATTTTTGGCCATGTGGTCAAATCCTATTTAATCAAAGAATGAGATTTAGTCCAATATGAGATCCACCTATATATCAATGTGGTTATGTAGCAATCTCACAATTCTATTTGGCCCAAAGTTAACATTTTAATTATTGCACATGTAAGTTTCCCTTGAAATGAGCTATATTGTAGAAACATTGTCATTGGTTTTAGCCATGTGGTCAAATCCTATTTAGTCATAAGACTTATCTATAAGATTAGAAACTTTGCCGTGGTTTTTTACCATGGGGTTTTTAAAGGATAGTTAAAGAGAGGATGCGGTTTATTGTGATATGAGATTCACATATAAACAAGTATAGCTACGTAGTAAATCCCATAGATATCAATATTAGATAAAGTGAAAAACACTTGAAAGGTGGAGATTTGACCTCATGGCGAAACCTACAAGATAAGACGATTTCTATAAACTGGTTTTAACCGTATGGCCAAATCTAGTTTCATAACCATATGAAGAAAGTGATTCATTTGTGATAACATGCTATGAAATTGGATTTGACTATATAGCCAAATATTGTTTTATAATGGAATGAAAAATTGGTCTCATGGTTTGCAAGATTTATGAGATTAGATTTGATCATATGGCTGAATAAAACAAGAATGGGAGATTCTTGGATGCTAGCATTGATAGAAAAATGAAAGATTTGACCATATTGCCAATTTTTATTTTGTAGTGGAATGGAAAAAATGGCTAATTTGTGGCAAAATGATATGATATTTATAGAAAGTTATAAAAAATTGAAATGAAAGAAATGGTTTATGGAAACAAAGTGGTTTGTTTGTTGCACAATAAGTTTTGACCACATGGCGAAACTTCCTGTAAATATAGTAGGTAATCAAGGAGTTCCAAGTAGAACATGGTCTTCCTTTTTTGGAGATAATATAGAAGATGTTTTCCTTAGAACATTTTTCCATACAACCAAATCTAGCATACCCAAAATTTGTGTGATTTAATCCACCATAGATTTAGTCTTAATTTTTTAGGATCAAATTCGAAAAAAGTGGTTTGTTTGTTGCAAGACAAGATTTGACCACATGGCCAAATTATAGAAAGTAAGGAATTCTAAGTAGAAGCTAGCCTTTCCTTTTGGAAGTAAGCAAGGGTTGATAATATAAGAAAGCATTTGACCAAATGACAAAATGTCATTCTTGTAGTAAAATGAACAAAGTGCTTGATTAGTTGCAAGATATTGTGATACTACAAGAGTCCTTATTTTGGCCAAGAGATAGCTTAAGGAGAACCACATGGCCAAATCTCACAGTATATTAGAAAAAAGAACATAAATTACTTCTTATATTAGAAGAAAAGATTTGACCTCATGGCCAAATCTTAGATTGTATTGAATAAAATAACAAAAAGTACTTCTTATATTGCAAGAAATTTTTTGACCATATGGTCTAATCTATAAATTGATGAAAGATCATGATATGTTTTGTTAGAAGATCAA
Source organism: Lygodium microphyllum (assembly GCF_053477565.2). Taxonomy (NCBI): domain Eukaryota; kingdom Viridiplantae; phylum Streptophyta; class Polypodiopsida; order Schizaeales; family Lygodiaceae; genus Lygodium; species Lygodium microphyllum. The sequence goes on from NW_028229514.1 coordinate 10,013,174, forward strand.
ATTACATCCTATGGCAAAATCAGATTGAGTATTTGTAAGTATTGAATAGCCATATGCTTAATATTGCAAAATTATAAAGAGTGTAACCGTAAAATCTGATGGTAATACTTTTACTATGAAAATATAGTATAATGGAAAGTTCTATATAGTAAAGTATAATACAATGTATAAGAACTTGATAAAATGCTCTAATATTACGGAATGATACAACAAATATAAGGCTAGGTTTAGCCTTGAGGAAAAATCTTGAGGTATATAGCATCACAGAATAGAAAGAAAGGCTAGTATTTTGAAAGCACTCATCATTGATAAAAGCATTGCACAAACCATTTATTCCATATTCACATCTAAGAAAATTTTTTCAGCATTACACAAATCATATATTTCATGTTCACAACAAAAAGAGTATTTTCAACAGTGCAAGAAGTCATGTTTTCAATATTGACGTAGAGTGAAGCTATCACTTGCAAGGTAGTGGTTGGACAACAAAAAAGACAAGCGCTCCAGGAGATCAATCAAGCAATCGAGAAGAAGAAGAAGGCATTGAATTCTCAAGAGTGAGTGCCTAATCTCATTGCTACAAAAATACATATTGCATTTAGTTTTCATACATGATTTTAATTTAGAAAATGCTTTTGGTGTTTGATCTTATTATTATTCAATACTAATCATACAAAAGAGTAGTAGTGTGATTTGTAGTAATTGTATGGATTGAAATGGTCATAATCAATGTAGTTTAACTCAAAATAAGAAATGTAGGGAAAAGTTGAAAACCTGTTGTAATTAGTAGGTCAGTAATGTGTGCCAATGTAACAGAAATCACCCGTGAAGTAGGAGCAGGCACGGTGTAGACTAGCGATCATTCACTGCCTTGTTGAATTGCAGAAGCCTTGAAGTAAGATTTCTGATTTGAAGACGCACGTAGTTTTCGTCATAATACCCTAATTCGAACCAGAAATTCAATGCCTTGTTGAATTGTTGAAGCCTTGGAGCAAGATTTCTTATTTGAAGACGCATTTAGTTTTGGTCATAATACCCTGATTCAAACCAGAAATTCCACTGCACAATCTGTTTTAGTTTGAGAAAATGAAACAGTGGAGAGTAGTCAAAGAAGAGGAGAAGGATAGAACCGCCAAACATTAGGGCTGCAACACTTGCAGTAAGAGAGGGGCAACAGGAGCAAAGATAAAAACGCAGAGGATCAGAGATGCGAAACCTACAACTGTAAAAATGTAATAGAGAAAACGCTCAGGTTAGAGAGTTGCGTGGAAGAGAGATGGAGGGGAAGAGAAACTCATTTTGAAAACGTCATGATTAGTTGTAAAGATCCACTCATGAAACGAATCATTTAATGTATCACGCTATTCGAATAACCATAACTTGTTACGGAATACGAGTGGATTTAGATCTTATTTTTGTGTCTATTTTTTAATTTTATTAAAGATTTGAAGTCGCCATTTTTTCAAAAATCGCGTAATGGCTATACAGTTGACTGCAGGACCCCGCCGTTGGGGGTGTTGCCCCCAAACCCCCACCGGGGGCGCTGCCCCTGAACCCCCGCTGGGGGCGTCGCCCCCAGACCCCCACAAGGGGACACTGCCCCCCGGACCCCCCCGTTGGGGGCGTTGCCCTCAAACCCCCATCAGGGGTGCTGCCTCCCAACCCTCACTAGGGGCGTTTCCCCTAAACCCACACAAGGGGGCGCTGCCCCCCAGACCCCCTGTTGGGGGCATTGCCCCCAAACCCCCACTAAGGGCATTGCCCTCGAACCCCATTGGGGGCATTGCCCCCAAACCCCCACACGGTGGGTACTATCCTCGGACCCCCACTAGGAGCGTTGCCCCCAAATCCCCATTAGGGACACTACCCCCAACCCCCTACTAGGGTGTTGCCAGCATATCCCCACCAAGGGCCCTACCGCTTAAACCTCCCATTAGGAGCTTTGCCCTCAAATCCCTACAATGGGCGCTATCCCGAAACCCCAATTGGGGGCATTACTCCCAAACCACCGAGGAAGACATTGCCCTCAAACTCTTACCAGGGGCATTTATCCTAGACCAGCTTCTTCCCCCTTGCCCCTCTTTAAGAACCCACCATTGGGATATTGCCCCTATTTCCACAGCTAGAGATTTTGCCTACATACTCTCTATCCTACCCTACTAGAGATTCTACTCTCGAACTATCACTAAGGTGGGTTCAAAATCCTCAATGATATTATACATTACATATTAGATACATTTAATATACATAATCTTACAAAATATGATTTAATATATTTAAATTATATTTATTAATTATTAATAAATTAATTTAATATATATATTTTTAAAATATATTTTGATAATATATTTCATAATATGCACACAGTACGATATACTAATATAACATGATTTAGACTAAAATAGTATAATTTAAAAATAAAATGTAATATGATACATTTTACTATTATCAACAAGTAGGTAGTATAAGATTTATAAATATTTAACCATGATAAAAATTATCTTTCCTTCTCAAATAGCTTCTAATTGATGCTAAAATTTTCTCAATATTTATAACATTGTGTCATAGGGAATGAAATCTCCTATTCTTTAGAGGTCATTGTGGTTTCAACATTTAAGCACAAGGTCAAAGTTTCTCAAAAATATATTTATCCTTGTTGTCATGTGGAATACATGAAATAAAGATTTTGATCATTTGATCAAATATTTTTCGATGGAGATCACATAAATTATTTATGCAAACTCAGCCAAGTGCAACCATGAGTCCCAAGCATGCTGCATATCATGACAGAAATGCCTCAAGTAAGTTTCCAGCCATTTGTTGACCCTTTCTGTCTGACCATCTGTCTGTGGATGGTAAGCAGTGGAAGGGGCTAACCGAGTGCCCATAGAGTTGAAAACTGCCTACCAAAAGTTACTCATAAACTTAGCAACTCGGTCATGCACAATGACCTATGGTAAGCCATGCAATTTGAAAACATATTCCATGAATTGGCTAGCTACTTGAGAATCATTATACCGAGTCTTCATGGGAATGAATTGGGCTGCCTTTGTGAGTCTGTCCACAACTACATAGATGTTGTCCCAACCTTTCTTGGTCACCGGTAGGCCGGTAATGAAGTCCATAGTGATGTGTACCTAGTTGCCTTCAGGCATAGGAAATGGCTGAAGTAAACTAGCTAGTTTTAAGGTGATATCCTTGTTTTGCTGACAAGGCACATAGCCCAAGACAAAGTCTTTCACATCTTTCCAAAGGCCCTTCTAGTAAAAGCTTTTAGTAATTTTGTCATAGGTCTTAAAGACTCCCAAATGACCAGCTCTCCTGTATGATTTTCTGCTTGAATGGGGAGGTATGAGGGATGGCAATTCGGCCATTATACCATAAAAGCCCATTTTTCAACTGATATGAAGAGTTTTCCATACATTGTCCTTGTTGTAATTTCTGAAATGCATTGCTGAAATCAACATCTAATAGGTAAGCCTCCTGAAGCTCATGTATCCAATCATTGTGTAATTCCATGATAGCAGAGACTTTACATGCCCACATTCTAGACAGGGAATCAACCACTACATTGTCCTTCCCACGAGTGTGGGTGATGTCAAAGTCATAGTTCTGTAAGGTGGCTATCCATCTCCTTTGCTTTGGAGTCAGATTCGACTAAGACAAGAAGTACTTGAGTACTCTATGGTTGCTTTTCACTCTAAATCGACTGCCATACAAATAGTGATGCCATTTCTTGATGGTATGAAGGATGGCCAACATTTCCTAATCATAGAAATTCATAATTCTCTCATTTTCAGCCAGCTTTCGGCTCTCAAACACTATGACCCCATGTTCTTGCAGCAAAATTGCACCAATTCCTCTCCCACTGGCATTGCATTGAATGGTGAATTTCCTAGAAAAATCAGGGCATACCAAGATAGGGGCTGACAGTTGATTAAAGCTTCTATCTGCCAATGCATCCCAAAAAAATGCTTCTTTCTTCAGCCTAGCAGTGAGAGGGACTACAATAGTGGCATAGTGCCAAATGAATCTGCGGTAAAATGAGGAGAGACCCAAGAATCCTCTCAAGGAGGTAGTATTTGTAGGTGTGGGCCAATCTCTGGCACACTGCACTTTCATTGGGTCAACTCTAATGCCTGCTTCACTGACAATGTGTCCCAAGTACTCAACCTCAGTCTGCATGAACGAACACTTTGTCTCCTTAGCAAAGAGTCTATGATGTCTAAGTATATCAAATATCTACCTCATGTGCATAAGGTGAGCTTCCTTTGAGCGGCTATAAATGAGGATGTCATCAAAAAATACTAATACAAATTTGAATAAGTAAGGCTGAAGTATTTTGTTCATGAGGCTCTGAAACGTGGCTAGTGCATTAGTCAAGCCAAAGGGCATGACTAAGAAGTGGTAGAGCCCACGATCGGTTCTAAATGCAGTCTTTATCTCATCCCCTTCACGCATGTGTATATGATGGTAGCTGAATCTCAAATCAATCTTTGTGAAATACTTAGCTCCCTTCAACTCATCTAACAGGTCATCCACCCTAGGAATAGGGTATCTATTCTTGATAGTGCTCTTATTCAAATCTTTGTAATAATCAATGCACATCCTAAAAGTGCCATCTTTCTTTTTGACCAGCAAGATAGGTGATGCAAAAGGGGATGAGCTAGGCTCAATGAATCCCATATCTACTAAATCTTTGACATGCTTGGCCACTTCTTCTCTTTCACATTTGGATAACCTGTAAGGGGGTTTATTGACCGGCTTGGAATGGGGCTCCAAATCAATGGGATGATCAACCACTCTCTTGGGAGGTAATGTTGTAGGTAGCTCAAACAAGTCACCATACTTTGCAAGTTGAGCCTTAAGGGCTAAATTATCCTACATTTTTTGGGAACTGATCTACATTTTCCTTGTTTAACTGTAGCACAAAAATATGGGAGCATTTCTTAAACTCTTTTTTGAGCTGCTTGGCTGTAATAAGTTAAAATTCACTGCTGTCCTGAAACACTACATGTATAGCGATGAAAAATCCATGGAAATGGTGCCCAAAGTTTTTAGCCAATCACATCCCAACACAATGTCTATCGGCCCCATATTGAGTGCAATCAAATCCACTTTCTGCTCATAATTTTCAGCAAGCTTATTAGGTACAGCTGGGCATACATGAGTACTGATTTCCTCACTCCCATTGGCCACTTGCACCCTCATTGGTTGCTGTAAATTAGAGACAAAACATTCTAGTCTATCCATGACTGCTCTATTTATGAAACTGTGTGTGCTATCACTATCTACCAAGACAAATACATATTTCCCGTGAATCTTGCCTTGAAGAAGAAGGGTGTTGGGGCTCTTAGATCATGTCCAAGCATCTAGGGAGATAGTACAAATAGTGACAAAAGCATGTGAATCATTCTTATCACCCATATTCACATCCACACGACCGCCGGGGTCAAATGGGAAGGAGTCGTACTCATTGACTAGCTCTTGCACTAAGTCTGGGAATTCTCCCAAGTCTAGTCGGTCCTCTCCTTGTCCATCTCGTGATCCTGACATTGCTCCCACTTCCAGCTCCACAAGGTCGTCGATCAATTTGAGTAGCTCCGGGTCAAAGAATTCTTCTTGCCCACATTCCTCTTCAACCTCATCATTTTCAGCCGTGATTGCAAAGGCACTAGCATCCTCATGATCCTCATCCAATTCATCAAAGACTAACATGCTATGTACCCTTGCTTTTGCATTCCTGTAAGCACATTTAGATGCATGCTCGGCTCTATACTTTTCCCCGCATTTAAAGCAAAGTTATTTTTCTTTCCTCTCTTTGTAAAGGTCCATCGGGATAGAGCGTTGACCACCAAAAGCTGAGACGTTTTTCCCCTTGTTGTCCCCTTGTCTATTTTCAGCTCTTCCTCAGTTTGCAGTCCTAAAATTATTGTTTTTCCTAGAGGCAATAAAGGTCGGGTATGTGGGGATCTTCGACGTGCTGAATGGCATATATTTCAACCACCATAACCTGCTCCAAACTGCCCGGGTCTTACATCACTTCTTTGCTGCCCAAATAGTGGCTGAGACACCCCTCTTTGCTACCCATGTTGAAATGAAGCATCTCGGCGGTATTTACGAGAGTACCTCTGAGCCAACTCAATAGCTTTGAACAAATCTGATGGGCTTTGGGCTGAAACATCAACCGAGAGTTGGGGATCCAAACCATAAATGCATTTGTGAAGCTTTACATAATCACTAATGGACTCAACATACATTGTGAGATGGACGAATTGGTTTGTGTAGTCACGCACCGTCATCCCACGTTGCTCTAAACCATACCATTGCCTTGCAAGCTTCTCCTTCTCAATCGGAGATACAAAGACTTGAATCATAAGGGCTCTGAATGCATCCCAAGTGTCAACAAGTTGTTGATTTTCTCTCTTTATGTACCACCACCACGTGTGGGGAAAGCCCTCTAAGTGTATCGTAGCAAAGTGTATCTTTTGATCGTCATTTCTTGGCATTATGTCAAAGTAGTATTCAAGCTTCGAGAGCCATTCTTCTAATTTAGCTGGAGAGGATGACTGGCCATTGAACTTTGAGAAAATGATATTGTCTCTCAACTCCCTTTCATGGTTGGCGGGTTGTCCCATATACCCAAAATGGGGCTGATCCATTGGGCTGCCAAGAAATGATCCTTTGTTTGAGTGATTCCTTTCAAAAGATGGCTGAGCATGCATAGGTGGCATGGGCGCCGTTGGTGGCTGATAATTACTTCTTATCCCATTGTTTGTGGGCTCTTCATGCATTTGTGAGGGCTCTCCTTATTCAAAGCTGATGTTGGGAATGCCCATTCTTCCCAAAATACCTTGGGTACTTGCATAGGCTACATTTACGGATGGAATGGTCACTCTTTCAGATTGCATGCTTGGTCTATCCTCTTTTCCCTTGCCTTTCATTTGGGACTCCATCCACATTGAGAACTTGGCTGAAAGTGCTTCCATGGTAGAGGTCATTTGGTGCATCTTCGTCACCATTTGAGCTTGACCTTCCATTATTTCCCTATGCCTCTCCGCATGTCTAGTCTCGTATGAGTTGAGGGTATGATTGAGTGCACTAAGACTTTGAATGGAGTGGGAGAGGTCTTCCTCTTCAACCTCAAAGTTGGTCTCATCCCTCGGGGTATGTGCATCACTTATTTGTTGCTGAACATCTTCATTTGCTTTGTTTTTCCCCCTATTACCTGCCATATCTAGGTGCAGTCCCGTGAGACCACCTGTCACTGTTTTGGCTATAACTAGAGCTAGACAACTCCAAATTGACTTACTTTTTTGTTCAAAACGGAGGCAGCAATGCCTTCTTCGAGATGAGCATAACGTGTTCCTAGGTTTTATATAGAAATTAGATTTTTAAAAATGAAGGGGAGAGAAATAAAAACATAAGGGGGCAGAGAACAAAATAGAGAGAGGGAGAAAAATAAAAAATAAAGACAAATAAAAATTCAAAAAGTAAACAAAGATAAATAAAAATGGAAGAAAAGAGATAGAAAAGCAAAAAAGAGAAAACAAGAGAGATAAAGAGAGGAAGAGAAGGAGAGAAACAAAAAGAGATTGGGGGAGAGAGAAATAAAGATGTGAAGAAAGAGAGATAAAGAGAGGGAGGGGGGAGAGAAATAAAGAGAGATGGTGGGGGAAAAATAAAGATGTGAAGGAAGAGAGATAGATGGAGGGAGAAAAAGAGAGAGAGAGAGAAACAAAGAGGAAGAGAAAGAAATAGAAATAAAGAGAGAGAGGGTAGAGAGAGAAAGAGAGGAGAGAAACAAAGGAGGGGAGAAAAGAGAGAGAGGGAGAGAAACAAAGAGGAGGGGATGGGGGGCCAGAGAAACTCTGCAACAAAACAAAAATATTATTAAGAAAAAATATCAAACCCTACTAAAAAAATAACAAATAAGAGAAAACAAAAAGAGAGATGGGCATTTGTATTTTTCCCAAATTCTAGAGTTGCGAGGAAAAAGTGAAGAGATAATCAGAATAGTCATACTCTTACCAAAGAGCTTAAGAGAGGAAAAGCAATCTGTTGCTAGACTTTTGGGTTAAACTATTTTTATGAGAGACAGAAAAAATTAAAAATTAAAAATTCATTAAAAAATAGAAAAAAATATGAGGTGAGAGGAACTCAAATTTTGTGCACTATTCATTCACCCTTTTTAAGATCTCCCACTACCCCATTTTTAAATAAAAAACCAAAGATTTGGAGAGAGGTATATCGCACCATAACATAGAGAAAGGCAAGGATGAAGATTGCGATATTCAAGATCGAGAGGTATATTGCAATCTACATATCCTATATTTGTACATTCAATGCAAGCTTACAATTCAATGAAAATGTTACTTGTCATAGGCCATGTGCGACACTAGTTGATAATCATAGATCAAGTGGTCTCGGAATTTGAGTTAATAATGAGCTAAGTATATATCATTCATTCTTTGCAATCAAAATTTAGTCAAAATAAACTTCAATAATATTAAGTGTACCCTAGAAATGTCCACAGGGAGGTGTCGGTCCATCTTAAGCAATGCACCTATTATGTCCTATACGAAGAGTTCGTGGCCGTACGATAAAAGAAGATCCCAAGTCAATAAACACATTGGAGGGAACTCTGCTAACTGCACTCTTGACACTAGAAGACATTGGGGATTGTCCAAACCTTCCTCAAATGTAAGAGCTTGAGATGGAGACTATGATTGATGCATCACTATCCATGATTATAAGGTCATCTGATCCATTACGAGAGAAGGCATCCATACCATTATACAATGGGTATCGGGTATCTTGCTTAAGGATGCTCCTAAGTATACAGGCTGTAACGTGTCCACTAGTATCATCTCGGACACGTCTTAGCAGTCCATTGGAAAGGATGTCTAGAAAACTCCGCCCGGCACTCACATGGAATGTTACGGGTTTTGCGATCTAGGTCTTCCCGCATCTGCCACGTAGCGAAAGTATCCTGGCTGTTCCCACTTAGGATCGACCGGAATTATGGTTTTCCTGATTGTTCATTAGCTAACAGCAACTAGCGTCAGACCCGAGCGAACTACTTTACGCAAAAACGCCAGGTCCGAAGCGGATTCACGCTGCACTTGGTTCAAGGAGAATGGGAAACGAGAGGGATGCAAGGCTCAACCTCTCTGCCATAAGGCATAGTCCCATTCCGTTCCCCTAAAACAGCGTAAATCGGGTAAGACGTAACTCTAGGTCCTCGCTCTCGTTATTCGTTTTGATGATGATGATCATCACGCTGTTCTTCGAGATTTTTGAGAAAAGTTCCCGGCTAACCAGGACCACCCAACCGTAGGATGGACCCATGGCCCATCCTCCGCACCTTCCTCGGTTTGGTTTTAGTTATGTAATTATCTAACACATTAATTTGACATATAACAATCAGCTTCTTTAATTAATCCTGTTAAGCATTGGTTCCTTCACGTAACCTTATCACATGACATAGAAAAACAATATCAAGCAAGTTCTTTTTTAACATTTCATCATTTTATCTTTGAAATACAAGAAGTTCCGCCCGTAGGCTTGTCCATAATCCGCCCAAGGGCTATCCAGTAATCCCCAGGGATCACTATTCCAAGCTTCCACCCGTAAACTAGTATGCAAGCCTCGAGATCCAATCCCGAGTCACGTTAGCCTCTTGTGCAAGACCCAGAAGGTGAGGGATTTACGGCTAGAGCCCCCCTGGCACCCAAGCGTCCTCCTACTCCAAGTAGAGCTCAACAGAGAGACCTCTCATGGCGGGTTCGCTCCACATTCCCGGCGCGGTGAACAACCCCCTTGGTTAGGGTTAGGCAGGTAGTCGGGGGTAACTGAAACTGCCTCTTCCTTCAGCCTTTAACTAGAAGTATAGGTACTCATTTAATTTGTAGTTCATAATTCAAACAGAGCCCTAAAATCTCTAGCAAGCACAAACATTTCCATTAATCAACTGTGTTGTTTGGCAAACTGCTAAGGAAGTGTTCTTTCCTTTTGAGTGTATCAGCACTCATTCCCAAGGTGTCTTGTAAATTGGCAAGATCCTTTACATTCTGGTGTAGGGCGTACCTTATTTATCCAACTTGGTCAACCCTAAAGTTCCTTAGATATGCTAGTTTCCGGTTTACAACTTTCCTTATTTAGAAGGATATCCAAAAATACGTCCTTTTGCAAGATAACTTGCGTAGGGATCTGCCATCCTTGTTGAGGTTTTTTTTTTACCCTTTCTCCTTGTGAATCAATCACAAGACTAAATGATTTCGTACTTGCTGCGCAAGTCCTGCGATGGAATAATCCGTTTTAGATCCTTTAAGCTAACGTATGTCGGGCCTAGGGTTTCTTTTTAAGGATCTCGGGGACAGCCCTAGTTCTTTATCTTTACGATTTTTTTTTGACCCTACAATAAGGAAAGTAGTCAAGTGCTTAGGGTATGAATGTTTCTATGTTTAGATTGGTTTGGATATCTTTTGGAAGGTAATATTAATCGTCTTGTCACGGTTTTTCTATCCTTGTGACAATTTACTTTTCAGTCAATACAATTCAATTTAAACTTCCTTTTTCCTTGTAGATGAACTCATGCCAAATAACAAACATTTCCCTTGCTAAGATGTGCAATTAGCAATGATAACTTCCTAGTAATTTGAGCAACGAAAGAAACCTTTCATGAATTTAATCATTTACAATGATTCGTTGCGAAGGAATAAGACTAATGGTGCAAGATATAATTTCTATACCTGTAGGATTTAACTAAAATATACTACTATAGTAAATGGATAATCTTGCTCGTAATTTATAATGCTTGATGCAATTCGAAGGAAACTAAGTTCTATACATTATCATTCATTCAAATAAGCTAAACTCCTTCATTACAAATAACTCGGACAAATATATCCTATCCCTAACAATTTCCCTTTGCATGATCGACTTAAAACCGAATTAAAGCCAAGAAGAAAAACCTGGTTTTGGGGTGAGATATCCACATGGATACCGGAAGATGATCCTTCCGTGGCTACGCCTTGGACTTTCTTAGAAGGCATCGCAATTTTAGTCCTTCGAACATGGAAGCAGCTTTACACTTCTTTCGAAATTCCACCGTCGCTCCCTTGCACCGTTTCCATCAAAAGTAGTTTTAGAAGGCTCCCTCGAGGCTTTAGAGCGGGAAAGGGAGGTGTTTAAAAAAAAAAAAAACACTCAGCACTCTCTTCCCTTTTACAAGCGGGGGAAGAAGAACAAAACTCCAAGGTATTTTGTGAGTTTGAAGGAAAGGCTAAGGACAAATTCTCTTGGAGGGAAAAGGGCCTTATAGAATTATAAGGGAGGAACTCCAAGGGGGGGGGGGAAGTAGCCTTAAAGTTTATTGGAAAAGGGGGCCTAAGGAGGCCTTAGGAGAAGATATAAGGGGGTAGTACGAGGGTTATAATGAGCAAGGGCCCTAAGGGGGAAATAAAAACTGGGAAGATAAGACATTTAAGGTCAAAAACCCTTTTATGGGGGAAAATCTCCAATCCTACAGGAAGGGGTCCTAGGGGGTTTTTTTGTTTAAGACACGGGGGAGGGGGGGTTTTCCAAAATGGCACAAGGGAAGGGGTCCAAGGGTTTAAACTTGGAGGGGAGCCCAAGGGAAAGGGGGCTTAAGGATTACACACGGGGTGTTGAGGGTGGTTTTTTTTAAAACGCAAGGAAAAAGGGGCTTATAGGTTAAACACGGGGGGAAAGGTTTCAAAAAACCATAACAAAGGCTTAAGGGTCTTAAAAACCCGGGGTGGGATAAAAGGGGACACGAGGGGGTGAAAGGGGGAAACTTTTAAGCCCCGGAAAAGGAAATGGGTGAAAAGGGGCTTATTCAGCCCCTTTGGAAGCTTCCCCCAGGAAGCTTCCAAAGTTTCCCCATGTGGGGGGAAACTTACTGGCGGCGTGTCGGCCAGATGGCGCTGCGACTGAGGTCGACGACTGTAGGCGGCGGCTCCTCCCAGGCCTCAAGATGTGGCGGTAGCCTCCCCCTCTTCCCCCTTGCGGCTTCAGATCCTCATAGTGCTACCGTCGTCGATCGGCCTCCTCTAAGGAGATCCTCTACGGTCAGAACCACGATGGTGCCCTTGTTGTAGCAACTAGCGGCCCATTCCCTCCCTCTCTCACTTATGACTGGCGGCAACGTCGTCTTCTTGATCTCCGGCGGCCACCCCCTTCAGCCTGCGCCCCCTTGATCTTAAATAGGGGAGGGGAGGGGGATCCTCCCTCCCCTGCGTGGCATCACGCATGCCTCTCCCTCACTCCAAGCTCCACCAAGGAGCTTAATCACTCCTTCTATTCCCCTCCCCCTCCAGCTCGTCAGTCGGCTGGGGGATAAGGGGAATAATTTTTAAAAAAATCATTTATCCAATTTCATTTTTATTGAGGCAGTTCAAGCGTGCCTTCAGGATATTACATTCTCTCTCCCTTAGAAGAATCAAGATGTCCTCATCTCGAGATAAACAGGGGATACTGATGGATGAGAGTGCCTTCATCTACCCAGGTGGCATCCTCTTCGGAATAATATTTTCACTGGAGGAGGCATTCTCTTAAGGTTCTAGATCTTAACTGTCTCTACCTAACATCTAAGATCCTTTCCGGCCTTAGTTCAAGGACTCCTTGACTAGGCATTACAATTTGTTGGTCATCAAGTACATGATTAGGGTTGGGTACATATTTTTTCAATAGGCTGATATGGAATACATTGTGAACCTTTAGGTTCTTAGGGAGTTGCAATCTATAAGCATTGGGTCCTAGGCATTTGAGGATTTTGTACGGCCCATAATACCTTGGACTTAGCTTCTTGCATTCTCCTAGGGATAGAGAACTCTTTTTAGGGCGTACCCGAATGAAGACCATGTCTCCTTCTTCGAAGACTCTTTCTTGACATTTCAAATCTGCGTATGCCTTTACTTGGACACTTGTATGTCTTGTCTTATTGACTTTATTTGATCATCCATGTCTTCCAACATCTATCTTGACACTCCAACTCTTAGGGTTGGATCAAAAAAGTTTAGGGGACTTTTGCAATCATGACCATATAATGCTTGAAAAGGGGTCATCTGAATGCTCTGCTGGTAAGAAGCATTGTAGGCAAATTCAACCAAAGGCAAGTATTGAATCCACCTCTTCGGCTCTCGACAGCAGTATGCCCTAAGCATATCCTTGATGATTTGATTTACTCGCTCTATTTGGCCATCCGTTTGGGGATAGTAGGCGGTGCTAAAACAGAGTTGAGTCCCAATAGCTTCAAAGATAGCTCTCGAGAAGTGTGATGTGAAGAGAGAATCTCGATCACTAATGATTCTTCTAGATAACCCATGTAGCTTGAATATCTCCTTGATAAACAATCTTGCAGTGTCGAAGGCTTTATAGTTTGTCTTTACTGGAATCAGGTGTGCAACCTTGGTAAGCATGTCAACCACAACCATAATGGAATTGTATCCTCCTTGGACTTGGGGTAAGCCCACAACAAAATTCATACTGATGAATTCCCATTTCATTTGGGGAATGTCAAGCGGTTGCAGTTTCCCTAGCATCATGACATGTTCGGCTTTGATACGTTGGCAAGACAAACACTCAGTGACATATTTGAGAACATCACCTTTAAGCCTCTCCCAATGGTAGCTCTTCCTAACTGCATTAAGAGTCTTAGCATAGCCAGGATGTCTTGCGAAAGGAGAATCATGAGCTTTCCATAATATCTTCTGCTTAAGTGACTGGCTTGTTGGTATACACAGCCTTGTTCTGTAGTAGACAAGTCCATTATCAATGGAAAATTCCTGATACTTAGCTTGCAACTTCTGATTCTGCTCCTTGGTAGATATTTCCTTTATCATTGTTTGGTAGGCCAAATCATGGCATGCTTCATCTGTAGCTAGTTCAAGTATAGGGTTGTTTGGCATAGATACTTTTGTAGCCAGAGATCTGGCTGTTGATGGATTCTGCAAGATTAGGGAATTTAAGAATTCCTTGCGACTGAGTGCATCGGCAACTACATTCTCCTTCCCCGGTCGGTACTTGATTTCAAAATCATATTCCTCCAATACTTCAATCCACCGACGTTGTCTCATGTTGAGCTCGTTCTGGGAAAAAATCCATTTGAAACTCTTATGGTCAGTTACTAGAGTAAACTTGTTACCCAACAGGTAGTGTCTCCAAAGCTTTAGAGCATGGATGACAGCTAGTAATTCCAGATCATGCGTAGCATAGTTCTTTTCGTGACTCTTCAATTTCCTTGAAGAGTATACTACTGGATGACCCTCCTGCATAAGTACACACCCCAAGGCAAGAATGCTAGCATCAGTTACTGTCAGGAAGTTTTAGAATAGGTGTTGATACCAAACTTTGCTTCAATTTGTCGAAGCTATTTTGTTCGGAAGTTGACCATGTAATGGAAGTCTGCTTCTTTAGTAAGTCTGTAAGAGGTGCTGCAATCAAAGCATAGTTTTTTATGAAGACCCTATACCATCCTGTCAATCCAAGAAAGCTACGTATCTCTTTGACGGATATTGGTATTGGCCATTCAAGCACATCTCTGACCTTGGCTGGGTCTACTGATATTCCTTCTGATGATACTATGAATCCCATATATTCAATCTGACGCTTGAAGAATGCACACTTCTTCATTTTTGCATACAGCTTATGAGACCTCATTGTCTCAAGGACAATCCAAAGTTGAGGTTCATGATCTTCTTCCTTTTTAGAATAGACTAAAGTGTCATTGAAGAAGACAAGTACGAAATCATCAAGATATGGTCTAAAGAGATCTTGAATTAATCTACTGAAGGTGGCAGGTGCATTTGTAAGCCCGAATGACATAACCAGGAACTCAAAGTGCCCATATCTTGTATTGAAGGCCATCTTTGGAATATCTTCTTCCTTGATCCTTATCTGATAGTAACCTGACCTAAGATCAACCTTGGAGACGATCTTTGCACCTTGAAGACGATCAAGAAGCTCATCTATTCTAAGAATAGGATACTTGTTCTTGACTGTTGATTGATTCAACCCTCGGTAATCAATACATAGTCGAAGTGTCCCATCTTTCTTTTTCTGAAATAGTACTGGAGCTCCCCACGGTAAATTGCTAGGCCGGATGTAACCCTGATCTAACAGTTGCTTGAGTTGTTCCTTCAACTCAATTGCTTCTGGTATGGACATTCTATAAGGTCTCTTTGCAATTGTGCAGCTCCAAGCACTAGCCTAATCTCATGATCTACTTCTCTTTGAGGCGGAAGTTCAGTTAATTCCTCAGGGAATATGTCAGCATATTCCTTTAGCCAAGAAGGTCCCTCATGAGACTCTTGCTTTTGATCCAACTTGTTGAGTTTGATCAGGTAAACGGGTAATCCTTTTTTGACTCCTTTTATGATCCAAGATACTTTGGCCAATTGAATTCTTGGCACTCCTGCCTCACCTTGAGTTGTGACAAATTCCCTTTCAGAGTTTCGAGAGGAAACTTGACCCTTTCCACAGTGGATGTGGGCATCGTTGGGCTTAAGCCAATCCATCCCGAGTAGACACTCATGGATACCTAAATTCATGACTCTGAATTTGACTGAAGTCTTCTTTCCTCCTAGAAAGAATTCCACCTTAGCAGTTTGCCTGGTACAAGTTACCTCACGACCGTTTGCCAACTCCACAAGCAGGGTAGGTGCTTCTACTGTGGTTATTCCTAAACTTTTTGCACATGCTGGTGAGATAAAAGAATGTGTATTGCCACAATCAATCAAGGTTTTGAAACCTTTACCTTGATAGTCCGACGGTGTTTGAATCACCGAGAACTGGTGATTCGGCCCTTTCTTGTGTAAAGCGGCATGGACTGTCGCTTTTTCGAATTCAGCTTCCATAGTCGGATCTTCCTCTTCTTCTTCTTCTTCGCATCTTTGCCTATTGGCAATGCAAGCGGTTCTTTCTCTTCCACGGTCAATGGCTCCTTGACCGCGGCCTGCACCTTGGAAAGGCGTTTGACGATGTCCCCCGCTAAGCTTGGGACATTGCCTCTTGAAGTGACCGGGTTCGTTGCAGTGGAAACAACGGAGGTTTTGGCCATTACTTTGAGTAGGAACAAAGTTGTTGACGTTATTTGTCCTTGCTTTCTTCCTTTGTCCCTGATTATGACCTTGAACTCTCTTCATTTGAGGTCTGAATGCTCCTCTGTTCGGGTCACTATAGGACCAAGTTTTGTTACCCCTTGGTCTAGATTGCACCTCCTGAATTATAGGCGCCGCTCGAATGAGTGCATCCTGAAGATCTGATGGATGCATAAATTCGAGACGGGTATTTACGGGTGGATTTAAGCCCGCACAAAATTTGGACACCTGCTGCATCATGTCCATCTGTGGCGCATACTTTAAAAGTGAGGCAGATTTAGAGTAGTATGCGTCAAGAGTGAGTCCTAGCTGTTTTAGCTCGTAGAACTCATTCATTTTTTGCGTACGATATGCAGGTGGTAAATATCTTCCCTGTACGGATTTCTTCAACTTCTCCCAGGTAACGGACCCCTCTAAAATCCCTTGATCCCTGCACCATTGCTTCCACCAAAGTCTGGCTTCGCCGATGAGTTTTAACTTGGCGAGCATGGGTTGATTGGCAGGTACAGTACACCAGCTACATCAAAGTAATCCTCCATGGATTCAATCCAAATTTCAGCATCAGCCTGGACGAATCTACCTCTCTCGTCAAACTCGGGTGGCTTTATCTGCTTGAGGAGGAACTTGTTCTCCTGGGTCACAGTAGTACTTGATGTAGGAGGCAAATTTGGAACCTGTACCTGGGGTTGTGCCTGGATAAAAGTTTTCTTAACGTTATTATATGATAATCGACGTTAGCTTATCTTTCATTTTTAGTTCAGCTATCTCATAAACAATGTAGCTACTTAACTTTTTTAACAACTCTTATGCACAGCCAGATATTGATAAAAAGAAGTCTTTATTTGTATTTACATGGGCATAGCCTTTTTAAATACAACATTTCGTGTGATGATAAGCCAATCATTACATTCAGTTTGGGGAGAACAACTTTGTATTGCATTTGTCTACAGGAACTGTGTAATAGTAGGGTTTTGGGTCATGGATCTTTAGGAATCGATAGTTCATTGGAAGTTCAGGATACCCTTTCCATTGGAATCCATACTTCTCATGGCAGCCCAACACTTTAATCCTGTCGACTAGCATTACACGGGTTACTTCCTCATATACATATGAGTTCATTTCAACCCTCCGACCTTGAATATGTAAAGTCAAATTTACGTGAGCTTCCACAAAAATGAACAGCTTCACGACTTTCAAGTCTTCCAACCACTTGATCCTCTTTAGGTTGGTCTATAGATAAGCAAACCGGTGGGCGGCTATATAGTAGATTCCTGAAGACCCCGTCCATCTTCGTTCTATGTATAAAGGTGATGGATTATAAATCTGCTCCAGGATGCTCATCATCCCAATTCTTTGTCTATAAGGGGGAGAATGCATTGCAGTCATAAACATGACCCGAAATACCAAAAACTTGTTCCACACTTCATAATTCTGCAAGACAGCATTGAAGATGAGAAAATGTTTGGACATCAACAATTTCTTTACTTCATTTTATTGAGATCTCATAAAAACAATTCCGTTGATGGTCGGCTCTGATACCAACTGTAACGTGTCCACTAGTATCATCCCGGACACATCTTAGCAGTCCATCGGAAAGAATGTCTAGAAAACTCCGCCCGGCACTCCCATGGAATGTTACGGGTTTTGCGATCTAGGTCTTCCCGCGTCTGCCACGTAGCGGAAGTATCCTGGCCGTTCCCACTTAGGATCGACCGGAATTAGGGTTTTCCTGATTGGTCATTAGCTAACAGCAACTAGCGTCAGACCCGAGTGAACTACTTTACGCAGAAACGCCAGGTCCGAAGCGGATTCACGCTGCACTTGGTTCAAGGAGAATGGGAAACGAGAGGGATGCAAGGCTCAACCTCTCTGCCATAAGGCCTAGTCCCATTCCGTTGCCCTAAAACAGCGTAAATCGGGTAAGACGTAACTCTAGGTCCTCGCTCTCATTATTCGTTTTGATGATGATGATCATCCCATTGTTCTTCGAGATTTTTGAGAAAAGTTCCTAGCTAACCGGGACCACCCAACCGTAGAACGGACCCATGGCCCATCCTCCGCACTTTCCTTGGTTTGGTTTTAGTTATGTAATTATCTAACACATTAATTTGACATCTAACAATCAACTTCTTTAATTAATCCCGTTAAGCACTGGTTCCTTCACGTAACCTTATCACATGACATAGAAAAACAATATCAAGCAAGTTCTTTTTTAACATTTCATCATTTTATCTTTGAAATACAAGAAGCTCTGCCCGTAGGCTTGTCCATAATCCGCCCGAGGGCTATCCAGTAATCCCAAGGGATCACTATTCCAAGCTTCAACCCGTAAACTAGTATGCAGGCCTCGAGATCCAATCCCGAGTCACGTTAGCCTCTTGTGTAGGACCCGGAAGACGAGGGATTTACGGCCAGAGCCCCCCTGGCACCCAAGTGTCCTCCTACTCCAAGTAGAGCTCAACAGAGAGACCTCTCGCGGTGGGTTCGGTCCACGTTCCCAGCGCGGTGAACAACCCCCTTGGTTAGGTTAGGTAGGTAGTCGGGGTAACTGAAACTGCCTCTTCCTTCAGCCTTTAACCTGAAGTATAGGTACTCATTTAATTTGTAATTCATAATTCAAACAGAGCCCTAAAATCTCTAGCAAGCACAAACATTTCCATTAATCAACCGTGTTGTTTGGCAAACTGCTAAGGAAGTGTTCTTTCATTTTGAGTGTATCAGCACTCGTTCCCAAGGTGTCTTGTAAATTGGCAAGATCCTTTACATTCTGGTGTAGGGCGTACCTTATTAACCCAACTTGGTCAACCCTAAAGTTCCTTAGATATGCTAGTTTCCGGTTTACAACTTTCCTTATTTAGAAGGATATCCAAAAATACGTCCTTTTGCAAGATAACTTGCGTAGGGATCTGCCATCCTTGTTGAGGTTTTTTTTTTACCCTTTCTCCTTGTGAATCAATCACAAGACTAAATGATTTCGTACTTGCTGCACAAGTCCTGCGATGGAATAATCCGTTTTAGATCCTTTAAGCTGACGTATGTCGGGCCTAGGGTTTCTTTTTAAGGATCTCAGGGACAGCCCTAATTCTTTATCTTTACGAATTTCTTTTTACCCTACAATAAGGAAAGTAGTCAAGTGCTTAGGGTATGAATATTTCTATGTTTAGATTGGTTTGGATATCTTTTGGAAGGTAATATTAATCGTCTTGTCACGGTTTTTCTATCCTTGTGACAATTTACTTTTCAGTCAATACAGTTCAATTTAAACTTCCTTTTTCCTTGCAGATGAACTCATGCAAAATAACAAACATTTCCCTTGCTAAGATGTGCAATTAGCAATGATAACTTCCTAGTAATTTGAGCAACGAAAGAAACCTTTCATGAATTTAATCATTTATAATGATTCGTTGCGAAGGAATAAGACTTATGGTGCAAGATATAATTTCTATACCTGTAGGATTTAACTAAAATATACTACTATAGTAAATGGATAATCTTGCTCGTAATTTATAATGCTTGATGCAATTCGAAGGAAACTAAGTTCTATACATTATCATTCATTCAAATAAGCTAAACTCCTTCATTACAAATAACTCGGACAAATATATCCTATCCCTAACAATTTCCCTTTGCATGATCGACTTAAAACCGAATTAAAGCCAAGAAGAAAAACCTGGTTTTGGGGTGAGATATCCACATGGATACCGGGAGATGATCCTCCCGCGGCTACGCCTTGGACTTTCTTAGGAGGCATCGCAATTTTAGTTTGTCGAACGTGGAAGCAGCTTTACACTTCTTTTGAAACTCCACCGTCGCTCCCTTGCACCGTTTCCGTCGAAAGTAGTTTTAGAAGGCTCGCTCGAGGCTTTAGAGCGGGAAAGGGAGGTGTTTTTTTTTTTTTTTAACACTCAGCACTCGCTTCCCTTTTACAAGTGGGGAAAGAAGAACAAAAATCCAAGGTATTTTGCGAGTTTGAAGGAAAGGCTAAGGACAAATTCTCTTGGGGGGAAAAGGGCCTTATAGAATTCTAAGGGAGGAACTCCAAGGGGGGGGGGGGGGGGAAGTAGCCTTAAAGTTTATTGGAAAAGGGGGCCTAAGGGGGCCTTAAGAGAAGATATAAGGGGGTAGTCCGAGGGTTATAATGAGCAAGGGCCCTAAGGGGAAACTGGGAAGATAAGACCTTTAAGGTCAAAAACCCTTTTATGGGGGAAAATCTCCAATCCCACAGGAAGGGGCCCTAGGGGGGTTTTTTGTTTAAGACACGGGGGGGGGGGGGGGGGGGTGGATGGTTTCCAAAATGGCACAAGGGAAGGGGGCCAAGGGTTTAAACTTGGAGGGGAGCCCAAGTGAAAGGGGGCTTAAGGATTACACACGGGGGGTTGAGGGTGGTTTTTTTTTAAACGCAAGGAAAAAGGGGCTTATAGGCTAAACAAGGGGGGAAAGGTTTCAAAAGTCTATAACAAAGGCTTAAGGGTCTTAAAAACCCGGGGCGGGATAAAAGGGGACACGAGGGGGTGAAAGGGGGAAAATTTTAAGCCCCGGAAAAGAAAAGGGGTGAAAAGGAGCTTATTAAGCCCCTTTGGAAGCTTCCCCCAGGAAGCTTCCAATGTTTCCCCATGTGGGGGGAAACTTACTGGCGGCGTGTCGGCCAGATGGCGCTGCGACTGAGGTCGACGGCTGTAGGCGGTGGCTCCTCCCAAGCCTCAAGATGTGGCAGCAGCCTCCCCCTCTTCCCCCTTGCGGCTTCAGCTCCTCATAGTGCTACCGTCGTCAACCGGCCTCCTCTAAGGAGATCCTCTACGGTCAGAACCAAGGCGGTGCCCTTGTTGCAGCAACTAGCGGCCCACTCCCTCCCTCTCTCACTTATGACTGGTGGCAGCGTCGTCTTCTTTATCTCTGGCGGCCACCCCCTTCAGCCTGCGCCCCCTTGATCTTAAATAGGGGAGGGGAGGGGGATCCTCCCTCCCCTGCGTGGCATCACGCATGCCTCTCCCTCACTCCAAGCTCCACCAAGGAGCTTAATCACTCCTTCTATTCCCCTCCCCCTCCAGCTCGTCAGTCGGTTAGGGGATAAGGGGAATAATTTTAAAAAAATCATTTATCCAATTTCATTTTTATTGATGCAGTTCATGCGTGCCTTCGGGATATTACATTGGCAAAGTACGATATCATGCCACTACACAAACACAATGTGAAAAACCCTTGAGTACATCATCATCTGTCTTTCTTATTAGTCTAGAGAGACAATGCCATGTTAGTCATTAGTGTTAGTGTTCGTAGTATGGATGGTTCAAAATGATGGGATTTTGAATAATTTTAGCGTATTTTTTATGTTATTTCTTACAAATGTCCTCAAAAGATATTAAAAACTTTTAGAATAGAGTGTCATGCATAAAGAAAGTTGCATTTTAGCTAGTTTTTGGAGATCTCATGCAAAATAAAGGGCAAATAAATTCATGTCATACATGCAATTGCAGTTGAAGGCAGCAAATAGCACTCAGATGAGAGAAGGGGAGAAGGAGTGATGGAGAAAGTTCTAGGTAGGTATCCCGCAGTTTTACCCCCCTTTCGAAGCCAATGGAACCATCAAATTTGCCATCTGAGCAGTAGAGTAGAAGCTAGTACTTGGTGTGAGTTGTTGGATATAATAGGATGAAATAGGACACAGTGAAGGACAGACTCATTATAAATAGGTTTTTTAAATTAAGGATTGATTTTTGGATACTTTGAACCTTTGATCTCTTGCATGTATGTTGTTTCATTTCTTGTTGGTCTCTACTTTATGTAATGTCTATCATCATCTTTGCTCTCATACAATAATCTATCTGATCTCTTACTATCACTTATCCTCACTTAGGAATCTCTCTATCATTATATACATCTATCTATCCATTACTACTCTTATTCACTCCCACAACTAGAGACTTGTTGTTCGACATATACATAGATAAACTCGACAATAGATGGAGTGATACAAGTGTGATCGAGTTATTTAGGTACATATTATGCTCCTTGGTCTTGATGTATAAATAAGAGAAGTTTTTTATTTCTTTAAAAGTATTTGGATATTTCAAGCTATCAAAATGTTATATACAACCATCTAAAAATATAGTGTGGAAGTCTTGTAATGATACACAACAAGTATTTTATAACAACATCTATGCATGTATCAATGATTATGTGCTCTTTTGAGGAGGTTAGGAGACCATGAAAATATATTCGAAGTGTAGTGCTCATAGGTATCGGCAAGACCTACAGGGGCCAATAGTCCCTTAGAAGATTCTCAGATACTTTTCACTTATACTGTCCATCCAAAACATGTTTCACACATTAGGCATGGTGAGTTTGACAAGGTGGCATGCACAAAAAAGATCCATAAATGTAATTCAACAAATACCAATGGAATCACACGCATGGAATCACATTGACGTGATATTTTCAAGTTTTTCATAAGAGCTAAGAAATCCTAGGCTCAATCTTGCTATGGATGGTGTGAATCTATTCGAACTCTGCTTGAATTCTTACAATGTGCGACCAAAAGTCCTTTTGAACTATAACATCCCACTATGGCTTTCTACGAAGAAAGAAGACCTGATCCTTAACTTACTTTTTTTGGTACTATAAAGTCAAGAATATGGACGTCTATCTCCATCCTTTAGTTGATGAGCTCAAGATTTTGTGAAAGAAGAAGATTACTATGGAAGACATGAGCAAGCATATTGAAAGGTGGTTTGTTAACATATGAGCCATTCTTTTGTGGACCATGTAAAACTTTTCAAGATTTGATGAATGCTCATGTAAAATGAACTTTTATTCTCATTGTTGGCATCTCACATGGCTTGTTTATGTTTGTGTTGACTAGGTATAGATATTGTGACAAGCTTGGTTACATTGGGTTATCATGCATGTCCATTGTGTGGACCAAAGTTAGACTCCCGAAGGTCACGGACCATGAACAAGATGGTCTATCAAGGGCACAATGTATTCTTATCCTACTAGGGCCATGATTTGAGAGTGGTATTTCTTGGATGATCTCCCACATGAATGAATGTCTAAAGCTTGTATGAGTAGAATATAGTCCATGAAGAGTCACTTCCAAGTGCGATGCAATGATTGTTAATTTTATATAAGTTGCCATATTGGACACATTTATAGATCATGCACATTTTCAAGAATATTGATAGTTTGCTATGGAACCATATTATAGGAAAAAGAGACACTCTAGGGGCACAAATGAATTTCACTACAAGATATAGGCATTATACCAACGTTAAAAGCGACGAAAATGTAAATAAAGAAATTTACCCCCGTCATCGCAAAAAGCATCGTTATTGGCGATGCCATAGAACAGTCGGTATTAGTGTCGTTATCAGTGTTGCTATTTGCGTCGCTATCAGCGTCACATGATACTGGAGCAAATAACGACGCTTTGTGACACTAATAAAGACGCCAATAACGATGCATCCATGTAAATTTGTGACACTAATAGCGACAGTAGTTGGAAATTATTTTTTTAGTGGTAGGGTAGCCCTGCCACTTTTGGCATTAGCTCCTTGATCAAAGAAGTACAAACAATGCTCCTAAGTGTACAAACACAAGCACTTCAGTGGTCGTTTATATGGCCAACTTCTAAGGTGTAAATCCTTCTCTCTGAATACATCCAGCATTCAATCCGAGATCAATCGCAACTTGGCAAGATCCCAAGGGTTCCGTAAGCTGAGTTGCTTGTTTACCCTTTTTTCATGGGTTAGGGTTTACACCCTGTTGGTCGTGGAGGTGACACTGACGTGCTTACACTTGAGAGATCATTGATCTCGTCCTCCAATAAGGGCTGGGCAATAGCACTGTGCGCTTTATTTGGGCCATACAAAATAGTTTCTGCATTGTGAACAATGCTCGTGTAAATAAAGACAAAGTGTATTTAAATCATAACACTGATACATGAAATAAATACATGATCGCATAATGAAAGCAACTAGTACAATCATGGCAATATAACACTACTACATAGAAAATATCTACACAGATCAGGTGACCAAAAAAGAAGGGTGTGTGAGCTCAAGAGATCCAAGGGCGAGCTATACATCCTCGCCATCTGAAAGCTTGTCCCACCGCAAAGGAGCATCAAACAAACTCTGCATAAAAAGAAACAACTACACATCAGTCCACCATACAATAATGCATTCTAATTAAATATGGTAACTACGGACAAGAAAGATGAATGATTTACAGGGCCGCCGCATCTATACAATCGGTCGATCAATGCAGTAAGACTGTGCCTCTCTGCATATCGAGTCTCAAGGCCAGTCGGATCACGAATTGTAATGGAGTGCTGCAAAGGAAACAAAATACTAACTGTTAGAAACATGATTGTCAGTACAAAGAATATTACAAAAAATAAGCAAGCAAAACAAAAGAAAAACTTACAAAGTCCTCGAGATATGTCATGTGGCCGCCACTCCCAAGATGATGGACCACTTCGGCCTCTAGTCATGCCCTCGCCACCTCGCGCTGTTGACTCCAACATCTTGGAGAATTTGTAGCCTCCTCCCTCATCAGTTGGTGCTAGTCGTTTGTGTCTAGCCACTCGGGCTTTGCAACCCTACTCTTAAGTGCCTTGCATGCATCCGATCCTTTGTGTGACATATATGCACGCATGCACTCCATCATCCAGCCCGTAGAAAACCTATCTACTGTGGCTGGAATCAAAAACTCCTCATGCAAGGATGCTACTATGTAGTCCTTGCTCCCCTCTGGTATGTTTTTCCAATGATCTAAGACGTTGTGCCAAAAAACTTGTTGGCACAACTCTCTCATGTGAGCCATCACCCTCCTCCCCTCATCATTCATGATGATGGCTCCTGACCTATCATCGACAAGATAGGCATACCCCTCTAGGGTATGCCTAAGATGGGCCCTCTCCCACTTGTGATCACGCTCCTCGGCATATCTAGGAGACCCCTATACATTTGGTATACCGACCAGGGTAGTATCTATTGGTTTAGCACCCATAGGGGTGCCACCTGTGGACGACTGAGAAAAAGCTGAAGTAATTGGAGTAGACGTCCCCACAGGTGTGACAAATCTTGGAGGTGACGAAACTCTAGAAAAATGACGAGACGGAGATGCCGCGTCCGTGCCTTCACAGCAACCACTTGAGCTACGCTCTCTGGAACCACCATGAGAGCGAGGAGTAGTACTTGTATCCCAAGCCGACCGCAGGCTCACTACATCTGTATCTCTGTAGCATCCCCCTAACCCTGAAGCACTCCCTCCCTCTGGCCCAAGTCTGGAGCATTGACCTCGTCTGCTCGAAGTTGAAGCATTTGATTGTTCCGAAGTAGATCTAATAGAGTGGCTTGATGATGTTCAAGACAACTCCTAGTCCACCATGTCTTTGAATCTCGCCATCTGATCTGGAGACATGTGCGTGAAGATATCCTGTAACTCCTCATCGCTCATCCCTCTACTCATCCTGATGATCTAAGTATCCACAAAGGTCACCTACACAGACAAAAAATGATGTTAGCATAATCAATTGAAACCATACAAAGCATGGTAATATAAATCTTTAAAAAATGATCTTACTTAAAATGTATATCTTATGTACCCTTATAAGCGATTAGTCAACAAATTGAGTAAGTGGTGTCAAGATTGTGGGAGAGAAGGAAGGAGTCTCGCTTGAAGCTTTCTTGCTTGCACAAAATGGGGGAAGACACACAAGGGTGGAGGCTAAAAACAGTTTTCCTCTTCTTAGTTTTGTGTAAGCCAAAAGAACTCAAGTACAAAGAAATAGAAGAACCCTATATATGGGTCTCAAACCAAACTCAACTAACTAAGGTGGCATACTAACTGAGCCACGAACTAGAGTAGATAAGGATAGCTATCATGTAGCTATTATTCATGGGCGGTGTACCAACCGCGTCTGCAACTGACAAGTCGGTGACATAAATATACAACGGTCACCCTGGCGTATCACGAGTGGAGCTCGATATCTCAACACTCCCCCTCGAGCTCAATCCCAATTCCTGCACACCAAGCAGGTCTCTGAACTTGCGCAGCTTCTCTGCGCCCAATGCCTTCGTGAATATGTCAGCTACCTGATCCTCTGTGCTGACATAAACTAGATCAATAAGACCTAGTAAAACCCTCTCTCGCACATAGTGATAATGCACCTCAATGTGCTTTGTTCTAGCATGATAGACTGGGTTATTTGCCAAGTGTATACTACTCATGTTGTCACAATAAATGACAACTGGCCCATCTGTAGACTGATGCATATCATAAAGTAGCTTATGCAACCAAGCTACCTCACATGCAGCCATTGCTGCACCCCTGTACTCGGCCTCTGTGCTCGACAAGGCAACTGTAGGCTGTTTCTTGCTGCTCCAAGTGACTGCAGCACTCCCAAAAGAGAATACATATCCACTGGTAGATCGTCTATCAGAAATACTACCAGCCCAATCAGCATCAGTGTATCCATGCAACTGTATCTGAACCCCAGTCTCATAAAATAGTCCATACTGCAATGTGGACTTCACATACCTAAGTATGCGTCTAGCCGCATCCAAATGTGGTTTCCTTGGAGCCTGCATAAATTGACTTACCAATCCAACAGCATAGCTCAAATCTGGCCTGGTAATAGTCATATAAATCAAACTTCCTACTATGCGTCTGTACATAGTAGGGTCTTCTAGAAGCTCACCTGCATCTGTGCTCAGCTTCACATTTTGCTCCAAAGGAACTGAAATAGGCTTACAGCCTGTCATCCCATATTTGGACAGCATGTCCAATCCATACTGCCTCTGCAAGAGCTGTATCCCACTTGGTGATCTAATCACCTCAATGCCCAAGAAATAACGCAGCTCTCCCAAATCCTTCATCTCAAACTTCTGCTTCAATAGCATTTTCACATGAAGGATATCTTCATCACTGTCACCTGTCATAATCAAATCATCAACATAAATGACAAGTAGCATAATACCTTTCTCTGTTTTTCTCACATAAAGTGAGAAATCTGCCTTGGAAATCTGAAAGCCAATAGTGACAAGATACTGTCCTATCTTGTCAGACCATGCTCTAGGTGCTTGCTTCAAGCCATACAAGGCTTTCTTCAACCTGCAAACAAACTCAGGATGAACAGCATGCACATAACCTGGTGGCTGCTCCATATAGACCTCTTCTTGCAAATCACCATGCAAGAAGGCATTCTTTACATCCATCTGATGTAAAGACCATCCCTTTGATGCAGCCATAGCAATGACTGCTCTTACGGTTGCCATCCTTGCAACCGGACTAAATGTTTCTTCATAGTCAATGCCATATGTTTGTGCATACCCCTTGACTACTAATCTTGCCTTGTATCTGTTCACAGAACCATCTGCATTGTGCTTCACCTTATAAACCCACTTACAGCCAATTGCATTCTTACCTTTAGGCAAAGGTACTAACTCCCATGTAGCATTTGCTTCCAAGGCATCCATTTCTTCATCCATGGCTTTCTCCCATTTTTCTTTTCCCATGGCTTCCTCAAAAGAAGTGGGTTCTGGTTCCTGTATCATTTTAACCATATATGCATAGTGAATGGCTGTAAATCCATCATATTTCAGCCTATCCACAGGATACCTAGCTCTCGTAGACCTGCGCAAAGTAGGTTCACTCCCAGGTGCTCTCAAAACATCCCTGGTCTTCCTTACTCCAGGTGTAACAATAGAAGGAATACCCAACTCATCATCAATGCTCTGTTCTGAGCCACTGGATTCACCATCCACATAAGAGTGACCTGCATTCACATCAAACATGGGCTGATCAACCTTCTCTTTTCCTTTTCGTGATACCTGCATACCACTATCTGCATTGCTTTGAGAAGATTCTCCTGATCTCAATCTGCCTGTCCATGGCGAAGAATGTGAACCACTGCTAGAGGACGCTCCAGGTCCACTAATATTTTGTGACTGCTGCTGTGAATTCTGTGTAGCATTACCATTTTGTGCATCTTCATCATCAATCACATTTACTGGTTTATACCAGCTACTCATCTCATCAAAAACAACATCTCTGCTCACTGTAAACTTACGAGTAGAAGGGTTATAGCATCTATACCCTTTTTGCTGCAGAGAGTAACCAATAAAGATGCACTTCTCAGCTTTTGGATCCAACTTGGATCTCAGCTCATCTGGCACATGTACATAGGCAATGCAACCAAAAATTTTCAAATGAGAAATATCTGGTTTCCTACCAGTATACCTCTCCTCTGGAGTCATTCCATGTATTGCTGCAGTGGGAGTCCTGTTCATTATGTAGACTGCTGTAGCAACTGCTTCAGCCCAATAAAAATCTGGCAAGTCTTTTTCATTGAGCATGGCACGAGATACCTCTCCAATATGCCTGTTTTTCCTTTCTGCAATTCCATTTTGTTGTGGGGTATAACTGCATGAATATTGCTGCTTTATGCCATGCTCCTGCAAGAACTTTGCAAACTCATTTGAGAGGTACTCTCCCCCTCCATCTGACCTTAGGCATTTTATCTGCAAGCCTGTTTCTTTTTCAACCATAGCTTTAAGAGTTTTGAAATGCCCAAAAACTTCACTTTTCTTTTTCATAAAATACACCCAAACTTTTCTGCTATAGTCATCAATAAAACTGACAAAATAATGACAGCCTCCAAGAGATGCAGCTTTAGTTGTCCACACATCAGAGTGAATTAATTCCAATGGCTTCTCACTCTCTTGAACATGTCTAGGAAATGGTTTCCTTGCCTGTTTTCCAAACTGACAGGCTTCACATACCTTATGCATTTCTGCAACCTTGAATTTGGGCAATCCTGCAACAATATTTTGGGCCTGCATTGATTTAAGTCGCTGTACATTAACATGACCAATGCGTTTATGCCAGATATCAATATCTGCAACTACACCGGTCCCATGTGCAAACATTGCTGCACTCAATTCAGACATGTCTGCATCCAATGTAAACATTCTGCCCTTCTTCTTTCCTTTTGCTATCAAGCGACCTTTATTTTTCATATCCTCAACAAAGCATCCATGAGGATTAAATCTGACCTGCAAGCCCTGTTCAACCATTTGACCAACTGAAACCAGATTCTTGGTGATATTCGGGACATGAAATACATCGGACAGGTATTTCTTTTTCCCACCCTGCATAGACAAGGGAATTTTTCCAATCTGCACAATAGGATGTGCAGTATCATCACCAGTCTCCACAAATCCTGGTTTTTCCATTTTCCTTGCATCCTCCATCCATTCTGCATGACCTGTCATGTGGTTTGATGCACCTGAGTCAACATACCATACATCATTGCTTTCTTCTGCACTTGTCATAGAATTGTTCATGTGCTGCACCATGAACAAATGCTCATTTCTGTCATCACCCTGTCTACTAGAAGATGCATAATTCCCTTGTTGCAGTTTTCCATTCATGATGTCATTCTGCTTTTTATAGCAGTCTTTAGCCATATGACCCATTTTACCACAGTAGTAGCATTCAACATTACTGTTTGCATTTTGGCCTCTTTGCCATCCACCACGACCTCTTTGGCTCCCCCTGCCTCTAGAGTTACCACGTCCTCCTCCATAGGACTGGTTTTCTTGAGTTTGCTGCATATTCTGATTTCTGCCACGGCCTCCAAATCGGCCTCCTCTACCTCTGCCTCTACCTCTTCCAGCATTTGAGTAGAAGACAGCTTCTTTTGAAGTTCCTCCTGAAGAAGATGCACCACCATTTCTCTGTTCCTCAGAAATTAGAAGAGCAATCAACTCCTCAAAATCAGGAAATCTTTCACGAACTGAAATGGATGTCCGAAACTGTGCATAATCCTTTCCTAGACCATTCAAGGTCACGGAAACTAAATCATCATCTTCCACTGGCGACCCAATGGAAGCAAGTGCATCTGCAATCTTCTTCACCTTCATGTGGTAGTCGTTGATGCTCATACTTTCTCTTTGCACATTATGCAACTCTTGCTTGAGCTGCATTTTCCTGGCTTGCGTATTTGTGCTATACATTTTTGACAAAGTATCCCATGCCTCCTTTGGCGTACTTGCATCCTGAATATGCACAATCATAGAGTCTGAAATACTGATAGACAGCCAATACATAACTTTCCTGGCTCTCTCATGCCATGTTTTAAATGCCTGCATTTGTTGTTGATTGGGAACATCAGGAAGAACTGGTTCTTCTTCATTTCCTGCAACAAATTCCCAATATCCTTTTCCCATAAGGAAATTCGTCATTCTAAACTTCCATGCCTGGAAGTTGTTCTTGTCAAGCTTTTCAGTGACAATCTGTGAAAGAGAATCAGACGCCATTACAGAATACTGCAAGAAATTCTGTCACTGCAAAAAACACAGCTTCACCCTCACAAGGGCAAATCTGCAAAACTGGCGAAAGTGGTATTTGACCACACAGTCACTTCCTAGTGACGATTTTGCATAAACAGGAACCAAGGATGATTCTGAAACTCCCAATGTCTCTGCGCACAAGCATACGATGCAATTTCTACAGTAACTTTTCACCGACCTGTAGAACAGTGGTCGCACAGCATGAAACTGAGCCTTTCTTGAGTGCGTGCAGAAAACTTCCGTCTGCAAAACAGGCCCCGAAATGGCCTCAAATCAAAAAAACAAGGTCGCCAAGGGCTAAAGCCCTCTCCCGCAGCATATACTGCCCTCTTGCTTCACCGCGAAGGGCGTCTCAACCTGAGACAATGCACTCCTGCAATTTCCGGCTGTGCTACCTGCAGAGATCTGCTCCCAAAACAGGAAATGAAAGCAACACTGCTCCTCTTACCAGACCACCGCGAGCTTGGCTTGCTTTCTTGAGCTCCTTACCACGAACAAGGCTCTGATACCATGTCAAGATTGTGGGAGAGAAGGAAGGAGTCTCGCTTGAAGCTTTCTTGCTTGCACAAAATGGGGGAAGACACACAAGGGTGGAGGCTAAAAACAGTTTTCCTCTTCTTAGTTTTGTGTAAGCCAAAAGAACTCAAGTACAAAGAAATAGAAGAACCCTATATATGGGTCTCAAACCAAACTCAACTAACTAAGGTGGCATACTAACTGAGCCACGAACTAGAGTAGATAAGGATAGCTATCATGTAGCTATTATTCATGGGCGGTGTACCAACCGCGTCTGCAACTGACAAGTCGGTGACATAAATATACAACGGTCACCCTGGCGTATCACGAGTGGAGCTCGATATCTCAACAAGTGGATGCTCCAAGTATGAAGTATCCTATGGTCCCATGTCAATCTCCTGACAACATCAAGCTATAATAGTGAGAATGACTAGATATGATAGTCATGACGATAGATGCTCCTTGAATAGCACTGCACTGACGATCCAAGACACCAGTGGAGAATCCACATCTGGTCCTGCAGTTGGAGACTCAAGGGCATTTGTCAAATGGCTTAAATTTACAAGCCAAGACCCGGAAGACGAAGACATAGTACCACCTGCTTATCTTAGGGTCAAACTCACCGCGAAAAGAGAGCATACCATCGATGCTCTGATTGATGAAGGAGCAGATTTCAATATCTTGACCTATGAAGCATGGACCCTACTAGGCCAACCAGAGCTCACACCGACTAATGCAACTCTTAGCCCTTACGGGGGACACCCACAAGCACTCATAGGGAAGTGCAAAATCCTTGCGACAATTGAAACTGAAAGCTTGCCTATCCTATTTCATGTTCCTCCAAATAGTGCTAATTACGGGAAGGAAACCCTCCTAGAAAGACCCTTCAAAAGGGCAACCAAGTGTGAGGCCGACTGTGTAGCATGGAGGATACACCTGACACTAGCAGGTGTGAGGATAGTCATAATCTTTAGCAAGGGTGACCTCATCGAACCTTGAGGGAAAGGCAAGGAAGGTGTTGACATAACAATCAAGCCTACTAATGAGAGCAAGGACTTTTTTGAAGAGTTGATAAAAGCACAGGTTGAACGATGAGAACCAGTTAGTGAGGCCATGCCTGAAACAAGAAGGTCAAGAGACAATGCCAAGGATGGGCTTTGGACTTACAAATATCGTAGAAGACCCCAAAAGAAGCCCAAGCCTTATAGATGAAGGAATCGATGGAGAGCCAATACAATGCCGCAATGGATATCCAAAGCATTGCTACGTGCTCAAGGGTATTACACAGGTAATTGATGGATTTGGGTGCCATAACCCCTTGCTAAACCTCCTCTGTCGCTGAAGGCCAGATTTTATCAAGAGCAAATAAGTGTAGGAGGAGATCTAAACGAAAAACCAAGTCTCAAGTCAAAAACATTGGAGTGATCGATCCCCTCATGGTCGAGATCAAGAAACCAAACGGGACCAATTGGAGGGTAGATCCTCAGCCTAGCGTGCTTGACAAGCAGATATCAGATGTAATCGTTGAGGATACACAAAAGCCAGTAGTGCCCAAGGAGCCTTTGACTCCCCAAGAGGATAGTAGGCATCATAGGCACAACATTGCTCATGGCAAGGTTAAATGCTCAACAAAGCAAATAGCAAAATCATTTGACAGCCATGAGCAAATTTCCTAGCCAGTGTCAAAGCCACTTAGGAGTCCCAAGTCTCCTACACCCTCTTCCCCTAAACGGATAGGAAGCACAACAATCGTCAAGTGCGGCTACTCAATCCCAATCTCTACCTACATCAGAGCTTCCAAATGTCCAAGAGGCAAGACACGACACCACCCTTAGCTCTCAACTCAAGGATATGCATGTGCAACCTAATGTGACTGGATCAACTCATGCTCTATCTACATAGGTGAATGCTCAAAGGACAACAAAAGACACGACCACTTCCGATCTCCCTAGGGACTTGACATCGCAATCCACCAAGAGTAGCCAGCCCACTATACTAGCCGCTACTACTTCCAATCAGGGATCACAACAGTCACATCCCTTAGCCGTGACAACGCCCTTTACGGAATGTGTCCTTAGCAGTTCACTTGGGGAGGAGGTTCTACCAACCAGCATCCTTGACAACTCCAACACTTCCAAAGTGATTAAAGCCTAGGCTAGAGGAGTTAAACAGAAGGGAATTGGCTGAAGAGCTAGACTCTCCAAAAAGAGAGGTAGTTGTACACTCTCAACCTAGCAAGGCTGTCCAACAGGGTGTAGCTACGTCCCATGAGGACACACTAGAGAAGGGGAAAGCTGAGGCCCAACCAAGCACATCAACAACTGACCTTGTTCAGGGTCCTGAGTTGTTAAGTTATGCACCTTCACTGACCAAGAAAAAGAGGAGAAAACAGTGAAAACAACAACATTTACAGGTGGTCGTGGATCCCAAGAGCATTGAGACCAAGAGCGCTGGAGAGCTAAGGAATAAAGCATCGAGTCCATCCACCAATGAACCCATTGGTATCTCCCCTAATAGCGGTGAAACCTCAGACACATTCTTGTGCTCCGAAAAATCAAAGCAACTGTTACCATCAATGGTTGCTTTCAACACTCAATCCACTGACAATAGAACTCGCATTGACCAAGCAAGAGTGGATACGACGCTATCACAATAGGGCGACAAATTTATACCAGTCACATCCAAGGACAACCATGATGCAATAACAAAGCCTCAGGAGAAACATGGAAACCCCGAGAGTATATGAAATCCTAGTGTTGACCAATCTTGCTCATTTAGACCTGAGCCTCGAGCTATGCTAAAGCCTAGGCAAACTCCTAGCTTGCATGAGATAGCAACCAAGCAAGCCCTCATTAAACATACAAGTGTCGCAGAATGCTTAACTGAGTTGGATGCTAAGCTCAAGGTGTTCGTACGTGTCTACATCCTTGCGGACATGGGCGCATTCCCTAAGGAGCAGCTTGGAGAATACATGCCATTTTCCCTATCCTGGGAAGAGCAAGAATATCTTAACGAGCACTATAATAGGCTCCTACATGAACGCATGCGATTCATCTCTAACGAGGAAGCCGACAAACTACGCTTAACTGTAACATTCAATGATGTGCTCTACCAACCAAATCTCTTAGAGATAGAGCAACTGAAGCGACAATCGGAGGGTCAAAGTCAATTTAAGAAATGTAGGTTTGAAAACCGCATTGCAATGGCTGAACTAGGAGCCTAGATCATGACAGTCTCAGAGGAGCGATTGGCCAAATTGCCAAATGGCGGTCTCAAAGAGACCCAACCTATGTGACGCCAACTTCCTTTCGAGTGTTGGCTGCCATTCGTGGTACGGACTTAGCTAAAACTAGCCAAGAGAACTCTCTGTCTGATAAGGTTCTCACTGAGGAGGAGTTACATGTTGCCAGTAGACTCGGACAAGGTTCCATACTACTCGATGTTGCAAAATATCTATCGTTATTGAGTAAGCTGCCATGAGTACTAGATGCGTGTACCACATTCCAGTACAATCCGGAGTTCTACAATTAGCTTTTATCCTCGTGAAGTGACATGGATTCGTAAATATGTATATAAATAAACAATGAATTTTGTGTGACCGTGTATAGATAATATTTATACACACAAGTGTAAAATATTACACGGCGCAGCGAACAGAATCTGAGAAAGAGATAGAGAGTACACAACAGATAAGAGGAGAATCAGTAAATTCTTTAACTTCAAACAACTGATACAAAGATGGCTCTGTCCACCCGTGCGCTTCCACTGTGTGAAGCTTAGATGGCGATCTAGACAGAAGATAGGTGAAGAGCTTAAGGCTAGCTGGAGCAACAACTCTGACTGGGTGAAAGATGAGTGAGTGATGGCTACGAAGGGGTTTAGCTTTTATAGCCTGCGAAGGTTGTTAGGTCGGCCTGCTGACCGACCTACCATATGAGCCTCCACTAGTCGGCCAGAGAATATTCCCTTTACCAATCGGGGCCCCTTTTAACTCCCTTACCCCGCAACTCGATGCAATGCGCCTCGAGTTGCTACCAGCTTAACCACTCCGTCTAATCCAAAGATTAGACCCACAACGGTCACCTTTTTGCCATCTGGTCACATAGACCTCATCTAATATACAAGTCAGGACTCCACCGATGTTCGGGCTCACACTTGGCTTCTCCTCATAATGGGGGCCTTACAACTTTGAGCACCATGGATCATTGGTAGCACCTAATGAGGGTGGGGCATTGATCATATCTAACACCCCCCCTCAATGTCCACCCATAGGTGAACTATCTCCTCGGCCCAATGCCGAGTCTCTGAAGATGAACTTGAAGTAGATCCTTCATAAGTGCTTTGGTGAAGATATCTGCTCCATTCTCCTCTGTTGGACAGTAGACCAATTCCACTATCCCATCCTCCATCAAATCACACACATAGTGATACTGGATCTCTATATGTTTGGTGCGTGCATGAAACACTAGATTTTTGGCAATGGCGATGCAACTCTGATTGTCACATCTCAGCACAGTTGGTTCTTCATCCTGCACTCCCATATGCCATAGAATCCTTCTCAACCATACGGCCTCACATGCACCAAAACAAGCTGCCTTGTACTCTGCTTCGGTAGAAGACAATGCCATTGTTGGTTGCTTCTTACTAATCCAAGAGAAAATTCCTGAACCCAAAGAGAAATTCCAGTAAAGACAAACTATAAAGCCTCCGACATTGCAAGATTGTTTATCAAGGAGATATTCAAGCTACATGGGTTACCCAGAAGAATCATTAGTGATCGAGATTCTCTCTTCACATCACACTTCTGGAGAGCTATCTTTGAAGCTATTGGGACTCAACTCTGCTTTAGCACCGCCTACCATCCCCAAACGGATGGCCAAACAGAGCGAGTAAATCAAATCATCGAACATATGCTTAGGGCATACTGCTGTCGAGAGCCGAAGAGGTGGATTCAATACTTGCCATTAGTTGAATTTGCCTACAATGATTCTTACCAGCAGAGCATTCAGATGACCCCTTTTCAGGCATTATATGGTCATGATTGTCGAAGTCCTCTAAACTTTTCTGATCCAACCCTAAGGGTTGAAGCATCATGGCAGATGTTGGAAGAGATGGAAATCAAATAAAGTCAATAAGACAAGGCATACAAGCGGCCAAGGATAGACAAAAGGCATACGCAGATTTGAAGCGTAAAGATAGAGTCTTCAAAGAAGGAGACATGGTCTTCATTCGCGTACACCCTAAAAAGAGTTCTCTATCCCTAGGAGATTGCAAGAAGCTAAGTCCAAGGTATTGTGGGCCGTACAAAATCCTCAAATGCCTAGGACCCAATGCTTATAGATTGCAACTCCCTGAGAACCTAAAGGTTCACAATGTATTCCATATCAGCCTATTGAAAAGATATGTACCCAACCCTAACCATGTACTCGATGACTAACAAATTGTAATGCCTAGTCAAGGAGTCCTTGAACTAAGGCCGGATAAGATCTTAGATGTTAGGGAGAGACAGTTAAGATCTAGAACCTTGAGAGAATGCCTCATCCAATGGAAAGATTATTCCGAAGAGGATGCCACCTGGGTAGATGAAGGCACTCTCAACCATCAATATCCCCAGTTTATCTCGAGATGAGGACATCTCGATTCTTCTAAGGGGGAGAGAATGTAATATATTAAAAATATAAAAGAAAATTTTTTTATTCACCCCACAGTGGTGCATCGAGTTGGCATGTGTGAGGGGGGATGGAGGAGCCAGCAAGCTCCTCGCTGGAGCTTGCTTGGCTCCCGCGCCATGCAGCCTGACAAGTAAGAGGGGGAAGGATTCCCTCCCCTCCCCTATATAAGGAGGAAGGGCCATAGTTGCAAGGGAGGAGGGACGAATATGATACTACTGCCGTCGACATGCTGTGAGAAGAGAGGGAGGTCCGCCATATCGCCACCGCCACTGGTGATAAGACCACCGTTGGTACAAGGAGCCGCCACTTGCTCGCTGGGTCACGGCCGTCGGGCCATGTTCGACTTCGTCATTCCATCTCCCCTCCCTGCCACGACTGCAACCTGAAGCTCTAGAAGCTTCTAGAACTTCTAAAGGCCTCCTCCCAAGCCCCCTTTCACCCCCCCTTATATCCCTTTTAACCTTTTCATCCCCCCTCCCCCCCCCTCATAACTCTTTTCTACACAACCCCCTAAGCCTTTTTCTAAGTCCCCCGTGTCCCCATTACTTCTTTCTTTTCCCCCCCTAGACCCCAAATCCAAACCATCATCATGGGCCCCGGATGTTGTCCCGTGAGGAGTAGAGAGGAATAAGGTGGGAGAAGATAAAGAAAAGAAGAGGGGTGAAGGAGGAAGAGTAGAGAGGAGTAGGGTGGAAGAAGATAAAGTAGAGAAAGAAGAGTAGAGTGAAATAGGGTAGAAGAAGATAAAAGAGGTAAGAAAGAAGGAATAGAGGGAGGTAGAAGGGTAAAAAGGGAGGAAAAAAAGAGGAGTGAAGGAGGAGGAGTAGGGAAGGAGAAGAAAAAAGTAGAGGAAGTGCAAGGAAAGAGAATAAGTGCCTTCTATACCTTTTACCCCTAGCCCAAAGTTCTCCAAGGGTTCATGTGGTTGCAAAACCACACGCATCCATAAACTTTTTGCCAAGTATAGACCCTATAGGGCCTTCTTAGGCTTTGTAAATATTTCCCTCTCCAAAGAATCTAAGAATCTAAAAGTCCTATCATTCCTTCTCGTGATCAACCATTCAAACGACACCTTGCCTCAAAAGAGAGTCGGTGGAAATCCGGAAGAAAGAGTAAAAGCTACATTCACATTCGAAGTGCGATGCCGCCTAAGAAAGTCCAAGGAGTAGCTGCGGGAGGGTCATCTCCCGGTATCCATGTGGATATCTCACCCCAAAACCAGTTTTTCTTCTTGGCTTTAAATTGGTTTTAAAGCAATCATGCAAAGAGAAATTGTTAGGGATAGGATATAATTGTCCAAATTATTTATAATGAAGGAGTTTAGCTTATAAATGATAATGTATAGAACATAGTTTCCTTCGAATAGCATCATGCATTATAACGAATTACGAGCAAGATTATCTATTTACTATAGTAGTATATTTCAGCTAAATCTTGAGGGTATAGAAATTGTATCTTGCGTCATTAGTCCTATTCCTTTTTGCAACGAATCATTGTAAATGATTAAATTCATGAAAGGTTTCTTTCGTTGCTCAAATTACTAGGAAGTTATCATTGCTAATTGCACATCTTAGCAAGGGAAATGATTGTTATTTGGCATGAGTTCGTCTGCAAAGGAAAAAGGAAGATTAAATTGAATTGTATCGACTAAAAAGTCAATTGTCACAAGGATAGCAAAACCGTGACAAGGCGATCAATATTACCTTCCAAAAGATAACCAAACCAATCTAAACTTAGAAATACCATGCTGAAGAGAAAAATATGCCTTGGAAATGATTTAAAGACCAAAGAGACGTTTATACCTTAAGCACTTGACTACTTCCCTTATTGTAGGGTCAATAAATTCGTAAAGATAAGGAACTAGGGTTTGTCCCTCAGGTTCTTAAAAAGAAACCCTAGGTTCGACATACGTCAGCTTAAAGAAACTTAAACGGATTATTTCAATGCAGGACTTGCGCAGCAAGTATGAAGTCATGTAGTCTTGTGACTAGTTCACAAGACAAAAGGGTAAATAACCTCAACAAGGATGGCAGATCCTTACGCAAGTTATCTTGCAAAAGGATGTATTCGTGAATATCCTTCTAAATAAGGAAAGTTATAAACCAGAAACCAAAGTATCTAATGAATTTTAGGGTTGAGCAAGTTGGGTTAATAAGGTACGCCCTAATCCGGACTATAAAGGATCTCGCCAAGTTACAAGACACCTTGGGAACGAGTGCTGATACACTCAAAAGGAAAGAATAATTCCTTAGCAGTTTGCCAAACAACACGGTCGATTTTAATGGAAATATTTGTGCTTGCTAGAGATTTTTTTTTTGAACACTGTTTGAATTATGAATTACAAATTAAATGAATACCTATACTTCAGGTTGAAGGCCTGAAGGGAGAGGCAGTTACCCCTAATTGCTTGCCTAACCCTAACTAAGGGGGTTGTTGACCGCGCTGAGAACGTGGACTGAACCCGCCGCGAGAGGTCTCCCCGTTGAGCTCTACTTGGAGCAGGAGGACGCTTGGGTGCCAGGGGGCTCTGGCCGTAAATCCCTCGCCTTCCGGGTCCTGCGCAAGAGGCTAACGTGACTCGGGATTGGATCTCGATGCCCGCATACTACTTTACGGGAAGAAGCTTGGAATAGTGATCCCTGCGGATTACTGGATAGCCTTCGGGCGGATTATGGACAAGCCTACGGGCGGAACTCATTGTATTTCAAAGATAAAATGATGAAATGTTAATAAAGAACTTGCTTGATATTGTTTTCCTATGTCACGTGATAAGATTATGTGAAGGAACCAGTGCTTAATGGATTAATTAAAGAAGCTGATTGTTATATGTCAAATCAATGTGTTAGATAATTACATAACTAAAAACAAGCCGAGGAAAGTGCGGAGGATGGGCCATGGGTCCGTCCTATGGTTGGGTGGTCCCGGTTAGCCGGGAACTTTTCTCAAAAATCTCGAAGAACAGCCGGACGATCATCAAAATGAATAACGAAAGTGATGACCTAGAGTTATGTCTTACCCGATTTACGCTGTTTTAGGGGAACGGAATGGGACTATGCCTTATGGTAGAGAGGTTGAGCGTTGCATCCCTCTCGTTTCCCATTCTCCTTGAACCAAGTGCAGCGTGAATCCGCTTCGGACCTGGCGTTTCTGCGTAAAGTAGTTCGCTCGGGTCCGATGCTAGTTGCTGTTAGTTAATGACCAATCATGAAAACCCCAATTCCGATCGATCCCAAGTGGGAACGGCCAGGATACTTCCGCTACGTGGTAGACGCGGGAAGACCTAGATCGCAAATCCCGTAACATTCCATGGGAGTGCCGGGCGGAGCTTTCTAGACATCCTTTCTGATGGACTGCTAAGACATGTCCTGGATGACACTAAGAGGACACATTACAGTTAACGACTTTTCCTCATGAATCATTACAAGGAAGATATTGCCTAAAATGTGACATACATTTATTCCTTCCATGTCCAATCAAAGATGCACTTAACAATTTCATTAATTTGCCCTAAGTAATAGGTGTTTAGACTCATTACTTTGGAATTATACCAAAAAACAACATGCGGCTAATATCCTAAGACAGACAACTCTAGAAATGCAACGATCCAATTTCATGATATTCACCAATCCTTATCTATCTTTCAAAGAGATAATTTATCAAATGTACTTTTATCGCTATTACTTGAACTAACGATAAGCGAGAAATGCATTATCCTATGCTAGGTGAATTAGAAACATGCATAAGTGTTTTAAAGCATTTCTTTATGTGGAAAATAA
The DNA here is from genome assembly GCF_053477565.2 of Lygodium microphyllum. Classification (NCBI taxonomy): domain Eukaryota; kingdom Viridiplantae; phylum Streptophyta; class Polypodiopsida; order Schizaeales; family Lygodiaceae; genus Lygodium; species Lygodium microphyllum. Next base: position 10,053,619 of record NW_028229514.1, read on the forward strand.
ATTCGTGGAACCTGGGTTTGTGGATCCGCGATGATGTCCACGTGAATGTTAGGAGAAGAACCTCCCACAGGTGCGCCTTGCGACTTCGCCATCGTTGAGGACTTGAACTCCACGGATTACCCTTGCTTCTATGTGTTCTCTGAATAGCCTCAAGAATTGCCTTCTCCCTCGTACGTAGGAGATTCCTTCACCAAAATGCGGATCTTTAAAAACCCAGGAGCTTGTGGGATTTGGGCCTTATGGGAAGGCTTGTGGGAAGGGAGATTTTACAAGAAAACTTGTGGGAATGGAGCTTTACAAAGAGGCTTGTGGGAATGGGGGCTTTACGAGAAGGTTTTTAAACACCCGGGGTGAAACTCATGTGCACAAGGCCTAAAATATCCTTATCCTTAGAAGGTTCTAAGAAGGCTTCTTCAGTCTGTCACAGACGTGACGTGGAGAGAAAAGGGCCAATGGTGGGAGGATGGGAAATGACGATGAAGAGGGAGGTAACTAGGATGATGGCAGGTGGGAAGGAATGGTGGCAGTAGCCATATGAGGGCGGTGTCTCCAGCTCGGTGGCTATGGTAGCATTCTCCTCTCCTTCGCAATCGTGAAGCACGACAGCATCACAAGCTCCTCCTCCCCCCAATCCAAAGCTGGGGGGCGGGGGGGGGGGGGGGGGGGGGGGGGGGGGGTTTATAGCTTAAGGAGGGGAGAGGGAAGCCACCACATGGATGTTGCATGGCTTTCCCCCCATACACCACTTCACTATATCACCTCCGCCTCCCATTCTCTTCCCTCCAACCATGCAGCAGCTGGGGGAATTAGTAAATTTTTTTTTCTTATTTCCATCATTATCCATTTTGTCCCCTTCCAAAAGGGTGTTTCCCTGCGGTTATGCAGTCTTGAACCCTCCGGCTTAATTTCACAATGCAGAGGCCTTGTTTTTGCGCGTGCGGGATACAGATTAAATTGTTGGTAATTACAATGCAGGAGATAACCTTGCATAAGTTTTACGTGGCATGCAGGGAGTCAAGTTTAGTAATATTTTTGAGCGAAAATATTACAGCTTGGTTAGCAGGTGTAGTTTGTGCTACCTCAAAGTAGTCCTCCATGGACTCGATCCAAATCTCAACGTCGGCTTGAACAGTCCTTCCCTTGCCATCAAACTCGGGTGGCTTAATTTGTTTGAGATGGAATTTCTTTTCTTGAACCATAGCTGGACTTAGTGCAAGAGTCGAATTTGGAACTTACACTTGGGGTTGCGTTTGGACAATAAGATTATTTATGTTAGCATCTTATCATATGCTCCCATATTACGTTAATACAACTAGCATAGCTTTTAGCCAAGTGATTTAATCACTTAACACCTTAGCTAACATTTACAATCAAGATAGACAATTGTAAAAAGTCTTATTTATTCATGAAGGCATAACCCTTTGAGTATATTTATTTTGGATAAGTAGGACATGCTAATTGATATATCAATTTGGGGAAAATAGGATTGTGTTACAATTGGCTACAGGGACAAAATAATAATATGGAGTGGGGTCATGGATTTTCAGGAAACAGTAAGTCGTAGGAAGCTTGGGGTATTCCTTCCTTTGATACCCATTCTCTCATAGTGCCCTAACACTTTGATCCTGTCAGCAGAGATCACCCTGGTCACTTCTTCATAGACATAATTGTTCTGCTTGACTTGCCGACCGCTAACATGCAAAGTTGCATTTACGTGAGCTTCGACAAAGATGAACAGCTTCACAATCTTTAAATCCTCCATCTACTTGATTCTCTTCAAGTTGGTCTAAAGGTATGCGAGTCGATGGGCTGCTATGTAGTATATTCCTGAGTCTCCCGTCCATCTCCGTTCCGCATATAGGGGCGAAGGATTATAGATGCGGTCCAGAATATCCATCATGCCAAGCCTTTGGCGATTGTCCGAAGCATGCATTGTAGTCATGAACATGACCTAGAACACCAAGAACTTGCTCCATGCTTTGTGACTCTACAACCCAGCATCCATAAGTGAGTAAAAAAATGTTTTCAACTGAAAACACTGCTCTATTCTACTCACCTTTCCTTGTTTATCCCCTTATTCCCTTTATTTTCCTCCATTAAGTTCCCTTGTAATCGTTAGATCTCATTGGTTTGCTCTGATACCAACTGTAATGTGTCCGCTCGCCCACTTGTGGGACACGTCTTAGCAGCCCATCTGGAAGAGAGTCTACAAAGTGCCACGTGGAACTCGCAAGGAATGTCACAGGGTTTGCGATCTAGGTCTTCCCGAGTCTGCCCCAAGCGGAAGTGTCTGGCCGTTCCCACTTAGGACCGACCTAAAGTCAGGGTTTCTTTCCTTCAGCAAAGTCTCTAGGAAGTAGCTACCGTCGAGCTTCAGATGAACCAGTTTGCGTAGAAACAATAAAGTTGAAGCGGATTTATGCTACAATTGGTTCATGGAGAATGGGAAACGAGAGGGATGCAAATCTCAACCTCCCTGCCCATAAGGCATAGTCCCATTCCGTTCCCCTAAAATAGCATAAATCGGGATTCTAACCCTACTGGCTCTAGGGTGTTCACAGTATTGTCTTCATGTCTTTTGAGAAAAGTTCCAAGCTAACCGGGACCACCCTTTCATAGGATGGACCCAAGTCATGTCCACCACACTTTCCTTGGTTTGCTTAGTTATCTAATTACCTACTTGACATGCAAAAGAAGCTTCCTTGATTAATCAATTTAAACACAGGTTCCTTCACGTAACTTAGGCACTGACACAAAAACAATGTCAAGCAAGTTCCTTTTTCAAATATATGATCTTTATTTATCATAGTCCCAAAATACATCAAGTATCATGCCCGAAGGCTATCCAAACAAATCAACAGGATTGGTGCTCCAAGTTTCCACCCGTAGACTAGTACACGGGCCTTGAGATCCCATCTCGAGTCACGTTGGCCTCTTGTATGGGATTCGGAGGCAAGGAATTTACAGCCAGAGCCTCCCCTGGCACCTAAGCATCCTCTCGCTCCAAGTAGCACCCATGGAGAGACCACTCAACATGGTATCAGAGCCCATTCGGGCATGGCTCAGCTCGGCTTAGCTCTCCTCTGCCCTCTCTCAGCTGATGTTAATCTCTAGTCAGCTTAGTTCCATCCCATGACTTCATCTCCCAACTCTACCCTCACTTAAGCTTCCATGGCAGCCATAGCCAGCAGCACCCTGTCAGATTGAGCTACTTATATCTCATTCCACAGGTCAAATCTCTTGGAGCTTCCTTCTGGAAAAGTATTCCCCAACTCACAAAGCTTCCCCGTATCACATCAATCCATGATATTTGGCTATCTGAAGCTTAGCATTGTGAAAATTCCCAGTCACTGCCATAGTCTTCAACTGTGACCTGCAGGACATACCCTCCATGGAGCCTTCATATCTCTCTCTGTAGAGCATATCTTCATGAACTTTCTTCTAGACATGTCTTCCTCTACTCAGGGTGCTCCCTCCTGGCACAAAAATCGACCACATTGGTGATCTACAGCCCTGTCATTGCAGACATTCGACACCGCTGCCCAAAACTGCGTTGTGCATGTTCGTCCACTCTGCACGCACCATACAAGCCGAGATCTTGACGAGGAGGATAGGGCTTTTAAAGAGCTTGAAGTAAGCTTCATTTCCATTAAAAAAAATTTGGAAATGATCAACCATAGCTCCTGCAATCTGCAAAAAACCAGGCCCCTATCTGAAACCCTAAACTGTCAACCATAGCCAAAATCTCTCAAGCTTCTTTTTTCCTCATTTTTCTCACTCCTGACACTAATCAAGCTAAATCCCACTCTAATCCATTGACCCAGCATCAAATCAAGGAGGGGAAGGACCTGAGAAGATTGAAGAACGACCGAACGATCCCGAACAAGAAGAATCAAGCTCAACATCAACAGTGACATAGTGTGTTTTCACACTATCATTAACTGTGTCTCTTGACACATTGCAATCTGCTCTTCTACTGATAAAATCTCAGAATTCTGGTGTTGATTTGCTGTTGATCTTGCCACCTCAACATGGGAAAAGTCTCTCCAAATGCTCGATTCAAAGGAGTCGGGTTCCACACTTGGCAAACCCGCATCAAGCTCATCCTGATGAAGAAGGGTCTTTGGGCCATCACAAATGGCAAAGAGAAGAAACCCCGAGATACGGACCTTGTAGTTACTTGGCAGAAGAATGATGACAAGGCACAAGCCATCATCAAACTGGAATTGGACGACAGCTACATCCATCATGTGGATGCCTATGACACGTCCCATGACACTTGGGATAAATTGGATACCCTATTTGGTGCACAATCAAAGTGATCTAAGTATGGTCTATTAATTGAATTTTTTCGACTTGATATGAAGCCTCATACATCTCTGGCATCCCATCTGAACTACATGGAAAGCCTGCTTACTCAACTTGCAGGAATAAAGCTAAAAATGGATGAAGATGTTTGTATTGGTGTCTTGCTAAAAAGTCTGCCTCCTGCCTATGATAATGTATCAACCACTCTAACCAATATGCATGATCCTCAACTTGTTGATATTAAAGCCTCTCTGTTAGAAGAAGAAAAGAAACTTAAAAGCAAAGAAGAGCCCAGCACTTCAAAGGATGAACAAATGTTATATGTAAACAACAGATACAAAGGTAAAAAGGAACCGCTCTTCTGTGACTTCTGCAAAAGGACCGGACATACTGAGAAGTTATGTCATGCTAGGAAGAGGTCCCAAAAGGCCTATCTTGCAGCTGTAAAAGAAGAAGAAGACCATGGACCAAAAGATGAAGAAGAAGATGAAGATGAAGACCACCAGGATCGGAAGGACAAGACTCATCAGTCCTTCTACTCTCATTACTCTGATAGACTGTTTTAAAAGCCTTGTACTTCCTTGCCCTAATGCTTCCTGCCATAAGCTTTGTAAACTCCTCATGTAACTTGGCATTACAGTCCTTGTACACTTTGTGAGGCCTCTGTTACAGCCTCTGGATGTCCATCATGTTTTGGTGCCCACACTTAGCCTTTTTTGCGAGACAGCCTCTGGTGTCTACCATGTTTGTGGTGTGCCCACACTTTGTAGGTGGTTCTCATTACAGCCTCTACACACTTTGTGCCTTTCTAGTTGTGATTGAGGAGGGGTGTTCAGAATCACACTCACTAAACAGCCTCTTTGTATGGAGCTTCAGGGCTAAGGAGATGCAGGCTCACCTATCCCGTATGCACAGTGGTGCCTACTGCAGTTTCCTACTTTCCTATAAAGCATTGTACTTGCTTCCTTTTCTTAATGCAATGATAGTACTCTTTTCTTTTCAATGAAGTGTCAATGTCATTGTCCACATACACAAGATTGTGTTTATGAGTCCAGGTCTCAATCTTGGAACCTAATTCACTTGTGTAACAAACATTGTCTTTGTCTTATCCATCATGAGTCCACACTTCTCCTTCCATCCACCATAACTCACTGCCATGCTCTAGATCCCGCATGTTTCTCAACAGAGCTCCAGTGTTGTTCCATAAGAAGAAGGATGGAATGCTTCGACTATGTATTGATTACAAAGGGTTGAATCAATCAACCGTTAAGAACAAGTATCCTATTCCAAGAATAGATGAACTTCTTGACCGTCTTCAAGGTGCGAAGATCTTCTCCAAGATTGATCTCAGGGAAGAAAAGACTCTCCAACTGCTCACTTCATAGGAGTTAGGTTTCACACCTGGCAGACCCACATCAAACTCATCCTGATGAAGAAGGGTCTCTGGGCCATTACTAATGGACAAGAGAAGAAGCCCCGAGATGCTTCCCTAGTAGCTACCTCGTAGAAAGCTCATGACAAAGCATAGGCCATTATCAAATTGAAGCTAGACGACAGCTATTATCAAATTGAAGCTTAGGCCATTATCAAATTGATCAATGTTGTACTAGTGCCAAACTCTGATAATGGGAAATGTACCTGCACCTAAATTTGAAAATTGCATGGGCTCCGAGACAAGAGGGGTACGCAAAGTTCCACCTCAAGCTGGGTTGTGCACCCCTTCAGGGTCTTAATCAGGGAGGGTCACCTCTCTTTTGTCTTCCCGACTTGCCTAGCATATGGTTTTCCTCGCAATAACCAATATGGCAAGTACATTCTAATGGATAATCAAACAAGGATGCTATGCATTGACTAAAAATGCCTTTAAATTCTTTAATGAAATGCAAGTGGGTATTGGAAAATGACTAAATTAAAAGGTCTATGGATAGGACATTACCCTTTTGCAGGGACTCACTGCTTTTATGATATTCCCACTTACCATTTTCATCATTATTTCAGTCCTATAGCATCAATGTTCAATCATCCAACAAAATCCAAGTCAAGTAGGCAGTGAGTAGCATTTATGCAATCAATTCAATATCAACATTTGAATGGGCAAGAAAGAAATTCATCAAGCTATCATAATTAGTCCTAGGTTGAATTCTACATGCCCTTCAATGAGAATTTAAGAGTTTCTATACACTCAATATCTATTATGAACAATGGAACTGGTTCAACAATTGGATGAAAAGAGAGATTAAGCTTAAAACAATAGTCTTACCTCTTTAATGTTGTTGAAGAATAGTAGATGAATCTAACCAATCAGCATTCAGCATAAACCACCACCATTAGACCAAGATTTCAGATCATAAGACCAACTTCAAGAAAGCTTTATTCAAAATAATTACTCCCATATAATCTTCATCTTCCAATCAATAAGATTGCTCCAATGCAATAAAGAGAAGCCAATGATTTGATAAAAGTCTACAATAGCTTGTTGGAGAAGATCCTTTGAGCTTGATGAGTGTAAATTCTCATTAGAATCATGGATTCCATGAATTTTTAGACATTGCCATGTTTGGGAGACCTGAAAATTCTTTCAAACTTGAAGAAATTCTTCAACGTAAGCCCAATCTTTGGAGGAATACCTTCATTTGAATCTTCCTAGGGTTGTAGATAACAAAAGCCCCATGAATTGAAGCCTCAATGAAGCAAGATTTGATGAAAATTGATGGTTGCCTTGTTTTTCCCAATCTAAGATAAAGAAAATGCTTCTAACTTGCTTGGAAGCTCCAATGTTTGCTCAATGTCATGCTTGATGTAGATGCTTGCTCTTACTATTAGGAAGCTAGAAGAAGCCAAGAATAGGCCAAATCTTCAAGAATATGGAGGATTCTTCATGCAGTCCACTTTCAGCCATAGCTAGGGTTGTGAAGGAAGCTTTATGGCTGAAGGAAAGTGAAAGATCAAGCAATAGAGTGTAGGTACTTTATGTCAGGGATGCCAATGATCAGTCAAAAGAGGGAGAAGCTTGGATGATGACGAAGATTGTTGATTCTTTAGGAGGGGAGGAACTGAAAAAATTGCACAAACTGTTTAGCCCCTTCTCTTGCTCCACGTGGTGATTATCTTGCTGAATATCCCTCAAATAGGTAGTCCATTTGTTGCTCAGGGCATCAGGAATCAACTCTAGTTAGGTGGCTTGAAGAGAGATGATCATGGCAAACAGAAATGAGCAAAGATCTCCATGGCAATTTTCAACAAGAAGCTTGGAAAGAGGAAAGAGAAGCTTGTTTCAAAAAGTAACCATGGTTTAACCTCTCTAAACCCTGTTCAGGCTTCAGTTAAGTCCATGATCCTTCAAAATGGCCCAAAATTGACCACTTACCACCAAAATGACCATGGATCTGCCATTTTTTCTTGAGACATTCTTCAAGACCATCAATTTTAGTCATGGTTTATTGTAGAGACCTTAACTAGTCACGGTTTTAACTGAATCAAATCCTGTGACTAATTATTGTCCTCTAGTTACTCTGTACCTAAACTATAACCAGATTCACCATGAAAATGACCTTCCCATTGGATCAAAATTGTGCTTTGATACCAATGTAAAGAAGCTAATTCCCACAGTAGGCCATAAACTGAAAAATACAAGAAATAGACATAAAATGTTTAGAAACCATAGCCAAGGTGGCTAGGCATGAAATGATATTACCAATGTTGGCTGAGAATCAAATGATGAGTGGCTACAGCAAGGTATGCACCCCAAGCTAGGGTGGCCAAGAGTATTCACCCTCTTAAATGGTGGGAGGTTAAGACCTCAAACATGTAATGTTTGTAAAATGGCAAAAAGATACTTCACATGTTATATCTCCACCTTTTATACTTAACCCTAGCCTACCCTAGACTAAGGCATTTATGCTTTATTACAACTCGTTTCAGAAATAAGATATTGAGAGAATTAACAGGGAAACTAGACTTGAAACAGAGATTTGCTACTCCTTATTATCCTCAGTGCAACAGACTAGTGGAAGCACTCAATGGAACGCTACAGAAAATTCTTTTTAAGCTGGTGGAGGATCATCCTAAAGATTGGGACAATTATCTGCATCAAGCTTTGTGGGCTTGTAGAATAATATAGAAGACAAGTACAAGATTCACCCCTTTTCAGTTAGCATATGGTCAAGATGCTTTATTACCTATGAATGTCATATTTCCTACGATGGAGTTTGTAAGAAAGCATCAGTTAGATCAAATAGAATTGGGAAATGATAGAGGATTGAACTTACATATCCTACAATTAGATAGGCAACAAGCAATGAATTGTTATGAAAAATAGATTGTGAAGATAAGGGAATGGTTCAATGCACAACTAAAGAAGAAGAACATTGCAGAGGAAATGCTAGTTATGAGATATGATAGTAGCTTGGATTCCACTTTTCAAACCAAGCTTCGGGTTAGATGGGAAGGGCCTTTGAAGTTTGAAAATGGCACTTACTTACTATAAGATTTAGATGAGACTATTCATAACAGTAGAATCAATGGGTTTCGTCTAAAGAAATATATTTGCAAAATCGTGTAACTAAAGGGGATGTAAGTAATGTACATACTATATATAGAGTAGGTTGCTCCCAATTTACTGTTTGGGCCAGATTCACTTTTCTAAAATTTGTTGTTGATCAGATGGTTGTAAATGATGGATAGAATATTTTAAGTGTGTTTTGACACCTACTAAAGGTCTTTGTCAAGTTTGGTATTGATCTTGAGGAAGAATGTGAAAGGTATGGTCTCTAAAAGGTCGATGTCTAAAGCATACAACATGTAAAAATTTAGGACTGCATGCTATGCAAAGCTGTTTCAGAATAGCATATTAAAGAATTTGGCTCTGAGTTGTTCTAAAAAGTTCTAGATTGAAAAGAGAGCTATAACTTTTCTTTTTGAATCTTGGTGATCCAAGATCTGGTTAGAAAGTTATGAGATGTTCTGTGTAGTGCTCTATGAGGCACACTTTCAAGAAAAGGAGTTTGTCTTTGTCAAATGTTTTCGAAGCTTTTAATAAAGGTTTTTTCACACTTTGTATTCCAAACCAGGGGAGTTGCTAATCATGGTGGATGAAAATGAGCAACCAGGGAGATGATGCTACGTGGAGTCAAGTGGGGTAACACATGCAAATATCTTTTTTTTGTCTTTCTAAGACCTACCCGTAGCAGGATCGGATTGATAGATGGAAATCCCAAGTAGTACCATGCATGTTTGGCATGTGGTTGTGACATTTTAGTTTTGAGACACACGCCTCATGCAAGAAGAGAAGGGAATGTGTTCTCGCTTCTGATTTTGAGTCCCCGAGTGGAATTGTACGTGGCAACGGACATGTTTACCATCTAGCAATTAAGGGGAAGCAAGGGGCAGCTTAGTAAAATAGGGGAAAAGGAAAAACTGTGAAGTTTTTTTTTTCAAGAAGAAGAGAAGGGGAGAAGGGTTCGACACAACACATTCAATGTGAGAGAGAGAGAGAGAGAGAGAGAGAGAGAGAGAGAGAGAGAGAGAGAGAGAGAGAGAGAGAGAGAGAGAGAGAGAGAGAGAGAGAGAGAGAGAGAGAGAGAGAGAGGGAGAGGGAGAGGGAGAGGGAGAGGGAGAGGGAGAGGGAGAGGGAGAGGGAGAGGGAGAGGGAGAGGGAGAGGGAGAGAGAGAGAGAGAGAGAGAGAGAGAGAGAGAGAGAGAGAGAGAGAGAGAGAGAGAGAGAGAGAGAGAGAGAGAGAGAGAGAGAGAGAGGGGGGGAGGGGGGGAGAGAGGGAGAGAAGAATCTTGCACCCTGAAGAGAAGGGACAAATCTAATGCTTAGAAGAAGAACAAAAAGTTTTTAGAAGAAAGAGACTCTGAAGCTGAAGTTATTGGAGCTGTGGAGCATGATGGCAAGGCTGTTGAATTCAATGGGTTGATGCAAGTTCTCCATTTTTAGGTGATGGCAATAAGAGTCTTCTTTTATCTTATTTCTTCTACTATTATACAGATCTGTTTTGAGGTATGGTTCTAAGTGAAAAACCACAAAGGGCTATTCTTCATCGTGTTGAGAGTGATGTGTGTTAGTTGTTTGTGTGAGGCTTCCCATACAAGAGAGAAGAATGGAAGTAAAGGGTATCTACATCTGAAACTTGGTATGTGGTAGAGAATATGTATTATGGGATGATGTTGAATGCATGGACTCAAGTTGGTGGAAATCTGGAAGGATTTGCAACCATGAAAATGATGAATCAAAGTTCATAAAGTTCGAAGCTCCCACAACTCTTCATCAATGCAAGATATGCTAAATGTATTTGCTGGTATACTGAAATGATGATTTGAAACCAAAGAAAGTATCTTCTCATTTGCAAGTTTGTGCTTTTGGAATAGAGAAGTTGTATTTGCTCTATAGAGCATGCAAAAATTTAGGACTGCAAGCTGTGCAAAGTCGTTTCAAGACAATAGATAAAAGAACTTGGCTTTGAGTTGCTCTAGAGAGTTATAGATTGGGAAAAGAGCTACAACTTTCCTTTTTGATGCTTAGCAATCCGAGATCTGGTTAGAAATTTATGAACTATTTCTGTGTAGTGCTCTATGAGCCAATTTCTATGCTCTATGAGAAAACAGGTGAATTCAGCAACATCTACATCACCAACTTGGTTTCCCATGAAGTCATCATGATTATCCATTGCTATATCAGTGTAAACTCTATTTTGTTGTAGTAATGGAATGTTTACAACAATGAAATGCTTATAGCAATTGGATTGGCATGGAAATTCACCGTATAAAACTTTGGTTACCTATGTATTTGGTTTGTATTTATGTGTGCTCTAAGAAAAGAAGAAAAAACAGAATCTACAACTAATTTTTCATTGATTGAGACAACCACGCTTTGTGGGGAAGTTGTTGCATGGGGTTTCCATCCCTAAAAAATAGAAGTTTTGTGAATCTGAAAGCTCGTGTTGTCAAAGTCTCAGTCATATTGGTTCTTTGGGCATCAGATTCTCTCTAAAAATTGTACATTTTGAGCTTGAAGGTTTAAGCAGCTTAAGTGTTGAGTTGAAGTCTCTGTGAGGAGTGAGTGATCAGAAATATTTGATCATGTGTTCAATGGTGTTATCTCGTGGGTTTTGTTGAGGGGAGATCCTCGGTGTTTTTTCTCTATGGTGTTGTCTTGGGGATTGTTAGAGGCCGACTACCCAATTGACCTACCAACATGTCAACAATGGTTCACCTCTTGACCATTTGCGAATTGGGCCAAGTTTTTCTAACCCTATCTCTTTTTTTTATAAGAGTCTCTCATGTTTTAAGTATGGAGACATACCTATATGGGTCATGGTCAAGTGTTAGGCCCCTCTTGATTAGTCAACCCAAGCTATTAAGGTCTTAAATGTGGAGATGCGTCCCTGCACATCTGTTTTGCATACCCTCATGGAAATGCCCCTATCAAATCATACATGAATACCATGTCCTAATTTTTCCCTAATGGGGTCCCTTCCCCACCCACCCATCCCATTTTCACCCCGTCCTTGGGTTGTTCCTTATATGTTTGTCTTTATCTTTTGTTTTGTCATTTTCCCATGTGAAGGCATTCTAAGTTCATTAAAATTAAAATCTCATTTATAGCCATGTTTGTCCCTTTAAATTGGTCACTTCTCCTTGTTATGGCCCTCAAATCTAAGTCACAATTCAGGAGCTATTAATTTTAAAAGAATTTTATGTCTTTTAACGTGTTTCCATGTGAAGGTGCCCTTTTTATGTCCAAACAACGATCTGATGTGACAGATCCCTAACCTACACCTTTCCCTTTATATTTTTTCTTTCTATTGCATATCAATCCAATGCATGATTTGTCCATTCTTAATTATTACATATTTTTACGTATTCTCGTGTGCGATTTTTGCTCTTTTTCCATGAGAACCAGTCCTATTCGCCTCAAAATTCCAGTATAATTAGATAGCCTTGTTTGATCAACTCCCCTACACACTTTTTCTTTTTTCTCCATCATGTTTCGGTCCACTAATTTTGTGTTATTACTTTTTTCATGTATTTTCGTACTTGTTTTTACTAGTTCTTCCATGTGAACATGCCTCTCTTGCCCAGAATCACGTTCTCGTGATGTTATGAGGACACAGTATGAAAAAGTATGGAATGCATCATCATTCAACTTCTTTATTGATCTAGAAAATCAATGTGATCTAAGCCCTTAGTACTAGTGTGAGTTGCATGGATTATCCAAAATACTAGATTTTTGGATAATTTTTGCCTATTTTTTATATTATTTATTGAAAAAATCTGAAAAAGTTAGAAAAAAATTCTAGATTAGGATGGCATGCAAAAAGCTAGTTGCTTTTTCAGCCAATTATGGGATTTTCTTAAGAGGGACAGATTGACGAAATCACGCGTATCGCAATCACTGTAAACAAGCTAAAAACTGTAAATTGAACTAAAAGAAGAAGGAGTGATCCGAGAGATCCATGATCAAGTGTCCTGAGGTTTTAGCCCCCCTTTTGGAGCCAACGGAGCCATTAGATTTGGGTTCCAAGCAGCAAAGAAGGAGCTATAATTTTAATGCACATTTTGTTCTACGAAGAAGCTCCAGGAGATTGCTTCTGAGTAGTGCAAAGATTCCAAGTTCTTTCAATACATATTGATTCAATTCGTTGTGCTTTGTCTTTGTAGTGTTTACCACTTGTGTATTCTCTATCTTCTCTTCCATCTCCTATCTCTACTTCCTTCTACTTTCTAATTCCTCGGTGCATTCAACCTTTCAACAAAAACCCCTCCAACATTGGTGAACCCGTCGTGAAAGGTCATCGAAAGAAGGAAAGACAAGATGTGAGAATCTTTGAATACATTCTCTAGTGATGTTTTGCAACAGTTGGTGCAAAATATGAATATGCTTATGCAGGTACAACAACAACAACAAGTGACACAAGCTTCAGCTCAAACAGAAAGTGTTGTGATGAATGCTTTGCAAGTAGTTGAGCATGTGGTACACAGATCGGTCGTTGTATGCTCACGTAGTGAATCCCGGAAGGTCCCCAAGAACAATGAACTCTACTTTTTGCACAAGTTACAAGGTAAAAAGCATGAAGGACAAGAGCAAAAGACCAATTAGGTTCAATCTCCCCCATGCCTTGTGTGAGCGCTTCACAAAGCATGTATTTTATGTATATTTCTTCTTCATGCTCAATAATAGCCCAATTTACAAAAATATATCAAGCTTTTAGCTTTTGAGTTTGCTTTTACAAAAATAGGAATAAAGCTAATGGACGGTGCCCAAAGAGTCTGGCACGCCCAATACAATGTCCAAATAGAAATAACATAACCATGCGCATAGGCGCATACAAAATAATAATAAATAATCGATGTCTCAATAGACATAACAAAATATAGGCGTGGCGCCTATCAAAATATAATCCATAGGTCGAATACTCGCTAAACTCCAATGCTTTCCTCCGCCACTGCTGCTATCTCTACACATCAACTGAAGCATTCACAATCGTTAGTAAAATAATACAATTAAACTGACAAAAGTGAATACCTAGCAGTCTTCAGCTACATAAATAAATCAACTAGTTAGAAATAAATCCTAACCTTAATTTATTACGAGTGTGCACTCTAAACTCATAAACATTTATTAATTTAATATGCATTTTGCGGAATCACCCATGTACACACTAAATTAATGAAACGCCCGAAAAGGATAGGCGTCCCCATCAACTTCTCGCACAAAGAATCCACTTTGTGTATGAGCCCTGGTCATCAAAGTTTACGAAATCCACCGTAAAACCTCACGGAATCCACCGTGGCACGAAATCCACCGTGAAATATGCCTCTTGGCATTAGCATGAGATGAAGTTATTCAATGGCAGGAATGTATCTGCATATGTACATACCTATGCTCAGAAGATGAAATTCTTTGGGGTGGCTCAATCTACATAGAGTCAGTATTTTGTACGTGTTACTGTTCATGAACTGAAAGCATGGATTATTGAATTATACTTGCAGGATGCTGACTGGGTAGCCTTCAAGAAGACACTCAGAGAAAAATTTTACGTTGAGGACACCAGTTTGATTACGCGCAAGACTTTTCAAGAGTGGGTTTTACAACCCAATAAGGGTATTGTGGCTACAGAATTGTTAAGAGAATTTGAAAGTTGATTTGAACAGTTGGATCTTACAAAACAGCAGGCTCTTGCAAGTCAAAAATTTGAATTGTTTCTACAGGCAGCTGATCCTAAGCTTCAAGAGAAGCTTGATGATTTTCTAGAGGATCAGACTACAGAGACAGGTTTGAAAACAGAGTGGAGACATGTCAAGGAAGCTATTACTGCACTTGTGAAGAAGCATAGAAGAAGAGAAAGATTGCATGTCTCTAGCTTGCCCACTGTTACGGGTAAGACAGTTGATGTATCTAGTAAGCCACCTACTTTTGTGGCTAACCCTATGGTTGTATGTGCTATTGTTCCCTCTGTTAGGGAAGATGTCTTAGATGAATTGATCAAAGGCATGCGGGATCTTCAATTGGAGGTTGCAAAATTGGATGAAAAAGGACAAGAGGAAAGGGGACGTGCAGTAGCCCCTAATCCTAGAAAAATATGTATGTGGTGTGACAGTTTGCAGCACGAGAGAAAGGATTGTGTTGCCTATCAGAAGGCCTTGGCACGACATCTCATCTTTTGGAAAGATGGCAAGATCCATGCACAAGAAACAGGATTGCCTCTTGCTTTGAATTTTGGAAAGGGAGGTATGCAGATGTTATTGGAAGACTTGGCTGTCGGAAATGCTTATGCGGCAGTACATGCTTCTAATTTTGGTCTACAGTTGGATAGAATGCATGGCCAAGTGATGGTTAGTCCAAAGGTTGAAATATGGACACATGCTTTACATGCAACTTAAAAGAGAAAGGTCACTGATAGTGAAATGTCTCATGTAGGGCAAGACATTCGTGGCATAACTAGTTGGGAATCACCGATAGATGCATATTCAGTGTATGCATATTTAGCAAAGGTACAAAACACGGATGTACTTGTGGAAGAAAAACAAAAAGAGATGAAGATATTGTACGGACATCTAAAAGAATGACAACAAGAAGTGTGGATGAGCCTAAAGCTGCAAATCAGCCACCTCCCGAGCATGTTATGGAAAAGGTCAATCAGGAGCAAAAACAGGATAACAAAAAAGAGGGCAAAAAGAAGGGCAAGCAGCCAGGATATAAGTTGCAATCTGACATTGAGACAGCCATAGATCTCAAGAAGGTTCTTGAAAAATGGATCTTAAACAGTCACATGGAATTTACCTTAGGAGAGGTGCTTGGCATTGCCAAGTGAGAATTTCATGAGGAGATCATTGACATAATTAAAAGGAAGTGTCAATTTATTGGTGATACCACTAGTGCATTACTGCAATTTGAAGAGGACTCTGGTTTGTTGGGTATTCGGGCTGAATATGAGCATGAATTAAGTACAGGATTGTCTATGCAGGATGCTGCTAATTAGTGGACAACATGTGGAAAAGAGAAGAAAGTGGCTGAAAATGCATTATCTTGTTGCAATATGCATGGTGGAGTAAGGAAAATTCAACAATAAGGAGAAGAGACTCTAGGATTTATTCCTCGAAGTCACTACACAAGAAATCATTGGGCTAGAGCTGCCACTGAAATAGTAGTGAAAACAGGGCGTGAAACTCCTTGTGTTGCTTTACTTGACCATGGGTCTGAGATAAATGTCATTCAGCATGGATTGTATGAAAATGGTGTATGGCTTCTAGACACTTATCATGGTTGGCGAATGAGGGTTGCAAATAATTCTTTAGGGGAGTTCTATGCTACATGTCATAATGTAAAAGTGACGATTGGTGATGTACAGGAAGAGCAACACTTCTTTGTGCAAGACAATTCCTCATATGTAGTGATTTTGGATGGATGCACATGGATGCAGACAGTTTATTGCAGACCATATTGTGGATTGTGAGAGGATTTTGACACGTCTAGAAGAGGTGCATTTAACTCTTTCTGGACAAAAGTTTTTCTTTGGAGTTGAAGAGGTTTTGATTGTTGGGCATATGTGTGGGCTTTATGGGCAAAGGCCATCACCAGTAAAAATAGATGGGATTGATAGAATGCAAGATGTATGTATGAATGTATCAGAGGTGCATAGATTCTTGGGTGCATGTGTGTTCTATTTGATATGGATTCCTCACTTTGCACATGTATCCGATGCTCTTTATCAGCTTCTAAGAAAATGTTAGAAATCTCATTGGGAAAGGAAGCATCAAAAAGCAATGAAGAAATTGAAGCAACTCTTAAAATCTGCTCCTACATTGACAAAGGCTAACTATTCGCATGGAAAGCCTATCATTATTACTGTTGATACAAGCCCAATCGGGATTGGATGGGCAATTGGGCAAGATGATGAGGAAGGGCAAAGATATGCAATTCGCTTTGGTGCTAAAGTATTGATTGAACAATAGAGAAGATATCCACAGGTTAAAAGAGAATTATGGGGAATTGTGACAGCCCTTAAATGTGATAAGGAGTATTTTATTGGTGCTCATGTAGTCATTGAGACTGATTGTTTGTCAGTATTGGGTATGATTACTAGTTGTGCTACTCCAAACATTTCTATGCTCCGGTGGATTGCATACATCAAATCTTTGAACCGTGAATTTAAGCATATTGCAGGAAAAGATAACCTAGTGTGTGGCAGACATGTTATCTCGAGCACGTTATGAGAATGAAGATGGGATGATGGATGAGGAGGAAGAAGATGACTTTCTTATGGCTGAAAATGATGTTGCAAGAGTGAATTTAGCAATGCAAGGTGTTGCTCTCAGGGAATTTACTATATGTATATCCTCTACATCGCGTGCGTTCAAGGCCTATTTATAAATATCCTTATTTGTGAATTTTTCTTGAATAAAATATAACCCCTTTCTATTTAATCTGTAAATAATCCCTTTATATTACACCCTTTTGTATGTAAAAATGTATAAAAATAGTATTTTAAAAATACCTTATTTTGAATCCACATGATGCACACATATATTCATGAGTAACTTACCCGAGGTATTGCTACAGCATTAACAGAAGCTTGGATAATAAAGAGGAGACACTTTAGATGTTTTGTATCTTGTGTAGAAGTGTTTCTAGAAGACAAATTATGCAGGAGAGTAGCTAAGAATAGGTCAATACCTCAGTACATTAACAAAGAGAGATGAATGGTCAGATTAGGAGTTTAAGAAAATCAAGAGGAAAGTGTATGGGTTTTTTTTTAAAGATGGATACTTATGGAAACATGCTGAAAAGAAATAGGGTATGCCATTGCGATTTTTGGGTGACAGAGCTTCACAAGTAAAATTAATGCAAGAATGTCATGAAAGATTGTGGGTTGGTCATAGAGGTGTTTGGGGTACTTTTACAAAGATCAAAGAAAGGTATTGGTGGCAAGGTATGTATAAGGATGTTGCTCACTTTGTGGAAACATGTACGACATGTCAAATGTATTCATCTGTGAGACATCGGGATGGATTGCAACCCACATATCCATTGTCTCTTAATTTTAAGCTCGGGGGGGTCACTCATGAATATATGTATATATAATGTGAGCTCAAAATAAGGGGTTTTTAAAACACCAATTTTATACATTTTTTACATATAGAAGGGTGTCATATAAAGGGGTTACTTATAGATTGAATAGAAAAGGGTTGTGTTTTATTCAAGAAAAATTCATAGATTAGGATATTTATAAATAGGACATGAACGCACGTTATATAGAGAATATATATATAGTGAACCCCCCAAGATTTTAAGTGGGTGGTGGATTTGGTCACAATGCCTACAGGTCTTTGGTAAATGAGGTATCTTGTGCTTTCTCATGAAGACTTGACTAATCAAGTGGAAGGGAAAGTTTTACATACTAAGACAACGAATGATGTGTGTACTTTTCTCTTAGAAGAGATCTTTTGTCGGTATGGCTGTGTGGGAAAAATTACAACAGATAGGGGTGAGTTGGATGCAGATGAAGCTTATGATTTCTTTGCACGGTTGGGGATAAAGCTTGCTTTAACTTCAGCCTAAAACCCTGAAGGAAATGGAAAAAGTGAAAGAGGTCATCCACCTATTGTGAAGGCATTGGAAAAAGCATGTGGAGAGAAGGTAAAAGAGTGGCCATGATTGCTCCCTTATGCTTTGTGGCCCGACACAACAACTCATAGTACTGTTACAGGATATATGCTTGCAGAATTGATGTATGGTCAAAAACCTATCATGTCGATAGAAGAAATGACAGTCACATGGAGTGTGTTACCTTGGGAGGAGGAGTTGAATCGAGAGGAATAATTGGCTTTACGCATTAGACAGTTGGAAAGAAAGTCAGAAGACATAGAGGCAGCAATTGCAAAGTTAAGGGCAGCAATGATACAAAGCAAGAAATAGTTTGACAAAAGAAATAGACTAAGACCAAGAATCATACAAGATGGGTATTGGGTATTGGTTTATGATAGTAGTTTAGACAACCAGCATAGTGCCATGAGTAAAGTTTCCAAAAGATGGTTTGGACCCTATGTGGTAAGACAGGTGTTTGATAATGCTACTTATGCATTAAATGAGCTAGATGGGACAGCCATCAAACTTCCGATAGCAAGGAAAAGAATCGACTTCTTCAAAAGGCGGGAATCTACTACCTATGAGTTGCCAAAATTGGAAGAAAATAGTGGTCATGATACAGGTGCTAGCCATGAAGATATAGAAGATGAAGAAGCAAAGGATATGGTTGCAGAGGATGAGGAGGACTCAGAATCTAGTGACAATTAGGTTTTTAGCACATACGAGAGGATGTGCAGGTTCAGAGGGGGTGGATGTCGTGATGTTATGAGGACACAGTGTGAAAATTTATGGAATGCATCATCATCCGACTTCTTTATTGACCTAGAAAATCAATGTGATCTGAGCCATTAATACTAGTGTGAGTTGCATGGATTATCTGAGATACTAGATTTTTTTATAATTTTAGCCTATTTTTTATATTATTTATTGTAAAATTAAAAAAAGTTAAAAAATATTCTAGATTAGATGGCATGCAAAAAGCTAGTCGCTTTTTCAGCCAATTATGGGATTTTCTTAAGAAGGACAGATTGACAAAATCGCGCACATCGTGATTGCTGTAAACAGGCTAAAAACTACAGATTGACCTGAAAGAAGAAGAATGAGTGATCCGGGAGATCTGTGATAAGGTGTCTTGGAGTTTTACCCCCCTTTTGGAGCCAACGGAGCCATCAGTTTTGGGTTCCGAGCAGTAGAGAAGGAGCTATAAATTTTATGCACGTTTTGTTCTATGAAGAAGCTCTGGGAGATCTAATGCCTAGAGATTGCTTCTAAGTAGTGCAAAGATTCCAAGTTCTTTCAATACATATTGATTCAATTCATTGTGCTTTGTCTTTGTGGTGTTTACCACTTGTTTATTCTCTATCTTCTCTTCCATCTCCTATCTCTACTTCCTTCTACTTTTGATCCTCGGTGGATTTGGCTTTCGACAAAAACCCCTCCAACAACGTTCTGATTTAACAATCCTATCGTCCACTATTCCTTTAACATTTTTCCTTTTTGTCACTCCTTATTCTGACTTACGGATTGTTATGAATTAATTTTTGTTTAAATTTTTGGATTTTTTTTACAATTTTTTCCATATGAACAGGCCATATTCTCGTTAGAATTGTGTTCTAATGAGATAACCCTATCCCACCCTTCATTAGAGATGATTTTCATGCTTTTTGCATTTCGTTTTGATTGATGAATTTTGTAAAATTCTCTTTTTTAAAAAAATTTATGGCCGATTTTTTATATTTTTTCATGTGAATCCCCCTTCTTGTCACCAAACACGCCAGACACATTATCGATACCATTTCTCATGTCACCCTGCCCATTTTTTTTTTATAACATCTTAATTTCATTCTTGGATCCCTCCGTATTAATTTTACTGGTTAATTTTTTAATTTTCGCCTTCGCGGGGCGAATCAATGACCAATTTTTGCCTTAATCTGCATGTCCATCCTTTGCAATGTCACATTCAGGCATTTGAATCCTTAGTTGCATGTGATCGTTCTTGCCATAACAGCGTAAATTTTTTTACTCCCCGCCCGTTTTTGTATGTGGGACAAGGGGCATGTTTTTTCAAATTTAAAAAAATAAAACAAACAAAAAAATACTAACTAGAATAATAACAATTTAAAAACAAAACAATATCTCTCTCCCCTCACTGCCATCTTGACCCCTCTCTCTCTCTCTCTCTCTCTCTCTCTCTCTCTCTCTCTCTCTCTCTCTCTCTCTCTCTCTCTCTCTCTCTCTCTCTCTCTCTCTCTCTCTCTCTCTCTCTCTCTCTCTCTCTCTCGTGTCCTGCTTGGCCTCCCCCACCTTCCCCTTGTCCTTCTTCTCCACCCACCCTTCTCCTCCTTCCCTTCCCCTTCCCCTTCTCCCTCTCCCCCCGCCAACCCCCTTCCACTACAAGATATAGGCCTTATATCGACTTTAAAAGCGACGAAAATGTAAATAACAAAATTTGCCCCCGTCATCGCAAAAAGCGTCGTTATTGGCGATGCCATAAAACAGTTGGTACCGATGCAAATAACGATGCTGATAACAACGCTCTGCGATGCTAATAACAACACCAATAATGACGCGTGCAAATAAATTTGCGACGCTAATAGCGATGGTAATAGGGGAAAAAAATTTGTGGCAAGGCAGCAAGCTACCTTGCCATATATAGCACCATGTGCTTTATGTGGGCCATACAAAATAGTTTCTGCACTGTGTACAATGCTCATGTAAACAAAAACAAAGTGTACTTAAATCATAATACTGATACATGAAATAAATACATGATTGCATAATGAAAGCGACTGGTACAATCATGACAAGATATCACTACTACATAGAAAATGTCTATATAGATCAGGCGACCAAAAAAGAAGGGTGTGTGAGCTCCAAGGATCCAAGGGCGAGCTATACATACTCGCCATTCAAAAGCTCATCCCATCGCAAAGAAGCATGGAACGGACTCTGCAAAAAAAGAAACAACTACACATTAGTCCACCATATAATAATGCATTCTAATTAAACATGCTAACTACGGACAAGAAAGATGAGTGACTTACAGGGCCGCAACGTCTATACAATCGGTCGATTAATGCAATGAGACCATGCCTCTCTGCATATCGAGTCTCAAGGCCGGTCGGATCACGATTTGTAATGGAGTGCTGCAAAGAAAACAAAATACTAACTGTTAGAAACATGATTATCAGTATAAAGGATATTGCAAAAAAAAAGAAAAACTTACAAAGTCCTCCAGATATGTCCTGTGGCTACTACTCCCAACATGGTGGACCACTCCGACCTCTAGTCGTGCCCTCGCCGCCTCGCGCTGCTGACTCCAACATCTTGGAGAATCTGTAGCCTCCCCCTCAGTCAGCATCGGTCGTCTACATCTAGCCATTCGGCCTTTGCAGCCCCACTCTTGAGTGCCTTGCGTGCGTCCGATCGTCTGTGTGACATATATGCACACATGTAGTCCATCATCCAACTCGTAGAAAATCTATCTACTGAGGTTGGATCCGGAAACTCCTCATGCAAGGATGCTACTACGTAGTCCTTGCTCCCCTCCCGTATGTTTTTACAATGATCTAAGACGTTGTGCCGAAAAACTTGTTGGCACAACTCTCTCATGCGAGCCATCACCCTCCTCCCCTCATCATTCATGATGATGGCTCCTGGTCTATCATCGACAAGATAGGCATATCCCTCTTGGGTATGCCTAAGATGGGTCCTCTCCCACCTGCATCCACGCTCCTAGGCATATCCAAGAGACCCCTGTACATCCGGTGTATCGACCGAGGTCATAGGTGTGCCACTTGCAGAGACGGCTGAGCAAAAGCTGGAGTAACTGGAGTAGACGTCCCCACAGGTGTGACAAATCCTAGAGGTGACGCAAAAACGCAACTCGAGCAGAACGACGAGACAGAGACATCGCATTCGTGCCTCCACAGCAACCACCTGAGCCATGCTCCCTGGAACCGCCATGAGAGCGAGGAGTCTCACCTGTATCCTGTGTCGACCACGGGCTCATTGCCTCCATATCTCTACAGCATCCCCCTAACCCTGAAGCACTCCCTCCCTTTGGCCCAAGTCTAGAGCATCGACCTCGTCTGCTCAAAGCTGAAGCATCTGATCGCGTCGAAGTAGATCTAATAGAGCGGCCTGATGATGTCCGAGACAGCTCCTGGTCTGCCACGTCTTTGAATCTCGCCATCTAATCTGGAGACGTGCACGTGAAGATATCCTGCAACTCCTCATCGCTCATCCCTCGACTCATCCTGAAAATGTCACCTACACAGATAAAAAATGATGTTAGCATAATCAATTTAAATCATACAAATCACAGTAATATAAATCCTAAAAAAATTATCTCACTTAAAATGCATATCGTATGTACCCTTATAAGCAATTAGTCAAAGAATTGAGTAAGTAGATGCTCCAAGTATAAAGTATCATATGGTCCCATGTCAATCTCTTGACAAAATTTCGCATACACTGGAAGGTTGATAGACATGTCACCACAAAAGGATGAGTCTATCTCGTTATCAATGGACTCCTATATTTCCATCATTGTTAGCCGATGCTAGCTCCTCTACATGCTCCAAGCTTTTGGTGGCCTCCACCCCTTACAATATCGACCCCTCTATTTGCATATTGTCCTCATCTATGCTCAGAACATCCCTTTGATCATATACTCTAGCACTTCAGGGAGCTGAAGGTATAACATACCACCATCGAGGTTGTCGGGGGTTTGGATAGAAGATTACATGTTCACAAACACGTACAAGAGAGATTAAACTATTGTGACATGTACCATGTCGTAATACAATTAACAAACAAATGAGTTCATGCACTTGTTCACAATGGGCGGGCAACACAAAGCTGTCGCACAAATCCATCCATTTTTTTTTCGAAATCTATTTCAAGAAATCCAGATGGACCTCGTCGAATTGTTGCTCCAACTTCTTCAAGTACCACTTTGAACCACTGCACATCGAATAGTATCATGGAGAAGTTATGGTAATCCACCGTAACAATACTTTGCAAGTTCCCAGAATACTCCATCTCATCTATATCCGTATTTGGATCTGTTGCTCATCGTCGGCTCTCTTGCTTGAACCTTGCAATGATACCAGAGTCCATTGTGGAGCACATTTTCTCAATAGCTCCACTCAAAAATGCCATCCACGTGACCACGTTGCACTATATATTTTGTATTGTACATTGAAACACTCAAATTAGTTGTCGCATATAAAATATAGATATAACAAATCCTAAACACGTCATCACCTTTGGACTACATCCCCTCAAGAATTCCCACTCCTCAATTGAGACCTCCGCCCCTTCGCGAGACGTTTCGGTCAAAGCTCCATGCAACCATCGCGTTGACATGAACCGCAGCATCTCCTCCATGCCCTCGAGATATCGAATCGGTCGATGGCACGTACTACGTCGAAATTCAGATCGCACTTCCTCTAGATCTTGCCTAGCGATCTGGTACTTGGCGAGCTGCCATGTCTCCATAGAGACATGGTGCAACATACAAAAGTGATTCACCGTCTCCTCCATTGCAGCATCCATTCTTTTTTCTACCCCATTTCCAACCACCACATCTCCGGTCAGTCTATCATCGTCCTTCAGCGACCATAGCATTTTGTTGTCTGGATCCACCATTGGTAGCCATTGTGAAATATACACTAGCACCTCAGACACCAACCAACCTTCAGCCATGCTACCTTCTGGCCGAGCTCATTGTCACACAAAGCCTTTCAGGATTTTCATGAAGTGCTCCAAGAAGAACATCCATCGTGTATGGACAGGTCCAGTAATCTCCACTTTATCTATAAGATGCACAAGAAGGTGGATTTGTATAGTAAGCATGTTGGTAGGCAAGTATTTCTCAAAGAGACAAACCGTCTCCACTGCTCCCTGCCTCGCAGATTCAATAGCGGATGTCTTAATCTCCTTCTATGAGATCCATTGCACTAAAGTCGACAACCTGTAAATGGCCGCGCGTATTTCTGGAGTAAGGCATCTTGTGATCGCAATCGGTAATACAAACTGCCACAAATGAGAAAGCATTATGAACAATGGCTACACTCCAAATAGCAAAATGTGCACACCAATTACAATCCATTCGTAGTACAAACCTGACATATCTTATGCTATCCACTCTAAGAAAAAAATGCACTGAAAACCCGAGCACAGCATTTTTTAACAAATAGTTTGAGAGAGAGTGAAAGGCATCATGACTTTGGGAGGGAGAGGGAGAGGAAGAGAGAGAGAGAGAAGGAGAAATTATCATCGCTACCGCCATCCGTACACGAAGAAAAGTAAGAAGTGCACAAGGGAGAAAGAGGGGACATCGTGAAAATGAGACGAATAATCTATCCTCAGGCCTTTGCAGTAGGCACATTGCCTCCTCTTGGTTTGTTCTTGTGCTTTCTTCTTTTCTTTTTTTTTATTTTTCTTGAGAATGAGATGCATTGAGGGAGAAAGAGAGGAAATGAGAGAGGGAGAAAAATGAAGGAAAAGGAAGAGAGAAAGAGAGAGAGAAAAAAGATAAAAGATAACAAAGAAAAAGATAAAGTGAAAGAGAAAGGGAGGGAGAGAAGAGAATGAGTAAGAAAACAACGAGGGGATGGAGAGAAACAAAGAGAAAGATAGAAAGAAAGAGAGGGAGGAGAGAACACAAAACAGAGAGTGAAGGGATGGATGGATAAAAGAATGAAGTAAAGAGAAGGAGTGGAAAGAAAAGAGAGCTAAAAAAGAAAGAGAAGGGGAGAAAAAGAGACAAAAAAAGGGAGAGAAAGAGAGATAGAGAAAACAACAAATAGAGAGAGAGAAAGAGAGAGAAAAACAGAAACAATGAGAGAATTATAGAGAACAAAATGATAGAAAGAGATTGGAAGAGGGGGAAGAGAGGCACGAAGAGGAGTGGCAAGAGAGAGTCTTTTGTTGCCATATTTTATGAGTTTTTTATTTTTTATGTTTGATTTTGATTTTAGCGAGATGCATTGAGTGTGAATGAAGAGGAAATGAGAGAAAGACATAGAGAAAAGAAGGGAGGGAAAGGAAAAGAGACAAGAAGTGAGAGTGGGGAGGAAAGATGGGGGGATAAAGAAACATTTATAGAAATAGAGGGGGAGACAGAAGGAAAGAAGGATGAAGGGAGGCAAAAAAAAAGAGAAAGAGAACAAAAACCTATTGTTTATCGTAATGTAGATAAAATGGAAAATGATAATGGTCGCGATGTCCAAGATAGCAAGGCATATCTTAATTAGTGTATCCCATGTCCTTGCTCTCAATGCAAGCTAGCAATCAGACGAAAGTGTCACTTGTCTATAGAGCATGTACAATGCTTCGACGAGTTCCAATCAAAGATCACTGATTAGGCAATCTCGAAAATGGTAAGAAAAATGTGTATCAATCATGCTTTACATTCGCAAACTAATTGAATATCATATACAAAAAACATTAGACATGCCTGTAAAATTTATACAAGGAGGTGGCACCTCATCCCGAGGAGGAATGCACCTATTGTAGCAAGTTAGAAGAGTTCATGGGCATACGATGGATAGAGTGCCTAAGCCAATCCACCACTTGGAAGGCATGACTTAGTATACATCCTCGATACCAGAGGAGACAGTCAGCCTTTCAAACCTTCCTCCAATCTTGGAGCCTAAGATGGAGGCAATGATTGATGCATTGATGCCCGTGGATGCCGAGTCATCTAATCCACTAAGAGAGAAAGTTTCCATACCATTATATGATGGGTGCTGAGCATCTCACCTGAAGACGCTTCTTGCACTTCTAAGTATACAAGAAAAATACAGATGGAGCAATGTGAGTGTGACCAAGTTGTTCAGGTACATCCTACGTATGCTCTATTGATCTTGTTTTATAATTTTTTTCCAGGTTGCTAAAGTATCATATATTACCACTTGGAAATACCGTGCCTAAGTCTTGTGATGATGCGCAACATGTTTTACAAAAGCTTGAAATGGACTACAATATCATCCATGCATGTGTCAATGATTGCGTGTTGTTTCAAGGAGACTATGGAACTATGGAGACAGGTCCAAAGTGTGGTGCTCACAGGTATCGACAAGACTTGCAAGGGAAAACCATCCCTCAGAAGGTTCTTAGACACTTTCCACTTGCATCACGTATATGTCACATGTTTTGTACATGGGGCATGGTGAGCTTGACAATGTGGCATGCGTAGAATAGATCCACAAATGGAGGCCAATGAATATCAGCGGATTTAGATGTATAGGGCCACATTGACTCTACCTTTCTAGGCTTTGCATGAGAGCCAATGAATCTTTGGCTCAGTCTTGCTATGGAGTAAGGCATCTTGCGATCGCGATCGGTAGTACAAACTTCTGCAAATGAGAAAGCATTATGAACAATAGCTACACTCCAAATAGCAAAATGCGCACACCAATTACAATCCATTCGTAGTACAAACCTGACATGTCTTGTGCTATCCACTCTGAGAAAGAAATCCACTGAAAACCCGAGCACGGCATTTTTTCGCAAATAGTTTGAGAGAGAGTGAAAGGCATCATGACTTTGGGAGGGAGAGGGAGAGGAAGAGAGAGAGAGAGAGAGAAGAAGAAATTATCATCGCTACCGCCATCCGTACACGAAGAAAAGTAAGAAGTGCACAAGGGAGAAAGAGGGGACATCGTGAAAATGAGACGAAGAATCTATCCTCAGGCCTTTGGAGTAGGCACATTGCCTCCTCTTGGTTTGTTCTTGTGCTTTCTTCTTTTCTTTTTTTTTGTTTTTCTTGAGAATGAGATGCATTGAGGGAGAAAGAGAGGAAAGGAGAGAGGGAGAAAAATGAAGGAAAAGGAAGAGAGAAAGAGAGAGAGAAAAAAGATAAAAGATAACAAAGAAAAAGATAAAGTGAAAGAGAAAGGGAGGGAGAGAAGAGAATGAGTAAGAAAACAACGAGGGGATGGAGAGAAACAAAGAGAAAGATAGAAAGAAAGAGAGGGAGGAGAGAACACAAAACAGAGAGTGAAGGGATGGGTGGATAAAAGAATGAAGTAAAGAGAAGGAGTGGAAAGAAAAGAGAGCTAAAAAAGAAAGAGAAGGGGAGAAAAAGAGACAAAAAGAGGGAGAGAAAGAGAGATAGAGAAAACAACAAATAGAGAGAGAGAAAGAGAGAGAAAAATAGAAACAATGAGAGAATTATAGAGAACAAAATGATAGAAAGAGATTGGAAGAGGGGGAAGAGAGGCACGAAGAGGAGTGGCAAGAGAGAGTCTTTCGTTGTCATATTTTATGAGTTTTTTATTTGTTATGTTTGATTTTGATTTTCGCGAGATGCATTGAGTGTGAATGAAGAGGAAATGAGAGAAAGACATAGAGAAAAGAAGGGAGGGAAAGGAAAAGAGACAAGAAGTGAGAGTGGGGAGGAAAGATGGGGGGATAAAGAAACATTTATAGAAATAGAGGGGGAGAGAGAAGGAAAGACGGATGAAGGGAGGCAAAAAAAAAAGAGAAAGAGAACAAAAACCTGTTGTTTATCGTAATGTAGATAAAATGGAAAATGATAATGGTCGCGATGTCCAAGATAGCAAGGCATATCTTAATTAGTGTGTCCCATGTCCTTGCTCTCAATGCAAGCTAGCAATCAGACGAAAGTGTCACTTGTCTATAGAGCATGTACAATGCTTCGGCGAGTTCCAATCAAAGATCATTGATTAGGCGATCTCGAAAATGGTAAGAAAAATGTGTATCAATCATGCTTTACAGTCGTAAACTAATTGAATATCATATACAAAAAACATTAGACATGCCTGTAAAATTTATACAAGGAGGTGGCACCTCATCCCGAGGAGGAATGCACCTATTGTAGCAAGTTAGAAGAGTTCATGGGCATACGATGGATAGAGTGCCTAAGCCAATCCACCACTTGGAAGGCATGACTTAGTATACATCCTCGATACCAGAGGAGACAGTCAGCCTTTCAAACCTTCCTCCAATCTTGGAGCCTAAGATGGAGGCAATGATTGATGCATTGATGCCCATGGATGCCGAGTCATCTAATCCACTAAGAGAGAAAGTTTCCATACCATTATATGATGGGTGATGAGCATCTCACCTGAAGACGCTTCTTGCACTTCTAACTATGCAAGAAAAATACAGATGGAGCAATGTGAGTGTGACCAAGTTGTTCAGGTACATCCTACGTATGCTCTATTGATCTTGTTTTATAATTTTTTTCCAGGTTGCTAAAGTATCATATATTCCCACTTGGAAATACCATGCCTAAGTCTTGTGATGATGCGCAACATGTTTTACAAAAGCTTGAAATGGACTACAATAGCATCCATGCATGTGTCAATGATTGCGTGTTGTTTCAAGGAGACTATGGAACTATGGAGACAGGTCCAAAGTGTGCTGCTCACAGGTATCGACAAGACTTGCAAGGGAAAACCATCCCTCAGAAGGTTCTTAGACACTTTCCACTTGCATCACGTATATGTCACATGTTTTGTACATGGGGCATGGTGAGCTTGACAATGTGGCATGCGTAGAATAGATCCACAGATGGAGGCCAATGAATATCAGCGGATTTAGATGTATAGAGCCACATTGACTCTACCTTTCTAGGCTTTGCATGAGAGCCAATGAATCTTTGGCTCAGTCTTGCTATGGAGTAAGGCATCTTGCGATCGCGATCGGTAGTACAAACATCCACAAATGAGAAAGCATTATGACAATGGCTACACTCCAAATAGCAAAATGCGTACACCAATTACAATCCATTCGTAGTACAAACCTGACATGTCTTGTGCTATCCACTCTAAAAAAAAATGCACTGAAAAACCGAGCACGGCATTTTTTTGCAACTAGTTTGAGAGAGAGTGAAAGGCATCATGACTTTGGGAGGGAGAGGGAGAGGAAGAGAGAGAGAGAGAAGGAGAAATTATCATCGCTACCGCCATCCGTACACGAAGAAAAGTAAGAAGTGCACAAGGGAGAAAGAGGGGACATCGTGAAAATGAGACAAAGAATCTATCCTCAGGCCTTTGGAGTAGGCACATTGCCTCCTCTTGGTTTGTTCTTGTGCTTTCTTCTCTTCTTTTGTTTTGTTTTTCTTGAGAATGAGATGCATTGAGGGAGAAACAGAGGAAAGGAAAGAGAGAGAAAAATGAAAGAAAAGGAAGAGAGAAAGAGAGAGAGAAAAAAGATAAAAGATAACAAAGAAAAAGATAAAGTGAAAGAGAAAGGGAGGTAGAGAAGAGAATGAGTAAGAAAACAACGAGGGGATGGAGAGAAACAAAGAGAAAGATAGAAAGAAAGAGAGGGAGGAGAGAACACAAAACAGAGAGTGAAGGGATGGGTGGATAAAAGAATGAAGTAAAGAGAAGGAGTGGAAAGAAAAGAGAGCTAAAAAAGAAAGAGAAGGGGAGAAAAAGAGACAAAAAGAGGGAGAGAAAGAGAGATAGAGAAAACAACAAATAGAGAGAGAGAAAGAGAGAGAAAAACAGAAACAATGAGAGAATTATAGAGAACAAAATGATAGAAAGAGATTGGAAGAGGGGGAAGAGAGGCACGAAGAGGAGTGGCAAGAGAGAGTCTTTCGTTGTCATATTTTATGAGTTTTTTATTTTTTATGTTTGATTTTGATTTTGGCGAGATGCATTGAGTGTGAATGAAGAGGAAATGAGAGAAAGACATAGAGAAAAGAAGGGAGGGAAAGGAAAAGAGACAAGAAATGAGAGTGGGGAGGAAAGATGGGGTGATAAAGAAACATTTATAGAAATAGAGGGGGAGAGAGAAGGAAAGACGGATGAAGGGAGGCAAAAAAAAAGAGAAAGAGAACAAAAACCTGTTGTTTATCGTAATGTAGATAAAATGGAAAATGATAATGGTCGCGATGTCCAAGATAGCAAGGCATATCTTAATTAGTGTGTCCCATGTCCTTGCTCTCAATGCAAGCTAGCAATCAGACGAAAGTGTCACTTGTCTATAGAGCATGTACAATGCTTCGGCGAGTTCCAATCAAAGATCACTGATTAGGCGATCTCGAAAATGGTAAGAAAAATGTGTATCAATCATGCTTTACATTCGCAAACTAATTGAATATCATATACGAAAAACATTAGACATACCTGTAAAATTTATACAAGGAGGTGGCACCTCATCCCGAGGAGGAATGCACCTATTGTAGCAAGTTAGAAGAGTTCATGGGCATACGATGGATAGAGTGCCTAAGCCAATCCACCACTTGGAAGGCATGACTTAGTATACATCCCCGATACCAGAGGAGACAGTCAGCCTTTCAAACCTTCCTCCAATCTTGGAGCCTAAGATGGAGGCAATGATTGATGCATTGATGCCCCTGGATGCCGAGTCATCTAATCCACTAAGAGAGAAAGTTTCCATACCATTATATGATGGGTGCTGAGCATCTCACCTGAAGACGCTTCTTGCACTTCTAACTATGCAAGAAAAATACAGATGGAGCAATGTGAGTGTGACCAAGTTGTTCAGGTACATCCTACGTATGCTCTATTGATCTTGTTTTATAATTTTTTTCCAGGTTGCTAAAGTATCCTATATTACCACTTGGAAATACCATGCCTAAGTCTTGGGATGATGCGCAACATGTTTTACAAAAGCTTGAAATGGACTACAATATCATCCCTGCATGTGTCAAAGATTGCGTGTTGTTTCAAGGAGACTATGGAACTATGGAGACAGGTCCAAAGTGTGGTGCTCACAGGTATCCACAAGACTTGCAAGGGAAAACCATCCCTCAGAAGGTTCTTAGACACTTTCCACTTGCATCACGTATATGTCACATGTTTTGTACATGGGGCATGGTGAGCTTGACAATGTGGCATGCGTAGAATAGATCCACAGATGGAGGCCAATGAATATCAACGGATTTAGATGTATAGAGCCACATTGACTCTACCTTTCTAGGCTTTGCATGAGAGCCAATGAATCTTTGGCTCAGTCTTGCTATGGAGTAAGGCATCTTGCGATCGCGATCGGTAGTACAAACTGCCACAAATGGGAAAGCATTATGAACAATGGCTACACTCCAAATAGCAAAATGTGCACACCAATTACAATCCATTCGTAGTACAAACCTGACATGTCTTGTGCTATCCACTCTAAGAAAAAAATGCACTGAAAACCCGAGCACGGCATTTTTTCGCAAATAGTTTGAGAGAGAGTGAAAGGCATCATGACTTTGGGAGGGAGAGGGAGAGGAAGAGAGAGAGAGAGAAGGAGAAATTATCATCGCTACCGCCATCCGTACACGAAGAAAAGTAAGAAGTGCACAAGGGAGAAAGAGGGGACATCGTGAAAATGAGACGAAGAATCTATCCTCAGGCCTTTGGAGTAGGCACATTGCCTCCTCTTGGTTTGTTCTTGTGCTTTCTTCTTTTCTTTTTTTTTGTTTTTCTTGAGAATGAGATGCATTGAGGGAGAAAGAGAGGAAAGGAGAGAGGGAGAAAAATGAAGGAAAAGAAGAGAGAAAGAGAGAGAGAAAAAAGATAAAAGATAACAAAGAAAAAGATAAAGAGAAAGAGAAAGGGAGGGAGAGAAGAGAATGAGTAAGAAAACAACGAGGGGATGGAGAGAAACAAAGAGAAAGATAGAAAGAAAGAGAGGGAGGAGAGAACACAAAACAGAGAGTGAATTGATGGGTGGATAAAAGAATGAAGTAAAGAGAAGGAGTGGAAAGAAAAGAGAGTTAAAAAAGAAAGAGAAGGGGAGAAAAAGAGACGAAAAGAGGGAGAGAAAGAGAGATAGAGAAAACAACAAATAGAGAGAGAGAAAGAGAGAGAAAAACAGAAACAATGAGAGAATTATAGAGAACAAAATGATAGAAAGAGATTGGAAGAGGGGGAAGAGAGGCACTAAGAGGAGTGGCAAGAGAGAGTCTTTCGTTGTCATATTTTATGAGTTTTTTATTTTTTATGTTTGATTTTGATTTTAGCGAGATGCATTGAGTGTGAATGAAGAGGAAATGAGAGAAAGACATAGAGAAAAGAAGGGAGGGAAAGGAAAAGAGACAAGAAGTGAGAGTGGGGAGGAAAGATGGGGGGATAAAGAAACATTTATAGAAATAGAGGGGGAGAGAGAAGGAAAGACGGATGAAGGGAGGCAAAAAAAAAAGAGAAAGAGAACAAAAACCTGTTGTTTATCGTAATGTAGATAAAATGGAAAATGATAATGGTCGCGATGTCCAAGATAGCAAGGCATATCTTAATTAGTGTGTCCCATGTCCTTGCTCTCAATGCAAGCTAGCAATCAGACGAAAGTGTCACTTGTCTATAGAGCATGTACAATGCTTCGGCGAGTTCCAATCAAAGATCACTGATTAGGCGATCTCGAAAATGGTAAGAAAAATGTGTATCAATCATGCTTTACATTCGCAAACTAATTGAATATCATATACAAAAAACATTAGACATGCCTGTAAAATTTATACAAGGAGGTGGCACCTCATCCCGAGGAGGAATGCACGTATTGTAGCAAGATAGAAGAGTTCATGGGCATACGATGGATAGAGTGCCTAAGCCAATCCACCACTTGGAAGGCTTGACTTAGTATACATCCTCGATACCAGAGGAGATAGTCAGCCTTTCAAACCTTCCTCCAATCTTGGAGCCTAAGATGGAGGCAATGATTGATGCATTGATGCCCATGGATGCCGAGTCATCTAATCCACTAAGAGAGAAAGTTTCCATACCATTATATGATGGGTGCTGAGCATCTCACCTGAAGACGCTTCTTGCACTTCTAAGTATGCAAGAAAAATACAGATGGAGCAATGTGAGTGTGACCAAGTTGTTCAGGTACATCCTACGTATGCTCTATTGATCTTCTTTTATAATTTTTTTCCAGGTTGCTAAAGTATCATATATTACCACTTGGAAATACCGTGCCTAAGTCTTGTGATGATGCGCAACATGTTTTACAAAAGCTTGAAATGGACTACAATATCATCCATGCATGTGTCAATGATTGCGTGTTGTTTCAAGGAGACTATGGAACTATGGAGACAGGTCCAAAGTGTGGTGCTCACAGGTATCGACAAGACTTGCAAGGGAAAACCATCCCTCAGAAGGTTCTTAGACACTTTCCACTTGCATCACGTATATGTCACATGTTTTGTACATGGGGCATGGTGAGCTTGACAATGTGGCATGCGTAGAATAGATCCACAGATGGAGGCCAATGAATATCAGCGGATTTAGATGTATAGGGCCACATTGACTCTACCTTTCTAGGCTTTGCATGAGAGCCAATGAATCTTTGGCTCAGTCTTGCTATGGAGTAAGGCATCTTGCGATCGCGATCGGTAGTACAAACTTCTGCAAATGAGAAAGCATTATGAACAATGGCTACACTCCAAATAGCAAAATGTGCACACCAATTACAATCCATTCGTAGTACAAACCTGACATGTCTTGTGCTATCCACTCTAAGAAAAAAATGCACTGAAAACCCGAGCACGGCATTTTTTCGCAAATAGTTTGAGAGAGAGTGAAAGGCATCATGACTGTGGGAGGGAGAGGGAGAGGAAGAGAGAGAGAGAGAGAGAAGAAGAAATTATCATCGCTACCGCCATCCGTACACGAAGAAAAGTAAGAAGTGCACAAGGGAGAAAGAGGGGACATCGTGAAAATGAGACGAAGAATCTATCCTCAGGCCTTTGGAGTAGGCACATTGCCTCCTCTTGGTTTGTTCTTGTGCTTTCTTCTTTTCTTTTTTTTTGTTTTTCTTGAGAATGAGATGCATTGAGGGAGAAAGAGAGGAAAGGAGAGAGGGAGAAAAATGAAGGAAAAGAAAGAGAGAAAGAGAGAGAGAAAAAAGATAAAAGATAACAAAGAAAAAGATAAAGTGAAAGAGAAAGGGAGGGAGAGAAGAGAATGAGTAAGAAAACAACGAGGGGATGGAGAGAAACAAAGAGAAAGATAGAAAGAAAGAGAGGGAGGAGAGAACACAAAACAGAGAGTGAAGGGATGGGTGGATAAAAGAATGAAGTAAAGAGAAGGAGTGGAAAGAAAAGAGAGCTAAAAAAGAAAGAGAAGGGGAGAAAAAGAGACAAAAAGAGGGAGAGAAAGAGAGATAGAGAAAACAACAAATAGAGAGAGAGAAAGAGAGAGAAAAACAGAAACAATGAGAGAATTATAGAGAACAAAATGATAGAAAGAGATTGGAAGAGGGGGAAGAGAGGCACGAAGAGGAGTGGCAAGAGAGAGTCTTTCGTTGTCATATTTTATGAGTTTTTTATTTGTTATGTTTGATTTTGATTTTCGCGAGATGCATTGAGTGTGAATGAAGAGGAAATGAGAGAAAGACATAGAGAAAAGAAGGGAGGGAAAGGAAAAGAGACAAGAAGTGAGAGTGGGGAGGAAAGATGGGGGGATAAAGAAACATTTATAGAAATAGAGGGGGAGAGAGAAGGAAAGACAGATGAAGGGAGGCAAAAAAAAAAGAGAAAGAGAACAAAAACCTGTTGTTTATCGTAATGTAGATAAAATGGAAAATGATAATGGTCGCGATGTCCAAGATAGCAAGGCATATCTTAATTAGTGTGTCCCATGTCCTTGCTCTCAATGCAAGCTAGCAATGAGACGAAAGTGTTACTTGTCTATAGAGCATGTACAATGCTTCGGCGAGTTCCAATCAAATATCACTGATTAGGCGATCTCGAAAATGGTAAGAAAAATGTGTATCAATCATGCTTTACAGTCGCAAACTAATTGAATATCATATACAAAAAACATTAGACATGCCTGTAAAATTTATACAAGGAGGTGGCACCTCATCCCGAGGAGGAATGCACCTATTGTAGCAAGTTAGAAGAGTTCATGGGCATACGATGGATAGAGTGCCTAAGCCAATCCACCACTTGGAAGGCATGACTTAGTATACATCCTCGATACCAGAGGAGACAGTCAGCCTTTCAAACCTTCCTCCAATCTTGGAGCCTAAGATGGAGGCAATGATTGATGCATTGATGCCCATGGATGCCGAGTCATCTAATCCACTAAGAGAGAAAGTTTCCATACCATTATATGATGGGTGCTAAGCATCTCACCTGAAGACGCTTCTTGCACTTCTAACTATGCAAGAAAAATACAGATGGACCAATGTGAGTGTGACCAAGTTGTTCAGGTACATCCTACGTATGCTCTATTGATCTTGTTTTATAATTTTTTTCCAGGTTGCTAAAGTATCCTATATTACCACTTGGAAATACCATGCCTAAGTCTTGGGATGATGCGCAACATGTTTTACAAAAGCTTGAAATGGACTACAATATCATCCCTGCATGTGTCAAAGATTGCGTGTTGTTTCAAGGAGACTATGGAACTATGGAGACAGGTCCAAAGTGTGCTGCTCACAGGTATCGACAAGACTTGCAAGGGAAAACCATCCCTCAGAAGGTTCTTAGACACTTTCCACTTGCATCACGTATATGTCACATGTTTTGTACATGGGGCATGGTGAGCTTGACAATGTGGCATGCGTAGAATAGATCCACAGATGGAGGCCAATGAATATCAGCGGATTTAGATGTATAGAGCCACATTGACTCTACCTTTCTAGGCTTTGCATGAGAGCCAATGAATCTTTGGCTCAGTCTTGCTATGGAGTAAGGCATCTTGCGATCGCGATCGGTAGTACAAACTGCCACAAATGGGAAAGCATTATGAACAATGGCTACACTCCAAATAGCAAAATGTGCACACCAATTACAATCCATTTGTAGTACAAACCTGACATGTCTTGTGCTATCCACTCTAAGAAAAAAATGCACTGAAAACCCGAGCACGGCATTTTTTCGCAAATAGTTTGAGAGAGAGTGAAAGGCATCATGACTTTGGGAGGGAGAGGGAGAGGAAGAGAGAGAGAGAGAAGGAGAAATTATCATCGCTACCGCCATCCGTACACGAAGAAAAGTAAGAAGTGCACAAGGGAGAAAGAGGGGACATCGTGAAAATGAGACGAAGAATCTATCCTCAGGCCTTTGGAGTAGGCACATTGCCTCCTCTTGGTTTGTTCTTGTGCTTTCTTCTTTTCTTTTTTTTTGTTTTTCTTGAGAATGAGATGCATTGAGGGAGAAAGAGAGGAAAGGAGAGAGGGAGAAAAATAAAGGAAAAGAAGAGAGAAAGAGAGAGAGAAAAAAGATAAAAGATAACAAAGAAAAAGATAAAGAGAAAGAGAAAGGGAGGGAGAGAAGAGAATGAGTAAGAAAACAACGAGGGGATGGAGAGAAACAAAGAGAAAGATAGAAAGAAAGAGAGGGAGGAGAGAACACAAAACAGAGAGTGAATGGATGGGTGGATAAAAGAATGAAGTAAAGAGAAGGAGTGGAAAGAAAAGAGAGTTAAAAAAGAAAGAGAAGGGGAGAAAAAGAGACGAAAAGAGGGAGAGAAAGAGAGATAGAGAAAACAACAAATAGAGAGAGAGAAAGAGAGAGAAAAACAGAAACAATGAGAGAATTATAGAGAACAAAATGATAGAAAGAGATTGGAAGAGGGGGAAGAGAGGCACTAAGAGGAGTGGCAAGAGAGAGTCTTTCGTTGTCATATTTTATGAGTTTTTTATTTTTTATGTTTGATTTTGATTTTAGCGAGATGCATTGAGTGTGAATGAAGAGGAAATGAGAGAAAGACATAGAGAAAAGAAGGGAGGGAAAGGAAAAGAGACAAGAAGTGAGAGTGGGGAGGAAAGATGGGGGGATAAAGAAACATTTATAGAAATAGAGGGGGAGAGAGAAGGAAAGACGGATGAAGGGAGGCAAAAAAAAAGAGAAAGAGAACAAAAACCTGTTGTTTATCGTAATGTAGATAAAATGGAAAATGATAATGGTCGCGATGTCCAAGATAGCAAGGCATATCTTAATTAGTGTGTCCCATGTCCTTGCTCTCAATGCAAGCTAGCAATCAGACGAAAGTGTCACTTGTCTATAGAGCATGTACAATGCTTCGGCGAGTTCCAATCAAAGATCACTGATTAGGCGATCTCGAAAATGGTAAGAAAAATGTGTATCAATCATGCTTTACATTCGCAAACTAATTGAATATCATATACAAAAAACATTAGACATGCCTGTAAAATTTATACAAGGAGGTGGCACCTCATCCCGAGGAGGAATGCACCTATTGTAGCAAGATAGAAGAGTTCATGGGCATACGATGGATAGAGTGCCTAAGCCAATCCACCACTTGGAAGGCATGACTTAGTATACATCCTCGATACCAGAGGAGATAGTCAGCCTTTCAAACCTTCCTCCAATCTTGGAGCCTAAGATGGAGGCAATGATTGATGCATTGATGCCCATGGATGCCGAGTCATCTAATACACTAAGAGAGAAAGTTTCCATACCATTATATGATGGGTGCTGAGCATCTCACCTGAAGACGCTTCTTGCACTTCTAAGTATGCAAGAAAAATACAGATGGAGCAATGTGAGTGTGACCAAGTTGTTTAGGTACATCCTACGTATGCTCTATTGATCTTGTTTTATAATTTTTTTCCAGGTTGCTAAAGTATCGTATATTACCACTTGGAAATACCATGCCTAAGTCTTGTGATGATGCGCAACATGTTTTACAAAAGTTTGAAATGGACTACAATATCATCCATGCATGTATCAATGATTGCGTGTTGTTTCAAGGAGACTACGGAACTATAGAGACAGGTCCAAAGTGTGGTGCTCACAGGTATCGACAAGACTTGCAACGGAAAACCATCCCTCGGAAGGTTCTTAGACACTTTCCACTTGCATCACGTATATGTCACATGTTTTGTACATGGGGCATGGTGAGCTTGACAATGTGGCATGCGTAGAATAGATCCACAGATGGAGGCCAATGAATATCAGCGGATTTAGATGTATAGAGCCACATTGACTCTACCTTTCTAGGCTTTACATGAGAGCAAATGAATCTTTGGCTCAGTCTTGCTATGGAGTAAGGCATCTTGCGATCGCGATCGGTAGTACAAACTGCCACAAATGAGAAAGCATTACGAACAATGGCTACACTCCAAATAGCAAAATGCGCACACCAATTACAATCCATTCGTAGTACAAACCTGACATATCTTGTGCTATCCACTCTAAGAAAAAAATGCACTGAAAACCCAAGCACGGCATTTTTTCGCAAATAGTTTGAGAGAGAGTGAAAGGCATCATGACTTTGGGAGGGAGAGGGAGAGGAAGAGAGAGAGAGAGAAGGAGAAATTATCATCGCTACCGCAATCCGTACACGAAGAAAAGTAAGAAGTGCACAAGGGAGAAAGAGGGGACATCGTGAAAATGAGACGAAGAATCTATCCTCAGGCCTTTGGAGTAGGCACATTGCCTCCTCTTGGTTTGTTCTTGTGCTTTCTTCTTTTTTTTTTCTTGAGAATGAGATGCATTGAGGGAGAAAGAGAGGAAAGGAGAGAGGGAGAAAAATGAAGGAAATGGAAGAGAGAAAGAGAGAGAGAAAAAAGATAAAAGATAACAAAGAAAAAGATAAAGTGAAAGAGAAAGGGAGGGAGAGAAGAGAATGAGTTAGAAAACAACGAGGGGATGGAGAGAAACAAAGAGAAAGATAAAAAGAAAGAGAGGGAGGAGAGAACACAAAACAGAGAGTGAAGGGATGGGTGGATAAAAGAATGAAGTAAAGAGAAGGAGTGGAAAGAAAAGAGAGTTAAAAAAGAAAGAGAAGGGGAGAAAAAGAGTTAAAAAGAGGGAGAGAAAGAGAGATAGAGAAAACAACAAATAGAGAGAGAGAAAGAGAGAGAAAAATAGAAACAATGAGAGAATTATAGAGAACAAAATGATAGAAAGAGATTGGAAGAGGGGGAAGAGAGGCACGAAGAGGAGTGGCAAGAGAGTGTCTTTCGTTGTCATATTTTATGAGTTTTTTATTTTTTATGTTTGATTTTGATTTTAGTGAGATGCATTGAGTGTGAATGAAGAGGAAATGAGAGAAAGACATAGAGAAAATAAGGGAGGGAAAGGAAAAGAGACAAGAAGTGAGAGTGGGGAGGAAAGATGGGGGGATAAAGAAACATTTATAGAAATAGAGGGGGAGAGAGAAGGAAAGACGGATGAAGGGAGGCAAAAAAAAAGAGAAAGAGAACAAAAACCTGTTGTTTATCGTAATGTAGATAAAATGGAAAATGATAATGGTCGCGATGTCCAAGATAGCAAGGCATATCTTAATTAGTGTATCCCATGTCCTTGCTCTCAATGCAAGCTAGCAATCAGACGAAAGTGTCACTTGTCTATAGAGCATGTACAATGCTTCGACGAGTTCCAATCAAAGATCACTGATTAGGCGATCTCGAAAATGGTAAGAAAAATGTGTATCAATCATGCTTTACATTCGCAAACTAATTGAATATCATATACAAAAAACATTATACATGCCTGTAAATTTTATACAAGGAGGTGGCACCTCATCCCGAGGAGGAATGCACCTATTGTAGCAAGTTAGAAGAGTTCATGGGCATACGATGGATAGAGTGCCTAAGCCAATACACCACTTGGAAGGCATGACTTAGTATACATCCTCGATACCAGAGGAGACAGTCAGCCTTTCAAACCTTCCTCCAATGTTGGAGCCTAAGATGGAGGCAATGATTGATGCATTGATGCCCATGGATGCCGAGTCATCTAATCCACTAAGAGAGAAAGTTTCCATACCATTATATGATGGGTGCTGAGCATCTCACCTGAAGACGCTTCTTGCACTTCTAAGTATGCAAGAAAAATACAGATGGAGCAATGTGAGTGTGACCAAGTTGTTCAGGTACATCCTACGTATGCTCTATTGATCTTGTTTTATAATTTTTTTCTAGGTTGCTAAAGTATCATATATTACCACTTGGAAATACCATGCCTACGTCTTGGGATGATGCGCAACATGTTTTACAAAAGCTTGAAATGGACTACAATATCATCCCTGCATGTGTCAATGATTGGGTGTTGTTTCAAGGAGACTATGGAACTATGGAGACAGGTCCAAAGTGTGGTGCTCACAGGTATCGACAAGACTTGCAAGGGAAAACCATCCCTCAGAAGGTTCTTAGACACTTTCCACTTGCATCACGTATATGTCACATGTTTTGTACATGGGGCATGGTGAGCTTGACAATGTGGCATGCGTAGAATAGATCCACAGATGGAGGCCAATGAATATCAGCGGATTTAGATGCATAGAGCCACATTGACTCTACCTTTCTAGGCTTTGCATGAGAGCCAATGAATCTTTGGCTCAGTCTTGCTATGGAGTAAGGCATCTTGCGATCGCGATCGGTAGTACAAACTGCCACAAATGAGAAAGCATTATGAACAATGGCTACACTCCAAATAGCAAAATGCGCACACCAATTACAATCCATTCGTAGTACAAACCTGACATATCTTGTGCTATCCACTCTAAGAAAAAAATGCACTGAAAACCTGAGCACGGCACTTTTTCGCAAATAGTTTGAGAGAGAGTGAAAGGCATCATGACTTTGGGAGGGAGAGGGAGAGGAAGAGAGAGAGAGAGAAGCAGAAATTATCATCGCTACCGCCATCCGTACACGAAGAAAAGTAAGAAGTGCACAAGGGAGAAAGAGGGGACATCGTGAAAATGAGACGAAGAATCTATCCTCAGGCCTTTGGAGTAGGCACATTGCCTCCTCTTGGTTTGTTCTTGTGCTTTCTTCTTTTCTTTTTTTTTGTTTTTCTTG
This sequence comes from Lygodium microphyllum, assembly GCF_053477565.2. Classification (NCBI taxonomy): domain Eukaryota; kingdom Viridiplantae; phylum Streptophyta; class Polypodiopsida; order Schizaeales; family Lygodiaceae; genus Lygodium; species Lygodium microphyllum. The sequence continues at coordinate 10,094,735 of NW_028229514.1, forward strand.
AGAATGAGATGCATTGAGGGAGAAAGAGAGGAAAGGAGAGAGGGAGAAAAATGAAGGAAAAGAAAGAGAGAAAGAGAGAGAGAAAAAAGATAAAAGATAACAAAGAAAAAGATAAAGTGAAAGAGAAAGGGAGGGAGAGAAGAGAATGAGTAAGAAAACAACGAGGGGATGGAGAGAAACAAAGAGAAAGATAGAAAGAAAGAGAGGGATGAGAGAACACAAAACAGAGAGTGAAGGGATGGGTGGATAAAAGAATGAAGTAAAGAGAAGGAGTGGAAAGAAAAGAGAGCTAAAAAAGAAAGAGAAGGGGAGAAAAAGAGACAAAAAGAGGGAGAGAAAGAGAGATAGAGAAAACAACAAACACAGAGAGAGAAAGAGAGAGAAAAACAAAAACAATGATAGAATTATAGAGAACAAAATGTTAGAAAGAGATTGGAAGAGAGGGAAGAGAGGCACGAAGAGGAGTGGCAAGAGAGAGACTTTCGTTGTCATATTTTATGAGTTTTTTATTTTTTATGTTTGATTTTGATTTTGGCGAGATGCATTGAGTGTGAATGAAGAGGAAATGAGAGAAAGACATAGAGAAAAGAAGGGAGGGAAAGGAAAAGAGACAAGAAGTGAGAGTGGGGAGGAAAGATGGGGGGATAAAGAAACATTTATAGAAATAGAGGGGGAGAGAGAAGGAAAGACAGATGAAGGGAGGCAAAAAAAAAAGAGAAAGAGAACAAAAACCTGTTGTTTATCGTAATGTAGATAAAATGGAAAATGATAATGGTCACGATGTCCAAGATAGCAAGGCATATCTTAATCAGTGTATCCCATGTCCTTGCTCTCAATGCAAGCTAGCAATCAGACGAAAGTGTCACTTGTCTATAGAGCATGTACAATGCTTCGGCGAGTTCCAATCAAAGATCACTGATTAGGCGATCTCGAAAATGGTAAGAAAAATGTGTATCAATCATGCTTTACATTCGCAAACTAATTGAATATCATATACAAAAAACATTAGACATGCCTGTAAAATTTATACAAGGAGGTGGCACCTCATCCCGAGGAGGAATGCACCTATTGTAGCAAGTTAGAAGAGTTCATGGGCATACGATGGATAGAGTGCCTAAGCCAATCCACCACTTGGAAGGCATGACTTAGTATGCATCCTCGATACCAGAGGAGACAGTCAGCCTTTCAAACCTTCCTCCAATGTTGGAGCCTAAGATGGAGGCAATGATTGATGCATTGATGCCCATGGATGCCGAGTCATCTAATCCACTAAGAGAGAAAGTTTCCATACCATTATATGATGGGTGATGAGCATCTCACCTGAAGACGCTTCTTGCACTTCTAAGTATGCAAAAAAAATACAGATGGAGCAATGTGAGTGTGACCAAGTTGTTCAGGTACATCGTACGTATGCTCTATTGATCTTGTTTTATAATTTTTTTCCAGGTTGCTAAAGTATCATATATTACCACTTGGAAATACCCTGCCTAAGTCTTGTGATGATGCGCAACATGTTTTACAAAAGCTTGAAATGGACTACAATATCATCCATGCATGTGTCAATGATTGTGTGTTGTTTCAAGGAGACTATGGAACTATGGAGACAGGTCCAAAGTGTGGTGCTCACAGGTATCGACAAGACTTGCAAGGGAAAACCATCCCTCAGAAGGTTCTTAGACACTTTCCACTTGCATCACGTATATGTCACATGTTTTGTACATGGGGCATGGTGAGCTTGACAATGTGGCATGCATAGAATAGATCCACAGATGGAGGCCAATGAATATCAGCGGATTTAGATGTATAGAGCCACATTGACTCTACCTTTCTAGGCTTTGCATGAGAGCCAATGAATCTTTGGCTCAGTCTTGCTATGGAGTAAGGCATCTTGCGATCGCGATCGGTAGTACAAACTGCCACAAATGAGAAAGCATTATGAACAATGGCTACACTCCAAATAGCAAAATGCGCACACCAATTACAATCCATTCGTAGTACAAACCTGACGTATCTTGTGCTATCCACTCTAAGAAAAAAATGCACTGAAAACCCGAGCACGGCACTTTTTCGCAAATAGTTTGAGAGAGAGTGAAAGGCATCATGACTTTGGGAGGGAGAGGGAGAGGAAGAGAGAGAGAGAGAAGCAGAAATTATCATCGCTACCGCCATCCGTACACGAAGAAAAGTAAGAAGTGCACAAGGGAGAAAGAGGGGACATCGTGAAAATGAGACGAAGAATCTATCCTCAGGCCTTTGGAGTAGGCACATTGCCTCCTCTTGGTTTGTTCTTGTGCTTTCTTCTTTTCTTTTTTTTTGTTTTTCTTGAGAATGAGATGCATTGAGGGAGAAAGAGAGGAAAGGAGAGAGGGAGAAAAATGAAGGAAAAGAAAGAGAGAAAGAGAGAGAGAAAAAAGATAAAAGATAACAAAGAAAAAGATAAAGTGAAAGAGAAAGGGAGGGAGAGAAGAGAATGAGTAAGAAAACAACGAGGGGATGGAGAGAAACAAAGAGAAAGATAGAAAGAAAGAGAGGGAGGAGAGAACACAAAACCGAGAGTGAAGGGATGGGTGGATAAAAGAATGAAGTAAAGAGAAGGAGTGGAAAGAAAAGAGAGCTAAAGAAGAAAGAGAAGGGGAGAAAAAGAGACAAAAAGAGGGACAGAAAGAGAGATAGAGAAAACAACAAACAGAGAGAGAGAAAGAGAGAGAAAAACAAAAACAATGAGAGAATTATAGAGAACAAAATGTTAGAAAGAGATTGGAAGAGGGGGAAGAGAGGCACGAAGAGGAGTGGCAAGAGAGAGACTTTCGTTGTCATATTTTATGAGTTTTTTATTTTTTATGTTTGATTTTGATTTTGGCGAGATGCATTGAGTGTGAATGAAGAGGAAATGAGAGAAAGACATAGAGAAAAGAAGGGAGGGAAAGGAAAAGAGACAAGAAGTGAGAGTGGGGAGGAAAGATGGGGGGATAAAGAAACATTTATAGAAATAGAGGGGGAGAGAGAAGGAAAGACAGATGAAGGGAGGCAAAAAAAAAGAGAAAGAGAACAAAAACCTGTTGTTTATCGTAATGTAGATAAAATGGAAAATGATAATGGTCGCGATGTCCAAGATAGCAAGGCATATCTTAATCAGTGTATCCCATGTCCTTGCTCTCAATGCAAGCTAGCAATCAGACGAAAGTGTCACTTGTCTATAGAGCATGTACAGTGCTTCGGCGAGTTCCAATCAAAGATCACTGATTAGGCGATCTCGAAAATGGTAAGAAAAATGTGTATTAATCATGCTTTACATTCGCAAACTAATTGAATATCATATACAAAAAACATTAGACATGCCTGTAAAATTTATACAAGGAGGTGGCACCTCATCCCGAGGAGGAATGCACCTATTGTAGCAAGTTAGAAGAGTTCATGGGCATACGATGGATAGAGTGCCTAAGCCAATCCACCACTTGGAAGGCATGACTTAGTATGCATCCTCGATACCAGAGGAGACAGTCAGCCTTTCAAACCTTCCTCCAATGTTGGAGCCTAAGATGGAGGCAATGATTGATGCATTGATGCCCATGGATGCCGAGTCATCTAATCCACTAAGAGAGAAAGTTTCCATACCATTATATGATGGGTGATGAGCATCTCACCTGAAGACGCTTCTTGCACTTCTAAGTATGCAAAAAAAATACAGATGGAGCAATGTGAGTGTGACCAAGTTGTTCAGGTACATCGTACGTATGCTCTATTGATCTTGTTTTATAATTTTTTTCCAGGTTGCTAAAGTATCATATATCACCACTTGGAAATACCATGCCTAAGTCTTGTGATGATGCGCAACATGTTTTACAAAAGCTTGAAATAGACTACAATATCATCCATGCATGTGTCAATGATTGCGTGTTGTTTCAAGGAGACTATGGAACTATGGAGACAGGTCCAAAGTGTGCTGCTCACAGGTATCGACAAGACTTGCAAGGGAAAACCATCCCTCAGAAGGTTCTTAGACACTTTCCACTTGCATCACGTATATGTCACATGTTTTGTACATGGGGCATGGTGAGCTTGACAATGTGGCATGCGTAGAATAGATCCACAGATGGAGGCCAATGAATATCAGCGGATTTAGATGTATAGAGCCACATTGACTCTACCTTTCTAGGCTTTGCATGAGAGCCAATGAATCTTTGGCTCAGTCTTGCTATGGAGTAAGGCATCTTGCGATCGCGATCGGTAGTACAAACTGCCACAAATGAGAAAGCATTATGAACAATGGCTACACTCCAAATAGCAAAATGCGCACACCAATTACAATCCATTCGTAGTACAAACCTGACGTATCTTGTGCTATCCACTCTAAGAAAAAAATGCACTGAAAACCCGAGCGCGGCACTTTTTCGCAAATAGTTTGAGAGAGAGTGAAAGGCATCATGACTTTGGGAGGGAGAGGGAGAGGAAGAGAGAGAGAGAGAAGCAGAAATTATCATCGCTACCGCCATCCGTACACGAAGAAAAGTAAGAAGTGCACAAGGGAGAAAGAGGGGACATCGTGAAAATGAGACGAAGAATCTATCCTCAGGCCTTTGGAGTAGGCACATTGCCTCCTCTTGGTTTGTTCTTGTGCTTTCTTCTTTTCTTTTTTTTTGTTTTTCTTGAGAATGAGATGCATTGAGGGAGAAAGAGAGGAAAGGAGAGAGGGAGAAAAATGAAGGAAAAGAAAGAGAGAAAGAGAGAGAGAAAAAAGATAAAAGATAACAAAGAAAAAGATAAAGTGAAAGAGAAAGGGAGGGAGAGAAGAGAATGAGTAAGAAAACAACGAGGGGATGGAGAGAAACAAAGAGAAAGATAGAAAGAAAGAGAGGGAGGAGAGAACACAAAACAGAGAGTGAAGGGATGGGTGGATAAAAGAATGAAGTAAAGAGAAGGAGTGGAAAGAAAAGAGAGCTAAAAAAGAAAGAGAAGGGGAGAAAAAGAGACAAAAAGAGGGAGAGAAAGAGAGATAGAGAAAACAACAAACACAGAGAGAGAAAGAGAGAGAAAAACAAAAACAATGAGAGAATTATAGAGAACAAAATGTTAGAAAGAGATTGGAAGAGGGGGAAGAGAGGCACGAAGAGGAGTGGCAAGAGAGAGACTTTCGTTGTCATATTTTATGAGTTTTTTATTTTTTATGTTTGATTTTGATTTTGGCGAGATGCATTGAGTGTGAATGAAGAGGAAATGAGAGAAAGACATAGAGAAAAGAAGGGAGGGAAAGGAAAAGAGACAAGAAGTGAGAGTGGGGAGGAAAGATGGGGGGATAAAGAAACATTTATAGAAATAGAGGGGGAGAGAGAAGGAAAGACAGATGAAGGGAGGCAAAAAAAAAGAGAAAGAGAACAAAAACCTGTTGTTTATCGTAATGTAGATAAAATGGAAAATGATAATGGTCGCGATGTCCAAGATAGCAAGGCATATCTTAATCAGTGTATCCCATGTCCTTGCTCTCAATGCAAGCTAGCAATCAGACGAAAGTGTCACTTGTCTATAGAGCATGTACAATGCTTCGGCGAGTTCCAATCAAAGATCACTGATTAGGCGATCTCGAAAATGGTAAGAAAAATGTGTATCAATCATGCTTTACATTCGCAAACTAATTGAATATCATATACAAAAAACATTAGACATGCCTGTAAAATTTATACAAGGAGGTGGCACCTCATCCCGAGGAGGAATGCACCTATTGTAGCAAGTTAGAAGAGTTCATGGGCATACGATGGATAGAGTGCCTAAGCCAATCCACCACTTGGAAGGCATGACTTAGTATACATCCTCGATACCAGAGGAGACAGTCAGCCTTTCAAACCTTCCTCCAATGTTGGAGCCTAAGATGGAGGCAATGATTGATGCATTGATGCCCATGGATGCCGAGTCATCTAATCCACTAAGAGAGAAAGTTTCCATACCATTATATGATGGGTGATGAGCATCTCACCTGAAGACGCTTCTTGCACTTCTAAGTATGCAAAAAAAATACAGATGGAGCAATGTGAGTGTGACCAAGTTGTTCAGGTACATCCTACGTATGCTCTATTGATCTTGTTTTATAATTTTTTTCCAGGTTGCTAAAGTATCATATATTACCACTTGGAAATACCATGCCTAAGTCTTGTGATGATGCGCAACATGTTTTACAAAAGCTTGAAATGGACTACAATATCATCCATGCATGTGTCAATGATTGCGTGTTGTTTCAAGGAGACTATGGAACTATGGAGACAGGTCCAAAGTGTGGTGCTCACAGGTATCGACAAGACTTGCAAGGGAAAACCATCCCTCAGAAGGTTCTTAGACACTTTCCACTTGCATCACGTATATGTCACATGTTTTGTACATGGGGCATGGTGAGCTTGACAATGTGGCATGCGTAGAATAGATCCACAGATGGAGGCCAATGAATATCAGCGGATTTAGATGTATAGAGCCACATTGACTCTACCTTTCTAGGCTTTGCATGAGAGCCAATGAATCTTTGGCTCAGTCTTGCTATGGATGGTGGGAACCCATTTGGTCTCCGCTCAACTTCTTACAGTGTATGGCCTATAGTCTTTGTTAACCACGACATGTTACGTATATATATATCATCTCTCACTTGACTTCGGTCTCACCTATATATACTAACTCTACATCAATATGAATCGTTCTTTGGGAGCATGTCTTGTGTAACTCTCTCGTACTCTCTCTCTCTCTCTCAACATGGTATCAAAGCTATAGATGCGTAGCAACAACAAGGAAGATAAGTTGTTTCATTGTTTATACTTGATTGAATACTTTGCATAAGTGATGATTTGATACATGAACTTATTCAAATTAGAAGTATTAGTTAATTTTGTCTTTAAAAACAAAACCAGGTCTAGCTGCGTAGCTCTCGCCGTGCTCTCGAATCTTGTCAAAACCGCTTGTCAATCAGAGTTCTAGATCAAAAGTTATGATAGTTCAGGATTCAAGTCAGCAATTCTGCTCGAATTTGAGATTCTTTATTTAAAACTGTAATTCTAATTACAGTTCGTTAATCCCCAATTATAGTTTGTTAATCGCTCGTCTTCGTTAATGATGTTGATTACGATAAGCAAACATCTTGCTATTTTTAGCCATGTGTTATTATCGTTCACGTTCTTTGCTCGACCGAAATAGCACTTTTCTTATATGCGTCATCTCGTCTTGCACGTTACGCCTCTCTATTACGGGCTTTCTTTTTAGTCACTCAATACTTTTCGTCGTTCTTACGTGCATCTCCCTATTTTGATTGTCATGCGTCTCAACTACACTTGTCTTGATCATGGTTTGCAGATTCTGCGATCTTATCTTATTGTTTTTCTCTCGACATACAGGCATGGCCAATTGCGTAATTGTTAATGGATATCCGTCTGGCCAACATTCGGTTCCCTTCTTCCAAGGACAAGGCTTTCCTGAGTGGAAAGCAAAGATGATGCTAATTCTTGAAGGTGACGAATTATTTGATATTGTTTTGGGCGACCTGTCTTGCCCAGTTCAACCTATTGATGTGATGAATAACAATTATGTGATTACTGATGGTCCATTATTTGAACAATGGAAAATTTATCATACTGATTGGATTCATCATGATAAAGCGGCTCATTGTTATATATTGTCTGCACTTCCTGACTCACTTATGTTGGATGTCTTTCATCTGGAAACCTCTCATGCTGTTTGGGAGTATCTTATCTCAACATTTGAGAAGAAATCGGTCACCGAAATTTTATATCTCCAAACTTGTTTGAAGAATCTTTAATATAAGGTTGGTACTTCTATGCACTCTCATATCAAGGCTTTTAAAGGCATTATCAATCAGCTTGGTGCTGCCGGCGCTCCTGTTGCTAAAAATCAGATTGTTACTCAACTTCTTCATACCATCAAAGATCCTTTATATGACAATATCATCACTATTTTGTCTAACAAGGATGATATCCATTTTGACAAAGCATGTATATCTCTTATTGAATATTCTCAATGTCATGAGCATCATTTGGAAAAATCTGATGCTATTTTGGTCACTCGCGAACAAAGGGATTTTGATGTTGCTTTTGTTGCTCGCAAGCGTCCCGCTTCACGTTTTTAGCAAGGTGGACGCCCTAATCAAGGTAATAAATCTTCTCGTCTTGCTTATCCTAACAAACATTGTTCTTATTGTGATAAGAAAGGCCATGTGGCTTCTGATTGCTGGGCACATCAATATAATGAGGAATACCATCTCTAGAAAATATTCAACTTTAAGCATCTGCTTGAAAACATTCCAATTTGAGTTTTGCATAAGTAAATCAGTCACTTTGACCAACAAAGTAGACATAACAAGTCGTAGGAAATAGTTGCTCCAATTTGTAGGAACTCCGAAGAAGCGCATTTGACTTTCAAAATCTTTAAGATAGGCTGAAACATTCCGGCCATCAAATAATTTACACTCACTTACCATAGCCTCGATTGCTTTGGTTGCACCATGGGTATGCTCTTGTTCTTGATGCAAAATTCATTGTTGATCCAATTATTGCTGATGTAACGGTTATTGCTACTGCATAGATAATTGCATCTGTTGATTCTACACTCGGGGGGTTCACTATATATATATTCTCTATATAACGTACGTTCATGGCCTATTTATAAATATCCTAATTTGTGAATTTTTCTTGAATAAAACGCAACCCTTTTCTATTCAGTCTGTAAGTAACCCCTTTATATGACACCCTTCTGTATGTTTAAAAAATGCTATTTTAAAAACCCCTTATTTTGAACTCACGTTATATATACATATATTCATGAGTGACCCCCCCTCCTCCCCCGAGATTCTGCATCATAATGGCTCAAGAAAGAGTTTGCAATAAATTCTTCATCTCATTAGTCAAAAATGAAGAAGAATTTGATAATAAAGTGGGTGGAGTATTTGAAGAGTCTCCCATCTCGATAATCAGAGGCAACGGTTTCACGTCGGGTTCACCATATGTCGCATAGAATAAAACGTGTGGGGTTTCGTGAATATCACTCATCACAGGGATGCTTTCCGAGATGGAAGCAAAAAGTTCTAAGTACATCTCCAAGTAAATCAAGAATCAAGATTAAGGCGAGTGAGAAAGTAAGCTACTTGTTTATTGGTATGATTGAGGTACATGTGTTAAGACGTGGTTAAGGAAAGGGTTTGTGGAGATGACCCTCATAGCGTATAAGTTCAAGAAGTGTACAAACATAATTGGAATTTCCCTTGAGAAGTATTTTAGGAGATTGATGATTCCTTCCTAGATTGCTTGTGGCTCAAAACAATGATGAATTCATTGATGGTAGATCAAGTCTCGTTTCTAAGAGGTAAGTAGAAACTCATAAGCAAGTCTTCTCATTTGTTGGTAAAGTGATATATATCTCTTTTGCATGTAGAACTATTGTGCTGGTTTTATTCAGTTCTCCGAAACAATCAAATTTAAGGAAGAGATTCCATACTCCATGGTGTGACTTCTGGTCCAAATTTGGTGATAACACTTCCCACAAAAAGTGTCATTTTTCCTCTCTCTATGTGATGCCTAGATACAAGCAAAGATATTCCGAGTCTTCTCTATCTTGTGGAAAGCTGCCAGTATATACTATTGGAAGTTGACTCTTATTTAACCAAAAAGAAGATCTTACCAAACTTTTTAACCGTCTTCACGTTGAAGGTTGATAGTGTTGCAGGGATAGGATTGAACATGAGGCTTTTGAAAAGGCTTCTAATCAGAGCTGAAGCTTTTGCGAGCTAATCAAGAAAGGCAGGAGAAGTTGAATGTCTCAAAGTGGACACACACAATGTTTTCGCCTGTGTCGATTGAAGGTCCACGTGCATCAAGCTCATGCAAGAAGAAGGTAAAACTTTTTATCTCGCAGGGTCCGAGACCCGCTTTGATGGACTCGCAGTGGTAGATCGGCCATCTTGTATAGTAACATGTGATTACGATACAAATATCGACTTGGTATCTATCACAACCCCAAAATGACATCACCATCGCCATCTCCATGAAGACGCCTCATGTAGCTTGTGTTTCTGGCTCTATGTAGGCGAGTTGCAAAGCCTACAATTGGAAATGAGGGCGAGTTTCTGAGGTTAGCTTGCCCTCACAGGGAAGCGATGTTCTGGTCCGGCCCGCCTTGGTAACGAAGCCAAGCATTACTAGCAGGTGCCAAGGAACCAGTCAATGAAGTGACGAAGCTGCTTGGTAGAATTGGCTTCTTTAAGTTACTGAGGGGGGCACGTAGAATCAGAACTAACATTGATGTCTGGCTTGATTTTGGCCGTCGCTTCATTTGCATGTCTGGCTTGCTCCAGCTTCGTCTCCTCCTTCGTCTGCGATCTGAGTTCGCCGTCTTGGTCATCCTTCGTCACCTTCTTTGTTCTAGCCCCTTCTTCATCTTCGACTTTTTTTTCCTATCATCTTCATTGCTCCTTTTAAACTTATTGGCCGTGCCTCTCATTCCGAATTGGAGTTCATGGCTTGTAAAAGAAACAGTGTGCTTTCTCGTCAGAAAAAGCTTAAGAAAAGCTTTTGGCTTCGAGGAAAAGCTCTTGACGTCAATGATTGCACGCTGCTTCTCATAATGCCGTTCTCTAATGTTGGAGCCCGCTTTTCCTCTGCTATCTTCTTCGTATGCCATCTTACGTGTCAATTCCGGGAAATCCTTTCTAAGTTGATGCTGCCAATTCAAGCTTTGTTTAATTAGAGTCCTTAGTCTTCAAGACTTTAGTCCAAGAAAATACATTTTGTTCCGGTGTAGGGGTTTGGCCTCTATAAGCTTTTTAAGCTCTACAAGCATAATAGTTCTTGTTGTCTTGGTATCCCCGTACTCAGACAACACTTTGGAATACTATTCTCCACACTTGCAAGGCATGGAACTTGTGTGAGGAAGGATCATCTTGTGGTCTTTTGTTGAGACATCATTTGCATAGTCCTCGTCCAACTCCTTCATTATCGATCCAATTTCTTATGATGCAAAGTTCAATGTAGAATCCTTACGTGGCTCAAGTCGTTAGTAAAGAGAAGGTAAAATTAACCTCTCTAGCAACCTCAATGGTCAACTCTTTTAGTAGTCTTCTTGTTGGATTCGTTTTCCTCAAGTCCTGGAGTCTTCAGAACAAAAAACCTTCATGTGGACCAATTTTCCATGAATTGTGCCCTATCAAGAATATGCTTTGGAAAACTTTGTGCCCAATCACTCATACAGTTTGAAAATTAGAATCCATGCTATGCAATCAATCGAGCAATGCTTCCACCAAAAAAAATTGTGAATGCATTGAAGAAATTGTGCCTAGCCTAACTACATGTGCTCATGCATCATGCAAGTGCAAACAAAGAGACACACATAATGGAAAATAAATCCCTAGTGATGCTGACTAATGTGATCAATTTCTTGGCAGAAAACTCCGCCTTCAGATTTGTAGTGGTGGACACACAGCGTCACGACAATGTTTTGCTCCAATGGTACTAAAAGAGGCTTTAAACATGCTGTCATACCATACTTGGATAACATATCCAAGCAATAGAGCCATTGGAATAGCCATATAGCATCATCATGTTTGATCACCTCAATACCAAGAAATTATCTTAGCTCACCCAAATCCTTCATCTTAAACTTCTTCTTCAAGAAGTCCTTAACTTCAACAATCCCATTACTATTGTCATCTTTAATAATCAAGTCATCCACATAAATGACTATGATGACCAAACATGCATCTCCCCTTCTCACATAAAGTGATTGATCAACATCAGAAATATAAAAGCCAATATTGACAAGATACTCTCCAATCTTGTCAGACCATGCTTTAGGTGCTTGCTTCAGCCCATAGAGTGCCTTCTTTGACCTGCACACATATGTGGGATGCTCTAAATTCTCAAAACCTGTTGGCTGCTCCATATACACCTCTTCTTGTAATTCACCATGCAAGAAGGCATTCTTAACATCCATTTACTGCAAACTCCAACCTTTCATTGCTGCCAAGGCAATCATACATCTAACAGTTTCCATCCTAGCAACTGGACTGAATGTCTCTTCATAATCTATGCCAAGGTAATCACACATCTAATAGTTTCCATCCTAGCAATTGGACTGAATGTCTCTTCATAATCTATGCCATATGTTTGAGCATAGCCTTTTGCAACCACCCTAGCAGCATAAACCATCTGCATTATGCTTGACTTTGTAAACCCACTTACAACCAATAGCTTTCTTACTGTTAGGCATCCTAATGAGCATGATTAACAACATTCTCAAAACAAGTGGGTTCAACGTCATCAAGTACCTTCATCATATAAGCATAATGGTGAGCTACATAACCTTCAAAACCCATCTTTTAATAGAGTATTTGGCCTTGCTAGACCTAAGTACCACTGGATTACTCAATGGAGCCTTTACATTACTATGTGCTCTCTGTACACCTAGCGTCCTGACTAAAGGAATACCAAGATCATCATCCAAACTCTTTGAATAACTAGAATCTCCATTAAATCCCAAATGACTAGTAGATGCATCATTACCATCCAATGCTTTCTTCTTTTCTTTGTCTTTATCTACAACACTTATAGATCCACCTGAAGATGTGGGGTTACTCCTTAGTCTCCCAAACCAAGGGCTAACTATAGGTGTAGTACTAGATGATGTTTCTGGTCCACTAAGACTCTGTGATTCTTGCTTTTCTTTTTGCACATAGCTATTATGATCATTATCATCATCTAATACATCACCAACAAGTGCATACCAATTGCTCACTCATAAAAAATAACATCCATACTCACTCTGAACTCACCTCTGACAAGGTTATAACAACCATGGGGTAAACCTGCAAGTAAATTGTCTCTTTATCCTATGAGACCTCAAGAAGCCACAAACTCATTAGAGAGGTGCTCTCCCCCTCCATCTGATCTCAAGCACTTAACTTTCAAGCATGGTTCTATTTCAATAGTTGCCTTGAAATATTTGAAGTACTCAAATACATCACTCTTTTCCTTTATGAAATATGCCCATAGCTTCCTTGAATAGACATTAATAAATGTGACAAAGTATTTGCTACCACCAATAGATGCATTCTGTGTAGGGCCCCAATCATCTGTATGCACTACATCAAGTATATTTCTACTCACTGCTCAGTCATGCGAAAAGGATTGTCTTGCCTACTTACCAAACTAATATGCTTCACACACTTTATGAAATTCTGCAACTCTAAAAGAAGGCGACCCTCTAACCAATTCTTTCGACTACATTATTTTCAGCCTTTGCACATTTGCACATCCAATATTTTTATGCTATATTTCAATGTTTGAAACCGCTCCTTTTCCTTTAGCATACATAATAGCATCCATTTCAAGAATTTCAGTATCTAAAGTGAACATGTGGACAGCTCTACTTCCTTTTGCGGCCAACCTACACTTATCATTAAAGCCTTCTACAAAACAACCTTTCGCATTGAGTTGAACCTGCAACCCTTTCTCTACCATTTGGCCAACAGACACTAGATTCTTTGTGATTGATGTCACATGTAATATATCTGTCAGACTCTTTATCTCGCCGTCATGCAAGAACAAGGGAACCTTTCCAATGTGTGAAATTGGGTGGCATGAATCATCACCCATCTGCACATAACCTAGATTTTGTAAGTCCTACATTTCTCCAAACCATTCAACATGACTCTTCATATGATTAGATGCATATGAATTGACATACCATATATCATCATGTGTCCTATTTTCTGGTAACAACATTCATCATATGCTGCATAATAAACAAATGCTAGTTTTTGTCTTCATTCTATCATAAAGATAATGCATATTTTCCTTGCTGCAATTTATTACTGTAGATATCATCCTTATTAGCATAAAAATGGGCTACAATATGACTTGTTTTGCCACAATAATGGCAAACAATAGCATAATTTTCAGAACTTCTGTTCAGCCATCTACCTTTTTCTCTAGAGCTCCCTCTATCTCTAAAGTCTCCATGGCCTCCTAACACCTACATTTCACCAAATTACTGATTTAACCTATTTTATTTGTTATCACTGGTGCGCAGATCGGTCACAGTATGCTCACGTAGTGAATCCCGGAAGGTCCCCAAGAACAATGAACTCTACCTTTTTGCACAAATTACAATGTAAAAAGCATGAACGACAAGAGCAAGAGACCAATTGGGTTCAATCTCCCCCCATGCCTTGTGTGAGCGCTTCACAAAGCATGTATTTTATGTATATTTCCATCTTCATGCTCAATAATAGCCCAATTTACAAAAATATGACAAGCTTTTAGCTTTTGAGTTTGCTTTTACAAAAATAGGAAATAAAGCTAATGGACGGTGCCCATAGAGTCTGGCACGCCCAATCTCAATATCCAAATAGAAATAAGATATCCGTGTGCATAGGGCCATACAAATTAATAATAAATAATCGATGCCTCAATAGACATGACAAAATATAGGCGTGGCGCCTATCAAAATATAATCCATAGGTCGAATACTCGCTAGACTCCAATGCTTTCCTCCGCCACTGCTGCTATCTCTATAAATCAACTGAAGCATTCACAATCGTTAGTAAAATAATACAATTAAACCGACAAAAGTGAATACCTAGCAGTCTTCAGCTACATAAATAAATCAACTGGTTAGAAATAAATCCTAACCTTAATTTATTACGAGTGCGCACTCTAAACTCATAAACGTTTATTAATTTAATATGTATTCTGCGGAATCACCCTCTATGGAATCACCCATGTACGCACTAAATTAATGAAACGCCCGAAAAGGACAGGCGTCCCCATCAACTTCTCGCACAAAGAATCCACTTTGTGTATGAGCCCCGGTCATCAAAGTTTACGGAATCCACCGTAAAACCTCACGGAATCCATCGTGGAATATGCCTCATGGCATCATACCCCCGGGGTGGGATAGCAATTGACCTCAATTGCTATTAGCTCAATGTGGAGCTAACAGAGTGGGGAAAGCATTTAATTCTCTAGCGTACATCCATTGTGCTTCCTCTACAGGATGGTTCTTAAATTTAACTAGATATCTAGAATACCTTCAGCCAGTAGTGGTCATAAAGTCAGTGTCTATGATAGCTTTTGGTTCAAGTATTTTAGTCTCTTCCTCTAATAAAGGTGGGTTTTCATAAATAGGGTGGACAGGTAATTGGCCTCTAAATGGTCTCAATAAACTAATGTGAAATGTGTTGTGAATTTTCCAATGAGATGGTAATTCTAACTTGAATGCATTATCATTAATTTTATGAATGATTCTAAATGGTCCATAGAATCTAGGAGCTAGTTTGACAACTGGATGTCTATCTACACTTTGCAGTCTATGTTTTTCTATTCTTAGCCAAACATAATCATCAACTTTGAAATTCATGGCTTGTCTTTTCTTGTTGGCTTGTTTGGTATATGATTGCTGGGCTTTAGCAATCATATCCTTAACCTCATAAAAAATACTGTTATGTATACTAGCAATATCATCAGCACTCTGAATTCTATTAGACAAAGATGCAACAGGTGTAGATAATCTATATCCATAAATGACTTCAAACGGTGCTTTCTTTGTAGATGTGTGCGATGTATTGTTATATGCAAACTGTAATAAATGCAAATGAGTGTCCCATGTCTGAGGTTTAGAGATAGTATATGCATGTAAAAGATCTAGAATGGTGCTATTTGTGGCTTCTGTTTGTCCATTGATTTCTGGATGAAATGCAGATGAGAAATCAATCTTTGTGCCTAGATTAGCAAACAGTGTAATCCAAAAATTGTTACAAAATCTAGAATCACGATCTGAAATGATAACTTTTGGCAATCCATGGTTAGTAAAAACAGTTTTCAAAAATAACTGTGCTACTTGTGATGCTATTAAAGTTTTCTTACATGGAATGAAATATGCTTGTTTACTAAATCTATCTACAACTGTCCAAATCATATCATGGTTAGATTTAGTATTTGGTAAACCAGTAATGAAATCCATAGAAATTTGTTCCCAAGGTTTAGATGGAATAGACAAAGGCATAAGTAATCCATACTATTTACCATGATGTCTCTTAACTCTTTGACAAATCAAACATTCAGAAACGAAGTTAGATACATCTGCATCCATATGCGGCCAATAAAAATCTTCAGTTAACATACGTAATGTAGATATGATACCTCTATGACCTTGATATGGGGGACAATGAATTTCATTCAAAACAAAAGATCGGAATGGAATAGTAACACACAGTCTCTTTTCATAAAACATAGATCCATCATTATATGACAATGAATCAACAGGAATGAAATTATTTTGAACTAATTTATTCCAATCAGAATGAAAAGTAATATCCTAGTGATATGTATCTTTTATAGCAATCAAAGAATCAAAAGATATGACATAAATATTATGAATGGCAAGTCTTCTACTCAATGCATCAGCCACTACATTTTCTTTTCCAGGTTGGTATTGAATGATAGGATGAAAACTTCGAATGAAGGAAGCCCATTTGATATGACGGTCTGAGATTTGGGGTTGGCTGAGTAAATGTCTAATACTTTGCTGATCGGTCTTTATCATAAATTCTGAACCTATTAAGTAGTGTTTCCACTGTCTTAATGCTTGTACAACTGCTAATAGTTCTTTGTCATATGTGGAATATTTCAGCTCAGAGGGTTTCAGCTTACAACTAGAATATGCTATAGGATGATTGTCTTGCATTAGTACGGCTCCTATTCCTGATCCGCTAGCATCGGTCACTACTAGAAAGAATGGTCTATTAAAGTCAGGCAACTGTAGAACAGGGGCATTGGTTAATGCATGTTTCAGTAAGTCAAAGGATTTCTGTTGATTTTCAGTCCATTGATAAACAATTCCTTTCTTGAGAAGTTTGGTTAATGGTAAAGCAAGTAATGAAAAATTACGTACAAACTTCCTATAGAAACTAGCAAGACCAAGGAATGAGCGTAACTCATGCACATTTTTAGGAATAGGCCAATTCAATATTGCATCAATTTTCTTAGGATCAACTTTAATTCCATCAGATGATACAATATGACCTAAATACTCAATTTCTGTCTTAAAGAATTCACTCTTTTCAGGATTTGCAAACAGTTGATTTTCTTTCAATAACTGAAAAACCAATGACAAATGCTCATAATGTTCTTTCTCATTTTGACTAAACACCAAAATATCATCAAAGAAAACAATTACACAATATTGATATTTCAGAAAGATACGGTTCATCATTCTACTAAAGGTAGCAGGTGCATTAGTCAATCCAAATGGCATGACCAAAAATTCGTAATGACCAAACTGTGTTCTGAATGCAGTCTTGAATATGTCAGACTTATCTAGCCTCACCTGATGATAACCAGACTTAAGGTCAATTTTACTAAATATAGAAGATCCTTGCAGTTTGTCCATAAGGTCATCAACTCTAGGGATGGGATACCTATTCTTTACAGTGATCTTATTTAAAGCTTGGTAGTCAATACACATACGATAGGTATTATTCTTTTTCTTGACTAACAATACAGGTGCACCGAATGGAGAACTGCTAGGTCGAATCAAACCTCTATTTAGTAATTCATCAACTTGACTCTGGATTTCTTTTTGCTCTATTTGGTTGTGCCTATATGGTGCTTTGCAAGGTGGTTGTGTGCCAGGAATCAAATCTATCTTATGGTCTTCTGGACGTGAAGGAGGTAAACCTGGTGGTAGGTCTTCTGCAAAACAGTCCTTAAAATATGCAAGAAATTCCTTATGTCTAGGGTGCATATGATTTTCCTTTACTTGCAATTCATTCACCCAAATGAGATATGATTTACTACTCTTGCGTAATGCACGTTTTGCTTGAGTATGCGAAAGTAGTGGAAAAACATTAGATGCATGCATACCATATAATGTAATAGATTTTCCTTGAAAATTAATATTCATTGTGTGTGTGGAATAATCTATATCTGGGTTATGCTAGTGTCGCCAAGGCATTCCTAAAATAATGTCACTCAACTGTAATGGAACAACTAAGAAATTTCTTCTTTCAGTGTATTGGCCAATTTGAATCTCTAAATCTTGCACTTCCTGTGTAGTAATAGGCTCACGATCCCGTTGTTGAAGTAGACCCCATTGCTTGATAGCCTTCTCATGAAATTGCGGTGGAAGGAAATTTTGCATGAACTTCTTCTTGAAATCTTCCCAAGTAGCAGGACATTCTATGCTCTTGCGTACTACAGTCCACCAAAGTGATGCTCTGTCTACCAAATGATTAGTAACACACTTGATTTTATCTTTTTCTGGATAAGTTTCCTCATGGAAATAGTCATCAAACTAACTAATAAACACTAGAACAGTCTTTCCTTCTCGTATGCCATTGAAAGTATGAAATTTGAAACTTCGTTTACTTATCTTTGATTCCTTGCGAATGGTTTAAGCTTTAAGAGTGGCGTCGATGGTACATCGAATCAAATCTTCAACTTGAGGTTCTTCTTTGTCGGTAGACGCTCTTTGTAATTTTGCCAATTGTGCTTGCAATGCTTGCCTAGCCCTTCGTTCTTCTTCCAATTGCATCATGATTAAGTCCAGCTTTTGCTCCATCGTAGGCTCAGGTAGGTCGTCTTCAGCCATAGGATCATCCATATGTGGTTCCGTCATCCTGTAAAACTCAAAAGACCTTTCTCACTCAAAATCAGTTTAGCGGGATGAGCATAGCTCAAATTCGGGGTTACAAGGCTTATGTGTTTTTGGGTATTTCTTTCTCAATCTTCAGAAAATATGTGATATTTCCTTCTTCATATGCTGAAAATGCTTCAGCAAACCTGCGTATGGGTAGAATACCTTCCAACGAACAACTTTGCAGTTCGGAGTTTCTGCACAGGAACAGCCCTTCTAGGAGTTTTGAGCACAAGTCAGTTCTGACTCCAGTTGACTGGTCTGACTTGCAGAGTTGCAGACTTATCTGACTTGCAGAGTTGCAGACTTGCAGAACTTGGCCGACTTAGTGAACTTGTAGGACTTGATCACAATTGACTTGCAGAACTTGATTTCTAGAGTGCAGGACCTAGAGTTGCTGACTTGCAGAGTTGAGAGGTAACTTGTCTGACTTCTTGAAGCTTAATGATTTAAGCTTGGTAGCTTTAGCTTATGGGGGGGGGGGGGGGGGGGGGCTTAATCTTCAAAAAAAACAGTGCAGTCATGGGGGGGGGAGGGGCTGTTTTTTCTGCCACGCGGAAAAATCGAACCTCCTCCGAGATGAAACGATTGAGTTTGTGAAGCTATTAAGCTTCTAATCCAAGCTTATTGATTAGTACTCTTAAGCTTTGAAGCTTGATGAAAAGAAATTACTCTGTATATCCACGACTTCTTGATGGAGATGAGGGAGTGGTTCTCCGCCTGTACAGCCTGGTCCTTCGCGATCTGATGATAGAAATAGGGGTTCTTGATCGCCAGAAGTCTGCCTGTATTGACGGTTCACGACGAGATTGACTGTAGAGCCCGATCGTTCCAGGAGCTCCGCCTTCGCACAAGATGGGTAGCGATTGGAAGCTCTTGATCTCAGCTCCGCTCTGATACCACTGGTGCGCAGATCGGTCGCAGTATGCTCACCTAGTGAATCCCGGAAGGTCCCCAAGAACAATGAACTCTACCTTTTTGCACAAATTACAATGTAAAAAGCATGAACGACAAGAGCAAGAGACCAATTGGGTTCAATCTTCCCCCGTGCCTTGTGTGAGCGCTTCACAAAGCATGTATTTTATGTATATTTCCATCTTCATGCTCAATAATAGCCCAATTTACAAAAATATGACAAGCTTTTAGCTTTTGAGTTTGCTTTTACAAAAATAGGAAATAAAGCTAATGGACGGTTCCCATAGAGTCTAGCACACCCAATCTCAAATGCGCATAGGCGCATATAAAATAATAATAAATAATCGATGCCTCAATAGACATGACAAAATATAGGCATGGCGCCTATCAAAATATAATCCATAGGTCGAATACTCGCTAGACTCCAATGCTTTCCTCCGCCACTGCTGCTATCTCTACACATCAACTGAAGCATTCACAATCGTTAGTAAAATAATACAATTAAACCGACAAAAGTGAATACCTAGCAGTCTTCAGCTACATAAATAAATCAACTGGTTATAAATAAATCCTAACCTTAATTTATTACGAGTACGCACTCTAAACTCATAAACGTTTATTAAAATATGTATTTTGTAGAATCACCCGCTATGGAATCACCCATGTACACACTAAATTAATGAAACGCCGAAAAAGGACAGGTGTCCCCATCAACTTCTCGCACAAAGAATCCACTTTGTGTATGAGCCCCGGTCATCAAAGTTTATGGAATCCACCGTAAAACCTCACGGAATCCATCGTGGCACGGAATCCACCATGGAATATGCCTCCTGGCATCAATCACTAGCATGGTGTCCCATACCACGGCTATTGGAAAAGAGGATCTACCACATCCCATTCCTAAACTTGAGTAGAATGCTTGGACCTGTTAACCATTTCTTTCAGATGAGTCACCCTTCATATTGATCTCTTCGGTAATCATGAGAGAGACCAACTCATCAAAATCTGGAAATGGCTTCCATACATATACAGAAGTGACGAATGATTTCCAAGCCTTCTCATTATTAAGGCCACTCAAAGTGAATGAAACCAAATCAATCGTTATGCATTGCATCAATCCCTACTAAAGCATCTGCAATGCTCCTCACATTCCAAACATACTCATTGATATACATTTTCTCTTTATTCAAGGTATTCAACTCTTGCTTGAGTTGAATCTTTCATACCTTTGTATTTATTGAAAACATGTTCTCAAAAATCATCCAAGATGCATGTGAAGTTTCTACATTCTTGATATATCATGGCATCGTATTATCAATGACTGCAAATAGCCAATACATCACCTTTTCCGGATGGATACCCAGCTCTGGCTTTTTTTTTCACATGAAACAAACTCATAAAGACCCTTTCCAATGAGGAAATTTGTCAAACAGAACTTCCATGAAGGGTAGTTTTTCTTGTCGAGCTTCTCAACAATGGGATTTCCACTATTCTTCTGTTATCACAAAAATAATATAGAACAGCAAGCAAGACTTCTGCAACCTTTCACAACAAGTCCACAGCAATACAAGCAACCTCTTTCATTGATTGCTTAATAATACATGTAATTTGCAAACTTTTTGCAAATAAGACTTATGTTTGCTCCCTAGTAAACACCTTAAAAATTACAGATATGAAATCTACAACCTGTGCATCCACATTTGGTCGATACAACAAAAATTTTAGTATACCCTGAAGCTGATGCTCATAGCCTTGCGGCTTTAAAACGAGGCCTAAAACGGCCTCAAATGCCCAAAAGATCCTCACAAAAAATCTAAGATTTTCACTCTACCCTGCTTCAAGTGCCTCTACAAGTACTATCCAAGAGAGAGACTCGAAGAATGGGAGAGCTTCTTACCCATTGCTTGCTTGCTCAAATCCTTGCTTCTTCTCCTTCACTTTAACCTTCAAAACTAGCCCCTCTCAGTGGTGCCGCTCTGATGCCATGTCAAGAATCGCATGTGGTGGGGAGACTTGCTTGAGCTGCTATACCAAACACACACTATATACACATTCAAGAATACAAGAAGAGAGATGGAGACCAATACGTTTTCTTGCTAGTTTTTTTCTTCTTCTTTCACACACTATACAATGTACACAAAGTATAGATAGGATACAACATAAAGAAAAGTGTTCTACTAAGTCAAGCAATGCATAACAGACTATACAATTCAACTAGCAATGTATCTATGCCAGCCATAGGTAGGTGTAACAAACTAAATATAATAAGTGATAAGTCAGTGGCCATGTGAGGATCATAATAACCACTGATGTGCTAATGTAGATATGCGGACCCATCTAGCTAGGTGGTCCATCATCAATGTCTGCACGTGTTGATCTTGCCATCTCAATAGTGCATATTATTCCCCTAAAGGAAGCTAGCCATCCTGTTCGACAAAAAGTGAGGCATATGTCTTTTGAGCTAAGGGATGGACTATTTGAGGAGCTACAAAAATTACATAAGACTGACTTGATATTTCCTACACAACACATGGAGTGGTATTTACTAGTACTTGACTTCTTGCCCATCAACAATGGTTTTTTCATATACCTTGCCTACATGCTTCTTTATAGTGTCAATTTTGAGTTGAAGTGTGTAATCAGTTCCCTTTTTCCATGAGCAACTAATACATCGAGCCTTTTTTGAAGTAGAAGCATCTATTGGTATAACCCGCTCAATGAATAGAAATTTACTAACCCAATCTAGTTGAAATGTACGCTTTGCAAGGCTCCAAATTCTTTTATTTTTCTTCTCACTAGCTTGTGTGCTTTTCAAGGAAATTGACATCTCTTCTTCATTTTTTTGTATAGGTTGACATGGAGCATTTTGTACAGTCGGTATACCTTGTGTTTCAACTACTCCAACACTAGTAGTGACACAAATTTGTTGATCTCTTGCTATTTGATATGGTATTTCAGTCTCATTATTTGCTTCATTTCCAAGAATAGAAGTATCTTGTTGATTTTTTTATGTTTGTGAATCATTACCAACTTAACCACGACCCATAAAAGATTTGTTTCAAGCCTTTGGATTAAATCACCTTATTTGCAACAAGGAACAACACCCTTAAATGTGTGCACATACACATCCTTATGCATTTTGTACTAATTGCACATTAAACCAAATATTATAACTTGAAATTGAAATAAACATATAGACCATTGTCAACATAACTATGACCCATAAAAGATTGGTTTCAAGCTTTTAGATTAAAGCATCTTATTTACAAATAATAACACACATATGCATGATGTACACATAATCGTTGCACATTTTAAAAAACCTTACTAAATAATGACACTAGTTCAATGGAGATAAAATGTGATATGGTTAATATTTTGATATCCAAGTTTATCATGGAATTAATCGCAAAGCAACTATCAAAGGTTCATAAAAATCTCTGAGTGGTTCTAGTGACTATGAAACTTTCTAAGTGTTACCTTTATTAAGTGCATTATGATAAGCATTGTGATCTATGATGTAAATATCAAGATATGATTATTCGTACTCATTAACCTCCTGTATGCATTAGAATACTCACCAATGTTTCACATTTGCTAACTAGAAACAATTTATCGATATAAAATCTTCACCCTGATATAAAACATGACACAGCGCAAATATTGAATTTCAAAACTTGAAAAAACTATCAATCATACAAAACAAATCGTGAATGAGACATAGACACGAAATCTTGGAGTAATTACTCCTAAAAATTAAAAGCATTTAACTAACTTAATATATAGGCACAAATTATGAGTTCCATTCCATGGAGTATAGAGGTTTACAAAGTTGCCAATCTTTTCAAGACATGTTTGGATTCACAAGTCATGGAAACTCCAAAAACTGATAGATTGTTTTACAAAATGCAAGTAGAGATTGTAAGAGTTGGGTTACTCAAAAGGGGTGAGCTAAGATAGGACCAAGCTCTACAAGGGGTTTTTGTGCCTTTGTAGGATCAATCCCACACTCTACCCTCAGAAAAAGTGGTCGAGGTATGCAAAGGATATACATGCATCCCTATCATCTACCAACATGCGATCACTTTCCTTTAACACTATTAGATGCATGATTACTTCATCTAGGGCATCCCTTGGCTTCCTGCACAACAACAAGTTTTGGCCTAGGTGCCAAAACTCAACAAGATAGATGATGAGCGAGCCAATTGCATACACATTTGACTCCTTGCTAAAGGTAGGCTAGCAAAGTGGGTCGTAGATCTCATTTGCAATCCAATGTCTTCTTCTCCTTTCCAACTCTCCTTTCCGCCAATGCTCATCTATAAGGTGTATGGGATCATTTGGACCACCACAACTGATTGCTAGTCTTGTCATGCGAGAAATGAGCATTAAACCCCAATCTATGATGCCAACTTTAGGGATGTTCACTTTGGTAAAGTCTAGTACCATGTTCTTAGCATGGAAGTCTGAATGAATGATGCATACACTATGCATGGCCTTCATCCCATCCACTAATGTGTAAATTATGTTTGGCATATTATTGATAACACCCACAATCCTAGCTTTCTCCTCTACATTGGGCACCTTGTTGGGATCAGGGTTGAATCCCACTGATGGCTTGCACAAGCGCTTGATTGTTCTTCTATATCTACATTCCTTGAAAGGACCCCACATCAATACATCATTCGATGTATTACTATTGAATAAGGGGAATATTGTAGCCCAAGGGGGTTCAAAAGTGAAGGCAATGCATCGCACAATTGATGCATTGACCTTTTTCATCCCACACTCCACTTGAAACTATTGTAACTTGGCATTATTAGAGCCCCTTTACATTTTGGCACAAATTTCAAATTTGAAGGAAAATAACTGATATTATCTATTGTGGCTTTCACGTAATATATGAAGGAGCCTTTACCACTAATGTCTCTGCCTGGCTTGATTGCATCAAAAGGAATGCCAATTGCTGGCGCACATTGGTGATTCCTCAATGTCTACCACGTAGTTCTTGCACTTGATTGATCATCTTACTGTCTTGTGGAACCAAGACTAGGACTTGCACCTATTGCAGTCATCAAACGCTTTGTTAGAGAGGAGGCACCAGACAAGTCCTTCACCAATGGGGATGATTCACACAAACAATGAGAAACTATACCATCTTTACTTTGAACCTGAGTATATGAAGAAGCATCATCCAAGGCTTTTGTTTCTAGCCTTGATTCTGAGATATAGGGCTACCCAAAAATCACCAAATAACTACATGAATCCCGCAAAAAAAAAGATATTCATCCCTAACATCTCCAATAGTCACGGGTACATTTGGACAAGCTGCATAAAGATCCCCCGATGAATTGTTTGCTGCTTGCATATGCCATCCTGGATCTACATCAATTGGCCAACCTCCATTCTCATACAAGCTATGTGCCATAACATTGATCTCATAACCATGATCCAAGAGAGCTATGCAAGGTGTCTCTCTTTCTTCCACTTTAACAATTGTCTCTGTTGTAGCATGAGCCCAATGCGTTCGTGAATAATGACTGTTTTTTGGAATAGAACTTCTTCATGTGTTTGTTGATAGACATCCCCATTATACATAGCCTTCTCTCTATGCTTAGTGCTATCCATAATACCATTTTCAACCACAAGCTTGTTGTCTACACTCCCATTTAGCCCATTTTGAGCATCAACCTATTCCAAAATAGCATTACATGCATCATCATATTCCCTCTGAAGATGTTTCTCTATGTCTTTGTCAACCTGCATCAATGCTTGCAAAACTTCACCATCAAACAGTCTTTTTCATTTCAACATACCAATGATTGCATCATGAAATTCATGCTTTGGGATTCCAATAACTTCTCCAAATGCGAATTCCACTCTATTGCCAACTATGCAATCTTCCAAGACCTTTTTAAGGTTTGTGGTAGTCTCAAAATCCGATTGTAACCTATAACCGGGTTGCTTGCCCCTTTTCTTCCCTTCTTGTTTCTTTTCTTGAGATGCATCCTCCATAACATGCTCATGTATGGCTTTTTCAGCCTCTTTCTGCTCCATTTTACTTCATGTTATGCATCTAGATGGGCCTAAAGAGGAAGGACCAGTAGTGTCCTCATCTCTTCCTCTCTTTTCTTCCACAAGAGCTTCTTGATTATGAACCTTAGACAAATAAGCATAGGCTAAAAATGAATCCACTGGTGCACTCCATCTTGTTCTCCCTCGTATACTCGACTTGTATCAGCCAACTCATAATTTGTTGTTTTTTCCTTTTCCATGCAATCTAATGCTTATATCCAAACACAATATTTTGCTTCAATCATGCCTCCTTTACAAGCTTCATCAGTCTGTTCAATTCTCAGCCCATATGTGGTTGCATCTATGGCAAAAAATGATGTCCTTGTAGCCATATCTTCGAAACTCTTCTACATGTTACCATTTCCAAAATTTGGCTCTATTGGAAGACCAATTTCTGTTGCATGTATTTTGCCATCTAAATTCCAAAAGACTAATCTTTTTGCTTCTGCTTCACGGTAGGCTATACAATAACCTTTTTGCTTCCACTTCATAATAGGCTATACAATCTCACTTTTCATGTTGTAAACTATCACTTCAAATGCATCTCCTCTTTTATCCTTCTCTATACGGCCTTTGGGTTGTTGCTCGAGCCTTCTCTTCTACCTTAACATCCAACTTTTTGACCTTTGCATAGATTTTTTATCAAATTCAACCTCAAATCACGCATGCCTTTGATTAATTCATCCAGAGCATCACCTTTAAGAGCGAGACCAATAATTATAGCCGGTTGTTCCGCCATAGCCACATGCACCTGCAAATTCAGTCCCCTTTTGAGCACTAACAGGTGAGGTGCTTGTACCCCATCTTAATTTCATCCGCTCTCTCTTTACCAACATATGCAATGCCTCAATTACATCAGCCCAATCTCATTTTAGTTCCATTTCAAAATATACATATTCTAAACGATCAGTTAGCTTATTTTACAAGATAGGATCTCCAGCATTCAGAGACAAATCAATTTTTCGACTCTCCAATGATTGTTGCTCATCGGCATCCAGCTGTGCATATCGACTTTCAAATTCACGGAGCAAAGTTGTAGTAGCCAATACTTTATTGAGATTTTCATCCAATATATAAATATTTTTTTAGTTACCAATCCTACATCTTCCAAGGAAATGATGCCAGGAGGCATATTCCACGGTGGATTCCGTGAGGTTTTGCGATGCATTGCATAAAATTATTTTAATTGCCAAGCTCATACACAAGGTGGTTTCCTTGTGCGAAAAGTCGATGGGGACATCTATCATTTCCTGGCATCTTGTTAATTTAATGTGCAAGTGGGTGATTACATAGTGGGTGATTCCACAAAATACATATTAAAATTAATGGACGTTTATGATTTTAGAGTGCGCACTCGTAATAAATTAAGGTTAAGACTGAGTTCTAACCAATTTATTTATTTTGTAGTTGAAGATTGCTAGGTATTCACTTTTATCACTTTTTTTTATTATTTTCTAACAATTGTGAATGCTTCAGTTGATGTGTAGAGCAGGCAGCGGTGGCATTGGGAAGCATTGGGCGATAGTGTGTATTCAAATTATTTAGAAAAATTTATCGATTTTGATGGGCGCATATTTTAGGCATGGCACCAATATTTATTTTGGCGCGCTTATTTATTAAAGCGCTTGACATATACATATTATTTTTGTATGTGCATGGGCACACGATTCAAATATTTGTTATTGGACATTGTATTTGGGCACAACTCGACTCTTTGGGTGCCCAACCACTTTATTCTTTATTTGGACAAAAGCAAACACAAAAGCTAAAGCATACTAATTGTAAATTTGGGCTATTTTTGAGCTTGGAGATGAATAATATATAAAATACATGCTTTGTGGAGCGCTCACACAAGGCATGGGGGGAGATTGTACCCAATTAGTCTTTTTGATTCATGGCGTGTAAGTCTTCTCTCTTGTTTTTTGTGCAAAAGTAGAGTTCTTTGTTATTGGGGACCTTCTAGCGCTCGCTACGTACGCATAGAACATTCGATCTGCGCACCAGTGGTATCAGAGCAAAGCTGAGATCAAGGGCTTCCGGTTGCTTACCATCTCGTGTGAAGGCAAAGCTTTTGGAATGATCAAGCTCTAAAGTCACTCTCGAGGCAATCCGTCAATATCAATGTGTTCCTGGCAGTGAAGAACCCCCTGCTACACTATTGGATTGCGAAGGACATGTCTCTGATGGCAGAGGACCAATTCTCAAGTTTCTTTGTTAAGTCTTCTAATTCTCATGAAAACAGGTGAGCAATTTCATCAAGATTGAGTTTGTAAGCTTAAAGAAAAGCTTAAAAATCTTAAGGCCTCAAAGATTTCACAATCAGCGACGGCAGCATGTACTGATTGCCACTGTCGTCATTCAAAAGGTGCCATCGTCCTCAGAATCCATGATTGATTAAGTTAAATTACTATTATCCAAAGCCTAAAGCTTTTTAGCTTTACTAAGGCTCAAAGACTCAATTTCCAATCTTTCCTATAGAGGTTGTTCACACACTGAATTAATTTTGAACCACTTTCATAGTTTTTGCAAGCCTCTTTTCACACCCATGCTGTGACTAAGATAATATCCAGCAAGCAAATTGCTATACGCAGTCTACACGAACGAAGTATACGCTTGAAAGAACACCGTGACATCAACTTCAGCATACACAAAGATGAAATATTGCAAAAAGCCATTATATATATATATATATATATATAAGCCTTGTAAACGCGACTTTGAGCTATGCTTATCCAGCTAACAAGATTTCGAGTGTGCAAGGTTGTTTGAAATTTTGCAGGATGTCTGATCAAGCCATGGAAGATTTTATGGCCGAAGGTGATTTACCGAAACCAATGATGGAGCAAAAACTGGACCTAATTATGATGTAGCTTCAAGAGGAACGAAGAGCACGTCAAACTTTGCAAGCTCGATTGGCCAGTCTGCAATGATCTATCATCGACCAAGATGGACCGCAATCTGAAGATATTATACGACATACGATCGATGTGACACTTGAAGCGCAATTTATTCGGAAAGAAATAAAGATAAGTAAAAGAAATTTCAAATTCCGTACTTTCAATGGATCACACGATGGAAAGACTGTACTTGCTTTTATCATTCAATTTGATGATTATTTCCATGAAGAATAGTATGCTGAGAAAGACAAAATTAAGTATGTCACTAATCATTTAGTGTATAGAGCATCCCTATGGTGGATTATTATCCGCAAAAGCATTGATTGTCATACTACTTGGGAGACTTTCCAAAAGAAATTTTTGCAAAATTTTCTTCCATCCCAATTCTATGAAAAAGCAATCAAACAGTGGGATCTTTTGCAACAGAGGGATTGCGAGCCTATTTCACAATATATTGAGTGTTTTTGGAATGCTTTATTGCAACTTTGAATGCTCAAAGATGTATCTGAGGCAACCCATAAAGTCAAGTTTATGTCTGGCTTACTTGGACATTTTTATGTGGAGGTGAACATGTTCAAGCCAACGACTCTCGAAGATGAAATTTCCTTGGTCCATGATATTGAAGACAAAATTCCAGGACGAGAGGAGCGACCACAATAATACCCAACTAATGGTAACTTCGGTTCAAAACAATTCAATTCAAATTTTTGAAGATTCAATCAAAATTGTTTCCTTCCATCTTCATTCCGTAAATCTTGGACATGACCCGGGCCTGCTTTACCATCAAACACAAATCCAAAAGTGACTGGACGAGCGTCCGCCACCTGCAATGTGTAGTGGCGGGTACTACCAATGTAGTAAAGTGTAGTAATACACGGGCGGCTAGGCAGAGGCGCCTTTACCCCCAACACTATTTATTATCTCTTGTCTAAATCTTGCACTATCTTTTTAAAATTAAGAACCCAAGATGGAAGAGGGAAGATTTATCCTCCATAGATGTCATAGTGGCCTATCGTGCATGTGTAGCAATGGCTTGAGTGTAGAGAAGAAATTGCATACTCCTTGGTTTGAATGATTAAGATGGCCCTACCAAACATTAACACAACTGCATCACCCTAATTGTGCTTCTCTTCAATGGTCTTCACACAAATTAAACATTTCTCTACTTGTGACTTGCAAGTATATCTTTGCACAAGCATAGCATGCCACTTTGTGAGCAATAGTGGCATTATTGAAAGCTACCCTTGGTAGTCTTGGGATGTTGCTACTCTATTTGCTATGATTAAAGATTAAGTGCAATATCTTGTAGCAATTGCTTGATCTTTGAAGCTATTGTCTAGAACAAATGTTACATGGCTTCTTCTTCTTCTTCTTCTTCTTCTTCTTCTTCTTTAGCAATAAATCTCATCTTTGTGCTTGCTTTCTCATTTATTAATCTAGCATGTGTAGTGATGTTGATGCCTAATTTCATATCCTCCTTAAGGAAGGAAGGAAAGTGTACTTACTTTTTTATGCACTCTTTAAGATACTCACTAAGTTTAGTGCATCACCCATGAAGGTGATCAATTTCCTTGCCATGACCTTATAGGTTGTCAGTTGCTTGTGAAACAACAACAAAACTACATTCTCACCCCTTGCTCCTTACCAAGCCCTCAATTTCCAAACCTCACCCTATTATCCATTAGATAGGTATATCTATATGATTCTTCTGCAACTTATCAAAAGGTATGCTTTGATTATGGGGGTAACATGCTTTTAGAGAGATGGATGCATCAATGCCTATGTAATTTAAACAATATTCTATGCAAAAGAGGGATATTGACAAAAGGAGCATGAATGCTTAATGAGAGAGGTGCCTAGCCTACTCTAGAGTTCATTAGGTACTTATGTTTCATTAAGCTATCTCACCCTGCCAAATCCCCAGCCAAATCCCAACATTCCTAAAGTCCCAGCCATTACCAATAATGTTTCTAAAGCCAAACCCACAACCAGCTACAAGTGTCATAAACCTAGACATCTAGCGGTCAATTGTCAAACCAAAAAGCCAATTGTTCAGATCAACTACTTGGGAGCGACTGAAGATGAAGACCATGAAGAAATGCCAAATTTCACAGAAGACGATGACGATATCGGTACTACTTCAAATACTTTACCAGGTATGCCAAATCCCCATTCTTTATTAACGATGAAATGTCTTGTGCATGGTAGAGAAAAGACTGTTTTACATTATGATGGGAGCACACATGATTTTATTTCTATAAAATTGGTCAAAGAATTGAATTTACATATTGTTTCCACTCATTATCGCATCAAGGTTGCATTCTTAGGCACTAGATACAATGGAACACAAGAAGTTTATGACTTAGAAATTAAAATTGGTGATTATGTTGAACGTAGAAATTTCTTAGTTGTGCCTTTGCAATCTAGTGACATTATCTTATGAATCCCTTGGTGTCATGAGTATAATCCTAATATAGACTATTCCATGCATTCAATGAAGATTCATTCTAATGGGAAACAAATCACATTGCATGGTATGCACACTTTCGATAAATTTTAATTGCTTAGTCATACACAAGCTAAACGTGCATTACGAAAAGGTAGCAAATCCTACTTGATATGGGTGAATGAAATTGAAGTTAAAGAAAATCATATGCATCCTAGGCACGCACAATTTCTTTCACAATTTTAAGATTGTTTTACTGCTAACTTACCACCTAGTTTACCACCTATATATCCTAAAGATCACAAAATAGACCTAATTTCTGGATCACAACCACCATGTAAAGCACCTTATAATAGACAACCAAATTGAACAAAAATAAATTCAAGTCCAAGTTGAAGAATTGTTAACCCGAGGACTCATTAGGCCCAATAGTTCTCCATTTGGTGCACCTGTCCTATTAGTGAAGAAGAAAAACAATACCTATAGGATGTGCATTGATTATCGTGCCTTAAATAAGATCACTGTCAAGAATAGATATCCGATCCCTAGGGTAGAGGATCTTATGGACAAATACAAGGGTCTGCAATATCTAGCAAGATAGATCTTAAATCTAGATACCATCAAGTACGATTGAACACATGATATTTTCAAAACTGCATTTAGAACACAATTTGGACACTATGAATTCCTTGTTATGCCTTTTGGTTTAACTAATGCACCAACCACATTCAATCATATGATGAATCGTATATTTTTGAAGCATCAGCATTGTGTCATTGTTTTCTTTGATGACATATTGGTTTTCAATAAGAATGAGAACGAGCATTATGAACATTTATCCTTGGTTTTCAATTATTGAAAGAGAATCAATTATATGCTAATCCTGAAAAGAGTGAATTTTTCCAAATACAAATTGAATACTTAGGACATATTGTTTCATCTGAAGGTATTAAAGTTGACCCTAAAAAGATAGAAGAAATTTTGAATTGGCTGATACCTAAAAATGTGCACGAATTACGTTCTTTCTTAGGTCTTGCTAGCTTTTACAAAAAATTTGTGAGAAAATTTTCATTGCTTGCATTACCTTTGACAAAATTATTCAATAAAGGTATTGTGTAACATTGGTCCGACAATCAACAAAAGTCCTTTGATTTACTGAAACATGCTTTAACTTATGCTCCTGTATTGCAATTACCTGACTTTAATAGACCATTTTTCCTAGTAGTCACTGACGCTAGTGGATCTAGAATAGGAGCTGTCCTTATGCAAGATTCCC
Organism: Lygodium microphyllum; assembly: GCF_053477565.2. Classification (NCBI taxonomy): domain Eukaryota; kingdom Viridiplantae; phylum Streptophyta; class Polypodiopsida; order Schizaeales; family Lygodiaceae; genus Lygodium; species Lygodium microphyllum. The sequence goes on from NW_028229514.1 coordinate 10,127,013, forward strand.
ATCCCAGATCCTACTCTAGCTATAAACTTTAACCCTCTAAACTTAAGTATTCTACCTATGATAAGGAATTGCTAGCTGTAGTACAAGTTTTACGTCAATGGAAACACTATCTAATGGGATTTGAATTCATGATCAAAACTAACCAACAAAGTATTAAACATCTCCTTAGTCAGCCACAAATATCTAATAGATACATTAAATGGGCTCCTTTTATTCAAATTTTTCATCCACTTATCCAATACCAACAAGAAAAAGAGAATGTTGTTGCTGATGCCTTGAGTAGAAGACCAACTATCCATAATATTTTTGTGATATCTTTTGATTCCCTTATCCCTATGAAAGATACCTATGATCAAGACCCCAGTTTTCAAACTGATTGGAATAAATTAGTTGCAAATAACCGGATTTCAATTGATTCATTGTCTTATGCTGATCGATTTATGTTTTATGAAAAAAGATTATGTGTAACTATTCCATTTCGATCATTTGTCTTACACAAAATTCATTTTCCCCCATATCAAGTCCATAGAGGAATTATTTCTACTTTGCGTACATTGATTGAAGATTTTTATTGACCACAAATGGAATCTGATATTTCTAACTTTGTATCTGAATGTTTAATTTACCAAAGAGTTAAATGACACCATGGTAAGCAATATGGTTTATTAATGTCTTTAGCAATTCCAAAACGACCATGGGAATAGATTTCAATGGATTTTATTACTGATTTATCCAACACTAAAGCTAATCATGATATGATTTGGACTATTGTAGATAGTTTTAGCAAACAAGCCTATTTCATTCCATGCAAGAAAATGTTAATTGCATCTCAAGCTGCTCAATTGTTTTTGAAAACTATTTTCACTAACCATGGATTGCCAAAAGTTATTATTTCTGACCTTGATTCTAGATTCTGCAATAATTTTTGGACTACTTTGTTTGCTAATTTAGGAACAAAGATTGATTTTTCATCTGCATTTCATCCTGAAACAAATGGGCAAACAGAAGCTACTAATAGTACAATTTTAGATCTTTTGCATACATATACAATTTCAAAACCACAAACATGGGATACACATTTACATTTACTTCAGTTTGCATACAATAGCACCCCACATACAGCTACACAGAAAGCACCATTTGAAATAATTTATGGATATAGATTGCCTACACCTGTTACATCATTGTCAAACAAAGTTTAAGCTACGGATGATATTGCTAACATGCATACTACTATTTTTGAAGTTAAAGATATGATTGCAAAAGCCCAGCAATCATATACAAAACAAGCTAATAAGAAAAGAAAAGCTATGAGTTTCAACATTGATTATTATGTTTGGTTACGAATTGAAAAGAGAAGATTACAAAGTGTTGACAAACACCCTGTTGTAAAGTTAGCTCCTAGATTTTATGGACCTTTCAAGATTATTCATAAAATCAATGACAATGCATTTAAACTAGAATTACTACAACACTGGAAAATCCACAACACTTTTCATATCAATTTGTTACGACCTTTTAGAGGCCAACTACATGTACACCCTGTCTATGAAAATCCTTCTTTGTTGGAAGAAGAAACTAAAATCCTTGAACGTGAAACTATTCTAGATACTGACTTTATGACCACTCGAACTGGCCGTAGATATTCTAGATATTTAGTTAAGTTTAAAAATCATCCTGTTGAAGAGGTCCAATGGATGCACGCTCTAAGTGCTTACCCCTCTGTTGGCTCCACATTGAGCTAATAGCAATTGAGGACAATTTCTATCCCACCCCGAGGATATGATGCTAGGAGGCATATTCCACGGTGGATTTCATGAGGTTTTGTGGTGGATTCCATAAAATTATATTTACTGCCGGGGCTCATACACAAGGTGGATTCCTTGTGTGAAAAGTCAATGGGGACACTTGTCCTTTTCGGGCATCTCGTTAATTTAATGTGCAAGTGGGTGATTCCACAAAATACATATTTAAATTAATGGACGTTTATGAGTTTAGAGTGCGCACTCGTAATAAATTAAGGTTAAGACTGAGTTCTAACCAATTTGTTTATTTTGTAGCTGAAAACTGCTAGGTATTCACTTTTGTTGATTTAATTTTATTATTTTCTAACAATTGAGAATGCTTCAATTGATGTGTACAGCAGACAACGGTGGCGTTGGGAAGCACTGGGCGACAGCGTGTATTCAAGTTATTTAGAAGAAATTATCAATTCTGATGGGCGCGCATTTTAGGCATGGCACCAATATTCATTTTGATGTGCTTTTTTATTAAAGTGCTTGACATATATTTATTATTTTTATATGCGATGGGCACATGATTTAAATATTTGTTATTGGACATTGTATTTGGGCATAGCCCGACTCTTTAGGCGCCCAATCGCTTTATTCTTTGTTTGGACAAAAGCAAACATAAAAGCTAAAGCGTACTAATTGTAAATTTGGGCTATTTTTTATCTTGGAGATGAATAAATATTAAAATACATGCTTTGTGGAGCGCTCACACAAGGCATGGGGGGAGATTGTACCCAATTAGTCTTTTTGCTTCATGTCGTGCAAGTCTTCTCTCTTATTTTTTGTGCAAAAGTAGATTTCTTTTGTTCTTGGGGACCTTCCAGGGCTCGCTACAACATCCGATTTGCGCACCAGAAAAACTCTTCTCTCAAAGTTTTCTTAAAAATTTCCCAATCAGCTTTGAGCTTCTGAGATATTGAGGTTCGAGGTTACATCCTAGGAATTTAAACAGTTCTCACGATTTTTTTTTGTAATAGTATTCAAGGAAGACGTTAACTTACTTAATTGATCTCATTAATTTTGGAAGGAAAATATGTATATTCGGTCTTTCTAATAATGATCTGGGTTTATACATCAAAATAGATTTTAAATTTCAACTAGAAATTACTTTTATCTTTTGACTTATCCATGGGTCTCGAGTAACTAAGTAGATTCTATCGGCTGGAGTTGTGGTGTGTATATCCATATTTTGGTATTTCTTTGTAGAAATTATGACAAGGGTTACCCCCTAGAATAGCAATTCTATTGATCCGAACGAACTTAGTTGGTTCTCTACATATGCAATGATTTTAGCGATGTAGTCGGTCATTAGTATGAAGAATGGGATCTTGTTCAAGGTTATCATTGAGAGATAGTTCAATGATCTTTTGAGTTCTCCATCCATTGGAATCACCTAAGATCAATCTTGATATAGTTGGGGCAATCAACCTCAGTGTATCGATCTGTCCTATATGGCCATTCTGAATAGGAGGGATAAGGAATGCACATTCATTATACGATAGCTATAGACTTATTTTGTCATTGGTAATCTAAGGAATGCATGGTAGATATATACATGGTTTGAAATGCAAAGAATTTCTTCCGACTTCGTTACCTTGATGAAGTTTTCTATAAGTTAACCTTGTTTCCACTAGGGTTTAACCAATCTTCAATTCCTTTTTTTTTTACAAATTTCAATAGAATGGATAATATTTTTCCATTATTCTTGGTTGCTAAGGTGATAACTAGTTTTGATTATAACGGATGGACAAAAATAGTTATTCATGTCAATAGAAAGGGAATACATTATTTGAGTAGCTCGGAGGCTTATATTATTCTTGAAAAAGGACTCCCTACTATAACCTAGGCATGACATTATGATACATCCATTACATAGTAATTACAGTTCTAGGAATGGATATCCAAAAATCTATATTTTCGGGAAAGATTAGGTAATTTGTCTATTTTATAATTGTAGTAACTGGAGCAACCTACAACCATTATTCAGTTAGTCGATATAACCTTTGTGACCTCCTCATAGATGTACCAATTTAATTTGACTTGTCACCCCCTCCAAATGAATATGTTTGAGTTTACTCTGGTCTTGTAGAATAGATAAATCTTGGCAACCTTAAGGATTTCCATCCATCTTAGCCTCTTTAAATTGTTCTGGAGGTAAGTGAGACAGCTTGCATCAATGTAACAATACCTGTGCTTCTTAACACCATTGTCTTTCATAATACAAGGGCAAAGGATTGTATATCTTATCTAATATTTGCATCATCTCATCTCTCCAGTTGGAACTAGATGAGTGTAGGGTTGACATAAACATGACTTGGAAAACCAAGATTTGATCCCAAAGTTTGTCCCTCTGCCAAAAAATCAAGAACATATGTTAACAAGAGAAGAATTCTCAACTTAAGGAAAAGATATCTTATGTTGTAGTTACAAATCTTTACTAGTTTTTATACTTGCATCATATCCTATGTTAATGTAGGCTCTGATACCAATTGTGATGTGCCCAGCTGCTCGACTCACTACCTCATTCGCACATTCTGAGGTCTAGAGGGGCTGCTAGAGATTCCATGACTGATTCGCCTAGATCAGGTGATCGTGCTTCAAGTTGGGTCTCTTGTCAAATTGAGAAAAGGGGGATATTTCTTGAGCCCTTTTTTGAGATTGAAGGGGGAGATAGCCTTTTTCTCTTTCGTTTAGTTCTTCAAATTCCAAGGGGAGACGATGATGATGACAATTCACCAAAAAAGGGAGGGGAGGGGGTGGTGCAAAATTCGTGATGTCTCCTCTTCTTTATAATCTTTTTCTTTTTTTAAAAAAAACTTAAAGCCTTTGTTTTTCTAAGGCTTTAATTCCCCTCAAGTCAAACCTTGACTTGGTTAAGTGTTAAATGTGTTTGGTTTTTTCCACACTTACTATCATAACTGTTGTGCACATGATTATTCTCGTGTAGAGGTGTTTGCAACCTTATCGGTCTCGAAAGGTGTCGGGGTCCAAGATATGTATTATTTTATTTGAGATCCTACTTTTAATAGTCTAACTCTTTAAATCTTAATTATGAGAATCGATAAAGCCGAAACATCACAAATAGTTTGATCAATATCTAAGAAGTAATGATTGAGTGGTTTGTGGAACTCAAGGGAGGTATCGTTGAAACTGTGACTTGGTTGATGAAGGAGTGTTTTCCATTGATAGAAGCTTATCTTCTCATTGGTATTGCGCCTTGTTAGTGTGGAGAGGCCCCTTGGACATATACTTTAATTTGGAGCCCAATCTTTATATATATAGGCTTTAACGTCTCTTTTGGTAAGGTATTCCACATCGATATTCATTGTTGATGTTTCTTCTGGTAAATCATCAACAGAATGATAGTCCTTCTGGCTTGAAACATTTAATCCACCAACTTAATCATCTATATTATCTTGCATTCCCTTGTTAGAAATATGAGAGTAGATGTGCCTAAAATTCCCTTCATTGCTCTATTCATGAAAGAAATACTACTTACTTGAGTTCCGTTGTATTGACATGAATACGAATTATGTTGCTTGATAGTCATTGCTTATAGGAAGTGTTTCTTTTTTTAAAAAATTGTGTTTAATCTATACATATCTATTGAAAACATATTTGATGTCTATACACATTTACACTCTATGATTCCATGCCACTTTAAGATGTTAAAAGCCAATTGTAGAATTGAGGATTATACTCTAGTACACCACTAGTATTGAGGAGCCATGGAAACTTTCCTAGGAAGGAAAAGTATTATGCAATGTTGAGTAGTACCATTTCTTATTCTAGTCTACTAGCAACATGCAACTTCTCTTCTATTAGAATTTTATCAAGCAAGAGATATTCTAGGATGGGTTATATTAAATCCATACCTTGAATAGTAGCTAGTATATGCAAAAGAATATAGGGACGACATATGATAGGTCCCTTCAAGATTGCCATATGGCTCATTATTCTTCCTCTTAAATAGTCATTAGGTCCCCTTTAATTTCCATCATTAAATCTTAATTGTTAAATGAATGTTTCTTGAATTGGCTTCATTTCTTAGCTTATTGTTTGGAATCCTCTATCTCAAACAAGTTGTGTTGATAAAGTGCTTCATTAAATATAACCATCAATGCTATTGAGCTGCCTTATTTCAGAAGAGTCCTAGAAAATTGTCTAGAACCCCATCACAGTGCTTACCAATAAGTTCTTTCTTCTCCCAAGTTAGTGGAAATCCTAGGTATTCCTCATATTTTAAAGGCAAAGTGCCCATATTGGCATTGATGTAGATATGCACAAAAAACTTCAACCTAGCATCCAATTTTGTGAGGCACTGAGTGGTATTTGTACTTTCTAAGGGAGCTTTCTTTGGCGCCATTTCTTCTAGCATTTTGACTATTTCTTTGGGATTCAACATGGTGTGGAAGGTTCAAGCAAGAGAGACAATATTGATAATTATTGTAGGATTGCTTGTGCTTTTGGGCTCTTATATTTACTATAAGATTCCATGTGGCTACCATGTCTTGATCCCTTTTGGGCTTTAGAGTTTTATTTTGTTTGATTGTGGATGGTTTGTTCTTACAAGTCTTAGTCAACATTGCCTCCCTTAATTATTCCTTTATAGGATTTTTTTTTTCATTAGTTAAGGAGTAAGAACTTGTGTGTGCTACAATGGAGGTGGTCTTGTAGGTGGTTTGGGTAGCCATAACTAATGATTTCTTGCACAATACCCTTGAGCAACTAACAAATATTGTGGAACCCATTGCTATGTTGCTAACATCTTTGCCTATGAAGTTTACACATTTTTTGTAGTTTTATATGAGTTTTGTTGGTCCATATTTTATCCTTCGCATCGCTCCTCAAAATTTTTGTTTAAAGAATGGTTGCAAAATGAAAGGTTATCTTTCTTTGTTGTATGCCCAAAGAAATTCCTTAAGCAATTCCTCAAGATTACCCTTACTGAAAGTTGTAATTATTCTCACATTAAGAAGTGTGAAATGTATCTTTACATTACACAATCAATCTTGCATTTTTCTGCTCATTTGAAGGATCTACCTTTTCCTAGGTCCTCGGGTTTGGAAGTACATGGAATAAGATGGATAGGATTTCAATCTCAATAATTGTGAGGATTCTATATTTTTCTAGGAGAGAATACGGTTTCTCCCATAAGGATTGAAGGATTGCATTGGTGTAAACTCTAGTTGGCCTATTCTAGTCCATGCTTTGTAGGTCAAAATATTGAAGTCCACTCCTTTGTCGATGAGAGCATCCACCACATACTCTCTTTTTGCAGTAAATTTGGTCCTAAGATAAGTGGGATCTATTATATCATAATCTTTTAGATTTAGGTCTATAAACCTGACCTTTCAAATATAGACTCTTGGACTCTAGTTACATTGTTAGATGTGATTTGCATATTAGAATTATGGCTCCTTCGTTCAATGCTACAGTTATTGCATTCAAGGTCAATGCTATGGAGCTAATTCATCTTTGTGTTGGTCTTTCGAAGGTGTTATATTCTCTTCATAGTGAAATCTAAATGCAATGTGTGTGTATTCTCGTGTAGTCTAGTTTCTTTTGATGGCTAGCATGGTCCTTCTAAGTTCTATGGTCTCATTTTTCATTCGTTATATGTAGCTTTTCTTTTTCTTACACTATTCTTTGGTCTCTTGCAGAAACCTAAGCTATTAGACCTATTTCTAAGTTCATAATGTACACAAAGTATAGATAAGATACAGCATATAGAAAAGTGTCCTACTAAGTCAAACAGTACATAACTAGCTATATTAATCGATTGACATTATAACTATGCTAACTATAGGTAGATGAAACAAAATGAATATAATAAGTGATAAGTCAATGTTCATGTGAGGATTATAATAACCATCGATGTATTGAGTGTAGATTTGCAGATCCATGTAACCAAGTGGTCTATCATCAATGTCTATACGTGTTGAGTTTGCCATATCAACACTCCCCCTCAAGCTCAATTGTATCTCTCCAAATCCACAGCACCTCACATGTTGCCATACTAACATCTTTGCCCTCAACCTCTATACTCAATAGAGCAATTGTAGGTTGTTTTTTGCTACTCCATGTACTTGTTGCACTATTATGAAGGGAAAACATGAATCCATTGGTAGATCTTCTATTAGACATGCTAGTAACCCAATCTACATTTGTATATCCAAACACTCATATATCCTTATCTACCTTATAAAAAAGTCTATATAGCAAAGAACAGCTCACATACCTCAATATGCATCTAGCTATATCTAAATGAGGCTTTCCACACATCTATATAAATTGATTGAGAAGGCCAACAACATTACTCAATTTTGGCCTTGTGATAGTTATGTAAATTAGACCCCCTACTATCCTCTTGAACATAGTAGGGTCTTCTATCTCACCCCCAACATCAACACTGAACTTGGATTACGAGAGGCTTACACATTGTTATGCCATACTTTGTCTCGAGACCATACCACCTTTGGGATAGCCATATACCATCATCACATCCTATTATCTCAATCTCAACAAAGTACATTAGCTTACACAAATACTTTGTCTCAAACTTCTTCTTCAAAAGCTCCTTAACTTCAGTAATCCCATTATTATTGACGCCTGTAATAATCAAGTTATCCACATAAATGACTATGATGACCAAACCTGCATCTCCCTTTCTCACATAAAGTGAGTAATCAGTATAAAAAACATAAAATCTAAAGTTAAGAAAATACTTTTCAATCTTTTTAGACAATATTGTGGGTGTTGCTTCAATACACAGAGCACATTCTTTAACCTACACACATATGTGGGATGCTCTAAATTCTCATAACCTATTGATTTCTCCATATATACCTCTTCTTACAATTCACCATACAAGAAGGAATTATTTACATCCATTTTTTGAAAACACCAACATTTGGCTACTATAAAGCAATCACATATCTAATAGTTGCCATTTTAGTAATTAGGCCGAATGTATCTTCATAATCTATGCCATATGTTTAAGCATAGTCTTTTGTAACTGGCCTAGCCTTATACTTGCTAACAAAACCATTTTCATTATGCTTGATTTTTTAGATGCACTTATAGCTGATAGCTTTCTTGCCCTTAGTCAATGGTACTAGATCCCAAGTCTTATTAGCCTCTATTGCATCCATCTCCTCATCCATTGTTGCATCCTAATGACCATGACCAAAAACATCCTCAAATAATTGGACTCAATTCTCTCAACCACCTTGATCATATAAGCATAATAGTGAGCTACATTACCTTCAAAACCAAATCTTAATAGGGTATTTGATCTTGCTAGACCTGTGTATCACTAGATTACTCAGTAAAGCCTTTACATTACCATGTGCTCTGTGTATACTTGGTCTTCTTATTAAAGGAATACCAAGCTTATCATCCAAGCCCTATAAACCACTAAAATCTCTATCAAACCCCAAATGACTTCCAAATGCATTTTTAACATCTAACACTTGTCTTTATTTGCAACACTTGTAGTTGCACCTCAAGATGTGGGATTTCTCCTTAATCTCCCACACCAAGGGCTAATTGTAGATATATTACTAGGTGATATTTGTAGTCCACTAAGTCTCTATGATTCTTTCTTTTCTTTCTACATATAACTATCATAATCATGATCATCATTCAATGCATAATCACTAGATGCATATCAAGTGCTCATCTCACCAAAAAAAACATCCCTACTTAATTATGATACCCTTTTTTCTCTAAAGAGTATCCAAGGAAAATAAAAATTTCAGCCTTTGGATCAAGCTTCTTTTCCAACTCATCTAGCACATTAATATATGTAATACAACTAAATACTTTCAAGTGTGATACATTGGACTTCTTGCCTGTAAAATATTCTTTAGGGATCATTCCATAAACTTCAACTCTAGAAACTCTTGTCATAATATAAACAATAGTATGAATAACTTCAGACAAAAAATGATTTGGAAAATTTTGTTAGCCATCAATGCTAGTATAGCTTCTGCAATATGCCTACCTTTTCTTTCTACAACTCTATTTTGTTGTCGAATATACCTATGAGAAAATTATCTCTTTATCCCATGAGACCTCAAAAAGTTACTAAACTCATTAGAGAGATACTCTCCCCCTCCATTTGACCTCAAGCACTTGATTTCAAGCTTGTTTTTATTTCAATAGCAGCCTTCAAAGTTTTGAAGTGCTCAAACACATCACTCTTTTCTTTCATGAAGTACACCCGTAGCTTTCTTGAACAATCATCAATAAAAGTGATAAAATATATGTTGATACTAAGAGATATGTTTTGTGTAAACCCTGAACTATATGTATGCACAACATCAAGTATATTCATGCTCACATCTCCATCATGTGAAGAAGGTTGCCTTGTTTACTTACCAAATTGACGTGCTTCACACACACTTTGTGAAATTTTGTGACTCTAAAAGTAGATAGCTGACCCTTTGGATTGCACAATATGTTTTTTCTATATTTTTATGTCTAGAATCACTCATTTTTCTTTAGTATACATAGCAATATTTATAGTAAAAATTCCAACATCTAAAGTGAATATGCAATCAACTCTACTTCCCTTTGCAACCAACATGTACTTATCATTAAAAATTTTCATTAAAAAATATTTTGCATTAAATCCAACATGCATTCCTTATTCTATCATCTGACCAACTTAAACTAAAGTCTTTGTGATAGATGACACATGTGATATATCTAATAGATTCTTTGTTTTATTATCATGCAAGGACAAGGGAATCTTTTCAATGTGTGAAATTGGATGGTATGAATCATCACCCATTTGTACATAACCTAGATTTTGTAAATCTTGCATCCCTCCAAACCATTCAATATGGTTGGTCATATCATTAGATGCACTTAAAGCAACATACTATACATAATCATATGTCCCCTTTCCTATAATAACATTCATCATATGTCATATAACAAACATATACTCATTTTTTCCTTCATTCTATTGTGAAGATAATGCATAGTGTCCTTGCTGCAGTTTACCATTGTGGATATCATCCTTTTTAGCATAACACTAGGTGTTGCAATATGACTTGTTGTGTCACAATAATGACAAATAATACTAGAATTGCTAGAACCTCTACTCTTCCTTCCACCTCTTCCTCTAGAGCTCCCTATACTCTAAAGTTTCAATGGCCTCCTAAATTTAACATTTTTATCAAATTGTTCATTTAATCTATTTTTCTCATTATCACTAGTATGTACCATACCACAGCCTCTTAAAGAGAATCTGCTACATCTCCTTCCTAAACTTGAGTAAAAAGTTGGGACCTTTTCAGTACTTTCTTTAGATGATTCACCCCACATATTGATCTCTTTAGTAGATGAAATCAAATCATCATCATCAAACATTGCATCAATAGCTACTAAGGCATCTATTAAATTTTCACCCTCAAAATATTTTCAATTTACATACATCTTTCCTTTCTTTAAGATAACTCTTACTAGAGTTGAATCTATTGTACCTTTCTATTTACTAAAAGCATGTTCTAAAAAATTATCCAAGTTGCATATAGAGTTTATGTATTTCTAATATGTCCCAACATAGTGTTATCAATGACTATAAATAGCCAATATATTATTTTTTTGTCTTTTTTATTTCATTCTTTCCATGCCTTTCATTCATTTGCAATGATTGTAGGATTGCTTAGCTCTGACTCATTTTCTTCACCTAAAACAAACTCATAAAGGCCTTTTCCAATAAGAAAGTTTATCATATGAAACTTTTATTATGATAGTTGTTCTTATCATGAATCTTAATTATGGGATTTTCATTGTTCTCTACCATTATGTTAAATTAATACAAAAGAGTAAGTAACTCTTTTGTAACATTTCACAACAAGTGCACAATAATGCATTAAGCAATCTTTTTTATCAACAATTGAGGTGTACATGTAATCCATGACCTATTAGCACATAAAACTTGTATTTACTTCCACACAAATACCTCAAAACTTATCGATTCAAAATGTGTAATCTATGTACCCACTTTTGATTAACACAATCAAAATTTTCGTATACCTTGAAACTATTGTCCGTAATCTTAGGGCCTAAAATGCTCGGGAAAGTTACAATATGTATATCCTCTATATCACGTGCATTCAAGGCCTATTTATAAATATCCTTATCTGTGAATTTTCCATGAATAAAACATAACCCTTTTCTATTCAATATGTAAATAACCCCCTTATATTACACCCTTCTATATGTGAAAATTTTATAAAAATGATATTTTAAAAACACCTTATTTTGAAACCACATGATGTACACATATATTCATGAGTAACTTACCTGAGCTAAAATGAGACCTAAAATAACCTCAAATGGAGATAAAGTAACACATAATCCCTACATGAATATTTGCAAAAAATTAAATGCCCTACTTGCACAACAAATCTTACAATAATCTAAGGTTTTTGCGTTGCCCTACTCTAAAGCCTCCACATGCACTATCCAAGAGAAAGAGTCGAAGAATGGGAGATTTTCTTACCCATTGCTTGATTGCTTGAATCCTTACTTCTTCTCCTTCACTTTAGCCTTCAAAATTAACCTATCTCACTAGCATCCCTCTGATACCATGTTACAAATTTGATGGTGGGGGGACTTGCTTAAACTATTGTGCTAAACACACACCATACACATAAGAGGAAGCTCACTTAAGAACACAATAAGAGAGATGGAGGCCAAGTATTTTCTTGCTAATTTCTTCTTCCTCTTTCACACATAATACAATGTTTACAAAATACAGATAAGATACAACATAAAGGAAAGTGGTCTATTAAGTCAAATAGTGCATAACCAACTATAGTAATCAATTGGCATTATAGCGATGCTAGCTATATGTAGGTGCAACAAAGAAAATATAATAAGTCCATGGCCATGTGAGAATCATAATGATCACTAACGTGGTAAGTGTAGATATAGAAATCTATCTAACCAAGTGTTCTATCATCAATGTTTGCACTTTTGGAGCTTGCTATGTCAACAATTTGTTGTTACAATGGTTTTTCTCGTGAGATATGTGATGTTTCTAGTTCTTTCCTTGAAAAATTCTTACCATGAGAGTATGCTTAAATAGCTTTTGGTTTTCTTATCTAATATTCTCAAATACAATTTGAGTGTCCTAATTGCAACTCATACTTAACCAAACCCTTCCCTTTTCCACACCCTAGTGTATCATGCATACAAAGAAGTTATTCAACATTATATAATGTGATACTCCTCTTTGATCTTACACACACTATCACCTTTACTTAAATATGGTCTCTTCAAGTTCCTTGGGTATAACTAGGTGTTCCTCTAATGCAATGCAACCTCCCTAGACCTAATTATGATGAATCATAAACACAAACAACTTTGTAGATGCAATTTTGGCTTAGGGTTTTTGAATTGTTTGTAGGTAGAAAAATAGTTGCAAGGCTCCTAGTAGGGGTGTCTAGATAAGTATGGCTTCAAGTGATGCTCTCTACCAAGATCATTTGATATAGAACATCTTCTTAGCCATTCTAATTTGCAAGAAGGTACTTATGGCTTATTGATATATCTTTTGAATTGATAATGTGAATCCAATGTGCTTCCTTACTCAAAGGCACAGAACCAGACATACAATAACTCAATTTCCCCCAAGTTATTGATGCTGCTCACACCATGGCTTTCTACTCTCTAGTGAAGTGAGGGTTTGTTTGAAAGTTCTAAATTTAGTCTTTAGCTGCAAGAGTATTATTACTTTTCTCTCAGTATGGAAATGAGGGCATGAAGCCCCTATAAGATATCATAGGGGGTGTGACTACCTTTTCTTTTTAGGATGCATCGTTTGGATCAATAGCTCCTTTTCATCATGTTTAATTTAATTCTTTAAGGAAAATTTTAAGAGTATTACGAAAAAAGCTATATACATTCTATCCAAGGTTTCTCAAAGGGGACATGTGTCTTGATTAGGTTTCCAACTATAAGGTGGTTCTTGTAGTTGTGGTCATGGGTAGTCTGATAGCTCTTAGAAAGATGACCAAGTTATCGATAGTTAGAGTTGATTGATCACCTTTAGAAAGCTAAGGTATAGATTGTCTTCTATTATGAGGCTCTCAGCCTTGTGCATTAATTGGTCCTCAACTCCTACTGCACTATACAATTTGATAGTCAATGGGATAATGGAGGCAAGGGAGAGCATGTTCTAATGCACAAGTATGAGTTAAGGGTTGGTCTAGGTTGATCTTATTAGTCCATGGACTATAAGTTTGTGGTCTTGTTATGAATCTATTGTCATTTTTATTTGGTCTCTAATTAGTGTTAAGGTTTCCAATATGCTTGATCTTCGATCTTCGTTATGTACTTGATTACGAGATTTTCAGGTGCTTGTATATTGCATATCATGAAGCTGTTGGTCACATGTGTATGTAGGTCATATCAAATATTTTGTGTAGATTGTGGATTGTTTTAGACTTGGTCTCATCTAGTCTTATTGGTTTATGTTATTTCCTAATTTTCTCTTAATGGTGGTCTCCACATTGGTTTTATAGGAGTTCCCTTTCTCCTTTCCTACTTTGTGTGTGTGTGTGGTATATCCTGTGTAGTTTGAATGGCATCTCCATCAGTAGTGGTTCAACATGTCTTACTACTATGTGGAGTTTGTCTCCATCTTTTTTTTTTCCTCACATTCCCACATGTGGATGCTAAACTTTTTTATTGCTTTCTAATACCATATTAGAGAATTTGGGAATCTCCCAAGTTCCACTTTCAAATAAGGAGTAAATATTTGACCATGTGGCTAAATCTTAATACTATACTTAAGAGGATTACATAAATAGTATATTTGAGGCTGGAACTTGAGAGGATTACATAAATACTATATTTGAGGCTGGAACTTGAGAGGATTACATAAATAGTATCTAGGAAAAAATTCACTTTCATGTAAGGGGATAATATTTGACCATGTGGCCAAATATTAATCATATTGAGAGTTCCCAAACTCACTGAAAATTTTCAAAGTCTAAGATATGTGGTTTTTAAGAATCCTATAAAAAGCATTCATGCTTGATGTATGGTTGTAGCTCTATTTATCTTCTATCAAAATCAATGAAACTCTATTTCTACCCCTTTTCAACTTCTCATGTTCCTAGTGGCAACCATCTATTATCAGGTGAGGAGATTGTTACTCTTCTTTAGAAAGATACTTCCACCTTGCATTGGTTGCCAACAAAGTCACTACCAATTCAGGGGTACTAGTGGCTAATATCTCCTCTCCTTTTTGGAAGCACTTATGTTCATTCCCATAGGATCACTTTATGTCTATAGGCTTGCATTAAAATGCCTATCTAAGGAGCTTTTTACCGCTTCTATCAAGATCATTGAGGGCATGAAGTTTATTCACCATAGTTTCTTTTGACAAAGATGGATCAATATTTTCATTTATTTCCGAAAGGATAGCTTATTAATGTTTCTTATAGAGCCTTCTTCTAGAAGGTGATTACTTTTTAGTCTTTTCTTAGTGGCATTCCTATTCTTGACTCCAATTATACTTGTGTGCAATCTCCACCTACATTTCCTTCCCCTCCTCCAATGTAAGAAAAATCTGATGAGGAAGATGAACCTTCTACGAGGGTGATCGATAGAAAATGCTCTCGTCTAGAGACTCCTTATTGTTCTATTTGTGTTCTTGATCCTTCTCTTGTACAAGATCTTATGTCTCTACTATTTCTACTAGTTTCCTTCTTACATTCCTTTCATGTACCAATATATTTGCAACACAAATGGATGGGAAACTTGATCTTCGAACTTTTTCATTTTTCAAAATAGTATTTTCTGGGCCCATGTTTTCATAGATTATCTCCAATAATACTAGAAACAATCATGAATTCTTCTCTCCAAGTTGTATATATAGGAGTTTGTACCTCTTTGCATGAAATATTAGATTCCTGACTATTTAGTTGAGTAAAGATTTGGAGAATTCAACATCAGAAAGATCCGTTCTATGTGATATTCATAAAGAGATAACCAAAGCTACAAATTTGTTAGATGGTAAAATAGAAACCATTGCTTTGATGATAGTTAAGTTAGTTGATGCTAAAGATGTTCAAGCTTTCTTGGTGCAAGAGCGTAGTTCTATCCTATCTGAGATGGTGGTTTGAGTACCTAAGCTGGGTACTTGTGAGGGTGAGTTGCAACATTCCAAAGAAACTATTGTAGCACAATAGAATATAATTTTAGGAGTTAAAATGTAAAGTAATCGAGGTCTTTGTTCCTTCCCCCTGATCCTATAGTCTCTTTTATTCAATTTTCCATAGAGGAGCTAGAAATCCTAAAGTAGCAAGCCAAATTAAGTGATACTCTTTCTACTAAGATAGACTATATTCAACACCATATTGATTACTTGCATCATCAAGACTTCCTTTGCTTTGCTAATCTTGTACTTCCTCTCCTTACCTTTTGGTTTAAATATCCACAATAGAAGTTTGTGCAATATATATCTCTTAGCACTATTGACTTGGAAGCACCAAAAGAGGGGTGGCATAACCTTTGGTTTATTGATTTACTAAAATGAGTGTCTAATCGTGCTCTTGATGATCTTGTTTTCCATGATGAGCATTGATTGTTACTCATGTATATCACACGAGACTTGCAGACTCTTGATGAGGAGGATATTAATATTTATGTGTGGAGCCCCAAGAGAGACACCAAGGAAAAGAGGTTTCTACTAGAACAAAATCTATCTTGTAACATCAACAAACTTTTATTTCATTCTTTTGATGACCAAAACAAGGAAAATAGCAAATCTTCACGCATAATCATAGTAGATATCTCCCATGGATTTGATAGAATCAACCATAATCTTCAACATCTTCACACAATCCATCATAAAAAACAAGAACACAAAGGAATACACCACTTTTGAATGGAAATCAATCACATAGTATTCATCTTCATTGTCTTCATAGTTTTCTCTCTCAATCTCTCATAGACAGACAAATTGTTTTTTATAGAATTGACTCTCTCTCTCTCTCTCTCTCTCTCTCTCTCTCTCTCTCTCTCTCTCTCTCTCTCTCTCTCTCTCTCTCTCTCTCTCTCTCTCTCTCTCTCTCTCTCTATCAATAGTACATTATCTCCTCACTATAATACTCAATAATGGCACTTAATAATCCTTATTAGGTCATGGATGCACCTGCCAAGTGGTATAGGAGGTATGAAAGGGCACCAGAGCCTCTACAGTATCTCTTCATAGCTCACTACTGTCACTATTACTCTAGTCTTCTCTTTAGTCTTCAGCAACTGCTTCTTCCATTTGTTTTAGATCTTTTGAACTTAGATTCATCCTTTCTAAAAGTTAGAAAATTTTTCAAAAGTCACACATACATTCTATAGAACACTTACAGAAGATCTACAAAATAGAACAACACAATATTAGTGAGTTTGGGAATCTCCCAATTCCCATTTTTTGAATACTAAAAGGTAGCACCCGGATAACATGCCCATAAGTTTTGCAAAATCATATGATATGACCTATCATTAGAAAGCACTTGAAAAATGAAATCTATTGAGCTATAGAGCACTTGATTTGGAGTTATAGTGTTCAAGTTATGACAAATGCAAAGTTTTGACCACGTGTCCCAAACTTATGGGAATTTCCATATTTTCCAATATGGTGTTGAACAGAACATGAACAAAGCAGAGACAGAGGCTCTACAGAAGGTCTACAGTGGGTTACAAAAGGTCATCAGAGAACAACAGATCCTCATTTCTCATACTAAAACCATTCCAAACTATCAAAAACTATTCAATAAGCTTTCAAATGGCCTCAACCTTCATCAACCATCAATCCATACTTCATATAGAAGAAAATTAGAACAAAACAGAAGCTAAACAGAAGGTATCAGAACCAATCAGAGCCTCAACATAACCTATCAGAACATCACAGAGCTTCATATTTCTACTAAGAATCATCATGAGCTTCCAAAACATAATCAATATAATCCAAAATGCTCTCAAACACTTCCAAAATAACAAAACATCACTCAAAATCCATAAAAAATAAACCATTTAGACCTCAAAAATAACAAAAATTAGTCAAAAATTCAATATTTTTCTACTCTCAACATATATCCCCACACTTAGAAAGGAAGCATCCTCATGACCTAAGAAAAAGAAGAATGTAAGTTCAGTAAATAGCTCAATTTGATCTTCTTTAGTATCTTCAATAATCACCCAACCACGACCCGAATTTATCACTTGTATCTAAGAAAGAATACTACTAAAGGAAAACATTGTTATGTATTAACATATCTTATAAACAATAGAAAGTCATGACAAATTTGTAAAGGATATAAGGGTTCCTCAGCTTTGTATCGTAAGCTTACCATCCACCATTACCATCAGTGTCAATAGTCGAAAAGAGAGCTCTCGAACAAATTTTTCAACCAGGACGAACTCATCACATAAAAATTAATACATCACAAACATAAAACAACCATCTGAATGGCACCTCCAAAAAAATATATCATTAAGAAGCATAGAAGATACATTTAGGGGTATCAATGAAGATGATCCCTCTTGAAAGCTTGATGATTACGAAAGCGATCCATGGATAAAGACTCATCTACAAAAGATTTTGGAGGATTCTGAAAGAATTGAAGGCAGCACATCCGTTCTTGCAAAACAAGATATCTGCTAGGTAAGCAAAGGGTATGAAAATATAGGACATCCAATTTTTGAGAATCAATGTTCACATTGACATTCATACAAAGCTTGGGAATTGACTTTTGATCGTTATGGGAATGCCTAAGTATATATGCTATGTACCAAGCAAAATGGGCTGTCAATCTCACTGAAGGATCAAGAGATTGTGAATGTTGTTGGGAAAAATGGAGATAATTTTGGTACGCTTGACTAGCAGTTGTCCAGTCCCCTGTAATTAATGGCCAATTAATTTGTGGTCCCGTGAGAGAATCAGTTGAGCTCCATCCTCTTCTTCTTGGAATCTGCTGATCAAATCCTTCATATCCACTAACCAACTAAGGGGGTTGAGAAATAGAAGTGGTAGGAAATGGAAGAGGAATGAGTAAAAGAGGATGAAGAGATGGGTAGGCAAAATCATAAAATGAGGAATAAGCTATGGAAGGATTAGCTGAAAATTTAGGCGAATCAATTAGGAAATGTGTTAATTGATAAGCAAGAAAAGTAGAAGGTATATGAATAGATGGGGAAGGACAAGGCGGAGAAGGGGAAAAGACTCGATCTTCAATGAAAGAACAATAGGTAAAGATTAGAATTTGAGGAAAACCCTAAGGTTGGAAAAGGAGAGGTAAGATGGCTGCTGAATTGGATTAATAAAGGGAAAAATAAGCATCATAGCGATGGGCCATTTGTTGATAATACAATAAGCTAGGAACAGAGGGACCTAAAACATAGCGTCGATGGTAGGCATCAAAGAAGGATGAATCAAATGGATGGTTCTTTGAAACATAAGCTAAAAGATCCACCCTCAGTTGGTTAGTGTTCTACACATGAGTAGAGGCTGTATTCTGCCATTGGTTTAGGACTACAGAATTAATCATTGAATGCCATAAAGTATCGGGGCAAGAAGCCATTTTAGAAGAATAGCACTGGAACATTTCATCTATCCTCAACTCCAAATGGTTGACATATTAGGAAGCTTATAAGACCACATCCCCTATATATCAAGCCAAATCTACATCATCTGGAATTAACAGATCACCTCATAGATATGTATAAGACAGCAGCATTGTATCCGTCATCACAGAATCTTCAAAGACCATACGGACAACTTCAGCCAGTAAATCAGAAGACCAAGTGTCATTCCAACCATCCTCTGGAAGAGGGATATCCATTGTTTAGAGCTTAATATAGAAAGCCAACTTCTGTAGGTGACAGTGGACGAAAAAGGAATGATCAAGAGGAACATACTGATGAAATTGCTCAAATATAGACCATAATAAATCCATCTTGGACTGCAATCTTTCCACTTTAGCTTGAAACAATGGACATAATATGGCCTGTCTCTAGAGAACTACCAAGTGCTACTGAGAAATAGAAGGAATCATGGGGACACTAGGACTTGGAGGGATGGATCGTGAATGCACCAGTTGGTCCTTCAACTGTTTAATGTGGGAAACTTCAGATTCCATTGTATTGTGAGCAGTTTGCAAAGTTGACAGTTTCTTATCTAGAAGAGTCTTAAACTCTTGAGCTTCTTTGAACATTTTCTCTTTCTTGTCCGAAACTCTAGTGACCTTTGACTGAGCTTCTGCTAACCGAGTTTTCAAATAAGATTTTTCTTCTCTTTGGGTCTCAATCATTTGTTTTTGCTACTCCATTTGCTTCAACAGATTGGAAAGAGTGTCTTTAGCAAAGGCTAGCTCTGTGGTTGCCTTATGCATTTGGTCTTTGGATTGCATCAATTCTTTATAGAAAGAAGAATATAACTGTTGAACACAAGCTGTCAACAACTGAGAGTTCAATAGAACTCTGGATGTTGTTAAAAAGGAAAGGAATGGCATCCCCTATCACTAAGCTGTTCAATGAAGGAACTGATATATTCAAAGAACCCTCTCAATGTGCCTTGAATAAGTTGTTGCATGTGAGGTAGGCAGGGAGGTCACTTCCAGAGGTAGCAGGAATTGACACTGAAGGAATGATTGGTGGAATTGTCTCTGCTATATGCTTCAAACACTTCCGTTGAATGACCAACGGAGGAGGGGAGTCAATATCCTCTATGTTAATGGGTTTTGAAACTTCTAAAGGTGGAGAGGGAGGGACTGAATCAGATGGAGGAGGAGGTAAAACACCCTTCTTAAGGCCTGAATATGTCAGGAAAGCATATAAATATGAACCATAGGTTACATTGGTAACATTCTCTCTAGTCACCTTGAAAAAATGCTGGTCCATCTTCGTAAGAAGGTAAGTACTCCATGGCAACCCCTTTTAAAACCATCCTGGAGGCTGTGAAGAGCTCCTTGGACAAATAGTGAGATGGTGTCTTGGCAAGCATGAACCTGTCCTGGAGAAATCGGCAAACTGGCTTTTGAGAGAGGATCACTGATCATTAAGAAAGACGCTCCCGAAGTGTTAATCACCTTATTGACATCGAGGACCTCTTTAGTCTACTTTTGTAACAGCTTAAGGATCTCTTCATTTGAGAATAACTGTCTCGCTATAACAAAGGATTCTCCTTTGTAGGGAAGTTTGTAGGGAAGAGACAAAGCCTTCCCTAACCCTCTAGGTGTTAGAACCATGGAAGTACCATGAGCCAAGCCTTATTTCTTACTGTATGACGCAAGAAACTCATCATAAAGGGCTGGATCGTGTGGAATCAGAGGGAGTGGAGCAGCCACAAAAGATCTAAGGCCAGCTTTCGCAATAGGCTCAAAAGCCAGTAGGGAAGAATAATCCCTATTGATTAATGAAGCATACTGAACCGGAGGAGGAGCTTGAGGCACCATTCAGATGGAATATACACACACACCACACACATATACAATCATAGTGAATGCCTACAAAATAACAGAATATCTATAAAAAAGAAATCGACTAGAATAAATATACACAGACGTGACTAACCGACTAACCACCCCAAACAATCCACATCCTAGACAAAATTCGGCATGACCCCTACACATATGCGACTGAAAGCTTCATGCAATGCAACAAATATGCACCCGAGACCTTGTATCAGGCAAAAAAGAAAACTACAGATTGCACCCATAATCGTATCATACAATCAAACCATAATACCTCAATAACCCTCTCAGGACATAACCAGAACTTCTATAAGAAATGGCAGCTTAAAGACTGCACGTACCCATCCCATGAAACATATTTATTAAAAAGGGAAAAAAAGTGCAGTGAGGGGAATGATTTTAGTGAAGGGTTCATTTTAATAAATTATTAACAATGGTTGAAATTTTATTAGGATGTAAACCTTAATAAGAAAACGACATTTCATTTTTAAATTGTTAGTTACAATTTATTAATGTGAAACAGTGCTTTTAACGAATCCCGAACTTCGATACCCAAATTTAGGTCTCTAAATGCATATTCATTGATTAAAAATTAAGTGTGTGTTTATCACTTTTTGTGTAGTGCGTGCACTTGTGATGGCGGGTTTATCTTTATTAAACTTAGATATGTCTGTAGTAGTGCACGAAGCGCGTGCCAAGTGAATGGTGGATTTATTTTAATTTATTAGAAAAAGGTGTGTTTGGCGCGAGCGTGCGTACCATGGTGGTGTTAGGGTTCATTTTAAGAATTAATTGTGAATTTCGGGGTAGCGAAAAATAAAAATAGGAAGGGAAAAAGAAAAGTACCTTGAAGCGGGTATGTGTGTATGCAATGAAATGGAATGCGCACGTCTCAATCCCAAGATGCAAGTCAGTATTCCAAAAAGGGAAAAACCACGAACTAAAAATGATGTGACACGTCAAGCCAAGGTTAGTGGAGGTATATTTGTTTTGTATGTGCAATTTGTTTTGTTTTTATTTTTGTTGATTCTGTTAATAGGTTGTTTTTAAAAAAATATTTTAAAGATGATATCTTATGTTTGTTTGTCTTTGTTTTTTCTAAATATGATTAAAATGGGATAAATGGGACACATGAATATATTGTAAATTTTTATGGTGAGATTCAATAGTCCACCATGAGTGAAAACTAGACCATCAAGTTTCAACAATGTTTCTAGATTTATCCAGTTTTTTTAAAGTTATTTTCAGAATTGAAAATGATTTTTCCATGAATTTACGTATTGAATTTAGCATTTTTACCTTAAAATAATAGTTAGACAATTTGGCAAAGTATTTTCAGTGTATGGAGCATTTTAAAAATATTTAGATGAGTTGATGGAATTTGTTTTGAAATTTTTAAACATTATTTTTTATTTTTATTGAATTTTTAATGAATTTTGTTCAATTTTCAATGGATTTTGAAGGATTCTTAATATTTGTAATTTGTTTGCAATTGATTTTTGTATTTCAAAAAGGAAAATAAACAAAAAAATCCCAATTTGGTAAAGAATTTTTGAACTATTTTTGTTTTTTAAATAAATTTTTATGATTTTTAAAGGAAATTTTAGGATTTTAGGTGTTTTCTCGAGTTTTTAATTGGGTTTTGAAATTAAAAATAGGTACTCGGAGCTACGTTTGAACAGCTGCATGTGCTCGGACGGCGCGCACCATCGCATGAAGAAGAACAAATGCGTATCCTCGCACGTGAAATTAATGTGCAAGGCACGAAAATTGAGGGGGGGGTCAATTTGAGATGTCAAAATTGGGGGGGGGGGGGGGGGGGGGGGGGGTTTCAAAATAACCGAGGGCCGGGCAGTGATGATGCTCGCCCGGGGGGTGGCGGATATGATGGGCAGGGCAAGGAGGAAATGGTGAGAGGGCAGTGATGGTGACCGTGGGGGAGGCGGGGGCAAGAAGGCAAGGGAGGATGCGCCACCTGGGGGAGGGGACGAAGGAGGGGAGGCCACCGAGGAGGGCGAGTCGGGAGGCGCAGGGGTGAGTGATAGGGCAGGGAGGAGGCAAGGCAGAGGATGAAGGGGGCGAGGGAGAAGGAGACGAGGCAGAGGGACGAAGGGGGTGAGGGAGAAGGAGGGTGCAGACGAGGCGGAGGCGATGGAGAAGAAGGCAAGGCGATGAGAAGGAGTAGCAGAAGACGAAGAGAAAGAAGAAGAATAGAAAGAAGAGGAGAAAGATGCAGTTGGCCACGGGGGGGAGGGCCAACCGTTGTTTCTTTTTTTAAAAAAATAAATGTTTATTTTGAATTTTTTTCAAATGTTGATTTTCATTGGTTTTTTTAAATGTTTATTTTGATTGGTTTTTTTTCATTTTTTAAAATTTGTTTTGTTTTAAATGTGTGTGGTTTGTTATGTGTGGGGGGGTTTTGGGTGTGTGGCTTTGTTATTATTATTATTATTATGTTGTTGTCGTTGTTGTGTAAATTAAGTGTGTTTGGTTGTGAGTTGGTTCTATTAGTATTAGGATGATTTGTTGTGTTTTTTTCTTGTTTTTTTTGTTTGTGGATGTTTTTCTTTTTCGAAAATGAAAGAAAAGATGTGATTTTGTGGTATTATTATTATTATGATTTGTTTTGTTTTGTGTGTTTTTTTTGTTTGTTTTTTTTTTTAATGAAAGAAAAGAAAGGCTCGAAAAAAAAAGGAATGCACCCTTGTCCCGTGCTTGCATATGCACGGGGGGTAAAAAATATTTTGAAGTGATGGGATTGAACACAACCAGGATGTCAGGATGAAAGGGCACGAAGAGAACGGGGCGTCTCGAGGCGCGTAAATTCAAAAACACACGTTCACGTGCGAGACAGCACACGGGAACACGACAAAACAAAGAAAAATTAATAACACACAAACCGTTCATCGGAACGCAATGCCGTAAAAGAAAAACTAGGCCAGAAAGCAAGGGGGAGACTTTTAAAAAGTACAACGGGGTGACCGGGATCAAATTAGGGCATTCGCATGGGAAAAATGTAAAAAACAAGCTTGAAAACCCATACGACAATCAATATCAAAGAATCCATTTGTCGAAATGAAACATGAAAAAAATGAAAATTGTGAGAAAATGTAGACCGGATAGGCCTATCATGTCCGATAGAGATAAGACCCATTCACATGGAAAAAACCCAAAAATTGATCCCGATATGTGATACAGAAATGAATAGAAAAAGATCTGGTCACCGGAATGAAGGGAAGAAAAAGATCTGGTCACCGGAACGAACGAAGGGCTGGCACAATAAAATGCATATCCAAGGGAATAAGGAGAGGTGTGCATGCAAAGAATGCGAAAATCGACCCTGAAAACGCATATAGGAATGAATATCGAAAAATCCATTAGCCGGAACGAAATGAGGGAAGAAGGAAAAATGTACAAATAAATTTGCCTGATATGCCTATCATATCAAAACATAGTGCCGAGCAAAAGAAACCCTGTTCGCATGGAAAAAACCCAAAAATTGTGTGCAAAACGGGATTAAAAAACTAATAGCAAATGATCCATGCACTAGAAGGGAGGGCAGGAAAAAGAAAAAATGTCAGGACATATTGAATTGTCAGGGTTGTCATATCAAATTGCAGTTTGAATGGGGTTAGAAGACATTCACATGGAAAAAATAATAAAATAGAGCTCAATAACATCAATAAAAATTAATAACCAAAAATCGAGAGGTCAAAACAGGGTGGAGAAAAAATGAGAATTGTGCAAACAAGGTGGCCGGACAAGGCTATCCAAGCAGAATTGAATTCTGAGGAGAATAGGATAGGTTCATATGGAAAAAGGGCAAAAACGCACACGAAAAAGACACAAAACCACACAAAAATTGATACAGATAAACTATACATTAGAATGACAAGTGATTAAAAGAAAAAATATCTCAGGAAAAGCATAGGATAGAGCTGGTATGTTAGATCACTATTCCGAAGCACTTGCTTCTGTGTGAGTGGTGATTTCTTATGGACTTAGGGATTCATTTTCAGAGGATGCATCTAGGAATGTCACATATCACGGACCTTTTAGAAGCCATGGCTCTATTGGCTTTGGCTTCTATTGACAAGGGGCATCATCATCATCATCTTTTCTCCAAAATGAACGGTTAGGGTGACAGAAGCCATTGGTGAACTTAATTTTTATACCTTTGATCCATTGCTTATGCAGATTTTTCATACTTTGTGGTCCATTGATCAACCCAAATGGAACCATGGTCATTCCATCCAACACCCCGAGATCTTCGGCCTCTGAGGTCTCTGTAGGGACATCAACAAGATCGTTCACTATCAGAGGAACTTCTTCATCTACACTTTCATAACCTACTTCGTTTTCTTTCTCATCATTTTCATCATCTTCCTCTAGAGGCTCTATCTCTACTTCTATAGAGGCTCTGTAGGAGAAGAACAGATCCTCCACCTTTGTGTCTACTTCTACTTCTACCTTTGTCTCTGGCTCTATCCATGCGACTCCCATGTAATAGGGAGAATAGTACATCCATGCTTCTATTTCGCTGTCAGAGGTGATTTCAGAAGTCAATTCGGGTTGAGGCAAGAGGTATTCTCCCCTGGACAAAGACTTTGCTTCCTTCAGTAGTTGGCTTATAGTGCCTATTGTTAGGGATTGTGCCTCTATTTTCTTGGGAAAGATCTATTTAACAGCCTCTTTGTCTCCTAATGTACCATCTGTTACTTCATTGGAGGAGTCTATTATGACTTCGATGGAGGTAGATCTATTACCTTTCTGCGACCCATACAACCTCAGCACCACTTTGTTGGATCCTCTGCCTAGGGTTAGGGTTCCTTTGAACCAATCCCTCCTTGCTCTAGCTTCAAAAAGCCATGGTCGCCCCAGCAACAGAGGGTACGAGGTCCCATAAGAATTTGGTTTCACCACCAAATAGGTCAGCTAGTAATCTTTTCCTACAACTGTTGTCTTCACATATGGGAGAATGCCCAAAGGCTTAATCTTTTCCTACAATTGTTGTCTTCACATATGGGAGACTACCCAAAGGCTTGATTCTACTTTGATCTACCAGTCTGATAAGCCAATGTCTAGGTTGTATATCTTGTAGGTCTAGGTCCTTCATTGTCACATTGATCATTATGTTTATTGATGAGCCTCTATGTTTATTGATGAGCCTCCATCAATCAGTGCATCTGCAATGAAGCAACCTTCTATCCATACACTAGTCTCTGGAGTTCTAGGATCTAGAAAGGCGTTAGCCACATCTACTTCCTTTACAAGCTTTGGGGCCTTATTGGTCTTGGTCACTGTTGAAGGAGCAATCCTTAGTTCTCCTCTCCTTGTCAAGATGGTTTTGAATCTTTTTCGGCAACTGGGAGATAGCATCAGTAACTGTCGGAAAGTTAGGTCTGGTTTAAAGGTGTCTAGGTCTTTGACCAAGTCATAATCTTTGATAGGATCCACAGGCTTTTCCAATCGACTAGGAAATGGGGCCACACCCACTTTTGTCTTCCCTTTTTCTTCTAAAAATGGTAGCATCGACACTTTCTCAGTTTCTGGAGGTTCTTCTATATGGTCTATCTCCTGTGGACCTCTGGTCCTGTTTCTGTGACTATCTCTGTCACTCTCTATGGCACTGCAGTGCCCTTCTCATTTTCATCGGTTGCATAAGGGCTTGTAATCCACGAATCTTCTAGGGTTTGGATGATTCGGGGAGATATGACCATTTTCTCCACATCTATAACATTCCACCTTTGATCTCTAACCACCGCCAGACTGTCGTCCTTTGTAACTTTGAGAGGGAAACCTCCTTGGACTGAAATTAGGACCAAACTTCCTAGGCTTTGGTCCAAGGCTTTGGTCCAATGTCTTGCGTTATCATTTTAGATTCTAGCAAGTTGAATCTTGTGTTTTCATCTTTCTATCTTCGTTTGTGCATCTCTTTTAGAGAGCAAATATCCTCTCTATGGTTCTTCTACAAACAATACGAACATAAGGCTCCAGGAATGGTTGGTTTTTTAGTACATTCAGTGGCTAAATGTCCTACTTGATGGCACTTTCCGCACCATGTATTAGAATGCATCACATCTCTCCCACCTCTCGCTAGAGTGGATATATTAGTGATATTCACCTTCAATGTTTACAGCTACTCCGTAATCACATCCATAAGCTCTTTCTTCATACTTGCAACTAAATCGGACAGGTAGTCCTTCAGATTTTCACCTCTTGAAGTACTTGTAGTAGGATTTTGGGAAGCTTCTGTAATTACTGCATATACAGGTTGGGTTGATCCAGAGGGTCCTCTGTTCTAGTTTTGATTCAGAGCTCCTATTGAGACTTGGGGGTTGTTGATTCCAATTGGTAGGGCTCCACTGTTGTTGACTCACCATTGGAGGAACAGTCTGAGGCCACTGATGTTGTGGTTGAACCATCATTTGAGGCATGTCGTCTGCGACGAACACTATGGACTAGGTACACTATATTGCGGCATTGTTTTCATCTGAGAATAGGGGTAGGGAATTGTCCCTAGGACTGCATTTTGTGGGTATACCATTCTTGGCATGGGAGGAGGTAAGACCCCTCTTCCTGGAGTCATTGAAAACCTTGCTTCAACTTCGTCATATAACCTTGCACCTTCCATTACAGCTTGCAAATTGACTGGTCTGCTCAATTCCACGAACTTGTGAACTTTTGGTTATAGGCCTCTGAGGAACACTCCTTTCTGGATGCCTTCATCCAGAAGTCCATCTCTTCAGGATGGATTCAATTTGTGAGATATAAGCTTCTACTCTTTCTCTAGAGGACTGACTTAGGTTCATGAACTCCTCTCGCATCTGCTCTTCAAAACCTTCACTCCTAAATTTAGTGAGGAAGGCCAACTTCAAGTCGTCCCATGTGCCAAAAGTTCCTACTACTTGTCTCTCATACCATTGAAATGCCGCGCCCTTGAAAGTGGCGGGGAATATTGCTAACCAATGCTCAGGGGTTCTGGCATTGTTAGCCACACATACTAACATAAATTTTGCTACATGAAGATCGGGGTCTTCATTGTACTCTCCCTTAAAATTTGGCAATGGGACTACATTTTTTGGCCTATCATCAATATTTTCAGGACGAATTTGACTAGGAAGGGGACCTTGAGTCGACATGGGGACTTCTCTAAAGAGTGCTTTTAGGGCGTCAAAGGAGGCTTCTCCTACAAGCTCGTTCTTAGCCTTTATTCTTGCCTTCTCTCTTCTCACATACCTTTGGACTCGTTCTAACGCTTACCTCTTGATTGCGTCATTCATCAAGGGGTTGACTCCAACCAGTTGGTGTGTACTCAACAGAATAGAATTAGAGAGGGGCTTCAGTCCCTGGAGGGTTCTCTGGCCAACATCTCTTCTACTTCCTTCTTTTCAACATCTCTAAATTCAACTTTCAAACCACTACAGAGGGGGAGATATTCGGTTCTGAAAGTATCAAAACCCATTCTTCTTAGGATTGTTGTTGTGCCATCATTATAATAATGCCAACTTTTGATGGTTTCAATAGTGCATGTTGTAAAAAACACTCTATCTACCAACTTCTAGTGGGTTGCTAATTGGACAAACAGAAGATTATCAATGCACCAAGCATCCCACGTATCTTGTTGTTGAGCATCCACGAACAAATTCCAACTCTTTTATTTCTTGCTTTTGTGAACCTCCATTGACCATGACTCCTGAAGCTTCTTCAAAATCTCATACTTGATGATATCTGTAAACTTCTCAATGAATGCCAAATCTTCCATGGATAGTCACTCTCTCTATTTCAACTCTTCAATTTGTTTCCAAACAATTTGCCACCAAGATGCAAGTTTATGTTGCTTCAATAAGAAGAGGAAATAAGCCACCACATAGAGCTTGCATCATGATGGTAATAAGTTTTTGCCGTTGTGGGATGAACTTTTTATAGAACGTGGATTTGATAGTAAGAATCTCCAACTCTTTAGTGGAAGAAGGAACTTTGCAAACATCCATTGAATTCTTCTCTTCTTCGCAATGCCATTTCCTTCATTTTCAACCTCTTCCAATGCTTGTTGATGGCAAGTGTTCCCCGATTGCACACCAAAAACATGGAGCCCCAAGAGAGACACCAAGGAAAAGGGGTTTCTATTGCAACAAAATCTAGCTTGTAACATCAACAAGCTTTTATTTCATTCTTTTGATGACCAAAACAATGAAAATAGCAAATCTTCACGCAGCATCATAGTAGATATCTCCCATAGATTTGATAGAATCAACCATAATCTTCAACATCTTCACAGAATCCATAATAAAAAACAAGAAAAAAAAGGAATACACCACTTTTGAATGGAAATAAATCACATAGTATTCATCTTCATTATCTTCATAGTTTTCTCTCTCAATCTCTCATAGAGAGACATATTGTTTTTTATAGAATTGACTATCTTTGGCTCTCTCTCTCTCTCTCTATCAATATTACATTATCTTCTCACTAAAATACTCAATAGTGGCACTTAATAATCCTTCTTAGGTCATGGATGCATCTCCCAAGAGGTATAGGAGGTATGAAATGGCACCAGAGCCACTGAAGTGTCTCTTCATAGCTCACCATTGTCACTATCACTCTAGTCTTCTCTTCAGTCTTCAGAAACTGCTTCTTCCATTTGTTTTAGCTCTTTTGAACTTAGATTCATCCTTTCCAAAAGTTAGAAAATTTTCCCAAAGTCATACATACATTCTATAGAACACTTACAGAAGATCTACAGAATAGAACAGAACAGGAACAGAGCAAAGGCAGAGGCTCTATAGAAGGTCTATAGAGGGTTACAGAAAGTCATCAAAGAATAGCAGATCCTCATAACTCATACTAAAACCATTCCAAACTATAAAAAACTATTCAATAATCTTTCAAAAGACCTCAACCTTCATTAATCATCAATCCATTCTTCATACAGAAGAAAATCAGAACAAAACAGAAGCTAAACAGAATGTATCAGAACCAATCAAAACCTCTACAGAACCTATCAGAACATCACAGAGCTTCATATTTCTACTAAGAATCATCATGAGCTTCCAAAACGTAATCAATATCATCCAAAACACTCTCAAATACTTCCAAAACAACCAAAAATCACTCAAAATTCATAAAAAATAAACCATTCAGACCTTAAAAATAACAAAAATCAGTCAAAAATTCAATCTTTTTCCACTCTCAACAATGTGGGAGATGTTATTTTACAAGCACCCATGTATGTTCTTTGAGTGGAGCTTAACCTTTTAGATGGATTGCATACCTATGTTTAGAAGACTTCATGGTGTAAAGGTTATGGTTGGCATCCATCTTTAGAGAAGGATGTGCTAGTTCACCATCAATGCTAGAGTACATTTTTTAAATCTAATATCCAACCCTTACGCTCACAAATCCTTTCTTATATTGTAGAACATCTTTTATTCATATATGTTTTTTTTCAAGCCTTTCACTATCGATCTTTTATTTATCCAACCGATCCTATTGACCTCATTTTTTATCAAATGATTGCTCAATGCCTTCCTATTTATATCTCTCTTCAAGCCTTTCACTATCGATCTTTTATTTATCCAACTGATCCTATTGACCTCATTTTTTATCAAATGATTGCTCAATGCCTTCCTATTTATATCTCTCTTCTTAACACTAATCCTAATTCCATTTCTATGTTTACTTTCACCTTGCATTATCTCTACATATCCTTGTATTTAACCCTTTGCCATTTATCATTGAACCTATTGTTACATCAATTTCTCTTGATCCTCCTGTTGTTCAATCTATTCCATCTACTTTTTTTATTAAATCTCTTCAGATTTTATTGTTTTCTTTTCCTTCCTTTTTAGCATCCTTATCACTTAGTATGTTCACTTTCTATGATTTATCCTACCCCCCTTCTCCATTGTTTGCTTGTGATTCTCTTATCTTAGCCTTCTAATTATATAAATCTTTCTCCATCCTTGGTCATGAACACCAATGGATTTGATAGCGATATACTTAATCATTGGTAGTGAACTTTATGAGATTCTTTGACTAGAGTAGTTTTTCATGGCATGTTATCTCAGGATCTTTAGGAGATTTTGTCTACATGTTCACATTTCTATCTTTAGTTTGCTTGGATATATGCTCACTCAATATATTTTTGCAAGGTTGGCTGCTCACTTTTGTTGGTATTTATCCTTTATGCATCGGCTATTGCATATAAATACAAGGAAGTCTATTCGTCCTCTCAAGGAAGTTACTATATGTATATCCTCTACATCACATGCGTTCAAGGCCTATTTATAAATATCCTTATCTGTGAATTTTTCTTGAATAAAACATAACCCTTTTCTATTTCTATCGATAAATAATCCCTTTATATTACACCGTTTTGTATGTAAAAAATGTATGAAAATGGTATTTTAAAAATACCTTATTTTGAACCTAGGTGATGCACACATATATTCATCAGCAACTTATCTGAGTCTGTTCTCTTCTTATCAATCCTAATGAGGATGTATCAGGAGCTTAGATAGATATGTTATACTATTTTACTGAAGCTTTTCCTACTAGGTTTTCTATCCTAATGGAAAGGATGTGTTATTTTGAGTTCCTTTAAAATGTTCCTATATATTTTGGGAATGAGGGTAGATCATTGAAGAGACTGGATCAACTTAGCATGCAGTTTAAAAAGGAATATATTTATTCTCACAAGCATTGGAATTATATTTTTGATCTATCTTGATTTTTAATTTAAAAACCTTATTTTTACTCTCCAAAATATTTGGGGGTTATGCAAACTACGTCGTCTTATGAATGTGACTCTAATGATTTGTGGATGTTTGATCTATGTGAGATGTGTATGTGTATGTGAGTTATCCTTATCATTAGGAGACAAAGTTAGAGTTGAAGATGATCAAAGCTAGATGATGATGCAGGAAGCATATTTCATGGTGGATTCCGTGCCACGGTGGATTCCATGAGGTTTTACAGTGGATTCCGTAAACTTTGTTGACCGGGGCTCATACACAAAGTGGATTATTTGTGCAAGAAGTTGATGGGGACGCCTATCCTTTTCGGGCATTTCATTAATTTAGTGTGTACATGGGTGATTCCATAGCGGGTGATTCCGCAAAATACATATTAAATTAATAAATGTTTATGAGTTTAGAGTGCACACTCGTAATAAATTAAGGTTAGGATTGATTTCTAACCAGTTGATTTATTTATGTAGCTGAAGACTGCTAGGTATTCACTTTTGTCGGTTTTATTGTATTATTTTACTAACGATTGTGAATGCTTCAGTTGATGTATAGAGATAGCAGCAGTAGCGGAGGAAAGCATTGGAGGATAGCATGTATTCAAGTTTTCACTTATATTTTGATGGGCGCATACCTTAGGCATGGCGCCTATATTTTGTCGCGCATATTTATTAAGGCGTTGGATATTTATTTATTATTTTGTATGCATATGGGCGCATGATTATGATATTTGTATTTGGACATTGTATTGGGTATGCCTGACTCTTTGGGCACCCGCCCATTAGCTTTATTTCTATTTTGTACTAAAGCAAACTCAAAAGCCAAAAGCATGCTATTTTGTAATTTGGGCTATTATTTGAGCTTGAAGATGATTAATACAAAAAAACACATGCTTTGTGGAGCGCTCACACAAGGCATGGGGGGAGATTGCACCCAATTGGTCTCTTGTTCATGTCGTGCATGCTTTCTACCTTGAGTTTTGTGCAAAAAGTAGAGTTCTTTTTTTCTTGGGGACCTTCCGGCGTTCACTACGCGAGCATACAACATCCAATCTGTGCATCAGTGGTACCAGAGCGAAGCTGAGATCGAGAGCTTCCAATCGCTACCCATCTTGCGCAAAGGTGGAGCTCTTGGAATGATCGAGCTCTACAGTCAGTCTCATCGCGAACGGTCGATACGGGTGGATTCCTAGCGGTCAAAAACCCCTGTTTACATTCTCTGATCGCGAAGGACCGGCCTGAGGAGGCAAAGGACCACTCCTACATCCCTCTCTCCAAGTCACTTTGAACAGAGAATACAATAATCTCCATATCTTCCATAAAGCTTAAAAGCTTAAATTTAAAAGTTAGAAAGCTTATTGTTAAGCTCTAAGAAGCTTTTTTAAAAAAATCGTCAACAAGCGGCATCAGGAGAGGATCGCCGTGATTTTCGCAGCAGTAAAACGGCCCCCCCCTAAAATTCGACGTGGTGCAGATTAAGCTTCAGTCTTAATCCCATAAGTCATAAGTCACACAAATCTTCAAAGTTCATCAAGTACAATAAGTTCTGTTACTCTGCAAGTCACGAAGGACTAACAAGTTCCCAGAAGTCAGAACTGACTTATGCCAAAAACTCCCATAAGGACTGTTCCCGCGCAGAAGCACTGAAATGCAAAGTTGTTCCCTGGAAGGCTCTGTTCGCATACGCAAACTTGCTGAACCAGTTTCAGCACACGCAAAAGATCATACACAGATTTTACGAAGACTTTAAATCCCGCAACCGCAAAAGTCAAAGACCGTGAAAGCCAAACAAAAATCTGTAAGCCTTGTACACCCGACTTTGAGCTACGCTCATCCCGCTAATTGGATTTTGAGAGTGTGAGGTCTTTTGAATTTTTGCAGGATGATGGAACAAAATATGGATGATATAATGGCTGAAGGCGGTCTTCCTGAACCTACGATGGAACAAAAATTGGATTTAATTATGATGCAGTTGGATGAAGAACAAAGAGCCCGGCAAGCCTTGCAAGTTCAATTGGCCAATTTACAAAGATCGACTACTGACAAAGATGGACCACAATCCGAAGATCTTATTCGACGAACCATCGATGCAACTTTGGAAGCTCAATCCATCCGCAAAGAAATAAAGATAAGTAAAAGAAATTTCAAATTCCGTACTTTCAATGGTACTCAAGATGGAAAGACTGTTCTTGCATTCATCAGTCAGTTTAATGATTACTTTCATGAAGAGACATACGCTGAAAAAGATAAAATCAAGTGTGTTACTAATCATTTAGTGGATAGAGCATCTCTTTGGTGGACCGTGGTTCGTAAGAGCATAGATTGTCCCACTACTTAGGAGAGTTTCAAAAAGAAGTTTATGCAGAATTTCCTTCCTCCACAATTCCATGAAAAAACCATAAAACAATGGGACCTTCTTCAGCAAAGAGATTGTGAGCCTATTTTCCAGTACACCGAATGCTTTTGGAATGCCTTACTCCAACTACGCATGCTTGAAGACGTACCCGAAGTGACTCACAAGAGCAAGTATATGTTTGGATTACTTGGTCATTACTACGCTAAAGTCAATATGTTCAAGCCTGCAACTCTTGAAGATGCAATTTCTTTAGCTCATGACACTGAAGACAAGATTCGAGGAAGAGACAAGCGTCCACAACAATTTCAAGCAAATGGTAACTATGGTTCTAAGCAATTCAATTCAAATTTTAGAAGATTCAATCAAAGTCGATTTCCTTCATCATCTTTCAGTAAGTCTTGGACAAAACCACATGCTTTGCCATCAAATACCAATCAAAACCCTAAGCCATCTTCACAGCCAAATCCTAATATTCCTAGACATCCTGCCATTGCAAACAATGTATCTAAAGCCAAACCTATAGTGTGTTACAAATGCCATCAACCTGGACATCTAGCAGCCAATTGCCAATCGAAGAAGCCACTTGTCCATATCAACTATCTTGGAGCAATGGAAGATGAAGAACATGAGGAAATGCCTGACTTTACGGAAGATGAGGATGACGTTACTACTCCTTCGAATACTTTACCAGGTATTCCAACTCCACATTCTTTGTTGACAATGAAATGTTTAGTGCATGGAAAAGAAAATATTGTTTTGCATGATGATGGTAGTGCACATGATTTTATTTCTGCGAAGTTAGTAAAAGAATTGAAATTACAAACTGTTCCTACGCATTATCGCATTAAAGCAGCATTCTTAAGCACAAGGTATAATGGAACACAAGAGGTGCATGATTTAGAAATTCAAATTGGTGAATATACTAAAAGAAGGAATTTCCTAGTTGTACCATTGTAGTCCAGTGATATTATCTTAGGTATGCCTTGGCGTCATCAGCATAATCCTGACATAGATTATTCCATGCATTCAATTAAAATTCATTTTCAAGGAAAACACATTACATTGTATGGTATGCACGCATCCAATAATTTTCCACTGCTTACTCATACTTAAGCTAAACGTGCATTACGAAAAAGTAGTAAATCTTATCTAATTTGGGTGAATGAACTTCAAGCTAAAGAAAAACATATGCACCCTAGGTATAAAGAATTCCTTGCACAATTTAAAGATTGTTTTGCTTAAGATCTACCACCTGGACTAATTCCTTCATGTCCTGAAGACCACACAATAGATTTAATTCCCGGTACACAACCACCCTGTAAAGCACCATATAGGCACAACTAGATAGAGCAAAAAGAAATTCAAAATCAAGTTGAGGAATTATTAAACAGAGGATTAATTAGACCTAGTAGTTCTCCATTTGGCACGCATGTTTATTGGTAAAGAAGAAGAATAATACTTATCGTATGTGCATTGATTATCGTGCCCTAAATAAGATTACTGTAAAGAATAGATATCCAATTCCTAGGGTAGATAATCTTATGGATTAACTACAAGGTTCTGCCATATTTAGTAAAATAGATCTTAAATTTGGTTATCATTAGGTGAGATTAGATAAATCTGATATATTTAAGACTGCATTTCGAACACAATTTGGTCATTATGAATTTCTAGTGATGCCTTTTGGATTGACTAACGCACCTACTACATTTAGTAGAATGATGAATCGCATATTTTTGAAATATCAGCATTGTGTTATAGTATTCTTTGATGATATCTTGGTATTCAGTAAAAATGAGAAAGGGCATTATGAACATCTGTCTTTGGTTTTCAAGTTGTTGAAAGATAATCAATTGTATGCTAACCCAAAAAAGAGTGAGTTCTTTCAAACAAAAGTTGAATATTTAGGTCATATTGTATCATCAGAAGATATTAAGGTTGACCCTAAGAAGGTAGAAGCAATATTGAATTGGCCTATACCCAAAAATGTGCATGAGTTACGTTCTTTTCTAGGTCTTGCTAGTTTTTACAGGAAGTTTGTGCAAAATTTTTCATTACTTGCTTTGCCTTTGACTAAACTTTTAAAGAAAGGTATTGTTTATCATTGGTCTGATAATCAACAGAAATCTTTTGATTTATTGAAACATGCATTAACCCATGCTCCTGTATTACAACTACCTGATTTTAATAGACCATTCTTTTTAGTAGTTACTGATGCTAGCGGATCTAGAATAGGAGCCGTACTTATGCAAGATAATCATCCCATAGCCTATTCTAGTTGTAAACTGAAACCATCCGAACTTAAATATTCCACATATGATAAAGAATTGTTGGCTGTTGTACAAGCTTTAAGACAATGGAAATATTACTTAATGGGTTCTGAGTTTATGATTAAGACTGACCAACAAAGTATTAGACATCTCCTTAGTCAACCCCAAATATCTAACCAACATATCAAATGGGCAGCTTTTATTCAAAGTTTTCATCCCCTTATCCAATATCAACCAGGTAAAGAAAATGTAGTGGCTGATGCATTAAGTAGAAGACCGACCATTCATAATATCTCTGGCATATCATTTGATTCTTTAACTCCTATGAAAGATACTTATCATCAGGACATTACTTTTCATGCTGATTGGAATAAATTAGTTGGAAATAACTGGATTCCTATTGATTCACTGTCTTACAATGATGGATTCATGTTTTATGAAAAGAGATTATGTGTTACAGTTCCATTTAGATATTTTGTTTTGAATGAAATTCATTGTCCTCCATATCAAGGTCATAGAGGTATTATATCTACTTTGCGTACATCAACTAAAGATTTTTATTGGCCACATATGGACACTGATGTATCTAACTTTGTTTCTGAATGTTTAGTTTGTCAAAGAGTTAAGAGACATCATGGTAAACAGTATGGTTTACTTGTGCCTTTATCTATTCCATCAAGACCATGGGAACGAATTTCTATGGATTTTATTATTGGTTTACCTAACACTAAAGCTGACCATGATATGATTTGGACTGTAGTGGACAGGTTTAGTAAACAAGCATATTTCATTCCATGTAAGAAAACTTTAACAGCATCTCACGTAGCACAATTGCTTTTGAAAACTGTTTTCACTAATCATGGATTACCAAAAGTCATTATTTCTGACCGTGACTCTAGATTTTGTAATAACTTTTGGATTACTTTGTTTGCTAACCTAGGAACAAAGATTTATTTCTCATCTACATTTCATCCTAAAACTAATGGACAAACAGAAGCCACTAACAGTACTATTTTAGATCTTTTACGTGCTTACACTATTTCTAACCACAAACATGGGACACACATTTGCATTTACTGCAGTTTGCATATAACAATACACCATACACAGCTACAAAGAAAGCACCGTTTGAAGTGATTTATGGTTACAGATTGTCTACACCTGTTGCATCTTTATTAAATAGAATTCAGAGTGTTGATGATATTGCTAACATGCACGCTACTATTTTTTATGAGGTTAAAGACATGATTACCAAAGCCCATCAATCATATACAAAACAAGCCAATAAGAAAAGACAGGCCATGAATTTCAAAGTTGATGACTATGTTTGGTTGAGAATAGAAAAACGTAGATTACAAAGTGTAGATAAACACCCAGTTGTGAAATTAGCACCTAGATTCTATGGACCATTTAAGATCATTCACAAAATCAATGACAATGCATTCAAGTTAGAACTACCACCTCACTGGAAAATTCACAACACCTTTCACATTAGTTTATTACGACCCTTTAGAGGCCAATTACCTATACACCCTGTTTATGAAAACCCACCTTTGATAGATGAAGAGACTGAAATACTTGAGCCTAAAGCTATCATAGATACTGGCTTTATGACCACTAGAACTGGCCGTAGATATTCTAGATATTTGGTCAAGTTTAAAAACCATCCTGTTGAAGAGGCCCAATGGATGCATGCTAGAGACTTAAATGCTTTTCCCACTCTATTAGCTCCACATTGAGCTAATAGCAATTGAGGACAATTGCTATCCCACCCCGGGGGTATGATACCAAGAAGCATATTTCATGGTGGATTCCGTGCCACAGTGGATTCCATGAGGTTTTACGGTGGATTCCGTAAACTTTGTTGACCAGAGCTCATACACAAAGTGGATTCTTTGTGCGAGAAGTTGATAGGGACGCCTATCCTTTTCGAGCATTTCATTAATTTAGTGTGTATATGGGTGATTCCATAGCGGGTGATTCTGCAAAATACATATTAAATTAATAAACGTTTATGAGTTTAGAGTGCACACTCGTAATAAATTAAGGTTAGGATTGATTTCTAACTAGTTGATTTATTTATGTAACTGAAGACTGCTAGGTATTCACTTTTGTCGGTTTTATTGTATTATTTTACTAACGATTGTGAATGCTTCAGTTGA
Source organism: Lygodium microphyllum (assembly GCF_053477565.2). Classification (NCBI taxonomy): domain Eukaryota; kingdom Viridiplantae; phylum Streptophyta; class Polypodiopsida; order Schizaeales; family Lygodiaceae; genus Lygodium; species Lygodium microphyllum. The sequence continues at coordinate 10,165,840 of NW_028229514.1, forward strand.
TGTGTAGAGATAGCAGCAGTGGCGGGGGAAAGCATTGGAGGATAGCGTGTATTCAAGTTTTCACTTATATTTTGATGGGCGCATACCTTCGGCATGGCGCCTATATTTTGTCATGCCTATTTATTAAGGCATTTGATATTTATTTATTATTTTGTATGCGCATGGGCGCATGATTATGATTTTTGTATTTGGACATTGTATTGGGTATGCCTGACTCTTTGGGCGCCCGCCCATTAGCTTTATTTCTATTTTGTGCTAAAGCAAACTCAAAAGCCAAAAGCGTGCTATTTTGTAATTTGGGCTATTATTTGAGCTTGAAGATGATTAATACAAAAAAATACATGCTTTGTGGAGCGCTCACACAAGGCATGGGGGGAGATTGCGCCCAATTGGTCTCTTGTTCATGTCGTGCATGCTTTCTACCTTGAGTTTTGTGCAAAAAGTAGAGTTCTTTTGTTCTTGGGGACCTTTCAGCGTTCACTACGCGAGCATACAGCATCCGATCTGTGCACTAGATGATGAGGAGACAAAGTTGGAGTTGAAGAAGCTCAAAGCTAGATGATGAGGAGACAAAGTTGGAGTTGAAGATGCTCAAAGCTAGAAGATGATTGAAGATAAAGCTATGGATTTGATGCAGATGAGAAAGAAAAGTTATTATATCCTTTAAGATTGAGGTAAGAAACTCATGGTAGTCTTGTGGGAACATCAAATGGCCTATAAGACAAGAACTAACCAAACTCTATTTAAACTAACATTTGGGACCAATTCCATAATATTGATTGAGTTTTTCATTCCTAGCTTGAGAGTAGTGGTGTAAGGGTGATGAGATAATAGAGAAGCGTAGACCAATCATTTGGTTGAATTTGAATATCCGTTAAAAGCAAGCCTATTGGTGACAAATGCATTTATTTGTGAAAAGGCAGATTTGTTTGACAAACATGTCAAATAATGAGACTTCAAGAAGAGAAACTTGATATTACTCTACTCCACTGAAGGCTACTATCATACGATTTTATGTCCATATTATAAAGATAGTTGAGATCCCAAAAACTTTATGCATTCATGAGCCTATACATAAGACATGACAAGACAAATTGTAGGAGATTTATAAATATTTCCAAGTTTGAATTCAATGGTTTAATCATAGTTCAATCATAGGTAATGAGGTCAAACTCAAGAGGAGAATTGGAAGTCTAGTAAGTCACTGAGTAAGAGGATTTGGTGAAGAGGAACATGGCTGAACACTCTTGGACCTTGACGATACTAATTAGGGGAAGGAAAAAAAGTGATTTATGGCTCATATAAGCTACGAGAAACAAGGCAAAATAGGGTATTTAGGTTGCATATTGTTGTCTTAAATTTCCAAGATCGATTTTGAACGTGGGGATGAATATTGCATACATATACTTGTTTACATTGTATATATAATGAACCCTATGACAATTTTGGAGTAGGGTAAAGTTGTTTTCTACTACTATTTACAATAGTAAAATAGGGCCGAATTCTTTAATTAGGCCCATACAAGATTTTATAGGATTCAGAACTTATGATTGATTTGACATCGTGCCCAATTAATAGTAGGTACTATATGCTACAAGTTTTCTTTGATTAGACACAAGATTTCAAGCTTATGAGCATGTATAAAACCTATGTATAATAGAATGTATCCTATGGTAGGGTTTTCTTTGAGTTCTTCTCGCAGATCTTTTCGAAAATTGTCTCCACATATGGTATTGGACTCTTACAATGAGTGCATGTATCAAGACTTTCTCTATTGCATATCGTATGAATCAAAGGGCTTTGTGATAGCTTCAATTAGAGCTTCTTATTTCTCAAATTGATTTAATCTTCTATTTTCTTATTCTTTCTAAATTGTACTCTTTGTACCCTTCTCTCTTAAAACCCCATGGCCAAGGCCTTTGATTTAATATCCTTCAACTTGATGTGAAAATCATCGAAAGGATGCAAGATGGGTAATGCATTAGGCTTAGGTTCTTATGTAAGAATATGTGATGAGATGAGAGTGGATTTTAAAGCCGAACTTCAAGTGCAAAAGGAGTCTAAGACCCATAAAAGAAGCACTTTTGGTGCAAAATGAAATGGTTACGGAATAAGGAGCTAGAGTTTTCCTAAATGTATCTCAACATTAGGAATCCAACAGAGTCTGTTTGACCCTCAATTTAATGGCCACAAGAGTTAGTGTTATGAAGTAACTACTGGATTCGAAAGTCAAAAAGCATCTAACGGAGGCCAAGGTGATAGATTTCCATGCTAGAAAGCCCGTTATCCAGTCATATTGTGATTCTAAGGCCATTTTTCCCCCTAATGGGCTCAAAACCACTTCAGATCAAATGTGAACATAAGAAAATGGAACTAGTTACTTGGGGGGTTGTTGCTTAACCCTTGATTAATGTAACGTGTCTACTAAAGTCATCTAGGACACGTCTTAGCAGTCCATCGGGAAGAATGTTTAGAAAACTCCGCCCGGCACTCCCATGGAATGTTACGGGTTTTGCAATCTAGGTCTTTCCGCGTCTGCCACGTAGCGGAAGTATCCTGGCCGTTTCCCACGTAGGATCGACCGGAATTAGGGTTTTCCTGTTTGGTCATTAGCTAGCAGCAACTAGCGTCAGACCCGAGCGAACTACTTTACGCAGAAGCGCCAGGTCCGAAGCGGATTCACGCTGCACTTGGTTCAAGGAGAATGGGAAACGAGAGGGATGCAAGGCTCAACCTCTCAGCCATAAGGCATAGTCCCATTCCGTTCCCCTAAAACAGCGTAAATCGGGTAAGATGTACCTCTAGGTCATCGTTCTCGTTATTCGTTTTGATGATGATGATCATCCTGTTGTTTTTCAAGATTTTTGAGAAAAGTTCCCGGCTAACCGGGACCACCCATCCATAGGACGGACCCATGGTCCATCCTCCGCACTTTCCTCGGTTTGTTTTAGTTATGTAATTATCTAACACATTAATTTGACATATACAAACAGCTCCCTTGATTAATCCCGTTAAGCACTGGTTCCTTCACGTAATCTTATCACGTGACATAGAAAAACAATATCAAACAACTTCTTTATTATCATATCATCATTTATCTTTGAAATACAAGGAGTTCCGCTCGTAGGCTTGTCTATAATCCGCCCGAAGGCTTATCCAGTAATCCGCTAGGGATCACTATTCCAAGCTTCTGCCCGTATGCGGGCCTCGAGATCCAATCCCGAGTCACGTTAGCCTCTTGTGCAGGACCCGGAAGGCGAGGGATTTACGGCCAGAGCCCCCCCTGGCACCCAAGCGTCCTCCTGCTCCAAGTAGAGCTCAACGGAAAGACCTCTCGCGGTGGGTTCGGTCCACGTTCCCGGCACGGTCAACAACCCCCTTGGTTAGGGTCAGGCAGGCAGTCGGGGGTAACTGAAGCTGTCTCTCCCTTCAGGCCTTCAACCTGAAGCATTTATATATCTTTTCATCCTTTAGTTCCTTGAGCAAACAATGCAAACAGTGCTTTCTAAACTGTTACAAGCACAATTAATTCCAGTGGTTGTTTATTTGGCAAACTGTTAAGGAGTGAATCCTTCTCTCTGAATGCATCCAGCATTCGATCCGGAATCAATTGCAACTTGGCAAGATTCCTATTGTCCTTGGGTTAGGTCATACCGAGTTAACCCAACTTAACCAATGCCTTAGGTTTTATTAATAGTAAATCCCGGCGGCCATGTCGCTTTAATTTATTGATTAATCATTTGCGTCCAAGCAAATACCTAACTTCCCTTAACTTGGCAAATTTCACTTAATGAGGGCGAAGTAACAGGATGACTACCCATCCCCTTGCAAGTTAAACTTGCGCAAGAACCTGCCAACCTCATTCCAAGGAATGGCAAAACTTTCTTGTGATCAAACCACAAGGCTATGCGACGTTGCAACTTGCTGCGCAAGTGTCGCCTCCATTCCAAGAGATCATTTCACCTATTGAATGGAGTTTTCTGGTCAAGAATTATGATTAGACTCGAAGTAGGGTTTAGGGTGTCTTCTTCACTCACCCCAATCCTAATTGCACTAGACCGACAACGTTCGGTCCTAGGGATTCCAACTCAATCCAAGTTCCAGCACTAGGTCGAATGATCCTTAGGGTAGAAACCCTAGATCATTATTTGCGTGTGCGTCCCATTGGCTCAACTTTCCGGGAAGGTGGGTAGGACCTTTGGGTTTGAGGACTTCGACTTGGTGTCCAAGTACGATACTTGGCTACATCTCTAACGTGCCCAGCCCTAGCTAGTACTTGAGGTTTTTATTGAATCGGCTAGCTATGCCTATACGAAGCCCTAGCCGTCATGATACCACAAATGACTTGGGTAAATTGACCTACTTGTCTTTGACAAGGACAATTTTTTCCTAGAGATGATATACTTGATCTAAAGTAGGAAAATAGTTGCAAAATGTTACAATACATGTAAATATGTAATTCCTTACTTCCACGCACCATAAGATCCGCAATAGCCCTATCCCTTTTTTGTTAAAGTCAAAAGGCAAGATAATTTGAAGAATATCCTACATAGGGCTTACTAGGATTTAAATCAAGAGATAACACCTACAACCTTGTGTCTAAGTATTTGCATTTCATGTTTTTTTTATAAGCCATGCAATCATTCCTAAATGTTACATGATGAAATGAAGTTTGCGAAAGTAAAAGTGCGACCCTTAGATACAACAACATCGTGAATGAAATTCATGCAATACTAAGGCAAGTGTCGATTTAATCTAATTGCAAGCATCTTTTTCCATGCAACTTATAAGATCGGGGTTCTTTATCATGCCGTGCAAAAGAATCCAACATTTTCCTAATTAAACCTAGGCAATATGTGGCTTTCCTTTGAAAATGCACGACAAGGCAATTAAGGTCGTAAGATGGATGGACAATTTGCGTTTATATTGAAAATACCAATTTCTCCCTATTGTATTTAACTAGGTTAGGTGAATTTAAACATGCACGGGTGCTTCTTAATCCGTGGAATCGTCATGCTTAATGCATTACTTTAATACGAAATCACAATAGAAAAAAAACCTGGGTCTGTGGGCTCGGGGAGATGTCCACTTGAATGCTAGGAGAAGAACCTCCCGCAGGCGCGCCTTGCAACTTCTTGGGAGCCATCGTTAGCGTGCTTACGGACTTCCGGTTTGCCTTTACCCTTACACGTTCGGTGAGTCTTCTCCAACTGTTGCGAGCAGCTTCAAAATCGTACGCCGGAGATCCCTTCCAAAGTGCGGATCCTTGAGAGTACCGGGCTCACGGGTTTTTGGGTTTATGGAAGGCCCAGTTTTAAAACTGAAAAGCCCGCATAGGACCAAGGCTTATGGCCTTATCCTTAGAAGCTTCTTAAAGAGGCTTCTAAGAAGCTTCTGGGAATCAGCAGTGACATCCGGGGGGGGGGGGTCCCAATGATTGGGAAGAAAAAGGCGTGGTCAAGGCGAGGATGGGCGGCGGCCTGGTGGTCTCCAGCAAGGCGGCGGCGTCCTAACGGCGGCTCCCCAGTGGGATAGCGACTCCTCCCTCCTCTTTCCACGCAGCCTCTGGCCTACGGCGATGGTAGCAGCCTCGTCTCCCTCCCTTCCCCAACAACGGCGTGGGCAGCAGCATCCGTTTTTCCTCTCCTCCCCTCATTCACACCCTAGAGGGTGTATATATAGGCATGGGAGGGGGAGAGAAGGGCTCCACCACGTGGCCCCTTGCATGGGTTTCCCCCTCCCCATGCAGGCCACGATTCTACCAAGTCCCATCCCCCCACACTCCCTTTTCTCCAGCCGTGCATCGGCTGGGAAAAAAAGGGATAAAATTAAAAAAAATTTGCCTTGATAATATTCAATTTGCCCCTCCCAAGAGGGTGTTTACGTGTGACTTGCGGTTTGAACTCTCGGGTTTGCTTTGCCAATGCGGAGGTCCCGATTTCTCGCGTGCAGGTCACAGGTTACACTGCCGCCAGTTTCAACATAAAAAATAACCTTTGCACGAGGTTTACGAAGTGTGCGGGAAGTCAATATTCACGGGTGGGGAATATTACAATTAAGAAGAAAACTCATTATTTGCTCAGGAGATGTGGAGAGAAGGTGCTTTTTTTAAACCTCCCTTCCTCCCCATAAAAAAATAAATTTCAATGTCTGCAATCATCTCCCTCCTACTCTTGGGCTTGAGATCCATCATTTTTCACTTTCCAATGCTTCAATCCTTGCAAAGAATAGTGTAGTAATTAGCAAGATCAAAATTTAGTCTTTTTCTCTCATGTTCCTCTCTCCTCTTTGTTCCTTGTTCATATGGTTGTTCATGAAAGAGAGAGAGGGTTCATTTGACCAATCAGTGATGGACCACAATTTGAAAGTGCAATGGTAAGTAGATAGGGTTATTTGGATGTGTCAACGACTGGGAAATAGCATCAACGGCTCCATTTCCTTGAAATACGATATGTACATATGCAAGTTTTTGAGTAAGTAATATTTATTCAATTTTTATGATGGTGCGTGTGATGAAAAGACGATTGAAAATTATTTAAATATATTTTCTAATGTCATCATTCATTTTTCTTCTCGTATATTGAAAAACAGTAAGATCGTAAAACCTAAAACATGAGATTTAATGGAAAAATGGGATTGCTATTTGATTTTAGGGATAAAATGATGCTCATATGGCATGAAAATAAATATGCTGACGTGTTATACTTCACATAAATCATAAAAACGAAAAAAAATAAAAAATATCAATAATTTACGTTCAAATAAATTAAAAAAGTCATGAAAAATAGTCAAATGAAGGGAAGAACTAAGATAACATAGTTTTTACATGTAAAAAGTTATAAAAATAAAATAATATTTGTAAATATATAATGAAGATGAACCATAATGGTTTGCCTCAGTCTACCTTTATTTCTATGTTAAAGTGCATATTTTATGGCTTGTTTCTATGAAAGATTGTTAGAAAATCTCCCTACATTTGTGCAAGCAATCTAAATGTAAACAGTAGAGGATGTGGGACTATAATAGAAAACTGTTTAATTAAGTTGTTGGTTCCTTTGCATATCTAAGCTTATAGGTCATGGTTCATATGAATTTAAGAGATTTAGTAATAGCAACGCAATACGATGCTAGTAGAAAGAAATCATGAAAAGATTATTTGTGTACTTCATGTTGGCTGATTTTTAGTGAAGTTTTCTTTGGCTCAGAGTGCCATACACTTTACATGAAATTTAAATATGGTATAAGAAGATAAATTCTTAGATGAATGGAAATTGTATGTTTAGGTGACAACCAACATTGAGAGTGTAAGTTTCCCCTTTGCTATAGCATAGTTTGATATCTTGGAAATTTTGATTAAGTGAGAAATATATACAATCTCCTAGATCATTATGGTTTATATTATCAGAGGAATCTATTACATTCATGTTCTATATGTAATACGGCACATCCTAGGGCAACAACATTCTCCTAGGTGAGCTCTTTATTATGTGAATCGAGGTGCAATTGATACGAAAAAGTTATTTATTTATAGTATATGACCTCCAAACGCTCCTAGTCGCGAGTTTGTGAGGGTGGTTTGATGAGCATAGAAGGCCGAGGTAGAGCCCTAGAGCCAATTTGAGTCCCTTTTAGGCCATGATAGGTGGTCCATTTATCAAGATCTGCTAGCAGTTTCCAAGTCTTGGTAAATTAGAGATCGGTCAGTGAATTTATGCCAAAGAGCATTGAAATAGATCCATTTTTTCCCAATAGATACCATCAGCCAAGATTCAATGACAAGCAAGTGTTGAAAGGGCTAGACAACGAACTAAGATCATTCGGAGGTATTCTCCTAAGCATAGTGGTCTGCTAAGAAAGAGGTCTTGTTGATCCAATTAATATCCTAGATGGTTTTCCATGGGGGGAGAAGGAAGCTCTAGTGTCCCCCTTTCCTCGAAAAGTCAATCTACTTTGAGTGGGAATGTAACCCTACTGATACAAACCATAGATCAAACTTGATCATCATGATGTGCAACCCATTGTAGTACCAACAAGAATGGTGGATTTGCCACCCTAGGTTTCCCTCTACCCATTTTTAATCGGTTAGCAAAGAAAGATGCAAAGTTTTATATCAAGGAGATTCACAAATTAATATTTGATTGTCCAAGTCAAGACAAATGACATTTCATGATGCTTTATATCAGGGAGTTTCACAAATTAATATTCGATTGTACAATTCAAGACAAATGACATTTCATGATGCTTCTTAACATGACTTTAAAAGGAAGAGCTGCACTGTGGTATCATGGCTTGGAAGCCAAAACCATTACTAGGATTGACTTATTCTTTGTGGCCTTTCGAAGAGAGTTTGTCCCTAAGAGAGGTGGTCAATATTGGCTACCTATTTTGAATGTGACACGTCAAGAGTCCCATGAAGATTCTTGAGCTTATACCTATAACTGAAAGAGGTGTTTCATGAATTACAAACCCCTATTCCTATTTCACCTCTATTGCCTGATTGCAATACTTTTTACATGGATTAGAATTGAATATCCAAGTTTAGTTGAGTAGTGTTACTTTTGCTAATATAGACACTACTATTACACGAGAAAAAGAGGTAGTCTTGCTTATAAGTGGCCTATGCATCTAGGGTAAACCTAAATTTGAGTCTAGGTCCTAGAAATAATTTTGCATTGACCAATGGAAGTCAAGGTGTGACTAGTATACCTATGACCAATTCCAATGGAAGAGCAAGCATAATGCGGAATGTACCCATGTTGCTAGCTCCTCTTAATGTTACTATGCCAATGGCTAGCCAAATGGTTCCACTAGATACTAGAAGCCAAGTGATGAACCCTAATGTCATGTCAATTAATTAATGATTGATCCCTAATCATGTGGTTAGGCCAATTGAATGGCAAGCGGATGATCATGATTATGAGTCTAGTGTGTCAAATGTTCTTGGTGAAGTTAAGAACATGATGAAGCATTATACACTAATATGATAATGAAACAATACAAACAAATAGCCATAGATGCTACTTTCCTAAAGAAACAACAAAACTTGATAGGAAGTCAAAATCCTGTTGAAGAGGGTGGTCCATCAAGATTTAGCTGTAAGTGGTGTGGTGATTAACACTTTCCAAGAAATTGCCCTAATGCCAAATGTGATATATGGAAAGTCTTTCCATCTAGCTAGTATTAGTTGCTAGAGTAAGATCAATTTTCTTTAGCACAACGGAGTAAGTAGCCAGGTCCAATTAATAATTGAGCACAAGGCAATAATCTACAAGATGATGAGGGACCAACGCAAATATTGTAGAGAGGAAAAGCCATCATAGAAGAGTTTCGCAATGATAATGGTGTCAACCTTATTGAAGCTATGTATACCAACACCACTAAGGCTTCCGGCCAATTTACGAGCCATTACAAGATGACAAAAGGTTAAAGAAGACATTAGAGATAATGTGAAATCTGTTGAGGCAAACCCTAAATACAATGATAAGGGGATGCTAGTCCTTAATCTTGATGTGGAAGCTAGTCCTTTGAAAGAAACCAAGAGAAAGAATGGTCTATCGGGAGAATAGAACCATTATTAATTATCATGAATTTGATTTAGCCAATAATCTTTGTAAGTTAAAGCTTGGCATGAATCTCATGCGGTAGCTAACTAAGTTTTCTTGAGGAGTGCATAAAGAGTTTTTGAAGATTTTTCACATTGGATACATCATCAAACCCTTGGGAATAGCCCATGTGGGGAATGACTAGTTTGAACATGCTAAAAAGCATTGTCCAAGGGTGGTAGCATATATTGATGGCATATTAGTGGATCATGACATTGTGAATATGGGATCCTCCATCAATTATGAGTTTATAATTTATGGAAAGGCTAGAACTTGAAATCCAAAAGGATGCCTCCACAATTCTCTAAATGGCTGATTACAATTTAAGATGACTAGATGGTTGTATTATCGAATTCCACGTGACTATTGTTGTTAATGTGGAATGCATTCTCGAATTTAGGGTTACTAGGTTTGTAGGGTGGCTAAGCTATCAAATATTATTCGGAAGGCCATGAAACCTACAATCCGACTATCAAGTTGATATACTAGCTAGTCATATGATTTTTAGTAGAGATGCCAAACGTGTAATAGTAGATGCATATCTTGAATCTCCTCAAAGTGAGAGAGTACCTTTATCTTTGACAGAATTAGATGCGTTAGAGGATCCTTTTGGTAGTGAGACTTTGTCAAGTGATGAATTAAAACAGGGGTCCACTATAGAATATGTCTACCAAGTGACTTAGAATGAGCCAATAGAACCTCAAGATAGAATCAGAGATGCGAATGTGATTGAGCTAGATCTCAACACATTGGATGAGCCACGGTCGATTAAATTACGATCTATGCTTAATTTGGAATAGAGGAAGGACTATGTGTCCTTGATTCAAGAAGTCCATGTGATATTTTTTTCTAGAGCTATGATGAGCTGAAGGGTATTTCTCCTAGTTTGAATGTGTATACTGTTCCCCTTAAGGAAGGTAGCCACCGTATTTGACAGAAAGTGAGGCGTATGCCTTTTGAGCTAAGAGACAGACTATTTGAGGAGCTACAAAAATTGTGTAATTTTGGCCTAATCTTTCCTAACACATGGAGTGGTATTTTCTAGTACTTATAAACTTTTTCTATCAAATTCGGCTTTTCATAGATTTTAGAGAGCTCAATAAATAGATGGTCAAAGATTACTATCCGTTGTCGTGCTGCTACGCGCACACCGTGTAAGAAAAATCTAGAGTGTGGATTCCTTTTAGATTTAGAGAGCCAATGCCACTTTAGGCATTAGTATTAGTGTCCATGGTTCAAAATCTTAGATTTTTTTGGATAAGTTTTTAGTCAACTTTTGATATTCTAGATATTATCTCTTGTAAAAATCCATAAAACTATAGATAACTTCTAGATTAGGAGGACATGTAAGAGAAATTCAACTAATTTGAGAGGATTTTATGCAAAAAAAAGAGAATAGCGAAATCGCGCAATGCACGATCACTATTTTCAGGTAGTGAACAACACTCTGAAAGTGGGAGATGAAGAAGGAGTGATCTAGTATGATTCTGGCCAGGAGTCCTATATTTAGCCCCCCTTTGGGAGCCATTGGAAGCATCAGATTGGCGATCTGAGCAGCATAGAGGAAGGTATTATTTTATACACGTTTTTATCTATCAGAGTTATACTTTCTCATAATGTTGAAAGAAACTGACAGGCTTTATCTTTGTTAGTATTCTTCTATATTTTCTAATTCTTTTTGGGAGTATTCTTCTACATCTTCAATCTCTTCAAACCCCTTCTCTTCTGTCTACTCTTCTCCTTGAATCTACCTACACCCGGATGTCTCTTATCTTCAAGAACTTGGCTTGAAACCTTCAACCATTCTCTTATCTCTACCATCTCTGAAGTCAAAGCTCTTGAACCCCCATACATTCTTCTCTTGCCAAACCCCTATGGTGACCTTCAACCCTACGCACTACGGCATTGGTGAACCAGACGTGAAGGTGAGTGTAAGAGAACTCCAAGATGGGGGATTCTTCAAGAGATACTCTACAACAATTGGTGTGCATACTGCAGTAGACTCAGCAACAACAAATCCAAATGTTACAACAACAACAACAACAAAGGCAAGACAAAGAGAAGATTAATTCCACAACTATCAAGGCCCTAGAGGAAGTTGGGTGTGAATTAAAAAATTTCAATGGTCAAAATGTATCTGTTTTCATTCGCTTATATGTCGGAAAAATGCTATTCTTTGGTGTATCGCAACATGCATGGAGCCATTATTTTGCCAGACTAGCCAAGCATGGTCTTCAAGAAAGAATCCATGGTCTTTTCCAACAAGATGCAGATTGGGCTACATTCAAAAAAGCCCTACGAGAAGAATTCTTCTTAGAAGACTCTAGCCTAATGACGAAGAAAAGTTTCACTGAATGGGTTGAAAAACGGAACAAAGGTTTAGCTGCAACAGCTCTATACCATGAGTTTGAAAGTAAATTTGGACAACTTGATGCTGAAGACCAACAAAGTATGGAAGGTTAGAAGATTGAATTATTCCTTAAGGCTGCAGATCCCATTCTGCAAGAAAATCTTGCTGATTGCCTAGAAGATGCTACCTCCGAATCAGGAGTCAAGACTACATGGACAGATTTTACTTATGTAGTTAACATGATTGCTCGAAGAGAGCGGATGTGGCTAAGATTGGGCTCTACTTCAACTTCAACAACTCCATTGATGGAGCTTGTTCCACCTTCAAAATCCCCTATTTCTTTGACTAATCAACCAACTCTTTCTTCTTCTGTTCCTTCTAAAAATGATGTCATGGGTGAACTTATTAAAAGCGTGTGTGACCTTCATTTGAATCTTACAGAAATTAGTTCCAAAGTAGAGAAGCTGGATGTCAAAGTCGAAAAGTGAGGATGAGCATCAACTCAAAGATCCATCAGAGAAGGCTTTAAGAGGCGCTATATTTGGTGTGACAGCCAACAACATGACAAGAGGGAGTGTTTTGCCTTCCATGAGGCTGAAGCACAGAAGCTCTTCTTTTGGAGAGATAGAAAAATTCATGCGGCTGAAACTGGTCTTCCACTGGAGCCAAATTTTGGCAATGGTGGAATGAAGAAAAGATTAGAAGATTTAGTTGTAAAGAATGCCTATGCAGCAATTGATGCAGCTACCTATGGGCTGCAAATTGAGCCAATTAAATCAGGTTTGAAAGCATGTAAAGCTGACGTGCAATCTAAAGTATGGATACAAGCACTAGATCAAATGGAACGTGGTAAAGCAGCCAAAGAAGATTTGACTAACGCCAGTCAGTGCATTCGAGAAATAACTGGTTGGAAAGAACCAGTAGATTCTTTTTCCGCCTTTGCACATTTGGCTGACATCAATCATAAAGAAGTCTTGATTGAAGAAAAGAGAAGAAGAGAATATGAACCAGGGCCTTCCTCTTCTAGCCCTCCAAAACGGGTAACTAGAAGAACGCCTGAACAACCAAAGATTACTGAAAATATAACCCCAGATCAAGAGATGGAAGATGCACCACAAACAAAGAAGACCGAAGAAAGAAGAAAGGCAAGTAGCAAGGCTACAAATTGTAGTCTGACATAGAGTCTGCAATCGATCTCAAACGAGTCCTAGAAGAAGGAATTCTAGGAAGAAAAATTGAATTCACCTTAGATGAAACTCTTGGAATTGCCAAACGTAAATTCCATGATGTAATTATTAATGTAATCAAAAGGAAAAGACAATATGTTGGTGATGAAGCTGAAGAAACAGTGCATGCTTTTTTGCAAGTTCTTCGAGTTTTTGTGCAGGATGATGAAGAGAAGCTAACTTCACAAGGAATTCATCTTGAAGCAGTTAAAGAATTAATTGCAGCAATTGAAGCTGAAGATAAAGAAAACATGAATGCAAAAATTAAAGAAGTGAAAGCTGAAAATGTAATGGTCGATTGGTCCAAACCAGTTCGGTACCCCACCTCTTAAAAAAAAGGTTGTTTGTAGCACATGCATGAGGAGAAAGAGGTTCGGTTCATTCCAAGTAGTCACTACTCCCGTACGCATTGGGCAAGAGCAACAACAGAGATAGTTGTTCAAATTGGAGAAAAAGAAACACCATGTATTGCACTCTTAGACCATGGCTTGGAGATAAACATCATGGCAATGAGTTTGTATGAAAGTGGCGGATGGCCCATAGATGTTGATCCAGGATGGCGAATGAGAGTTGCAAACAACTCTTCTGGAGAGTTATATGCTGCATGTCCTAATGTGCAGGTAACTATTGGAGACATAAAAGACAATTTTCACTTTTTTGTTCAAGACTCTTATAGTTACCCTATCATTCTTGGGCAACCTTACATTTCTGAAGCCCGCTTGGAAACAAAAGCTCTTGATGATGGTTCTTCCTATGCTCGAATCTGAAGCAAAAACGAGCTATCCAATTTCTTACTGTGTGTGTTAACCATCATCGAAACAGAGATTGACTGCCTGATTATCTTGTGCCTCCTAATGCCCGAGAATTCAAGGGTTTTCGGGCTACACTACTATAAAAGGAGGCTATGATAGTCCATCATGTAAAAAGATTGAACCTCCTTATGCTATAGAAATCGTGTCTCTAGCAAATTTTATGTATATACAGCCAATAGTATGGGCTATTATAAGTCTCTTCTGGCCATGACTAAGGCTGAAAGAAAATATTTATGTCATGTAAAAAGGGAGCTGAAAATTTATGACATGATGGCTGAAAATGAAGATATTTCGAGCATTTTTTTTGGACTATTACTACTGACACAGTGGCTGAAATATATGCAGCTGCTCATGTAGAAAATCAATGTATGTATATTGGATTTTTATCAAACAATTCAAGAATTTTTTAAGCATGAAGACATTGGTTTACTCAACAAGGTTGAAGCGCAACTGGAGACAAAATACAAGACGGTGGATAAGAAAGTCAAACCTGGGGCAGTCCCATTGCCTCCTGGTGACTGCTCCATATAGACCTCTTCTTGCAAATCACCATGCAAGAAGACATTCTTTACATCCATCTGATGTAAAGACCATCCCTTTGATGCAGCCATAGCAATGACTGCTCTTACGGTTGCCATCCTTGCAACCAGACTGAATGTTTCTTCATAATCAATGCCATATGTTTGTGCATACTCCTTGACTACTAATCTTGCCTTGTATCTATTCACAGAACCATCTGCATTGTGTTTCACATTATAAACCCACTTACAACCAATTGCATTCTTATCTTTAGGCAAAGGTACCAATTCCCATGTAGCATTTGCTTCCAAGGCATCCATTTCTTCATCCATGGCTTTATCCCATTTTTCTTTTCCCATGGCTTGCTCAAAAGAAGTGGGTTCTGGTTCCTGTATCAATTTGACCATATATGCATAGTGAATGGCTGTAAATCCATCATATTTTAGCCTATCCACAGGATACCTAGCTCTGGTAGACCTGCGTAAAGTAAGTTCACTCCCAGGTGCTCTCAAAACATCCCTGGTCTTCCTTACTCTAGGTGTAACAATAGAAGGAATACCCAACTCATCATCAATGCTCTGTTCTGAGCCACTGGATTCACCATCCACATAAGAGTGACCTGCATTCACATCAAACATGGGCTGATCTACCTTCTCTTTTCCTTTTCGTGATACCTACATACCACTATCTGCATTGCTTTGAGAAGATTCTCCTGATCTCAATCTACCTGTCCATGGCGAAGAATGTGAACCACTGCTAGAGGACGCTCCAGGTCCACTAATATCTTGTGTGACTGCTGTTGTAAATTTTGTGCAGCATTACCATTTTGTGCATCTACATTATCAATCACATTTACTGGTTTATACTAGCTACTCATCTCATCAAAAACAACATCTCTGCTCACTGTAAACTTACGAGTAGAAGGGTTATAGCATCTATACCCTTTTTGCTGCAGAGAATAACCAATAAAGATGCACTTCTCAGCTTTTGGATCCAACTTGGATCTCAACTCATCTGGCACATGAACATAGGAAATGCAACCAAAAATTTTCAAATGAGAAATATCTGGTTTCCTACTAGTATACCTCTCCTCTGGAGTCATGCCATGTATTGTTGCAGTGGGAGTCCTGTTCATTATGTAGACTACTGTAGCAACTGCCTCAGCCCAGTAAAAATCTGGCAGGTCTTTTTCATTGAGCATGGCACGAGATACCTCTCCAATATGCCTGTTTTTCCTTTCTGCAATTCCATTTTGTTGTGGGGTATGACTGCATGAATATTGATGCTTTATGCCATGCTCCTACAGGAACCTTGCAAACTCATTTGAGAGGTACTCTCCCCCTCCATTTGACCTTAGGCATTTTATTTGCAGGCCTATTTCTTTCTCAACCATAGCTTTAAGAGTTTTGAAATGCCCAAAAACTTCACTTTTCTTTTTCATAAAATACACCCAAAATTTTCTGCTATAGTCATCAATAAAAGTGACAAAATAATGACAGCCTCCAAGAGATGCAGCTTTAGTAGTCCATACATCAGAGTGGATTAATTTCAATGGCTTCTTACTCTCTTGAACATGTCTAGGAAATGGTTTCCTTGCCTATTTTCCAAACTGACAGGCTTCACATACCTTATGCATTTCTGCAACCTTGAATTTAGGCAATCCTGCAATAATATTTTGGGCTTGCATTGATTTAAGTCGATGTACATTAACATGACCAATGCGTTTATGCCAGATATCAATATCTGCAACTACACCGGTCCCATGTGCAAACATTGCTGCACTCAATTTAGGCATGTTTGCATCCAATGTAAACATTCTGCCCTTCTTCTTTCCTTTTGCTATCAAGCGACCTTTATTTTTCATATCCTCAACAAAGCATTCATGAGAATTAAATCGAACCTGCAAGCCCTGCTCAACCATTTGACCAACAGAAACCAGGTTCTTGGTGATATTCGGGACATGAAATGCATCCGACATGTATTTCTTTTTCCCATCCTGTATAGACAAATGAATTTTTCCAATCTGCACAATAGGATGTGTAATATCATCACCAGTCTCCACAAATCCTGGTTTTTCCATTTTCCTTGCATCCTGCATCCATTCTGCATGACCTGTCATGTGGTTTGATGCACCTGAGTCAACATACCACACATCGTTGCTTTCTTCTGCACTTGTCACAGAATTGGTCATGTACTGCACCATAAACAAATGCTCATTTCTGTCATCACCATGTCTACTAGAAGATGCATAATTCCCTTGTTACAATTTTCCATTCATGATGTCATTCTGCTTTTTATAGCAGTCTTTAGCCATATGACCCATTTTACCATAGTAGTAGCATTCAACATTGCTGTTTGCATTTTGGCCTCTTTGCCATCCACCACGACCTCTTTGGCTCCCCCTGCCTCTAGAGTTACCACGTCCTCCTCCACAGGACTGGTTTTCTTGAGTTTGCTGGATATTCTGATTTCTACCACGGCCTCCAAATCGGCCTCCTCTACCTCTGTCTCTACCTCTTCCAGCATTTGAGTAGAAGACAGCTTCTTAGGCAGACTCCCGGGGAATATGGATATCTAGTCGATGATAGGTCAGGAGCCATCATCATGAATGATGAGAGGAGGAGGGTGATGGCTTGCATGAGAGAGTTGTGCCAACAAGTTTTTCGGTACAATGTCTTAGATCATTGGAAGAACATACCAGAGGGGAGCAAGGACTACATAGTAGCATCCTTGCATGAGGAGTTTCTGGTTCCAGCCTCAATAGATAGATTTTCTACGGGCTGGATGATGGATTGCATGCGTGCATATATATCACACAGACAATTCGATGCATGCAAGGCAATCAAGAGTGGGGCTGCAAAGCCCGAGTGGTTAGATGTAGACGACTGGTGCCGACTGAGGGAGGAGGCTATAGATTCTCCAGGACGTTGGAGTCAGTAGTGCGAGGCAGCGAGGCCACGACTCGAGGCTGGAGTGGTCCATCATCTTGGGAGTGGCAGCCACAGGACATATTTGGAGGACTTTGTAAGTTTTTTTTTTTGTTTTGCTTGTTTATTTTTTTGCAATATTCTTTGTACTGACAATCATGTTTCTAACAGTTAGCATTTTGTTTTCTTTGCAGCACTCCATTACAAATCACAATTCGACCGGCCTTGAGACTCGATATGCAGAGAGGCACGGTCTCACTTCATTGATCGACCGATTGTATAGATGCGGTGGCCCTGTAAGTCACTCATCTTTCTTGTCCGTAATTACCATGTTTAATTAGAATGCATTATTGTATGGTGGACTGATGTGTTATTTCTTTTTTTTGCAGATTCTCTTCGATGCTCCTTTGCGATGGGACAAGCTTTCGGAGGGCGAGGATACGTAGCTCGCCCTTGGATCCCTAGAGCTACATATCCTCGCCCTCCGAAAGCTTGTGTGATAGAGGAGATTTTAATTAAAAAGGGAAGGAGGTAGGTTCGAATCTATGACCAAAATAATATAGTAGTCTCTCTTTCTCACATCAAACGTAAAATTCTCTCTTCATCTCTCTCTTTCTCTCTCTCTCTCTCTCTCTCTCTCTCTCCTTTTCTTCTCTTTTCCCTCTTTCTCCACTTTTCTTCTCTCTCTCTCTCTCTCTCTCTCCCCTTTCTTCTCCCCCTTCCCTTCCTCTCTCCCTCTTCTCTTTTTTCATTTTTTTCTTCTCTTTCTCTCTCTTTAATTTTCTTTCTTCTCCATCTCTTTTAAATTTTATCTTTCCTCTCTCTATAATTCTCTCTCTTGATCTTTTGTTTCTCTCTCTCTCTCTCTCTCTCTCAAAGTATGTGAAAACCCGCAATTGTATTTATCCATCACTCGTAGTTGTATCTATCACTCATAGTTATATCTATCACTCGCAGTTGTATTTGTAGCACAAAGTAAAATAACAAATACATGGTATAACTATATGGGCAAAATATGTAGCACAAAGCAAAGTAAGAAAGGAAACTATAGCTATGTATAAAACATAGAGCTCTATCTAGTAACAATGAGCCCTAGATGGTACAACCTCATGTGGGTATGGAGGGCCTAGCTCTATACTAAGCAATAATCCCTTGTATTCGCCTATGAAGGTGTTGTCAGTGTTTGTGTCAAGACCAGGGATGTTCGAATTGGCTAAGCTAAACGGCCCAATCAATCAATACTCCTTGTTTGTGTATGGACTATGGCAGTGAGAGAATCTCTCGTGTAGTTTGGGGTTGTAACTGTACTAAAGTCGAGTCTCCTGTTAATATTTTGAGAAGGCAAACTGGAAGCGCAAGTGCAAATACTACCTTTTGATGGATTATTATTTTTGGAACTTCAGTGCATTACTTTTGGGTGCTTGTATTATTATTGTACTCATGGACATCATCATATTATCATGGACGTATTACTTTGTGAGAGATGGACTCAATCTTGTGTAGATTATATCTATCACTCACAATTATATTTGTTGCACCCGCAAGTGTTGTGTGGGTTGCACACATGTATTTGTGATTAGATTAGCATAGGCTTGGTCTATTTAGGCTAAGGTTCAAGCATGCAATGAGGATTGACCGGTCTAGAGCCCACTAACTCGATAGAACGCCCAAAAGAGGGTGCAAACACTAATTCATAGTTGTGAAAACCTTGAATGCAAAAGGGGTGCAAACCCTAATCCTAACCCTAATCTTGTGTCCATTTAAAGGTGGGAGGTCTCAGTTATATTTATATTTTTGGCACATCCATGCTATGTAAGCTCTATTAGTGTGACTATTCAAGCCTTCTATTCTATCATCTTGCTTTCATTGTGTTGAGAGTGACTGAAAGAGAGTGAGAGGTGTGTTAACTGAAGAATTGAGGGAAGGTGAAGCACTTTGTCATCGTCTTTTTTTGCTCGTCTTCTCTACTACCTCTTCAACTCGTTGGTATGCTTGGTTGTGGATGTGAAGGAGCGACAACATTTGATCGTATTGATCGTGGTTGTGGAACATCTTTGAGTCATCAAACACAAGAAGTTAAGTTAGGTGAGTTCATTACAACTTGAGCTAGTCTTGTGTTCTTTCTTTCTTGGGTTAGAGAGGAGGATGCTTGGTTAGTTAGAGCGAAGTGTTGAGAGACTATGCGAGAGATTGTTGCCAATGTGAGTCGCAACTTTTGAAATAATAGAAGTCCATCCAAAGCCCCCGATTGTTGGTGTATTTGGCCTAACAACTCCTTTGCAAAGAAGTCTGTGAGTTGCCCCTTTGTAAAGGGCCTCGATATCCTAGAACAACTATACTCTTGAGACATATGTCACGAAGCCGTCATATCTCAATGAGAAAGAGGCCAAGGCATCATTGATCGATAAAATCTATGACTCTGGATAGTGGTCCAAATCTATCTCTAAAGAGACAATGGAAATTGCCATGGATTTCATAATACACTGGGTAGTGGTAGATATAATGCTCCTCTGTCTCTAGCTCTAATTGACATATTTGGAATAGGTGCTTCTCTGGTGGGATGGATCTATTTTTGCTAGTCTCAATCTCTAGCTGATGTGAGGAGATATGCAATTGGCCAATAGTACATTTGATCCCATGGGAAAGGTGGACATCCATGTATCTTGAGTGAACAATAAATCCATCATCTGTAGTATGAAGGAAATGCTCGCAGTAGAAAGGCATCTTTGTCCCTAGCTCTTATCTTGGTATCAACCATATTCGCATAATATCCAACTAGATAAGATCCATCTTGATAATCTTGTGAATCTCTAGCTTGCTCAAATCAAGAGATGGTGCATCAAGGGAGTACTGGAAGGGGGATAACTTGTCCATGCTGAAGCCATGTAGTGAGAGAGTCTACATGTGTGAGAGAGGAGAGGGGTTTAGTTAAAAAAGGGAGGGGGAAGAGAAAGGGAGTGATTTAATGTGAGAGAGAGGGGGTTTTAATTGAAAAGGGGAGGTTTGGGAAAGAGGTAGGTTCAAGAAGCTTTATGGAGGTTCGGGGCTTTTCAAATCTATAACCAAAATAATGTAATATATATTACTCTGTAAAGGGCCTTGGTATCCTGGACTAGCTATACTCTTGAGGTATATGTCACGAAGCCATTGTATCTCAAGGAGAAAGAGGCCAAGACATCATTGATCAGTAAAATCCATGACTCTGGATAGTGGTCCAAATTAGTCTCTAAAGAGACAGTGGAAATGGCCATGGATTTCATAATACGCTAGGTAGTGGCAGATATAATGCTCCTCTGTCTCTTGCTCTAATTGACATATCTAGCATAGGTGCTTCTCTGGTGGGATGGATCTATTTTTGGCAATCTCTAGCTGATGTGAGAAGGTGTGCAACTGGCCAATAGTACATTTGATCCCATGGGAAAGGTGGACGTCCATGTATCTTGAGTAAACAATAAATCCATCATCTGTAGTACGAAGGAAATGCTTGCAGTAGAAAGCCATCTTTGTCCCTAACTTCTGTCTTGATAACAACCATATTCGCCTAATATCCAACCAGATAAGATCTATCATGATAATCTTGTGAATCTCTAGCTCGCTCAAATCAAGAGATGGTGCATCAAGGGAGTACTGGAAGGGGGATAACTTGTCCATACTAAAGCCATGTAGTGAGAGAGTCTACATGTGTGAGAGAGGGGAGGGGTTTAATTAAAAAAGGGAGGGGGAAGAGAAAGGGAGTGATTTAACGTGAGAGAGAGGGGGTTTTAATTGAAAAGGGGAGGTTTGGGAAAGATATAGGTTCAAGAAGCTTTATGGAAGTTTAGAGCTTTTCGAACCTATAACCAAAATAATATATTATTTTGGTTATATATTATGTCCTGGTATCAACCATATTTGCCTAATATCCAACCAGATAAGATCCATCCTGATAATCTTGCGAATCTCTTGCTTGCTCAAATCAAGAGATGGTGCATCAAGGGAGTATTGGAAGGGGGATAACTTGTCTATGCTAAAGCCATGTAGCGAGAGAGTCTACATGTCTAAGAGAGGGGAGGGGTTTAATTAAAAAAGGGAGGGGGAAGAGAAAGGGAGGATTTAACGTGAGAGAAAGGGAGTTTTAATTGAAAAGGGAAGGTTTGGGAAAGACGTAGTTTCAAGAAGTTTGGAGCTTTTAGAACCTATAAACAAAATAATAATAATATATATATTACGACGCATTGGGGTTATTTGTGTTATTAGATTATACAATAGACTTTTTTAAAAATGCTAAGTTTACGCCAGCATTGTGTGTACCCGATCGGGCCGAGTTCGATTCCTGGCTGTCCCTATCTACTGCCTCACCCGTACAGCCAGCACTGCTAAATGTTAACGACTTTGGCTCGAGTTGAGGCGTGTGTCTCTTTTCATTTGCTTCTGCGGAATGTATGCACGCACCGAAGCTTCACTGAGTTGCTGTAGTGTTACTCTCCGATATGCTGCAGGTCAGGCCCAAAGTCTGATGAGACATGACGATGGCTGCCTGTGCCCGTGCTCGCCGTGCTCCTCCTGATGCAGCACCATGGCCGACGTTCTTGTCCAATTGCAGAGATGCAGGCAGGAGAAGAATCTATCGCATGCCAAGCAGCTGCTCGCTTACCTGCGACAGCGCCGGCTTGAGACTGACGCAGTCCTCGGCAATTACCTAGTCACAACCCTGGTGACCTGTGGGAGCTTGCCTGATGCTCAGCAGGTCTTTGATAGCCTGCCCCTTCGCAATGAATATGCCTGGACCTCCCTCATCTCGGCCTATGCAGACTCCGATCGCCTGCAGCATGCCCTCCTTCTGTACCAGAAAATGCAGCAGGATCATGTTCAGCCCAACGGATACACTTTTGTCGCCCTGCTCAATGCCTGCAGCAAGCTGTTGTGTCTCCACACCGGCCGGCAGATCCATTCTGAGCTACTATGCATGGGGCTGCACATAGATCTTCGCGTTGGTACCTGCATGCTGGATATGTATGCCAAATGTGGGAGCTTGCTTGATGCTCAGCACACGTTTGACTGCCTGCCACAACGCAATGAGTATTCTTGGAGTTCCCTTATCCTTGGCTATGTTGACAGGGGGGATTTATCACATGCTTTCCAGGTCTTTCAGAAAATGCAAGATGACCGTGTTCAACCAAACAGTTATACATTTGTTGCCCTGTTCAAGGCTTGTGCACAGCAGAAAGATGTGGACATGGGCCAGGCATTATATGGTGAAATAGTTCAAAAGGGTTTGGAAATGGACCTCTTCATTAGTAGCACAGTGGTTGATCTATATGCGAAATGTGGCTTGCTCATGGATGCACAACAAGTGTTTGATAATCTCCCTGTCTGTGAAGTAGTTTTGTGGAATGCATTGCTTGCAGGGTATGCTGAGCATGGGCTTGCAGAAGAAGCACTCACTTGTTTCAAAAATATGCAGCTAGAAGGTGTGTATCCAGATGATCTCACATTCCCTTCCACCTTGAAAGCTTGTGCTAGCATGGCAGCATTGGCAACAGGTCAAAATGTACATGCTGAGATAACAAAAAGAGGTCTGGAAACTGGTCCTTTCATTGCCAGTGCATTGGTAGACATGTACAGCAAATGTGGCATGCTTGCAGAGGCACGGCTAATGTTTCACAAGCTCCCGTTACAGAATGTAGTCTCCTGGACAGCGCTGATTGCAGAATATGCTGAGCATGGGTATGGTGAGCAAGCATTAAGTTGTTATAAGCAGATGGAGTCAGGAAAGGTTTCTCCAGTTCCTGCCACATTTGCTTGCACCTTGAAAGCATGTGGTAGTATAGGTGCTCTAGAAACAGGTCATAAACTGCATGCCGAGATTGCCAAAAGAGGCTTGGAAATGGATCGCACTGTGGCCAATACATTAATAGATACATATTGCAAATGTGGAGCAGTTGTGGAAGGCCAGTATATTTTTAGAAAGCTGCTTTCTAAAGATGTCGTGTCTTGGACTGCAATGATACAGGGTTATGGAGAGAACCATGATTGGAACATGGCGTTACAATGTTTTGATGAGATGGAAGAGCAAGGTGTGCAGCCAAATGCTGTCACATTCACTTGTGTTCTTGCTGCATGCAGCCATGCAAGTCTTGTGGACAAGGGACAAAAATATTTCAAGAAGATGAGAACTAAATATGGAATTGAACCAAAGTCTGAGCATTATGGTTGTTTGGTTGACCTTCTTGCTCGTTCAGGACATGCTTATGAGGCAGAGAGGTTTGCTGAAGCCATGCGGTGTCTTCCACCGGGAAATGCATTGAAAGCTCTACTTAGTGCTTGCAAAATTCATGGGGATGTTGAACTTGGGTTGAAATGCTTTCAGCAGCTTGTACAGCTCCATCAAGAAGATGCTGCATCATACTTGCTTATGGAAGACATTTATACTAGTGCAGGCATGAGGAGTGATGCTAACAAGATAGAGGAGATCAGGAGACATGCAGGGGCAAATAAAAAGCCTGGCATTGTGTCGATTGAGGTAAGCAAAAAGTTACACGAGTTCGTAGTTGGTGATGATCAAAGCAGTGTTATATTAGAAATGTCAGATTCTCTGAATTCACTTGTTAAATGCAGGGGGTATGTGCCAGATTTAGGAATGATATTGACAAATGTACAAGATCTTAAAGAAAATGAATTTGCAGTTTATGAGTCTTCAGATAATTATTTGTACATGTAATTTGCATAGGCTGAGTTTAAGGGTTCACATTAGGATGCTTAACACAAAAAACAGTCTTTGTAAATGTATACATATTGACTTGATGAGCACATTTCTATGTAGATGGAGTCTATCAATGTAAGGTTCAGTGTTTGAAATGATCAATTTCTGGCCTGCTTTTTGCCAAAGTAATCTGTTTGGGTGATATGCTTCTTTAGGCCATAAAAGAGAAGACTTGTAAAATAAAATGGTTATAATAAGATGGTTTGGGTAACTTTTTGGATCTTGAAGAAT
The DNA here is from genome assembly GCF_053477565.2 of Lygodium microphyllum. Classification (NCBI taxonomy): domain Eukaryota; kingdom Viridiplantae; phylum Streptophyta; class Polypodiopsida; order Schizaeales; family Lygodiaceae; genus Lygodium; species Lygodium microphyllum. Next base: position 10,190,249 of record NW_028229514.1, read on the forward strand.
AAATATATTTATCAAATTTTACATTGGGTGACTCTTTGGATCTGAGAAATTTGGAGATACTTTGAAATGTCTCCTCTTGCCATAAGTGGACCTCTGTACTCTCTTCCATCAGTTGTCTGCTCTCATTGGAGTGCTGTAGATTTTGGGCTTTTGTACAGTTATGGCAATAATAGCTGGTTAGTATCCATGCCTGATCTTTTAGCTTTATATTTGAGAAGCCCTTGCTGGATACAAAAGTCCCAAAGGTGCCCAAGGCTTCACCGTCTCCTTCATAGAATCATGATTAGTCCTTCAAGAGTTGGGAGTTACTTCATTTCCTGACCCCACAAATAGACGTTGGTCCTTGAAGATTAGCTCACCTTAAGCAGCTTCAATAGGATTAGGGTTGTTCACAGTGTGTGAACTATGCCCTCTTGACTAGGATTATGGGATGACAGGGAGCCTACTACCATTAGGAGACTCTCTTAGATGAGACTTGGGTTCATGCTAGGCAGGAAGAACTTGGTTCCATTGAGTGGAATCATACATGGCAACTAGTTCCACATCCTCCCAAGAGGAAGATCATTGGTGTTCAGTAGGTCTATAAGGCCAAGTATTTGGTTGATAGAGATGTCTACCATTTGGATTTTCCTCCCCCTTTTGTGGCCCATCATCAATTGCCGATGTATCAAATGGATGTCAAATCAGCTTCCTCAACATCTTAGAGAAAAGCTATGTGGATCAGCCAGCCGGTTTTAGTATGAAAGGCAAGGAGGACCATGTTTATCATTTGCAAAAGGCCCTATGGCCTAAAGCGAGCATCTATGGCTTAGTATCAACAGATAGGTGACTTCTTTCTTCAACATGGCTTCAAGAGATCGGATCATGACCCCAATCTTCACTTTTGATTGGAGGATTGACAGTGTGTTCTCATCATTCTTTATGTTGATGATTTGGTTTTGATGAGTAGAGTGCCCGAGCTTGGTATCAATTAACTTTTTTCATCATCCAGCTGAGTTCATCTTGTTGCCTTTATTTTCATTTTGCTGGAGCACCCTTTTCCTTCTTCTGCTGCCATCTCTCACATTGTATCATTGTCTCTACACTGTAAGCAGGCTGGACATCTTTGCTAGCTTCTTCCTCCCTTGCCATAGCTGTGTTTACGACCTGCTGCCTTTTGCCCTGCTTCTCCAGCTGTGTGCTTATCCTTTCCACGCCTTTGCCCTGCTGTTTTCACCCTGCCTTCACCTTTTCTTGGCATCAAACATCTTCCCTAACCCTTTGTTCTGCAGTTCTCTTTGTCTATGGCTGGTGTCTGCCCACTGTTCAAGTTTTTGCTCCTGCTCAGGTCTGGACAGATCTATGTTTTGCTGCTCAACAGCTTGCTGATCATATGCCAAAGGCTGGAAAGTGTTGTATTCTGATGTTGGACTGCATGATGGACCTCTGACAAGGCCAGAGATCTGCTGCTGGCAGTCAAAACTGCTGGGCCACAGCATGAAAATGCAGGCTGTAGTGAAAATGCAGGTGTGGCAACTTGCAAGCTGGGTGACTTCCAGGATATTGTACAGGGGCTGGGTGGGAGCTGCATAATGTAAACACAGATGTCAGTGATCATCAGCAGGTCTGAACCACAGCCAGGATAGTGGGATGATAGCTGCAAACAAGGCGTCTTAGCAGGAGAAGGCTGGACAACATTCCATGAATTGAGATATCTGCCAGCAGGGGTGTGGACAGCAGTGGGATGTAGGTGCCAATGATGTGCTTAGAGAGCTTAAGGATATTTTATTCATCTATCAGTCTGACCAGAGCTTTATTGCTCAAAGTAGAAGCAGGCCTGTCTCTTCTATGGAGATAACTCCTGCCCTTTTGCTTAAGATGAAGACCTGCAAGGATATAACAAACTAGTATCTTGGAGTTGCTGATGCTTCCTGCTGTTGGTCACTACTACAGATCTTTCGACCTACTGTCATTTCTATGAAGACTCCTGTGATTTCTCCTGTGATCTGCAGTGACTCCAGAGACTGGTGTGGCTAACTGGCATTCTTACAACATTCTGTTTGTTCCTGACATGAAATATGATTTTAAGGCTGCTGTATAGACTGTTTCAGACCTGCTTCTCAGTAAAAATCACTGTTTCTGTTGTTCCACAGACCTGGGCTGGTGGCAGCAGACCTGCTGTAGCTTCTGTAACCGTAGTCTACTGATCATCCAGCTCAAAATAAAATATTGTTCATTGCTGTTGTATTTTGATGCAGACTGCATTGCTCTGATTTCTTACTACAGTGATTCGGCCCCAGCAGTTCAAATCTGCTGCAATTTCCTTGATGCAGATGAATAAAAATCATTTTCAAGCCTCATTCCGGCTGCAAATGTTATTTCAGACCTCTTGTAAAGAGTAAAGCACAAAGAAAGATAAATATTCTTTATTTTGGTCCAATGTCTAGGTTGCCAGGAATTGCGTGGTGGGGGGACTTGCTTGGGCTGCTGTGCCAAACACACACTATATACACAAGAGGAAGCTCGCAATAAGAGAGATGGAAGCCAAAACGTTTTCTTGCTGATTTCTTTTTCTTTCACACCCTATACAATGTATACAAAGTATAGATAAGATACAACATAAAGAAAAATGGCCTACTAAGTCAAACAATGCATAACAGACTACACTAATCGATTGGCGCTATATCTTTGCCGGTTGTAGGTAGGTGTAACAAACTAGATATAATAAGTGATAAGTCAGTGGCCATGTGAGTATCATAATAACCACCAATGTGCTAAGTGTAGACGTGCAGACCCTTCTAGCTAGGCAGTCCATCATCAATGTCTGCATGTGTTGAGGGGAAGGGTTGAGCTTGCCATCTCAACACTCCCCCTCAAGCTCAACTCTATCTCTGCAACTTCAAGTAAGCTTCGAAACTTTTGAAGCTTCTCTGTATCCAACGCCTTTGTGAAAATATCAGCTATCTGATTCTGTGCGTTGACATATACCAAGCCAATCTCTCCTGCAAGTACCTTGTAATGAAGGTGGGAAAAGCATGGATTTTATGTGGAAAATAGTAGGGGAAATGTGGGAAATGTGGGGGACTATATAAGTCAACCCCAAAAGGATTGTGAGGTACCTATTTGATTCGACATCTAATCTCCAACTCAATCTGCTTCCTTTCTCACCTGTGCTCTCTCTCAATTCACGCTACTCCTATCTCCTCTTCCTTCTCTATCTTCCCTTGCCTTATGTGGCTTTCTTCCATCTCCCAGTTTCCCTTCATTGCATTGGTATCAGAGCCTAAAATTTTGGCACCTACAGAGCAGCTTTGTATCGATGGACAGAACTATTGTTATCTAGGTGAACCAAGCGGAATCCAGCACGTGAAAGAGAGTGCAGGTCGATTGGAATCAAGGCACTCAGGGCGGCCAAACTCCCTCACGCACCGATTCCACCAGTGAGCCATTCCGTTTGCTTCCGCTAATCACAAACTCAACATTTCGTTTGGAGAAACCAGGAGCCTCGCTTCGGCCGTCACTTCTTTGCCTCACGTCGCCCTTACCGTTCTGTCCATTCACTACAGTTCCGTCCGTCTTTTTTTTCTGTTCACGTCACCGTTACTGCCTGCCACCGTCTTCGCTAGTGTTGCTCGACCACGAGGTGGTAATACGCCATCTCCTTCAGAATACGCCATCTCCACCGGCCTGCAATCTCCACCGCCCCGCCGTTGCACCATCTCCACTGGAATACGCCATCTCCACCGGACTGACAATCTCTTTGCGCCTGTTCGGTGCACCCCTCGTTGTCATACGCTGCCGTGATTCTGTCGTTCCTCCGCCACCGTTTCCGTCACCCGCCCGCACCTTCCACTGGATCGACTCCATCGCGCACTCATGGCCCCCAAGCGTGCACCCCGATCAAATGAGACGTTTCAGCATGGCGATGATGTTGCTCAGCAGGAGCAGATGCCAGTTACAGAGGGTGTATCTCCCTCACAGCCAGTTCTTGCTATGCCTATAGACACACAGTTTTTGGATGCATTGGCTTCGATGCTTCAGGGGGCTTTTCAACAAATGGGTCAGCAGTTGGGGCAGCGGTTCACCACTGCTATGGCTATGCATGATACAGCTATCACCCAGATGGGTCAGAACATTGGGCAGCAGATCACTACTGCCATCAGTATGCATGATAAGGGTAAGTAGACTGCAACCCAGCACGGAGATCAGTTGGATAGCCAGGGTGATTTTCTTGACCCACGCAGGGGGTTTATGGCTGATGGCCGTCGCACTTATGATACTGGTTCTATGCATGCACCCCAGCATGGGGATTATGTTGATATAGGTGTTCCCTTACCGTGCCGTCGAGCACTTCTTTTTTTGATTCCAGGCCGCCATTTGGCTTGCAGATTTCATTGGCTGAGCCGTCCATTTTGGGCCGGCCTACTGGCATATTTCCGCCCACGGCGAGCATGCCTGGATTGGGTGTTGGGTTTCAGGGCAGTTGGGAGAGAGGCCAGTCCTCTTCTCAGCCTTTTTCTATGCCACCCACTCACCGAGATGTTTTTGGCAGCCAGACTCAGCAGGAATTGTATGCTTCGATGACACCTCCTGTTAATACATTTAGTCAGACTCAGCCTGCGTATCAGGGAGGTAATGCTTTCAGTCAGATGCACTTTATGCATCAGGGGAGCGGTTCTCCTAACCAACATGATGGTGGAAGTGGGCAGCATGCAAACATGGATGATATGCTTTCAGATGCCTTACGTTCATACAGGGCTTTGCCTGAGGATGTTCGTGATGAGATGCCCTTTTCACAGTATGTGAGCTTCAAGCGTGAGGATGTTAGATATGTTGATAGTCACTCCAGGAATAACGCAGCCAAAGATGTGAAAGATAAAATCTCTGTGCACAAGTTTAAGGTGACACTCGCACTCCCAATGAGTTGGAGGAGTGGCTCACGAAGCTGGAAGATTATTTCCGCTTCTACCCTAAGAATGATGAGGAGAGGATCATTTTTGCTGGCATGCATTTACAGGATTATGCACATACATGGTGGCGTTACATGCGAGAGTCACCTCAAAAGCCGACCACATGGAAACAGTTCAAGGAGCTTATGGTCACGACTTTCGTCTCGGCCCTAATCCTTGAACAATACTTGGCTGATTTTTATGCACTATCTCAGACAGGTACGGTCCAGGAGTACTTGCAGCGTTTTTGGAGGCTTTCCTTATTTGTACAGGGCATTTCCGAGAAGGGGAAGCTGCTGCGTTTTATACAAGGCTTAAATCCCTCTCTGGCTTCTGATGTGAGAGCTCATAATCCTCAAACCATTGAACGAGCAGCCCAGCTTGCTGAGGTGTTTGAGCCAAAATATGCTGGCAAGTACAAGCATTTGTCAGGTAGCTCCTATGGTACTGTTTATGAGGCTGACAGGAAGACAAAGTTTGCTGATTGGATCGATAAGAAGTCAGCAGCTGCCCCCTTTCCACGATATCCAACGGTTACTGGGAGTAAAATGCCATATGCAAAGCCATACAGGCCCATGGATGCAAACTCAGGTGTCAAACCCAGTGCTGGTTTCGACAAATCAGAAGTTAAACAACATTCCAAGGCCATAATGGACAGTAGGAAAAAGGCAAATTTATGCTTTAGGTGTGGAGAGAAATGGACACCTGAGCACCGAGATGTGTGCAAAATGAAGAATGTCAGCTCAGCCAAACTCAGCATGATAATTGAATTATTAGATGATGATGAAGTGGCTGATGTAGCAGACCCCCATGATGTCTCTCATGAGGAATTGACAGGAGCTCATGATGCAGATGAATCTCCTGACACAGAAGCCACAAAGGGGACTGCATTTCCCTTTGATCCGGGTGGGGCTATTGAGCAAACCACTCGTGTGATGCATGAGATTGATATTCAGCCTACATGTGGCAGGAAAGGCTGTAAGCCAACACTCTCTGTGTTGGAGCATCAACCTACAATGCCTTTTCATGTCAGAGGTGATGCTAATGGTAATGTCCCTGTGGATGATGAGCAGATTTATTGGGATGCCCAGTCTACACTGTATACCATCTCACTTCATGCCTTGATGGGTGCCAAAAGTGTTGACACAATCAGGTTGAAAGGAATGATTAATGGCAGATCTGTTCATGTATTGGTAGACAGTGGTAGCACTCACAGTTTCATTAATTGCAGAACATTGCAAAGAGTGGGATTGGTTGCTACAGAGATAGACCATGGTCTGAAAGTGGAGATAGCGAATGGACAGCATGTGATCAGCAGACATTGTTGCCAGGATGCTAGGATCAAGTTCTCTGATGATTATGAGTTTGCAGGTGATCTTCTGGCATTGGATATGGGGCCAAGAGATGCTGTCCTGGGTTGTGATTGGTTGCAATCATTGGGGAAAATCAGTATAGATTTGAATGCCTTATCTCTTGAGTTTTGCCACAAGGGTAGAACTGTTACATTGCAGGGCATTGTGAATCAGAAATTGCAGGTCATTTCAGCAAGGCAGCTAGCTAGGGAGCTCAAGAAAGAAAGTGCCATTTATGCATTGAATGTCTTTGTACCTCAGGAGGGTGGTATTCCCCATGTGGATAATTTTGAAATGCAGAAATTGCTCTTAGAATTTGGGGATGTGTTTGCTGATATGCCATCTTAGTTGCCCCCAAAAAGAGATGTTGATCATGCCATAGTTCTGGAACATGGCAGTAAACCAATAAACAAGGCCCTGTATCGACTTTCTAATGTTGAATGGGAAGAAGTGGCAACACAGGTGCAAGATTTACTTGAGAAAAACTTCATTGATCATAGCACCTCGCCTTTTGCATCTCCAAGAAGGATGGGTCTTTTCGTATGTGCATTGATTACAGAGATTTGAATAAGACCACCATTAAGAACAGGTTTCCTATTCCCAGGATTGATGACCTGCTGGATGAACTCAAGGGTGCTCAACATTTCACGAAGATTGATTTGAGGTCAAGTTACCATCAGATTAGGATGAAAGAGGGTGATGAGCATAAGACTGCATTTCGTACAGAAAGAGGATTATATGAGTTCAAGGTGATGCCTTTTGGTTTGACTAATGCACCAGCCACCTTCCAAGCACTCGTGAATAAGATCTTGCACCACCTTCTTTTCAAATGTGTGCTCGTATTTTTCGATGACATTCTCATTTATAGTAAGGATGCACAGGAACACATTGACCATGTCCGACAAGTGCTAGAAATCTTGAGGATGCATCAGCTTTATGCCAAGGCCAGCAAGTGCACATTTATGGCAGATGAGGTTGAATATCTTGGTCATGTTGTAAGCAGGCATGGAATCAGGGTAGACCCAACTAAGGTGAAATGCATTAAGGAGTGGCCGCAGCCACATAATACCACGCAGCTCAAGGGTTTTTTGGGTCTTGCTTCTTTTTACAGGAGATTCATTAGGCACTTTGCCAAAAGGGCTGCCCCTCTCACTGATTTGTTGAAAAAGGATGCCTTCCAATGGTCAGAAGCAGCACAACTCAGCTTTGATAACCTCAAGGATGCCCTTAGTAATGCACCTGTATTGGTGTGCCTTGATTTCTCACGGGTTTTCATTATTGAGACGGATGCCAGTGGCAAAGGTTTAGGGGCTGTCTTAAGACAAGAGCATGGTGTGATTGCTTTTGAGAGCAGGAAGTTTAATGCCAGGGAAATGAATTATCATGTTTATGATCAAGAGATGCTGGCAATCTTGCATGCTTTTGCAAAATGGCACCACTACCTGTACGGTAGCAAGATTAAGGTCAAAACGGATCACAGGACACTCAAGTACTTTTTAACGCAGCCTAATTTATCCATGCAGCAGAAGAGATGGCTGGCTGCAGTTCAGTCCTATGACTTTGACATTGAATATAGAAAAGGGAAAGAGAATGTGGTTGCTGATGCTTTGTCCAGGATGTGGTCATGCAAACTGTCTGCCATTTCCACGCTTCATCAGGAGTGGATACTTGGGATTCAGGAGGAATACATGCAAAATTCTGATGCAGCCCCTATCTTTGTGGAGTTACAGAGTCCATCCAGCCAAGGACATGTTCGATTTCAGCTCTGCAACGGACTGTTATGGTGCAGGGACAGAATTTATCTTGTGCCAGACTCCAAGTACAGGTTGTTAGTATTACAGGAAATGCACTCATCTCCTATGTCAGGGCATATGGGTATCACAAAAACATATGAAAATGTCAAGGAGAGCTTTATGTGGGATGGCTTGTGGCAAGATGTGGTTAAGTTTGTTGGTGAATGTTTGCATTGCCAACAAAATAAAGTGGACAGCCGGTTACCCGCAGGCCTTCTGCAACCGCTACCCATTCCTGAAGGCAAATGGACTCACATTGCCATGGACTTCATTACAGGCTTGCCTTCTACAGATAAGGGTTGGGATAGCATATTCGTGGTGGTTGACACGATGACCAAGTAGGTCCATTTCATACCGACTAGGACTTGGTACTCAGCTTCACAGGTTGCCTGGCAATTTATTGAAAATGTGTTCAAACACCATGGTTTTCCTCAAGAGATTGTGAGTGACTGGGATGCTAAGTTTATGGGCCACTTTTGGCAGGAATTATTTACTACAGTTGGTACTTCCCTTGCGCCTAGTACTGCTTATCATCCCCAAACAGATGGACAATCAGAGAGGGTGAACAAATGGTTGGAGGAGTATTTAAGGCATTACTGTCATGACACACAGAAGTCTTGGGACAAATGGTTAGCATTGGCTGAATTTTGTTACAATAGCACCAAACACCTCTCTATTGGCATGAGTCCATTCGAGGCAATGTATGGATGCAAAGTGGGAATGCCTTCCGGGGTTGTAGACTTGGCTGTGAAAAATCAGCAAGCAAGAAATGATTTGGTGAGTATGGATGCCCTTCTGTAGTTGGCTAAGAAAAATATGCAGGATGCCCAAGCCAAGCAGAAGAAGTATGTGGATGAACAAAGGAGGTACTTATCTTTTGAAGACGGGGATTATGTGCATTTAAATCAGGATGCCCAAGCCAAGCAGAAGAAGTATGCGGATGAACAAAGGAGGTACTTATCTTTTGAAGACGGGGATTATGTGCATTTACATCTCCATAAGAATCGATATGCCTCACTGAAAGGTAATACCAACACCAAGCTTGCCCACAGGTATTATGGCCCCTACAAAATCGTCCGCAAAGTTGGGGAGGTAGCATATCAGCTGGAACTACCCAGGACCTCCAAGATCCATAATGTTTTCCATGTATCATTGCTGAAACCACATGTCGGACAGCATGTCCAGGTTCTTCCTGAGTTGCCTCCTATGGATGAAGAGGGCCACATCATTTATGTGCCGGAGCAAGTCAAAGGCTTAAGAGATCATGTGCTCAGGAACAAAGCCTACACAGAATACCTCATCAAATGGAAAGGTTTATCTGAAGATGAGAATTCTTGGCAACCTGAGAGCATTGTGCAGGACTACCCCTATCTCCTACAAAGCTGATCAGTTTCTGCTGTATTTTTCTCATTCAGGGCAGCCTCATGGAAAATTTGAGGGCAAATTTCTTTGGGAAGGGATGGCTGTAATGAAGGTGGGAAAAGCATGGATTTTATGTGGAAAATAGATGGGAAAATAGCAGGGGAAATGTGGGGGACTATATAAGTCAACCCCAAACGGATTGTAAGGTACCTATTTGATTTGACATCTAATCTCCAACTCAATCTGCTTCCTTCCTCACCTGTGCTCTCTCTCAATTCACGCTACTCCTATCTCCCCTTCCTTCTCTATCTTCCCTTGCCTTCCGTGGCTTTCCTCCATCTCCTAGTTCCCCTTCATTGCATACCTCCTCTCTCACAAAGTGGTAGTGCACCTTAATGTGTTTTGTCCTAGCATGGAACACTGGATTCCTAGCTAGCTGTATGCTGCTCATGTTGTCACAATGAATGACAATTGGACCATCTCCCTGTACATCAAAATCACCTAATAACTTTTGCAGCTATACCACCTCACATGGTGTACAAGCAGTGATCAACTTGACTTCTCTGAAAGGCCTGAGATTGCACGAAAGTATCAAACTTATGATACGAAATTCTCACAAAATTTAACCATTATCTATTTTCCTTTTCCCGTGAAGGGTGTTCCCGTGTGGGCTTGTGGTTTCAAGCCTCGGCTCTTGTGCTCCATGCTGGCTAGAGTTTATTGACGTGCGCGTCGGGTAACCACTTAACCACCAACATTTACCGATGTGGGAGATTATTTTAGTTTGCTTTTTGTACGGATTACAGGTCTTCAATATTTCCTATTATACTAAAGGTCAACTTGGTTGGTTATTTTTGGCCTTTTGAACAAAAATACTATATGGATTGTCCAATATTTATTGCAATAATAATAAATATAATAAACTAGATAAATAATTATTTTTCCACCTTGCAAGAAGGCATTCTTAACATCCATTTGTTGCAAACTCCAACCTTTGGCTACTGCTAAGGCAATCACACATCTAATAGTTGCTATCCTAGCAACTAGATTGAATGTCTCTTTATAATCTATGCCTTATGTTTGAGCGTAGCCTTTTGCAACCAGTCTAGCCTTATACTTGTTGTGCTAAGAAATGCACTTAGTCACTCAAACAACCCAAAAACATGCTTATTCTAGGCTTATTTTAGCCAAAATCCTTAAACAGGGAGCGGATCAGAAAGTTAAGTGGGAGAGGATCTAGAACCCTAATTTTCTATAAATTGGCAGCCAACCCTCCACTCTTTCACAATTTCGTTTTTGCAGGTTCTAGGTGTTACCAGCTTGTTGTCCACACCCCGATCACGGAGGATATCTCAGCCCTTGCTGTTTGTCATTGTTCCCTATAGTCTGGTGTCTGTTTTCAGCCCTCCGCACACTGATTGCTACTATTTTTGCCTGGCGACTGACTATTGTTTATCTGCACTGCTATCGTACAGCCTGCCATGCCAGCAAACTATTGTGTTTGCAAGCTCTAGCTGCCGCCCTAACAGTTTTTTTTCTCCTGTCTGCAGTCGCTGCAGTCTTTCTCTCTTGCAGGCTGTCCTTTCTGCGTTTTTAGTATTTCTCTCTCTTGCAAGCTCCGTTTTTAGTCTTTTTCTCTCCTGCAGGTTGTCTTGCCCACGTTTTCAGTCTTTCTCTCTCCTGCAGGTTCCGTTTTCGTTATTTTTCTCTTCTACAGGCTCTGTTTTGTCTTTCTCTCTTGCAAGTTGTCATGTCTGCGTTTTTAGTATTTCTCTCTCCTACAGGCTCCATTTTTAGTCTTTCTCTCTCCTCACTGTTGTCTGCATCAGATCTAGCTTCTCACTGTTGCGTTTGCTAGTGTTTGACATCCGGAGGTTGCCTTGTGATTTGGGATCCGTTCAGAGTACGACACACTCTCCAGCTCATTACCCCTGCCCTGATCCTAGAGATACAGGAGTTTGAGGTTCAGTATTCATTGATTGCATAGTGTGTTTGCTGCATGAGTATCGTATTATTAGTAGTCATATCATTTCATTTATTCACTGTGTTCATTGTCTCTGAGTTACTCTAATCCTAATCCTAGCTGTGTTCTTTTTATCAGTCTGTGGTTTGTCGTACGGTTTTTGTTTATGTTTCTGTGTTGGGGTATTTTTCTTTACAATACTTGCTAATGGAACCATCTGCATTATGCTTGACTTTATAAACCCACTTACAGCTAATAGCTTTCTTACCCTTAGGCAAGGATATTAAATCCCAAGTTTTATTGGCTTCTAATGCAGCTATTTCCTCATCCATTGCTGCATCCCAATGAGCATGACCAACAACATCCTCAAAACAAGTGGGCTCAGCATCCTCAACTAGTTTTACCATACAAGCATAATGGTGAGCTGCATAACTTTCAAAACCAAATCCTTTAACAATGTATCTGACCCTGCTAGACCTGTGTATCACTGGATCACTCAATGGAGCCTTTACATTACTATGAGCTCTCTGTACTCTTGGTGTCTTGATTGAAGGAATACCAAGCTCATCATCCAAACTCTCTAAACCACTAGAATCTACATAAAATCCCAAATGACTAGTAGATGCATCATTACCATACAATATATTTTTCTTTCCTTTGTCTTTGTATGCAACACTTATAGATTCACCTAAAGATGTGGGGCTACTCCTTAGTCTCCTAAACAGGGCTCACTGTAGGTGTAGTACAAGATAATGTTTCTGGTCCACTAAGACTTTGTGATTTTTACTTTTGTTTTCTGCACATAGCTATCATGATCATTATCATCATCTAATACATCACTAGAAAGAGCATACCAACTGCTCATCTCATAAAAAATAACATCATTGCTCACTTTGAACTCACATGTGACTAGGCTATAATAATGATATTCTTTTTGCTCTAAAGAGTATTCAATAAAAATACATTTTTCAGTCTTTGGATCAAGCTTCTTCCGTGCTCATTTAGCACATGAACATATAGAACACAAGCAAATATCTTCAAGTGTGATACATCGGGCTTCTTGCTAGTAAATCATTCTTCAGGAGTCATGCCATGAACTGCAGTTGTGGAAGTCCTGTTCATAATATAGACAGTAGTATGGACAGCTTCAGATAAAAAATGTTTTGGTACATTCTTTTCAGTCATTAATGCCTGTGCAACTTTTGCAATATACTTATTTTTTCTTTCTGCAATCCCATTTTTTTGTGGGGTATACTTGCAAGTAAATTGCCTCTTTATCCCATGAGTCCTTAAGAAGCCACTAAACTCATTAGAGAGGCACTCTTTCCCTTCATTTGATCTCAAGCACTTCACTTTCAAGCCTATTTCTGTTTCAATAGCTGGCTTGAAAGATTTAAAATGCTCAAATATATCACTCTTTTCCTTCATGAAATATATCAATAGTTTCCTTGAACAATCATAAATAAATGTGACAAAGTATTTGCTTCCACCAAGATATACATTCTGTGTAGATCTCCAAACATCTGTATGCACTACATTAAGTATATTTCTGCTAACTTCTCTGTCATGCGAGAAGGGTTGTCTCACCTGCTTATCAAACTGGTATGCTTCACAGACTTTATGAAATTCTGCAACTCTAAAAGAAAACCTTGTAACCAATCCTCTGGATTGCATTAATTTGAGTCTTTGAACATTTGCATGTCCAATATGTTTATGCTATATTTCAATGTCTGTAACCACTCATTTTTCTTTAGCATACATTGCAACATCCATTGTAGAAATTCAAGTATCTAAAGTGAACATGCGGTCAACTCTACTTCCTTTTGTGATCAACCAACACTTATCATTGAAGTATTCTACAAAACAATCTTTTGCATTGAATCGGACTTGCAACCCTTGCTCTATCATTTGGCCAACAAACACTAGATTCTTTGTGATTGATGGCACATGTAATACATTTGTCAGACTCTTTGTCCGGCCATCATGTAAGGACAATGGAACCTTTTTAATGTGTGAAATTGGGTGGCATGAATCATCACCCGTTTACACATAACCTGGATTTTGTAAGTCTTGCATCTCTCCAAACCATTCAACGTGACTCGTTATATGATTAGATGCACCTGAATCGACATACCATATATCATGTGTTTCCTTTCCTGTAACTGTATTCATCATATGCTGCATAACACGAGGTCGAGTCTAGGGTTTATGGAAAGTAGGAGCAACACAATTTTGATTGAATCTTCGGAATTAGAATTGAATTGCTTTGTATCAAAGTTATCATTAATTGAAAATTATTACGGTCACTTTTCTTGTCCAAGAATTTTATCCTCCGCATCATGCGCTAAGGAAATCGCATCCTCCAACATCTTTGGCTTGAACATATTCACTTTCGTATAGAAGTGACCAAGTAAATTGGACATATACTTGCTCTTGCGGGTTTTCTTGGGAACATCTTCAAGCATTCGACGTTAAAGTAAGGTACTCCAGAAACACTCAGTGTATTGCGGGATGGATTCACGATCTCTTTGTTGCAGGAGATCCCACTATTTGATAGCTTTCTCATGGAATTGAGATAAAAGAAAAATTTGCAAAAAATTCTTTTGAAAAGCTTTCCAAGTAGAGGGACAATCAATACTCTTGTGGACAACAATCCACCATAATGATGTTGTTTGCTAGACGGTTAGTGACACATTGAAGGTTGCATTTTTTAACGTATTATTCTTCATGAAAATAGTCGTCAAATTGACGAATGAAAGTAAGAACAATTTTGCCATCACGTTGCCCGTTAAAAGTGTTGAATTTAAAATTTCTTTTATTTATCTTGGCCTCTTTCTTAAGAGCTTGTGTATCGAGTGTCACATTGATAGTACGTCAAATGACATCTTTAGGTTGTTGCACTCCGTCTGGATCGATAGTGGATTGTTGAAGTGCTGGAAGAGAGGGAGAGAGACAGAGTTGAGCGGAAGATGAGCCTCAACTCATTGTTGTTCTTCTTTTATTATTCTTCCATCATACTAACTGAAAGAGACTTATACACATATGTATAACTAACCAAGACTAACTGTGGTTAAGTCATTGACTACACCAACTTATTGAATGTCACACACGTGTATAGCTGTATCTAGCTAATGTCGGTTACACATAAAGATAGAGTGACTGAAGAATAGTGGGAGCTTGATATTTTAACATTTCCCCTCAAGCTCAAACCATCTGATAAACTCCAAGTAGTTGTCTGAAGTATATGAACTTTTATTTACCAAGAGACTTGGTAAATATATCTGCTACTTGGTCTTCAGTCTTCACATGAATCAAGTCAATCTGCTCTGTAAGAATCATTTCTTTGATGAAATGGTAGTGAATCTCAATGTGTTTTGACCTAGCATGGTAGACAGGATTGCTAGCCAACATAACACTGCTGAGGTTATCACAATGCAATCTCACTTAGCTTTCCAACTGTATTCCCAAGTCTTTTAGCAGTTTCATCAACCAAATTGCTTCCCAAGTCACTAAGGCAGCTCCTCTGTACTCAACTTCTGTACTAGACAATGCAACAATAGGCTGTTTCTTACTCTGTTGACTGATCATATTACTACCCAATCCAAATGCATAACTACTGGTTGACCTTTTGTCATAGGTATAACCAGCCCAATCAGCATTAGTAAACCCTATTAAGTCAAGAGATATTCCATATGCATAAAATAACCCATAATCTATAGTACCCTTTACATATCTCATGATCCTCTTGACTGTATCTAAATGTGGTTTGCGAGGCTTCTACATGAATTGACTAATTAGCCCCACTGCATAACATAAATTAGGACACGGGTAATAGTCAAGTATATCAAGCTGCCCACCATTTGTCGATACAGGGTCACATTCTCTATGTCATTCCCAATATCAATCTGCAACTTGATATTCTGATCAAGAGATGTCTCCATAGACTTGCGTTCAGCCATACCATACTTCTGTAACATGTCATGAGCATACTACTTTTGTAGAAGCCATATACCTTGAGGCGTAGAGATTACCTCAATTCCAAGAAAATACTTTAGTTCACCAAGGTCTTTGACTTTGAATTCAGCCTGTAAACATGATTTACTTTTAGCAATGTCCTCTTCATCATCTCTAGTGATGATAAGATCATCTACATAAACCACTAGAAACATATATCCATGATCTGTCTTCTTTGTGAACAGACTGTGATCTACATCATCCAATCTAAATCCATGTTGCTATAAATAACTGCTAATCCAAGCATTCTATGCTTTAGGTGAAAGCCTTTTTCAGCTTACATACATATGTAGGAAAGTCCGGGTGAACATAGCCTTTAGGCTGCTCCATATATACTTCCTCAACCAAATCACCATTCAAGAAAGCATTCTTGACGTCCATTTGCCATAATTTCCAGCCTTCGCATGCTGCCAAAGCAATGACAATTCTGACTGTTGCCATTTTAGCCACCGGATTGAAAGTCTCCTCATAGTTAAGGCCATATTGCTGTGCATACCCTTTTGCAACCAGCTTGGTCTTATAGCGTTTTAAGGAACCATCTGACTTACACTTAACCTTGTACACCCATTTGCAGCCAATGGGGACTTTGCCTTCAGGCAACTCAACCAATTCCCATGTCTCATTTTCAACCAGGGTTGCATACTCCTCATCCATGGCAACACATCAATTATCATCTGTAACTGCTTTGTAGATTCTTTGTAACCTATTACACTAGCTATATATATATATATATATAATGGCGGGCTGAATAACAAGTGTATGTAAACTTGTCAACTGGTTTTTTGACTCTCTCAGATCTGCGTTACTGTGGCTTACTCTGAGCTTGCCTCTCATGAGGTGGTACCTAATGACCCTGCCTTGCTCCAAGTGTCATAATAGATGGAATGCCCAACTCACTATCCAAATTATTGGTGTTAGATAACTCATAGCCTACTGTAAGTGGATCTGTCACATCCTCAAGCATCTTTTCTTTTTCCTTATCCAATCTCCCCCTTATTGACATATCCGTGTCAGTAGACGTAGGAGTACGACTCTGCAAGTGTCTTGACCAAGGACTTACTGTAGGTGACCCATCACGTGTAGGACCACTCATAGATGTACTCACTATAGGTGTATTCTCAGCATTGCTAGTGCTGGTTGATCCATCAGTAGCCACTGCAATAGGATTACCATATGTCACGGGGATGTGAAATTTTGAGATACTTTAATCTTGCTAGTAACATTTGATTAAGTTACTAATTAAATGTGCAAGGTTTTTTAGCATGTGTGATGCATATGGCAGTTATTTCATGGGAACGGGCCAAGGACCCCGAGGATGCAGTGGGTGTTAAAGGCAAAAGTTGTGTTAAGTTATGCCAACTGGGTTTTGGTGGTCAGTTGGTGCCAGGTTGAACCCTAGGACAATTGTTTGGTCATTAAGTATCAGTGATGACACTAGGGACTAGCATTAATTAATTAATTAATGCTAGTCTAAGGGTCAATAGAGGTTGGGAACCACTCCAAATTGCAAATGGCCTAGCCAATTTCATTCCAAATAGGCATGTTTAATTTTGGGCAAGGTCAAGGGTTGAAATTATTTTTTAGAATTAATTAATTCTAAAAAATTAATTTAATGGCTAAGAATGCATTAGGAAGGCTGCCACTTGGCAAAACTTTCCCATGCAACTAGGGAGAAGGCAGTTGGAGGGTGGTGGAAGTTGAATGGCAGCTATTCGGAGCTTGGTGGAGGTGATCAGATTTGGCTATGAGAGGCAACGATGACTGATCGCGCGCTGTGGCAGGACAGGGGGCAGCAGGTTTTCTCTTTTGCCTCAAGAGAGGCAGCGGCAGGAGAGGAGGGCTCGCCAGCGGAGCCAGTGTTTTACCCCCCTTTTGAAGTTGTTGGTGCCATCATATTTGTCATTAGAGCTACGAATCAGAAGATACATTTCAGCTGATTTTCTCTTTCTACAGCATTCTCTCATCTTCTCTAGTCTATGCTCAAGTATTCTCATCAATTCTCAGCCATGGGTAGCAGAGTACAACCAAATTTGGTGGACAGCAGAGAGTTTACTGCTGTAAACCCTAAATTACAGCAGTAATCAAGGTTTAGCAGCCACCTTGGGACTTGTGCCATCAGTCAAAGGCATTGTACACTGAAATCAGCACCGGAAATTCGTGGAATTGTGAGGATTTCAGATGCCAGCCCATCTATTGTGAATTTGGGGCAGCATTTGACCAGTTGGGGTTGCATTAGAGCAAGTCCTGGGTGAAAATCAAGGGGCAATTTGCTAGAATGCTTTGCTGATTATTGGAACAGCAAGGGGCTTTTGAATCAGCCAAGGAGATTGTGAAATCTCGGCTTGTAATTTATCCATCAACAATTGAAATTAAAGAAATACCGAAAGGAACGCCAGTTTTGGGGCCAACAGGGTGTCCACTATCCAAGTTTATGAAGGTAAAGTGAGCATTTCAGTTTATGTTCACTTCCTAATTGTTGTAATTAAGTGCTTAATCAGGTTAAACCACCCTATTCGAGAAGGAAGGCTAGTTTCACCATACCACGATGCTAGCTCATCAAAAACATCTTTGCTAATCAATGTCTCATGTGTAGACGGTACATAGACTTGTAAGCTTTCCGATCTTGTGTATAACCAAGGAACACTCTCTTGATAGCTTTAGAATCCAATTTTTTTCTCTTTTCATAAGGAACATGTACATATACAATGTTGCCAAATACCTTCAAGTGTGAAATGTCAGGTGTATGACCATACAACCTCTCATATGGAGTTACATCATGAATATCTGCTGTAGCAGTTCTATTCAGCACATAGACAACAGTCACTACTGCTTTAGCCCAATAACCATTTGGCAAACTTTTCTAATTCAGCATAGCTCTTGCTGATTCTATAAATACCCTATTTTTCCTTTCTGCTACACCATTTTGTTGTGGTGTATAGCTGCAAGTTAACTGTCTTTTGATCCCATTTTTAGCAAGGTATTTGTCAAAGTAATTAGAGGCATATTCTCCACCTCCATCTGATCTAAGATATAAAATCTTACATCTCAACTCATTTTTAGAATGCTTCTTGAAGTCCTTGAATGCATCAAGCACACCATCCTTATGTTTCAGTATGTAAAGCCAAGTATACATGTTGAAATCAATAAAGGATACATGGTAATGAGCACTACCAAACGAAGCATTATGAGACAGACTCCATACATTTGAATGTACTAATTGCAAGGGCCGTGAGCTATTCTGTACATGTCTCATAAATGAAAACCGTGCTCGTTTTCTAAACTGACATGCATCACATACATGTCCAAAGTCATGATACTTGAACTTAGGTAGTCCAAGCACAATCTCCTTCTGCTGCATAGATTTCAACTTTTGTACATTCACATGGCCGATCTGCTTATGTCATATCTCAACATCTCGTATAGCACCATCATCATGTACAAACATGGCTGCTTTCAATTCTGGAATTGACGCATCAAGAGTAAACATTTTGCCATCTCTTCGGCCTCTAGCAATCAATTTGCAACCATTACCATATTCTTCAACAAAGCATCCATCTCTATTAAATCTCACTTGCAGATTTTGTTCTGCCATCTGTCCAACTGACAAAAGATTCTTGGTTATTGTAGGTACATATAGTACATCATGCAGGCTCTTTTTCTTGCCATCAGGCATCAACAACGGAATAATTCATGTGTGCTGAATGTCATTTTGAGTGTCATCCCCAGTATACACATAACCATGTGAACTTGCAACCATCTCATCAAATCCTTTTCCATGGGTTGTCATATGATTTGAAGCCCCTGAATCAATATACCATCTCTCATCTTTGTTCTGCCTAGATGCCTTCTTAGACACATGTTGCATGGCAAACAATCTGTCAACCTGCTCATTATGAGCACTGCTAGAAGATGCATAGTGCCCATACTATTTGCCCTTTGCCTTCATATCTCCCTACTTCTTGTAACAATCCTTTGCAATGTGTCCATATCTGCTGCAGTAATGATCGTCCTTATCTTTGTTTGATTGATGATTTGACTGCCATGAACTAGATCCACCACCTCTACCATGGGGTGATCTCCCCCTGCCTTTAAAGCCATTAGATCCATGCTGGCCCTGTGTATTTGTGCCATGTAAGGCATTCTGCTGATGCTGTCCATAAGTGTTTCAAGTGTCTCCTCGACCTTGAAAAGAGCCATGGCCTCTGCCGCCTCTTTTACGTTGGCTAGAGTAAAGAACAATGCATCTGCTTTGAGACGTACTAGAACTTGTATTAAGCCCAAGCTTAACTTCCTCATGCATTAGCAAAGCAATCAGCTCATCCCAATCAGGGGATTCAGCTCTCACAGAAATAGACGTATCAAATGCTTTATGCTCTTTGCCAGGTCCATTTAATGTCACTGCAATCATATCATCCTCAGACATTGAAGATTCAATGGTGGCAAGCTGATCCACTATGTTCTTGATATCTGTAGTGTAGGCTTGAATGCTTCTGCCATTCCTAAACATGTTATTGAACTGTTGCTTTAGTTGAATCTTTTTTGCATGTGTTACATTTTCATAATTCTTCATGAATATGTCCTATGCATCATTTGGAGAACTGCATCCAGTAATCTGTATAACCATAGCATTTGATATACATAAAGAAAACCAATGTAATACATTGCATGCTCTCTCAATCCATAGCTTATGAGCCATTTTTTAATCATTTGTCAGATTTCTTTCATGTATTTCAGGTTCAGTCTCATTACCTGTACATAAGTCCCAATAACCTCTGCCAACCAAAAAATTCTTCATACGGAACTTCCATAAAGAAAATTTTTTGTTGTCCAGCTTTTCTTCCACAAATTGAGTGATATAGTCAGTGCCTTGAGCATTTGCTATAGTTGCAGCTTAGGTATCCAGTAATGTATACGACCTGTAAGTATCTGACTCCTTTTCCTACAGTTTAGGACTAGTTTTCTACTATTCAGGACAGTTTCTTGGAATTCAGGATAGTTTTCTTGTGACAACTTGCTTGCTATAAACTGTATTTCAACAATGAAAAAACACAGTCAACTGAGCATAAACCAAGCTCAAATCAATTCAAAATATTCTATGGTAGTGGTAAAATATCCCAGCAACAAACTATGTCCATATAAGTATCAATGTTTGTGCTGTATTCAAGTAGTAGCACCAAATACAGCCAGCCCACTCTTATAACCAGCGGTATTTTCAATGTTAAAACAAGAGTATTCAGATCTCAAAATAGCCCCAAAACATCTCATTCAGTTGTCACTCTATGCAGAAGTTGATACATGTCCAATCGGTCAGAATATATTGCATTTATGTCAAGTGAAGATGATAGGTATCCTTCCTGCAGACAATAACCAGTCAATACCTTGGTATAGCCAGCAACAAATCAGTCCAAACTTTGGACTTTCAGCACTCATAATATCTCAAAAAGCATCTACCACTCAAGTGGTATGATCCAAGTATTTGCCAATAGCAAATAAGTATCATAGATACTTCAACCGTGTAGGTATATTATTTCCAAATTCAAGACAATAACCAGTTCACTGTTTCTAGCTTGCAAATAAGCTCCAAAACTGAGCATTTAACACTCTAATATCATGCTCAAATATATGATAATAAGGGTATATACAGTGTTAGGATAAAAGCCAATAGTGCCCTGGAATCACCTACTGTTTACTGTAGTAAACAACTAGTCTCCACAGGTCTGTGCTAAATATCTCAAAATTTGTGAGGAATTTGAAAAAACTTTCTTTTGCAAAGTTGTAGACCACATCAAAATGATTAGGAATGTGGGCCGTTTCTCCAAAAACCATTTCTGTAGCAAGATATAGCTTCTGCAAAAAAATGGGATGTAGGCACGGTCTCCTTTGATGACTTTTTCTTCAGATCTGATGTCTTGATGTCAAATGGCTATTGCCAAGCCTTCAGGCTTCAAGCGTTCAAGTTGTGATACCATGTTGGAAGAGAGGGAGAGAGACAGAGTGAAGCGGAAGATGAGCCTCAACTCATTGTTGTTCTTTTTTCATTATTCTTCCATCATACTAACTGAAAGAGACTTACACACATAGGTATGACTAACCAATACTAACTATGCTTAAGTCACTGACTATACCGACTTATTGAATGTCACACATGTGTACAGCTGTATTCAGCTAATGTCGGTCACACACATAAAGATAGAGTGACTGAAGAGTAGCGAGAGCTTGATATTCTAATAGTGTAGCCAGTTGTGCTCGCAAGTTTTGACGTGACCTTCACTCTTCTTGAAGTTGCATCATGATTAGATTTAATTTCTGTTTCATAGTCGGATTTGGCAAATTACCTTCGCCCATAAAATCATCCATATTATGATTGGACATCCTAGATTTGATTAAAAATCCGTTGCTCGTCTTCTAGTCACGTGTGAATAAGATCTCCACGAACTTGCCTTGTTTATTAGTATGCCTTTACTTTTATGATCTTACTTTTCTCGGGTATGGCAATTGAAAACGATCTTCTTCCAAGAAAAATAGTCTTTCACATAGACTGCATATGACAACCTACTTGTTGTAAATATGTTCAACCAAGTTGTAGGTGGGAACAGGGGCTTATTGAAGCTTCAAAATCGGTTCGAGAGTACCATTGTATGAACATGTGCTATGGAAGAGATTGATAATTAAATTTTAAGCTTTTGATTAAGCTTAATAGATTAAAGCTTAATAGCTTAAACAAAGTGACGAATTTGGCACAAGACGACGGCATGTTTATGACAGAATCGTCATCAGCGAGTTCATGCCTAATTGCTAATTTGAAAAGTTTAGAGCTTAAGCTTTCTAACCTTAAGCATTAAGCTTTACAATTCCCATAACATTAATTACTCTCTCTCTTAGAAAAAAACGACTTGACAAAGGGACTTCCCGAGTGGTCCTCTGTGTATTGTGAGAGGTCCTTCGCGACCAAAGGGTACAACGGGGGGTTTTATACAGCCAAGAACATGCTTGTGTTGTCAGTTCATTGCGAGACAGCCTGTAGAGCCTGTTCATTCAAGGATCTTCGCCTTCGTGCGAGATGGTAAGCGATTGGAAGCTCTTGATCTCAGCTTTACTTGATACCATTGGTACAGATCGGATGTTGTATGCGTGCGTAGTGAATGCTGGAAGGTCCCCAAGAACAAAAAACTCTACAATTCTTTATAATTTCAAGTGAAAAGCAAAAGGGAATTTGTAGGATATGAGACAAAAAGACAAATTGGATATAATCTCCCCCCATGCCTTGTGAGCGCTTCATTAGGCATATATTTATAGATTTATTTATCTTCAAGTTCAATAATAGTCCTCTTTATAAATAACATGCTTTTGCTTTTGCGTATGTGTTTGCCCAATTATAGAGTAAGACGTTTGGGCTTCCAAAACTCGAGCTGTGCCTAAATACAAATATTAAATAATGAAATATTTAACCGAGTACCTTTGTGCATACAAGATAATAAGTATTTTGTCAAGTGCTTTAATAAATAAGCGTGCTTAAATAAATATTGGTGCCATGCCTTTAGTGGTAAGGTGCACGCTCATAAAAAATAGTAATTTTTCTAGACATTTAGATCCACGTCATCGCCTGGTGCTACCCAATGCCGTTGTTGCCTGCTCTACACATCAACTAAGGTATCCACAGTTGTTAGAAAATAATTAAATGAAACCCAAGAAAAGTGAATACTTAGCAGTCTTCAGCTATAAAAAATTAAATATGTTGCAACTTTGTCCTGATCTTAATTTAAATCGAGTGCGCACTCTAAACTCATAAGCATCCATTAATTTAATATGTATTTTACGAAATCACCTGCTATGGAATAACCCATGTGTACATTAAATTAATTTGACGCTTGAAAATGACAGGCATCCTTGTCAACTTCTCGCACAAGGAATCCACATTGTGTACGAGCCTCGACAAATAAATATAATCATGGAATCCATTGTGGAATATGTCTCCTGGCATCAATGAGTAATGAGGAAAAAATATATATTTTTTATGAACTCAAGACTAGATAAGCAGTTTAAACAAGAAATTGTGTATTTTTTTTTCTTCTTTTCCTTCAAACATTTTTGTTTTCAAATGTAAAAATAAAGTAGGTGCATCTTCATCATCATTATTTTAATTTAATGCATTTAATGGATAAAAGAAATCCACATTATTTTCCACATCTACATCTATCACAAATCCATTTAATCTCCCTCCCATCCCACCCTCTTATTCCGTTGCTACATCCTTTCAGCCTCCTTTAAGTGCACCGCATGTGGCCTCTCATGTAGGATCACATGTGTTTTCATTCACCACACTAGGGGGTGTTTCAAACTTAGATACAGTCGTTAGGACCTCATCTCTTCCTCAATCGGGTGGTGTTTCACATTTTTCTCACACACTTTTGGGGTCATTGCAGCTTGGGTATTTCTCCTAGTCTCTTTGGAGTGTGGATCAGTTGGTGCCGCAGTTTGTCTCCATGGCATTATCTAGTGGATCCTCAGGTCATTATCTTGTGTCCCATCTGACATTTGGACAGAGCTTACATGTCCTAGTGCCTCTATCTCCACCGGCACCTTATAGAAACATTTATGTTCCAGTTCCTCCGTATCAATCACCACTCATTGGACACTCATAGGCTATTTCTTCCCACACACCTCTTGCTCCTTTTCCTTCTTATCAGACACCACCACCACCACCATTACCACCACCACCATCTTATTCTCCACATCCATCTTATCTCACATTCCTTACACCTCATGGTTCTACATCATCTTCCGCCAAACATGCATTCAATGACAAGACTTGTTTTAATGGGTCAAACTTTAAAACTTGGTTGAACTTGATGAGATATGTCTTGACTCATAGAACCTATGGGATCTTATGTAGGGGTTGGAATCCCAACCCGATCCACACTTGTTCTATATGAGGTCTTCCGCTCATGGAATGCTAGGAAATGCGGCTCGGGATAAGACTTGCCGAATAAATCTTCACCATGAGTAACCTCTCCATCTTCTCCTTTCTTCTTCTCTTCTCTTCTCTTCTCTTCTCTTGTCTTTCTCGCGGTGATGGAGCTTGGAGCTTGGAGCTTGAGGTTGGAGCTTGCTTGAAGCTTGCACTTGGATCGTGGAGTTACCGGAGTGCGCGGGAGAGGAGGTAACTCAATCGGCATGGAGGTAAGCTCACTACACCCGTAGATATGGATGGTGCGTCGGCTATGTGAGAGGTAGCCATTAGTGCTCGGCTTGGAACGCTTGAAACAATAAGCGGTCCATGGGTCTTGGCGGTTGAGCGAAAGCTCCCACAAACACAATTAGGGTTAGGGCGGGTAACTCAGAGACAATGAATATAGAGAATGAATGAAGTGATATGACTATTGAATATACAATGCTCATGCAGTAAATACACTATGTAGTGAATGAATACTGTACCTCGAACTCTTGTATCTCAAGGATCAAGGCAGGGATAATGAGCTAGAGAGTGTGTCATACTTTGAATGGATCTCAAGTCGTAGCAAGGCAGCCTCCGAATGTCGAACGCTAGCGAACGCAATCAAGGGAGGCTGGATTTGAAGTCAGCATGGTAAAATTAGCTCCAAACAATGTATGGTAGGCTGGAAATAAGTGCTAGACTGTTGTAGACAGCAATGACCAACTTGGACCGCAATGTTCTCTACATTCGAGGTGTGGGCACAACAAGCTAAAATATGTGAAATATGCAAAAACTAGATTAAGGCTGAATGGAGGGCAGCATACCTATTTATAGAAAGTTTGGGCCCTCCCAAGTGGGTTTGTACCTATGGGATATAGAACTCTCTAGCAACGCATTTCTTTTTAAACAAACAAGGTTTCTTCGGAAGCTATGGAATATGAAGGACTTGACTATCGGCTTGATAAGAAAATGGGTCATGTGGTATGGGCCATTAGGTTGTGCGTCATTGCAAGCAATCACTAAACCAGTTTGAGAGTCAAGGACCTCGACTGTGGTCATTGTAAAGAAAATTGCTCACCCAATCGGCAAAGGTGCTGAACAGACAACAAGTTCACCCCAAGGTGAGGGACATAGTATACATTGTTCAACGAAGCCAGATCTGAACCCTAGTTAGTGGTAAAACTGATGCAACCTTGAGCTTGGATCTTGACCGAGGAGTTATTTCCTACACAGACCCGCCTGGCTGTAGGGGCTTGGGTATAGAAGATGTCCTCTATAGGAGTCATGTGATGTGTAGCTCCATTGTCCACAATCCAAACAGGTGTTGATGTGCTTGGCTTTGACGAGTGGGCCTTTGTAGTAACCTCGTTGGGAGACAATTCATAGATATGGGCAAGACTCGCATTGGATGTCTCTACGGAGACGATGTGGACCTCAGCAGACCAGTCAGACAAGCCCTTTGGAGTTGAAAACATTATTGACTAAGATGGTTGACCTATGGCAATGTGAGTTTGACCTTTCCATTGCCCCTTGCTATCACCCTGCCTCCCCTGATGGGGGTTGTTCGATTGAGGGGCGGGGGTTTGTGACTTGGGTTTTGGTGCTGTCCCTCTTGCCTTTGATCGACACTCATAATCAAAATGGCTAGCCTTTTGACAATGTTGACAATACCTATTCTTCTTAGGCACATTTTACCACCCAAATCTGAGTTGAGACTAGGAGTTTCCTTATGATTTCCTTCCTTGATTTTGATTTTGATTCTAAGTTTGATTTGGTTTACCCTTCCCTTGCTGCCTCTTTTGAAAATGAGCAACAAGAGCCCCCTTTGAGGGACTATTCATATGAAACTGATCGAACAACTGTTCATAATGCAATAGCTGACATTCAAATTCATAGAATGCGGGTGAATTGGACAGAGAAACCACTTGATGCATAAAATTGAAGTATTTATGCGCTAGCTTGTTAAGAAACTATGTGACATGATCGTCAGAGGACTTAAGAGTCCTTGCAATGGAGAATTCAACAAGAGACGCCAATACTCAGCCAACTTGACTTTCAAGTCATCCCAGTCAGAGATTTTGAAGTTTTGAAGCTCATGGTGAAGATTTATTCGACGGGTCCCATTTCGAGCCACATAGTGATCAATCAAGTGTGCCCATTGCTCTAACACCAAGTCAAAATGCTAAAGTTGAGAATGAAACTTAGGCAATAATCCCTGCATCATCTCGACAATAGTGGAGGCATTCCTAGCCTTCCATGAGTAGACGATCTCGTATGGAACAAGTGCGGAATCAAGTGGAGGTTCTAACCCTTGCATAAGATCCCATAGGTCCTGTGAGTCAAAGACATGTCTCATCAAGTTCGACTAAATTGTAAAGTTTGATCCGTTAAAACGAGTCTTGTCAGTGAATGCATGCTTGGCAGAAGATGAGGTAGAATCATGAGGTGTTGGAAATGTGGGGTAAGATGGATGTGGAGGATAAGATGGTGGTGGAGGTGTCTGATAAGGAGGAGGGGGAAGAGGTGGGTAGGCAGAAATAGGTTGTGAGTGTCCAATGAGTGTCGATTGATGCGGAGGCATTGGAACATGAATGTTTTTGTAAGGTGCCAGTAGAGGTGGAGGCACTGAGACACATAAGCTTTGTCCAAATATCGGTAGGGACACAACATAATGACTAGAGGGTCAACTAGGTTATGCCATGGAGGCAAACTGTGGCACCAATGGATCCACACTTAAAAGAGACTGGGGAAAATATCAGGCTACAATGATCCTGAAAGTGTGTGAGAAAAAGGTGGGGCTGAGGAAGAGATGAGATCCTAACAGTTGTGCCTAAGTTTGAAGAACCCCCTCGTGTGGTGAATGAAAACACATGTGATCCTACATGAGAGGCAACATGCGGTGCACTTAATGGAGGTTGAAAGGATGTGGCAATTGAATAAGAGGGTGGGATGGGTGGGAGATCAAATGGATTTATGATAGTAGATGTGGAAAATAATATGGATTCCTTTTGTCCATTAAATGCATTAAATTGAAATAATGATGATGAAGATGCATCTACTTCATTTTAACCTTTGAAAACAAAATTATTTGAAGGAAAAGAAGAGAAAGAAGTACTCACAGTTTCTTATTTAAACTGCTTACCTAGTCTTGAGCTCATCTTGAGTTCATTAAGAAAGATCTATCTTTTTCATTACTCATTGTTAACCCTCAGACGAACAAGGTGAAAAAGTGAAAAATCCAAAAAATCTAAAGTAAAAGATAAGGCCAAGGCAAAAGTGGATTGAAAAACAAATGCGTGTCAAAAAAAAGTGCAAGTCAATACTTTTGTAAAAGAGCGCAAGGTGCACCATGATTTATTTTAAGAGCGCCGAGCTCTCTCCCATGCAAATTGTAAAGGTAGATGGGCGGTAGGAAAGAAGCTAGGAAGATAGGAGAACAATGGAAAAAAAGGTAGCTGGCCATGTAAAAAGGGGATGACCGCCCAAGGGAAAGAGGGTTTTGTATATAAAGTTCAAAAAGTGAATGAGAGCTCATTCTTTGCTGTTTGGCAAAGTGGACTCTTCTTCTTCTCTTCTTCTCTTCTCTTCTCTTGCTTGCTTGCTTGCGAGTGCTTAAGGGAGGGAGTGTGAGTGAGGGAGTGAGTGTGTGAGGGTGAGGGATCTTGGAGGTAAAGCCCTTCTCCATCTCCTCTCTTCTTATTCTCTTCTCTTCTCTCATCTTGTGCGTAGCTATGGAGGATGGAGCTTGGAGATGGAGATTTGAGGATGTCTGAGCTTGCATCAGGAATCGTGGAGCTATCGAAGTGCTTAAGAGAGGAAGCAACTCGATCGGGTATCAAGGTAAGCTCACTACACTCGTAGAGAGGGATAGCATGTCGGCTATGTGAGAGGTAGCCATTAGTACTTACTTGAAACACTTGAACAAAAAGCGGTGCATGGGTCTTGGCGATTGATATTGAGCTCACCTCTACATTTTGGTTGCATTGCTGGGACAAACCGATTCAAGCTTGTTGAAAACAAGTAAGTATTTTTGGGTTTGGATGTGTAGATGAGTAGGCTAAAGAAGCATTAACGCTATCTTGTGATTTTTGCTTACATTAGGTAGGATAGGATCAAAACAATGTGAGCACACAGTAGGGTTTTTGCTGTTGTATAATAGGCTGAAACAGGAAAAAGAATGGCAATAAAAAAAAATCTTGGATTAAATACTGGTAAGAGGAGCAAGATTAAGGTAAATGCAGACTTGGGCAGGGCAATAAGAGGCCAGGAGTGGCAAGGGAGACCTCATTTTGCATTTAAGAGATTAAGGAGAGCTTGAGAGAGAGAGTGAGAGAGACATGTTGACCAGGGGAGATCGTGGCATTCGATTTTGGAGCTTTCCCTTGGATCCAGGTATGCAAAACCCTTCCTTGCTTGGCATAGATGTGATTCGTAGAGCCTTGTGGGCAGCTGTGGACCAAACTTGAAGAAATCGACCAAAATTGTCGTGTGCATCCCGTCGCTTCGTTGTTGGACCACTGTGTCCTAGTCCGACTCCCAGAGCTGGGCAATCGGACCATTCGACTCCACGAGTTGGAGCGTCACCCTGTGTCCGATCGGACCAATCGTCTAGTCAAACACTTTTTTATAGTCGGACCAAGCCCTTCGTCTAATCGGATGACCTCCCGCAATCGGACTATCCGATTGGTCTAGTCGGACTACCAATCAATGAGACACCCAGTTGCCAATCGGACTGAGTCGGACTAGCTTGGTTCGACCACTGGACTACCCAATCAAACGCACAATCGGCCCATTTGACTCCCAAAGTTGGACTACCCGGAATCAGACATTTGGGAATCAGACCAATAAACCAAAATAAGAAAACATAGACCCAAGATCAATTCCATAGCTCAAAGTCAGCCAGGATTGAAGCCAAAACACCCCTGGAAACCCTCCATGACTCGCCAAAGCCAGTAAATAGACAAAATCGTGACTATATAGCCTATAGATAAACTCTATGAACCCGATCACATAGCTGACTAAATGTGTAGCCCAAAGATTGGCCTCTAGATGACTAGACGTGTAGCCCAAAGATTGGCCTCTAGATTGTAACCCAACCTTAATAGAGCATAGAGGGAGCAACATAGACCCTGGACAATCCTTTAGAGTGACCAAAGACCACACTTAGAGCCATATTAGGTCATAGAAAAGAAGGGGGGATAGCTAGAATTGCATACTCATTTTGCGGGTGCACCCTAGACAGTGATTTCTTCCACATAAGTACTCTACAAAAGGATAGAAAACCTGATTTAGCACCACGTACAATAGAGCACCCAACACTGAGTGTATATAAGTTTGGGGCTGTCTTCGACAACAAGGAATACAGTTAGACTTAATAACGTGAAGGAACCCACCAATAGGAGGAGACCCCATAACATAGTCAGGTACCTTGGAGCCCCATTGATAGGACCTTTGGAGATGGCAGTGGGGTTGAAAGGACTGTAAGATTGAGAGCAAAGCACTACCAGAGCTGCTAGGACTGATTGAAAACCTCGTGGAGCGAGAAGCAGGAACGATGTCAGGAGCAAATGCAGACTAGGGAGAGGACCAACTAGTGGTTTGGTTGAATTTCCAATCGTGGTCCAAGACATGGTCAACGAGTACGACATGCTAACCAGGACAGTGGTCCACGGTAGGCCAGTAGAGGAGGTAGTGGCAAGTGTGGAGGAAGAGAGGAAAGCAATTAGGAGAGCATTTCAGGGCATAACTGCCTACAACCACGAGTAGAGAACTAGGAAGCTGCAATAAGACATAGATGTGCACGAGGCTCGACACGTACTAGCCTTAATCGGAAAAAGCAAGGCAGGACCGACCATTGAGAGAGAGAAAGCGCTAGAGGCAGACCTCACGTTGAGCGAGCTTGTGACCATGCATCTTATCGACAACACGACTGTTGAACAGAGTGCGGCAGCACTAGTGACCTCGGTACTCTCAGGCCTAAGAATTACTCGGGGGGCGAAGAGCCAATAAAAAATTTATGCAATAACTAAGTAGCTGGACAAGTACCAGCCTAGTAGCGACTTGTACAGTTTTGTGAGAAAGGGAGCGCAAAGGTAGGGGAGTATCCCCACCCTAGGCACCAACTCGAGGCAATAGCCAAAGTCAAGGAGTGGGTAAAGGAAGCCCGGGAGCACCTCAAGGACATTGAGTCTATCTTCGAGGACGAGATCGAGGATCTCTCTAGTGTGAGCCTGCCAGTCTCACTTGCACAAACAAGGTCAAGAGACGCACCCATGCCACAGGCGGTGTCACCTAGGCCAAGTTTAGATGCCATGAGCCAAGCAGTTAGTCAAGACTAATGACCAAGAAGCACAAACTTGGGAGAGAGGCAAGCAACCAGTAACCTCCTTGCGACGTTAGTGACCACCCCAGTGACTGAGTTTGGGAGGCCTGCTCAGGCAACACCCCATGCTATGGCAGGAGTTGAAACACTGGATGGAAGAACTGATGGAGCATGCCGCCGTTGACTTGTAGGATCATGATGCAAACACACAGATACCCAGCTTGACGCTACACTCCATGCCAAAGTCATTACACGTTAATGCCTTTTGGAAAGGCATTGAGACACACACAATCTTGCCTATTCTAGCCTTAGGAGACATAGCACATAAGAGAATTGTAGATACCGGGGTGGGAGTGTGTGTTTGAGCCATATTGCACTCTAGGCGTGGGGAAACCTGCCTGTCGAAACCGCTAGGTTCAATGTCACTATAGCTAACAGAACAAAAGTAAGGCCATTTGGAGTCTTAAATAATTAGCCAATGAAGATCACGGGTGTCCAGTTCTTTGTGAACTTCATTGTCATGAAGGGAGTGGAGTACGACATTCTGCTAGGACGACCCTGGATAAGGAACGCTTGAGTCATTGAAGACTGGGGCAATTGTCTAATGTTCCTAGGGAACCGAACGGAAGCAGTAAAGGTTGATATGGACACTTGGAAGATGACCCCTATCGACCTGGATGCCATCTCTGCCATACTAAGGGGTGATGCACCAATAAGGAGGTCTCACAGGCTTTTAACCAAATACATCCCTTGTCTTGAGGATGAGCGAGATTGGATGCACGTCTTAGTGACCATCGATCTTCCATTCTCAGACGAGGAGGAGACGTATAAACACGTTGCAAAAACTGCGAGCGTGTCAAAGAGGGAGCTCGCAGTGCCACTCTGTATGATGGGCAGGAGCTCAAGTAGCCGACCTAGACATATCTCTTCTCATGTTTCTAGTAATAAGCTAAAATTGCATGAGATCCTCAAGTATCTGACATGCAAATTGATTGGCAATCCCGCTGCTAAACTTAAGCCCCTGAGAGACCTCTTGGATGATCCTAAGTGGAAATGGACTAAGGTGCATGACTTGAACTTAATGCACAATTGGGCCTTAGTCACCAACAAAAGATATGCTAGGGACGAGAGTCTAGGGGATGATGAGCAAACATGAGGAATTGATTCCGATGATGAGTACGATGATTGCCAGTCCAGTAGTGAGGAAACCGGGGAAGAAGCAGACATCATAGAATATGACACTGAAGAAAGGGTGATAGAACAACTCAAAGCAGACTTCAAGCCCCAAAAAGAGAATACTTACAGGATTGAGAGAGGAGAGGCAAAAAGACAAGGACAGACAAGTGAGCCAATCGAGGGACCCGCCAAGGTCAAGAAAGTCAACTTGGCAGCGGAAGGCGAGAAGCCTCGACCGGTGTTTATAGCTGACGACTTGACTGAGGAGAAAGAGTCCAATCTCATTGCACTCTTGCAAGAGTACATGGATGTGTTTGCCTAGTCCTTAGATGAGCTCAAAGCAGTGGATCCTAGAGTGGTGACGCATAACATACCAATGGCCCTTGATGTGGTGTAGGTAAAACAACCGTACCCTATGAATCCAAAACATATGCCCAAGCCACGAGGGAGGAAATCGATAAGCTAATGAGGGTAGGATTCATCTACAAAATAGAGCACACTGACTGGGTATCACCGATTGTGATAGTCATGAAGAAGAATGGGAAGATACAAGTATGCGTGAACTATAAGAAGGTTAACGCTGCAACAAAAAGGGATAATTATCCATTATCATATATAGAGCACATGCTTAAAAGGGTATCAGGCAAAGACGCCTATAGCTTTTTGGACGGCTTCTCAGGATACAACCAGGTGCAAGTACATCCCGACAATAGACACAAGACTACATTTGCTATTGAGTGGGGTGCTTTCGCTTACATTGTAGTATCCTTTGGGTTGATGAACACACCTACAACCTTTCAACGGCTAATATGCACCATCTTCAAAGATATGCTTAGACGAGATCTAGAGGTGTTTGTAGATGACCTATGCATGCACTCTAGTTGGGCTGAATACTTGGAGAAGCTGCGAGCAGTCTTTGAATGGTGCAGGCTTTACAACCTATCGGTGAACCCCTTGAAATGCCAGTTCTAGGTCAAGCATGGATACATCCTAGGGTACATGGTGTCCAAAAACGGCATAGCCACTGACTCTTTGAAGGTCAGGGTCATTGTTGACTTGCCACCACCAAAGGACTATAAGGGAGTTCAATGTTTCTTGGGTCACATCGGATACTATCGGTGCTTTGTATTGAATTACGCATTGATTGCAAGACCATTGTATAAGCTGCCGATTGTGTTCGAGTGGACTGACGATTGCCAACGAGCATATGAGGAGTTGAAGAAGACTCTTACAACTGCACCGATCTTGCGAGCCCCAAAATGGGACACACCTTTCACGTGCATATAGACGTGTCTAAATGTGCTATTGGAGCTATCTTGTGCCAGCGTGGGGAGCATAATTTGGATTACCTCGTGAGTTTTACCTACAGACAACTCATTGACATGGAGATGAACTATTCCACCAAAGAAAGGGAAGGGCTGGCCATGGTGTTCGCTGTGTGAAGAAGTTTCGACACTACCTCTTGGCCACGCCTTTCATCTTCTTCGTAGATCATTAAGCATTGCTCTATATTGTAAATAAGCAATGCACTACTTGATGCATTGCTAGATGGTTGCTTCTTCTAGAATTTGATTTCTCTGTGGTGATACGCAAGGGCAGGCAGCACTACATGGCTAATCACATATCTCGAATACCTATAGGAGAAGTTGTTGGGCAGGGCATAGTTGACGATTTGTCGGACGCTCATCTTTTCAGCTTGTCTAGCGAGAAAGATTTGTTTAAAGCTGATCTAACGCCGTACTGGGCGGATGATATAGTCCAAGTGCTAGAGCACGGGTTGCTCGATAGACCTATTGAGAAGGCTAGGCTTATGCAACTTATTCTTAGAATCCAACCTTACCAGTTGATGGCCGGTCAACTTTATAGGCTAGGGCAATATGGGTTGCTATGGCGATGTGTGTGCAAGCACAAAATGCATGACATATTGAGCGAAGCACATGGAGGGATTGCTGGAGGGTACTTCAACAAGGATATGACAGCCTGCAAGGTGCTGCAATCTCAGTTGTGGTGGCCCATCCTATTCTGTGACGCTGCTAAGTTTGTAAAGAATTGCGACGAGTGCCAAAGGACTAAAGTTCCTACCCAAAAGGATAAGATGGAGTTGACCCTTATCATTGGACAACAACCCTTTGAGAAATGGGGAGTCGACTTCATTGGATCCGTCAGCTCCGCAACACAATACTCACAAGCTAGATACATCATCATAATAACTGACTATCTTACGAAATGGGCCGAGGCACGAGCCACCAGGAAGAACGACACTAGGACCACAACAAAGTTCTTGTGGGAGCAAGTTATTTCACGATTTGGTTGCTCTATTGAACTAGTAAGCGACCAAGGCACGCACTTCATCAAGGATGTGATTATCCACCTGCTCTCAACCTTCTTAGTTATCTAGAGGAAATCCTCACCCTACTACCCTCAAGCTAATGGCCAAGTAGAATCCACAAACAAGGTCTTAGTCAATGTCCTTACGAAGGTAGTTTCTACCTTGCGAAGTGACTGGGACAACAAACTTATGGCAGCATTATAGGCTTATCGGACGGCCTATAAAACAGATGTGGGACAGATGCCCTTTAGGATGACCTATGGGACTGAGGTAATTTTGCCATTAGAATTCTTTGTCCCATTGGTAATGGGACTGCAGCATATTCACCTTACCATTGGTAATGTTCGAATCGTGATGGCTTTCAACAAGGGCAGCAAGGCTCCACCCAAGCTTGCCATGCCATCGATAGAGCTACCTAGGACCAGGCCTAGGGAGGACCCACCCAGACTACAAAACCATCGCTAATTAAGGCCATCCCCAAAGCCATAGATCCCACACTTAAATGGTTGCCAAAGCACCAAAAACGACCTACTCGCAGCCAATAAACACAGCCCCATAAGGCTAACAACTGTCATTCAAAACCTAAGTGACTGATTCGACGCTATCGACATCGGCGCACAATCAAGCGGCAATGGATCCCCAAATATCTGTTGCGAGCCCAAGGATACTACGAAGGCAACACCTGGATATGGGTGCCTAAGAAGAAATATCCGAGAACCATAGTCCAACCACAACCCTCACTTGCCACCCCATCTCTAGCAAGCCACACTCTTGGTTAGGTAGTGAACACCCAGAAAACCCGAGCGGCCAAGACTACAGAACCCGTGACGGTTGTGGTAAAAAAAACCCCAATCAATCTATTGATTCAAACAGCCACGTGATACCTCGGAATCATCTAAGTTCGGAGATCTTAGTACCCTAGTGGCTGTGCAAGAGGGCAACGCACCATCTGTGCCACTGAAGCCACCCTCAGTACCCCAAAGCAGCACTTGACACACTGATTAGACTATGAAGCTACCATTAGACACACCACTATGAAGTCCGCCGTCCCTCGAACCATTGGTGTCTAGCTCAATTCCACCCCAACCATGAGCAGGTCTTAGGCCTTCCTATGAGCGACATTCATTTCTATCGGTCGCCAAGGACCTTGTAGAGAATATGGGAGATGACTTGGTAACTTGCATCAAGCTCTTGGATAACACCTTTATCACATTTGTTAGGAGTTACGAAAGACTTGACCTCAGCTTGCTTGATAAAACCCTTGCCACCGAGGTTCGTATCTTATCCTGCACTTGGGAAGAATACGAGTTTATGACTATAACATCCCTCAAAGTCTCAAAGGAGTTGATTGATAATGGTGGAATCTCAAAAGAGCGCGTGTTCATTAGACGACTAATAGCATCGTACCGCAAACCCCAAAGGCTTGCGTCAACCATTAAGCTTGAGAAACTTACTGGCCTTGCTGAATTTGACTCCTTGTTTCTACAAAAATGGTGTAACCTACGTCTCCAATGGGAGAAACAGGGTTGCCAAATAATGACTAATGTTGAGCAGTGATGTGTCATCAAAACAACTGAGTATGACCCTACTTACGTAGCACCAACCTCTTTCAAGGTCTTGGCTATCACTCGATACAAACACCTGGACGACCAGGTCTTGGCCCATCCTTACATTGATTGCATCCTTACAGAAGAGGAGCTACATGTGGCTAGCCGCATTAACTTCGGTGATTTTCTAATTGATGTCCTAACTTACATTGCCCAAGTATGCATTAGTCCTCGTAATCTCGATTGTCATGCCCACTTGGAATACAACTCTGATTTCTGTAATTGGCTTATGCTCAAGTAAATAGCATCCTATTGTGCTCAAATGTCTTGCCTCTCCCATGTCTAATCCCAGGAAGGATTCTTCTCATTCCCAAGGGGGAAGGGGGTAAGGTGAAGTAAGTTGAAATCATCATAAAATCCTGGAAATGAATAGAACTGCTCAGATAAAGATTCTCTTTTAGGGGAAATCAAGGAAAAGTGCCATAAAATCCTAAAAATAAATTGAAGTGCTCGAAGGAAAATTCTCTTTTTATGCTTAAAGCATGTTCTTCTTTCCTTAAAAGCACGATCAATTCCTGTTTATCTTTCATCAAGAAAATGTCTTAAGAATACTAATGGTGAACCATGGTATATGACAGGAACCTAAAATGGTAGGGCAAGATAACGGTAGCAAGCTTTCGTTCATGGAGGAATAACAAGCTAAGTATGGCTTGACGATAGAAACGAGGGGCTATAGCGAGTTCACATTCAAGCACACCATAAACCTAGAAGACGTCATGAGGGAAGAGCTACCCATAAAACAACTCGTGGACTAGAGTAGCCTATAGAAGTATGGAGAGAAGGTCGAGCAGGTGGTCAACTACGAAAAGTATGTAGAATTTCTGAGGAGCTTCAATGCCAAAAGGAACTGTGGCATGGTGACAATCAGGAAAGAGGAAGAAGTTCACCAAGTGGAGGTGGAATTGAGTCCTACGATGGTGGAGAAAGCCCTAGGTTTGACTAGCAGAACAGAGCGACGCCCAAAGAGAGACGTGTATAGCATGCTAGGGATGAATAAGACTGCCGTACACACAGTGGATGGGATAAGCTTAGTGGATATTCCAAATCCTGAGATCAAGCTGTAGGCAAAGATGGTCCATACTCTCTTTTCGAGTCAAAGGTACACTGCCCTTATGAGCAAAATCAGGGTGCCATTGTTGGAGAGCATCATAGTGGGATCCCCAGATGAAATAGATTGAAATGCTTTTGTGCAAAAAACTATTGAAAGCTTAGCTAAAGCTTTGACCATCTCTAGAGTAGTGGCAGGAGGGGAATCCCCGGCCTCCACAACAAGATCAACTCAAAAGAAGTCCTCCTCCAAGGCATCCACCATCAGGTTTGGTAGAATCCTAACGGCCATCATCTAGGAGGCCTTGAAGGACATTGAGGGAGGTGGAAAGGGAGTAGGGGAAACCCTTGATTGATTGCCTCACCACAAACAAGTGGAGTCTAGTGAAAGGACTATAAGTGATAGGGAAGAGCAACAGACACAATCCGGCCAAGGAGAGCCGAAGGCGCAAAAGAAGGTAACCCCATCAAAGCTACAAAAGGAGACGAAAGAAACAATGACAAGGGAGGAATGGGTTGAGTTGAGGAAGGCCTAAAAAGAGTCCAAGAGGGCCAAAGATGAGAGAAAGAGAAAAGCAGAGCAAGAGGCAGAAGAGCTAAGGAGAAAGGAGGATGAAGACATGGTAGAGGCCATGCACAAGTTTGAGAGGAGACCCACGGCCCGAGAGAAATGGCCACCTTGAGCCCATGGCACGAAGGTGAACCAAGTGGTAGCATTGCAATAGCCCCAGTTGTTGCGGGGCCCAGGGGATTCACTAGTAGTAATAAGAAGGTGTCACCTGCGTGCAAGAAATATATGAAAATACCCCTTATCTACCCCCTATTTATGGGACCTTATCTTATAAAATGTACATTCCTTCCCTTAAATAACCCCCTCCCTTACACTCACGTGATACCATAAGGTAAACCCTAGTGGACCCCCCGGGTTGCGGGGAAGAGCAAGGCCCTGTTGCATCCCCTCCCTTTGATTCTCACACCTTAGATCGCCACCACCACCTCCACCACATAGGAGCCAGCGCTTGCCATGGACACCACTCAGCTCATGTCCATGATGCAGTTCCTGGTCATGAAAGTACAAGAGATGACACCAGGGGTAGGAGCCAAAAGGTTGGCTGCGGCGGACGCTGAGTCAAGGCAAGACCCAAAGCGGTAAAGGTTGGAAGCATCCACCACCACATCACCGCCAACGATGCCCCCAGCTGTGGACTATGACGCCTACGCGGCTGAACTCCTAGCCTAGCTAGAGAAGGCTAAGGAAGAGAAAAAGGCCGTGACTATGGAATTAGAGGCCGAAAGAGAAGTTGCCGTGGCTCTACGACTAGAGATGACATGGCATGTCACGGAGCATTAGAAAGAAATCCGAAACCTGAAAGAGCAACTTTATGCCAAAGAAAAGTAGGCACAACAGAACAAAGATCGCCTAAGGCAAAGGCTAGAGGATGAAGCCCAAGACCTAGTGGTGGAGCATCGGGCCACAAGTTGCTCATCCAACAATACACTGAGCTCCAACAACGAATGGCACAAGTGGAAGCTATGCATGCGAAACTATAGGAGAGTCCACAAGAAGAAGACCAAGTATCAGAAGAACGACGCCAAGAACATGAGGGTTCCCTGGTATTTTAGATGTGGTCAGCAATGGAGGAGCAAGGAAGGTTGGAGAGAAATAGGAGTCGTGTCAGAAATAAAGGAAGAGGCCATAGACAGAGCCACAAGAAGCCTGCAAGATGACTTGGAGAATGCCTAGCAGGAGGTGGAGGCACTAATGGCCATGGCCATGACTGAAAGAAAGCTACACTTGGCGGAGCTAGAAAGCTACATGCAAACTATTGAAGATCTATTAGAAAGGATTGGAGAAGCCACAGAAGAGCAGCTGAACCGCTGGGATAAAGAGAAGACCCAAATGATGGAAGTGTGGAATGAGCAACAAGCAGGTGGTAATGATGCTATCTTAGAAGATGGAGAGGGGTAAGAAAAATCTTGAAGAGAAGGAATAATAGTGGGAGAGGTGCAACTTTGAAAGATTGCAAGGATTGACAAAGTGCGTGGTAGTATCAGAGTGAGAGGGTGTTCACAGAATCCAGAGCTGAGGCTGCTATTAAAGACTCCTGAACAGTAGAGAGCTCATAAATAGTGATCAGAAAGAGCGAGCAAGGTGCTACATTGGTTCTCATTATGCATCTTGGATGCAACGGCTATGTAGATTACTGGTTGTTAGTCCCCAAAATATGCTTGGGACATTCTTATGAAGAATTGTGGCAATATTACTCATACATGAAAAATACAACTAAAGTAGTAGTTTAATAATATGACTAGAAATGGTAGGAGCATACAAGCTTATACTAAGGAGATCAAAACCATTGTAGATTAGCTTGCTACTATTGGTTCGAGAGTTGAGGAGGATGACATGATTGCAATCACCTTGAATGGCTTGGGTAAGTATAAAGCCTTTGACACTTTGATTTCTGTGAGAGTAGACCCCTTGATTGGAATGAATTACTTGCATTGCTGCTACATGAGGAAGTCAAGCTTGGCTTGAATACAAATTTGAGTATCTCTCAGAGTAGAGATATTGTCTTTTACTCTAGTATGCTAGAGGTGGCAAAGCTTATGGAGCTTCTTGAGGTTGTGGTAAGACTTGGAATACCTATGGACAATAGCAATAATGCATGGTAGAGTCAAAATACACAAGGTCCTAGAAGGAGAGGTGGTTCCAAGAGAATGTATGGCAGAGTCACCTAGAAGCAAAGGTGGTTCTTGGCATTCTCATGATTAGTCGAATAAGGATAAAGATTGTCATTACCGTGGCAGATATGGATACATAGCAAAGGATTGTCATAAAAAGCAAGCTGACATGAAAGAAAAAGGCAAACAACATGGCAACTATGCATCTTTTAGTAACACTCGTGATGATTAGATAGAAAGGTTGTTTGCTATGTAGCATGTTTCTAAGGATACGACTAAGCAAGACAAGGTTGATGAATAGTGGTATATAGACTCAGGTGCATTCAATCATATGACTCTACATGGTGAGTAGTTTGATGAAATGATTGTAAGCTCTCATGGCTATATATACATTGGTGATAATACATAGCATGATATCAAGCATATAGGTGTGGCACTATTAGTCATGCATGGCGGCAAGAAAAAGAGTCTATATGATGTGTTACATGTACCATCTATCACTAAGAAGCTATTGTTTGTTGGACAAATGGATATGGAAATCTGGCATAAGTGTATTGGTCACGTAAACATACAAAGGTTCACAATTATGCAGCAAAAGGAGATTGTACTTGGCTTGCCAAAGTTCAAGTATATGAATTTAGGATATGTATGTTTTGCTTGTCAGTTTGGGAAGCAAGTGAGGTTTTTGTTTGTCAAACATAGTCAAAAATAGTTTTAGACTTTTGCAGTTGGTGCATTTGGATGTATGGATCTAGCCCATAATGCATCCTTTCATGGTGCCATATATTGTGTATTATTTATTGATGATTTCAGCATATATACATGGTTGTATATTCTAAAGCACAAAGATGATGTGCTAGATGTTTTCAAGGATTTTAAAATGCTTCCCAAAACGAATTTGGACATTATATCTCATGCTTGAGATGTGATGGAGGTGATGAGTATGTTTCTCGAGAGTTTGACAGGTACCTGGGCTAAGTATGGCATTAAAGGTAGCTTACATGTAGTTATACACCACAATAGAATGGTGTGATAGAGACAAAAAATTGAGTGCTTATGGAAGCTATAAGGGTCATGCTCAATGAAAAGAATTTGTTGAATGGTTATTGGGTTGAAGCAATTGTAACTACACTTTATGTCTTGAACATAACTCCTATATTCAGCATACATTGTATGGTTAAAAATTGGATATCATCCACCTTAAAGTCTTTGGCTGCATTGCGTATGTACATGTGCTTGTTGAGAAGAGAAATAAGTTAGATCCAAAAGCTGTTGAGAATGTCTTTCTTGGCTATGCACATCACAAAAAAAGCCTATAAGTGCCAAAATTTGTTTACTTGTGAGACATTGATCAGTAAGGATGTAGTATTTGATGAGTTGATATCATAGTATGGTGGTCAAAATGCAATGGTTTTTGATGGATCAATTAGTCATACTCATGCTAAAAATTATCCTTCCATTAGTACTACAGTGAGTGGGCCTACACGTAATGTCTCTTCTAATGTCAGTCCTTAGATAGGACGTCTACACAGTCATGGTTCTACATCCATTGACACAGATATGTGAGTGAGGGGAAGATTAGATAAAGGCAAAGAGAAGATGCTTGATGATGTTACTGGTCTGCTTACATTTGGATATGAGTAACTTGGCAGTGATAGTCTTGATAGTGAATTTGATATACCATATGTTATGACACCTGGAGTAGTAGGTATGTGTCTCCTCATGAGAGACAATCACGTAGCGAATCGCAATTAAGAAGGTTAGAAAGGGTTAGAAAGCTTGATAGGCTTACTTACAATGGGTATTCTACTAGACATTTTGCTTACATGACTAAAGTGATGACCACAAAGAGCCTATAAAGTTCAATGAGTCATTTGGAGATAAAAATTGGTATGTTGCCATGGATGAGAAATATGCAACATTGGCTGAAAATAACACATGGGATTTGGTTAGTCTACTTGAAGGCAAAGCACCCATTGGTTGTAAATGGGTTGGTAAAGTGAAGTGCAAGGCAGATGGGTTGTTGGAAAGATACAAAGCCCGATTGGTGGCTAAGGGGTATGCACAACAACATGCTTTGGATTATGAGGAGACTTTCAGCCCGATTGCAAGGATGGCAACCATGAGAATTGTCACTGTACTAGCAACGTCCAAGGGATGGAAGCTTTGGCATATGGATGTTAAGAATGCATTTTTGAATGGAGATTTGATTGAGGTGTATATGTCTCTTTGAACAAATACACCCACCCTACCAAAAATGAAATGCTGGTGGGAGATCTCCACTTGAAAGGCCATTAAGTTCATTAAATTCTGTTAATTTTTATTTTGATTTCTATTTACAACCCCAAAAAATCCTTTATTTATATCATTTATTAGTGTTTGGGGATCAATATGAGAGCGAAGGGGCACCATCCTAGATAGATCAATGGCTCATGTGTCTATCAATAGGGCATGGGCACTCATCACTTTACACAATAGTCAGTTTCACTCTTCACTGATTGTTGATCATCTTTACCTATCCAACATTTGGTGAATGTGTCCCATGAGAGAGACTTGTGGGCTACCTTTTGGAGCTATTTGTTGCCGTCTACACCATTTGAAGCTGCCACCTTGATTTGATGTCCATTTGCATGTTTTATTCTAAGAGTAGTTTACACTTATATTTGCTGTCTACACTAGCTAGCTTGCTCTTAGATATCTCATTAAGACTATTGCCATCACTAGGAGCTCATGGGTTTGCTGTAATATGTCATATCAACTGTCTATGCTTGCACTTTTTAGCTCAAGAAGCCACCTTGTTGTTTGCTAGTTGTCTAGAGCATTCTTGGGCTATTGGTCACGATTGCATCTTAGCCAGATTTACATTTTTATGGATTTAGGTTTGATCTTCATCTTTGATAGCCCTCCAAGGTTATGTTTCACTCCCTCTACAGTTGTCCTTCATCTTCTTCTAACTATTCCAATATTCTACTATTGGCAGGACTACATTTCCCTCCCTTCGTAGAGCAGCTATTTTCCTTGTCATTGACCCCTCTTTGTGAAGGACTACATTTTGCTTTCTTCATAGTGTAGATTCCTTCCAAGCCAAATAGTGCAGTTATCTTTGAGCTTTGCTTAATTGTATCAACATGATTCATTCAACATGATTCAGTGTTCATCATTCTTCAATCTTCTTCTTTAGTGCTTTTGAGTTTTTATCTCATGTGTTTATCGTACATTGCGGGTTTCTCCCCACAAACCCTTCCTTTTCATAGTGTTTCATCTCTCAATAGAAGTATCTAGGATAGATAAATTGATAGGCATATACAATGCTATAGCTCTAAATATCCTCATTTGACTAGGGCTCATAAGCAAGAGAAAGCCATGCATGACACATGATTACTAAAACTATCAGATCCTAGATGTGATAGAATGCTAAAGATGAACTGGATTTGAGGGTGGTAGAAGTCCCACTATAGATGAAGTTTGTCTTCATGAAAGCCCATTTAGGAGGCCACCATGGGCAAATAGGAGTGGAGTGGCCTCAAATAAATCACTCCAGGAAAGTCCAATCGAGAAAGGGTGAGCCAAGCCTTTGATCCAATTGAGAGACAAAAGCAAGGAGCCACTGAAGGCACCATAACTTGTTAGAAAAAGAATAGGGACCAAGGGCCATGAAATGGTTATACAAGTGGTAGGATATGGTAGCTCAATGATGAAGGAAATTGATTGCCACATGAAAGAAAGGCTTAAAGGAGACTATAATCTTTGATGAAGATCCTGAGACTATAATCCTTGAAGAAGTTCTTGATGATCTTGGAAATCCTGCTTTGAAACATAAACAACAAGAGAGCTTGTGGCCACATCTCCAAGATTGTCCTTCTCAAAAAGGGATGGAAAGTATGAGGGAGTCCCTAGGTGAGATGGTAGGGGAGAAGGAAGAACTTATAAGATGGGTGGTGCACAAATAGGAATAGGTGTGACAATTGAAAGCTTTCTTAGGGGCCCTTTGCTCTAGAAGGGAATAGAGCATATATAGCCTACTCTTGCTAACTATTTGTCAAAGGAATGGCTCTTGATGAAGAATTCGCAACAAATACCGCAAAAGCATGGCTTTGGATTTTCACAATGCATGGTCTATGCAAAATTATTGAGAAGTTACTATTCGATTACTGTTCTTATATCTATGTTTTACTTGGACAATACGACTTACGTCTGGGTAGGTCAAGGTAATTGTAACAACACTTGAAAAATGTATTGTCAAACGTTGATTGAAAAGAATGAGAAAAGATCAAAGGATGGGTGAGAGATGCCGAAGAAACATCCCATTGGAAATGTGAAAGTACAAAGTTTTTTATTTATACTAGCCTTATATAATAATCCTTGTCAAGGAATATAGTCCGCTAAAAAATATTCAATATAAGCAATAGAAGTGTATCCATAATATAGTTGTAGGCCATATAAACAGTGGTAAAGCATGATCACACAAGGCCAATGTTTGTAAGTCTTTAGAGATAATCTTTAAGTTTTGTGGCTAATAAGTATGGAATATGTATGACTATAAGGCCTTTGAAATAGTATTAGAAGAGTTTAAAAAGTCAATGGTTAGTGTATGGACATATCAACATATTACTCACTATATGGTATGTTATCTTCATAAAGTGAGATGAAGTTCAATTGTTTAATTGAATGTGCAATAATAATCCATCCTTTTAATGATTTAGCAACACATTATACAATCATATCCCTTGGTTTGCTAAGGAATATGGTATTTTGTCAGTGTAATCAACTCAAGGGATAAAGAACACCTATTATCAAGCTCGTATTAGTTATTTCAATCATACAAGATATGGTGAAGGAGTAGAGAAATCTAAAAGTATAGAAGAATTATATTAATGGATCTACAAAAACCTTGTCCATATTCTTAGCAAGAAAGAAGCACCAAGAGCATCTAAAATTAACAAAGTGATGCAATATTTGGAGAGACAACGAAGAAAGGAATCTTGGTAAAATTCAAATGTAGCAAATGAAACATACTATCTAGCGCAAGGTAAAGACAATGAAAGATTTGGATGCTCACTATCCACAACTCCTCTCAAAAATCTATATACAATGAAATACTTGAAGAGTTTTGTAGAAAACTTGATATAATGAAAGACTTATCAATTTTTGAAATATTATTATACAATAAAATGCATCTCATTGTTTTGAAAAATATTGTTCTTGAGTAAAGTGATGATACAATGGTCAAAGCTCACTCCTCTCCTCATGGCCTCTTTGAAGATGGCTCGGCTTCATTACATAATTATTTTATTGATTTTTGCTCTAGT
Organism: Lygodium microphyllum; assembly: GCF_053477565.2. NCBI lineage: Eukaryota > Viridiplantae > Streptophyta > Polypodiopsida > Schizaeales > Lygodiaceae > Lygodium > Lygodium microphyllum. The sequence goes on from NW_028229514.1 coordinate 10,235,068, forward strand.
TCTTTCAAGGAATGTTGATTAATTATTGGAATTGATATAGATCTAAGTATGTGCATTTTTTCATATTTTGCAAGCAAATTTGGATCCTTGATCCCACACATTAAACCAAAAGATGCATATACTAAATGGTGTCTATCATGTTGCAGATGAAAGCCAGAGCCTTGATTTAAAAAATGACAACTTTTTACTTCTCTAGCAACATTATCTTCTTTGTATTTCATCTAATGGGTTACTCTATAAGATATCTTGATAGGGAATTCAATGTAAAAAGAGGAAACATGATAGAAAACAATAGAATTTGGAAAGATGAGGTTTTTTATGTAATATCTTGATTCAAATTCCTTGCCTAAACCTCCCTATCGTTTACAAGTGCATGATCAATGAACCCATTGTTGTATACAATAAGTTGGAAATTAGCAACATACTTAGTGAGCTATAGAATTTTTTTAATTAAAATCAATATGCTTTTCAAATGAACATAGCTTGAAATAAATCTTTTGATTTTCACTTGAAAATAACAACTCCTTACTCCATGATTGAATGCTTGCTTGGCTGTTCTACAATAACATGGAAGTCAAGTCCTTTGTTTGATCTTTTCAAATGAGATATATTCAATAATTTTTGTGTTGCTTCAAATTATTCCTGTGAAGCAAGAGGTCTCGTATCAGAGCACATCCTTGTAGATCATGGTCAAAGTCTTTGTTGTAGAGTAGTATTTTCTAACCTTGACATTCAAATTCACTAGCAAATAGTTATCCCAATATGGAACAACAAAATCAGAATCTTTTTTAAGATTTTGTGTTATAATAACTAGGTAATATTCCTTCTTGATATGAAAAGAGCTTAGATATAAGTCAACATGACATATTGTCTTTTACTAAGAGGGAATATGGGAGAGGGTAGAGTTTTAGGAACTTCACCATCGTCCACCTTACTTGTTTGTCCATCAACTAAATCCACCTCTATGTTCTTCATTTTTAAAGCCTCAATATTTGGCTGAGCACTTTGCACCCTCACATTGGCCACATCTAATGGCTAGGAGATCTCATGGGTATTTAATTCAATAGCTAGGCATGCTCCTTCTCTTTATTCCCTAGTAATATATACAAAAATCAAACCATCCTATGAAAATACCCATAATTGATATGTGTTGAGGATTGATCTGACTGCATTTTTAGCTGTTTTTTGTTGGATTTTTGGATGATTTTTGTATGATTTGAATGATTTGGAATTAGTTGAGAGAGTTTTAGATAAAGTTGAATAGGTTTGAGGAGCTCATGATGTTTTCCAGTAGAGATATGATGTGTTGATAGTTGTTATTGAGTGCTTGATTAGTTCTAATTGGTTCAATTGAGCGTTTGTTTTATTATGTTTTTTTTCTGTAAGAGAATGAAATGATGATTGATGGAGTTTAAGATTTTTTGGAAACTTAATGAATGATTTTCGATGGTTTTGAATGGTTTTGTTGAGCTAAATGCTTTCTCATGGCTTTATGTCAAGTATTTGTTGACCATCCATAGAGCCTCTATCTTTGTTTTGTTTTTGCTCTGTATGTCTCTGTAAGTATTCTGTTGAGAGCAGAATTTTAGTGTCGAGAATTGCTTAAAAATAGCTAAAAATTATGAATATCAAGGGAAAAATATCCAATGTTAAAGGTGGCGGCTCGATCTAGGACGATTTTAAGCGTCAAAGTGCTCTAAGGACGCCTGGGCAACACTTGCGGATTTTTAGTAATTTTTTCACACGCCTATGCGGTCAGTGGAGCTGTCAGTTAGTGTGGGATGCCGAGTCGAGCTCACAAAAATTTTTAGATCGCGATTCGGACACCGTATGCGAGAGACACGGGAAAAGGGCCAAAAGACCCGGCGGTCAAAAATTAGGAGGTGCCCAAAAAAGAAGGGAAGGGGTGCCTTTGTGAAGGGGCACCTCCCCTTAAAAAAAAAATGTATTAGGAGGGGTGCGGCGGCTGATCAGAGCCGCTGCGAAAAAAACGCACCCCCCCCTCCCCCCCCTAAAAAAAAATCGAGATGGTGGCTCACAAGCAAGCCATGGAAGTAATCATAGAAAGCAACTGCACTCATCCTCCGCTCCGCATCGCTCCGGTCCATGCGAGAAATGGCAGCCTGTAGAGGGAGAGAGAAAATCGGTCTTTCTCTCTCCTCCCTCTCTTTCTTCTAAGGGGGAGTTCATGTGGGAAGAGGAAAGGAAGAAGAAAGAATGATGGAGGCTTGTCCGGCATCAATCAGATTGCTTCACGAGCTGGAAATAGTGACTTGTGATCGTCATGAGCATGAAGTGATGCTGATTTTCAGATTTGCAGCCATGGACATGAAACCCGAAACACGCAAATAAGCGGTAATTCAAAAATTTTCAAAGAAAATTTGAGATTTTATGGCTTTTGATGGATAAAATGTTATTCATGTGGGCTAAAAATTATTTATGTTGCTGTTTTACATGAGTATTTGTTGAGCATAATCAGAAAATCAGAAAAACATGCATCTTGTGACTCAAAATAATACACTAAAACACGTAAAATATGGAAAATCAAGGGAAAATGATGTTTTTGGGCATAAAAATAGAAGAATAAATAGGAACACCAACTAAATTTGCATTTTTGTTGCAAGAAGGAACTAAGGGCCACAGTCCATAACGTATTTTGAATTTTTAGTAATTAAATAATGTAAAAAATAAGAGAAAATACAAGAAAAATAGAGAAAAACCACTAAAAAATAGAGAAAAAATGCATTTTGGATGCGGAAAATTAATGAAAATTAAGAACAATGTTTGTGAATGTTTGTGGGGACTGAAGCATGAGGATTTACCTCAGTTCAACCCCACCTTCTTGTTCTAGTGTGTTTTTTTTCGCTTTTACACATAAAATGATGGCAAAATGCCTTATAAATCTATGCAACAATGCAACATTTGATCGATGGGAGGGTAGAGTGGTTAAAATGTGTCTAAATGTGGAGTAAAATGATGAAAAGATTGCTGGTTTTTGTTTGCATGCCATATAGGTCGGTGAATAATTATAGAATGAGAGCTTAGTAGCACGAGGGTTTCCTTGGTGCTAGGTTTATGCAACGCCGCATAAGGACGGTAGTTGAAAATCATTGAAATGATGTTTTCCACATGTGCACAATATTGATTTTATAATTGTCTGAGCACTTGGCATCCACAATATGCATAAATCATGGAAATATTTAAAGGTATCAGAAATCCTGGATACACAGCAATTGCTTTTATTAGGACCTTGACCCACGTTGAGTGAGAGACAGGATACCCTAAGCCATAGGCTAGTCGTGGGGTCTAGGGGAAAGAGAAGTAAGGAAAATGGTACATTCCTGTATACGATTAAATGGTATCTTGAGTGGATTTTGTGTGAAATGTTTATATGTTGAGCGACGCATCGAGGGGCCAATCCCCAAGGTGTAGGAGAGTCGCAGAGGGGTGGCGGCACTCAACTGTTGAAGGACCCCCTATGTCTGTGCTTCGTGCCATTAGGCAATGTGTAAGGGACTCCCTCTGAGGAGTAGTGAATGAGAGAAGAGTGGACTACAAATGACGTAATACAAACGCAAGATATTTAGGAAGGCAATGTATGTGTTATCAACACTCCTGGCCGCGAGGCCGTGGGGTTGTTGAGCACGTGAGATAGAGGTCCGGCTAGTGCACGAGCCAGTGCCGGTCCGTTCTAGGTTCCATCAGTGGTGCGTCTGCCGGGAGCCGCTTAAAAGTGGCGATCCTCGAATCCTGGTTGTCTAGGGACCAACTAGCAGTTTATGCCAAATGATACTGTGATTGATCCGTTATTTATCGAGAAGCATCGTCTAGTAGAAATCCAAAAGCAAGAAAGAGACAAAAGAGCTAGGCGACGTGCTGAAATTTTTAGGAAATATTGCCCTAAGCATAACGGTGCTGAACCCTTACGAGGGAGTGGATCTAGTGGTCTTGGGGCCACAAGCAGTAAGTTAGGAGAAGGTGGAAGCTCTAGTGCTCCCCTTTCTTCCATAAGCCAGTCTACATCAAGTGCGGGAGGTGTAACCCCACCGTTCCTTATTCCTAGTGCAAATCCAATCCTCGTCATGGCGCAGCCTATTGCAATTCTAGCACGAACAACGGATTTGCCGGCTCTAGGTTACCCGCTACCCATTTTTAATGGGCTAGTTGAGGAAGATACGGAACTCCACATTAGGGAGTTTCAAAAAGCTGATGTTTAACTGTGGTATCCAAGAAGGACATTTAATGATGTTCTTCAATATGACTCTCAAAGGAAGAACCGCTATATGGTATCATGGTTTAGAAGCCGGAACCATATTAAATATTGATTCATTTTATGGAGCTTTTCGAAGGGAGTTTGCCCCTGAAAGGGATGGGCAATATTGGTTGCGTGTACTCAACGTGACCCGCCAAGAACCACACGAGGATATTCGTGCTTATGCGAAGAAAATAAAAGAGGTTTTTCGTAAGTTGGACACCTCTATTCCTATCCCCGCAGCTGCCCAATTGCAATATTTACTACATGATTTGGACCTTAATATCCAATTGCAGTTGAGTAGTATCCCCTTGGGGGATATAGATATTGCCATTATACGAGCACAAGAGGTGGAATCCCGACTACAAGCAGCCTATGCTTCTTGAGGCAATTCGAATATGGGTTTAGTATTGGGAAACAATGTGGCGATGGCCAATGGCAGTAGTGGCCAAGGGATAGCGATGGCTAACCCTAATGGGAGAGGGAACATGATGCAGAATGTCCCTTTATTACGAGCTCCCCTTAGCATGTCGATGCCTACGGGCAGTCAATGGCTCCAAATGGTGGAGGCCAGGCGATCAATTCTAATACCATGCCTATGGCTCAACAACCAGTGCCCAATCGAATTGTTAGACCGATGGAACGACATGGTAATGACCAAGGCTATGAGTCGAGCGCTTCCAATGTTCTTGGCGAGGTTAAGGACATGATGAAGTATTATACCGATATGATTACTGATGCCAGGAGGCATATTCCACGGTGGATTCCGTAAACTTAAATGACCGGGGCTCATACACAAAGAGGATTCTTTGTGCGAGAAGTTGATGGGGACACCTGTCCTTTTCGGGCGTTTCATTAATTTAGTGTGTACATGGGTGATTCCATAGTGGGTGATTCCGCAAAATGCATATTAAATTAATAAACGTTTATGAGTTTAGAGTGCGCACTCGTAATAAATTAAGGTTAGGATTTATTTCTAACCAGTTGATTTATTTATGTAGCTGAAGACTGCTAGGTATTCACTTTTGTCGGTTTAATTGTATTATTTTACTAACGATTGTGAATGCTTCAGTTGATGTGTAGAGATAGCAGCAGTGGCGGAGGAAAGCATTGGAGTCTAGCGAGTATTCGGCCTTTGGATTATATTTTGATAGGCGCCACGCCTATATTTTGTTATGTTTATTGAGGCTTCGATTATTTATTATTATTTTGTATGCGCCTATGCGCACGGATATGTTATTTCTATTTGGATATTGACATTGGGCGTGCCAGACTCTATGGGCACCGTCCATTAGCTTTATTTCCTATTTTTGTAGAAAGCAAACTCAAAAGCTAAAAGCTTGTCATATTTTTGTAAATTGGACTATTATTGAGCATGAAGATGGAAATATACATAAAATACATGCTTTGTGAAGCGCTCACACAAGGCATGGGGGGAGATTGAACCCAATTAGTCTCTTGTTTCTTGTCGTTCATGCTTTTACATTGTTTTTTGTGTAAAAAGGTAGAGTTCATTGTTCTTGGGGACCTTCCGGGATTCACTACGTGAGCATACTGCAACCAATCTGCACACCAGTGGTATCAGAGCGGAGCTGAGATCAAGAGCTTCCAATCGCTACCCATCTCGAGTGAAGACGGAGCTCCAGGAACGATCGGGCTCTACGGTCAATCTCGTCGCGAACCGTCGATACAGACAGACTTTTGGCGATCAAGAACCCCTGTTTCTACTGTCAGATCGCGAAGGACCAGGCTGTACAGGCGGAGGACCACGCAATCATCTCCATAGACAAGTCGTGGATATACAGTAAGAAGCTCATATCTCTCTTCTTCAAAAGCTTAGTCATAAAGCTTAAAAGCTTAAGAAAATTCAACAAGCTTCACACAAATCTTCATCGAGATATCTGAGGATGTCCGAAAAATCCGCGTCGTCAACAAACGGCTGCTCACGTCCTCCACGATCTGCGCCGTTTTTTCTCAATTAGCCCCCTCCTTCATAAGCTTAAGCTATTAAGCTTAAATCACTAAGCTTTCATCAAGTTGGACAAGGCAAGCAAGTTCATAAACTTCAGGTCCTACACCTCCGAAGTCAAGTCCTGCAAGTCGACTGAAATCAAGTCCTGCAAGTTCATCAAGTCGGCCTAAGTTCTGCAAGTCTGCAACTTTGCAAGTCGGCTAAGTCTGCAACTATGCAAGTCAGACTAGTCAACTGGAGTCATAACTGACTAGTGCTCAAAACTCCTAGAAGGGCTGTTCCTGTGCAAAAACTTTGAACTGGAAAGTTGTTCGTGGCAAAGTATTCTACCTATCCATAGATCCGATGAAGTATTTTCAGCAAACAAAGAAGGAAATATTGCAGATTTTCTAAAGAAATACCCAAAAACACATAGCCTTGTAACCCCGAATTTGAGCTACGCTCATCCCGCTAATCTGATTTTGAGTGAGAAAGGTCTTTTGAGTTTTACAGGATGACACCCCACATATGGATGATCCTATGGTTGAAGACGACCTACCTGAGCCTACCATGGAACAAAAGCTGGATCTAATCATGCTGCAATTGGAAGAAGAACGAAGGGCTAGGCAAGCATTGCAAGCGCAATTGATAAAATTACAAAGAGCGTCTACCGACAAAGAAGAACCTCAAGCTGAAGATTTGATTCGACGTACCATCGACGCCACTCTTGAAGCACAAACCATTCGTAAGGAATCAAAGATAAGTAAACGAAATTTCAAATTTCGCACTTTCAATGGCATACGAGAAGGAAAGACTGTTTTATCATTCATTAGCCAGTTTGATGACTATTTCCATGAGAAAACCTATTCAGAAAAAGATAAAATCAAGTGTGTTACTAATTATTTGGTAGACAGAGCATCACTTTGGTGGACTGTAGTACGCAAGAGCATAGAATGTCCTGCTACTTGGGAAGATTTCAAGAAGAAGTTAATGCAGACTTTCCTTCCACCGCAATTTCATGAGAAGGCTATCAAGCAATGGGATTTACTTCAACAACGGGATTGTGAGCCTATTTCACAGTATACAAAGCGTTTTTGGAATGCACTCTTACAGCTACACATGCTTGAAGATGTACCAGAGATGACACATAAGCGGAAGTATATGTCTGGACTTCTTGGACATTACTACGCTGAAGTGAACATGTTCAAGCCTGCTACCCTTGAAGACACTATCTCACTAGCTCACGACACTGAAGATAAGTTACGGGGTAGAGACAGATGACCACAACAATTCCAAGCCAATGGTAATTATGGATCTAAACAATTCAATTCCAATTTTAGAAGGTTTAATCCAGGTCATTTCTCTTCACCATCTTTCCGCAAGAATTGGGCTAAACCACCTGCATTACCATCCAATGTCAATCCAAATCCTAAGCCTATTTCACAAGCAAATCCAAATGTACCCAGACTTTCAGCCATTGCAAATAATGTAACTAAAGCCAAGCCAATAGTATGCTATAAGTGTCACCAGCCTGGGCATCTCGCAACAAATTGTCATTCAAAGAAGCCACCAGCACATATCAACTATCTTGGAGCCATGGACGAAGACGAGCATGAGGATATGCCTGACTTCACTGAAGATGAGGATGACACTACTACTACTTCCGACACTTTACCAGGTATGCCTACTCCACATTCATTATTGACTATGAAATGTTTAGTGCATGGAAAGGAAAAGACTATCTTGCATGATGACGGTAGTACTCATGACTTTATTTCAGTAAAATTGGTAAAGGAATTAAAATTACAGACTGTACCTACGCATTATCGCATAAAAGCTACATTTTTAGGTACTAGGTATAATGGCACACAAGAAGTATAAGATTTAGAGATTCAAATTGGTTCATACACTGAAAGAAGAAATTTCTTAGTTGTTCCATTACAGTCGAGCGACATTATTTTAGGAATGCCTTGGCGACACCAGCATAATCCAAATATAAATTATTCCACACACACAATGAATATTAATTTTCAAGAAAAATCTATTACATTATATGGTATGCATGCATCTAATATTTTTCCACTGCTTTCGCATACTCAAGCAAAACGTGCATTACGCAAGAGTACTAAATCATATCTCATTTGGGTGAATGAATTACAAGCAAAGGAAAATCATATGTACCCTAGGCATAAGGAATTTCTTGCATATTTTAAGGACTGTTTTGCCGAAGATCTATCACCAGGTTTACCTCCTTCACGTCCAGAAGACCATAAGATTGATTTAATCCTTGGCACACAGCCACCTTGCAAAGCACCATATAGGCACAATCAGATAGAGCAAAAAGAAATCCAGAGTCAAATTGAAGAATTACTAAAAAGAGGTTTAATTTGACCTAGCAGTTCTCCATTCGGTGCACCTGTACTCTTAGTTAAGAAAAAGAATAATACCTATCGTATGTGTATTGACTACCGAGCTTTAAATAAGATCACTGTAAAGAATATGTATCCTATACCTAGAGTTGATGTCCTTATGGACAAACTGCAAGGATATTCTATATTTAGTAAAATTGACCTTAAGTCTGGATATCATCAGGTGAGGCAAGATAAATCTGACATATTTAAGACTGCATTTAGAACACAGTTTGGCCATTACGAATTCTTAGTCATGCCATTCGGATTGACTAATGCACCTGTCACTTTCAGTAGAATGATGAACCGTATTTTTTTAAAATATCAGTATTGTGTGATTGTTTTTTTTGATGATATTTTGGTGTTTAGTCAAAGTAAAAAAGAGCATTATGAGCATTTGTCATTAGTTTTTAAATTACTGAAAGAAAATCAATTGTTTGCAAATCCTCAAAAGAGTGAATTCTTTAAGACAGAAATTGAGTATTTAGGTCATATTGTATCGAAAGAAGGAATTAAAGTTGATCCTAAGAAAATTGATGCAATATTGCATTGGCCTGTTCCTAAAAACGTACATGAGTTACGCTCATTCCTTGGTCTTGCTAGTTTCTATAGGAAGTTTGTACGTAATTTTTCATTACTTGCTTTACCATTAATCAAACTTCTCAAGAAAGGAATTGTTTATCAATGGACAGAAAATCAGCAAAAATCCTTTGACTTACTGAAACGTGCATTAACCAATGCCCCTGTTCTACAGTTGCCTGACTTTAATAGACCATTCTTTCTAGTTGTGACTGATGCTAGCGGATCAGGAATAGGAGCCGTACTAATGCAAGACAATCATCCAATAGCATATTCTAGTTCTAAGCTGAAACCCTCTGAGCTGAAATATTCCACTTATGACAAAGAACTATTAGCAGTTGTACAAGCATTAAGACAGTGGAAACACTACTTAATGGGTTCAGAATTCATGATAAAGACCGACCAGCAAAGCATTAGACATTTACTTAGCCAACCCCAAATTTCTGACCGTCATATCAAATGGGCTTCCTTTATTCAAAGTTTTCATCCTATCATTCAATACCAACCTGGAAAAGAAAATGTAGTTGCTGATGCATTGAGTAGAAGACTTGCAATTCATAATATTTCTGTCATCTCTTTTGATTCTTTGATTGCTATGAAAGATACATATCACCAGGATATTACTTTTCATTCTGATTGGCAAAAATTAGTTCAAAACAATTTCATTCCTGTTGATTCATTATCATATAATGATGGATTTATGTTTTATGAAAAGAGACTGTGTGTTACTATTCCATTCCGATCTTTTCTTTTGAATGAAATTCATTGTCCCCCATATCAAGGTCATAGAGGTATCATATCTACATTACGTATGTTAACTGAAGATTTTTACTGGCCGCATATGGATGCAGATGTATCTAATTTCGTTTCTGAATGTTTGATTTGTCAAAGAATAAAAAGACATCATGGTAAACAGTATGGATTACTAATGCCTTTGCCTATTCCATCTAAACCTTGGGAACATATTTCTATGGATTTCATTACTAGTTTATCAAATACTAAATCTAATCATGATATGATTTGGACTGTTGTCGATAGATTTAGTAAGCAAGCATATTTCATTCCATGTAAGAAAACTTTAATAGTATCACAAGCAGCACAGTTATTTTTGAAAACTGTTTTTACTAACCATGGATTGCCAAAAGTGATTATTTCAGATCGTGATTTTAGATTTTGTAACAATTTTTGGATTACACTGTTTGCAAATCTAGGCACAAAGATTGATTTCTCATCTACATTTCATCCAGAAACAAATGGACAGACAGAAGCCACAAACAACACCATTCTAGATCTTTTACGTGCACATACTATCTCTAAACCTCAAACATGGGACACTCATTTACATTTATTACAGTTTGCATACAACAATACACCGCACACATCTACAAAGAAAGCACATTTTGAAGTCATTTATGGATATAGATTATCAACACCTGTTGCATCTTTGTCTAATAGAATCCAGAGTGCTGATGATATTGCTAGTATGCATAACAGTATTTTTGATGAGGTTAAGGATATGATTGCTAAAGCCCAACAATCATATACCAAACAAGCCAACAAGAAAAGACAAGCCATAAATTTCAAAGTTGATGATTATGTTTGGTTGAGAATAGAAAAACGTAGACTGCAAAGTGTAGATAGACATCCAGTTGTCAAATTAGCTCCTAGATTTTATGGACCATTTAGAATCATTCATAAAATTAATGATAATGCATTCAAGTTAGAATTACCATCTCATTGGAAAATTCATAATACATTTCACATTAGTTTATTGAGACCATTTAGAGGCCAATTACCTATCCACCCTGTTTATGAAAACCCACCTTTATTAGAGGAAGAGATTGAAATACTTGAACCAAAAGCTATCATAGACACTGACTATATGATCACTAAAACTGGCCGAAGGTATTCTAGATATTTAGTAAAATTTAAGAACCATCCTGTAGAGGAAGCACAATGGATGCACGCTAGAGACTTAAATGCTTTTCCCACTCTGTTAGCTCCACATTGAGCTAATAGCAATTGAGGTCAATTGCTATCCCACCCCGGGGGTATGATGCCAGGAGGCATATTCCACGGTGGATTCCGTGAGGTTTTACGGTGGATTTCGTAAACTTAAACGATCGGGACTCATACACAAAGAGGATTCTTTGTGCGAGAAGTTAATGGAGATGCCTGTCCTTTTCGGGCATTTCATTAATTTAGTGTGTACATGGATGATTCCATAGCGGGTGATTCTGTAAAATGCATATTAAATTAATAAACGTTTATGAGTTTAGAGTGCGCACTCGTAATAAATTAAGGTTAGGATTTATTTCTAACCAATTGATTTATTTATGTAGCTGAAGACTGCTAGGTATTCACTTTTGTCGGTTTAATTGTATTATTTTACTAACGATTGTGAATGCTTCAGTTGATGTGTAAAGATAACAGCAGTGGGCGGAGGAAAGCATTGGAGTCTAGCGAGTATTCGACCTTTGGATTATATTTTGATAGGCGCCACACCTATATTTTGTTATGTTTATTGAGACTTCGATTATTTATTATTATTTTGTATGCGCCTATGCGCACGGATATGTTATTTCTATTTGGACATTGAGATTGGGCATGCCAGAGTCTATGGGCACCGTCCATTAGCTTTATTTCCTATTTTTGTAGAAAGCAAACTCAAAAGCTAAAAGCTTGTCATATTTTTGTAAATTGGGCTATTATTGAGCATGAAGATGGAAATATACATAAAATACATGCTTTGTGAAGCACTCACACAAGGCGTGGAGGGAGATTGAACCCAATTGGTCTCTTGCTTCTTGTCGTTAATGCTTTTACATTGTTTTTTGTGCAAAAAGGTAGAGTTCATTGTTCTTGGGGACCTTCCGGGATTCACTACGTGAGCATACTGCAACCGATCTGCGTACCAATTACGGAGCAGTATCGGCAAATAGCCGTTGATGTCAACTTCCTTAAAAAATAACAAAATTTGATAGGAAGTAGATACCCAGACGAGGGTGCACCTTCGAGGTTTAGTTGCAAATGGTTTGGTGGGCAGCACTATCCAAGGAATTGCCCAAATGTTAAGTGCGATATCTGTGGAAAATCCGGCCATTTAGCAGCTACTTGCTGGAGTAAGATCAGTTCCCTCCAGCGAGGTAGTCGGCAACCAGGGCCTGTTAATCATCGTGTGCAAGGAAATGATTCCCAGTGAGAAGACGTGCCTAAACAAATACTTCAATGACCAAAGACTACAGTGGAGGAGCTACCCAGTGGGAGTGGGGTTAGTTTGATTGAGGCTGTACGCGTTAATGATGCTGAAATCTCTAATCTGCGAGCTGTTCTTACAAGAGGTCAAAAGAGTAGAGAAGTCGACAAGGATAAGCCTATCGACAGAAACCCTAAACAAGGTGACAAAGGAATGCAAGTTTTGGATCCTGCCATGGAAGGGGGACCTTTGAAGCCCGTGGAAAGTAAAGCCGATAAGGAACCACCAAAGAAGAAGGTGAAAGTTAAGAAAGAGGAAATAAAGCTGGTTCAGCGACCTAAAGAGCGGATGGTTTGGCGTGAAAAGCGAGCTCTATCGAACTATCATGAATTCGATTTGGCAAGCTCTCTTTGTGAAGTCAAGCTGGATGTAAACCTCTTACAGCTTATTAAGCTTTCCCCAGGAGTACGCAAGGAATTTAGAAAGATCCTACGTATCGGGTATATCATAGAACCTTTGGGTATTGCGCGAATTTGTGCTGACTGGTTTGAGCATGCTGAGAAGCATTGCCCAAGGGTTGCAGCCTATGTCAATGGGATATTAGTAGATTATGCCATTGTCAACACGGGATCATATGTTAACATTATGAGTTCTGAACTGATGGAAAGGTTGGGTCTTGCGATCTAGAAAGATACCTCCACAATTCTCAGAATGACAGATGATAGTTTGAGACATCCGAAAGGCTGCATTACTAAGGTCCATGTCACTATTGCAAATGTAGAATGCCTGTTGGACTTTAGGGTGATTCGTTTTGCAGGGCGTCCAAGTTACCAAGTATTACTCGGACGACCTTGGATCTTGCAAGCAGACTGCCAAGTAGATATACCCGCCGGTTGACTAATATTCGGCAGAGGTGCCCAGCGTGTGGTGGTCGATGCTTATCCTGAGTCCCCGCAGAGAGAGCTCCTCTATCTTCTATAGAATTGGAGACATTAGAAGATTTATCTGCCAGTGAGATATCATCAAGTGATGAGTCCAAAGAGGGATCCACCACGGAAGATATCTATCAGATCACTTTGAACGAGTCGATAGAGGCCCAAGATCGTATAAGAGATGCAGATGTTATTGAGCTAGACCTTGGTATGCCTGATAATTCACGGCCAATTAAATTAGGTTCTATGCTTAGCACAGCAAAAAGGGAGGACTATGTGGCCTTGATTCAGGAATTTCGTGATATCTTTGCCTGGAGTTATGATGAGCTGAGAGGCATTCCTTCTAGTCTTGCTGTTCATACAATTCCGTTGAAAGAGGGCAGTCGTCTTGTACGACAGAAAGTAAGGCGTATGTCTATCGAACTGAGGGATGGGCTGTTTGAAGAGTTACAGAAGCTTCGGAAAGCATGTTTGATTTTTCATGTGCAACACACGGAATGGTGTTCGCCAGTCGTGATTAGAAAGAAGAAAAATAATCAAATCCGATTATGTGTAGACTTTAGAGAGCTGAATAAGCAGACTGTTAAGGACTACTATCCGTTGCCATTTATTGACCAGATTTTGGATCAATTGGAGGGTAGGGAGATATATTCGTTTATGGATTTCTTTGCAGGATATAACCAGATGGCAATTGCAGAAGATGACAAGTTGAAGATAACTTTTATTACTGTATTTGGTACTTTTGCGTACAATGTGATGGCCTTTGGTTTATGCAATGCACCTGGTTCGTGGCAATGAACAGCAGATAAGACATTCGGTGACATATCCCCTGAAGAGTTGAAGGTGTTTATTGATAACTTAGGGGCCGCCACTGTGAGAGGAATGCAGCTGACCATTTTAAGAAAATGCTTTGAGCGCTGTAGACAATTTTGCATCGCCCTAAACCCATGGAAGTGTGTTTTTGGAGTACCTTATGGGCTATTGCTGGGTCATGTGGTCAGTTCGGTTGGAATTGCGACAGACCCTGAGAAGGTCAAAGTTATAGTTGCCATGGGTCCACCATGCACTTCGAAAGAAGTTCATAGCTTTCTGTCTTCGGTTGGTTATTACCGTAGATTCATAAACGCCTTGGCTGAAAGAACGTTGCCGCTTACAAATTTATTGTTATTTAGCTGTTTGTTTGTATGGGGTGACCCTTGTAAGGTAGCATTCGAGGATGTGAAACAAGAGCTAGCAAGAGCGCCCGTTTTAAAAGCACCTAAAAGAGGTGAGGTGTTCTATATATTTTCAGTAGCCACCATGTATAGTATCAGCTGCTGTTTAGCCCAAATTTGGGAAGAGAAGTGGTATCATCCGATAGCTTTTGCTAGTCGAAAATTGGGTATTTCAAAGATCAATTATACCTACATGGAGAAGTTGTGTCTAGCGATGGTCTTTGGGACCAAGAAATTTAGGCATTATATTCTCTATGAGAAAGTCGTGCTTTATACAAAGGCGGAGGGACTTCGATTATTGATGAATAAGCTACAGCCACCTGATCGACTAGCGAAGTGGTTGATCACTTTGCAGGAGTTTGATTATGAAATCAGGAGTAAGCCACCAAGGTTGCAAGGCATCGTGGAATGTCTTGTGGACTTTGGGGAGCCGAAAGAATCTGTGGCTGAAGGTAGTGACATGGAGTTGTTATTTAAAATAGATACGTCATCTATTCCCTCCTGGTACGCTGCAATAACGCATTATTTATCGATGGGAGAGGTGGGATTCAAATTATCTAAAGCTGAGAGAAGGAAAATTAAGCAGCAAGCGTTAAAGTTTGCTTTGATCGCAGGTACATTATATCGGCAAGGGGTTGATGACATCTATCGTCGATGTGTGATGCCTGACGAGGTGCCATTCATTTTGGAAGAGTGCCATGATTCTGCTTGCGGAGGCCATTTTGCTGGACGGCTTACAGCACAAAAGGCTTTAAGAGCAGGTTATTGGTGGCCTGCCATCTTCCAGGATGCGTTTGCGTATGTTAAGAGATACGACATTTGTCAACGACATGATAGTCGAGAGAATAGGAAACGACCACTCACCCCTATTATGGTGATACTTCCATTCGAGAAGTGGAGAATAGACTTTGTGGGTCCTATTACTCCGTCGTCGATTGCGCAAAAGAGGTATATCATTGTAGCAACTGACTACTTCACAAAGTGGTCAGAAGCACATGCAACAAGGAAAGATGATGCTAAAGAAACTGCTAGTTTCCTTTTAGAGCAGATAATATACCGTTTTGGTCCGCCGAAAGAATTAGTGTCGGACCGCAGAACCCATTTCTTGAATAAGGTGATCAAAAGTTTGACAGAGACTTGGCAAATCAAGCATAACAAGACAACCCCATATAACTCGCAAGCCAATGGGAAAGTTGAAAGCACCAACAAGCAGCTTGTGGGCATCTTGTCCAAAATTGTGTCGGAAAAGAAACGGGATTGGGATAAAAAGTTATACGTGGCAGTGTGGGCCTATAATACGACCTTCAAACGAGCCAATGGCCATACCCCGTTCAAGTTAGTATATGGGGAGGAGTGTGTCTTGCCTTTAGAGATTGAGCTGCCGACTATTCAGTTTGCCATCAATCATTCTTTGAGTGATGAAGATGTACTTTTTGAGCGCTTGACGACATTGGCACATTTAGATGAGCTTAAGCTATAGAGCTTATTGCACCAAGAAGTGGCGAAGCACTGAATGAAGCAGCTACACGACCTCAAAGCCAAGAAATACACCTTCAAGAAATGACAGCTTGTTCTGTATTATGACGCACGATGTGAATTATTTCCAGGCAAGCTAGAGCCTAAATGGGACGGGCCCTATAGGATCGTTAGAATAGGAAAGAATAAATCCACAGTCTTGTTAGCTGACCTTGAGGGGATAGAATTTAAAAATAAGATTAATCTTAATAAGATTAAACCTTATTATTTTTGATTGCACTAATACTATGATTGCCTTGCAAGTCTAGGAGAGATCGATCAAATATCTGCAAGGAAATCGTGATAGAGGTTGATGGGTCGTCTGATCCCTTATTTAGAACACCCATATTTAGAACATAGGTATCATCAGGGAAAGCTCATTTGGTGGAGCAAAGGATATGAGGTGACTGAGCAAGAAGGCGGGACATTTATTTGGGAGATCAAGGTCTTCTGCCATCACTGCCTACAAATTTTGACGAGCATCCCTGTTGAATTCAATGAGGATGGAGGGATGGAGCCTACAGTCCACCCGTTGAATATGCTGAATTTCGATTACCATAATTACGAGTAGAGTTCAGGATGGCGCGATATGTAAATCCTTTATGGACGTACACCTTGTACTTTGATGGGGCGTCTAGGGGTGCATACAAAAAAGGAAGTGTAGGAGTTGTCATCCGAGACTCCCGACGGCGCATTGTCATGAAGTTAGCTGCTTATCTCGGGGAGAATTTTACCAATAATATGACAGAATACAAAGCCCTGATTATGGGTTTGAACATTGCAAAGAAGGGTGGTATCCGCCAGTTGGTGAAAGGGGACTCTTAG
Organism: Lygodium microphyllum; assembly: GCF_053477565.2. Lineage (NCBI taxonomy): Eukaryota > Viridiplantae > Streptophyta > Polypodiopsida > Schizaeales > Lygodiaceae > Lygodium > Lygodium microphyllum. Next base: position 10,251,940 of record NW_028229514.1, read on the forward strand.
TTGGTTTTAAATCAACTCAATGGGACGTACATGGTACGAAACTCCATCCTTTGCATGTACCATCATACTGCCATAGCTTTGCTAGACGAATTTGATAGAGTGTCTTTTCAGCTGATTCCACGGAATTTGAATCAGTTTGCTGATTCATTGGCTAATTTTGCGTATGAAGAAGACCTCTTCTTTAATTGTGGTCCTTGTCCCAATATATCTATTGATGGTGAGACATGACCTGGTTGTTTGTGGGGTATGCTTTCTGAACATGCCCTCTTTGGCAGACGATGGTTGATCTGGGTGATGCAGAGGGTAGGCGAGACTCATCTGCCTTTATTATCTTGGACCCACAGACTGATTAGACATGTGATGTGAACACCTCTTCCGATATACGCAGGAGAGATGGGTCATAATTTAATGCACCTAGTTTAGGGCTACGAGCCTCTGTTCCCCTGGGAATGGTATGCTTTGATGTCTATCATAGTTGTTTCTAGGAGGATGTTATGCGTAGTATTGTTTGATTTCATTAGGCCAAGAGGATTGATTCAGTTTTGTAGTGAAGTATTTGATTTCATTAGGCCAAGAGGGCCATTTCCCTGTCTAGTGCGGGTGCGTTTAATTGGGTTTTTGTTTTAAGTGTTGTGCTGGACAGGTTTCGTGGTTCGTGGAATTTGGTGGAGCCTGGAGGAGCCTTTGCTGCGATGGAAGCTTCTTGTGGCCAATCCAGGTGATACCTCTCCTTTACGAGTACATTTCTTTCCTGTTATATGTGTATTTGTACTTGTTGAGGGGATATATTTTTGTTGGGAACCAGCAACTAAGGCATGAAGTCCCAGGTTTAGGCTAAGTATGTTTGAGGGAGGTTGGAGTAGTCATTGCTTCGTGTAAAGACATTGTCAGGCATTGAAAGACCTGTTTTTAGAAGGAAGCCCTAGTGGCCCTGTTCTGCTAGCCTGTTAGACAGTTGTTCTAGGAGTTCTTGTTAGTAGTGAGGCAGTTAGAGAAGCCTGCCAGAAGATAATAATAATGATGCCAAGAAACCCTGAACATCCTACAAGAGGAATCTAAATACGAAGGTATGTAAAAAGGGGTTCTAATCCCTATCAAAGAAAAGAAAAGAAATGAAAATGTATAGGCAATTGATCATCACCTTGTGAAGGCCTGGTAGGTTCCTGGGGACGAATCAGACCCGGAGCTGATACCTTGTCTTCTTAGGGGTGGCTTCTTGCTGGAAAAAAAAAAAGACAAAACAAGAAAGGTTGGAGCGAAAATAAAAGTGAGCGTTAGAAAAGGATTAAGTGTTGCCTTGCGAGGGCTTAGTAGGTTCTTGGGTGCCGAGATAGGTCCTGAGACCGATGCCCTGTTCTCCTTGGGTCACTACACTCAGCTCCCTCATTTTTACATGTCCAAGTATGTTCATAAAATAAACACCCTAAAAGAAGAAATGTATTGGAAGAAAATACTCCTTGATCAGGCTATAAGAGTCCTCACCTTGTAGGAGCTCCTAGTTGTGTTGTCTTTAGTTGGTAAGTAGTTCAGACTACCACTTAGGGCAACCTCTTTGATAGGTTTTTTAGTTTGGCTGTGTTGGAGCAGTTGGTTAGTGACTCACTTCGGATCTTCTATTAGATGATGCTAGGCCTACTCCTTGTGGATGTCATGCCTTGGTTCTGTCCAGGGGTAGGGGGAGCATTGTGCTGAGTTTTATTATATATTTGTTTTGTATCAGTTTGATGCTTCTTTGGTTGTTTATGTGCAGATATGTTCGTGGATTCGACGGGCTGAGTCGCCCTATCCCGTGGTCGCCAATGAGAGCGGAGTTTTGGTGCCGGAAATTGCTTAAAAATAGCTAAAAATTATGAATATCAAGGGAAAAATATCCAATGTCAAAGGCGGCGGCTCGATCTAGGACGATTTTAAGCTTCAAAGTGCTCTAAGGACGCCCGGGAAACACTTGTGGATTTTTAGTAATTTTTCCATGCACTTGTGGTGGTCAGTGGAGCTGTCAGTCAGTGCGGGATGCCGAGACGAGCTCACAGAAATTTTCAGATCACGATTCGGACACCGTATGCGAGAGAGACGGGAAAAGGGCCAAAAGGCCAGTCAAAAATTGGGAGGTGCCCAAAAAAGGAGAAGGGAAGGGGTGCCTTTGTGAAGGGGCACCCCCCTTAAAAAAAAAAAACGTATTAGGAGGGGGGCAGCGGCTGATCAGAGCCGCCGCGAAAAAAATGGCCCCCCTCCCAATCGAGATGGTGGCTCACAAGCAAGCCATGGAAGTAATCATAGAAGGCAACTGCACTCATCCTCCGCTCTGCATCGCTCTGATCCACGCGATAAATGACAGCCTGTAGAGGGAGAGAGAAAATCAGTCTTTCTCTCTCCTTCCTCTCTCTCTTCTAAGAGGGAGTTCATGTGGGAAGAGGAAAGGAAGAAGAAAGAATGATGGAGGCTTGTCCGACATCGATCGGATTGCTCCACGGGCTGGAAATGGTGACTTATGATCGTCATGAGCATGAAGTGCTGCTGATTTTCAGATTTGCAACCATGGACATGAAACTCGAAACACGTAAATAAGCGATAATTCAAAAATTTTCAAAGAAAATTTGAGATTTCACGACTTTTGATGGATAAAATGTTGTTCATTTGGGCTAAAAATTGTTTATGTTACTATTTTACATGAGTATTTGTTGAGCATAATCAGAAAATCAGTAAAACATGCATCTTGTGACTCAAAATAATACACTAAAATACGTAAAATATAAAAAATCAAGGAAAAATGATGTTTTTGGGCATAAAAATGGAAGATTAAATAGAAACACCAACTAAATTTTTATTTTTGTTGCAAGAAGGAACTAAGGGCCACAGCCCATAATCTATTTTGAATTTTCAGTAATTAAATAATGCAAAACATAAGGAAAAATACAAGGAAAATAGAGAAAAACCACTAAAAAATAGGGAAAAAATGCATTTTGGGTGCGAAAAATTAATGAAAATTAAGAAAAATGTTTGTGGGGACTGAAGCATGAGGATTTACCTCAGTTCAATCCCACCTTCTTGTTCTAGTGTGTTTTTTTCCGCTCTTTACATATAAAATGATGGCCAAATGTCTTATAAATCTATGCAACAATGCAATATTTGATTGATGGGAGGGTAGAGTGGTTAAAATGTGTCTAAATGTGGAGTAAAATGATGAAAAGATTGCTGGTTTTTATTTGCATGCCATATAGGTCGGTGAATAATTATAGAATGAGAGTCTAGTAGCACGAGGGTTTCCTTGGTGCTAGGTTCGTGCAACGCCGCATAAGGACGGTAGTTGAAAATCATTGAAAGGATGTTTTTCACATGTGCACAATATTGATTTTATAATTGTCTGAGCACTTGGCATCCACAATATGCATAAATCATGAAAATATTTAAAGGTATTAGAAATCCTGGATGCACAGCAATTGTTTTCATTAGGACCTTGACCCACGTTGAGTGAGAGACAGGATACCCTAAGCCATAGGCTAGTCGTGGGGTCTAGGGGAAAGAGAAGTAAGGACAATGGTACATTCCTGTATACGATTAAATGGTACCTTGAGTGGATTTTGTGTGAAATGTTTATATGTTGAGCGACGCATCGAGGGGCCAATCCCCAAGGTGTAGGAGAGTCGCAGAGGGGTGGCGACACTCAGCCGTTGGAGGACCCCCTATGTCTGTGCTTCGTGCCATTAGGCAATGTGTAAGGGACTCCCTCTGAGGAGTAGTGGATGAGAGAAGAGTGGACTACAAACGACGTAATACAAACGTAATTTATTTAGGAAGGTAATGTATGTGTCATCAATGCTCCTGGCCGCGAGGCCGTGGGGTTGTTGAGTGTGTGAGATAGAGGTCCGGCTAGTGCACGAGCGAGTGCATTAGCCGGCCCGTTCTAGGTTCCATCATCTGTGGACTGAATGTTATCAAAGAAGTGGAAGAGATTGCTGCTAAAGACTCAAGTGAAGATTGAAGTGATAGTGATATTGTTGAGCTGCGAAAGGACACTAGTGGCTGTGGTGACTTTTCATATTAAACCCACCTCTTGGGAGGAGTATCTATAACCAAAGATGAGTTATGAATGATTATTTTTTATTATTTCAATGTACTATTGAGAGAGACCATGTGTATGCGAGATAGAGTGAGAGATAGCTAATTTTTCATGCAAAGCAATGTATCTGTAAGTGAGATTATGAGAAAGATTATGAAAACTATGAAACTACTGAAGATGAATATTATGTGATGATTTTCATTCAAAGTGGAGCATTTCTTTGTATTCTCTTATTCTTTTGATAAAGAATATAAAGAATGTGTTGAAGTTTTGTTGTGATAAATTATTGGGAGGATTACTATATCATGATGTGTGAAGATTTGAGAAGGTTGATGTTTCTTCTCGTTGGTTCAAATATGAAGAACATACTTGTTGATGATACAAGATAGATTTTCTTGTAGTAGATTTCTCATTTTCCTAGTGTTCCTATTGGGTCTCCAATGTGCATGTACTAGACACCCTATATATAAATCTCTTTACTAGATGTTACTTTATGAAAGTGGTTTTGTGCTCCTCAAGGTATCTTCTTGAAGACCTTATCTATTTTTTCACAGAGGAAATGATAGAAAATACTCGAGATACCTATGGTTGGAGATACTCTTGTTTCACTTAAGAAAGGAAATCTTGAAGCATATTGTTAAGAGTGCCTTCAATCTTAGGCTATTGAGTCTCCTCCATATTATATATATCGATAGAATCCATATGCAAACATATAGCTATTGAGGCTCTGTATCACTGATGGGCTCCTCAGACTCCACACGTGGAGGTGGTAGCACAACATGAGGGGGGACTCTTCGAAATTCTTGAGGGGGGACCTCAAGAATTTTTGAAGAGTCCTCTTTTGTGTTGTGCAAGTCTAGGACATTGTGCAATGGAGGGAGGAGACTTGGAGATTTTTAGAACCCTCCATTTTGTGTGGGTCCTAGATCCACACAATGTCAGGGGAGGGTATGCTAGGCTAGCACAACACAAGGGGGAACCTTGAGGATTTTTGAGGATCCCCCTCCCCCCTTCTCTTTGTGTTATGAAGATCTATGAGGGACCTTGAGAATTTTGGAGGATCCACACAATGTGAGGTTGGGAGTTTAGAGATTTTTAGAGCCGCCCCCTCCCCCCCATGTTTTGTAGGTCTTGGACCCACACAATGTGAGGGGAGGGCATGTAGGGCCAACGTAATGCAAGGGAGGATCTTAAGAATTTCAAAGAAAGCCCCTTTTTGTTGTGTGGGACCTCTAGGACGTGCACAATATGCAAAGGGAGAAGGAGGATTGGAGACTTTTGGAGCCGCCCCCCCCCCCCCCCCCCCCCCTTCAAGTTATGCGGTTCTTGATCCACACAATGTGGGAAGGGGGTTGGAGATTTTCAAACCACCCTTCCCCTTCGCATTGTGCAAGTATAGTGCTTGCATAATATTTGGGGGGGGGGGGTGTTTCTAGGCATTAGAAGGTCTCCAAGTCCAAGCAACCACCCACCCCCGCTCCCCTCACATTGTGTGGCTCCAAAGGATCCAAGACCTATGCAAAATGCAAGGGCAAGGGAATCATACACGATTGAACCCTGCCTCATGTTGTGCTAGCCTAAAGGAATATATAAGAGGGGAAAAAAGGAGCTAAATTAGGGTTGTACCTTAGGATAGAGGAGGCTTCAATTCTCCTATGCAACATATGAGAGAGAGAGAGAGAGAGAGAGAGAGAGAGAGAGAGAGAGAGAGAGAGAGAACAAAAATGAAAAGTTGATTGACAATAGCTAAGGCCTTTATAGCCTTAGGGATTGTATACGTGGCATGATCATGCACGATAAATTTTGATATGCGTAGGCCATCGTGTGTAATAATGATATGTAAAGTGATGTCAACACATACAATCACCCTATGTAACCTAAATATGAAAGTTAAATTTTGATTTCACACATTGCATGCCTCTCCTTGGAGGTTCGTAGTCTTCTCGACCATGCATTCTCAGTAGGACATTAAAACAATGAATCTTCGATTCACCAATCGAGTGCAACATGAGGATTGGGCTTTGACATTTTGGAACCCCTCTTCTTTGCATTGTGTAACACAACCCAAGAGAAGTCTGATGCTAGATCTCAAGGCCCCACCCTTGTGTTGTATGTGAAAACAAATAAGAGAGGAGGGAAGTGAAGCACTCAAGAGGGCGCTCGCACGTGAGCGTGCACACACACACACACACACACACACACACACAATCAATGGAGACTTGAGAATACAGAGATAGGGATGAAATTTTTTTCTTCTTGCATATGAAAAAAACCAAATCTACAACATGATCAAAGACATATGAAAGTTCCACAACGTATATACACGAAGTTACTAAGTGTGAACACGCTAGAAAGGAAGAGGTGCCACAATAAATGTGCCATAACCAAGAATGGACTATGTGGGTGTAGTCTAGTTGTAGAATCACTTGCATATCCTCATATCGGTCACCTAACATGCCAACGAATAATATTGTGCTACATCACCAAGGCACATAGTGGATGCTAGCTCATATAGAGCTCAACATCTCAATACTCCCCCTCGAGCTCAGCATGAACTCATGAACTCCAAGTATAGTCGTGAAGCGGAAAAGCTTTTCAACTCCCAAGACCTTGGTGAAAATATTAGCAGATTGATCCTCTGTGCTAGCATAAACTAAGTCAATATCACTTGCTAGAACTTGTTCTCAAAGGAAATGGTCATGTATCTCTATGTGTTTAGTCTGCACATAATAGAATGGGTTCCTAGCCAATTGAATGCTACTAAGGTTATCACAATGGATGATAACCTTCTTATCCACTTGCATTCCCAAATCACCAAATAGCTTGTGTAACCAAGTTACCTCACATTCTGCAATTGCAACACATCTATACTCTGCCTTTGTATTAGACAAGGCTATTGTCAGCTATTTCTTGTTGCTGCTCCAAGTAATAGTACCACTATCAAAGGAGAACATAAACCCATTGGTAGATCTTCTATCTGAAATACTACCAGTCCAATCTACATCTATGTAACCATGCAAGTCTAATGATACACTTGCACCATAGAATAAGGCATAGTTCAATGTGGGCTCGACATAATGCAATGTGCGCTACATTGTATCCAAATGTGGCTTCCTTTGGAAGTTGCATAAACTAACTCTCGAAAACAACTGTGTAGTTTAGGTCTGTTCTAGTAATCGTCAAATAGATAAGGCTACTCACAATCTTCCAATACATAGTGACATCCTCAATCAAGTCACCCTCATGTGCACTAAGCTTAGTATTAACATCCAAAGGTAGAGAGATAGGCTTATAATTAACCATATCATACTTCTTTAACATATCAATGCATATTGTCTCTGTGATAGCTATATACCCTCTAGAGTTTTGATAATCCCTATACCAAGAAAATAATGCAGCTCTCGTAAATCCTTCTTATCAAATTCAACCTTGAGAAGGCCCTTCACGTTGTTAATCTCTATCTCAACATCACCCACAATGATCAAATCATCCACATATATAGTAATGAACACAATATCTACATCACTCTCACATACATATAGTGAGTGATTGGCATGTACTCTGCAAAATCCAATGCTGACAAGGTATTCTACAATCTTATCATGCTATGCCCTAGGTGCTTTCTTTAGCCCATACAAGGCCTTATAAAGCCTAGATTATTCTCAGCCACATAACCAAGTGGCTACTCCATATAAACTTTATCTTGTAACTCCCTTGCAAGAATGCATTCTTAACATCTATTTGATGCATGATCCAACCTTTTGATGTAGCCACTACTATGACAGCCCCTATAATGACCATTTTAGCCACAGGAGCAAAGGTCTCCTCATAGTCAATACCATGAGTCTGTACCTACCCTTTGGCAACAAGCTATGCCTTATAGTGCTCAATAGATCTATGATTTATGCTTGACCTTGTAAATTCATTTGCTACCAATAGCTTTCTTGCCTTCACATAAGGACACTAACTCCCATGTGTCATTATCCATAAGTGCTGCCATTTTTTGATCCATAGCATGATCCCAATACCCATTGCATCCTCAAAACAAGTTGGTTTCACATCTTGCACAACCTTGGCCATATGCGCATAGTAATGAGCTACATAGCTATCATATATCAATCATTGCATTGTCTTTCTCACTCTACTTGACCTGTGTGGATCTGGATCACTACCAAGTGCCTTAGCATTCTCTTGTGCCTTCCATATACCAGGTATTTTAATAGATGGAATTTGAAGCTGTTCATCCAAGATCTGCTTAGAGCCATCTAAATCAGTATCAATATGAGAGAAACATGATGATAGATCTGTCACGATAGGTGAGTCACAACCTTCTCTTTACCTTTTCTGGACATCTGTGATGTACTTGGTGAGTAACTTGTGACCTCAATCTACCACTCCAAGATCTATCAACAAAACCATGACTAGGAGACTCTTGTGGTCCACTCAATATTTGTGAGTGTTTACATGTTTTCTACATAGCCACACTCTTATGCTCATCAACCCCAACTACATTTTGCACATTACTATACCAACTACTCATTTCATAGCATCCTTGCTAACTCTCAACTTACATGTAACAGGGTTATAATATCTATATCTCTTCTACTCAAGAGAATATCCAACAAATACACATTTTTCTGCTTTAGGATCCAATTTATTTGCACAACTCATCAGGCATATACACATAAGTAATATATCCAAATACCTTCAGATGGGATAGATTTGGCTTTTTACCTTTAAACTTCTCTTTGTGTATCATACCATGTACATCAGTAGTAGTGGGTGTCCTATTCATAATGTATACATCAATAGCAACTGCTTTAGGCCAATAGTAATAGAGCAAGTTTCTTTTTGATATCAATGCACGAGCCACCTTTGCAATATGTCTACTTTTCTGCTTAGCAACTCCATTTTGTTGTGGAGTATGTCTACATGCATATTGTCTTTGTATACCATTTCTCGACAAAAAATTAGAAAACTCATTGGAGAAATATTTTTTCCCTTCATCCGACTTTAGGTATTTAATATACATCTCTATCTCCTTCTCAACTAAAGGCTTGAAGCTTTTAAAGTGAGTGAACACCTCACTTTTCTCACGCATGAAGTAAACCCATACTTTGCAAGTATAATCATCAATGAAGGAAACATAATATCTACAACCACTCAAAGTTGTAGTCTTTGTAGGTTAAAATGTATCAATTCAAGTGACTTTTTACATACACGCTTTTCATGTGGAAACGTATGCCTTGCTTGCTTTCCAAGTTGACATCCTTCACAAACTTTGTGCATCCCATCAACTCTAAACTTAGGCAAGCCATCCACAATCTGTTTTGATTGCATATCTTTCAGCTACCACTGTATATTCACATGACTACTTTTTTAATGCCAAATTTCAATATCAACCACCATAACATCTAAACCTTGTGCAAATATGGCAGCATCTATTTGAGGCAAAATTTACATCAAGAGTAAACAATCATCCAATATGTTTTCCTTTTGAAATCAACTTGTAATCATTTTTTAGATTTTCTACATAACAATCATTAGATGCGAACTAAACCTACAATCCCTGTTCTACCACCTGACCAACATAAACTATTTTTTTTGTAATATGTGGTACATGCAGTACATCAACTAAGTACTTAGTTTTTCTATCTTGCATACTTAAAGGAATATTTTCAACATGAGTAATGGGGTAAGCTGTATCATCCCCTGTCTCCACATAGCCTGGAGACTCTAGACTGTGCATCTCTCTAAACCACTCTCTATGAGAAGTCATGTGATTAAAGGTACTTGAATCTATATAACATACATTATTCTTTGATAAACTAACAGTAGTCATAGTATTCATAACGTATTGCATAACAAATAATTGTTCACTCCTGTCATTAGTATTTTTGCTACTAGATGTATAGTTAGCTTGTTGCTTTTTTCCATTTATAATTTCAATCTTCTTTTTGAAGAAATATTTAGAAATATGGCATTTTTTTCAAAATCCCAATATTCTCTATTATCATCAAAATTTTGTAGCCTATTAGAATTTGCAACTTGTCCCCTTTATCGAGATTGTCCTCCTCTATTTTGATGTACATCATAACCTTGACCATGACCACCATCTTGGCCTCTGTAATGACATCTACCTCTGCTAGTAGAGTAAAACACATGTTCAAACTTGTTCTTACTTTGAGAAGAAGGGGAATCCAAGCCAAGGTTATTTTTCTCAAGGATAGCATAGAAATCAAGTCTGCAAAATCAGGGATATCATCCCTCGTATACATAGATGACTTGAAGCTCTTGTATTCATCTCCAAGTCTAAGTATGCATGTAGAACATCATCATCATCCTCAACTACTACATTGATAGATTCAAGAGTTTCCAAAATACTCTTGATCTTCAAGGCATAATCATTAATGGACACATTCTCTCTTTTCACTTGAGCTACAACTTTCTAGCCTTTGTATTTACTTCGAACATTCTTGCAAATGACCCATCATGCTATCTGTAATACTAATAGAAAACCAATACATGCCTTTACTTTGTGTTTGCTCCCAATATTTCTTAGCCTTTAATTATTCTGGAGGAGTAGCTTTTTGTATAGGCACTTCAGATGCTTTTGCTATGTCTTTTTTAATGTAACTTCAAACACCTTTCCTCTTCAAGAAATTTGTCATCCTGAACTTCCATGTACGGTAATTGTTCTTATTAAGCTTCTCGTTGACAATCTAGTTGAAGTTATTAGACATTTTGATAAAATAGGGAACCTTGCCAAAACCTGCAATCTACAAGCTAGCTGATACTAGATGTACCATAACTAAACACACAACCTTTTTCAGTGATTGCTTAACTGTCTACAATCTACAATCTATATGCAAATGCATTTTGTTTTGCAATCTAGCAAACACCTCAAACCTTATAGATTTGAAATTTGTAATATGTTCACATGTAAATGGCAGACACAGCCGAAACTACAGTATATCTAGAAACAGCTGTGAGGACTACTTACAGGTCTAGAATGGAGGCCCAATGACCTCAAATGCCAAAAATCATAACAGAATAAGCCCTTTCTCACAAAGTTTGCCCTGCTTCTCCAGCTGTGCGCTTATCCTTTCCACCCCTTTGCCCTGCTGTTTTCACCCTGCCTTCACCTTTTCTTGGCATCAAACATCTTCCCTAACCCTTTGTTCTACAGTTCTCTTTGTTTATGGTTGGTGTCTGCCCACTGTTCAAGTTTTTGCTCCTGCTCAGGTCTGGACAGACCTATGTTTTACTGCTCAACAGCTTGCTGATCATATGCCAAAGGTTGAAAAGTGTTGTATTCTGATGTTGGACTGCATGATGGACCTCTGACAAGGCCAGAGATCTGCTGCTGGCAATCAAAACAGCTGGGTCACAGTATGAAAATGCAGGCTATAGTGAAAATGAAGGTGTGGCAACTTGCAAGCTGGGTGACTGCCAGGATATTGTACAGGGGCTGGGTGGCAGCTGCATAATGTAAACAGAGATGTCAGTGATCATCAGCAGGTTTGAACCACAGCCAGGATAGTGGGATGATAGCTGCAAACAAGGCGTCTTAGCAGGAGAAGGCTGGACAACATTCCATGAATTGAGATATCTGCCAGCAGAGGTGTGGACAGCAGTGGGATGTAGGTGCCATTGATGTGCTTAGAGAGCTTAATGATATTTTATTCATCCATCAGTCTGACCAGACCTTTATTGCTCAAAGTAGAAGCATGCCTGTCTCTTCTATGGAGATAACTCCTACCCTTTTGCTTAAGATGAAGACCTACAAGGATATAACAAACTAGTATCTTGGAGTTGGTGATGCTTCCTGCTGTTGGTCACTACTACAGATCTTTCGACCTACTGTCACTTCTATGAAGACTCCTGTGATTTCTCCTGTGATCTGCAGTGACTCCAGAGACTGGTGTGGCTAACTGGAATTCTTGCAACCTTCTGTTTGTTCCTGACATGAAAGATGATTTTAAGGCTGTTGTATAAACTGTTTCAGACCTACTTCTCAGTAAAAATCATTGTTTCTGTTGTTCCACAGACCTGTGTTGGTGGCAGCAGACCTGTGTAGCTTGTGTAAATGTAGTCTACTGATCATCTAGCTCAAAATAAAATATTACTCATTGCTGTTGTATTTTGATGCAAACTGCATTGCTCTGATTTCTTGCTACAGTGATTCAGCCCTAGCAGTTCAAATCTGTTGTAATTTCCTTGTTGTAGAGGAATAAAAATCATTTTCAAGCCTCATTGCAGCTGCAAATGTTATTTCAGATCTCCTGTAAAGAGTAAAGCACAAAGAAAGATAAATATTCTTTATTTTGGTCCAATGTCTAGGCTGTCAGGAATTGCGTGGTGGGGGGACTTGCTTGGGCTGCTTTGCCAAACACACACTGTATATACAAGAGAAAGCTCGCTCGAGAACATAAGAGAGATGGAGGCCAAAACATTTTCTTATTGATTTCTTTTTATTTCACACCCTATACAATGTATACAAAGTATAGATAAGATACAACATAAAGGAAAATGGCCTACTAAGTGAAACAGTGCATAATAGACTACACTAATCGATTGGCGCTATATCTTTGCTGGCTGTAGGTAGGTGTAACAAAGTAAATATAATAAGTGATAAGTCAATGGCCATGTGAGTATCATAATGACCACTAATGTGCTAAGTGTAGACGTGCGGACCCATCTAGCCAATCGGTCCATCATCAATGTCCGCATGTGTTGAGGAGAAGTGTTGAGCTTGCCATCTCAACACTCCCCCTCAAGCTCAACTCTATCTCTACAACTTCAAGTAAGCTTCGAAACTTTTGAAGCTTCTCTGTATCCAACGCCTTGTGAAAATGTTAGCTATCTGATCCTGTGTGCTGACATATATCAAGTCAATCTCTCCTGCAAGTACCTTGTCTCTCACAAAGTGGTAGTACATCTCAATGTGTTTTGTCCTAGCATGGAACACTGGATTTTTAGCTAGCTGTATGCTGCACGTGTTGTCACAATGAATGACAACTGGACCATCTCCCTGCACATCCAAATCACCTAATAACTTTTGCAGCTATACCACCTCACATGCTGCCATAGCAACATCTCTATACTCAGCCTTTGTACTTGATAAATTAATTGTAGGTTGCTTTTTGCTGCTCCATGTAGCTGTTGTACTACCAAGGGAAAACATGAATCCACTAGTAGATCTTTTGTCTGACATGCTACCATCCCAATGTGCATTTGTGTATCCAATGACCTGTACATCTTTACCTACCTCATAAAAAAGTCCATAATGTAAAGTGGACTTCACATACCTCAATATATGTCTAATTGCATCCAAATGAGGCTTTCTAGGCATCTCCATAAACTGACTGACAAGGCCAACAACATAGCTCAAGTTTGGGCATGTGATAGTCATGTAAATCAAACTCCCTACTATCCTCTTGAACATAGTAGGGTCTTCTATTTCATCCCCAACGTTATCACTCAACTTCACATTTTGCTCCAATGGTACTAAAAGAGGCTTACATGCTGTCATACTATACTTGAATAACATATCCAAGCCATATTTCCTTTGTGATAGCCATGTACCATCATTAAATCTGATCACCTCAATACCAAGAAAGTATCTCAGCTCACCCAAATCCTTTATCTCAAATTTCTTATTCAAAAGATCCTTAACTTTAGTAATCCCATTGTCACTATCACATGTTCTAATCAAGTCATCCATATAGATGACTATGATGACAAAACTTGCATCTTCCTTTCTTACATAAAGTGAGAGATCAACATCAAAAATACAAAATCGAATATTGACAAGATACACTCTAATCTTGCTAGACCATGCTCTAGGTTATTGCTTTAGCCCATAGAGCGCCTTCTTTAACTTGCATATATATGTAGGATGCTCTAAATCCTTATAACTTGTTGGTTGCTCCATTTATACTTTTGTTTGCAATTCACCTTGCAAGAAGACATTCTTAACATCCATTTGTTGCAAACTCCAACCTTTGGCTACTACCAAGGCAATCACACATCTAATAGTTGCCATGCTAGCAACTAGATTGAATCTCTTCATAATCTATGCCATATGTTTGAGCGTAGCCTTTTGCAAACCAGTCTAGCCTTATACTTGCTAATGGAACCATCTGTATTATTCTTGACTTTATAAATCCACTTACATCTAATAGCTTTATTATCCTTAGGCAAGGATATCAAATCCCAAGTCTTATTGGCTTCTAATGCAGCCATCTCCTCATTCATTGCTACATCCCAATGAGCATGACCAACAACATCCTCAAAACAAGTGGGCTCAGCATCCTCAACTAGTTTCACCATACAAGCATAATGGTGAGCTGCATAACTTTCAAAACCAAATCCTTTAACAGGATATCTGATCGTGCTAGACATGCATATCACTGGATCACTCAATGGAGCCTTTACATTACTATGAGCTCTCTGTACACTTGGTGTCTTGACTGAAGAAATACCAAGCTCATAATCCAAACTCTCTAAACCACTAGAATATATATTAAATCCCAAATGACCAGTAGATGCATCATTACCATACAACACTTTCTTCTTTCCTTTGTCTTTGTATGCAACACTTATAGATCTACCTGAAGATGTGGAGCTACTTCTTAGTCTCCCAAACCAAGGGCTCACTGTAGGTGTAGTACAAGATGATGTTTCTGGTCGACTAAGTCTTTTTGATTCTTGCTTTTGTTTTCTGTACATAGTTATCATGATCATTATTATCATCTAATACATCACCAGCAAGAGCATACCAACTGCTCATCTCATAAAAAATAACATCCTTGCTCACTCTGAATTCACATGTGATTGGGTTATAATAATGATACCCTTTTTGCTCTAAAGAGTATTCAATAAAAATACATTTTTAGTCTTTGGATCAAGCTTCTTCCGTAGCTCATTTGGCACATGAACACATACAACACAACCAAATACCTTTAAGTGTGATGCATCGGGCTTCTTGCTAGTAAGACATTCTTTGGGAGTCATCCCATGAACTGTAGCTGTGGAAGTTTTGTTTATAATATAGACATTAGTATGGATAGCTTCAGACCAAAAATGTTTTGGCATATTCTTTTCAGTCATTAATGCATGTGCAACTTTTGCAATATACTTATTTTTTCTTTCTACAATCCCATTTTGTTGTGGGATATACTTGCAAGCAAATTGCCTCTTTATCCCATGAGTCCTTAAGAAGCCACTAAACTCATTAGAGAGGCACTCTTCCCTTTCATTTGATCTCAAGCACTTCACTTTCAAGTCTATTTTTGTTTCAATGGCTGGCTTGAAAGATTTAAAGTGCTCAAATACAACACTCATTTTTTTCATGAAATATACCCATAGTTTCCTTGAACAATCATCAATAAATGTGACAAAGTATGTGCTTCCACCAAGATATACATTCTGTGTAGGCCCCTAAACATCTGTATGCACTACATCATGTATATTTCTGCTAACTTCTTTGTCATGCGAGAAGGATTGTCTCATTTGCTTATTATGAAACTGACATGCTTCATAGACTTTATGAAAATTTGCAACTCTAAAAGTAAACCCTACAACCAATCCTCTGGAATGTATTAATTTAAGCCTTTGCACATTTGAATGTCCAATACGTTTATGCCATATTTCAATGTCTGCAACCACTCCTTTTCCTTTAGCATATAGCATCCATTGTAGAAATTTCAGCATCTTAAGTGAACATGCGGTCAACTCTACTTCCTTTCGCGACCAACCAGTACTTATTATTAAAGTCTTGTATAAAACAACATGTTGCATTGAATCGGGCCTACAACCCTTGCTCTACCATTTGGCCAACAGACATTAGATTCTTTATGATTGATGGCACATGTAATACATTTGTCAGACTCTTTGTTTGGCCATCATGCAAGGACAATGAAATCTTTTCAATGTGTGAAATTGGGTGGTATAAATCATCACCCGTCTGCATATAACCTGGATTTTGTAAGTCTTGCATCTCTCCAAACTATTCAACATGACTGGTTATATGATTAGATGCACTTGAATCGACATACCATATATCATCATGTGTCCTCTTTCCTGTAACTGCATTCATCATATACTGCATAACAAACAGATGCTCATTTTTGTCTTCATTTTATCGTGAAGATGATGCATAGTTTCCTTGCCGTAATTTATCACTGCAAATATCATTATTCTTAGCATAACAATGGGTTGAAATATGACTTGTTTTGCCACAATAATGACAAATAATAGTAGAATTTTTAGTACCTCTGTTCTGCCATCCACCTCTTCATCTAGAGCTCCCCTTGTCTCTAAAGTTTCCTCGGTCTCTTGAAACTTGCATTTCACCAAATTGCTGATTGAACCTATTTTTTTGGTTATTGCCAGCACATCCTATAACAGAGCCTCTCGAAGAGGATCTACAATGTCCTCTTCTTGAACTTGAGTAAAATTCTTGGACATGTTCACCATTTCTTTTAGACGAGTCACTCTGCATATTGATCTTTTTGGTAATCATAAGGGAGACCAGCTTATCAAAATTTGGAAATGGCTTCTGTACATATACTGAAGTAATAAATGATTTCCATGCTTTCTCATTATTAAGGTCACTCAAAGTGAATGAAACCAAATCATCATGAGGCATTGCATCAATCGCTACTAAAGCATCTGCAATGCTCATCTTCAAAACATACTCATTGACAGACATTTTTCCTTTCTTCAAGGTATTTAACTTTTGCTTGAGTTGAATCTTTTGTGCCTTTGTATTTACTAAAAACATGTTCTCCAAAATTGTCCAAGTTGCATGTGAAGTTTTTACATTCTTGATCAACATAGTATTATCAATGACTATAGATAGCCAAATATCACATTTTTGTCTTTTGCATTCTATTCTTTTCATGCCTTTAATTCATCTACAATCGGACGGATACCCAGCTCTAGCTTCTTTTCTTTACTGAAACAAACTCATAAAGGCCCTTTCTAATGAGGAAGTTCGTCACACGAAACTTCCATGAAGGGCAGTTATTCTTGTCGAGCTTCTCAATAATGGGGTTTCCACTGTTCTCTACCATTATCACAAAAAAAGGATACAACACAGCAAGCTAGTCTTCTGCAATCTTTCACAACAATACACTAAGCAACCTTTTTCATTGATTGCTTAATAGTATATGTAATGTGCAAACTGTTTGTAGATAAAACTTATGTTTGCTTTCTGGCAAACATCTCAAAAATTACAGATTCGAAATTTGTAACCTGTGTACCCACTTTTGGTCAACAGAGCTAAAATCACAATGTACCTTGAAATTGCTGTTCACAACCATTGCGGCTCTAAAACAGAGTCTGAAATGACCTTAGATGCCCAAAATAGTTGCGGGAAAGCCTTAAAGGACATATTTGCAGAATATATTGTGCTCTGCTTGCACACCAAATCTCATCATCAATATGATATTTTCTCTCTGCCCTGCTTTTGGTGCCTCCACAGGCACTATCCAAGAGAAAGAGTGGAAGAATGGGAGAGCTTCTTACCCGTTGCTTGCTTGCTCGAACCTTGCTTCTTTTCCTTTACTTTGACATTCAAAATCACCTCTCTCAGTGGTGCGGCTCTGATACCATGTAAAGAATTGCGTGGTGGGGGGACTTGCTCGAGTTGTTGTGCCAAACACACACTGTATTCACAAGAGGAAGCTCACTCAAGAATACAAGAAGAGAGATGGAGACTAAAACGTTTTCTTGCTGATTTCTTCTTCTTCAACGCCCTATACGATGTACACAAAGTATAGATAAGATACAACATAAAGGAAAGTGGCCTTTCATTTGATCTCAAGCACTTCACTTTCAAGCCTGTTTTTGTTTCAATGGCTGGCTTGAAAGATTTAAAGTGCTCAAATACAACACTAATTTTCTTCATGAAATATACCCATAGTTTCCTTGAACAATCATCAATAAATGTGACAAAGTATGTGCTTCCACCAAGACATAGAAATCATTTCAATGTTGAAGCAAAAGTAAAAAATTACAACTGACTAGGGGGACTACTGAGTTAATGAGAGAGGTATAGATGGCCTGCACACTATGACATGAGATAGCAATGTAGAGGTCCCAATTTCCGATACATATGAGTGAGCCCTTCATCTCAAGCATGAAGCACAATTGTTGTAAAGTTCTAAATTTCTTCTTCGCGTGAACTAACCCTTTTAGGTAATAGGGATAATGATATATCAATTTTGATAATTGCCTAAGGATAATGCAAAATTTTTTATTATCCCTCTCCCCAGCCGATTGTTGTGCTAGAAGGGGAGGGGAATAGAAAGGTTGCACAAGCTCCTCGGTGGAGCTCGATGCTTCTAGCTGCCATGGCGATGCGACACATAGGAGAGGGAGGATCCCCCTCCCCTCCCCTATTTAAACAGGAGGAGGCGCTGCCATAGGGGGTAGTTGAGCCATGTGGAGAGATCGTGAAGAGAGGGCTGCTGCTAGCCGTGAGGAGAGATCGTGAAGATAGGGCTACTGCTAGCCTAAGGGAAGGAAGAATCTGCTACGCGGCAAGTGGTGAGCCGGGTGGGCGTCATTGTGAGAGGGAGGGAACGAGGCGTTGATGTACGCCGGGCCTGGACGATGTCGCTTTGCTGTGGCTGCGCCAGCCGACAGAATGCCAATACGGCATTGAATTTCCCTCCCTCCTGCCACGTAAGAAGCCATATAAGCTTTTGAGGGGAAGCTTCTAAGGGGGTTAGATAAGCCCCCTTTCACCCCCCTTTCACCCCCGTGTCCTAAAATCTCCCAAGGCCCCCCTTCTTCTGCCTTTTGGAACCCCCTTGCCCCCCCTCCCCCCCGTCGGGTTTTAGAATCCCCTTAAGGCCCTTCCCATGTTTTAGAACCCCCCGTGTTTAAAGCATTATATGCCCTTCCCATAGTTAGAACCCAACCCCCGTGTTTTTTTAAATTTTCCTTTAGCCCTTCCTCATTGGCCTCGGAATCATTTCCCCCTCCGTGTGTAAACCCTCATAAGCCCCTTTTCTCCTAATTTGCTTAAGGGTCCTTAGACCCTTACTTATAACCTTTACCATTATTATTTTCCCTTGGATTTCTCCAACCCCTTGTTTCTTTTCCACACCTTTCTATTTCCCATTCGTGTGAGTTTACAAAGGCCATTAAGTCGTCCCCATGGCTTAATGGGTCTTAGTCGTGAAAGATTCTGAAATACCCCTTCTGAATTCCCGACTTCAAGGAGGGAGCCTTCCAAAAACTACTTTCGATGGACAGTGCAAGGGAGCGACAGTGGAATTCCAAGGAGGAGTTGTAAAGCTACTTCCACGTCCGAAAAACTACAATTGCGATGCCTCCTAAGAAAGTCCAAGGCGCAACTGCAGGAGGGTCATCTCCCGGTATCCATGTGGATATCTCACCCCAAACCCAGGTTTTCCTTCCTAATTGTTATTTGATATTGTTGTAATTCAATCATGCAAGGTTAATTGTTAGAAATATGATATATTTTTATCCTAGTTGTTCACGACGAAGGAACTTAGTCATCAATACTTTTAAATGAAACATGCAAATTAAGAAAGTATAAATGGATTTCTAGCAAATAGCTTATGCATTGAAATGAATTATAAGACTAGATTATTATCCATTAAAATAGTATACTTCGGTTAAGCCTAGAAGTATAAATTGCATCTCGCACTATTAACCCATATCGCAATGAATCATCATGGAAAGTGCAAAGCATGAAACGATTCTTACGATGCATAAACTTTATGAAATTATCGTTGTCAACTGTAGAAATCAACAAGAAAAAGGTTGCTTATTTAGCATGAATTTTGTTCGCAAAGAAAAGGGAAGATTAGTTGAAATTAACCTAACCTATGCCTGATCTCAAACCGATAAGTTAGGGTTGAAAATCAATTTACGCATAGTCAACGAGTCATGTGGAAGTAATCTTGAAATTATCTCCTTCTGCTTTGGCCAATCGGCGTGCCAGGTCTCGTACCCTCCTTTCGTTGTGGTTAGCCCATTCCTTCACTCTCTTCTGCATATCTTCCAAGCTCTCCCCCCTGATGGAGGGTCATAGCCATGAGTCGTTGCTCTTGGTCTTCGAGCTCGCGGTGTAGGTGGGACTGCTCTTGGTCTTCATTAGCGATCTGCACACTGAGCTGATCCAGCTGTACCTGCATTCTTTGCACCTGCTCCTCTCTTAGCTTTTCTAGCTCTGTAGCTCTTGTTTGATCTTCTCAAGCTGGTTTTGTGCCTCCTGGTTGACTCCAGTGAGCTGGTCGTTCTTGCGTCGCAAGTGAGCAGTGGTCTCCCTCTCTCCGTTGAGGCAATCCATTAGGATTTTTCTTCTTCCCTCCTAGGAAGCATCATGTTCCTTTAGGGTTTTTGCTTCTTCTGCATCTCTATTGCTGGCTTCCTCCTTTAGCATAGCAATCTCCTTTTGGTACTCTGCTATTTGTTTAGTTTTCTCCAGCTGGAGAGTGGCTCTTGATTCTCGCTCTATTGCCACCTCTTCCATGGCAGTTCTCTTTCCTTCCTTGGCCTTTTCTAGCTACAAGAGTAGCTCTTTAACGTACTCATTGTACTGGCGTGCTGGAGGTGGGGGATGGGACATGGTGGCGGCGGTGGTAGTAGCTTTTGTTTTCTGTCTTTTAAGCTCTAGGCTTGGCTCCACATCAGCCATGGCTGCCCTCTTCACTCCTGACACTAGGGTGGCTACGCCAGCTTCTCTTGCTAACTCCCTTTCCACCAAGAACTACATCCATGTGACCATATTGCTCTCATCGACCTTGGGCAAAGTTCCTCGGACGGGGATGGTTATTATGGAGCAGTAGGGCTAGTTGGCACAAAACTGGTAGGAACAGGCATGATGGCCTCCTTGCCTTTGCCCTCTGCGACCAGTGGGTAGGATGGGATCTGGCACATTCAAGCTCGTGTCTGGCTCATCCTCCTGGGGTGGGGTTTGCTTTCTTTGTCGTTGATGTTGTTCCACAAATAGGCGAGTTGCAAGTTCTATATCTTCTTATTCCTTCTTCCTCAAGGCTTCTTCCTCCTCCTCAGCCCTTCTTTTCCTCTCCTTTTCTGCCTTTCTAGACTTCTCTTCCACTCTTTGTGCATCCTCTTTTTCTTTCCTTTTCCTCTCTATTTCCTGGGCTCTTGACACTCTTTGCCCTTTTTGCAGTTCTTCTTTCTCTTTCTTCCTCCTTTCTTCTTCCCTTTGCTGTTGGAAGCGCTTAGTGCGCTGCTCTCTTTGTTGCTATTAGCATTGTTCTTCTTGCTTTTCTTCTTCATTACTACTCTCGTTAGTTTATGTTTCCTTGTCAGAGCCAGAGGATTCTTCGTTGTGTGGTGAGGGTGGTAGTCTCTCCTGCTCCTCCTCTGTTGCTCCTGCCTCCTTTACTACTTCTTCAATTAGGGCGGTTAGTACACCTCCATATCCAATGAATGATGCTTTGGAGGCGGCCTTCTTCCTGCTGTCTTTTGCTACTAGTGATTCACCTCCAGCAAGTTGGCTTCCCAGATCAAGTGCTACGACAGCCTTCTCAATTGTGTGTCTTACATAATCATTCCAGTCGATCTCTTCTGGTGCATTGGCCGCGAGGCTTTTAAGCACATGCACATTTATTCTTCCCATATAGGCAGTGTATCGATGGCTGGAGAAGAGGATGTGCATGACTTTAGCACGCATGTGGATTTCGTCATAAGGGATGTCCTGGATATTGACTCCGTCGTTGGACCGCACCTGGCCCCTGTCCATTTTTAGCATGGCGAAGACATCCCTTTTTGGTCTCTTTACGGCCCTTGATTCCAGGCCCAGTGCCTTTTCTACTAGTTCCTTGCTTAAGGGTACCCTGACTTGCCTGGAAGCATCCCCCCTTTCCACAGTCACTGTGGCACTCTTGGAGGCAGAGTCGAAAGCTCATAAGAATTCAACATACCTTGTAGGATCCACATTTTGCTCCGCCTTCTCCACATACTTGGTCATATTGCACTTTTCTATGACCTGCTTAGCTGCTTCCTCTGTTTCCACGACCCTGGATAGGTTGTGGACAGTTCGAAAAATTCAGCCGTCTGTAAGCTTGAATTTGCAGACTTAGCATATATTTTTTCTTTTGTTCTTCCGTGAAGGGAAGCTTATGAGCGCAATCTTGATGAGCCATCTTGGGTTCCTTCCCAGCAAAAATACTTTTCATTAATCACAAGTAGAAAAGGAAAACATGGCTAAATGAAGCTAAGCATGAAAAATACACTAAACAGGAATGCAAAGAACTTGAAAAATTTTGCTAACTTTTTTTTTTGATCACTGAGTTCAACCTTTCAACTATTATTTATGCCTTCTTAGCCTTATTCCTCCCCCTCGGAAAGATGAAAATCCTTCCTAGGATTGAACGAAGTGGTGAGGATATCAAAGGTGATTGTGATGGGGTGTTCCGGCCAACATCCACTCATACAATGCAGGGTTTTACTCAAGTTGAGCGTGACAATCGAGTTCACAGGGTTGTATAGAAACTTGGGAGATATAGGTCAAGACATTGTGAAAAATATCTCCGGTATTAAGGTGACTTGCAACGTGCAATTCTTCTTCTGTAAGGAATTGGTCAATGTAAGGATGGGCTAGGACCTGGTCATCTAAGTGTTGGTTCCGGGTAATGGCCAAAACTCACATAAGTAGGATCGTACTCAATGGTCTTGATTTCCCTCCTTTGTTCAGCATTTGTCATGATACAACAACCTTTCTTTTCCCATTGGGTCCGCAAAGTGAAACACTGCTGTAAGAACGAGGAAGTTGAGCTTGCAAGTTATGTGAGCTCATGTAATCCTTGTTCGGGAGCAGAACAAGGAGGCTTACAGTATGAGATGATTAGTCACCTGAGAACATCTTACTCCTTTGAGATTTCTTCATTTGCTATTAGTTCAGCAGCAATCTTGGGAAATTTGACGGGTCATAAATCAGGTCATAAACCAGTCATAAACTTGTATCCTCCCAAGTGCATGGTAATGCATGAACATCAGAAGCAAGTGGTTCATCAAGAAGACCTAGGTCCAACCGCTCATAACTCCTAGTAAATGTGGTGAAAGTGTGGTCTAACACCTTAATGCAGGTCACAAGGTCATCTCTGAAGTTTCAGCAAGGTCTTTAGCCAAGGAAAGGAAAGATCGTACCGCATAGGAAGGCCTAAGACCTGCTGGTGGTGATGGTGCAATTGAGCTGGACAACAGTGACTCCATTGCAGGTGTCATGGGTGTGGCTTTACACTCTGAATCACTTTGAAGTGTTGTAGGAAGCTCTCGTGGCATGGAAGTTGTGCTGGGTTCTGAGTGCACAGTCACGAAAGTATTCAACTCTTTTGAGTGAGGTAAGCTTGAGGCTTTTAGCGATTGCTTTGGTCGATAAATTAGCTGGGACTTATTAGTCACAGTCGACAGTGGTTTGCTAACTACGGCCCGGGTGCTATGTTTGCAAGCCTCTCTCACTAGAGTGAGGTTGCTTGGAGATGAGCCTTTAGACTTGCCATTCTTAGGCATCCAAATCCAGGGGTTGCCTTCATAGTAGCCTTGCGCTCACAAGAGATCTTTGGGGATCCATTGCGGCGTGGTTGTGTGCCTATGTTGATAGCGTCCAAATTGCCTCTTAGGCCGTGATGACTGATTGTTTTGTGGTTTAGAAGCACGTTTGGGTGGTCTACCCAGAGGTGGTCTTTGCCGCTTTGGCACCCATATAAGTTTAGACTCCTTGGCCTTGTGAGCACTCTTAGTGGGTTTAGGTATAGGGTCTAGAGCTTGGCGTGAGACCTTAGTGTCCTTCTGTGTAGACTTGAGCGTAAGTGCGGTCGTAGTGATTTCTACCGCTGGCTTCACAATGTTGAAAGGGTCAGAACAACCCTTGCTGAAAGTCGTCACTATGCGCACATTACCTATAGCAAGATGGATGCGATGTAGATTATAATCCACATTACAATTCGTCTACTTCTTAAAAGTACGACCTAATAGTGACATATTACTGGCCCCTTTTGTGTTAGGCAACACGTGAAAGAAAGCCGGTATATGACTCGATAGAAATGACCACTTTGCACTTCCCTAAGAGCGTGTAAGCATTGCCCCCAAATGAGGTGAGTTTGGCGTTGGTGGGCTGCAGTTTAGGTTGACCAATGTGTGTCCAATGGTCATGCCTCAAGATATTGTAATTGGCACCTTTGTCAATCAAAGCATCAAAAGAATAGGTCTTTTCCGTAGTGACGGTGATTCGTAAGTAGGCGGGTGCCACTGCTTCTTCATCTTGATCTGTTATTTCCATAATAGTAGCCACGCAAACGTTGATAGGGGCTTCCAACATAGGTGGCTCATGCAACGGGTGGGAAGGAGGATAGTATTTTTTTATGCGGATGCCATTGAAAAAGTCGATTCCTTCACCTTCGAGCGTCTCTAATTCAATGTTGCCCATTCGACTAATTGCACGTACTCGGAAAGGTCCCAATCCATAGAATTTCATTTTGTGTTTGTGACCCTTCACAGAGTATAGCAGAACGAGATCCCCCTGATCAAAGTCGCGTTGTTTGACATGCTTGTCAAACCACATTTTCCTCCGTGCTTTCTCACAAATCAGCGCATGGGTGGCCAAGAGCCGGGTTTCCGTGAGACGTTCTAGCTCTACCAAGTGATTTGTCCAAGCGTCTCTTCCCTCCCAGTGCTCCTGCATTGCTATTCTTAAGCTAGGGACAAAAAACTCTAAGGGCAGAATGGCCTCTGTTCCATAAGTCAGCCTAAAGGGCGTCTGGCCTATAGCCATTTTATAAGCCGTACGATAGGCCCACAAGGCCGCCGTTAATTTGTTGTCCCAGTCACTCCGAGATGTAGATACCACTTTTGTGAGTACATTGACTAGGATTTTATTGGTGGATTCTGCTCGTCCGTTAGCCTGAGGGTAATAGGGAGAGGATTTTCTGTGAATGATTAGAAAAGTAGAGAGCAGATGTGATATCACCTCATTAATGAAGTGTGTGCCCTGATCACTGACTAATTCTATTGGACATCCAAACCGTGAAATGACCTGCTCCCATAAGAACTTTGCAGTGGTTCTAGCGTCATTCTTCCTTGTAGCTCTTGCCTCTGCCCACTTCGTTAGGTAATCAGTTGCCACTATGATGTAGCGAGCCTGAGAGTACTGTGTCGCGGGACTGATAGGTCCAATGAAGTCGATGCCCCATTTTTCAAAGGGTTGTCGGGTTATGACAGGGGTCAACTCCATTTTATCTTTGTGCACGGGCACCTTGGTTCTTTGGCATTTGTCACAGTGCTTCACAAATTTAGCAACATCACAGAATAGGGTGGGCCACCATAGTTGGGATTGCAGCACCTTTCGGGTTGTTGTATCCCCGCTAAAGTGTCCTCCAGCAATTCTGCCATGTGCTTCTTTCAATGCATCATGCATCTCATGCTCACACACACATCTGTGCAACAAACCGTCTTGTCCTAACCTATAGAGTTGGCTGGCTATCAATTGGTATGGTTGGATTTTCAAAATAAGTCTCCTCAGCATGGCCTTCTCAATTGGTCTCTCAAGTAATCTGTTCTCCAGCACCTGAACTACATTATCGGACCAATATGGAGTTAGATCAGCTTTAAACAATTCTCTCTCACTAGACAGGTTAAAGAGATGAGCATCTGGTAAATCGTCAGGTATGCCTTGTCCAATGGCTTCTCCTGTGGGTACGTGGGACATATGGTCAGCCATGTAATGCTGCTTTCCTTTGCGTACAACCACAGAGAAGTAAAATTCCAATAGGGGAAGTAACCATCTAGCTATGCGTCCTGTAGCGCAAGGCTTGTTCACAAGATAGAGCAAGGCTTGATGGTCAACAAAGAAGACAAAGGGAGTGGCCAATAGATAATGTCTAAATTTCTTTACAGCAAATACCATGGCCAACCCCTCCCTTTTTGTGGGGTGGAATAAATCATCTCGATCTCTGTGAGCTGCCTGTTGGCAAAACTCACCGGATAGTCTAAGTTATGTTCACTAGGCTGGCATAGCACGGCCCCAATAGCAAACTTAGAGGTTTCTATGTGCACATGAAACGTTATGTTCCAGTCTGGGGCTCATAAGATTGGTGTAGTGGTAAGAGCCTTCTTCAACTCTTCATATGCGCGCTGGCATTCTTTAGTCCACTCGAACACGATCAACGGCTTGTACAATGGTCTAGCAGTCAGTGCATAATTTAGTACAAAGCGGCGATAGTATCCACTATGTCCTAAGAAACACTGAACTCCCTTGTAGTTATTGGGTGGTAAAAGATCGACAATGACTCTGACTTTTGAAAAGTCCGTGGCGATGCCATTCTTTCACACCACTGCCCTAGGATACATCCGTGTTTCACCCAGAACTGACACTTCAAGGGGTTCAATGAGAGGTTGTATAACCGACACCATTCAAAGATAGCTCTCAATTTCTCTAAGTGTTCGGCCCAACTAGAGTGTATACATAAGTCGTCTACAAACACCTCTAGTTCGTGCCTAAGCATATCTTTGAAGATAGTGCACATTAAGCATTGGAAAGTCACAGGCGCATTCATAAGCCCAAATGGCATGATAATGTAGAAAATACACCCCATTCTGTGGCAAAGGCAGTCTTGTGCCTGTCATCGGGGTGCACTTGCGCTTGATTGTAGCCAGAGAAGCCATCCAAAAAACTGTAGGACTCTTTACCTGCTACCCTCTCGGTGTATGGTAAAGGGTAGTTATCCCTCTTCATAGTGGCATTAAATTTCTTGTAATTAATGCACACTCGGATTTTTCCGTTCTTCTTCTTCACAATCACAATCGGTGATACCCAGTCCATGTGCTCAATCTCATATATGAATCCCGCCTTCATGAGCTCATCAATCTCCTCTTTTACTGCATGGGCATGTTTGGGATTCATGGGGTAAGGTCGTTTCTTGGTTGGCACTGCATTAGGGACCATTGGGATATTATGAGTCACAACCCTAGGGTTGACCCCTTTAAGTTCTTCCAATGTCTAGGCAAATACATCAATATACTCTGCAAGACTGCAACAATTTTGGCCTCCTCATCCTCGGTCAAATCGTCTGAAATGAATACAGATATTGGCTTTTCGCCCTCCCCAGCCAAGTTGACTTGACTTTGGCGGCTCCTTCGATCGGTTCACTAGTTTGGCCCTACCTCTTTACACCTAGCAGAATATCACTACTCTGTCACCCTTTTTAAATTTTGTAAACCGTTTGGGTAGATCCTGGGGTTTCTTTTGCCTCTCTACTTCTGAGTCCTTCACTCGCGTCTTGGCCTCCTCCTTTAATCTCCTGCGCCTCAGGTGGACTGGCAAGTCCCTTTTTGTACGTTTGACCTTAGAGGGTTGGGGTATCTTGGGATCACTCTTAGTGCAGACTTCCGACTCCGAGTTAAACTCGCATCCCTCACTTGAGGAAGGAGTTTCCCCAGGGGGTCGTAGTTCAGTAGGTGCATCCGTCTTGAGCACTGGGATTACCCATGGTCGTGCTACTCTGACTTTCTCGTAATCCACGGCTCCTATGTGTTCTAGCCAGGATTTATCGCACTCCATCTGCATGACTCCTTTTTCCTGATTTGTTCTATTGTTCTCCCTTATGTGTCATACTCTACTGTATCTATCTCTTCCTCACTTTCATCTCTTGTAGAGCGGCAGTCCTCATATTCCTCATCGTCAGAGTCTTGCTCTTCAGACCGTTCATCATCGCCTAAGCTTTCCTCTTCAGTATCCTTGTCGTCAGTAACTAAAGCCCAATTGTATAACAAATTCAGATTGTGGACTTTGGTTCATTTTCATTCTGGCTTAGTCAACAGATCATGTAGAGGCTTTAGGTTGGCAGCCAAGTTTCCCTTCAGTGTGTGTGTTAGATACTCTACGATTTCCTAAAGCTCTAGCTTATTGCTGGGGATATGGAACGAGACAGGTTTCCTTGGGTTGAGTGAGCTTCTTGCCATCATGCAGAGTGGCACAGTTGGCTCCTCTATTGGCATGGTTGCGGCTTTAGTAGCCTGCCGATATAGTTCTTCCTCATCTGAGAATGGTAGGTCAATGGTTTCCAAGATGTCCATCCAATCCCACTCATCCCCAGGGCAGGGAATATATTTAGTGAGTGATCCATAGGGTTTGGTCGTTTGAGTATCGCCTTTCAGCATAGCTGAGATGGCATTTAGGTCAACGGGGGTCGTTTTCCAAGTGTCCATCTCTACCCTTACTGCTTCAGTTCTGCTCCCTAGGAAGATCAAACCATTCTCCCAATCTTCAATGACTCGAGCGTTTCTCATCCAAGGTCGGCCTAGCAGTATGTCGTAGTCCACTCCATTCATGACAATGAAGTTCACGGAAAACTGCACACCTGCAATCTTTACTGGCCAGTTCTTTAAGACTCCGAATGGCCTTACCTTCATTCCATTTGCTAACGTGACATTGAACCTGGCAGTCTCTACAGGAGGGTGGTTTCCCTATGTCTCTAAAACTGCATGGCTCAGTACGCTAACACTGGCACCTGTGTCTACAATTCCTTTCCACGTCATATCTCCTAAGGCTAGAACACGTAGGACTGCATGCATTTCAGTGCCTTCCCAGAAAGCATTGATGTGCAATGACTTAGGAGTTGAGTGTAGAGTTAGACTTGGGATTTGCGTAACTGCATCATGATCTTGCTGATCAGCACCCGTAAGTCCTGTGTGTCCCTTTACCAAATCTTTTAACTCCTGCCATGAAGAAGGATTCTGCCTAAGCAGGTCTTCTACGCTTAGAGTTACTGGGGTGGACAGCAATGTTGCAAGGAGACTGCTGGGCTCTTGTCTTCCCCTAAGGCTAGCACTCCTAGGGCATGCATTCTATCTGCCCTGGTAAGTCCCCCTTTGGGCTTGCTGCTGAGTTGCCCCTTGTGGCAAGGATATGCTTTTAGTTCGTGGTTTTGTGGGTGAGATTGGTGTGCTCACGCTGGAAAAATCATCCATTGGATCTTCTAGTATGGGTTCAGCGTCCTTGAGGTGCTCCTGGGTATCCTTGACCCACTCCTTGACTTTGGCTATAGCTTCGAGTTGCCGTTTGGGATGGGGATATTCCCCTACCTTGGCACTCCCTAGCTCAGTTGTCTTTGGGGTTGAGGTCTCTGCCTCTACATCCGTGAATTTCTTTCCTATCACTAACGTCGTTGCTTCCTCGGTTTTAAGGGTTATCTTCGCATCTATTCTCTTTTTTCTTCTCCTTCGGCTTTTCTTTCCTATTGAGGCTGCATCAAGGTTACTTGGTTCAGGCAAGGAGATACCTGCCTGCCCTGTTTGAGCTCGGGTCATAACCTGTAGTGGGATAAGTGTGTCCTCACTATCAAAGGTTTCCACTCCAAACAGCCTTAAAGGTACTGACGGTACGTTGGCAGAGATAGCTGATGGTTTCTGCCTAGGACAATATGGAAACAGGTGAGTGATCCCACATTCAGTGCATCGGAGATCCGCTTTGTCCTTGTTAGCCTGTTTCTTCTCTGGGCAACGTGATGAAGTGTGGCTTGGATGGCCACAAGTCGAGCATGTGATCAGATCTTGGCTTGGCCCTCCAAAGCCTCTGTCTCTTCCTCTACCTAATGCCATCACCGGCACCGGCCGATAGTCCATCAGGACTGGGTTGCCCTCCTCGTCATAGGATATGTATGGGTTGACATATGTCTCCTCTTCACTAGACTCTTCCACATAGTGAACTGGAGCATCGCTCGGTGGGTGGGTTACAAAAGGCCCTGGTGGTCTTGGTATACCTATTGGGTTCATCTCCAGCCTAGGTACGGTAGGTCTTGAGTCATTTGGTGCAGGGAGTGCCTCCCCTCCCAAAGAAATTGGGTGGTCTATTACCTAAGTACGGAGGATTGTACTGCTGTGCGTATGGGAATCTCCTCGACATCCTGTAATGCAATGCATCATGCCCGAATCTACCACTATTTGAGCATGGCCTAGATCTAGGATCTTGGCATTCAACTGGGAGGTTATTGCCGCCATAGTATATACACTATACATGCGATCGTGCAGGCTTCCTTATTAGTTCCTACAGTCGTGCAATCTCCATTCTCATCTCCGCCATCTCCTGGCCTTGGTCCATACTCTTTTCCTTTACCTGCACACTAGCAGTTACTTTTTCTCCCGAAATAGTTGATCTCTCTGGATCCCTCTGATTTGCACTTTCTCGGCTGGTAGTCCTCATGCTTCGTTCCCTAAGTTGATCATCTATACGTATTGCCTCTTCAAAAACTCTAGCTAGCACGTCTCGTTGCAAGGTAGAGTTACTAGCCAAAGCCTTGTAGAGATCCTCACTCCAAATTCCGTTCATGAATACTGTAGACACTGCCCACTCAGTAGGTCGTTCATTGGCAAGGATCCTTTTGAAGAGGCTACGCACATGAGTGACGTAGTCCCTAATGTCTTCCTTCTCCCTTTGGCTGATGTTCATCAGCCGGACGATGAGGTTGTCAGAATACCCTACCTCCGAGAATCTCTTGATGAAGAGGCCCTTAAGGCAAGCAAAGTTTGTACGTTCTGCGTCATCGAGGCTAGAATACTAGATTCTCCCCTTATCGCCTAAGCACACGCCAAAAGCTTGAGAGCGTTGCACAAGGTTAGTAAGACCGTTTGCTTCGCATACTTGCTCGAACTGCTCCATGAAGTTGTATGTGTCATTGCTAGGCTCATACTTCACTGGCTGTTTTGCTACGATAGGGATTCTAGCCTGCCCTTTAGCCCCTTGCGTGATTCCCAATCCCGAGAGTAGTGTGGTGGCTAGGGCTGTAGCACTCTGCTCAATGGACGTATTGTCCATGAGTCGCTTGGCTACAAGTTCGCTCAATGTCATGTCAGCCTCTCCTGCCCATTCCCTCTCTTCATTCGGTCCAGATTTGGCTGCCCTAGCTAGGTCTAGCACCCTTCTAGCCTCGTACATATCTACCACTACAACATATACATGCTATAATGACGTTTATAATGAGGTTTTCTTTATATATAAAAAATATCCCCGTCGTCGGTATTAGCATTGCTACAAAACCGTCCCTATTTGCCTCGCTATTTGCGACACTAATATTGAAGAAATTAGCAACAAAAATAGCGACGATTACAAAGGAATTTCCGACGCTAATACCAACGATTGCAGAATTATTTTCCGACGCTGATAGCGATGGTTGCAGAGAATAAATTTTTTTTGTGGCAGAGCTGTAGATGCAGCCTTGCCACAGTTAGAGCCACACAAGGCTAAGAGACAATTCCTGCTGTCAAAGAAGTTAGACAATCGATCCCAAATAATAACAAGACTTTGCAAACAAGTACTTTCATGACATTAATTAACACAAATGTGCACTGCATTGATAAAGAAAATAACAGAACTTAAATTGAGAAGTGCTACTGTGACAAAGCAAATATAGAGTCATGCTACAACATAGAAGTCCGAATCATATACACTTTGCTGTTACATATGGGTGATAGAGGCCATAAGGCCTTACATAATACAAGATGGGGAGTAATCCTATGTAGCCTAATCTGCTCTCTACGACTCATCCGCATCAGAAAACTCCTCTCGCTGTAGTGGCATATCGAAGGGAGTCTGCAACAGTAAATACATATATAATTGTGAGTACCAAATACAAACTGACATATAATGATAGATTTCTCAAATTAGAAATGATATTTATTACTACTTATTGGTCCTCCGTGAGCATAGAGCTTCTCGATTAGGGCACTCAAGCCATGCTTCTCTCCATATGTCACCTCTAGTGTAGTCGGGTCGCGATTCGTAAAACCTTGCTGTGGCACGCAAACATTGAAAAACAACGTACTTGAGATTCATGTTCGAAATACATACATCAACATGGATGTTATTAAATTAGAGTACTCTACCCTATTAATACTTACAAAATCTGCCAGGAATGTTGCGTGGCCGCCGCTACCAAGGTGATGCACTGATCCTGCGTCCAAGCGAGCCTTTGCTGCGTCCTTCTGCTGCTTCCACTTCTATGGAGTGGATGTTGCCTCATCTTGGAGATTACTCTAGTCCTCTGTATCCAGCCACTCTGGCTTTGATTTGCCCTGCTTGACTGCTTCGCGTGTATCAGACCGCCTATGAGACTGATAGTCAACGGATACGCGTCATCATCCACCCTCTCGAAAATCTATCATTGCTAGAGGGCTGAGGGAACTCTCAATACAATGTATCGATTATGTACTCCTTGCTGGCATCTGGGATCTGCTTCCACTTGTCTGTAATGTTGTGTCGAAATACTTGTTGGCACAACTCATGCATCCTAGAGATGACAGCTTTTCCATCATCATTCATGTATAAATGGCCAGAGGCCTTATCTATGAGATATGAGTAACCTGCAAGATTTTGCAAACGGGTACTTTCATGACATTAATACAAATGTGACAAACACAACTTGAATTGTTAAGTGCTACTGCGAAAAAGGATGAGAAAATACATACCTGGAGGAGTGGGTTTCGTGTACTTCTTATTGGCCCTGGGAGTGATCGGTGGGGTGCGTAAAGGAGTGGGAGCAGTAGACGTCTGCCTGCCACCGCTAGTGAAAGACGGTGTCGACTCCTTGGTGGCAATGCGAGTGGGAGAGACTACATCTGTATCCCCACAACAAGAGCTACCTCCTCCTCGACTATGTGACTTTGAAGCAAAGTGAGACCTGCACTGCGTCTACTAGAGACCGAAGCATTGAACCATCTATAGTCTGCCAATCGTACTGAGGTGGAACGGAAAAGCTATGCATCGGCTCTATCTCTGACCCATGCTAGCTGCTCCGTTGAGAAACGCGCTAGCATCGCATCAATGTCGTCATCTGTAAAATCTCGACTCATCCTGCCGTCCGTGCCCAAATCCCAAACCTGCACATACAAGGAAAAATAAGTCAATTAGATAATGAATTGCAAGACATAATAAAACTAAGACTTAATTTGCAATACTTCATTTTAAAATAATTAAAAAAATTAGATAATACAAAACACCATACTTCAAAAACATACAAACTGTTCTAACCGATTTGCAAAAAGTGGCATTGTTGTAGTGGGAGGAACGTTTTGATTGAGTCACTTTTGTTTAGGGTTCCACAATATCATCTTGACATAGCTCAGTATACATTAGGAGATCTATACAAAATTCTCCACAAAATGAGGAATCTGCTTCATTTTCAAAAAGCCCATCCTCTTTCTCCTCTATCTCCATAGGTGAGATGTCTTGGTCCTCCAGGCGGTTCATGCTAGTTTCTTGTATGCCTTCTGTCATTGCCGCTATTAAAGGTGTCTCTTCTACGATCGGTACGGGGGTTCTGGAAAACATGAGGATACTCCTAGATGTCATGGGAATGACATACCACCATTGAGGTTGTTGCCGATTAGGGAAAAAGATGACCTGATCCATATTACGATTAGTATAAAGGTCCACTTTGAGATTGCTAAAGCACGTCAAGTATTAGGGACTCTTACCTGCTCACAGTGATTTGGCAAAACAAATGTATCAATCAAATTGGTCAACTTCTTCGTTGAGTCAATCTCAACAAAGCCACTTGGCCCTCGCCGAACAGTTGCACCTACGCCTTCGAGAGTAACCTTGAACCATTGCACATCAAATATAGCCACGGAGAAACTTCGATAGTCTACTGCAAGGATACTCTGTAAACATCCGAAATACTCCATCTCTGCAAGTACACGGTTTGGATCTATAGCACGTCGTCGGCTTTTTTCTCCATCATAGTGCTATGCAGCATACAAAATCGGTTCACCTTGGACTCCATGTATGCGTCCATCTTCTTCTCTATTCTGTTTCCCGCTAGGACATCTTCATTAA
Organism: Lygodium microphyllum; assembly: GCF_053477565.2. NCBI lineage: Eukaryota > Viridiplantae > Streptophyta > Polypodiopsida > Schizaeales > Lygodiaceae > Lygodium > Lygodium microphyllum. The sequence goes on from NW_028229514.1 coordinate 10,285,839, forward strand.
GACGATCATCCTCCTTAAGTGACCATATCAAGCCTTTGTCCCAGTCCACAGTGAACAACCACTCAGAAATGTACACCAAGGTCTCCGACACTAACCAACCTTCAGCCATGCTACCCTCAAGACGAACCCGTTGTCGCACAAATCCCTTTAAGGTCTTCATGAACCGTTCAAGGAAAAACATCCATCGACTATGGACTGGACCTGCAACCTACAGTTCATCTACAATATGCACTAGAAGATGGGTTTGTATCATGAGCATGCTAATGGGAAGATACTTCTCCAAAAGACAAGCAGTCTCTACTGCCATGCATTTCGCGGATTCAATCGATGATGTGTGAATCTCTTTTTGGGAGACAAACTGAACCAACTCGGACAATTTCTAAATGGCTGTCCGTACCTCCGATATCAGAGACCCCGTGATTGCGATTGGCAATACAAACTGTGAAAACCATGTAATTAATATTGTGTATAAACAAACAAAGATTCTGAAATCTAATATGCAGAATCATGCCATATGCAGCCTCATACCGTACATACCTGACACATCTTATGCCAATCATGGAATTTGAGTTCTGTCAGTTGGTCATCCTTTGTGAATGCTATCTTGAGAGAACGCATTAGGCCATTCGGCGTGCAAAAGGACTTGATGTTTTCCTTTACTCATTCCACTTCATTGCAAGACAAAACCCAAGGAGCGTGCAACAATTGCACTCGACCATCGACGCCACTTACAGGCTAATATGGTTTCATCTTTCCCACTGCTTTCAAATCCATCCTTGCTCCTAGTGTGTCTCGCTGCGCAGTGAGGTGGTCCCATAGCAAGCTATCCAAATTCTTAAAAATGTGCATGGGATCCAAAAGGTGGTTAATTTTTAGTTTTTTCCAATAAGTCAGCCAATAGAAAATTGAGAAGCGTCGCATTCCACTGGGAAGAGAGTCTTGGTCCACCATCCTGCGATCAAACCAGCTCAGTACGTTCATTCTCGTAGGAGGGCGACCAAGAAATCCTTCTCTCATGACATGACCCTCTGGCAAAAAAGCCCGATGTCCCTCAAATACCATCTTCTTTATAGATTTTGACATACGAGAATCCAACCTTGGTCCACACAGAGGACATGCATGGTAACCTGACATGACTAGCCTTGTAGAACACACATGTACAATGAGGCATGTCATAACACCAACATCGCTCAAAGAAAACTAGCAAAATAAGAAAACACGCTTTACCAAAGCATTCTCCATAACCTGGAAAGTCATGCATGGTCCACATAAGAATTGCCCTTATAGTTGTGGATCACTTGCCAATATGTTTGCTCATGTCCTCCACTACAATTCCCTCCCACAACTCCTTTAGCTCATCAATCAGTGGAGAGAGGTAGACATCCATATTCTTGACTTTGTATCGTCCAGGCACAAGCAAGCTGAGCAAAAGGTGTCCTTTCTTGGTGGAAAGCCATGGCGGTATATTGTAGTTAACAAGGACCATGGGCCATACACTATAGGAGGTGGAACGTAAACCAAAAGGATTTACCCCATCCATAGCAAGACCCAATTGTAGATTCCTTGCCTCCTTTGAAAGTCAATGTGATGCCATGCTTCTGAGTCAGCTGGTGTATGCTGTACACCATCAGTGGATCAATTTTCCGCATGCCATGTAGTCAAATTTGCAAAACTCTTGGTCTGAAAAATTTGACGAACACGCAGTATCAGCGAAAAGTGACTCAAAACCTTCTACAGAACAGTCTGTCCTTGCAAGTCATTTCAATACCTGTGCGCACTGCACTTGGGACATGTGGCTAACAATTCAAACTCTCCCCCGGAAGAGAACACAATCATTGGGGCAAGCATGAATGCAATTATAATCCATGCCTAGCTTTCGCAGCACTTGTCTTACATCATCACAAGACTCAGGCATCATGTTTTGGGTAGGCAAAATGTAAGATTTCAACGTTCTACAAAGTGCAATGAAGCACGTTATTAGAGTACTACATAGCACATTTTAATGGCTTTCAATAAAGAATCATACACATCATAATATACCTGAATAGCTATGTCACACTCGCATCGCTCCATCCATACTTTGTTTGTTTTCTCAACAATGCAATAAGTGTCTTCAAACAGGATACCCGACTCCCATCATACAATGGAATGGCAGCCTCTGCAATTAAAGGATCTTGGGATTCCGAGTCCGTTGGAAGCAATGATTCGATCATGTCCTCTAACTCGGCTCCAAAAAAGTAGGAGGATCGTCCATGTCTCCAGCATTGTCACCCATAGAAGGGGGTTGAGAGTTATCACCTTCTATGAGACAGTTAGTTATCTCAGACGGCATTTGTATAGAGCGCGGACGAACCCGTCTTACTGGATGCAAGAGATCTGCGGACTGCAATGTATCGACATGGCCCTGACCCTGTAAAGGAAGTTAAGAAGCTAACTTCTAAGATAACCCCAAACTGTTATACTTAAATCAATTACATGTCATATAGAACGTAATGCGAGAGAACTTACTGCAATCTCGTAATTCAAGACTGCTTGGTCGATTATCTCAACTCGAAACTCTCCATACCGTTGCACATGCTCTATGGACAAACGACATTTCTGACGAATGGCCAATTTGCATTGTGTGCATGGACAGGGGACACGTTGATTGAGCCAAGACTCACGATCACCACCATATTGGTCGTGAGTGCTAGACATATTGACTGCGATGTAATGGAATGATAATTTAATAACGATTCTATATTGTATATTGGGACCACTCCACTATATATATTTCAAGTCTTTTTTTAAAAACTTTCGTATCTATCTCTTTAAGTTTGGCTCTTAATTTATCTATCTTTGAGGTCGGCTCTAAACTATGCTCACACACATACATTTTCATACCTACATTGCAAAGAATAAAAACCAACACAAGAAAAAATTTGAAAACACTCACTTCCATTTCTCTCTCTTTTAACACTTCCTAACCTACATTGCAAAGCAACACAAAGAAACACAAAGATCGAAGAGAAACCAACACTTTCTAACCTATATTGCAAAGCAAAACAAAGATTGTAAAGAAACCAAAACAGGGCATACCGTCGTGCTCTCTTCTTCTTCCATGACCTCTTCGTATGAGGGCGACACTCCTCTCCTCGCGTGTGGCTCGCGGCTTGCTTCCTTGCTCACCTCCCTCTCTTGCTCACCTCCCTTTCTCTTTCTCTCCGCCTTCACGTGCTCATTTGAAAGAAACGTTCGGGTTTCTGTGAAATGTTACCGCTGTAAGTCGTCGCTATTAGCGTCGCTAAAAACGTTGCTATTTGCGTTGCTAAATAGCAAAATAGCGATGTTTTTAGTGACGTAGATAGTGACGCTAATAGCGATGCTAATACCGACGCCGAAAAAAAACGTCACTACTTAGCGTCGCTATATGTGTGTACCCTTGTAGTGTACATCTTGCTGTAGCTTTCTAGCCCTTTGCTCGTGGTTATAGGCAATTATGCCTTCTAGCACTCTCCTGATTGCTCTTCTCTCTTCTTTGAGGCTTGCTACCACTTCTTCTATAGGTCTACCCTGGATCACGGTCCTAGTAAGTAAATCGTAGTCATGGACTAGTTCCTGTACTGAGACTGGGAATTATCCTAGGTCTAGCCGGTCCTCTCCTCGGTCGCCTCTTGATCCTGACATTGTTTCTGCCTCCAATTCCACAAGGTCGTCGATCAGTTTGAATAGTTCTGGCAGCGCCCGATCCTCTATGTTGTCGTCTTCTAGATCCTCCCGTCCACTTAACGTCCTCTTGGGCCCTAACCCTGTTTGTCTGCTAAGTATTGGGGTTCACTCTTATTGGTGGGTTCCTTGAACGATTATGTTCGAGTGTATTCCTTGTTATTACAACAAATCCTCAAATTATGTACACTCAGTGTGGTGTCTGTGCATTCGATGCAAAATTAGGCTTTCTGCTATTTCAGTGCACAACCAATGTGGCTTGTTGAGTGTTGAAATGACCTATTTTTTGGCTGATTTTTATTATTTTTGAGAGCTGAATGGTTGATTTTATGAGATGATTGATTGGTTTGAAAGTGGTTTGAGAGTTTTTTGGATAGGTTGGAATGGTTTTATTAAGCTCATGATGTTTATTAGTAGAGATGTGAAGTTATGTTGATGTTCTGATATGTTCTGTTTGGTCCCGATAGCTTCTATTGAGCTTCTGTTTTGTTCTATTTTCTCTCTGTAAGGAAGGATGGAGTATTGATTGATAGGGTTTGAGATTATTTGAAATCTTATTGAGTGATTTTTGATGGTTTGGAATGGTTTTGGTATGAGTTATGTGGTTTTGATGCTTTCTGTTGATCTTCTGTAACTCTCTGTTGAGCTTCCGTGAGCTCTGTAGACCTTCTGTATGCCTCGTATGTATTCTGTTGGATGAGAGTGAAGCTTGGGAAAGTTTTCTAGCCTTGGAAAGAGGTGAATATAAGTGCAAAAGAGCTAAAAGAAGTCAAAGAAGTAGCTGCTGAAGACTCAAGTAAAGACTGGAGTGAAGTGACAGTGGTGAGCTATGAAAAGACACTCTAGTAGCTCTGGTGACTCTTCATATCAGACATACCTCTTTGGAGGTGCATCCAAGACCTAAGAAGGATTATTGAGGGTTATTATGAGAGTATTTTAGTGAGGATATGATGTACTATTGATGGAGAGAGAGAGAGAGTCAGAGATAGTCAATTCTATCAAAACAGCGTAACTGTATATGAGAGATTGAGAAAGAGAACTATGAAGACATTGAAGATGAATAGTATGTGATTGATTTTCATTCAAAGATGGTGTATTCCTTTTTGTTCCTTGCTATATTGATGGATTTTGTGAAGATTTTGAAGATTATGATTGATTCTATCAAATCCGTGGGAGATATCTACTATGATGCTGCGTGAAGAATTGCTGTTTTGTTTGTTTTGATGATCAAAAGAATGAAATAAAAGCTTGTTGATGTTAGAAGATAGATTTTCTTGCAAGAGAATTCACTTTTCCTTGGTGTTCCTCTTGGGGCTCCATGTTTTTGGTGCGCAGCCGGGGAAACTTGCCATCAACAGGCACTAGAAGAGGCTGAAAATGAAGGAAATAGTATTGCCAAGAAAAGAAGAATTCAATGGATGTTTGTAAAGTTCCTTCTTCCACTGAAGAGTTGGAATTTCTCATTATCAAAGCCACTTTCCACAAGAATTTCATCCCACAATGGCGGAAACATATCACCATCATGATGCATGCTCTAGGTGGTGGACAGTTTCCTCTTCTTGTTGAAGTAGCAGAAACTTGCATCTTAGTGGCAAACTGTTTGGGAACAAACTGAAGAGCAGAAACAGAGAGAATGACCATCCATGGAAGATTTGGCATTCATTGAGAAGTTTCCAGACATCATCAAGTGGAAGATTGTGAAGAAGCTTCAGGAGTCTTAGTCTGTGGAGGTTCACAAAAATAAGAAGGAAAAGAGTTGGAATTTGTTCGTAGACGCTCAACAGCAAGATACGTGGGATGCTTGGTGTTCTGATAATCTTCTGTTTGTTCAATTAGAAACCCACTGGAAGTTGGTAGATAGAGTGTTCTTTACAACATACACTGTTGAAACCATTAGAAGCTGGCATTACTATGATAATGGCACCACCACAATGCTTAGACGTATGCATTTTGACACCTTCAGAACCAAATACCTTCCTCTATGCAGTGGCATGAAAGCATAATTCAGAGATGTTGAAAAGGAAGAAGTAGAAGAAATGTTGGTAAGAGAGTCCTCCAGAGACTGAAGCCTTCTGTTATCCCTCTTTGGAGCACTAACAACATAGTGGAGCCAACCCCTTGATGAATGACGCAGTAAAGAGGCAAGCGTTAGAACGAGTCCAGAGGTACGTGAGAAGAGAGAAGGCAAGAATCAAAGCCGAGAATGTGCTAGCAGGAGAAGCCGCCTTTGACGCCCTTGCGGAACTCTTTACAGAAGTCCCAATGGCACATCAAGCCCTTCCTCCTCCTGCTGGAGATCCATTTCCAAGCCAGATCCATCCTGGAAATATTGATGATAGGCTAGTGAATGTAGTCCCGTTGCCAATTTTTAAGGGAGAGTACAATGAAGACCCTGATCTTCATGTAGCAGAGTTCATGGTAGCATGTGTGGCTAACAATGCTAGAACCCCTGAGCATTGGTTAGCAATATTCCCTGCCACTTTCAAGGGCGCGGCATTTCAGTGGTATGGAGACAAGCAACAGGAACTTTTGGCACATGGGATGACCTGAAGTTGGCCTTCCTCACTGAATTCAGGCGTGAAGGTTTTGAAGAGCGGATGTGAGAGGAATTTATGAATTTAAGTCAGTCCTTTGGAGAAAGAGTAGAAGCTTATGTCTCACGAATGGAATCCATCCTGAAGAGATGGACTAACCATAATCTAGATGATGGCATTCAGAAGGGAGTGTTTCTGAGAGGATTACAACCAGAAGTCCGTAAGTTTGTGGAGCTGCAAAGACCAGCCACACTGCAAGCTGAAACAGAAGGTGCAAGACTATACGATGCAGTGGAAGCTAGATTGGCGATGAATCCAAGAAGAGGAGTCTTGCCTCCTCTGATGCCAGAAATGATGTACCTACTAAATGCAATCCCAGGGACTGTCCCCTACCCCTACCAACAGATGCCCCCAGTATCACAGTACAGTGCACCAAATCCACAGTGGCCATAATCAATGCCTCAAATGATGGTTCAACCACAACAAAAATGGTCCCAACCAATTTTTCCAATGCCAAATCAGCAGCAACAGTGGAACCCTACTAACTGGAGCCAACAGCCAACAGTTCAAACAGGAGCTCCGAATCAGAATCAGAACAGAGATCCCTCTACACCAGCCCAATCTATTTATGCAGTAATTACAGAGACTCCTCAAAACCCTACTGCTAGTGCCTCAGGAGGAGAAATCTTGAAGGATTATTTATCCAACTCAGTTGCAAATATAAAAAAGGAGTTGATAGATGTAATTCCAGAGCAGCTACAGACACTGAAAGTGAATACCACTAGCGTATCCAACGTTGCAGGAGCAGGAAGAGATGTGATGCGGTCAAATACTCGGTGTAGTAAGTGTCATCAAGCAGGCCATTTAGCCACTGAATGTACAAGAAAACCAACCATTCTTGGAGCCTTCTGTTCCTACTGTTTGCGGAAGAACCATACAGAGGATATTTGCTCTCTGAAGGAGATGCATGATAGGAGAAGGAAGAAAGAAGACACAAGATTCAAATTGTTGGAATCCAAAATGAAAACACAGGATATTGGACCCAAGCCTGGAGAGTTTGGTCCTAATTTCGGTCCAAGGAGGTTTCCCTCTCAAAGTTACAGAGGAAGACAGGGTCAGAAGTGGAGTGTTACAGATGCGGAGAAAAGGGACACATATCACCAAATTATCCAAATCCCAGAAGGTCAATGGATTTTAAGCCCTTATGCAGTCAAAGCAAAGGAGAAGGCCACACTACAAAATACTATCCAAGCCTAGCCCCAGTGAAAAACAGTGCTACTGATAGTCCATCCAAGGCCCAAGAGCCTACCTCCAATTTAATGGAATTGGAAGTTGCTGCCATCACACATGCAAAGAAGAAGGAACCACCTGTCCAGAAAGAAAATAATCTTCCTGCCAGAATAGTGAAGTTCAATCTTCCAACAAAAGAACAGAACAGGATAGAGCCTGATAGTGCCGTATAGAGCATTACAGCGCCACAGAGAGTCACAGAGACAATTCTAGAGACAAGACCAGAGGTCCAGGAGATAGAAGAGGAGGAGGTGCCACAAGTGGTAGAAGAAGTCCCCATGATGCCCCTCTTGGAAGAAAAAAGGAAAATGAAAATGGGTGTTGCCCCATTCCCTAACCGGTTAGAGAAGCCAGTGGATCCTATTAAGGAATATGATCTGGTCAGAGATCTAGATACCTTTAAACCAAACCTCACATTCTGACAATTATTGATGTTGTCTCCCAGTTGCCAAAAAAGGTTCAAAAGTATACTGACAAGAAAACATGGCTTAAGGATTTCTCCCTCAACAGCAACAAAGTCCACCAAAGCTCCAGAGCCTGTAAAAGAAGTGGACGTGGCTAACGCCTTCCTAGATCCGGGTACCCTAGAGACTGGTGTGTGGATAGAAGGTTGCTTTATTGCAAATGCACCGATTGATGGTGGTTCATCACTGAACATTATGACGGATGTGACAATGAAGGATCTAGGCCTGCAAGGTTTGCAACCAACCCAATGGCTCATCAGACTGGCGGATCAAAGCAGAATCAAGCCTTTGGGTATTCTCCCATATGTGAAGACTACAGTGGCTGGAAAAGATTATTGGCTAACCTATCTGGTGGTGAAGCCAAACTCTTATGGTACATCCTATCCCCTATTACTGGACAGACCATGGCTTTTTGAAGCCAGAGCAAGGAGGGATTGGTTCAAAGGAACCTTGACCTTCGGTAGAGGACCCAATAAAGTGGTGCTGAAGTTATATGGTGCTCAAAAAGGACATGGATCCACCTCCTTGGAATTATCTTCTGACTCCCCTAATGAGGCCACAGATGGAACATCAGCAGACGAAGATGTTGTCAAACAGATCCTTCCCAAGAAAACAATGGCACGTTCCTTAACAGTGGATACTGTAAGCCAACTCCCAAAAGATGCCAAGCCATTATCAATGGGTGAATACTTCTTGCCTGAACCGGGAATGATTTCCGAAATCACTTCTAACAGTGAGATAGAAGCATGGATGTACTGCTCTCCCTATTACATGGTCATAGCAGAGACAGAGACAGAAGATGAAACAGAGAACCTGTTCTTCTCTTACAGAGCTCCTACAAAGACAGAGACAACGAAAAATACAGAGACAGAGTCTAAAGAGGATGGAAATGATACGAAAGAAGAAGGTTATGAAAGCGAGATGGAAGAGTCTATCCCACTTGAAGAGGATATATATGAAGAAGAAGTTCCAGAAGCATTAGAAGCAGACGAGCTCATGCTGTGGGACAGAATGGCGATGGTACCATTTGGTCTGGTAAATGGATTTTCTCATATGCAAAATCTTTATAAGAGTCTATCCCACTCGAAGAGGATATATATGAAGAAGAAGTTCCAGAAGCATTAGAAGCAGACGAGCTCATGCTGTGGGACAGAATGGCGATGGTATCATTTGGTTTGGTAAATGGATTTTCTCATATGCAAAATCTTTATAAGAAATGGTTAAAGAAGACCAAGCCATCTTTCAGCAATGGCTCATGCCGCCTTCACCCACCTTTGCCAAGAAAAGATGATGATGATGCACCGTGCCAACAAGCACCAGTCTTACGATTCCAACAGGCATCAGAGGGTCCCTGTTATGTGATGTTCTTGGACTCGTCATCAGAAGATGAGTCTTCAAGCCAAGAGGTAACTAATCTTGAAACCAAACCCGAAATGGCTCTAATCCCATTTCAACATCTCAAGGGGCAACCTAAGTCTCTACCAAAAGAAGAAGTTGGGTCTAGTGGAATATCAGATGAGGACACCACTCCATTGAAGGAGTGGGATTTGTATCCAGAAGGAGTTCGTGGGACCTTCATCCGTGAAGTAGAAGGTGAAAGGCAGTTAACCTTTGTGGATGCAGATGGCACTAAACGCCATTTGAAGGTGGGTAGCAGCCTACCAGAAGAGGAGTTGCCAACTTTGTACAACTTTTTGAAAGAGAATTTGGACATGTTTGCTTGGTCTACAAAGACCTAAAGGGGATGGATCCCACAATATGCCAGCATCATATTGACTTGGGGCCTGATGCCAAGCCAGTACGGCAACGACAGAGGCAAATGAACCCGAATTATTCCACATTGGTGAAAGCAGAGCTGTTAAAGCTTCTAGAAGCCGAGTTCATCTATCCAGTGGCAAATAGTGAATGGGTCTCACCCATTGTGGTTATACCCAAGAAGAATGGCAAGCTTCGTATATTTGTGGATTTGCACAAGTTGAATTCCAAGACAAAGAAGGATCACTTTCCTATCCCTTTCACAGACCAACTGTTGGACACAGTGGCAGGACATGAGCTTTATTCCCTTCTGGATGGATTCAGCGGATATAACCAAGTGTAGATAGCAGAAGAAGACCAATCCAAAACAACCTTCACCACAGAATGGGGGACCTACACTTACCGAGTGATGCCGTTTAGACTCTGTAATGCCCCTGCTACTTTCCAGCGAGTCATGATGGCCGCATTCCAAAATCATCTGCATGACTTTATTGAGGTATATTTGGATGACTTTTGTGTCTATAGTTTGATCTGTGAACACTGGGGACATTTGGAACAATGCTTTGACCGATGCTAGGAGTATGGGATTTCCCTCAACCCCGATAAATGCATCTTTAGGGTCTCTTCTGGAGTTCTGTTGGGCCACATTGTCTCTACACAAGGGATACCAACAGACCCTGCAAAGATCGAAAAGATTGTAGCTTTGACAGCACCCACCAACCTCAAACAGTTGAGGGGATTCCTAGGCCATGTGGGTTACTACAGAAGGTTCATAGCCCATTTTGCAACAAAGGCAACCTCCTTGCACAAGCTTCTGAGGAAAAATGCAGAGCTTATTTGGACGGAAGAATGTGACAAAGTCTTCAACACTCTGAAGCAGTGTCTGATTGAGGCACCCATTTTGCAGCCTCCTGATTGGACGAAGGAGTTTCATGTACACACTGATGCATCAGTTGAAGGGCTAGGTGCTATCCTATGTCAAAAGGGCCCCTCGCAATTAGATCAACCCATCTATTACGCAAGCCGAAAAGTCACTGATAGGGAACGGAACTATATAGTGACAGAGTTGGAGTGCTTGGCAATGGTGTTTGCCCTAGAGAAGTTTCGCCACTACCTACTGTCTATCCACTTTAAATTTTATGTGGATCACGAGGCCCTGTCCTTTCTGATGAACAAAGCAGACCTGAAAGGACGAATGATGAGATGACGCCTTCTATTCCAGGAGTTCAACTTTGAGGTGATTACCAAACCTGGTCGTTCCCATCTTCTGGCTGATCATCTGTCGCATATCCCACAAACTGCAGACGAGGAGCAGGATGATTTAGACTTCCTTGATGCTTCCCTATTTTTGGTCGATACTGTAACTCCCTAGTATGCAGACATTGCCAATCTGCTGGCAACCCAACAGTACCCTCCTGGTATTTCTAGTCGGGAAAGGAAAAAGCTTATGTTAGAATCAGCCCCTTACACCCTGTTAGGTGGAGCACTGTACAAGAAAGGCAAAGTTGAAGTGCTCAGAAGATGTGTTGCAGGAGATGAGATTGGGATTGTTCTGAAGTCTTGCCATGACGAGCCATGTGGAGGCCACTTTGCACGAGAAGCCACAGCCAGGAAAGCTTTGTTAGCAGGTTACTGGTGGGGCCGACCCTCCACAAGGATGCTTATGATTACTGCAAGCGATGTGATGCTTGTCAGAGAATTGGGAAACCCACCAAAACAAGCGCTATGCCACTGCAACCTATCCTTTCTTTGAAGCCGTTCGAGAAGTGGGGCATCGACTTCGTTGGCCCAATCGATCCTCCCACTAGAAGGAAACATAACAGATACATCTTGATATATACAGATTATGTCACAAAGTGGTGTGAAGCTAAAGCCCTAAAGCGGGACGATGGTAACAGCGTGGCCCTGTTCATATACGAGAATATCATCATCCGTTTTGGTAGTCCCCTAGAGCTGGTAAGTGACAGAGGCACTCATTTCATTAATAAAGTCATGGAAGAGTTGATAGAGCTGTATAAGATCCGCCATCACAAGTCCACTCCTTATTACCCCAGAGCCAACGGCCAAGTCGAAGTCACGAATCGCATCCTCTGCTTGATTCTGACAAGAACAATTGCCGCATATCATCGTGATTGGGATGATTGACTTACAGAGGCCCTCTGGGCATACAGAACCTCCCATAAAGTAGCAACAGGATAGACACCCTTCCAGCTGGTGTATGGTACATAAGCTGTTTTCCATGTTGAACTGGAATTGCCCTCTTTGCGAGTGGCTATCAAAGAGCGTTTGGGGGACGATGATTCACTGCAACGCCGTCTCCTGCACCTGGAATGTTTGGACGAAGCTCGCCGGATGGCTCTACAGTGCATGGAAGCTACACAAGCTCGACGTAAGGCTTACCATGACAGCTTCATCAAGCACAAGGAGTTCAAAGAAGGTGATTTGGTCCTAGCCTATGATTCACAATTTGGCAAGTTTCGTGGCAAACTTCAACAACGGTGGATGGGCCAATATAAGGTACTTGTTGTTAACCCTAATGGCTCTGTCCAAATGTAGACCATTGATGCCTCTGATGATCCCTTCCTGATGATCAATAGATATCGCCTGAAGAAGTACTTCCCTCCTTGGGGATCTTGTCAATCACGGTCACCTGATCCTTTCCCTCGTTGGCGTGGCACTGTAACTCTTATGATGCTACTTCTGATAGCCGTTCTTCAGCCACTCCTGATGAGGTGGACACAACCCTCTGTCCTCTCAGCCCCATCTCCCACCCCTGATCTCTTATCCTCTATTTTCCACCAACGGCGGCAGTGGCGAGGTTGGTTCTGACAAATGGTATTTCCACCATTCCCTTGCTTAATTTCGGAACAAAAAAAGAAAAAAATATATACATATTGGTCATGGGAGAAAAGGACTTTGGTCCCTGTCATGCCGACCTATTCTTCGAGAAAAGGTGGAGACACCCTCGGGAATAGGAGAAAAAAGAGAAAAAAAACAACAAAACAAGAAAAAGAAAACCAAACAAGAAAAAAGAAAAGGAAAAAAAGAAAAAAAAAACAAAAAAAAACAAAAAACAAGAAAAACAAAATTGTTATGGGAGAAAAGGAAGAAATTCCCTGTCATAGCAGGCCTCGTTCCAAGAAAAGGTGTTTAACACCCTTGGGCAGGAAGCTGGCAAGGTGGCAACAGCCAGCAGTCCAGAAAGTGGATTCATCAGTTGACATCCCCAGGATCCAGTTCCGAAGCTGCCTCCCGTGGTATGCTGTGTCCTGTGCCTTTCTGTAGAGCGTTTAACAGTCCTCTAGCAAACACCATGTTCCTATCTAACCCCATGTTCGATCTGATGGCTACCTCCTTGGGTACGCCTCTTCAACAACTCACAACGCGATCTTCATCGACAACCAATCGAGTGACGTGAGCTTTCATCCTAACCGGATGGGGAAGTGAGTATGGTTGCCCTCTGTAACTATCAACAGAGAGCTAGACAGAGGGTAGGGCGAGTGACCAGTCCTTCCCTTTCAAATCAAATGAGAGGTACACTGTGTGAATGGAGTGTTGCATGCACGGGACGGGCCTCTCAATGCACAAAGTACGATCTATTTTTGTACACTGCACCATAAGGCTTCTTGGCCTTCCTTCTCGCACCATATGCTAGCACAGGGCGGGATGCACAGTTGCACCATCAAATGCACACAAGGCATACAACCTGTGCACAAGTGACCGTGAGGATTACATCAATGGGTTTCAGGAAAGGGCTGCCCTCTGTATCTTTCAACAAAGCGTGAGACAGAGGGTGGGCTGAGTGTGACTGGAGTTTCTTCAATCAATTACCGAGAGGTGAGATTGAGGGACATTACGACCTTTGGCACAAGGTATGTTCTCTTTTTCTTATGCACCCACGGGGTGGGTCTCTACCATCATCACAGGACATGCCACCCTGTTCTGTACACTGCACTGTAAGGCTCCCTTACCTTCCTGCTTGCACCTATGCCAGACGAGTTGGACGCATTGATGCACCATCAACTGTGCACCCTGGCATACTCCCTCTGCACCATTCCTTTGTCGCTTCCTAAACCGGGGTGTGAGACATGGGTTTTCATCTTGCTTTCCTTGAGTGATATTAGTCATGGGGCGAGTGACTGCTTTTTCATTCCATATGAGTGATTGTGCGTTGAGTGCAACTTTCCTCATCATCGACGAATTCCTGCGATTCCTTCAACCAGCTACTTCCCTGGGTGCTGCCGCGTGGTCCCTGCCATGAAGGACGTGTGCTGTGAAGATACCTTGGTACTTCCTGTAGCCGACAATGACAGTGGATGTGCCATTGATAGTTAACCTTGATTCTCGACAACATGGGGCAAGTTTTTCTAACCCTATACCTTGTGTTGTCAGTGATGTTCATGTTTTAAGTGTGGGGACGTTCGTGGTTGGTCTGTTATGTGGTATTAGGTCCCTGTTGCTGGAAAAACCCTATCCATTAAGGTTTTAAGTGTGGGGACGCGTCCCTGCGCGTCTACCTTGCATACCGCCCTGCATATGCCTCACTTTGCTCATGCATGTACGCCATGACTTTCTGATACCTTTCTGGGGTCCCTTCCCCACCCACCCGTCCACTGTCACCCCTTCTTTGGGGCTGTTCCTCCTCCATTTTTTTTTCTTCCTTATTTTGCTGTGTTAATATGTGAACGCTCCCTACGTTCAGCAGCATCCCCATCTACCTTTATAGCCCTATTCGTCCCTTCGAACTGTCCAATTTTCCTCTTTATCTACCCCTGTTCCGATGCACGGTTTGTCCAATATTAATTTTTGCGGTCTTTCGGGACCTTTTCGTGCGTCTTTTTGAGATTTTTCCATGTGAACCTGCCTTGTTTGTATTGGAATTCTAGTTTGATTTGACAGCCGTGTCCATCACGACTTTCCCTATAATTTTCCTTTTTTCTCCCCCCTATTTCAACTTTCGGATTTTTAATTATTAATTTTAAAAAGTGTTTTTGAGTGTCTTTTTGGTGTTTTTTGCATGCGAATGCCTTCGAATCCTATTGGAATTGCGTTTTAACATGACAACCCTGTGCCACCCCTTCCTCGGACATTTTTCCTTTTTACTGCATGTCATTCCGGCAAGCAGCTCGTCCAATGTTATTTTTCGATTCCATTTTTGGTCTGTTTTTTGGGTTTTTCCCATGTGAATGCATCTTATCTTAGTCAGAACCATGTTTTGATGTGATACTATTGTCGGGTACGTCTTTTGCCACATTTTTCCTTCTTCCGGCACTTCGTTCCGATGTACGGATTTTCTGAAATTCATTTTCGTTTGCGTTTTTGGACCTATTTTTTGCGTTTTTTGCATGTGAATGCCTTGTCTTTCCCCCGCAACCCCCGTTGCGTTTTTTCCCTGTCTTCCCCCTGTCGTCCTGCCCAATTTTTGCTTTTACACTATTTTATTTCGATGCCCGGATTGTGAGATATTAATTTTTCCTTGTTTATACGTGTTTCGTGTGACTCCTTCCGCACGTGAACGCGCTTGTTTTTGATTTCACCCATCTCCACACGCCCCCGTCGCGTCCGCGTGCCCGGTACCGAAATCCCGTTGCCATTCCGATCCCGCCACGGCAAATTTTTTTACCCTGCCCCGCGCACGTGCGCGGGACGGGGGCACGCCTTTCTTTTCATTAATTTATTTATTAATTTCTTTTAAAAAAATTACTTAATTAATTTTTTCTTTTCCCCCCACAGGCACTCTCCCCACCCCCTCTCTCTCCTTCTCTCTATCTCTCTCTTCTTTTTGTTATTTCTTTTCTCTCTCCTCCCCCTTCCTCTCTCTCCCTGTAACTTCTCCCTCCACCCTCCTCCTCTACTCCCTCCCTTCCACCATCTCTCCCCGACATCCTCCTCCTCTTCTCCCTCCCCTCCTCCCTTCATCTTCCATCTCCTCCCCTCCTCCACCCTCCTCCTCTTCCTTCTCCCTCCCTTTTCTTCCTCCTCCTCTTTCTTCTCCCTCCCTTTTCTCCCGCCTCCATCCCTCCCTCTCCTTTCTCCTCCCTGGTGCCTCCCGCCGCTCGCCTATCGACTCGCCCCCTTGGCGTCTTTCACACAACGGCCGCCCTTTGCCGCCCGTGTTGTCGTGGCTGTCCACCCGCCTTGGTGCGCCTCCCCCCTCAGTGCCTGCTTCCAGCGCCGCCCTTGTTTCCTCGCCGTACGCCACCTGGTGTTGCCTGCCCACCCGTTCACCCGTTGGCGCCCGCCTGGTCTAGGCACGCTGGAGTTGCCACCTGCCCACCTGGCGTCGCCTGGGCCCTCGCCATTCCGCCCGCCGCCACCCGCCGTGCTGATGGCCGTCGCCCCGCCCCGCCTGGCCTCCCTAGGCCTGCCTTTCGCCGCCCCCCACCAGTCCCACCCACCCCCCACAAGCCCCCATTCCTCCCCCCAATTCCCCACACCCCCCCACACACACCCCCACCCTCCTTAGCCCCCGATCACACCCCCATTCCCCCCCCCCCCCCCCCCCCCACCCATCCAACCCACCCCACAATCCACCCCCCTAACCCTGGTTCCCCTCCCCCAACCCCAGTTCCCTCCCAACCCCCCAATCACCCCCTCTTAAGCCCCCCTTCTCACCCTCTTTCCCCTACCCCCCGTAGAAGACCTACAAAAAAAAAACAAAGAAGAAACTCGCAGAAACTCGCAGAAACCCCTCTTAAGCCCTTGGCCCCCTGTCACACGCAGGGTGTGCACGCGCGCGGAGTCGTATGTGCGGGTTCGTGCGCGCTTAGCGATCATTCACGCGCGGGGACGCGCGTTAGCTTGTCCGTGCGGTGGGTGCACCAACCAGCTGTTCACACGCAACTGACACGCAATCCATTCCCGTGTATATATTCCTGAATTTTTAATTTCCAAACCCGAAAAACCCTAAAAATACATTTAAAAATTCAAAAATTCATTAAAAATCAATGAAAATCTAATTTTTTTTTACAGAAAATTCCTTTTTAAAAATCCCAATATTTCTGCAATGAATTGAAATATTTTTCCAAATTGAAAATCTAAAAAAAAAATCAAAAAAATTCTAAAAGTAAAAATTCTTTCAAAAATACATACAAAATGAGCAAATATTCATTAAAATTGGTAAAAGTACCAATTTAATTGCATAAAAATTCCTGAAAACTCCATCAAATTCTTTGCTTATTTTTGGAATATTTCCTAAGTTGAAAATGCTGTGCCAATTTATTCCATTATTATTTTATGGCAAAAATACTTTATTAAATGCCTAAATTCATGAAAAATCCTTTTTAATTCCAAACACAAGCTGAAAAATCTGAAAAAATCCAGATACCTTGGTCACACGTGGTGGATTGATGCTGAAAATCTTCAACATTTTTATATGTGTTTCATTGTCAAAATTTTGCCATAAAGATCAACAAAAACACGAAAAAAAAAACATGACAACAAATAAAAACACATAAAAACCAATATACACAATCAACAATACACAACATTTTAACCAAAAAAGAAAAACAACAACATATAAGCCATCATTCATCCAAACAAATTCATATACACTAATCTTGTTATGTCGTGTATCCAATTATTTTCAGTTCGTGGTTTTTCTTTTTGGATTGTTGACCTACATTTTGGGGATTGAGACGTGCACATTCATTGCATACACATACACCCACTTTCAGGTATTTTTCCTTTTATATTTTTTTATTTTTTTCGCTACCCCAAAATTCACTCTTAATTTTTAACATGAATCCTAAACACCACCATGGCACGGGCGCTCGCACCAAACACACCTTTTTCTAATTAAAATCAACTCGCCATTCACTTAGCACGTGCTACGTGCGCTTCAGAGGCACCTTAATATTTTTAATAACAATGAACTAGCCGTCACAAAAGCACGCGTTGGCGAAAAAGCGCTCCACAACACCCTAAATTTTAATAAATGAATTTGCATTTTGAGACCTCAGTCTGGTATCGAAGCCCGGGTTGCGTTAAAGCACCGTTTCAACTTAATAATTTGTAATTAAAATTTTAAGAAGGAACCACCATTTTTTTATTAAGGTTTATCACTTAATAAAAATGTCACCTATTGTTAATAATTTATTCCAATGAACGCTTCATTAAATTAATTCTCCCTTACTGCACTTATTTCCCCTTTTTAATGAACTCGCTTCGTGGGATGGACGCGTAAAAGTCTATTAGTTACCACTGAGACCAAATTATGGTCCAGTCTTGATGTCCGTTTTTTTTGGTAGTCTGATTTGTCCATGTGTTACGATTACGGGTACGGTGTGTAGTTTTTTTTTCTTTATTGCCTTATACGGGGATTTGGGTGTTTGCATGTTGCATCGCATGAAGCTTTCGGTCACATATGTGTAGAGGTCATGTCGATTTTTTTTTCTAGGCTGTGGTATGCTTGGGAATAGTTGGTCGAGTCACGTTTTACCACCTTGGTTGATATCTTATCCTTGGTTTTCGTCTGTTGCTTTGCATGCATTCTCTTTGTTTGTTTGTGTTTGTGGTGTGTGTGTGTAACCATCTGAATGGCGCCCTCTTGTACTCCTCCCCCGATCCAGTATGTTCCTTTGGCTGTACATGATTATTTTTTGTTACTAGATTCGGACATTGTCGCTAAAGCGGGCTTGTCCAAGTTCATGAGCCTTTCTTTCCCACTGGTTCCAGATGATCCTTCCATTTGTGACGAGCTTTTAACCTCTTACAGTAAGAGGTATGGTCCCGTCCGTGGCACTATTGTTCTTTTGACACCGAAGAGTCTAGGCAAGGCTCTTGGTCTACCATATCGTGGGAAGTCTATCCCTGCTGTCAGACAGTTGTTCGCCAATGACGATATTTTGAAGCTGTTGCAAAAAAAGACTCAAGATGTTCTTGATCTGAAGAAGGTCATTACCACGTCAGGAGTCGGTGTCTCCATGATTTCCAATCCCCTATGGAAACATCTATGCCAATTCCTTCAGGACAGGTTCATGCCTGCAAAATCCCCATCTCATTATCTTTCCAAGGAGTTGTTTACAGCTTCACGAATGATTTTGAAAGGCATAACTATTGATTGGAGTACCTACCTCCTCTCCAAGATGGATCATCACTTTATCCGAGCTAGTCGAGGAAATGTGATGAATGTTACATTTGTGTCCTTCCTCTATGTCTTCTTACTACATGCTGCCTCTGCAAAGGAAGTTCCTTTACCTCCAATTGATCCTCCAGATGTTCCTCCTCCGCCTCATAATGAAGATGATGATGTGATAATTGAGGATGATGATTCTCCTCCTCCCCTTGTCATTCAGAGAAAATGTCTCAAGAGGGTGGCTGAGTCAGTGCCTATTCCTCCTCCTCCAGTTCCAGTGACAATTCCTGCCCAGTCTTGCAGCACCTTGCCTGCATTCCTTCAGACGCCCAATCTTTTCAGAGCCCATAGAGATGGGATGCTCGACCTTACTATTCCTTCTATTCACCGCCTGGTAACAAGAGATGCTATTCTGTTCCTGTGCAAGGATATCGAGAGTTCTATTAAACTTTCGATGACTGCATGTATCCAGCAATTATATTCTTCATTTTATAATGAAGTTCAGCATTCTAAGGAGGAATTGAATAAGACCAATACTGAGTTAGCCTCTGCTTAGGAGAAAGTCTCTGACCTTTGTATGCAAATGGAGCAGCAGAGTAAGCTCATGGATACTCAGAAAGCTGAAATCTCTAAGTTGAAAGCTGAGTTGGCAGAAGCTAGGTATCAAGTGGTTGCTGTAACAGAGGAGAGGGATAAAAGGAGAGTCAAGAGATGAAGGAGGTGATAGCTGCCCAAGCAGAGAAGTTTAAATCCACCACATCTATCTTAGACAAGAGCAATGCTCAAATCCAGCAACTCAAAGATCAGTTGGCTCAGTCTCGGTCTAATACACAGAGTCCTGTGCAACCAGTTTCTCTTTTATCCCCTGCAGACTTGGCAGCTCTTGAGAGACAGGCTACATTATGTCCCTTATTTCAGGCCAAGGTGGAAAGATTGCAATCTCGCATGGATTTATTATGGTCTTCTTTTGAGCAGTATCAAGAATATGTTCCACCAGATCATTCCTTTTTTGTCCATTATCAACAACAGAAGTTGGCCTTCTATATAAAACTTTCCACGATGGATTTACCTATTCCAGAGGATGGATGGAGTGGGGCCTGGTCATCTGATTAACTGATAAAAGTAGTGAAAATGGTTTTTGAAGACTCTGTCACTCCAGATACGATGCTTCTGTCCTATATGTATTTGAGGGGTAATTTACTGATTCCAGATGATGAAGATCTGGCTTGGTATGTCGGAGATGTGGTATTGCAAGCTTCTTTGTATGTCTGACATTTGGAGTTGAGGATTGATGAGATGTTCCAGGGATATTCTTCAAAGGTGGCTGAGTGTCTTGAGTTTTCATGGCACACTATGGTTGATGCTGTCATTTTGAATCACCGTCAAGTCAAAGCATCAGCTCATGCCCAGAACATTAACCAACTGAGGGTGGATCTTTTAGCCTATCTCTCAAACCAACCCCCATTTGATACTTCTTTCTTTGAAGCCTATCATCGTAGATCAGCTTTAGGTCCATCCTTACCATGCCTAACTCATTATCAACAAATGGCTCATAGGTATGATGCTTATATTTTCCTTTTTCAATCTAACCCAAAGGTCATTTTACCCCTTCTTTTCCAACCTCAAGGATCTCCTCAAATTCCTATATTTACCCATTGTTCTTTTATTGAAGATCGAGTTTTTCTACCTCCTGATCCTTGTCCTTCCCTATCCCCTGACATTCTATCAAATTTTCCTGCTTATCTTTTAACGCTTTTCTTAACCGAATCTCCTCAATTTTCAAAAGATCCATCTTTAATCCATTCTTCATTTTATGATTTTGTCTATCCATCGCTTCATCCTCTTTCATTAGTCCCTCTTCCGTCTCCTAAGACTTGTATTCCTAATCCTCCTCAGTTGGTTAGTGGGTATCAAGGTTTTGATCAGAAGATTCTTCGAAGAAGAGGCTGGAGTTCAAATGATTCCCTTACTGGACCTCAAATCAATTGGCCATTGATCCCAGGAGAATGGATAAGTGCTAGTTAGACTTATCAGAATTATCTGCATTTTTCTCAGCAATATTCTCGGTTTACAGATCCTTCTGTGCGCTTAACTTCTCATTTTACTTGGTACCTGGTGTATATGCATAGGCATTTCCATAATGATTCAAAATCTATTCCAAAGTTATACATGAATGTCAATGTGAGTATTGATTCCCAGCAACTGGATGTCTTGTACTTTCATGCCCTCTGTTTGCCTAGCAGATACCTTGTCTTGTTGGAAAGGATGTGCCGCCTTCAATTCTTTCAGAATCCTCCCAAGACATTTGTAGATGAATCCTTGTCCATGGATCATTTTCGAACTCACCAAGCCTTCAAAAGGGGTCATCTTCATTGATACCTTTGCAATGTATTGTGGATGATTTTTAATGATAAATCTCTCTTTTTGGAGGAGTCATTCAGATGGTTGTGTTGTGTGTAGTGTTTGTGTTGTGGGTTAATTTATGTGATAAGATCGTGGTGGTTGCCTATTCGATTTGCTTTCGTGCGAGCTACATTTTTGGAGAATTGCGGTTATGGTGTTGCTGGTTGGATAGTTGAAGATGCTGATGCAGAAGGCGAAACCTCTTATATCCTTTACAAGTTTGTTGTGATTTCCAGTTTGATAAGAAGTGTTAATGTATAAAGGGTTTTCCTTTCGTTGTATTCTTTATATCAGATACAGGTTATAAGTTGGGGTCATGGTTGGATGGACTGTTTTTGAAGATTTATTGAAGATCAAAGTTGAGATCTTGAATGAATTTGTATTCCCTTTTTCCTGGGTCGCGAGGACGCTTCCTTATTAAGTGTGGGGATATGTTGAGTGTTGAAATGACCTATTTTTTGGTTGATTTTTGTTGTTTTTGAGAGCTGAATGGTTGATTTTATGAGATGATTGATTGGTTTGGAAGTGGTTTGAGAGTGTTTTGGATAGATTGGAATGGTTTTATTAAGCTCATGATGTTTATTAGTAGAGATGTGAAGTTCTGTTGATGTTTTGATATGTTCTGTTTGGTCCTGATAGCTTCTGTTGAGCTTCTGTTTTGTTCTGTTTTCTCTCTGTAAGGAAGGATGGAGTATTGATTGATAGGGTTTGAGATTTTTTGAAAGATTATTGAGTGATTTTTGATGGTTTGGAATGGTTTTGGTATGAGTTATGTGGTTCTGATGCTTTTTGTTGATCTTCTGTAACTCTCTCTTGAGCTTCTGTGAGCCTCTGTAGACCTTCTGTATGCCTCTGTATGTGTTCTGTTGGATGAGAGTGAAGCTTGGGAAAGTTTTCTAGCCTTGGAAAGAGGTGAATATAAGTGCAAAAAAGCTAAAAGAAGTCAAAGAAGTAGCTGCTGAAGACTCAAGTAAAGACTGGAGTGAAGTGACAGTGGTGAGCTATGAAAAGACACTGTAGTGGCTCTGGTGATTCTTCATATCAGACATACCTCTTTGGAGGTGCATTCACGACCTAAGAAGGATTATTGAGGGTTATTATGAGAGTATTTTAGTGAGGATATGATGTACTATTGATGGAGAGAGAGAGAGAGAGTCAGAGATAGTCAATTCTATCAAAACAATGTAACTATATATGAGAGATTGAGAAAGAGAACTATGAAGACATTGAAGATGAATAGTATGTGATTGATTTCCATTCAAATATGGTTTATTCCTTTGTGTTCCTTGCTATATTGATGGATTTTGTGAAGATGTTGAAGATTATGATTGATTCTATCAAATCCGTGGGAGATATCTGCTATGATGCTGCGTGAAGAATTGCTGTTTTGTTTGTTTTGATGATCAAAAGAATGAAATAAAAGCTTGTTGATGTTACAAGATAGATTTTCTTGCAAGAGAATTCACTTTTCCTTGGTGTTCCTCTTGGGGCTCCATGGCCTACTGTGTGTGCGGGATTACGGCACTCAAGTGCGATGTCAATGCTACCTTCAGCTCTTGGCCATTGGGTATGAGGTCAGCACACGACTGCCTGGTTCAAATCTGGGTCTTTGTTGCGTCTCTCAGGCATGAGGGGGTCTGATGTCTGGTCTGCTGTTGCGACTAGGCTACGACAACACACTCTGCTAGGTTTCCTAGCCACACGGCCAAATTTTCTATGATTTTATCGCACCTACAGGGTCACACTAGTGTCGGCAACGCGGGTCTGGGATTAAATTATTAAAATAATGTCAAAAATGAATTCAGCCAAAATTGGCCCTAATGGCAGGGTCTGAACCTCAGAATCGGCGTACGAACTGCCGAAGTCCAAATGTCTTGTTCGGTCGGGGGCCGAAGTCCGAATGGCCGAGTCTGAGGGCCGAAGCCCGAAGGGCTGAGTTCGAGAGGGTCGATTTGGCCGTCCGAACACCGAATGGCCGAATCTCGAATTCGGAGGGGCCGAACCATCGAAGCCCGAATGATAAGGTCCGAATGGCTAGATGGCCTGAAGGCTGAACTTCGAAGCCCGAAAGCCTTCGTTTGGGCGCGAGCCGAAGCCTGAAGCCTGAATAGCACGCGGCCAAATGCCCGAAGGCCGAACGCCGAACCCTATGTTCGGGGCAACCAACTGCCCGATTCTGGGGTTCGGATGTCCAAACGTGTCGGGGTCGGTGTACTTCTGACAATGAAAATGGTGACGAATCTAGTGTTATGTTGATGATTAGCTATTCTAGGTTGTTAAATACACACAAGGGCATGCTGGGGAAGAGATTTGTATACGTGTAGCACCCCGGAAGTGTGATCGAAGGGCGTTCGCTCCTCTCCTGTGCCTGTAGCTCTCTCACTCTCTCTTGCTCTCTCTCAACTAAGTCAGAATGAAAATGAGCTCTTCTCCCCTTACCCTAGCCTTACATAGCATTGCCCAACCACTCTCTAACCTTAGAGCCTTTCCCCGTTGCGATTTCCCCCTTAAAAAGCACGATTTTTTCCTTCTTCTTCTTATTGCAACTAGATTTACAGCAACAAAAACCCTACCATTTCAGTTTCAAATCTTAATCCTATCCTACCTAATGCTAACAAAAAATTGCAAAACCAAGCATGGGTTGTATTTACTTACTCAAGCACTCATCAAAAAACTAAAAATACTTACTTGTTCCAACGATTAAACCTCCTAAATCTCCTATCTATCTCAAGTACTATTTCGGGCAAAGGCCCTACTCCTATGCTCGATTTGATGTGCGCAGCGCTCAAGGCTCGATTTCGTCGGTCCCGGCAATGGAACCAAAATTAAGGGGAGCTACAAGCTCTACCCCGAGACCTATGGATGCTTATTGATCAAGCATTCCAAGCCGAGCGGCCATGGCTACCTCTCACATAGCCGACGTGCATTGCCTACCTTACGAGTGTAGTGAGCTTACCTTGATGCTCGATCGAGTACTCTCCTCTCTCTTGCACACGGGTAGCTCCACGATCCTTGTGGCAAGCTCAAGCAACCTCAATCCCTCTCCCATGAGCTCCATCCTCCATAGCCACGCGCGAGACAAGGGAAGAGAAGAGAAGAGAAGAAGATGGAGAGAGGAGATGGAGAGCTTCTTCTCCACGATCCCTCACTCTCACACTCTCACTCCCTCACCCTCTCACACTCCCTCACTCCCTTTCTCAAGCACAAGCAAGAAGGCAAGAAACAAGAGAAGAAGAAGAAGTAGCTTTAGCCACACACAAGAATGACCTTCTCATTCACTTTTGAACTTTATATACATGCCCTCCCTTCTTTGGGTGGTCATCCCCTTTTTTACATGGCCGGCCATTGGCTTAAGCCCATTTTTCATTTCCCACCATTCTAATTTATCCTATTCCCAATTAATGTATACAATTTGCATAGGAGCAAGCTTGGCACTCTTTTACAAAGATTCGGGAGCGCTTCCACATTTAATGGTGTGCTTTTTACTCTTTTGCTTTCTCGGGGCGACACTGAGAATTTCTGGGGGTCGTGCCCGAACATTTAAATTTTTCAGGGTCTGGTTACCGATCAAGGCGCCTTTTCCTTCTTTTATCCTATGTCTTTTTTGCTATTTCGTTTTTTCCATTTTCCCGCTCCTCTGTGCTGCGGTAAACACGATAAGCACTTTGTAACCTATCACACTAGCTATATATGCATAATAGTGGGCTGAATAACAAGTGTATGTAAACATGTCAACTTGTTTTTTGACTCTCTCAGATCTACATTACTGTGGTTCACTATGAGCTTGCCTCTCATGAGGCGGTACCTAACGACTCTGCCTTGCTCCAGGTGTCATAATAGATGGAATGCCCAACTCACTATCCAAATTGTCACTGTTAGATGACTCATAACCTGCTGTAAGTGGATCTGTCACATCCTCAAGCATCTTTCCTTTTCCTTTATCTAATCTCCCCCTTACTAACATATCCGTGTTAGTGGACATAGGAGTATAACTCCGCAAGCGTCCTGACCAAGGACTTACTGTAGGTGACCCATCACCTATAGGACCACTCATAGATGTACTCACTATAGGTGTATTTTTAGCATTGCTAGTGTTGGATGATCCATCAATAGCCATTACAATAGGGTTACCATACCACGATGCCAGCTCATCAAAAACATCTTTGCTAATCAATGTCTCATGTGTAGATGGTACATAATACTTGTAAGCTTTCCGATCTTGTGCATAACCAAGGAACACTCTCTTGATAGCTTTAGGATCCAATTTCTTTCTCTTTTCATTAGGAACATGTACATGTACAATGTTTCCAAATACCTTCAAGTGTGAAATGTCAGGTTTATGACCATACAACCTCTCATATGGAGTTACATCATGAATTCCTGCTGTAGGAGTTCTATTCAGTACATAAACAATAGTCACTACTAGTTTAGCTCAATAACCATTTGGCAAACTCTTCTAATTCAGCATAGCTCTTGCTGATTCCATTAGTACCCTCTTCTTTCTTTCTGCTACACCATTTTGCTATGGTGTATAGCGGCAAGTTAACTGTCTTTTGATCCCATATTTAGCAAGGTATCTGTCAAAGTAATTAGAGATATATTCTCCATCTCCATCTAATTTAAGACATGAAATTTTACAGCTCAACTCATTTTTTGAATGCTTCTTGAAGTCCTTGAATGCATCAAACACATCATCCTTATGTTTCAGTATGTAAAGCCAAGTATATATGCTGAAAGAATCAATGAAGGATACATGGTAATGAGCACCACCAAACGAAGCATTATGAGACAGACTCCATACATTTGAATGTACCAATTGCAAGGGTCGTGAGCTATTTTGTACATGTCTCATAAATGAAAACCATGCTTGTTTTCCAAACAGACATGCATCACATACATGTCCAAAGTCATGATACTTAAATTATGGTAGTCCAAGCACAATCTCCTTCTACTGCATAGATTTCAACTTTTGTACATTCACATGGCCAATCTGCTTATACCATATCTCAACATCTCGTATAGCACCATCATCATGTATAAACATGATGGCTGCTTTCAATTCTCAAATTGACACATCAAGAGTAAATTTTCTGCCATTCTCTTCAGCCTCTAGCAATCAATTTGCAGCCATTACCATATTCTTCAATAAAGCATCCATCTCTATTAAATCTCACTTGTAGATTCTATTTTTCCATCTGTTCAACTGATAAAAGATTCTTGGTTATTATAGGTACATATAGTACATCATGCAAGATCTTTTTCTTGCCATCAGGCATCAACAACGGAATGATTCCTATGTGTTGAATGTCATATTGAGTGTCATCCCCAGTACACACATAACCATGTGAACTTGCAACCATCTCATCAAACCATTTTCCATGGGGTGTCATATGATTTGAAGCCCCCAAATCAATGTACCATCTCTCATCTCTGTTCTACCTAGATGCCTTCTTAGACACATGTTGCATGGCAAACAATCTGTCAACCTACTCATTATGAGCATCGCTAGAAGATGAATAGTGCCCATGGTGTTTGCCCTTTGTCTTCATATCTCCTTGCTTCTTGTAACAATCCTTTGCAATGTGTCCATATCTGCTACAATAATGATAGTCCTTATCTCTGTTTGACTGATCATTTGACTGCCATGAACTAGATCCACTACCTCTACTATGGGGTGATCTCCTCTCGCCTTTAAAGCTGTTAGATCCATGCTGGCCCTGTGTATTTGTGCCATGCAAGGCATTCTACTATTGCTGTCCATAAGTGTTTCGAGTGTCTTCTTGACCTTAAAAAGAGCCACAGCCTCTGCCGCCTCTATTACGTTGGCTAGAGTAAAGAACAATGTCTCTGCTTTGAGAAGTACTAGAACTTGTATTCAGCCCAAGCTTAACTTCCTCATGCAGCAGTAAAGCAATCAGCTCATCCCAATCAAGGGATTCAGCTCTCACAGAAATAGATGTATCAAATGCTTTATACTCTTTGCCAAATCCATTTGGGTGTGTAAAAATAAGGGAGCTTAGCATAGTGATCCAAGGAGAATAGGGCATCAGTCTCAAGTCCTAACTCAGTACCTAATAAGAACCTTCCAAGCCCTCACAAGGTGATACTTAAATATTTTTCTATATTTGGCTCACTTTTAGTTCTCCTCCAACCTTAGTAATTTTCCAGCTAGATGCCACTCCTAGGAAGACAAGGCATCAGGTCTTACTCGTCCCTAGGAACATACCAGGCTTGCATAAGGCGATGATCAACTGCTCTTGAGATTTATCTTTTTTCCTTTTCAATCTAAGGGATTATAACCCCTTTTTACACACCTTTGTATTTTTATGTTTCTTAGCTTTTTATTTCGACAGGCTTCTCTAGTTGCCTCACTCTTGACAAAATCTCCTAGAAATAGTTGCCTAACAAGCTAGTAGAATAGGATCACTAGGACTACCTTCCAAAACATTTCTTAGAATGCTTGACTCCCTCAAACACACCTAACCTAGCCCTAGGACTGCCTTGAGAATTTGCCATAGTTGCAGCTTAGGTATTCAGTAATGTATATAACCTGTAAGTATCTGACTCCTTTTCCTACAGTTTAGGACCAGTTTCTTACTATTCAGGACAGTTTTTTGCAATTCAGGATAGTTTTCATGTAACAACTTGCTTGCTATAAACTGTATTCCAACAATGAAAAAACACAATCAACTAAGCATAAACCAAGCTCAAATCAGTTCAAAGCATTCTATGGTAGTGGCAAAACATCCCAGCAACAAACTATGTCCATATAAGTATCAATGTTTGTACTGTATGCAAGTAGCAGTACCAAATACAGCCAACCCACTGCTATAACTAGTAGTATTTTCTCTGTTAAAACAAGAGTATTCAGATCTCAAAACAGCCCCCAAACATCTCATTCAGTTGTCACTCTATGCAGAAGTTGATACATGTCCAATCGGTTAGAATATATTACATTTATCTCAAGTGAATATGATAGGTATCCTTCTTGCAGACAATAACCAATGAATACCTGTTATAACTAGCAACAAATCAGTCCAAAATTTGGACTTTCAGCACTCACAATATCTCAGAAAGCATCTACCACTCAAGTGGTATGATCCAAGTATTTGTCAATAGCAAATAACTATCATAGATACTTCAACCCTGTAGATATATTATTTCCAAATTCAAGACAACAACCAGTTTGCTGTTTCTAGGTTGCAAATAAGCTCCAAAACTGAGCATTTAACACTCTAATATCATGCTCAAATGCATGATAATAAGGGCATATACATTGTTAGGATGAAAGCCACCAGTGCCCTGGAATCACCTATTGTTTACTGCAGTAAATAGCTAGTCTGCACAAGTTTGTGCTGAATATCTCAAAATTTGTGAGGAATTTGAAAAAACTTTTTTATGCAAAGTTGTAGACCACATCAAAATGGTTATGATTGTGGACCGTTTCTCCAAAAACCATTTCTGTAGCAAGATATAGCTTCTACAAAAAATCGGGATGTAGACACAATCTCCTTTGATGACATTTTCTTCAGATATGATGTCTTGATGTCAAATGGCCACTGCCAAGCCTTCAGGCTTCAAGTGTTCAAGCTTTGATACCATGTTGGAAGAGAGGGAGAGAGACAGAGTGAAGCGGAAGATGAGCCTCAACTCATTGTTGTTCTTCTTTCATTATTATTCCATCATACTAATTGAAAGAGACTTACACACATAGGTATGACTAACCAAGACTAATTGTGCTTAAGTAACTGACTACACCGACTTATTGAATGTCACACACATGTACAGCTGTATCTAGCTAATGTCGGTCACACACATAAAGATAGAGTGATTGAAGAGTAGTGAGAGCTTGATATTCTAATAGTGTAGCCAGTTGTGCTTGCAAGTTTTGATGTGACCTTCGCTCTTCTTGAAGTTGCATCATGATTAGATTTAAATTCTGTTACATAGTCGGATCTTGCAAATCACCTTTTCCCATAAAATCATCCATATTATGATTCGACATCCTAAATTTGATTGAAAATCCGTTTCTCGTTTTCTAGTCACGTGTGAATAAGATCTCCACGAACTTGCTTTGTTTATTAGTATGCCTTTACTTTTATGATCTTACTTTTCTCGAGTATGGCAATTGAAAATGATATTCTTCCAAGCAAAATAGTATTTTGCATAGACTGTACATGACAGCCTACTTGTTATAAATCCGTTCAACCAAGTTGCAGGTGGGAATAGGGGCTTACTGAAGCTTCAAAATCGGTTCGTGAGTACCACTGTATGAACATCTGCTATGGAAGAGATTGATAATTTAAATTTAAGCTTTTGATTAAGCTTCGTAGGTTAAAGCTTGATAGCTTAAAGAAAGTGACAAATTTGGCACAAGACGATGACATGTTTATGACAGAATCGTCATCAGCGAGTTGATGCCGAATCACTAATTTAAAAAGTTTAGAGCTTAAGCTCTCTAAGCTTAAGCATTAAGCTTTACAATTCCCATAACGTCAATTACTTTCTCTCTGAGAAAAAAATGACTTGACAAAGGGGCTTCCTAAGTGGTTCTCCGCCTGTTTTATATCACTCAAATTGTGGGAGAAAAGCTAGACAACAAAACTTTTTCTTTATGGAAGTTCTATATGAAATTTTTTTTGGTTGGCAGAGGTTATTGAGACTTATGTACAAGTGATGAGGTTGAACCTGAAATACATGAAAAAAATCAGACAAATGATTTAAAAAAATGGTCATAAGCTATGGATTGAGAGAGCATGGAAGGTGTTACATTGGTTTTCCTTATTTATATGAAATGCTATGGTTATACAGATTATTGGATGCAGTTCCCCAAAGGATGCATGGGACATACTCATGAAGGATTATGAAAATGTAACACACGCAAGAAAGATTCAACTAAAGCAACAGCTCAATAACATGTTTAGGAATGGTAGAATCATTCAGGCCTACACTACAGAGATTAAGAACATAGCGGATTAGCTTGCCACCATTGGATCTTCAGTGTCTGAGGATGATATGAGAGGTCCTTCACGATTAGAGGGTACAATAGGGGATCTACACCTCCAAGAACATGCATGTGTTGTCAGTTCATTGCAAGACAGCCTGTAGAGCCTGTTTGTTATTCCAAGATCTTCACCTTCGCGCGAGATGGTAAGCGATTGGAAGCTCTTGATCTTAGCTTTGCTTGATACCACTGGAGTGCAGATCGGATGCTGTATGCGTGCATAGTGAATGCTGGAAGGTCCCCAAGAACAAAAAACTCTACAATCCTTCATAATTTCAAGTAAAAAGCAAAAGGAAATTTGTAGGACATGAGACAAAAAGAAAAATTAGATGTAATTTCCCCCCATGCCTTGTGAGCGCTTCATTAGGCATGTATTTATAGATTTATTTATCTTCAAGTCCAATAATAGTCCTCTTTATAAATAACATGCTTTTGCTTTTGCATATGCATTTGCTCAATTATAGAGTAAGATGTTTGGGCATCCAAAAGTCGAGCTATGCCCAAATACAAATATCAAATAATGAAATATTTAATCGAGCATCTTTGTGCATACAAGATCATAAATATTTTGTCAAGTGCTTTAATAAATAAGCGTGCTTAAATAAATATTGGTGCCACGCCTTTAGTGATAAGGTGCACGCCCATAAAAAATAGTAAATTTTCTAGGCATTTAGATTCACGTCATCACCCGGTGCTACCCAATGCCATCGCCCCCTGCTCTACACATCAACTGAAGTATCCACAATTGTTAGAAAATAATTAAATGAAATCCAACAAAAGTGAATACTTAGCAGTCCTCAGCTACAAAAAATTAAATATGTTACAACTTTGTCCTGATCTTAATTTAAATCAAGTGCGTACTCTAAACTCATAAACATCCATTAATTTAATATGTATTTTACAGAATCACCCACTATGGAATCACCCACGTGTACGTTAAATTAATATGATGCTCGAAAATGATAGGCATCCTTGTCAACTTCTCACACAAGGAATCCACCTTGTGTACAAGCCTTGGCAAATAAATATAATCATGGAATCCATCATGCAATATGTCTCCTGGCACTAATGAGTAATGAGGAAACCATATATTTCTTTATGAACTCAAGACTAGGTAAGCAGTTTAAACAAGAAACTCTGAGTACTTTTTTTTCTTCTTTTCCTTTAAACATTTTTGTTTTCAAAGATCAAAATAAGGTAGGTGCATCTTCGTCATCATTATTTCTATTTAATGCATTTAGTGGATAAAAGGAACCCACATTATTTTCCATATCTACATCTATCACAAATCCATTTAATCTCCCTCCCATCCCACCCTCTTATTCCACTGCCACATCTGTTCAGCCTCCATTAAGTGCACCGCATGTGGCCTCTCATGTAGGATCACATGTGTTTTCATTCACCACACTAGGGGGTTTTTCAAACTTAGATACAGCCGTTAGGACCTCATCTCTTCATCAAGCAAGTGGTGTTTCACATTTTTCTCACACACTTTTGGGATAATTGTAGCTTGGATATTTCTCCTAGTCTCTTTGGATTGTGGATTAGCTGGTGCCACAGTTTGTCTCCATGGCATTATCTAGTGGATCCTCTGGTCATTATCTTGTGTCCCAAAGCTGACATTTGGACAGAGCTTACATGTCCCAATGCCTCTATCTCCACTCGCACCTTATAGAAACATTTATGTTCCAGTTCCTCCACATCAATCACCACTCATTGGACACTCATAGCCTATTTCTTCTTACACACATCTTGCTCCTTTTCCTTCTTATCAGACACCACCACCACCACCACAATCTTATTCTCCACATCCATCTTATCCCACATTTCTTACACCTTATGGTTCTACCTCATCTTCCGCCAAACATGCAATCAATGACAAGACTTGTTTTAATGGGTCAAACTTTAAAACATGGTCAAACTTGATGAGATATGTCTTCATACTAGGGCATACTTACCTTACTTAGTTAGCATTCTTAGTCAGTATTTAACAACACCTAGGATGTCAAGTTGGATTTCATGTCTTCTTGTATTGCGTTATTCAGAGTATACTTATTCTTATGGCCTCACTTATAGTTTTGGTTTATGTTTGTAGGGGTATGCTGATTCTAATTGTGCCAGAGATCTTGATACCCAACATTCCCATGGTAGCTACCTCTTCACCTTGGGTATGGCTCCCATTTCTTAGTCTAGTCCTAAGCAAGAGACAATGGCGGCTTCCACAGCCAAGGCTAAGTATAGGGCTCTCTTCCATGGCACCACTGAGGCCATCTACTTGAGAAGCTTATTGGTGGGGGCTTTACTTCCCTTGTGACTCTCCCATTATTGTCTACTACGACAACCAGAATGCCATATCTCTTGCGGGAAATTTGATCATCACACCACAGACGTGACATGTGGGAGTCCACTTCCACTTTTCCAGAGAGTAGGTTGAGCTAGGCACTATCCGCCTAGAGTTTGTGCTTTCATCAGACAATTTTGCAAACATTTTGACCAAAATGGTCAACCAGTTGGTTCTTTAGTACCTTTTATCCATGATTGGCTTGGTTACACCTCTCCCTACTTCTTCAAATTGATGGGGAGAGGGTGCTTTCCTATTTCTTTCCCTTCCAATTTGAGAGGAGACGGCTACTTCTCTTGATAGAGACAATGGTGATACTTACAATTTTTAGACATTCATTCATTCATTTATTCTTTTTTATTGTACTTACGGACATTTGTAACTTCATTGGCATTGTCAAGATGACATGATTGTAAAAGGGCACTTGAACAAGTGAACAATTCCCTTGCGAAGGCATTGTCCCAGTGGCACCATTGCATTGCATTTTGTGTGAGTATGACATCTTGCATCTTCCTTTGCATTACCCCATATATTGGGGCATTCTATTCATATAAACATGCATCTGTGCGCATTTATCGCTTTTCAATCTTTTGGAGCGATTGACTCTGGATCCACCCTATTCATGGCATTGCACATGGTAGTCTCCAAGGTAGTTCTTCCTAGCTTGCTTGCTTTGCTTTGCTTGTCTTGCTTGCTTCATATATTTGCTATATTTGTGTCACCCATACCTTAGTGATTTTCATCGACACCTAGTAATGGCAGGGATAGTTTACTTATTTTGTGAAGGTCTTGGGTTTGACCATCCCTTATTACTCTCCTGTTTGGGACACATATACTCAATACGATGAAAATTGATTTAAAACCCTCACTTAATGTTAAATATATCAAAACTACAAAGCTCTTTAAAAGAAATTTCATAGCTATTTCCATCTACTTTTGTAGGACTTGGTAGGTCGTTAGGGAGCCACTGTGCATCCTTTGTCTGATGCCCTCGCCTCTTTGGGGTGATCACTTGGGCTCCCTTGGTAAGATAACCATTGCCTCTATAGTCTTAGTAGGCCACTCGGCAGTCAACGCGCACCCTTTGTTTGATGGTGTGGTTGCTTTGGGGTGGGAAACCTTGGGGTAAAAGATAAACAAAAAAAAAGGGCTTGGTTGGCCTATAGCTCGTAGCACCATTGTTGGGTCTAAGAGGGGATGTTGAGCTAAAAATGCATTAGCTTCACTTAAACAACCCTAGAACATGCTTAATTAAGAAAGGCACATTGTTTATTTAACAAGAAATATGTTTCGAGAGAGTGTTTATATCCCATAAGCACAAATCCACTTGGGAGGGCTCAAACTTTCTATAAATAGGTATGCTGGCCTCCATTCAGCCGTAATCTCTTTTTTGCAGATTTCGGGTATTTTAGTTTGTTGCCCACACCTCGGATGCGGAGGACATTGCGGTCCAAGCTGGCCATTGCTGTCTACAACAATCTGGCACCTATTTCTAGCCTACCACACACTGTTCGGAGCTGATTTCAGCATGTTGATTGCTACTGCTAGTTTTTCATGCATTTTCAGTCTTTGTCTCTCTTGTAGCCTGTGTTTACTGTTTTCTCTCTCCTATATCCAATGCTCTTAGTCTTTCTCTCTTCATGCTTGCATTTTCATTTTTAGTATTTCTCTTTCCTTATCTGCATTTTAGTCTTTCTCTCTTTTGCATTACCATCTACATCAAATTCAGCCTTCCTTGGTTGCGTTTGCTAGTGCTTGACTTCTAAAGGTTGCCTTGCTACGATTTGGGATCTGTTTAGAGTACGACACATTCTCTAGCTCATTATCCCCACCCCGATCCTTGAGACATAGGAGTTCGAGGTACAATATTCATTTACTACATAGTGTGTTTGCTACATGAGCATTGTATATTCAATAGTCATATCACTTCATTCATTCTCTGTGTTCATTGTCCCTGAGTTACCCACCCTAACCATAACTATGTTTTTCAGATGAGGTCCTCTAATTGGATAATCTTCTCAAGGGATGCTAACTCATCTCAAGTCTCCTCCATTGTATGGATGTGATCCTTTGTGGTGGGGGTAAGAGAGCATGGTTGAATCTCAATTTGATGAACTGTGAGATGGAGGTAGGAGGATGAGACATGAGAATGAGGAGGGTTGGTTAAATGACTAATGGATATAGTGAAGTGAGAGGGGCTAGCTATAAATAGTGAAGTGATGCCCAAATTGACCGACTAGCAAGTCACCACTAAAATAGCTTGTTTACTCTCTATATGTTGAGAATCAAGCTCATCAATATCATCAACTCTATTAGATAATTGCACTCCTAGTTGTTATCATCCATGTGTGTGGTAATAAATGAGTCAGTTAGACTCAACCGTAGTTAGGTAGTACGATCAGTTATAGTGACATAGCTCCTTCGGTCATGCGTGACTTAGACTTTGGTGTGTATTACAGAGTATGATTGAATAATGAAACAATGAGAAATACGCTAATACAGAAACAAAAATAACACTATGTGACAAAGCACAGACCGATAGAAGAACACAATTAGGGTTAGGGCGGGTAACTCAGAGACAATGAACATATAGAATGAATGAAGTGATATGACTATTAAATATACAATGCTCATGCAGCAAATACACTATGTAGTGAATGAATACTGTACCTCAAACTCTTATATCTCAAGGATCAAGGCAGGGGTAATGATCTAGAGAGTATGTCATACTTTGAATGGATCTCGAGTCGCAGCAAGGCAGCCTTCGGATGTCAAACACTAGCAAACACAGTCAAGGGAGGTTGGATTTGAAGTCAGCATGCTAAAGTCAACTCCAAATAGTGTGTGATAGGCTGGA
The DNA here is from genome assembly GCF_053477565.2 of Lygodium microphyllum. Taxonomy (NCBI): domain Eukaryota; kingdom Viridiplantae; phylum Streptophyta; class Polypodiopsida; order Schizaeales; family Lygodiaceae; genus Lygodium; species Lygodium microphyllum. The sequence continues at coordinate 10,321,268 of NW_028229514.1, forward strand.
AACAAGTGCTAGACTATTGTAGACAGCAATGGCCAACTTGGACCGCAATGTTGTCTACGTTTGAGGTGTGGGCACAACAAGCTGAAATATGTGAAATCTGCAAAAAGGAGATTAAGACTGAATGGAGGGAAGCATACCTATTTATAGAAAGTTTGGGCCGTCCCAAGTGGGTTTGTACCTATGGGATATAGAACTCTCTAGGAACGCATTTCTTTTTAAATAAACAAGGTTTCTTCAGAAGCTATGGAATACGAAGTCCTCAACTATCGGCTCGATAAGAAAATGGGTCATGTGGTATGGGCCATTAGGCTCTGCGTCATTGCGAGAAATCACTAAACTAGTTTGAGAGTCAAGGACCTCGAGTGTGGTCATTGTAAAGAAAACTGCTCGCCCAACTGGCAAAGGTACTTAACAGATAACAAGTTCACCCCAAGGTGAGGGATATAGTATACATTGTCCAACAAAGCCACATCTGAACCCTTGTTAGTGGTAAAATTGATGCAACCTTGAGCTTGGATCTTGACCGAGGAGTTATTTCCTACACAGACCTACCTGGTTGTAGGGCTTGGGTACAGAAGATTTCTTCTATAGGAGTCATGTGATGTGTACCTCCATTGTCCACAATCCAAACAGGTGTTCATGTCCCTGGCTTTGACGAGTGGGCCTTTGTGGTAACCTCATTGGGAGGCAATTCACAGATATGGACAAGACTCACATTGCATGTCTCTACGAAGACGATGTGGGCCTTAGTCAACCAGTTAGACAAGCCCGTTGGAGTTGAAAACATTGTTGACTAAGATGGTTGACCTGCGGCAGTGTGAGTTTGACCTTTCCACTGCCCCTTGCCATCACCCTGCCTCCCCTGATGGGGGTTGTCCGATTGAGAGGCGGGGGTCTATGACTTGGGTTTTGGTGTTGTCCCTCTTGCCTTTGATCGACACTTGTCATCAAGATGGCTAGCCTTTTGACAATGTTGACAATACCTATTCTTCTTAAGCACATTCTACCACCCAAATCTGAGTTGAGACTAGGAGTTTCCTTATGATTCCCTTCCTTGATTTTGATTTTGATTTTAAGTTTGATTTGGTTTACCCTTTCCTTGCTGCCCCTTTTGAAAATGAGTAACAAGAGCCCCCTTTGAGGGATTATTCATATGAAACTGATCAAACAACTGTGCATAATGCAATAGCTGACATTCAAATTCATAGAATGTGGGTGAATTGACCACTTGATGCACAAAATTGAAGTATTTATGCACTAGCTTGTTAAGAAATTATGTGACATGATCGTCAGAGGACTTAGGAGTCCTTGCAATGGAGAATTCAACAAGGAGACGCCAATACTCAGTCAACTTGACTCTCAAGTCATCCCAATTAGAGATTTTGAAGTTTTGAAGCTCATGGTGAAGATTTATTGGACGGGTCCCATTTCGATCCGCATAGTGATCAATCAAGTGTGCCCATTGCTCTAACACCAAGTCAAAATACTAAATCTGAGAATGAAACTTAGGTAATAATCCCTGCATCAGCTTGACAATAGTGGAGGCATTCCTAGCCTTCCATGAGAAAACGATCTTGTATGGAACAAGTGTAGGATCAGGTGGAGGTTCTAAACCTTGCATAAGATCCCATAGGTCCTGTGAGCCAAATACATGTCTCATCAAGTTCAACTAAATTGTAAAGTTTGATTCATTAAAATGAGTATTGTCATTGAATGCATGCTTGGCAGAAGATGAGGTAGAACCATGAGGTGTCAAAAATGTGGGGTAAGATGTATGCGGAGGATAAGATGGTGGTGGAGGAGGGGGAAGAGGTGGGTAGGTAGAAATAGGTTGTGAGTGACCAACGAGTGTCGATTGATGTGGAGGCATTGGAACATGAATGTTTTCGTAAGGTGCCAGTGGAGTTGGAGGCACTAGGACACGTAAGCTTTGTCCAAATGTCGGTTGGGACACAACATATTGATTAGAGGATCCACTAGGTTATGCCATGGAGGAAAACTATGGCACCAATTGATCCACACTCAAAAGAGAGTGAGGAAAATACCTAGGCTACAATGATCCTAAAAGTGTGTGAGAAAAAGGTGGGGCTGAGGAAGAGATGAGATCCTAATGGTTGTGCCTAAGTTTAAAGAACCCCCTCGTGTGGTGAATGAAAACACATGTGATCCTACATGAGAGGCAACATGCGATGCACTTAATGGATGTGGCAATGGATAAGAGGGTGGGATGAGTGGGAGATCAAATGGATTTGTGATAGTAGATGTGGGAAATAATATGGATTCCTTTTGTCCATTAAATGCATTAAATTGAAATAATGATGATGAAGATGCACCTACTTCATTTTAACCTTTGAAAACAAAGTTATTTGAAGGAAAAGAAGAGAAATAAGTACTCATAATTTCTTATTTAAACTGCTTACCTTGTCTTGAGCTCATCTTGAGTTCATTAAGAAAGATCTGTCTTCCTCATTACTCATTATTAACCCTTAGATGAAGAAGGTGGAAAAGTGGAAAATCTAGAAAATCTAAAGCAGAAGATAAGGCCAATGCAAAAGTGGATTGGAAAACAAAGGTGTGTCAAGAAAAATTTCAAGTCAATACTTTTGTAAAAGAGCGCAAGGTGCACCATGATTTATTTTAAGAGCGTCAGGCTCTCTCTGTGTAAATTGTAAAGGTAGATGGGGAGTAGGAAAGTAGCTAGGAAGATAGGAGAATAATGGGAAAAAGGGTAGCTGGCCATGTAAAAAGGGGATGACCACCTAAGGGAAAGAGGGTTTTGTATATAAAGTTCAAAAAGTGAATGAGAGCTCATTCTTTGTTGTTTGGCAAAGTGGACTCTTCTTCTTCTTTTCTTCTCTTCTCTTCTCTTGCTTGCTTGCTTGTGCGTGCTTGAGGGAGGGAGTGTGAGCGAGTGAGGGAGCGAGTGTGTGAGGGTGAGGGATCTTGGAGGTGAAGCCCTCCTCCATCTCCTCTCTTCTTCTTCTCTTCTCTTCTCTCATCTTGTGCGTGGCTATGGAGGATGGAGCTTGGAGATGGAGGTTTGAGGATGCTTGAGCTTGCATCAAGAATCGTGGAGCTATCGAAGTGCTTGAGAGAGGAAGAAACTCAATCGGGCATCAAGGTAAGCTCACTACACTCGTAGAGAGGGATCGCATGTCGGCTATATGAGAGGTAGCCATTAGTACTCACTTGAAACACTTGAACAATAAGCGGTCCATGGGTCTTACCGGTTGAGCTTGACCTCATCTTTACATTTTGGTTGCATTTCTGGGACAAATGGATTCAAGCTTGAGCGCTTGCACACTTCAAATCGAGCATCAAAGTAAGGGTTTCATCAATCAGAGCTTGAGGTAGATAGGAGATTTAGGCATGTTAATCGTTGAAAACAAGTAATTATTTTTGGGTTTGGATGTGTGGATGAGTAGGCTAAAGAAGCATGAACGCTATCTTGTGATTTTTGCTTGCATTAGGTAGGATAGGATCAAAACAATGTGAGCACACAATAGGGTTTTTGCTGCTATATGAGAGGATGAAACATGAAAAATAATGGTAAAAATATTAATCTTAGATTAAATACTGGTAAGAGGAGCAATATTAAGGTAAATGCAGACTTGGGCAGGGCAATAAGAGGCGAAGAGTGGCAAGGGAGACCTCCTTTTACATTTAAGAGATTAAGGAGAGCTTGAGAGAGAGAGAGAGAGAGAGAGAGAGAGAGAGAGAGAGAGAGAGAGAGAGAGAGAGAGAGAGAGAGAGAGAGAGAGACATGTTGACCAGTGGAGATTGTGGCATTTGATTTTGGAGCTTTTCCTTGGATCTAGGTACCCTTCCTTGCTTGGCATAGATGTGATTCGTAGAGCCTTGTGGGTTGCAATGGACCAAACTTGAAGAAATTGACCAAAATCGTCGTGTGCATCCCGTCGCTTCGCAGTTGGACCATTGTTTCCTCGTCCAACTCCTAGAGTTGGAAAATTGGACCATTCGACTCCACAAGTTGGATTATCACCCTAGGTCCGATCGGACCAACCATCTAGTCAAACACTCTTTGACAGTCGGACCAAGCCATTTGTCTAATCAGATGACCTCCCATAATCGGACCATCCGACTGGTCCAATCGAACCACCAATCAATCGGACACCCATTTGCCAATGGGATCAAACTCTAAGTCGGACTAGCTTGGTCCCCGACCGGACCACCCAATCGAACGCACAGTTGGACCATCCAACTCCCAAAGTTGGACCACCTAGAATCGGACATTTGGGAATCAAACCAATAAACCATAATAAGAAAACACAGACCCAAGACAAATTCCACATCTCAAAGCCAGCCAGGATTGAAGCCAAAGTAGTTCAAGCAAGTTTGGGAGGCCAACGGTCTCATGGACCTTGCACAACGCTCCCAAGCTTTTGGACTTTTCTTAGGTGATAAGGGTAGGACGTGATACACTAGCTTAGAGGTAGCAAAGTGGGAAAACTTTGCCCAGCTAAAAGTTCTCTTCATTAAAAGATTCTTAGAAGCAGGATACTTTGATAATCTCATAGTCTGCCGAGCGATGAACGTCAGTCAAAAGGACAAGGAGGACATAAGAGATTACGTCACTCATGTGCGCAGTCTCTTCAAGAGAATCCCCATGAATGAGTGACCGAGTGAAAGAGTGGTCTCCACCATGTTTATGAACAATGTGTGCAACGAGGAGTTATACAAGGCTTTGGCAGGTAACTCTAGCTTGTAGTGGGACATGCTAGCTAGGGTCTTTGATGAAGCAATTAGGGTGGATGACCAGTTGAGAGAGAGAATCTCTCAAAGTTCAAACAGTGACAACTCCAGTTAGAGGACTTTAGAGAGGACCACAACCTCTAGTGAGGGATCAATCCCTAGCAGGTAGGATAGGGGGAAGAGTGTAGATCGAGGCCAAGAGCTAGCCGAGGTGAGAATGGAGTTAACTCGACTACAGGAATTGGTGAGAAAATCAATGCGACTACACATCCGCCTCCCAGCCACCAGGATCCTAGATCTAGGCCTTGCACAAACTGTGGTAGATTCAGCCACAATGCCATGCATTCTAGGTTGTCTAGGAGATTCCCCTATGTCCAACAGTACAACCCACTATACCTGGGAAACATGCCACCAAATTTCCTTGGAAGAGGAGCCCAGCTGGTACTTCTAGCACCAAATGATGCCAAGCCCATCATCCCTAGGATGGAGATCAATCCAACAGGCATACCCATGCCACTAGGACCCTATGTTACCCATCGACTGAGTGATGCTCTTGTCCATTGCGTGGAGGAGTCTAAAAGTAAAGTGGATAATATCAAAGTAAGCAAAGTGGAGAACATCAAGAACAATGAAAATAAGATTTGAATTAAAGTAAAGAAGGACAAGAAAGAGATCTATCATGCTAAAAGAAAACCATAGAAAGCTTACCCAGTCATATCTAAAGATAAAGACCACAAGGGTTTGTTGGTCCTTGTCCTAAAAGTTTACTAGATCTTCTTTTTTGAAAATTTTATGTACTTGTCTCTAATGCTCCTTTTCATAAGCTTTGTAACCCTTGTATAATCTGTGTGCTATAGACGAAGCCTATATAAACCCTTATGTCTCATACAAAGAAGAGGGCAATCTAGTCCTAATGGAATATGGACCAATACTGGTGATGCCGTTAGGCAAGGGTAGGGAAAGAGGATTCACGAGGCTGACCCAAGATCCAATCTCGTGTTGGACTTGTGGTCACCCGAGCCACATCTTATCATGATGTCCAGAGAGAGAACTAGTGAATAAGGAAAAAGGAGACCTCAGATGTGTTGAGTGTGGCATCACTCACCTCTTTGATGATTGCCCTAGACAAAAGCCATCCCCTAGCCTTGCAATTATGCCCTCAGTGCCCTTGGGGTTGTTTGGAGTCGAGACATTCGACAGTGAGGACGCACCCATCCCGCTACATGTTATGACCAAAGCATAGAGGAAGCAGGCATGCATATCACTGCCAGGGCCCAACAATTTAGATGCAGCCTCAATAGAAAAGAAAAGCCAAAGGAGAATGAAGAAAAAGACTGACGCAAATCTTATGCTTAAAACTGAGGATGCAACAACACTCGTGACTGCCAAGAAGGTCACGGATGTAGGGCAGAGAACACGACTCTAAGTATGGTAGAGAAAGGGAGCACAAAGGTAGGAGAGTATCCCCACCCTAGGCGCCAACTCGAGGCAATAGCCAAAGTCAAGGAGTGGGTAAAGAAAGCCCAGGAGCACCTCAAGGACATTGAGCCTATCTTAGAGAACACGATCGAGGATCTCTCTAATGTGAGCATGCTAGTCTTACTTGCACAAACAAGATCCAGAGACGCACCCATGCCACAGGCGGTGCCACCTAGGCTAAGTTTAGATGCCATGAGCCAACCAGTCAGTCAAGACTAATGATCAAGAAGCACAAACTTGGGAGAGAGGCAAGCAACCAGTAACGTCCTTGTGACGTTAATGACCACCCCAGTGACTCTAAGTTTGGGAGGCTTGCTCATGCAGCACCCCACACTATGGCAAGAATTGAAACACTGGATGGAAGAACTGATGGAGCATGCCGCCACTGACTTGTAGGATCACAGAGGCAGATACCCAGCTTGATGCTGCACTCCATGCCAAAGTCATTACACATCAATGCCTTTTGGAAAGGCACTGAGACACACGCAATCTTGCCTATCCTAGCCTTAGGAGACATAACACGGAAGAGAATCGTAGATACTGGGGTGGGAGTGAGTGTGTTGAGCCATATTGTGCTCTAGGAGTGGGAAAACCCACCTGTCAAAACCGCTAGGTTCAATGTCACTCTAGCTAACAGAACAAAAGTAAGGCCATTTGGAGTCTTAAATAATTAGCTAGTGAAGATCGCGGGTGTCTAGTTCTTTGTGAACTTCATTGTTATGAAGGGAGTGGACTATGACATTCTGCTAGGATGACCCTGGATAAGGAATGCTTGAGTCATTGAAGACTGGGGCAACTATCTAATGTTCCTGGGAAACTGAACAGAAGCAGTTTAGGTTGATATGGACACTTGGAAGATGACCCCTATCAACATGGATGCCATCTCTGCCATACTTAGGGGTGATGCACCAATAAGGAGGTCTCACAAGCTTTTAACCAAATATATCCATTGTCTTGAGGATGAGAGAGATTGGATGCATGTCTTAGCGACCATTGATCTCCCATTCTTAGACGAGGAGGAGATGTACAAACACGCTGCAAAAACTATGAGCGTGTCAAAGAGGGAGCCCGCAGTGCCACTCTGTATGATGGGCAGGAGCTCAAGTAACCGACCTAGACCTATCTCTTCCCATGTTCCTAGTAATAGGCTATAATTGCATGGGATCCTTGAGTATCTAACATGCAAATTGACTGGCAATCCAGTTGCTAATCTCGAGCCCCTCAAAGACCTCTTGGATGATCTTAAGTGGAAATGGACTAAGGTGCATGACCTGAACTTAATGTACAATTGGGCCTTAGTAACCAACAAAAGATATGCTAGAGAAGAGAGTTTAGGGGATGACAAGCAAATAGGAGGAATTTATTCTGATGATGAGTACAATGATTGCCAATCCACTAGTGAGGAAACTGGGGAAGAAGTAGACATTGTAGAATATGACACTGAAGGAAGGGTGATAGAATAGCTCAAAACAGACTCCAAGCCCCAAAAAGAGAGTACTTGTAGGATTGAGAGAGGAGTCATACAGATGGAGTGCGATTACTCATGGCTGGAGCATGTGGAGGCAATAGATTACGAACAAGTAGGGATAGCCCAACTACTGGCAACACCCTTGCTTAGGACAGACGTACCCATTGAGATCCGACTACTAGGGAGGATTGCGAGTTTAATTTTGAATCTGAGGTTAGTACAAAGAGCAACTCGGAGATACCTTGACCTCCTAGGACCAAATGCACCAATAGGGACATGCCAACCCACCTAAGGCGTAGACGATTGAAGGGAAAAAGGAGAGGATAGACAAAGAAGGCGGAGATGGAGCAACATACGAAACCATAAGACCTACCGAAACGCTTTATGAAGTTTAAGAAAGATGACAGAGTAGTGGTTCTATTGGGGGAAAAAAGACAAGGACAGACAAATGAGTGAATCGAGGGACCCGTCAAGGTCAAGGAAGTCAACTTGGCAGGGGAAGGCGAGAAGCCTCGATCGGTGTTTATAGCTGATGCCTTGACTGAGGAGGAAGAGGCCACTCTCATTACACTCTTGCAAGAGTACATGGATATGTTTGCCTGGTCGTTAGATGAGTCGTTAGATGAGCTCAAAGGAGTGGATCCTAGAGTGATGATGCATAATGTACCGATGGACCCTGATGTGGTAGCAGTAAAACAACCATACCCTATGAATCCAAAACATGCCCAAGCCGTGAGGGAGGAAATCGATAAGCTAATGAGGGCAGGATTCATTTACAAAATAGAGCACACTAATTGGGTATCATCGATTGTGATAATCATGAAGAAGAATGGGAAGATACAAGTATGCATGAACGATAAGAAGGTTAACGCTGCAACAAAAAGGGATAATTATCCATTATCATAAACAGAGCACATGCTCAAAAGGGTAGCACGCAAAGATGCCTACAGCTTTTTGGATGGCTTCTCAGGATACAACCAGGTGCAAGTACATCCTGACAATAGTAGGCACGAGATTTCATTTTCTACTGAGTGGGGTGCTTTCGCTTACATTGTAGTACCCTTTGGGTTGATGAACACACCTATAACCTTTCAATGACTAATGTGCACCATCTTCAAAGATATGCTTAGATGAGATCTAGAGGTGTTTGTAGATGTCCTACGCATGCACTCTAGTTGGGTAGAACACTTGGAGAAGCTGCGAGTAGTCTTTGAATGATGCAGGCATTACAACCTATCATTGAACCCCTTGAAATGCCAGTTCTAGGTCAAGCATGGATACATCCCAGGGGATGTGGTGTCCAAGAATGGCATAGCCACTAACTCTTTGAAGGTCAGGGTCATTATTGACTTGCCACCACCAAAGGACTATAAGGGAGTTCAATGTTTCTTAGGTCACACCAGATACTATCGGCGCTTTGTGTTGAATTATGCATTGATTGCAAGACTACTGTATAAGCTGCTGATTGTGTTCGAGTGGAATGATGAGTGCCAAGGAACATATGAGGAGTTGAAGAAGGTTCTTACAATTGCACCAATCTTACGAGCCTCAAAATGGAACATCACCTTTCACGTGCATATAGACGTGTATGTGCTATTGGAGCTGTCTTGTGCCAGCTTGGGGAGCATAATTTGGATTACCTTGTGAGTTTTACTAGCAGACAACTCACTGACACGGAGATGAACTATTCCACCAGAGAAAGGGAAGGGCTGGCCATGGTGTTTGTTGTGTGAAGAAGTTTCGACACTACCTCTTGGCCATGCCTTTCACCTTCTTCGTGGACCATCAAGCATTACTCTATCTTGTAAATAAGAAATGCACTACTAGATGCATTGCTAGATGGTTTCTTCTTCTAGAATTTGATTTCTCTGTGGTGGTATGCAAGGGTAGGCAACACCACATAGCTAATCACATGTCTCGAATACCTACAAGAGAAGTTGTTGGGAAGGGCATAGTTGACAATTTGTCGGACGCTCATATTTTCAGCTTGTCTACTGAGAAAGATTTGTTCAAAGACGATCTAATGCCGTACTGGGTTGATGATATAGTCCAAGTGCTAGAGCATGGGTTGCCTGATAGATCTATTGAGAAGGCTAGGCTTATGCAACTTATTCTTAGAATCCAACCTTACCCGTTGATGGCCGGTCAAATCTATAGGCTAGGGCAAGATGGGTTGTTAAAAAAGCGCAAGCACAAAATGCACGATGTGTTGAGCGAAGCACATGGAGGGATTGCTGGAGGGTACTTCAGTAAGGGATATGAAAACCGGCAAGGTGCTCCAATCTCAGTTGTGGTGGCCTACCCTATTCTATGACGTTGCTAAGTTTGTAAATCATTGCGACGAGTGCCAAAGGACTAAAGTTCCTACCCGAAAGGGTAAGATCGAGTTGACTCTTATCATTGCACAACAACCCTTTGAGAAATGGGGAGTCGACTTCATTGGACCCGTTAGCCCTGTAGCATAATACTTACAAGCTAAATACATCATCATAGCAACTGACTATCTTACGAAATGGGCCGAGGCACGAGCCACCAGGAAAAAAGATGCTAGGACCACAATGAAGTTCTTGTGGGAGTAAGTTATTTCACGATTTAGTTGCCCTATTGAACTAGTAAGCGACCAAGGCGCGCACTTCATCAAGGAGGTGATTACCCACCTGCTCTCAACCTTCTTAGTCATCTAGAGGAAATCCTCACCCTACTACCCTCAAGCTAATGGCCAAGAAAAACCAACAAACAAGGTCTTAGTCAATTTCCTTACGAAGGTAGTTTCTACCTCATGAAGTGAATGGGACAACAAACTTATGGCAACATTATAGGCTTATCGCATGGCCTATAAAACGGATGTGGGACAGATGCCCTTTAGGATGACCGATGGGACTGAGATAATTTTGCCATTGGAATTTTTTGTCCCTAGCCTAAGGATAGCAGTGCAAGAGAGATGGGAAGGGAAGGAAGCTTGGAACAACTACCTTGTGGAATCAAAATGACTCACCGAGACTCGGCTCCTAGCCACCCACACCCTAATTTGTGAGAAAGCATGATGGAAGATGTGGTTCAACAAGCATGTCAAACAATGCAACTTTGAGCAGGGAGACCTTATTTTACTCTACTCGATAAAGGGCCACAAGCAGAAAATAAAATTTCGAGGGTTGGAACCTTTCTGAGTGCGCACCCTTAGTAGGACGGGCAATGTAGAACTCGAAACCCTTGAAGTTGAGGGCATAGGCTTCTTTAATGGCAGTCGCATAAAGAAGTACTACCCTCCCATACACCCATTGCATGATCCTCCAATGCTGGAAGTCCTTGTCAATGTCCGCATAGCCACCATCACCGAACTAGAGGATGAGGATGAAGATGTAGTAGCACTGGCATACCTACGCATCACAGCCACCATCACCGAACTAGAGGATGAGGATGAAGATGTAGTAGCATCGGCATACCTATGCATCACGGCCACCACTTGACGCACACACGCTTTTGAGGTTCTGATTGACAAAGGAGTTGACTGCAATGTCTTGACTCATGCTCATTGGACCCTCATTGGTCATCCACAGTTATAGTCCACCAACACTAAACTTAGCCCATTCGAGGGCAAGCCATATGCACTCCTAGGGAAGTGTAAGATTACAATCTATATTGAGTCTGAGAGCCTATCAGTCATCTTCCATGTATTTCAAAATACAAAGGATGCAGGTCAAGAATCGTTATTAGGATGTACTTTTAAGAAGCAAGCACACTGCAACGTAGATTATGATCTACAGTATATTCACCTTACCATCATTGGCAACGTTCGAATCGTGACAACTTTTAACAAGGGTGTTGAGATGACAAGCTCAACATATGTGGACATTAATGATGGACCGCCTGGTTAGATGGGTCCACATGTGTCTACACTTAGCACGTCAGTGGTCATTATGACTCTCACATGGCCACTGACTCATTACTTATTATATTCAGGTTGTTACACCTATTTACAGCTGGCATAATTATAGCACCAATCGATTAGTGTAGTTGGTTATGCATTGTTTGACTTAGTAGGCCACTTTCCTTTATGTCGTATCTTATCTATACTTTGTGTACATTGTAAAGTGTGTGGAAGAAGAATAAGAAACCATCAAGAAAACGTTTTCACATCCATCTCTCTTCTTGTCTCTTGAGTGAGCTTCTCCTTGTGCATTCTGTGTGTGTTCGGCGCAGCATCTTGAGCAAGTCCCCCCACCACGCGATTCATGAAATGGTATTGGAGCTGCACCACTGATTGAGGCTGGTTTTGAAGGCTAAAGAAAAGGAGAGGAGCCAAGGATTCAAGCAAGCAAGCAATGGGTAAGAAGCTCTTCCATTCTCTACTTCTTCTCTTGGACAGTGCCTGTGGAGGTATCGAAATTAGGGCAAAGCTAAAATCTCAGATTGCAGTGAGATTTGTTGTGCGCAAAAAGTGCTGTGTATTCTATAGATAAGCTCTTTAAGGCTTTTCTGCTGCTATTTTGGCTATCTGAGGTCATTTTAGGCCCCGTTTTAGACTCTCAAGGTCGTGGATAGTAGTTCGAGGTATCATGCAATTTTAGCTGTGTCTGCTGTATACAGGTGCACAAGTTATATATTTCAGATCTATAAGTTCAAAGGTGTTTACCAGCAAATAAACACAAGGTTTATCTGCAAACTGGTTTCAGATTGCATGTATTGTTGAGCAGACAGTAAAAAAGGCTGTCTGATGTATCGCTGTGCACTACAGGTCAAGGGTTGCAGAAGATTTGCTTGTTGTTTGGTATTAGTTTTGTGATAATGGCAGAGAATAGTGGAAACCCCATCATTAAGAAGCTCGACAAGAACATCTACCCTTCATAGAAGTTTTGTGTCACAAAATTCCTTATTGGAAAAGGCTTCTACGAGTTTATTTAAGGTAAAGAAAAGGAGCCGAAGGTGATTGATCTCCAACTGCAGAAGAGACAAAGGCACGAAAGGAATGGAATGCAAAAGTCAAAAAGATCATGTATTGGCTGTCTACAGTAATTGACAATAATATGCTGGGACATATTAGAAATGCAGAGAATTCATTTGCAACTTGGACCATACTTGAAAGTATGTTTTTCGTAAATACAAAGGCACGAAAGATTCAACTCAAGCAAGAGTTGAATACATTGAAGAAAGGAAAGATGTCTATCAATGAGTATGCACTGAAGGTAAGGAGCATTGCAAATGCCTTGGCAGCGATTGATGCAATGCCCAATGATGATGATTTGGTGTCGTCTACCTTGGGTGGACTTAACAATGAAAAGGCTTGGAAGTCTTTTGTAACTTCCGTATATGTCAGAAAGCCATTTTCAGATTTCGATGAGTTGGTCTCCCTTATGATCACTGAAGAGATCAACATGCAGAGTGAGACATTTGAAAAAAGTGGTGAACAGGTCCAAGCTTTCTACTCTAGTTTAGGAAGGGGACGTGGCAGGTCCTCTTCAAGAGGCCATGGTATAGGACATAGTAGTGACAACTAGCAAAACAGATTGAATCAGCAATTTTGTGATATACAGATTTCAGGAGGTCTGGTAACTTTAGAGGCAGGGGGAGCTTTAGAGAAAGAGGTGGATGGCAGAACAGAGGTTCTAATAACTCTGGTATTGTGTGTCACTACTGTGGCAAAACAGGTCATATTATAGCCCAATGTTATGCTAAGAAAGATGATATTCGTAGTGGTAAGTTGCAGCAAGGAAACTATGCATCGTCTTCACGACAGAATGAAGACAAAAATGAACGTCTGTTTGTTATGTAGCATATGCTGAATGCTGTTGCAGGAAAGGGAACACATGATGATGTTTGGTATGTTGATTTAGGTGCATCCAATCATATGACCAACCATGCAGAATGGTTTGGAGAGATGCAGGATTTGCAAAATGCAGGTTATGTGCAGACGAGTGATGATTCATGCCACCCAATTTCACACATTGAAAAAGTTCCCTTGTCCTTCCATGATGGTAAGACAAAGAGTCTTTCAGATGTATTACATGTGCCACCTATTACAAAGAACTTGGTGTCAGTCAGTCAGATGGTAGAGCAAGGGCTGCAAGTCAGATTTAATGCAAAGGGCTGCTTTGTAGAAGACTTCAATGACAAGTGCAGGTTGGTTGCAAAGGGAAGTAGAGTTGGACGTATGTTTACTTTGGATGTTGGAATTCCTACTATGAATGCTGCTATGTATGCTAAAGGAAAAGTTGTTGTTGCAGATATTGAAATTTGGCACAAAGGCATTGGACATGCAAATGTACAAAGGCTGAAATTAATGCAATCCAAAGGGTTGGTTACAGGTTTGCCTACATTTAGAGTTGCAGAATTTCATAAGGTATGCGAAGCATGTCAGTTTGGTAAGCAGACAAGACAACCCTTTTCACATGACAGAGATGTAAGCAGAAATATCCTTGATGTTGTGCATACAGATATTTGGGGGCCTACACAAAATGTATCTCTTGGAGGTAGTTCATACTTTGTCACATTCATTGATGATTGTTCTAGAAAGCTGTGGATATATTTTATGAAGGAAAAGAGTGAAGCGTTTGAGCACTTTAGAACTTTCAAGGCTGCAATTGAAAGAGAAACATACTTGAAAGTAAAGTGCTTGAGGTCAGATGGAGGGGGAGAGTACCTCTCGAATGAGTTCAGTGATTTTCTGAGGTCTCATGGGATAAAGAGACAATTCACATGCAGGTATACCCCACAGCAAAATGGGGTTGCAGAAAGGAAAAACATGCATATTGTAGAAGTTGCACGTGCCTTGATGGCTGAAAAGAATATGCCTAAGCATTTTTGGTTTGAGGTTGTCCATATTGCTGTCTACATTACGAATAGAACTCCCACAGCTGCAGCTCATGGGATGGCTCCTGAAGAATGCTTTATTGGCAATAAGCTTGATGTATTGCACCTGAAGGTATTTGGCGCAACACATGTTCATGTGCTAGATGAGCTACAGAAGAAGCTTGATCCAAAGGTAGAAAAATGTGTCTTTATTGGATACTCTTTAGAGTAGAAAGGGTATCGCTATTATAACCCTGTCACATGTAGGTTCAGAGTGAGCAGGGATGTCATCTTTGATGAAATGAGCAGTTGGTATGCATCTAGTGGTGATGCATTGGATGATGATGATGATCATGACACTCATGTGCACGCTGAAAAGCAAGAATCACGGACTCTTAGTGGACTAGATACATCATCTAGTAGTCCTTGGTCTGGGAGACTAAGGAGTAGCTCTACATCTTTAGGTGCATCTAGTAGCACTACAGGTAAAGACAAAGGAAAGAATAAAGTGTCAGATGGCATTGATGCAGTTCTTGATGGAGACTCGAGTGGCTCAGAGAGCTTGGATGATGAGCTTGGTATTCCTTCTCTCAGGACACCAGGTGTATAGAGAGCTGGTAGTAATGTAAAGGCTCCATTGAGTGATCCGGTGGTACGCAGATCTAGTAGGGTCAGATACCTTGTTAAAAGATTTGGTTTTGAAGGTTATGCAGCTCACCATTATGCTTATATGGTGAAACTAGTTGAGGATATTAACCCCACTTGTTTTGAGGATGTTGTTGGTCGTACTCATTGGAATACGGCAATGGATAAGGAGATGGCTGCATTAGAGGTCAATAAGACTTGGGATCTAGTATCATTGCCGAAGGGCAAGAAAGCTATTGGATATAAGTGGGTTTATAAGATTAAGCACAATGCAGATGGTTCTATTAGTAGGTACAAAGCTAGGCTGGTTGCAAAAGGCTATGCCCAAACATATGGCATAGATTATGAAGAAACCTTCAATCCAGTTGCTAGGATGGAAACTGTCAGATGTGTGATTGCTTTGGCAGCAGCCAAAGGTTGGAGGTTGCAGCAAATGGATGTGAAGAATGCCTTCTTGGATGGTGATTTGAAGGAAGAAGTGTATATGGATCAGCTAGCAGGTTATGAAGATTTAGAGCATCCCACGTATGTGTGCAAGTTGAAGACAGGGCTCTATGGGCTCAAGCAAGAACCTAGAGCATGGTCTAACAAGATCAGAGAGTATCTTATCAATATTGGCTTTTATGTTTTTAATGCTGATCACTCACTTTATGTGAGAAAGGGAGATGCAGGTTTGGTCATCATAGTCATCTATGTGGATGACTTGATTATTACAGGTGATAGTGATAGTGGGATTGCTGAAGTCAATGACTTTTTGAAGAATAAGTTTGAGATGAAGGATTTAGGTGAGGTAAGGTACTTCCTTGGCATTGAGGCGATCAGATGTGATGATGGTATATGGCTATCCCAAAGATAGTATGGCTTGGATATATTGTCCAAGTATGGTATGACAACATGCAAATCACTTTCAATCTCGTTGGAGCAGAATGTAAAGTTGAGTGCTGATGTTGGGAATGAGATAGAAGACCCTATTATGTTTAGGAGGGTAGTGGGGAGTTTGATCTACATGACCATTACAAGGCCAGACTTGAGCTATGTTGTTGGTCTTGTGAGTCAGTTTATGCAAGTACCTAGAAAGCCACATTTGGATGTAGTTAGACGCATATTAAGATATGTGAAGTCCACATTACATTATGGAATTTTCTATGAGGTAGGTATAGATGTACAGGTGTTTGGATACACAGATGCAAATTGGGCTGGTAGTATGTCTGATATAGAAGATCTACCAGCAGATACATGTTCTCTCTTGGTAGTGCAACAATTACTTGGAGCAGCAAAAAGCAATCTACCGTTGCTTTGTCGAGTACACAGGCTGAGTATAGAGGTGCTGCTATTGCAGCATATGAGGTAGTATGGCTGCAAAAGTTATTGGCTGATTTAGATGTGCAGATGGAAGGTCGAGTTGTCATTTATTGTGACAACATGAGCAGTATACAATTGGCTAGGAACCCTATGTTCCATGCCAAGACAAAACATATTGAGGTACACTACCACTTTGTGAGAGAGAAGGTACTAGCAAGTGAGATTGACTTGGTGTATGCCAGCACACAGGATCATATAGCTGACATCTTCATGAAGGCATTGGGTACAGAGAAGCTTCAAAAGTTTTGAAGCTTACTTGGAGTTGCAAAGATGCAGTTGAGCTTGAGGGGGAGTGTTGAGACGACAAGCCCAACACATGCGGACATTAATGATGGACCGCCTGGTTAGATGGGTCCACCCACCTACACTTAGCACATTGGTGGTCATTATGACTCTCACATGGCCACTGACTCATTACTTATTATATTCAGGTTGTTACACCTATTTACAGCTGGCATAGTTATAGCGCCACTCGACTAGTGTAGTCGGTTATGCATTATTTGACTTAGTAGGCCACTTTCCTTTATGTTGTATCTTATCTATACTTTGTGTACATTGTAAAGTGTGTGGAAGAAGAAGAAGAAACCAACAAGAAAACGTTTTGGCATCCATCTCTCTTCTTGTCTCTTGAGTGAGCTTCTCCTTGTGCATTCTGTGTGTGTTTGGCGCAGCATCTTGAGCAAGTCCCCCCACCACGCGATTCGTGACAAAGGGTAGCAAGGCTCCACCCAAGCTTGCCATGCCATCGATAGAGCTATCTAGGACCAGGCCTAGGGAGGACCCACCGAGACTACAAAACCACCACCAATTAAGGCCATCCCCAAAGCCACAGAGCCCATGCTTAAATGGGTGCCAAAGCAACAAAAATGGCCTACTCACAACCAGCAACAGAGCCCTGCAAGGCTAACAACTGTCATTCAAAACCTAAGCGACTGATCAGATGCTATCAATATTGCCGCACAATCAAGTGGCAATGGATCCCCAAAGATCTGTTGCAAGTCCAAGGATACTACGAACACAACACCTGGATATGGATGCCTAAGAAGAAATATTCTAGAAGCATAGTCCAACCATGACCCTCACTTGCCACCCCATCTCCAGCAAGCCACACTCCTGGTTAGGTAGTGAACACCCAGCAAACCCGAGCGGCCAAGACTACAGAACTCGCGACGATTGCGGTAAAAAAACCCCAATCAATCCATTTATCCAAACGGTCGTTGTCGAAGGGTTTTCGAAAGCAAAGTTGCGACCACGGAGGACCTTGACTAAATTCAGCATAGAAGATCACGATTCAATTTGAAAGAAGATCACCTCAATTTCAGTTAATGGTCCTATAATCAACTCGTTCAACATCAACAGCTTCAGCTTCATAAAGGAAACAAATCTGATTTATGCTCAAAATTTGAAGTCCTTCACGTCCCTTCTTGCTATTTCAGAAAGAAACACTTTACAGGTTGTTTGCTGATCAGTACTGTATATAAAACACCAACATAATCTGTATGTTGAAGACTAGACTCTTGCTATACACATCGCAACAAGTATGGACAATGTGATCCTACAAAGGTAAAGCCTCAGTTGTAATCCCACTCTAACTTAGAGTGAGAAAGAGTCCCTAAAAATAACCAAGGAGTAAGCATTCTGCTGAAAATGTAGAACACAATTATATGGCACTAAACATCCAACCCATTAGTACTCATGATTTTCCACACTCAACCAGCTTAAGCATGAAAGCTGCTCCAGTCCCATTACAGCCAAGTCTTGACAATCCTTATCTTTGCATCGAAGAAGTGAACTCAATGTATCACTTTGTTTGGTTAAAACTTGCAACATCTCCTGGTCTTATGAAAATGGTCGTGGTAATGCCAAACAGCCTTCCTTCAGAGTCCAACAAAGGTCCACCACTGTTTCCAGGATTGAAAACAATATCTGTTTGAATGCTCCTGCAATTCCCTCTAATTTTTTTTGGATTCCTTCCTCTTCCTAGCATTCAATCCTCTTCCCCTGTTTCATAGCAGATACAGAAACAGACTCCGCCCAATTGGTCCTCCTCTATCATTATCCATAAAGGCTGCTTCAGATTGGCTGCTGGAGATTGTTTTGTTAGCTGAGCATCGAAAGACTCCTTGTCGCTACATGTTGGTACTCGGTCATTCGTATATTAGGCCCTGATTTCAAGCTCTGGTTGGAGTATCCATTCAAACCAGATATAATAAACGGTGGCTTGCAAGATTGAGGCTCCTCATCGATGCCTTCATGCTTGACGCGAGATTCAACATCCTGCTTAGATTCAACTTTCGCAGGTGAGACAGAGGAGCTCTCCTGAAGTCCTGAGCAGAAAACGGCTCTATGCACGAGTAAGCAATGTCTCTGCTTCTGTTAATTTTTTGCATGCTTCTACCAGTTTGCCCTTCGCCTTCTGAAATTCCTCTCCCATAGACTGGGCCTGGGTGCGCCTCTTCTCAACAAGCTTGACAAGCCCCTCCAAGATTAGACGACCATGTTGGAGCTAATTTTAGCCACTCGGCCACTCCAGGTTTATTCAGGACTGCGCTCTTCCTCGTCAGAGGGTACCCTGTGAATGCTGGCAGTCATTGATACCTACTATCAGCGTCGGCTTTTTCCATCTCGATTCCAGATAGGGGCGGAAAAATCATTTCTCCGTCCTCCTAGTAGAAGTTCGTTGTCTTTCTCTCCCAAATACAGTGATCCCCCTTTTCCCAGAAAAGCCTCTTTTTCCCCAGGAAAGCGGGCCAATTTCAGCATTAATCACATTTTTTTATATCATCCAAGCCTCCTTCCAGAGCCATAGCCATAGCTGAGGATCACCTAGATCCTATCTCCATGAGTGCATTCGACGAGTTCCCTCGTGAGAGGCGTTTTTCGTATCAAAATGGAGAAGACACATGACGTTAACAACGGTAGTGTCAAACTGGGCATCCATCCAAGTGATTTGTGGGTTGATGAGGGTCGTGCATTTCTGACTCAATAAAGTTGCTGGGAAGAAGCGAATTTCTGCACCTCTTCCCAACAATAATCCGTTCAAGAAAGTAAAGTTGGATCATAATGCCAACAAGCTCGAAGATACGTCTTCTTTACTTGTGAATGACCTGTTCAGAAAGTCGAAGATGGAGAATACCTGCCTACAACTGCAAGAGAAAAGGCTGAAATCTCTCTTCAACATCAATCCAAGGATTGGTGCAAGCTCTTCTATTGAACTGCTAGATTCAGGCAGGCCTGTGTTTGATTTGATGATCCCTTCAGAGTTTTCTCAAGAGATGGGAGCTGACATGTTGGACCCATATGCATTATGGGTGCCTCCTTCACTGTGCCGATGCTTCAAAAGAAAGCAGAGCATAGAAGATGCTAGAATACCGCTTTCTTTAGGAGAAACATATGGCTTATCATGTTCTTCCACAACTGATGAGCTCAATATGTTGCAGCCATGCCCAAAGAATGCCACATGCTTGAAGCCCGACCACATCTGTTATACATGTCCACAAGTGTATTGCCAACATGAAACTCATTATCTAGCCCCCTTTTTTATATCTCTACATGAAGTTCTCAGCTTGTATCTAAAGCTCCTATGATGCTACATGATTTCAGGCTGTAAACAAATGTACTAGCATCAGCAGAAATACCATCCAGTTGTAGATGTTGGAAACATCCTCACAAAGCCCATAATCGGCATATCTTGAAATAAGTGTAGCCCATGAGATTGCATCTCGAGTTACCAGTCTACCAAAAACTCCCTGTTCTTCTCTGTCTTCAGTATAGAATGAAAGAGCAAACATAACAACTAAGTATGTACAAAGTATCAAATCACACGCACAACGTTTGGGTGGTTTTCACGCCTCGAATGCGCAGCAATACGACATCCACCCCCTCTAATCCTGAGCATCCTCCGGATGGGCCAACTACCCATGATCGTTATCATCAAGATCCACAAACAGATCAATCTCTTCGTTATGCATTTCCGGTAGATCAACAAGATTATCTGTCATATCATCTGTCTCTTCCATTGAAGTTTCTTTTCGTTGCTCTTCTCTTGAAAATTCTTTCAATGCATAATCCTCATCATCTCTTTTCTTGAAAATCTTGATTCTTTTTTCCAGCAATACGCACTCTAAGCACTGTCCCATCCAATTCTATCAGCTCATATGTTGCATTATCAAAGACATGTCTGACTATGTATGGCCTAAACCATCTTTTCACCATCTTCCGAAGTGCAGTATGCTGATTTTCAAGGCGGCTATCAAAGACCAATACCCAATCTCCTTCTTCTATTGCTCTAGGCCGCAAGCGATGCCTGCTGTCAAACCTGTCCTTATTTCTTAGTCTAGCAACCTTCAACCTGTCAATAGCTAGCTGAATATCCTCTGGTCTCCTCTCCAACTGTCGAATCCGAAGAGCTAAGAGCTCCTCTCTCGTCAAATCCTCCTGCCAAGGTAAAACTGACCAAGTCAAAGCACAAGTCTGAGTCGGCATAATAAGTTTCTGACCATACATCAATTCTGTGGGCATATATCCTGTGGTAACACTGTGAGTCGTATGATCAGCCCACAGAGCAAATGGTAGAAGTCTCGGCCATTCTCCAATCTGTCTTCTGCATGCTTTGGCTAATGCTTTCACTATCGGCGGATGCCCTCTTTCACTCTTCCCATTTCCCTCTGGAGTATATGCTGTAGTTAAAGGCAACTTGATTCCTAGCTGAGAGAAAAACTCCCTAGCTTCATCTGCATCCAATTCACCACGATCCGCAGTGATCTTATCCACACAACCATACCTGCAGAAAATTTCCTCCAATAAGAACTTACACATTGCACTAGTGGTCTTCGTTCTCAAAGATCTGCTCTCAACATGATTAGTAAGATCCTCTCTAGCCAAAACAATGTACCTCATCTGCCATAGACCCATAGGCATGGTAACCAAATCAACTACCCACTTATAATGAATGCATAGCGGATAGGTCGGATGAAGCTCATCTCGATGACGCACTACTGAATACATCTGGCAGTCTCTGCAAGTCTCAATAAAGTGAGAAACATATCTATACATGCCTTTCCACCAATATTTCTCCTTGATTTTCTCATAAGTAGCCCACACTCCTCTATGACCAGCCCAAGGACTCTCATGAAATTCCCTCATCACCTGTAACTGTGTCCCTCTATCGCAGACAACCCGCAAAGGTAATCTGCCTCTTTTATTCGGATGCTTCCAAAGAATCCTGTCCTTAAGAAAATAACCATAAGCTTTCCTTCTGATCTTCTTGAACTCTTCATCTGTCCATTCATCTCTTTTGCTTACTGTACTAAGGTACCTGCCAATCTGCAACCAATCTCCAACATAGAGTTCTTCTGTGAAAGCCACAATATCATAGACATGACAAACATGATCAACCATAGTGGCTGAAATTTTTGCATCATCCTCTTCTGCAAGTAGAGTCTCCTCATCATCATATTTGGCTCTAGACAACATATCTACCACTGGATTATCCTTCCCTGCTATGTGTTTAAATTCCGGATTTAATGACTTGATGTATGCAATCCATCTCAGCATAGCTATATCCGGAGTAGAGCAACTCGTGATCATACCAATCAATGGCAAGCAATCTGTCTCTACCACAACTGAAGCTCCAATAAAGTACTCCTTGTCACATTTGAGAGCCGTAACAATCCCCAGTAGCTCCCTCTTGATTTGCGGATATCTCCTCTGTCTCTCGTTTAGGACTTTTGCCCCAAACCGAATAGCATACCTATTTCCATCTGCATCATCTTGACCCACAGCCCAACCTATGCCTATTGGACTCGTGTCAACTGTCAATACAATAGGCTTTCCACAATTATAATCCGCTTTCCTGAGAGTAGGAGTATTCTGCAATAACTTCTTCAATTTTCGCATGGCTCTAGTGTGGCTCTCATCCCAATAGAATTTCTGCCCCTTTCGAAGCAGCTGATATAAACAATCTGCTATGTGTGCAAAATGAGGTATCCAAATCATATAAAACACACAAGCTCCAATGAATCTCCGTACCTCTGAAGTGGTAGAACAATACTCCACAATCTTGCCTATAGCATTCACTTTATCATGTGAGGGTTTCCTGCCATAATATCCACACATATGTCCAACAATGACAACCTCATTCACTCCAAAAATAGATTTTTGCCCTGAAAGTGTCAAGTTCACTTCTTCTAACCTGGCCAAAATCTTCTCACATGCTGAAATATGATCAGCCACAAAATATCTGCATCCCTGCTCATTTAGACTCTCATTCTTCTCTTCTTTTGCACACCCCTTAATGGGCACATCATCCAAGAAAGGCATGGTAAGCTGAGGTATGTAATCACGAAGGACCTTATGCATGGCATTCATCATATGTGCAACAGAATTAGTGGCACCTTGAGGCAAGGTACACATCCTGACAAGCCCAATAGGAGTTCTCATGGTGGTTATGTCCCTGCTTTCCAAAGCCAGCTGAAACTGATCATATCCTGAATACAAATCACCTAAAGAATAGATGGCACGTCCAGCAAATGCCTCTGCAAACTCATCCACAACTGGACCTATACCAACATTCCTGATAGTAACTCTGTTCACTGACTGCATGTCCTGAATAAATCGGAGAGTACCATTCTTCTTTGGAACTGTAAACCACCTGTTTGAGTATGGTGCAGATGAAGGCTCAAGAATTCCTATCCTGATTTTCTCATTCAATAAATCAATCAGCTTTGGCAAGTGTGCTTTAGGCACTGGAATATGTCGGAGATTCCATGGGATATGAGGAATAGTAAAAATGACCATAGGAGCAACTATATCAGCATTCACACATCCAATCTCATGTGGGAAAAAAGCAAATCCCCTTCCATGTCTCTCAAGCATCTCCTGAAAGCATTGCTTCTCTATGGGTAACAAGAAATCACAATTTCCTATTTTCAATTCAGCAAGAGTCTCTGCTGAAAATTTATGACCAATATGCTCCGGATTCCTCAAAATTTGCTGTTTAGCAGCCCTCTCTATTTGCTGATCACTGTCAGGTGGAAGCGGTACAGCAACCGGCTTCACCTTCTTATCCACAGTTTTGTATTTCGTGTCAACCCTGGCTTCATTATGCTCTTCTGCATTACATAAATCTTGCTGTAAATCAGCAATTCTGCACTCCAATGGCTGAATATTCTCAGCCCTCTGCTCTATGGACTGCATAGAAACAGCCCCAAACTCTGAATGCTGAAATATTTCAGCAGTAAACTCTGTTGGCTGAAAGTTTTCAGCCCTCTGTCTCTCTGAAAGCTGATCATAACCAGCTAGAAACTCTGTTTGCTAAATTTCTTCAGCACTCAACACTCTTTGCTGAGTTACCTCAGCCTCTGACTCAATCCGTGACACAAAATCTGCAATTTCATGAAACATGTCCAGGGACTGCACTAATACATTACTATGACAATTCTGCATATCAGTTTTCAGCATATCTCCCATCTCTGTCATCGTATCTGCACAAATCACACTGTCATACATCCCATCTATGTGCTCATCATCCTCCAAAATTCCTGCATTTTTCAAAATTTTCTCCTTCCTGCATATATACTGCCTGGCAACTCTAGGCAACCTAGAAGTCTCCTGATAGCTTATCGAATTGTTTGCTGAAATCCCAACAAAACCAGAGGAGAAAACACTGCTGCCAGGAGGTGACAACTCCAATCTCCTCTGCTCTGTACCACCGTCGTCTCGCGAAACGGCGGTATCTAATGAAAACCCGAATCCCTCACAGTGGGCAAAGGTGCATCTCTGAGAGTATCCCTGTTTCTAACATGGTTTACACATATAGTTATAAATTGAACTGCTCTCATACCATCTTTACTGCGAATCCGTGCATAAGCAGATCCATCATCCATGACCTTTGTTTCCATGTGCATCTCTGTGATGAATGGCTGTCCAAGAATTATAGGATAAGAGCATGAATCCTGCACAAAGAAATGAAAATCCTCCTCTACATCACCAATAGAAACCCTGACACTAGGACATGCAGCATACAAATCACCTGCAGTGTTATTGGCGGCTCTCATACACCACCCATGCTCTACATCCATAGGCCATCTGTTACTCTCATAAACTCCACGAACTATAAGATTAATCTCTGAACCATGATCCACCAATGCAACATAAGGCACCTGTTTCTCTCCAATCTTTACAATCGTCTTTGTAGTTGCCCTAGCCCAATGGCTCCGCGAAAAGTGACTATGCGGTATCATGACAGGCTCATCAATTTCAGCATAATGCATAGTCTGAACCCTCTTCTCTACCTGCGGAAAGACAGAAGCATTATCAACCATAACCTCATCCTCATCCAAATCTCCAATCAAAACTCCATGTGTATCAGTGGTAGACAATGCATGTCTTTTCCTTTTCAAAACCTCCTAAAACTGATCTTGAAACTCTCTTTTTGAGATGCCCAAAATCTCAGAAATAGTGAAAGTCACCTCACTGCCAAGTATCTTATCATTAAAGATTTTCTTCATGTCTATAGATGTCTCAATATCGGACATCAATCTGAACCCTGGCTGCTTTGTCTCTCTAGGCTCTTGCCTCTTTTCTCTCTTTTGAGCATCTTCTATATGTTGATCTGGCCTTGATCGTGAAGACGGTCCTGCAGTAGGTGGAGTAACAAACTCACCCCCTCTAGTCTTCTTAGCTACACTTGGATTTTCTTCATCCCTCTTACGCTTCTCCTCAACAAGTACATCTGCACCATGAGACTTAGCCAAATAAGAATAAATAGAATACCTGTCAACAGGCGAGTCCCAACCTGTCTCTGATCTGATGCTAGAGCCTGCACTAGTCAAAACAGTTTACTGAATTTTCCCCTTGTTTGCAGTCTCCATAGCATAAGTCCATAGCGCTGACTGAGTCTCTGATCCCTTCTCAATCTGGACTCCATATGCAGAAGCATCACCTCTAGCTGTCACATAACAAGTACGCGCAGCCATGTCATCCACTAACTTCTTCATTCCACCTTTACCAAAGTTGGTAGCAAGTGGAGCTCCTGTCTCAGTCAACCAAATCTTACCATCTTGCCCCCAATATACCAAATTCTTCCTCCTTACATCCTGAAAATATTCACAATCCCTGCAATGCTGATGGTCCGTACTATCGCACCAAATACATCTCCGATCTCTCCTAGGTGCACTAGGAGCACTAGAAGAAGTAGTAGGCGCAGTCGAAGCAAACTGCTCCTTCAACTTTCCCACCAACTCCGCTTTGACTGACTCCAGTGTCAAATCTGTTATGCCTTTGATTATATCATCAAGAGAGGTAGGCACCGATGGAGCGGATGGTTTTGGAGCAGAAGGTGTAGGCTTCGGTCGTGGAACAGGAGGAATAGGTGGAGTGGAAAAAGTAGGCACTGGCATAGGCCAAGAAACTGGCTGAGGAGGAGAAGAAATAATAGGGATAGAAGCAGGCATAGGAGCTGATGATGGTGTAGGTGTCATGGAACCATTCTGTAGGCGAGTCTTCCATATCCTCCTCTTGGTCAAAGTCGAGACTGCATCCTAAGCATCCTGCCAATCAGTTTTAAGACCCATAGGCTTCGTGCGATCCTCAAGAAGCTCACCCAATTCTTCTTGAAGAGCAGGATCCGCAGCTTGCAAGAAAAGCTCAACTTTTTCAACATCCAATGCTCTTTGTTCAATGGCATCAAGCTGACTATACCTCTCCTCAAATTCTCGAATCAACTCCGAAGCAGCTAGACATTTGTTTGGCATGTAGACCCACTCTCGGAATGACCGCCGAGTAGCCATATCAAAGTCCTCAAGGAAATATTCTTCTTTCAGGGCCTTCTTAAAATCTTGCCAATGTATATTTTGAATAAAAAGATCAGTCACTTTTGCCCTCAAAGCGGGTGTGACAAGACGAAGGAAGTACTTACTCATAAGTCCAGCTGGAACTCCGAAAAACCCCATCTTGATCTCATATGTCTTCAAATATGCTGAAACATTACGCCCGTCAAATAGCTTCTTCTCATTCTTAACTGCTTCAATAGCCTTAATCGTGTTGTTTGCATTATCCTGCTCCGAATAGAGTTGCCTTTGCTGAGACAACTGCTGTTGATGCAATTGTTGCTGCTGCTGCATATACAACTGTGTTTGCTGATTTTGGAGCTGCATATACATGGACATATTCTGCAAAATCTGCTTTAGATCCTCCGTTGAAGTACTTGGCGCAGCAGTCATTGATGGAGATGAAGTAGAGATAGTTGGAATTGTAGAAGAGGCTCAAATAGAGGCTGAAGTATCTCCCATCCTGAAATTTCTGTGACGCTTTCACGTCGGGTTCACCAAAGATGTCGAAGGGTTTTTGAAAGCAAAGTCGCGACCACAGAGGACCTTGACTAAATTCAGGATAGAAGATCACGATTCAATTTGAAAGAAGGTCACCTCAATTTCAATTAATGGTCCTATAATCAACTCGTTCAACATCAACAGCTTCAGCTTCATAAAGGAAACAAATCTGATTTATGCCCAAAATTTGAAGTCCTTCACGTCCCTTCTTGCTATTTCAGAAAGAAACACTTTACAGGTTGTTTGCTGATCAGTACTGTATATAAAACACCGAGATAATCTGTATGTTGAAGACTAGACTCTTGCTATACACATCGCAACAAGTATGGACAATGTGATCCTACAAAGGTAAAGCCTCAGTTGTAATCCCACTCTAACTCAGAGTGAGAAAGAGTCCTTAAAAATAACCAAGGAGTAAGCATTTTGCTGAAAATGTAGAACACAGATATATGGCACTAAACATCCAACCCATTAGTACTCATGATTTTCCACACTCAACCAGCTTAAGCATGAAAGCTGCTCCAGTCCCATTACAGCCAAGTCTTGACAATCCTTATCTTTGCATCGAAGAAGTGAAATCAATATATCACTTTGTTTGGTTAAAACTTGCAACATCTCCTGGTCTTATGAAAATGGTCGTGGTAATGCCAAACAGCCTTCCTTCAGAGTCCAACAAAGGTCCACCACTATTTCCAGGATTGAAAACAGTATCTGTTTGAATGCTCCTGCAATTCCCTCTAATTTTCTTTGGATTCCTTCCTCTTCCTAGCATTCAATCCTCTTCCCTTGTTTCATAGCAGATACAGAAACAGACTCCGCCCAATCAGTCCTCCTTTATCCTTATCCATAAAGGCCACTTCAGATTGGATGCTGGAGATTGTTTTGTTAGCTGAGCATCGGAAGACTCCTTGTCGCTACATGTTGGTACTCGGTCATTCGTATATTAGGCCCTGATTTCAAGCTCTGGTTGGAGTATCCATTCAAACCAGATATGATAAACGGTGGCTTGCAAGATTAAGGCTCCTCATCGATGCCTTCATGCTTGACGCGAGATTCAACATCCTGCTTAGCAGTGTCTCTGCTTCTGTTAATTTTTTGCATGCTTCTACCAGTTTGCCCTCTGCCTTCTGAAATTCCTCTCCCATAGACTGGGCCTGGGTGTGCCTCTTCTCAACAAGCTTGACAAGCCCCTCCAAGATTAGACGACCATGTTGGAGCTAATTTTAGCCACTCGGCCACTCCAAGTTTATTCACGACTGCGCTCTTCCTTGTCAGAGGGTACCCTGTGAATGCTGGCAGTCATTGATACCTACTATCAGCGTCGGCTTTTTCCATCTCGATTCCAGATAGGGGCGGAAAAATCCTTTGTTGTCGTCTTTCTCTCCCAAATACAGTGATCCCCCTTTTCCCAGAAAAGCCTCTTTTTCCCCAGGAAAGCGGGCCAATTTCAGCATTAATCACATTTTTTTATATCGTCCAAGCCTCCTTCGAGAGCCATAGCCATAGCTGAGGATCACCTAGATCCTATCTCCATGAGTGCATTCGATGAGTTTCCTCGTGAGAGGCGTCTTTCGTATCAAAATGGAGAAGACGCATGACATTAACAGCGGTAGTGTCAAACTGGGCATCCATCCAAGTGATTTGTGGGTTGATGAGGGTCGTGCATTTCTGACTCAATAAAGTTGCTGGGAAGAAGCGAATTTCTGCACCTCTTCCCAACAATAATCCGTTCAAGAAAGTAAAGTTGGATCATAATGCCAACAAGCTCGAAGATACGTCTTCTTTACTTGTGAATGACCTGTTCAAAAAGTCGAAGATGGAGAATACCTGCCTACAACTGCAAGAGAAAAGGCTGAAATCTCTCTTCAGCATCAATCCAAAGATTGGTGCAAGCTCTTCTATTGAACTGCTGGATTCAGGCATGCTTGTGTTTGATTTGATGATCCCTTTAGAGTTTTCTCAAGAGATAGGAGCTGACATGTTGGACCCATATGCATTATGGGTGCCTCCTTCACTGTGCCGATGCTTCAAAAGAAAGCAGAGCATAGAAGATGCTAGAATACCGCTTTCTTTAGGAGAAACATATGGCTTATCATGTTCTTCCACAACTGATGAGCTCAATATGCTACAGCCATGCCCAAAGAATGCCACATGCTTGAAGCCCGACCACATCTGTTATACATGTCCACAAGTGTATTGCCAACATGAAACTCATTATCTAGCCCCCTTTTTTATATCTCTACATGAAGTTCTCGGCTTGTATCTAAAGCTCCTATGATGCTACATGATTTCGGGCTGTAAACAAATATACTAGCATCAGCAGAAATACCATCCAGTTGTAGATGTTGGAAACATCCTCACAAAGCCCATAATCGGCATATCTTGAAATAAGTGTAGCCCATGAGATTGCATCTCGAGTTACCAGTCTACCAAAAACTCCTTCTTCTTCTCCGTCTTCAGCATAGAATGAAAGAGCAAACATAACAACTAAGTATGCACAAAGTATCAAATCACACGCACAACTTTTGGGTGGTTTTCACGCCTCGAATGCGCAACAATACGACATCGCCTAATGCCTCAGAATCATCTAAATTCAGAGATCTTGGTACCCCAGTGGCTGGCAAGAGGTCAATGCACCATCTATGCCACTGGAGCCACCCTTAGTACCCCAAAGTAGCATTGGACACACTGATTAGACTACGGAGCTACAATTAGACACACCACTATCAAGTCCTCCGCCCCTCGAAGCATTAGTATCTAGCCCAATTCCACCCCAACCACAAGTAGATCTTAGGCCTTCCTACGAGTGACGTTCATTTCTATTGGTCACCAAGGACCTTGTTGAGAATACGGGAGATAACTTGGTAACTTGCATCAAGCTCTTGAATAACACCTTTATCACATTTTTTAGGAGTTACGAAAGACTTGAGCTCGGCTTGCTTGATAAACCCCTTCCCGCTGAGGTTCGTTCCTTATCCTGCACTTGGGAAGAATACAAGTTTATGACCATAACATCCCCGAAAATCTCAAAGGAGCTAATTGATAATGGTGAAATCTCAAAAGAGGCGTGTTCATCAGACAAGTAATAGCATTGTACCACAAATCCCAAAGGCTTGCATCAACCGTTGAGCTTGAGAAACTCACTTGCCTCGCTGAATTGGACTCCTTATTTCTACAAACATGGTGTAACCTATGTCCCCAATGGGAGAAATGGGGTTCCCAAATAATGACTAATGCTGAGTAGTGACATGCCATCAAAACAACTGAGTATGACCCGACTTACGTAGCACCAACCTCTTTCAAGGTCTTGGCTATCACTCGATACAAACACCTAGATGACTAGGTCTTGGCCCATCCTTACATTGATCACATCCTTACAGAAGAGGAGCTACATGTGGCTAGCCGCATCAACTTGTGTGATTTTCTAACCGATGTCCTAACTTACTTTGCCCAAGTATGCATTAGTCCTCGTAATCTTGATCGTCATGCCCACTTGGAATACAACCCTAATTTCTACAATTGGCTTATGCTCAAGTTAATAGCACCCTATTGTGCTCAAATGTCTTGCCTCTCCCATGTCTATTCGTAGGAAGGATTCTTCCAAGGGGGACGGGGGTAAGGTAAAGTAAGGTGAAATCATCATAAAATCCTAGAAATGATTAGAACTGATCAAAGGAAAATTCTTTTTTAGGTGAAATCAAGGAAAAGTGCCATAAAATCCTAGAAATGAATAGAAGTGCTAGAAGGAAAATTCTATTTTTATGCTTAAAGCATGTTCTTCTTTCCTTAAAAGCAGGATCAATTCTTGTTTATCTAAGAAAATGTCTTAAGAATACTAATCGTGAACCATGGTATATGACAGGAACCTAAAATGGCAGGGCAAGATAAAGGTAGCAAGCTTCCGTTCACGGAGGAATAGCAAGCTAAGTATGGCTTGACAGTAGAAACGAGGGGCTATAGCCAGTTCACATTCAAGCACACCATAAATCTAGAGAAGGTAAGGCAGGTGGTCAACTACAAAAAGCACGTAGAATTTTTGAGGAGCTTCAATGCCGAAAGGAACTGTGGCATGTTGACAATTAGGAAAGGGAAAGAAATCCACCAAGTGGAGGTGGAATTGAGCCCTACGATAGTGGAGAAATCCCTAGGTTTGACTAGCAGGATAGAGCAGCGCCCAAAGAGAGACGTGTATAGCATGCTAGGGATGAATAAGGCTACCGTACACACAGTAGATGGGATAAGCTTAGTGGATATCCCAAATCCTGAGATCAAGCTGTAGGCAAAGATGGTCCATAATCTCTTTTCGAGTCAAAGGTACAATGCCATTATGAACAAAATCGGGGTGCCATTGTTGGAGAGCATTGCAGTGGGATCCCTAGATGAAATAGATTGAACGCCTTTGCGCAAAAAAATATTGAAAGCTTAGCGAAAGCTTTGACCATCAATAGAGTAGTGGGAGGAGGGGAATCCCCGGGCCCCACAACAAGATCAGCTCTAAAGAAGTCCTCCCCCAAGGCATCCACCATCAGGTTCGATGGAATCCTTTGGTGGAATCCTAATA
The DNA here is from genome assembly GCF_053477565.2 of Lygodium microphyllum. Lineage (NCBI taxonomy): Eukaryota > Viridiplantae > Streptophyta > Polypodiopsida > Schizaeales > Lygodiaceae > Lygodium > Lygodium microphyllum. Next base: position 10,352,613 of record NW_028229514.1, read on the forward strand.
GCCATCATCGAGGAGACCTTGAAGGACACTGAGGGAGGTGGAAAGGGAGTAGGGGAAACCCTTGATTGATTGCGTCACCACAAACAAGTGCAGTCCAGTGAAAGGACTATAAATGCTACATTGGTTCTCATTATGCATCTTGGATGCAATGGCTATGTAGGTTACTGGTTGTTAGTTCCCAAAATATGCTTGGGACATCCTTATGAAGAATTGTGGCAATATTACTCATGCACGAAAAATACAACTAAAGTAGTAGTTTAATAATATGACTAGAAATGGCAGTAGCATACGAGCTTATACTAAGGAGATCAAAACCATTGTAGATTAGCTTGCTGCTATTGGTTTGAGAGTTGAGGAGGATGACATGATTGCAATCACCTTGAATGGATTGGGTAAGTATAAAGCCTTTGACACTTTGATTTCTGCGAGAGTAGACCCCTTGATTGGAATGAATTACTTGCATTGCTGCTACATGAGGAAGTCATGCTTAGCTTGAATACAAATTTGAGTATCTCTTAGAGTAGAGATATTGTATTTTACTCAAGTATGCTAGAGGTGGCAGAGCTTATGGAGCTTCTTGAGGTTGTGGTGAGACTTGGAATGCCTATGGACAGTAGCAACAAAATGCATGGCAGAGTCAAAATACATAAGGTCGTAGAAGGAGAGGTGATTCCAAGAGAATGCATGGCAGAGTCACCTAGAAGCAAAGGTGGTTCTTGGCAGTCTCATGATTAGTTGAATAGGGATAAATATTGTCATTTCTGTGGCAGATATGAATACATAGCAAGGGATTGTAATAAAAAGCAAGCTGAGATGAAAGAAAAAGGCAAACAACATGGCAACTATGCATCTTTTAGTAACACTCTTGATGTTTAGATAGAAAGGTTGTTTGCTATGTAGCATGTTTCCAAGGATATGACTAAGCAAGACAAGGTTGATGAACAATGGTATATAGACTCAGGTGTATTCAATCATATGACTCTACATGGTGAGTAGTTTGATGAAACGATTGCAAGTTCTCATGGCTATGTATACATTGGTGATAATACATATCATGATATCAAGCATATAGGTGTGGCACTATTAGTCATGCAAGGCGGCAAGAAAAAGAGTCTATATGATGTGTCACATGTACCATCTATCACTACGAAGCTACTGTTTGTTGGAGAAATGGATATGGAAATCTGGCATAAGTGTATTGGTCATGTAAACATACAAAGGTTCAGAATTATGCAGCAAAAGGAGATTGTACTTGGCTTGCCAAAGTTCAAGTATATGAATTTAGGATATGTATGTTTTGCTTGTCAGTTTGGGAAGCGAGTGAGGTTTTTGTTTGTCAAACATAGTCAAAAATAGTTTTAGACTTTTGCAGTTGGTGCATTTGGATGTCTGGAGCTAGCCCATAATGCATCCTTTTGTGGTGCCATATATTGTGTATTATTTATTGATGTTTTCAACATATATACATGGTTGTATATTCTAAATCACAAAGATGATGTGCTAGATGTTTTCAAGGATTTTAAAATACATGCTAAAAATGAATTTGGACATTATATCTCATGCTTGAGATGTGATGGAGGTGATGAGTATGTTTCTCGAGAGTTTGACCAGGTACTTAGGCTAAGTATGGCATTAAAGGTAGCTTACATGCAGTTATACACCACAATAGAATGGTGTGATAGAGAGAAAAAATTGAGTGCTTATGAAAGCTATAATGGCCATGGTCAATGAAAAGAATTTGCTGAATGGTTATTGGGTTGAAGCAATTGTAACTGCACTTTATGTCTTGAGTAGAACTCCAATATTCGGCATTCATGATCTTTACATTGTATGAGAAATTGTATGGTTAAAAATTGGATATCATCCACCTTAAAGTCTTTGGTTGCATTGCATATGTACATGTGCTTGATGAGAAGAGAAATAAGTTAGATCCAAAAGCTATTAAGAATGCCTTTCTTGGCTATGCACAGGACAAAAAAACCCTATAAGTGCTACAAATTGTTTACTTGTGAGACATTGATCAGCAAGGATGTAGTATTTGATGAGTTGACATCATAGTGTGGTGGTGAAAATGCAATGGTTTTTGATGGATCAATTATTCATACTCATGCTAAAAATTATCCTTCCATTAGTACTATAGTGAGTGGGCCTACATGTAATGTGTCTTCTAATGTTAGTCCTTAGATAGGACAACTACACAGTCATGGTTCTACATCCATTGACATGGATATGTGAGTGAGGGGAAGATTAGATAAAGGCAAAGAGAAGATGTTTGATGATGTTATTGGTTTGTTTACATCTGGATATGAGTAACTTGGCAGTGATAGTCTTGATAGTGAATTTGATATACCATATGTTATGACACCTGGAGTAGCAGTATGTACCTCCTCATGAGAGACAATCACATAGCGAACCAAAATTAAGAAGGTTAGAAAGGGTCAGAAAGCTTGGTCGGCTTACTTACAATGGGTATTCTACTAGACATTTTTCTTACATGACTAAAGTGATGACCACAAAGAGCCTATAATGTTCAATGAGTCATTTAGAGATAAAAATTGGTATGTTGCCATGGATGAGAAATATGCAGCATTGGCTGAAAATAACACATGGGATTTGGTTAGTCTACCTGAAGGCAAAGAACCCATTGGTTGTAAATGGGTTGGTAAAGTGAAGTGCAAGGCAAATGGATCATTGGAAAGATACAAATCTTGGTTGGTGGCTAAGGGGTATGCACGACAACATGCTTTGGATTATGAGGAGACTTTTAGCCTGGTTGCAAGGATGGCAACCATGAGAATTGTCATTGTATTAGCAACGTCTAAGGGATGGAAGCTTTGGGATATGGATGTTAAGAGTGCATTTTTGAATGGAGATTTGATTGAGGTGTATATGTCTCTTTGAAAAAATACACCCACCCTACCAAAAATGAAATGCTGGTGGGAGATCTCCACTTGAAAGGCCATTAAGTTCATTAAATTCTATTAATTATTCTTTTGATTTCTATTTACAACCCCAAAAAATTCTTTATTTATATCATTTATTAGTGTTTGGTGATCAATATGAGAGAGCTGGGGCACCATCCTAGATAGATCAATGGCTCATGTGTCCATCAATAGGGCATGGGAACTCATCTCTTTACACAATAGTCAGTCTCACTCTTCACTGATTGTTGATCATCTTTACCTGTTCAAAATTTGGTGAATGTGTCCCATGAGAGAGACTCGTGGGCCACCTTGATTGGATATCCACTTGCATGTTTTATTCCAATAGTGGTTTCCACTTATATTTGCTATCTACACCGGCTAGCTTGCTCTTAGATATCTAATTAAGACTATTGACATCACTAGGAGCTCATAGGTTTTCTGTAACATGTCATATCAATTGTCTATGCTTGCACTTTTCAACTCAAGAAGCCGCCTTGTTGTTTGCTAGTTGTCTAGAGCATTCTTCGGCTATTGGTCACTATTGCATCTTAGCCAGATCTACATTTTTATGGATTTAGGTTTGATCTTCATCTTTGATAGCCCTCCAAGGTTATGTTTCACTCCCTCTACAATTGTCCTTCATCTTCTAGTGACTACTCCAATATTCTACTATTGGCAGGACTACATTTCCCTCCCTTCATAGAGCAGCTATTTTCCTTGTCATTGACCCCTCTTTGTGAAGGACTACATTTTTCTTCCTTCATAGTGTAGATTCCTTCCAAGCCAAATAGTGCAGTTATCTTTGAGCTTTGCTTAATTGTATTAGCATGATTCATTCAACACGATTCAGTGTTCATCATTCTTCAATCTTCTTCTTTAGTGCTTTTGAGTTTTTATCTCATGTGTTTATCATACATTGCGGGTTTCTCCCCACTAGGATAGATAAATTAATAGGCATATACAATGTTATAGCTCTAAATATCCTCATTTGACTAGGGCTCATAATGTAATGTGTCCACTTGTTATCTTCACCGCACGTCTTAGCAATCCATCTTAAAGGGTGTCTAGAAAGCTCCGCTCAGCACTCCCATGGTATGTTACGGGGTTTGCGATCTAGGGCTTTTCGCGTCTGCCACATAGCAGAAGCATTCCGACCGTTCCCACTTAGGACCGACCTGAATTAGGGTTTTCCCTATTGGTCATTTCCTAACAGCAACTAGCATCGAACCTGAGTGAACTACTTTACGCAGAAACACCAGGTTCAAAGCGGATTCATGCTACACTTGGTTCAAGGAGAATGGGAAACGAGAGGGATGCAAAGATCAACCTCTCTGCCATAAGGCATAGTTCCATTCCGTTCCCCTAAAACAGTGTAAATCAGGATCATTTATAACTTAGATTCTAGGTCAACGCCCTTTTTTGTTCGTATCCTTTGAAACGATCCTCTCAGTGTCTATCATGATTGAGAAAAGTTCCCAGCCAACCAGGACCACCCATTCGTAGGACGGACCCATGGCCACATCCACCGCACTTTCCTTAGGTTATTTTAGTTATTTAATTACCTAACACATTTAGTTTGACATGTATCAACAATCAGCTTCCTTAATTAGCCCGTTAGCACTGGTTCCTTCATATAATCATAGCACTTGACATAGAAAAACAATGTCAAACAAGTTCCTTTTCAACAGGTTATCATATTTATCTTTGAAATACATAAAGTCCACCTCGTAGGCTTATCCATAATCCGCCCAAGGCTATCCAGCAATCCACAAGGATTACTAATCCAAGATTCCACCCGTAAACTAGTATGGGGGCCTCGAGATCCAATCCCAAGTCACATTGGCCTCTTGTGCAGGGCCTAGAAGGCGAGGTATTTATGGCCAGAGCCCCCTAGCACCCAAGCGTCCTCTTGCTCCAAGTAGTGCTCGACGGAGAGTCCTCTCGTGGTGGCAGGTTCGGTCCACCTTCCCAGCGTGGTTAACAACCCCCTTGGTTAGGGTCAGGGAGGCAGTTGGGGATAATTGAAGCTGCCTCTCCCTTCAGGCCTTCAACCTGAAGCATTAGATATCCTTTTTTCCTTTAATTCTTTGAGCAAACAAAGCAAAACAATGCTCTTAAAACTGTTACAAGCACTGAGAGCAGAGTTTTGATGCTGAGAAGTGCTTAAAAATAGCTAAAAATTACGAATATTAAGGGAGAAATATTCAACGTCGAAGGCGGCGGCTTGACCTAGAATAATTTTAAGCATCAAGTGCTTTAAAGGGGCTCATGCGACACTTCTATATTTTTAGTAATTTTTCCGTTTGCCTGTGTGAGTCAAGGAAGCTGCCGGCCAGTGTGGGATGCCGAGATGGATGCCCAGGATTTTTCGGATTGCGAATCGGATGTCGGACGGGGGAGGTGCCAGAATTTGGCCAAATTTGAAAATGCATGTATCTTGTGGCTAGTGGGGGGGTGCCCTTTGGAAACCCCCAACCCCCCATTTCATTTTCATGTATGGCGGCACGTCGTGGCACTGATTAGTGGCGAAGAATTGACGCCCCCCTATCCCCAAAATCGATTTGGTGGCTGCAAATAAGCCATAGCAATGATGCTAGAGGGCTGATGCACAAGTCCTTCACTTCGTATCACCGGTCTTCATGCAGACAATGGTGGCCTGGTTGGAGAGAGAGAAAATCAGTCTTTCTCTCTCCTCCCTCTCTCTCCTCTAAGGGGTGGTGCATGCAGAAAGAAGAAAGAAGAAGAAGGAATGGCGGATGCTCGTCCGGCAAAGATCGGATTGCTCCGTCGATGAAGAGGGGCTGGAGACGGCAATGCGGGGTCATACTGAGCATTAAATGCATGCTGGAAATTAGTCCCGTAATCAAGACCAAGAAATCGAGACCTGAAAATAAGCGGTAATGCTATTTTTATAAAGAAAAATGATCTTTTTATGCTATTTGCTTTATGAAACCTTTTTCATATGGGATGAAAGTTCATTATGATATTGTTTGCCATGAGTTTCAACTGTTTGCAACCTGAAAATAAGAAAATATAAGGCTACATGGCCGGAATTAGTGTTAAAATACATTTAAAAAAACGTGTTTTAAGGGTAAAATTGGGATTTTTGCTATATAAATGAGAAATATGATATGTCACACCAACTAAATCTGAGTTTTTGCTGTCAATGAACCTAAGGGCCACATCCCACAATCAACTTTCATTTTCAATCATTATTTATTAAAGAAAATTAGGGAAAAATAAGAAATGGACTGAGAAAAATTAGGGAAAATTATATCTTTGTTTGTGCAATGTATAACGATAGCAAAACACGAGGTTGACCTCGGTTTGCCCCTATTTCTATGTTTTGTGTGTATTTATCATTCTTTTAAAAGGAAAAAATGCATAGAAACCCTATCTAACTGATCAATGATGCAAAATGCTAAGAGTTAGATGAAGAGGGACTGAAACACTGAAAGATAAATAAAAGATTTGATTTATGCATTGCACTTGGCATACAGGAAACAATTTAAATAAAGAGGATAGTAGCATGAGTATATGGCTCGGTGCCTCCTTTCAATGCAGTACGCGCTAGTAAAATTCATGGAAAGAATGTTTTATGCACTATGAATGATGCTGATATTTATTTTGTCTGAGCACATAGCCATACATGATTTGCATTAAGCATAATAATTAAAAGGTATCAGAAAAATCTCCTGGATGCATGGCACCTATTTTCCTTAGGTTGTGACCAACGATGAGCGTGAGAGGATGTCCTAAGCTGTAGGTTAGTTGTTGGGTCCTAAGGGGAAAGTGTAGTGAGGAATGGTACATCCTGGAATGTAAAATATTGGTACCTTGAGAGGAGTTTGTGCTCGTATGTGTTATATGTCTAGCAGCGCATCAAAGGGCCAATCCCTGCGATGTAGGAGAGCTGCAGTGAGGCTCCGACTGTTAGTCGGTGGAGTGCCTCCTATGTGTGTGTGATCGTGGCATTGCCAATGTGTAAGGGTTCTCCCTCTGAGGAGTTTAAGGGAAACGTTGGACTATAAATAATAAACGTATGAATTAAGCTTTAGGGCAGGTTGTTCTTTAGCATTTGATAGATGCTCTTGGTCCGCGAGGCTGTGAGGGTGTTGGTGTGTCATGAGTATGAGGTTCGGCTAGTGCCATAGCCACATGCTGGCTCATTTCAGGTCCCATCAAGCACAAACAATTCCATTGGTTGTTATTTTTGGCCAACTTCTAAGGAGTGAATCCTTCTTTCCGAATGCATCCAGCACTTGGACCGGGATCAATTGCAACTTGGCAAGATCCCAAGGGTTTATTTGTTAACCCTATATCCTGGGTTAGGGCCGTACCCTATTAACCCGACTTAGTCAATACCTTAAGTTCATATATTATTCCAATTTATTGATTGGTCTTTTGCTTCCAAGCAAATATCTAATCCCCGTATCTTGGTCACTTTACCCAAGAAAGGTACTATATCAAGATGATTATTCATCCTCATGCAAGATAACTTGTGTAAGAATCTATCAATCTCATCAACTAGGAATTGGCCATTCCCTTGTGAGGAATTGGCCATTCCCTTGTGATCAATTCACAAGATCATGCAACTTTGCAACTTGTTGCACAAGTGTCGCATCAACTATGGGACTATTCTACCCATTAACGGTGTCTTCTAATCACGGTATCATGATTAGATATAACAATCCGTTCCTGATTGCATTAGGCCAACATTGTCGGTCCTAGGGTTCCGAGTTTCATCTTTTTAGTGAGAGATCCTTAGGGTAAAAACCCTAGATATTTTCTCGCAAGGTTGTCCTACTGTCCCTACATTCCGTGAATGTGGGCAAGTCTTTGAGGTATAGGAGTTTCAGCTTTGGCAATACGAGCGACTAGGTCGCATCTCAACGTGTTAAATCCTAGTTAGTTCTTTGGAATATGTTGCATTGAATTAACCCTTCCTAAATGAGTACTTCGCGGTTTTAGGTGTTTAGGTTTAAACCAATTTAACTTGTCTAGTCTTGAACATGATTCATTGTCTACGTATAAGCTAATTTACAAACCCTAATTTTTTGGGTTAAGATCAAAGCATAGGCATAATTCCAATTGATCATCCCATAATATGCAAACAAGATTCAAGCTAAAACATGCAACCTTTTTCTACTTTCATTTCTGAATGAAGTTGTCGTATCCTGAACTTACACACTCTTTCGTTGAATTAAGCTTTTAGGCCACTTGCCTAGAGTTAAATCTTTTTCATGCAGCCCTAGCAATGTAATGTGTCCACTTGTTATCTTAGGACACGTCTTAATAGTCCATCGGAAGGGATGTCTAGAAAGCTCCGCTCAGCACTCCCATGGAATGTTACGGGGTTTGTGATCTAGGACTTTCTGCGTTTCCCATGTAGCGGAAGTATTCTGGCCGTTCCTACTTAGGCCCGACCTGAATTAGGGTTTTCCCTATTGGTCATTTCCTAACGGCAACAAGCGTCAAACCCGAAAGAACTACTTTATGTAGAAACATTAGGTCCGAAGCAGATTCACGCTGCACTTGGTTCAAGGATAATGGGAAACGAGAGGGATGCGAAGCTCAACCTCTCTGCCATCAGGCATAGTCCCATTCTGTTCCCCTAAAACAATGTAAATCGGGATCATTTATAACTTAGATTCCAGGTCAGCGCCATTGCTGCTCATGTCCTTTGAACGATCTTCCGACTGTCCATCATGATTGAGAAAAGTTCCCGGCCAGCCGGGACCACCCATCTGTAGGATGGACCTATGGCCACATCCACCGCACTTTCCTCAGGTTGTTTTAGTTATTTAATTACCTAACACATTTAGTTGTACGTGTAACAATCAGCTTCCTTAATTAGCCCCATGGGCACCGGTTCCTTCACGTAATAAGGGCACTTGACATAGAAAAGTAATATCAAATAAGTTCCTTTTCAATAGGTTATCATATTTATATTTGAAATACATAAAGACCATCCCATAAGCTTATCCATAATCTGCCCGAAGGCTATCGAGCAATCCACAGGGATTACTAATCCAAGATTTCGCCCGTAGACTAGCATGCGGGCCTCGGGATCCGATCCCCAGTCACGTTAGCCTCTTGTGCAGGGCCTGGAAGGCGAGGGATTTACGGCTAGAGCCCCCTCTGGCATCCAAGCGTCCTCGTGCTCCAAGTAGCACTCAACGGAGAGACCTCTCGCGGTAGGTTTGGTCCCCCTTCCCATTGCGGTTAACAACCCCCTTAGTTAGGGTCAGGCAGGCAGTCAGGGGTAACTGAAGCTGCCTCTCCCTTCAGGCCTTCAATTTGAGGCATTAGATATCTATTTATACTTTAATTCCTTGAGCAAACAAAGCAAAACAGTGTTCTTAAAATTGTTACAAGCACAAACAATTCCATTGGTCGTTATTTTTGGCCAATTGCTAAGGAGTGAATCCTTCTTTCTGAATGCATCCAGCACTCGATCCGGGATCAATTGCGACTTGGAAAGATTCCCAATGGTTTTTTTGTTAACCCTATATCCTGGGTTAGGGCTGTACCCTATTAACCCGACTTAGTCAATACCTTAATTTCATATATTATTCCAATTTATTATTGGTCCTTTGCTTCCAAGCAATTATCTAATCCCCTTGTATCTTGGTCACTTTACCCAAGAAAGGTACTATATCAGGATAATTTTTCATCCTTTTGCAAGATAAACTTGCATAAGAATCTGCCAATTCTCATTTCGAGAAATTGGCCATTCTGTTGTGATCAAATCACAAGATCATGCGTCTCTAGAACTTGTTGCACAAGTGTCGCATCAACTATGGGACTATTTACCCATCGAATGGAGTCACGAAACAATCTGTTCCTGATTGCAGTAGGCTGACATTGTCAGTCCTAGGGTTTCGAGTTTCATTTTCTTAGCAAGAGATTCTTAGGAAAACCCTAGATCACCTCTCGCAAGTATGTTCCAATGTCCCTACATTACGTGAATGTGGGCAAGTCTTTAGGGTATCAGAGTTTCAGCTTTGGTAAAATGAGCAACTAGGTAATGTCCCCAACGTGCTAACCCTAGTTAGCTCTTTGGGATATGTTGCATTGAATTAACTTTTTCTAGACAAGTCCCTTCGCGGTTTTTAGATGTTTAGGTTTAAACCAAATTAACTTGTCTATTATTGAAGATAATTATGCTATCATTTTCGTAACCACATGATTCATTACTTATGTATAAGTTGAATTACAATCCTAACGTTTCGGATTAAAATCAAAACATATGATAAGTTATAGCATAATTCTAATTGATCTCTTTATAACATGCATTCATGCTTTTAAACTTTAGGGTTTTTTTTTCCTTTGAGCCATGTAGCCTTTTCTAACAATTACGTAGTTGAAACGATATTTATACCGATTGACTAGAGTTATGCAGCTCAAGAAACATTTCATGCCTTGCAATTTCCTATGGATTATTAGCACTTTCCATAATAACTCATTGCGAAGAAGATATGTCTTAATAATATGACATGCAATTTATACTGCCATGCCTAATCGCAGTGCACTATCATAATTCTATTTTGTAAAAATGGACATTAATCTAATTTCAATTCATTGCAATGCATAAAAACTACTTGCTAGAAATGCATTTATGATCTCTTTATTTTGTTCATTTTACTGAAAATTTTTAATGACCGAACTCTTCCGTCTCGAGCTAATTCTTTTAAATTAACCAAAGTATTTAAGACAAAAAATGCATCTTATCTCCAAAAATGATCCATGCACGATTGGATTATAACAACGTAAATCAAAATTTAGAAAAAACCTAGACTAGTTGTGGTGAAATGTCCACATGGATGTTAGGAGACGATCCTCCTGCGGTTGCGCCTTGTGCCTTCTTAGGAGCCATTGCGAATGCTGCCTTTCCGTCTTGGATGCAGATTTATGACCTTGGCTATCTCCTTTGCAAGCATAGCTCCCCTTTGTGATAGCTTGCACCGTCTTTCGGAAACGGTTTTTAGAATGTTTCCTTTTTGAAGTAGGGATTTCATGATTAGGACCTTACAACCGTCAAGAATGACGTTGTGGAAATGCTAAGGGCTTAAACTCCGGCTTTTCAAAAAAAAAACCCGCTTTGTAGGGTCGATGGGAAAAGGGTTTTGAAACCTGGAAGTGAGGATTTCACGAAAAGGGGGTGCTTAAACCTTGGGAGGGGTTTTAAACGGCCTTAGTGGATCGGAAAAGGAAAGAAGGAGAATGCATAACTCGCCAGTGAGGGGTTAAATCACAGAGTAACTGGGCTTTTAACCCACTTGAAAGGGTATTAAGAATGTGCACGAGAAGGGGGGGCTTTGGATTCCTGGGGGTAGGGGGTGTTTTAGCAAGCCCACATGAACCAGGGCTAGGAGGGGGCCCACAAACAAGAAGAATTTGTGGGGGTGTAATGTGGAAGGGGGCTTAGGAGGCCCACCCTTGGAAGCTTCTAAGAAGCTTCCAAAGCTTCTGGAGGATTCAGAATCCCACATGGAAGGAGGCCGAATGGGACTCAATTGGGCGCGGTGGCAGCGTGCTGCATTATTGGCGAGCCTTCAGAATCTCGATGCCCTCCTCTCTCCTCTCGACATAGCGGGGTCGCTCCTCCTCTAGCCCTTGACAGCAGCTCAGTGTCTCTCTCTCTCACGGCGGCACCCATTTCCTGCTCCACGGCAGTGACCTCTACCCCCTGGCTATGCCCTATACCATTTATATAGGTGAGGGGAGGGGGGTCCTCCCTGCCCCATGCATCAATACGCATGGGTTCTCCCCTCTGCAAGCTCCAGCAAGGAGCTTAGTGGCTCTTGCTAAACCCTTCTCCTCCAGCACAACCGTTTGCTGGAGGAGAGAGGGATTATTTAAAAAAAATTGCCATAAATCAATTATCCTCACGACTTATAGAGGCGGTTCACGCGTGTTTTTGGAAGATTAAAAAATTACATTCTCTCCCCCTTGGAGGAATCGAGATGTCCTTATCTCGAGATAAACTAGGGATATTGATGGTTGAGAGAGCTTTCATTTACCCAAGTGGCATCCTCCTCGGGATAATCTTGCTACTGGATGAGGCATTCTCTCAAGGTTCTGGATCTCAGTTGTCTCTCCCTAACATCTAAGCTCTTGTCAGGCCTTAGTTCAAGGACTCCTTGACTAGGCATTACAACTTGTTGGTCATGAAGTACATGGTTAGGATTAGATACATACTTCTTCAATAGGCTGATATGGAATACATTATGAACCTTTAGGGTCTCAAGGAGTTGCAGTCTATAAGCATTAGTTCCTAGGCACTTAAGGATCTTGTATGGTCCACAATACCTTGGACTTAGCTTTTTGCAATCTTCTAAGGATAGAGAACTCTTCTTTGGACGTACGCGAATGAAGACCATATCTCCTTCCCCGAAGATTCTATCTTGACACTTTAAATTCGCGTATGTCTTCTGTCTATCCTTGGCGGCTTGGATGTCCTATCTTATTGACTTTATTTGGTCATCCATCTCTTCCAACATCTACCTTGAAGCTTCAACCCTCAAGGTTGGATCTGAGAAGTTTAGGGGACTTTGACAATCATGACCATACAATGCTTGGAAAGGGGTCATCTGAATGCTTTGTTGGTAAGAAGCATTGTAGGCAAACTCAACCAAAATCCACCTTTTTGGCTCACGACAGCAGTGTGCCCTAAGCATATCCTTAATAACTTGATTGACTCACTCTATTTGACCATCAGTTTTGGGATGGTAAGCTGTGCTAAAACAGAGTTGAGTCCCAATGGCTTCAAAGATAGCTCTCCAGAAATGTGATGTGAAGAGAGAATCACGATCACTAATGATTCTTCTAGCTAGCCCATGTAGCTTGAATATCTCTTTGATAAACAACCTTGCAATGTCTGAGGCTTTATAGTTTGTCTTCACTAGAATAAGGTGTGAAACCTTAGTAAGTATGTCACCCACAACCATGATGGAGTTGTATCCTCCCTGAACTTGGGGTAGGCCAACAACAAAATCCATACTGATGAATTCCCATTTCACTTGGGGAATGTCAAGTGGTTGCAACTTCCATGGCATTTTGACATATTCGGATTTGATACGTTGACAAGACAAACACTCGGTGACATATTTGAGAACGTCACCTTTAAGCCTCTCCCAATGGTAGCTCTTCCTAACTGCATCAAGAGTCTTGGCATAGCCAGGATGTCCTGAGAAAGGGGAATCATGAGCTTCCCACAATATCTTCTGCTTCAGTGAGACTGGCTTGCCGGTATACATAGCCTCGTTCTATAGTAGACAAGTCCACTATTTACAGAGAATTCATGATAATTAGCCTGTAGCTTTTGTTCCTGGTCCTTGATAGAGATCTCCCTTAGCATCTTTTCATAGGCTAGTTCATGGCATGATTTCTCTCTAGCTAACTCAAGTATTGGGTTGTTTGGCATAGATACCTTTGTAGCTAGAGATCTAGCTGTTGATGGATTTTGCAAGATTAGAGAATTAAGGAATGCCTTGTGACTAAGTGCATCGGCAACTGCATTCTTTTTTCCTGATCGGTATTTGATTTCAAAGTCATACTCCTCTAGCACTTCAATCCACCGATGTTGCCTCATGTTGAGCTCGTTCTGGGAAAGGATCCACTTGAGACTCTTATGATTAGTCACTAGAGTAAACTTGTTACCCAACAGGTAGTGTCTCCAAAGCTTTAGAGCATGGGTGACAGCTAATAATTGCAGATCATGGGTAGCATAATTCTTCTCATGGCTCTTCACTTTTGCTTGAAGAGTATGCTACAAGATGACCTTCCTGCATGAGCACACATCCTAAGGCAAGAGTCCTAGCATCTGTTACTACCTCGAACTCCTTATTGAGGCCTGGAAGTTTTAGGATAGGTGCTGAAACCAAACTTTGCTTCAATCTATCAAAGCTGGTTTGTTCGGGAGTTGACCATGCAATGGATGTTTGCTTCTTCAGTAAGTCCGCCCGTCAGAGGTGCTGCAATCAAAGCATAATTTTTTATGAAGAACCTATATCATCCTGTCAATCCAAGAAAGCTGCGTATTTCTCTGACAGTTGTTGGTATTGGCCACTCTAGCACATCCCTGACCTTGGTTGGGTCCACTGAGATTCCTTCCACTGATACAATGAATCCCAGATATTCAATTTGATGCTTGAAGAATGCACATTTCTTCATCTTAGCATATAGCTTATGTGACCTCATTGTCTCAAGGACAATCCGAAGTTGGGGTTCATGATCTTCTTCCTATTTAGAATAGACTAGAGTGTTGTCGAAGAAGACAAGCATGAATTCATCAAGATATGGCCTAAAGATATCCTGCATTAACCTGTTGAAGGTGGCAGGTGCATTTGTAAGCCCGTATGACATAACTAGGAATTCAAAGTGCCTATATCTTGTGTTGAAAGCCGTCTTTGGGATATCTTCTTCCTTGATCCTTATCTGATAGTAACCAGACCTGAGATCAATCTTGGAGAAGATCTTCGCACCCTGAAGACGATCAAGAAGCTCATCTATTCCAGGAATAGGGTACTTGTTCTTGACAGTTGATTGATTCAACCCTTTGTAATCAATACATAGTTGAAGTGTTTCATCTTTCTTTTTCTGGAACAGTACGGGAGCTCCCCATGGTGAACTGCTAGGATGGATGTAGCCATGATCTAGCAGTTTCTTGAGTTGTTCCTTTAGCTGAATTGCTTTCGGGATGGACATTCTATAAGGTCTCTTTGCAATTGGTGCAGCTCCTAGTACTAGCTTGATCTCATGATCCACTTCTCTTTGAGGTGGGAGTTCTATCAATTCTTCTGGAAATACATCTGCGTATTCCTTTAGCCATGAAGGTCCTTCATTAGACTCCTACTTCTGATCTATCTTGTTGAGCTTAATCAAGTAGACAGGTAATCCTTTTTTGACTCCCTTTATGATCCGAGATGCTTTGGACAATTGGATTTTTGGATTTCCAGCCTCACCTTGAGTTGTGACCAAATCCTCTTCAGAGTTTCAAAAGAAATTTGGCCCTCACCACAATGAATGTGGATGTCATTAGGTTTAAGCCAATCCATTCTGAGTAGACACTCATGGATACCTAGATTCATGACTCTGAATTTGACCAAAGTCGTCTTTCCTCCTAGAAAGAATTCCACCTTAGCAGTTTTCCTGGTACAAGTAACCTCACGACCATTTGCCAATTCCACAAGCAAGATAGGTGCTTCTACTGTGGCTATCCCTAATCTTTTTGCACAAACTAGTGAGATAAAGAAATTTGTATTGCCACAATCAATCAAGGTCTTGAAACCTTTACCTTGACAGTCCGATGGTGTCTAAATCGCCAAGAACTGGCGATTCGGGCCTTTCTTGTGTAGAGCGGCATGGATTGTTACCTTTTCAAACTCTGCTTCCATGGTCGGATCTTCTTCTTCTTCGCACATTTGCCTATTGGCAATGCAGGCGGTTCTTCCTCTCCCTCAGGTAGCGGCTCCCTGACCACGACCCGTTCCTTGGAAAGGTGCTTGGCGATGTCCTCCTTCAAGCTTGGGACATTGCCTCTTGAAATGACCGGGCTCGTTGCAGTGAAAACAGTGGAGGTTTCAGCCATTGCTTTCAGTAGGAACATAGCTATTGACATTGTTAGTTCTTGCTTTCTTTCTTTGTCCTTGATTCTGACCTTGAACTCTCTTCATTTGAGGCTTGAATGCTCCTCTGTTTGGGTCATTATAAGACCAAGTTTTGTTACCTCTTGGTCTAGCCTGCACCTCCTGAAATATAGGGGCAACTCGAATGAGTTTGTCTTGTAGATCCGATGGGTGCATAGATTTGAGACGGGTATTCACTGGCGGATTTAAACCAGTACAAAATTTTGACACCTATTGTGTCATGTCCATCTATGGTGCATACTTAAGAAGTGAGATGAATTTAGAATAGTATGCGTCAAGAGTGAGCCCCAACTATTTTAGCTCGTAGAACTTATTCATTTTCTGCATGCGATACGCAGGTGGTAAGTATCTTCCTTGCACGGCTTTCTTCAGCTTCTCCCAGGTAACGGATCGTTCCGTGATCCCTTGATCTCTGCACCATTGCTTCCACCAAAGCCTGGCTTTGCTGGTGAGCTTCAGCTTGGTGAGCATAGCCTGATTGGCACGTGCAGTACCAGCTACTTCAAAGTAATCCTCCATGGATTCAATCCAAATTTCAGCATCTACTTGTACGGATCTGCCTCTCCCGTCGAATTCGGGTGGCTTAATCTGCTTGAGAAGAAACTTCTTCTCTTGGATTACAACAATACTTGATGTAGGAGGTGAACTGGGATTCTGTACCTGGGGTTGTGCCTAAATAAAGATTTCTTAACGTTATTACTTGTTAACCGCTGTGGTTTATATTTCATTTTCATTTCAGCTATCAACCAAGGAATCTAATCTAACCACTTAGATTTTTATCAATTCTCATGCACAAGCAGACATTGATAAAAAGAAGTCTTACTGTATCTATATGGGCATAGCCCTTTCGGAATACAACATTTCTTGCGATGATAAATCAACTGTTTACATCTAGTCTGGGGAGAATAATGTTGTATTACATTTATCTATAGGAACTGTATAATAGTATGGTTTCAAGTCATGGATCTTCAGGAACCGGTAGGTCATTGGAAGTTCAGGGTATCCTTTCCTTTGGAATCCATTTTTCTTATGGCGCCCCAATACTTTAATCCTGTCAGCGGGGATTACACGAGTCACTTCCTCATATACATATGAGTTCACTTCAACCCTCCGATACCTTGAATATGTAAAGTTGAGTTTCCATGAGCCTCCACAAAAATGAATAGCTTCACGACTTTCAAGTTTTCCAACCACTTGATCCTCTTTAGGTTGGTTTGTAGGCATGCAAACTAGTGGGCACCTATATAGTAGATTCCTGAGGTACCTGTCTATCTTCGTTCCATGTACAAAGGTGATGGATTATAGATACGCTCTAGGATGTTCATCATCTCAACCCTTTGTCGATAATTCGGAAAATGCATCGCAGCCATAAACATGACTCAGAACACTAAGAACTTGTTCCATGCTTTGTAATTTTACAAGACAGAATTGAAAGTAAGGAAATGTTCAGAACAACAACATTTTCTTTACTTCCTCTTATTGAGATTTCATAAAAACAAATCCTTCATTGGTTGGCTCTGATACCAACTGTAACGTGTTCACTTGTTATCTTGTGGACACGTCTTAGCAGTCCATCGGAAGGGATGTCTAGAAAGCTTCGCCCGGCACTCCCATGGAATGTTACGGGGTTTGCAATCTAGGACTTTCCGTATGTGCCACATAGCAGAAGTATTTTGGCCGTTCCCGCTTAGGACCGACCTGAATTAGGTTTTTCCCTATTGGTCATTTCCTAACGGCAACTAGCGTCAAACCCGAGTGAACTACTTTACGCAGAAACACCGGGTCCAAAGCGGATTCACACTGCCCTTGGTTAAAGGAGAATGGGAAACGAGAGGGATGCGAAGCTCAACCTCTGCCATCAGGCATAGTCCCATTCCATTCCCCTAAAACAGTGTAAATCGGGATCATTTATAACTTAGATTCTAGGTCAGCGCCCTTGCTGTCTGTGTCCTTTGAACGATCTTTCGACTGCCCATCATGATTGAGAAAAGTTCCCCGCCAGTCGAGACCACCCATCCGTAGGACGGGGGACCTATGGCTACATCCACCGTACTTTCCTCAGGTTGTTTTAGTTATTTAATTACCTAACACATTTAGTTGTACATGTAATAATCAGCTTCCTTAATTAGCCCAATAGGCACTGGTTCCTTCACGTAATAATGGCACTTGACATAGAAAAGCAATGTCAAACAAGTTCCTTTTCACAGGTTATCATATTTATCTTTGAAATACATAAAGACCAACCCGTAGGCTTATCCATAATCCGAAAGGCTATCCAACAATCCACAGGGATTACTAATCCAAGAATCCACCCTTAGACTAGTATGTGGGCCTCGGGATCCAAGGGCCTGGAAGGCAAGGGATTTACCGCCAGAGCCCCCTCTGGCACCCAAGCATCCTTGTTCTCCATGTAGTGCTCAATGGAGAGACCTCTCAAGGCAGGTTCGGTCCCCCTTCTCGACGCGGTTAACAACCCCCTTGGTTAGGGTCAGACAGGCTGTTGGGTGTAACTGAAGCTGCCTCTCCCTTTAGGCCTTCAACTTGAAGCATTAGATATCTATTTATCCTTTAATTATTTGAGCAAACAAAGCAAAACAGTGCTCTTAAAACTCTTACAAGAACAAACAATTCCATTGTGCATTTGTAAGCCCGAATGACATAACTAGGAAATCAAAGTGTCCATATCTTGTATTGAAGACTGTCTTGGGAATATCTTCTTCCTTGATCCTTATCCGATAGTAACCCGACCTGAGATCAATTTTGGAGAAGATATTCGCACCCTCTTGAAGACGATCAAGAAGCTCATCTATTCTAGGAATAGGGTACTTGTTCTTGATAGTTGATTGATTCAACCCTCTATAATCAATACATAGTCGAAGTGTTCCATCTTTCTTTTTCTGGAATAGTAATGGAGCTCCCCATGGTGAGCTACTAGGATGGATGTAGCCCTGATCTAGCAGTTGCTTGAGTTATTTCTTTCAGCTCAATTGCTTCTGGGATGGACATACTATAAGGTCTCTTTGCAATTGGCGCAGCTCTTGATAGTATCTTGATCTCATGATTCACTTCTCTTTGAGGCGGAAGTTCTGTCAACTCTTCAAGGAATACATCTGCATATTCCTTTAGCCAAGAAGGTCCTTCGCTAGAATCCTGCTTCTGATCTAACTTGTTGAGATTAATCAAGTAGACATGTAGTCCTTTTCTGACTCCCTTTATAATCCAAGATGCCTTGGCCAATTGGATTTTTGGATTTCCAGCCTCTCCTTGGGTTGTGACCAATTCCCTTTCAGAGTTTCGAAAGGAAAATTGGCCCTTTTCACAATGAATGTGGGTGTCATTAGGTTTAAGCCAATCCATTCCGAGTAGACACTCATGGATACCTAGGCTCATGACTCTGAATTTGACCGAAGTTGTCTTTCCTCCCAGAAAGAATTCCACCTTAGCAGTTTTCCTGGTACAAGTAACCTCATGACCATTTTCCAATTCCAGAAGAAAGATAGGTGCTTCTATTGTGGCTATTCCTAATCTTTTTGCACAAGCTGGTGAGATAAAGGAATGTGTATTGCCACAATCAATCAACGTTTAAAAACCTTTACCTTGGTAGTCCGACGATATCTGAATCACCAAGATCTGGCGATTCGGGCCTTTCTTGTGTAGAGCGGCATGGACTGTCGCCCTTTCAAACTCTGCTTCCATGGTCGGCATCTTCTTCTTCTTCGCACATTTGCCTATTGGCAATGCAGGCGGTTCTTCCTCTGCCTCGGGTAGCGGCTCCTTGACCACGGCCAGTTCCTTGGAAAGGTGCTTGGGGATGTCCTCCTCCAAGCTTGGGACATTGCCTCTTGAAATGACCAGGCTCGTTGCAGTGGAAACAACAGAGATTTCGGCCATTGCTTTGAGTAGGGACAAAGTTGTTGACATGATTAGCCCTATACCAAGAAAATAGTGCAGCTCTCGTAAATCCTTCTTATCAAATTCAGCCTTGAGAAGGCCCTTCACATTGTCAATCTCTATCTCAACATCACCCACAATGATCAAATCATCCACATATATAGTGATGAACACAATACCTACATCACTCTCACATACATAGAGTGAGTGATCAGCATGTACTCTGCAAAATCCTATGCTGACAATGTATTTTGCAATCACGTCATGCTATGCCCTAGGTGCTTTCTTTAGCCCCCCATACAAGGCCTTACAAACCCTAGATTATTCTCAGTTACAAAACCAAGTGGCTACTCCATATAAAATTTATATTGTAACTCCTCTGTAAGAATGGATTCTTAACATCTATTTGATGCATGATCCAACCTTTTGATGTAGCCACTACTATGACAACCCCTATAATGACCATTTTAGCCACAGGAGCAAAGCTCTCCTCATAGCCAATACCATGAGTTTTCACATACCCTTTGGAAACTAGCTATGCCCTATAGTGCTCAATAGATCTATGATTTATGCTTGACCTTGTAAATCCATTTGCTACCCCAATAGCTTTCTTGCCTTTAGATAAGGACACTAACTCCCATGTGTCATTATCCATAAAGTGCTGCCATTTTTTTATCCATAGCATGATCCCAATACCCATTGCATCCTCAAAACAAGTGGGTTTCACATCTTGCATAACCTTAGCCATATGCGCATAGTAATGAGCTACATAACTATCATATATCAATCGCTGCATTGTCTTTCTCACTCTACTTGACCTGTGTGGATTTGGAGCACTACCAAGTGCCTTAGCATTCTCTTGTGCCTTCCATATACCAAGTACTTTAATAGATGTAATTTGAAACTGTTCATCCAAGATCTTCTTAGAGCCATCTAAATCAGTATCAACATGAGAGAAACATGATGATAGATCTGTCATGATAGATGAGTCACAACCTTCTCTTTACCTTTTCTTGACATCTGTGATGTACTTGGTGAGTAACTTGTGACCTCAATCTACCACTCCAAGATCTATCAACAAAACCATGACTAGGAGACTCTTGTGGTCCACTCAATATTTGTGAGTGTTTACCTATTTTCTACATAGCCACACTCTTATGCTCATCAACCCCAACTACATTTTGCACATTACTATACCAACTACTCATTTCATAGAATCCCTACTAACTCTCAACTTACATGTAACAAGGTTATAATATCTATATCTCTTCTACTCAAGAGAATATCCAACAAATACACATTTTTCCAATTTAGGATCCAATTTATTTGCGCAACTCATCAGGCATATAGACATAAGTAATATATCCGAATACCTTGAGATGGTTTAGATTTGGCTTGCTACCTTTAAACTTCTCTTTGTGTGTCATACCATGTACATCAGTAGTAGTGGTTGTCCTATTCATAATGTATACATCAATAGCAACTGCCTTAGGCCAATAGTAATAGAGCAAGTTTCTTTTTGATATCAATGCATGAGCCACCTCTGCAATATGCCTACTTTTCTGCTTAGCAACTCCATTTTGCTGTGGAGTATATCTACATGTATATTGTCTTTGTATACCATTTCTTGACAAAAAATCAGAAAACTCATTGGATAAATATTTTTTTCCTTCATCCAACTTTAGGCATTGAATATACATCCCTATCTCCTTCTCAACTAGAGCCTTGAAGCTTTTAAAGTGAGTGAACACCTCACTTTTCTCACGCATGAAGTAAACCCATACTTTGCAAGTATAATCATCAATGCAGGAAACATAATATCTACAACCACTCAAAGTTCTAGTCTTTGTAGATCAAAATGTATCAATTCAAGTGACTTTTTGCATATATGCTTTTCATGTGGAAACGTATGCCTTGCTTGCTTTCCAAGTTGACATGCTTCACATACTTTGTGCATCCCATCAACTCTAAACTCAGGCAAGCCGTCCACAATCTGTTTTGACTGCATATCTTTTAGCTACCACTACATATTCACATGACTACTTTTCTTATGCCAAATTTCAATATCAGCCACCATAACACCTGAACCTTGTGCAAATATGACAACATCCATTTGAGGCCGAATTTACATCAAGAGTAAGCAATCATCCAATATGTTTCCCTTTTGAAATTAACTTGCAATCATTTTTTAGATCTTCTACATAACAATCATTAGATGCGAATTGAACCTACAATCCCTGTTCTACCATTTGACCAACATAAACCAATTTTTTTCTAATATGTGGTACATGCAGTACATCAACTAAGTACTTAGTTTTTCCATTTGCATACTTAAAGGAATATTTTCAACATGAGTAATGGGGTGAGCTGTATCATCCCCTGTCTCCACATAGCCTCGAGACTTTGGACTGTGCATCTCTCTAAACCACTCTCCATGAGAAGTCATGTGGTTAGAGGTACTTGAATCTATATAACATACATCATTATTTGATAAACCATCAGTAGTCATAGTATTCATAAAGTATTGCATAACAAATAATTGCTTACTTCTATCATTAGTATTTTTGCTACTAGATGTATAGTTAGCTTGTTACTTTTTTCCACTTCTAATTTCAGTCTTCTTTTTGAAGAAATCTGTAACGTGTCTACTAAAGTCATCTAGGACACGTCTTAGCAGTCCATCGGGAAGAATGTTTAGAAAACTCCGCCCGGCACTCCCATGGAATGTTACGGGTTTTGCAATCTAGGTCTTTCCGTGTCTGCCACGTAGCAGAAGTATCCTGGCCGTTTCCCACTTAGGATTGACCGGAATTAGGGTTTTCCTGTTTGGTCATTAGCTAGCAGCAACTAGCGTCAGACCCGAGCGAACTACTTTACGCAGAAGCGCCAGGTCCGAAGCGGATTCACGCTGCACTTGGTTCAAGGAGAATGGGAAACGAGAGGGATGCAAGGCTCAACCTCTCAGCCATAAGGCATAGTCCCATTCCGTTCCCCTAAAACAACGTAAATCGGGTAAGATGTACCTCTAGGTCATCGTTCTCGTTATTCGTTTTGATGATGATGATCATCCTGTTGTTTTTCAAGATTTTTGAGAAAAGTTCCCGGCTAACCGGGACCACCCATCCATAGGACGGACCCATGGTCCATCCTCCGCACTTTCCTCGGTTTGTTTTAGTTATGTAATTACCTAACACATTAATTTGACATATACAAACAGCTCCCTTGATTAATCCCGTTAAGCACTGGTTCCTTCACGTAATCTTATCACGTGACATAGAAAAACAATATCAAACAACTTCTTTATTATCATATCATCATTTATCTTTGAAATACAAGGAGTTCCGCCCGTAGGCTTGTCTATAATCCGCCCGAAGGCTTATCCAGTAATTCGCTAGGGATCACTATTCCAAGCTTCTGCCTGTAGACTAGTATGCGGGCCTCGAGATCCAATCCCGAGTCACGTTAGCCTCTTGTGCAGGACCCAGAAGGCGAGGGATTTACGGCCAGAGCCCCCCCTGGCACCCAAGCGTCCTCCTGCTCCAAGTAGAGCTCAACGGAAAGACCTCTTGCGGCGGGTTCGGTCCACGTTCCCGGCACGGTCAACAACCCCCTTGGTTAGGGTCAGGCAGGCAGTCGGGGGTAACTGAAGCTGCCTCTCTCTTCAGGCCTTCAACCTGAAGCATTTATATATCTTTTCATCCTTTAGTTCCTTGAGCAAACAATGCAAACAATGCTTTCTAAACTGTTACAAGCACAATTAATTCCAGTGGTTGTTTATTTGGCAAACTGTTAAGGAGTGAATCCTTCTCTCCGAATGCATCCAGCATTCGATCCCGAATCAATTGCAACTTGGCAAGATTCCTATTGTCCTTGGGTTAGGTCATACCCAGTTAACCCAACTTAACCAATACCTTAGGTTTTATTAATAGTAAATCCCGGCGGCCATGTCGCTTTAATTTATTGATTAATCATTTGCGTCCAAGCAAATACCTAACTTCCCTTAACTTGGCAAATTTCACTTAATGAGAGCGAAGTAACAGGATGACTACCCGTCCCCTTGCAAGTTAAACTTGCGCAAGAACCTGCCAACCTCATTCCAAGGAATGGCAAAACTTTCTTGTGATCAAACCACAAGGCTATGCGACGTTGCAACTTGCTGCGCAAGTGTCGCCTCCATTCCAAGAGATCATTTCACCTATTGAATGGAGTTTTCTGGTCAAGAATTATGATTAGACTCAAAGTAGGGTTTAGGGTGTCTTCTTCACTCACCCCAATCCTAATTGCACTAGATCGACAACGTTCGGTCCTAGGGATTCCAACTCAATCCAAGTTCCAGCACTAGGTCGAATGATCCTTAGGGTAGAAACCCTAGATCATTATTTGCGTGTGCGTCCCATTGGCTCAACTTTCCGGGAAGGTGGGTAGGACCTTTGGGTTTGAGGACTTTGACTTGGTGTCCAAGTACGATACTTGGCTACATCTCTAACGTGCCCAGCCCTAGCTAGTACTTGAGGTTTTTATTGAATCGGCTAGCTATGCCTATACGAAGCCCTAGCCGTCGTGATACCACAAATGACTTGGGTAAATTGACCTACTTGTCTTTGACAAGGACAATTTTTTCCTAGAGATGATATACTTGATCTAAAGTAGGAAAATAGTTGCAAAATGTTACAATACATGTAAATATGTAATTCCTTACTTCCACGCACCATAAGATCCGCAATAGCCCTATCCCTTTTTTGTTAAAGTCAAAAGGCAAGATAATTTGAAGAATATCCTACATAGGGCTTACTAGGATTTAAATCTAGAGATAACACCTACAACCTTGTGTCTAAGTATTTGCATTTCATGTTTTTTTTTATAAGCCATGCAATCATTCCTAAATGTTACATGATGAAATGAAGTTTGCGAAAGTAAAAGTGCGACCCTTAGATACAACAACATCGTGAATGAAATTCATGCAATACTAAGGCAAGTGTCGATTTAATCTAATTGCAAGCATCTTTTTCCATGCAACTTATAAGATCGGGGTTCTTTATCATGCCGTGCAAAAGAATCCAACAATTTCCTAATTAAACCTAGGCAATATGTGGCTTTCCTTTGAAAATGCACGACAAGGCAATTAAGGTCGTAAGATGGATGGACAATTTGCGTTTATATTGAAAATACCAATTTCTCCCTATTGTATTTAACTAGGTTAGGTGAATTTAAACATGCACGGGTGCTTCTTAATCCGTGGAATCGTCATGCTTAATGCATTACTTTAATACGAAATCACAATAGAAAAAAAACATGGGTCTGTGGGCTCGGGGAGATGTCCACTTGAATGCTAGGAGAAGAACCTCCCGCAGGCGCGCCTTGCAACTTCTTGGGAGCCATCGTTAGCGTGCTTACGGACTTCCGGTTTGCCTTTACCCTTACACGTTCGGTGAGTCTTCTCCAACTGTTGCGAGCAGCTTCAAAATCGTACGCCGGAGATCCCTTCCAACGTGCGGATCCTTGAGAGTACCGGGCTCACGGGTTTTTGGGTTTATGGAAGGCCCGGTTTTAAAACTGAAAAGCCCGCATAGGACCAAGGCTTATGGCCTTATCCTTAGAAGCTTCTTAAAGAGGCTTCTAAGAAGCTTCTGGGAATCAGCAGCGACGTCGGGGGGGGGGGGGGGTCCCAATGATTGGGAAGAAAAAGGCGTGGTCAAGGCGAGGATGGGCGGCGGCCTGGTGGTCTCCAGCAAGGCGGCGGCGTCCTGACGACGGCTCCCCAGTGGGATAGCGACTCCTCCCTCCTCTTTCCACGTAGCCTCTGGCCTACGGCGATGGCAGCAGCCTCGTCTCCCTCCCTTCCCCAACAACGGCGTGGGCAGCAGCATCCGTTTTTCCTCTCCTCCCCTCATTCACACCCTAGAGGGTGTATATATAGGCATGGGAGGGGGAGAGAAGGGCTCCACCACGTGGCCCCTTACATGGGTTTCCCCCTCCCCATGCAGGCCACGATTCTACCAAGTCCCATCCCCCCACACTCCCTTTTCTCCAGCCGTGCATCGGCTGGGAAAAAAAGGGATAAAATAAAAAAAAATTGCCTTGATAATATTCAATTTTCCCCTCCCAAGAGGGTGTTTACGTGTGACTTGCGGTTTGAACTCTCGAGTTTGCTTTGCCAATGCGGAGGTCCCGATTTCTCGCGTGCAGGTCACAGGTTACACTGCCGCCAATTTCAACATAAAAAATAACCTTTGCATGAGGTTTACGCAGTGTGCGGGAAGTCAATATTCACGGGTGGGGAATATTACATCCTCTCCCCCTTAGAAGAATCAAGATGTCCTCATCTCGAGATAAACTGGGGATATTGAAGATAGAGAGAGCTTTCATCCATCGAGGTAGCATCCTCTTCGGGATAATCTTTCCACTGGACGAGGCATTCTTTCAAGGTTCTAGATCTTAGGTGTCTCTCCCTAACATCTAAAATCTTTTCTGGTCTTAGTTCAAGGACTCCTTGACTAGGCATTACAATTTGTTGGTCATCAAGTACATGATTAGGGTTGGGCACATATTTTTTTAAGAGACTAATATGGAATACATTGTGAACTTTTAGGTTATCCAGAAGTTGCAATTTATAAGCATTGGGTCCCAGGCATTTGAGGATTTTATACGGCCCACAATACCTTGGACTTAGCTTCTTGCATTCTCCTAGAGATAGAGAACTCCTTTTTGGGCGTACACGAATGAAGACCATGTCTCCTTCTCCGAAGACCCTCTCTTGGCGTTTCAAATCCGCATATGCCTTTTGTCTATCTTTGGCTGCTTGTGTGTCCTGTCTTATTGACCTTATTTGGTCATCCATGTCCTCCAACATTTGTCTTGAAGCTTCCACTCTTAGGGTTGGATCAGAAAAGTTTAGGGGACTTCGACAATCATGACCATACAATGCCTGGAAAGGGGTCATTTGAATGCTCTGCTGGTAAGAAGCATTGTAGGCAAATTCTACTAACGGCAAGAATTGAATCCACCTCTTCGGCTCACGACAGCAGTATGCCCTAAGCATATCCTCAATGATTTGATTTACTCGCTCTGTTTGTCCATCTGTTTGGGGATGGTAGGCAGTGCTAAAACAGAGTTGAGTTCCAATAGCTTCAAAGATAGCTCTCCAGAAGTGTGAAGTGAAGAGAGAGTCTCGATCGCTAATGATCCTTCTAGGTAACCCATGTAGCTTGAATATCTCCTTGATAAACACTCTTGCAATGTCGGAGGCTTTATAGTTTGTCTTTACTGGAATCAGGTGTGCAACCTTAGTAAGCATGTCAACTACAACCATAATGGAGTAATATCCCCCTTGGACTTGGGGTAAGCCCACCACAAAATCCATACTGATGAATTCCCATTTCATTTGGGGAATGTCAAGTGGTTGCAATTTCCCTGGCATCATGACATGTTCAGCCTTGATACGTTGGCAAGACAAACATTCAGTGACATATTTGAGAACGTAACCTTTGAGCCTCTCCCAATGGTAGCTCTTCCTAACTGCATTAAGAGTTTTTGCATAGCCAGGATGTCCTGCGAAAGGGGAATCATGAGCTTCCCATAATATCTTCTGCTTAAGTGACTGGCTTGTTGGTATACATAGCCTTGTTTTGTAGTAGACAAGTCCATTATCAATGGAAAATTCCTGATACTTAGCTTGTGACTTCAGACTCTGCTCCTTGGTAGATATTTCTTTTATCATGGTTTGGTAGGCCAAATCATGGCATGCTTCCTCTCTAGCTAGTTCGAGTATAGGGTTGCTTGGCATAGATACCTTTGTAGCCAGAGATCTGGCCGTTGATGGATTCTGCAAGATTAGGGAATTTAGGAATGCCTTGCGACTGAGTGCATCGGCAACTACATTCTCTTTCCCTGGTCGATACTTGATTTCAAAATCATACTCCTCCAATACTTCAATCCATCGACGTTGCCTCATGTTGAGCTCGTTCTGGGTAAAAATCCATTTGAGACTCTTATGATCTGTTACTAGAGTAAATCTGTTACCCAACAGGTAATGTCTCCAAAGCTTTAGAGCATGGATGACAGCTAATAACTCCAGATCATGCGTGGCATAATTCTTTTCATGACTCTTTAATTTCCTTGAAGAATATGCTACTGGATGACCTTCCTGCATAAGTACACACCCCAAGGCAAGAATGCTGGCATCAGTTACTACCTCGAACTCCTTATTGAGGTCAGGAAGTTTTAGAATAGGTGCTGATACCAAACATTGCTTTAATTGGTCGAAGCTATTTTGCTCGGGAGTTGACCATGTAATAGAAGTCTGCTTCTTTAGTAAGTCGGTAAGAGGTGCTGCAATCAAAGCATAGTTTTTGATAAAGACCCTATACCATCCTGTCAAGCCAAGAAAACTACGTATTTCTTTGACGGATACTGGTATTGGCCATTCAAGGACATCTCTGACTTTGGCTGGGTCTACTGATATCCCTTCCGATGATACTATGAATCCTAAATATTCAATCTGACGCTTGAAGAATGCACACTTCGTCATTTTCGCATACAGCTTATGAGACCTCATTGTCTCAAGGACAATCCGAAGTTGAGGTTCATGATCTTCTTCCTGTTTAGAATAAACTAAGGTGTCATCGAAGAAGACAAGCACGAAATCATCAAGATATGGTCTAAAAATATCCTGCATTAATCTATTGAAGGTGGCAGGTGCATTTGTAAGCCCGAATGACATAACCAAGAATTCAAAGCGCCCATATCTTGTATTGAAGGCCGTTTTTGGAATATCTTCATCCTTGATCCTAATTTGATAGTAACCTGACCTGAGATCAATTTTGGAGAAGATCTTTGCACCTTGAAGGCGATCAAGAAGCTCATCTATTCTAGGAATAGGATACTTGTTCTTGACTGTTGATTGATTCAACCCACGGTAATCAATACATAGTCGAAGTGTCCCATCTTTCTTTTTCTGGAATAGTACTGGAGCTCCCCATGGTGAGTTGCTAGGCCGGATGTAACCCTGATCTAACAGTTGCTTGAGTTGTTCCTTCAACTCAATAGCTTCTGGTATGGACATTCTATAAGGTCTCTTTGCAATTGGCGCAGCTCCAGGCATTAGCCTTATTTCATGATCAACTTCTCTTGGAGGTGGAAGTTCAGTTAATTCCTCAGGGAATACGTCAGCGTATTCCTTTAGCCAAGAGGGTCCCTCATGAAACTCTTGCCTTTGATCTAATTTGTTGAGTTTGATCAGGTAAACAGGTAATCCTTTTCTAACCCCTTTTATGATCCGCGATACTTTGGCTAACTGGATTCTTGGCACTCCTGCCTCACCTTGAGTTGTAACAAACTCTCTTTCAGAGTTTCGAAAGGAAACTTGACCCTTTCCACAGTGGATGTGGGCGTCATTAGGCTTAAGCCAATCCATCCCAAGTAGACACTCATGGATACCTAAATTCATGACTCTGAATTTGACTGAGGTTTTCTTTCCTCCCAGAAAGAACTCTTCCTTAGCAATTTTCCTGGTACAAGTTACCTCACGACCGTTTGCCAATTCCACAAGTAGGGTAGGAGCTTCTACTGTGGCTATTCCTAATCTTTTAGCACACGCTGGTGAGATAAAGGAATGTGTACTGCCATAATCAATCAAGGTTTTGAAACCTTTACCTTGATAGTCCGACGGTGTTTGAATCACCGAGAACTGGCGATTCGGCCCCTTCTTGTGTAAAGAGGCATGGACTGTCGCTCTTTCGAATTCCGCTTCCATAGTCGGATCTTCCTCTTCTTCTGCTTCACATCTTTGCCTATTGGTAATGCAGGCAGTTCTCCCTCTTCCACGGGTGGCGGCTCCTTGACCGCGGCCTGCACCTTGACGGTGTCCCTCGCTGAGCTTGGGACATTGCCTTTTGAAGTGACCGAGTTCGTTGCAGTGGAAACATCGGAGGTTTCGGCCATTACTGTGAGTAGGAACAAAGTTGTTGACGTTATTTGTCCTTGCTTTCTTCCTTTGACCCTGATTGAGACCTTGAACTCTCTTTACTTGGGGTCTAAATGCTCCTCTGTTCGGGTCGCTATAAGAGCAATTCTTAATACCCCTTGGTCTAGCTTGCACTTCGTGAATTATAGGTACCGCTCGAATGAGTGCATCCTGAAGATCTGATGGTCGCATAGATTCGAGACGAGTATTTACAGGTGGATTTAAGCCCGCGCAAAATTTGGACACCTGCTGCGTCGTGTCCATTTGTGGCGCATACTTTAAGAGTGAGACAAATTTAGAGTAGTATGCGTCAAGGGTGAGTCCTAACTGTTTTAGCTCATAGAACTCATTCATTTTCTGTGTACGATATGCAGGTGGCAAATATCTCCCCTGCACGGCTTGCTTTAACTTCTCCCAGGTAACGAACCCCTCTGAAGTCCCTTGATCCCTGTACCATTGTTTCCACCATAGTCTAGCTTCACCGGTGAGTTTTAATTTGGCGAGCATGGCCTGATTGGTAGGTGCAGTACTAGCTGCTTCAAAGTAATCCTCCATAGATTCAATCCAAATTTCAGCATCAGACTGGACGAATCTGCCTCTCCCGTCAAACTCGGGTGGCTTTATCTGTTTGAGGAGGAACTTCTTCTCCTGGATCACAGTGGTACTTGATGTAGGGGGCGAATTTGGAACCTGTACCTGGGGTTGTACCTGGGTAAAAGTTTTCTTAATGTTATTGTATGATAGTTGACATTAGCTTATCTTTAGTTCAGCTATCTCATAAATCATGAAGCTCCTTAACTTTTCGTAACAACCCTGATGCACAATCGGATATTGATAAAAGAAGTCCTTATTTATATTTACATGGGCGTAGCCTTATACAACATCTCGTGTGATGATAATCCAATCATTACATTTAGTTTGGGGAGAACAACGTTGTATTGGATTTGTCTACAGGAACTGTGTAATAGTAGGGTTTTGGGTCATGGATCTTTAGGAATCGATAATTCATCAGAAGTTCAGGATATCCTTTCCGCTGAAATCCATACTTCCCATGGCGGCCCAACACCTTAATCCTGTCGGCTAGGATTACACGGGTTATTTCCTCATATACATATGAGTTCAATTCAACCCTCCGACCTTGAATATGCAAAGTCGAATTTACGTGAGCTTCCACAAAAATGAACAGCTTCACGACTTTCAAGTCTTCCAACCACTTGATCCTCTTTAGGTTGGTTTGTAGATAAGCGAACCGGTGGGCAGCTATGTAGTAGATTCCTGAAGACCCAGTCCATCTTCGTTCTATATATAAAGGTGATGGATTATAAATCTGCTCCAGGATGTTCATCATTTCAACTCTCTGCCTATAATGCGGAGAATGCATTGCAGTCATAAACATGATCCGGAACACCAAAAACTTGTTCCACGCTTCATAGTTCTGCAAGACAGTATTGAAGATGAGGAAATGTTTGGACAGTAACAATTTCTTTACTTCATTTTTATTGAGATCTCACGAAAACAATTCCATTGTTGGTCGGCTCTGATACCAACTGTAAACGTGTCTACTAAAGTCATCTAGGACACGTCTTAGCAGTCCATCGGGAAGAATGTTTAGAAAACTCCGCCCGGCACTCCCATGGAATGTTACGGGTTTTGCAATCTAGGTCTTTCCACGTCTGCCACGTAGCGGAAGTATCCTGGCCGTTTCCCACTTAGGATCGACCGGAATTAGGGTTTTCCTGTTTGGTCATTAGCTAGTAGCAACTAGCGTCAGACCCGAGCGAACTACTTTACGCAGAAGCGCCAGGTCCGAAGCGGATTCACGCTGCACTTGGTTCAAGGAGAATGGGAAACGAGAGGGATGCAAGGCTCAACCTCTCAGCCATAAGGCATAGTCCCATTCCGTTCCCCTAAAACAGCGTAAATCGGGTAAGATGTACCTCTAGGTCATCGTTCTCGTTATTCGTTTTGATGATGATGATCATCCTGTTGTTTTTCAAGATTTTTGAGATGTGCAGGACCCGGAAGGCAAGGGATTTACGGCCAGAGCCCCCCCTGGCACCCAAGCGTCCTCCTGCTCCAAGTAGAGCTCAACGGAAAGACGTCTCGCGGCGGGTTCGGTCCACGTTCCCGACACGGTCAACAACCCCCTTGGTTAGGGTCAGGCAGGTAGTCGGGGGTAACTGAAGCTGCCTCTCCCTTCAGGCCTTCAACCTGAAGCATTTATATATCTTTTCATCCTTTAGTTCCTTGAGCAAACAATGCAAACAATGCTTTCTAAACTGTTACAAGCACAATTAATTCCAGTGGTTGTTTATTTGGCAAACTGTTAAGGAGTGAATCCTTCTCTCCGAATGCATCCAGCATTCGATCCCGAATCAATTGCAACTTGGCAAGATTCCTATTGTCCTTGGGTTAGGTCATACCCAGTTAACCCAACTTAACCAATACCTTAGGTTTTATTAATAGTAAATCCCGGCGGCCATGTCGCTTTAATTTATTGATTAATCATTTGCGTCCAAGCAAATACCTAACTTCCCTTAACTTGGCAAATTTCACTTAATGAGGGCGAAGTAACAGGATGACTACCCGTCCCCTTGCAAGTTAAACTTGCGCAAGAACCTGCCAACCTCATTCCAAGGAATGGCAAAACTTTCTTGTGATCAAACCACAAGGCTATGCGACGTTGCAACTTGCTGCGCAAGTGTCGCCTCCATTCCAAGAGATCATTTCACCTATTGAATGGAGTTTTCTGGTCAAGAATTATGATTAGACTCGAAGTAGGGTTTAGGGTGTCTTCTTCACTCACCCCAATCCTAATTGCACTAGACCGACAACGTTCGGTCCTAGGGATTCCAACTCAATCCAAGTTCCAGCACTAGGTCGAATGATCCTTAGGGTAGAAACCCTAGATCATTATTTGCGTGTGCGTCCCATTGGCTCAACTTTCCGGGAAGGTGGGTAGGACCTTTGGGTTTGAGGACTTTGACTTGGTGTCCAAGTACGATACTTGGCTACATCTCTAACGTGCCCAGCCCTAGCTAGTACTTGAGGTTTTTATTGAATCGGCTAGCTATGCCTATACGAAGCCCTAGCCGTCGTGATACCACAAATGACTTGGGTAAATTGACCTACTTGTCTTTGACAAGGACAATTTTTTCCTAGAGATGATATACTTGATCTAAAGTAGGAAAATAGTTGCAAAATGTTACAATACATGTAAATATGTAATTCCTTACTTCCACGCACCATAAGATCCGCAATAGCCCTATCCCTTTTTTGTTAAAGTCAAAAGGCAAGATAATTTGAAGAATATCCTACATAGGGCTTACTAGGATTTAAATCTAGAGATAACACCTACAACCTTGTGTCTAAGTATTTGCATTTCATGTTTTTTTTTATAAGCCATGCAATCATTCCTAAATGTTACATGATGAAATGAAGATTGCGAAAGTAAAAGTGCGACCCTTAGATACAACAACATCGTGAATGAAATTCATGCAATACTAAGGCAAGTGTCGATTTAATCTAATTGCAAGCATCTTTTTCCATGCAACTTATAAGATCGGGGTTCTTTATCATGCCGTGCAAAAGAATCCAACAATTTCCTAATTAAACCTAGGCAATATGTGGCTTTCCTTTGAAAATGCACGACAAGGCAATTAAGGTCGTAAGATGGATGGACAATTTGCGTTTATATTGAAAATACCAATTTCTCCCTATTGTATTTAACTAGGTTAGGTGAATTTAAACATGCACGGGTGCTTCTTAATCCGTGGAATCGTCATGCTTAATGCATTACTTTAATACGAAATCACAATAGAAAAAAAACATGGGTCTGTGGGCTCGGGGAGATGTCCACTTGAATGCTAGGAGAAGAACCTCCCGCAGGCGCGCCTTGCAACTTCTTGGGAGCCATCGTTAGCGTGCTTACGGACTTCCGGTTTGCCTTTACCCTTACACGTTCGGTGAGTCTTCTCCAACTGTTGCGAGCAGCTTCAAAATCGTACACCGGAGATCCCTTCCAAAGTGCGGATCCTTGAGAGTACCGAGCTCACGGGTTTTTGGGTTTATGGAAGGCCCGGTTTTAAAACTGAAAAGCCCGCATAGGACCAAGGCTTATGGCCTTATCCTTAGAAGCTTCTGGGAATCAGCAGCGACGTCGGGGGGGGGGGGGGGGTCCCAATGATTGGGAAGAAAAAGGCGTGGTCAAGGAGAGGATGGGCGGCGGCCTGGTGGTCTCCAGCAAGGCGGCGGCGTCCTGACGGCGGCTCCCCAGCGGGATAGCGACACCTCCCTCCTCTTTCCACGCAGCCTCTGGCCTACGGCGATGGCAGCAGCCTCGTCTCCCTCCCTTCCCCAACAACGGCGTGGGCAGCAGCATCCGTTTTTCCTCTCCTCCCCTCATTCACACCCTAGAGGGTGTATATATAGGCATGGGAGGGGGAGAGAAGGGCTCTACCACGTGGCCCCTTGCATGGGTTTCCCCCTCCCCATGCAGGCCACGATTCTACCAAGTCCCATCCCCCCACACTCCCTTTTCTCCAGCCGTGCATCGGCTGGGAAAAAAAGGGATAAAATAATTTTTTTTTGCCTTGATAATATTCAATTTGCCCCTCCCAAGATGGTGTTTACGTGTGACTTGCGATTTGAACTCTCGGGTTTGCTTTGCCAATGCGGAGGTCCCGATTTCTCGCGTGCAGGTCACAGGTTACACTGCCGCCAATTTCAACATAAAAAATAACCTTTGCACGAGGTTTACGCAGTGTGCGGGAAGTCAATATTCACGGGTGGGGAATATTGCAAAATCTTTAGAAATATGGAATTTTTTTCACAATCCCGAAATTCTCTATTATCATCAAAATTTTGTAGCCTATTAGAATTTGCAACTTGTCCCCTTTCTCGAGATTGTCCTCCTTTATTTTGATGTACATCATAAGCTTGACCACAACTACCATCTTGGCCTCTGCAATGAATCTACCTCTACTAGTAGAGTAAAACACATGTTCAAACTTGTTCTTGCTTTGAGAAGAAAGGGAATCCAAGCCAAGGTGCTTTTTCTCAAGGATAACATAGAAATCAAGTCTGCAAAATTAGCGATATCATCCCTCATATTCGTAGATGACTTGAAGCTCTTGTATTCATCTCCAAGTCCAAGTATGCATGCACTGTTAGATATGATCAATGCCCCACCCTCATTAGGTGCTACCAATGATCCATGGTGCTCAAAGTTGTAAGGCCCCCATTTTGAGGAGAAGCCAAATGTGAGCCCGGAATCCTGACTTGTATATCAGATGAGGTCTATGTGACCGGATGGCAAAAAGGTGACTGTTGTGGGTCTACCCCCGGCCCGATAGTAAAGGGAATATTCCCTGGCCGAGTAGTGGAGGCTTATATGGTAGGTCGGTTAGGCCAACCTCACTTCGCAGGCTATAAAAGCTAAACCCCTTTATAGCCATCGATCACTCATCTTTCACCCAGTCAGAGTTGTTGTTCCAGCTAGCCTTAAGCTCTTCACCTATCTTCTGTCTAGATCGCCATCTAAGCTTCACACAGTGGAAGCACACGGGTGGACATAGCCATCTTTGTATCAGTTGTTTGGAGTTAAAGAATTTATTGATTCTCCACTTATCTATTGTGTACTCTCTATCTCTTTCTCAGATTCTGTTCGTTGCGCCGTGTAATATTTTACATGGTATCAAAGCCCAGGGAGCTCTAGAGATCGAAAAGTGTGCAAGAGGCAAAGGCTTCAACAGCAAAGAGAAACTATGTCGATTTCCGGAAGTGGTTCTGGCACATCGGGAAGCGGTGCAGGAGGTGGTGCTACTGTATCGACTATTCAAACACTGAGGATTTGTCCACCAACCTTCAGCAAAGGCAAGTTAGATGGTACAAACTACACCTTGTGGAAGTTCAAAATTACAACTATCCTTGATTCTTATGAGCTTCTGGAGACTGTGCTGGGGACTGACGCAGAACCACAGCCTACCCGTGACCCATCAAATCCTAGTATGATGATTCCTCCGAATGCAGATCTTCTACGAGCTTGGAAACGAAGGAATGCAGATGCATTGTGTGCCTTAGTTACAAGCTGTTCTGATAGTGTTCTGACTTTGATTCAGCATACAACCAAAGCGTCAGAGGCTTGGAATGTACTAAGGAGTCAGTATGAAACATGAAACCAAATAAGGATTCAAAACTTGGAGAATCAACTAGCAGCGGAGAAGTTTGCTGAAGGAGAGACGGTTGAAGCATTCATCACTCGGATTAAGAATCTGTGCGACGAGATGGCTGGTGCTGGGATACAAAAGACTAGCGAAGAGCTAGCTCGGAGGTGTCTTCGGATTTGTCCACAAAAGTTTGATGGACTAGTAACTTCCCTTAATACTCAGGTGAGACCTCAAGCTTTGACTTTTGAGGAGTTTTGTGCATTATTAATGGAGGAGTTGAGGCTGAAAGCCCGAGAAGGAAGCAACAATGAAGATGCTGCATTCTCTGCCAATGCAAAAGGCAAAGGTGGTTCCTCCACCAAAAATGATGGTGACAAAAGGAAGAAGGGCGGCAAGAAGAAGTTTCAAGGAGAGTGCTTCTACTGCAAGAAGAAAGGACATGCAATTGCAGATTGTTGTGTCAAGAAGGCAGAAAAGAATGGTACCCTTAAAAGTAAAGGGAAAGAGGCAACCAATACGACTGAAGCAGAGTTGGAATTATTCCTGGCGACCATTGAGGAAGTGTGCTCCTCGGTGCAAGAAGAATCTACCACTGACTCATGGGTGTTGGATAGTGGGGCCTCCCATCACATGACCAACAAGAAAGGTCTATACAATTCTATGTAGCCTCTACAAGAATCCATCACTATGACGGTTGGAAATGATGCTAAATGCCCTGCTACGGGCACATGTACTATTTCTTTTGTTGCTGCAAATGGTGAAGTCAAAAAGCTTTCAAATGTGTTATATGTTCCCGAAATTAGGAGAAATTTGTTATCAATTGCTGCCATAATTGATCTTGGTTATGAAGTGAGGTTCAAGAAGATAGGTGCAAAAATTATTGATAGTGCTGGCACAATTGTTGGCAAAGGAGAAAGAAGGAACAACCTGTATGAGCTAAGTGCTCTTACAGCCACCGCTGGAGTGGATACAAGTAAGCTTTGGCATGAAAGGTTTGGACACATCGGATTTGCAGTGTTGGAGGAGATGCAAAAGCAAGGTATGGTTGCTCACCTGCCTACAATAACTGAATTGAAGGAACCATGTGAAGCTTGTATGATGGGCAAGCAACAGAGAAAGGCATTTCCACAAGAAAGCAAGAATAGAGCACACGCTCCTCTAGAGTTGGTGCATGCTGACCTGTGTGGTAAGATGCCTACATAGGCCTTGGGGGGATCTTCTTATTTTATGTTGATTGTCAATGACTACAATAGGAAGATGTGGGTGTACTTCCTTCGTGATAAGGCTCAAGCTTTTGATAAGTTTAAAGAATGGCTAAAACCTGTTGAGAATGAAACAGGGAAAAGTGTGAAGAAATTTAGAACAGATGGTGGTGGTAAGTTCAACTCAAAGGAGTTTGAAGGCTTTTGCAAGAGCAAAGGGATCAAGTGTCAATTGATGACGCCTCATACACCTCAGCAGAACGGTGTTGTGGAATGCAAGAATCGCACCATTGTGGAGATGGCAAGATGCATGCTAAAGGGAAAGGGATTGCCTAACCATTTTTGGGCTAAAGCTATTAATACTGCAGTCTACATTCTAAATCGGAGCTACACGAAGGCTCTCACGGGAAAAACACCGCATGAGGCTTACACTGGTAAGAAACCATATGTCTCACATTTCAGAATTTTTAGATGTGAATGTTATGCACATGTTCCACATGAGAAGAGAAACAAGTTAAAACCAAAAAACAGAAATTGTATCTTCTTGGATTATAGTGATGAGCAGAAGGCTTACAAATTATATGACCAAGAGGCAAAGAAGATCATCGCGAGCCGTGATGTGGTGTTCAAGGAGGAGCCCCATACATTGGAGGAGGAGAAGACAAGTTCTTCCACTTTATCAACAAGCGAAGAAGTAGTCCACTATGAACCTGTCTCGAGAGCTATCCCTATCCTTAAGGAGGAGGAAGCATCATCTTCAGATAATGAGAAAAAGTTCACCAACCTGAGATCACCCCACCGGAAAAGCCATTGCCGCACTGGGTGAAACAGCTCTATGACCACAGTAATCCTATGCTTACATCTCTTGAGGAGAAGGCAGACAGACCAAGGAGGTCTCAGAGAATAGAGGAGAAAAGGAGGGCTTCTGCTCACATAGTCAATATGGCCTTGATGGTTGAGATTATGAGAGAAGTAAAGGAGTCAATTGACTTAGAAGAAGCACTTGTTTGCAGATCCATCATGGAAGGCTGTTATGCAGGCGGAGTATGACAGCATAATGAAGAATGACACTTGGGAGCTAGTGGATCGACCAGCAAAGCGGACGGTTATTGGCACCAAGTTGATCTGGAAGGTAAAGTACAAGGCTGATGGTACCTTAAAAAAGTACAAAGCTAGACTGATTGCCCAAGGATTTTCACAAGTTGAAGGGTTTGATTTTCAAGAGTCATTTTTCCCAACTCCCAGAATGACTACTATTCGCACGGTGCTTGCAGTGGCTGCCCACAAGAAGTGACCAGTGTACCAAATGGATGTTAAGTCATCATTCTTAAATGGTGACCTCAAGGAGGAGGTGTACGTGGCTCAGCCACCAGGGTTTGAGGCCCCCCATTCTGAGAACAAAGTGCGTAAGCTGAAGAAGGCATTATATGGGCTGAAACAAGCCCCCAGAGCATGGTACTAGTGGATAGATAAATTCTTTTTAGACCTAAACTTCAAAAGATGTGCCTCAAATGCTAACTTGTATGTTTACAAGGATGGTAAAAAGTCTGTAGTGATTGTCCTATATGTGGATGACCTTCTTATTACAGGTGACTATGAAGATATGATCAACCAAACTCGAAAGGCTTTGAGTTCTAAGTTTGAAATGATAGACTTGGGCTTGCTGCACTATTGTTTGGGGATTGAAGTCTAGCAAGAGCCATGAAAGATCTTCATCTCTAAGAAGAAGTATGCATGGGAGATCTTGAAGGCATTTGTCATGACCAAGTGCAAGGAGATAGCTACACCTATGGAGGTGAATGCAAAGTTATCCATCGAGGATACATCAGCACTAGCAGACATTGGGAGGTATAGGAGGTTGGTTAGCAGTCTGATCTACTTGTGTAACACCAGACCAGATATCAGTTTTGTTGTTGGTGTTTTGACCAGGTTCTCAAACAAACCTCATGAGAGTCATTGTAAGGCTGGGATGCGGGTGCACAGATACTTGAAGAAAACTCTTGACTATGGTATCACATACAGTTTCGGAACTTCTCTTGTGGGGAACTGTGACTCAGATTGGGCAGGAAATAGTGATTCCAGGAAGTCAGTTTCTGGTTATTGTTTCTCTTTGGGTTCAGGAATTTTCTCTTGGATTAGTAAGAAGCAGCCAACAGTGGCATTGTTTTCTACCGAGTCTTCTACCGAAGCAGAGTACAAGGCAGCTTGTTTTGTTGCATGTGAGGCAGTATGGTTGAGAAGGATTCTATGGCATATGGGAGTGCAGGATGAAGAACCAACTGTGCTGAGATGTGACAATCAGAGTTGCATCGCCATTGCCAAAAATCTAGTGTTTCATGCACGCACCAAACATATAGAGATCGAGTATCACTATGTGTGTGATTTGGTGGAGGATGGGATAGTGGAACTGGTCTACTGTCCAACGGAGGAGAATGGAGCAGATATCTTCACCAAAGCACTTACGAAGGATCTGCTTCAAGTTCATCTTCAGAGACTCGGCATTGGGCCGCCGAGGAGATAGTTCACCTATGGGTGGACATTGAGGGGGGGTGTTAGATATGATCAATGCCCCACCCTCATTAGGTGCTACCAATGATCCATGGTGTTCAAAGTTGTAAGGCCCCCATTATGAGGAGAAGCCAAATGTGAGCCCGGACATTGGTTGAGTCCTGACTTGTATATCAGATGAGCTCTATGTGACCGGATGGCAAAAAGGTGACTATTGTGGGTCTAATCTTTGAGCTAGACGGAGTGGTTAAGCTAGTAGCAACTCGAGGCGCATTGCATCGAGTTGCGATGGTAAAGGGAATATTCCCTGGCCGACTAGTGGAGGCTTATATGGTAGGTCGATCAGGCCAATCTCACGGCCTTCGCAAGCTATAAAAGCTAAACCCCTTCACAGCCATCGATCACTCATCTTTCACCTAGTGAGAGTTGTTGTTCCAGCTAGCCTTAAGCTCTTCACCTATCTTCTGTCTAGATCGCCATCTAAGCTTCACACAGTGGAAGCGCACGGGTGGATAGAGCCATCTTTGTATCAGTTGTTTGGAGTTAAAGAATTTATTGATTCTCCTCTTATCTGTTGTGTACTCTCTATCTCTTTCTCAGATTCTGTTCACTGCACCGTGTAATATTTTACATGCACAACATCATCATCATCCTCACCTACTACACTGATAGATTCAAGAGTTTCCATAATACTCTTGATCTTCAAGGCATAATCATTAATGAACATGTTCCCTCTTTTCACTTGAGCTGCAAGTTTCTAGCCTTTGTATTTACTTCAAACATTCTTGCAAATGACCCATCATGCTATCTGTAATACTAATAGAAAACCAATACATGCCTTTACTTTGTGTCTGCTCCCAATATTTCTTAGCCTTTAACTATTCTGGAGGAGTAGCATTTTGTATATGCACTTCAGGTGCTTTTGCCATGTCTTCTTTAATGTAATTTCAAAAACCTTTCCTCTTCAACAAATTTGTCATCCTGAACTTCCATGTACAGTAATTGTTCTTATTAAGCTTCTCGTTGACAATCTAGTTGAAGTTATTAGACATTTTGATAAAATAGAGAACCTTGCCAAAACCTGCAATCTATAGGCCAACTGATACTAGATGCACCATAACTAAACACAAAACCTTTTTCAATGATTGCTTAATGGTCTACAATCTACAATCTATATGCAAATGCATTTTGTTTTGCAATCTAGAAAACATCTCAAACCTTATAGATTTGAAATTTGTAATATGTTCACATGTAAACGACGGGACACAACCGAAACTACAGTATACCTAGAAATAGTTGTGAGAACCACTTACAGGTCTACAACGGAGGCCCAATGACCTCAAATGCCATAAATCACAAAAAAATAGGCCCTTTCTCACAAAGTTTCACTACAATCGGAGATTACAGTCTTACCAACTTCAAGAGCCTTCTACAAATATAACCTAAAGAAGATTGAGCAAGGTGGAAGAGCTTCTTATAAATTGCTTGCTTCCATGCTTCTATGCCTTCACCTCAGCCTTCAATCAAGCTTCGCACAGTCATGGAACGACTATGATACCATGAAAACAAATAAGACAGGAGGGAGGTGAAGCACTCAAGAGAGCACACACACACACACACACAATAAATGGCGACTTGAGAACACAGAGAGATAGGCTTAAAATCTTCTTCTTCTTTCACACAAAAGAACTAAATCTATGACATCATAAAAGACTAATATGAAAGTACCACAATGTATATACACATGGTCACTAAGTGTGAATACGCTAGGAAGGAAGAGGTGTCATAATAAATGTGACATAACGAAAGATGGAGTAGGTGGGCGTAGTCCAGTTGTAGAGTCACTGGCATATTGTAACATTCACGAATCTAAACCATGCATTCTGCATGCGAATCTCCTCTTAGGAGGCTAAAAGGTTAGGATAATGACAAAATTTTTTATTGATTATCCCTCTCTCCTCCAACCAACTATTGTGCTGGAGGAGAAGGGAATAGTAATGGCCACCAAGCTGCTTGTTGGATGCCATGAGACGAACGAAGCATGCCCGATGCCACGTGGGGGAGGGAGCTACCTCTCCCTCTCCCTATAAAAATCATGGCTATGGGAGCTTTGGAAGGGGGGAAAAAGGAAAGAGTCGAGAACTCTGACGCTGCTGTTGGCCGCTGTCGTGGAGTATGAGGGTTGATGCTGGCCATCGAGAGGGAGGGGACAAGGTGCTTGAGCTGCCGTGAGTTGGGGAAGGCCCACATCGACACCAGCTGAGAAGGGGAGTGTTGAAGAGGAGAGAGGATAATGGTCAGACTGCTGAGGTTGGCCGTGGAGCAAGAGAAGACGCTGCTGCTACCGTGAGAGGGAGAGGATGAGTGGAGACGCTAAGCAGTCGTGAAGGAGGAAGCAGAGAGCTGCCAGCTGCGTGGAGTGAGAAAGGAGGAAGCAGTTGACGTTGTGCTAAGAGCGTGGAGAGAGATATAAAAGGTTGCGAGGCGGAGAGGCTGCTGCGCCATTGCCAAAGGGGGAGGCTACTGCGAGTCGGAGGATCACGACTACTACCTACGAATCCGCTACCACTTCACGGGTTGAAGCCACCATCGTTGTCATCAGATTGCCCCCCCCCAATCATTTCGCTGATCCGCGTTCTGCTCGGGAAGTAGAAGCTTCCTAAAGCTTGGGAAGCTTATAAAAAAAAAAAACAAGGCCTAAGACCTTGTGTACACGGGGTCTATTCCGGGGGTTAAAAGGCCTCCCTTAAAGCCCATTTTCCATAGGCTTATTTCCTGCAGTTTCATTCGCAAGAGCCTTTTCCGCAAATCCCCTTGCAAAGCTCCAAATCCCATACACCCAAATCTCGTAGGCCCAAGTCTCACAAGCCCAGCCTTTTAAGGATCCGAAGTTCCGTGAAGGTATCTCCTGCGTACGAGGGAGAAGGGCAAGATCTTGAGGCTGCATACCAAGGCGAGCAAATTCACCGATCGCGTAAGGGCAAAGGCAACCCGGAAGTCCGTAATTATGTCATGATGGCCCCCAAGAAGTCGCAAGCCGTGCCTGCGGGAGGATCTTCTCCTAGTATTTACGTGGATATTTCCCGGAGTCCACAAGTCCAGGTTTTATCTATTTGGATTCCACACAAAAGTTGGAACCCCTAGGACCAAACGTTGTCAGTCTAGTGTAATTAGGAATGGGTTGGGTAAGAAGACACCCTAAACCCTGCTTCTCGTCTGGAGATAATTCTGTGACCAGAAAACGGCATTCAATGGATGAAATGATCCCATGGAATATATGCGACACTTGTGCAATAAGTTGCAACGTCGCATAGACTTGTGGTTTGTTCACAAGAGAGTTTTTCCATCTCTTGGAATGAGGTTGGCAAGTTCTTCCGCAAGTTTAACTTGCAAGAGGATGAGTAGTCATCCTGTTACATCACCTTTCTTGGGGAAAAATTGCAAAGTAAAGGGAAGTTAGGTATTTGCTTGGAAGCAAATGATCAATCAATAAATTAAAGCGACATGGTCGCTAGGATTTACTGTTAATAAAACCTAAGGTATAGGTTAAGTTGGGTTAACAGGGTATGGCCCTAACCCAAGGACAAAAGGGTGAAAAAACAAACCCTTGGGGATCTTGCCAAGTCGCAATTGATCTCGGATCGAATGTTGGATGCATTCGGAGAGAAGGATTCACTCCTTAACAGTTGGTCAAATAAACGAGCACTGGAATTGATTGTGCTTGTAACAGTTAAGAAAGCACTGTTTGCATTGTTTGCTCAAAGAACTAAAGGATGAAATGACATCTAATGCTTCAGGTTGAAGGCCTGAAGGGAGAGGCAGCTTCAGTTACCCCCGATTTCTTGCCTGACCCTAACCAAGGGGGTTGTTGACCGCGCCGGGAACGTGGACTGAACCCGCCGTGAGAGGTCTTTCCGTTGAGCTCTACTTGGAGCAGGAGGACACTTGGGTGCCAGGGGGGGCTCTAGCCGTAAATCCCTCGCCTTCCAGGTCCTGCGAAAGAGGCTAACGTGACTCGGGATTGGATCTCGAAGCCCGCATACTAGTTTACGGGTGGAAGCTTGGTATATTGATCCCTGGACTCACTGGATAGCCTTCGGGCAGATTATGGACAAGCCTACGGGCGGAACTCCTTGTATTTCAAAGATAAAATGATGAAATGTTAAAAGAACTTGCTTGATATTGTTTTTCTATGTCACATGATAAGATTACGTGAAGGAACTAGTGCTTAACAGGGTTAATTAATGAAGCTGATTGTTATATGTCAATTTAATGTGTTAGATAATTACATAACTAAAACAAACCGAGGAAAGTGCGGAGGATGGGCCATGGGTCCGTCCTACGGTTGGGTGGTCCCGGTTAGCCGGGAACTTTTCTCAAAAATCTCAAAGAACAGCGGGATGATCATCATCATCAAAACGAATAACGAGAGCGATGACCTAGAGTTACGTCTTACCCGATTTATGCTGTTTTAGGGGAACGGAATGGGACTATGCCTTATGGCAGAGAGGTTGAGCCTTGCATCCCTCTCGTTTCCCATTCTCCTTGAACCAAGTGCAGCGTGAATCCACTTCGGACCTGGCGTTCTGCGTAAAGTAGTTCGCTCGGGTCTGATGCTAGTTGCTGTTAGCTAATGACCAAATCAGGAAAACCCTAATTCCGGTCGATTCTAAGTGGGAATGGCTAGGATACTTCCGCTACGTGGCAGATACGGGAAGACCTAGATCGCAAAACCCGTAATATTCCATGGGAGTGCCGGGTGGAGTTTTCTAGACATCCTTTCCGATGGACTGCTAAGACGTGTCCTGGATGATACTAGCGGACACGTTACAATTGGTATTAGAGCCAACTAACAAAGGACTTGTTTTTAATAAATTTTAATAAGAAGAAGTAAAGCAAATGTTACTGTCCCAAACATTTCCTTACTTTCAATGCTGTCTTGCAGAATTATGAAGCATGGAACAGGTTCTTAGTGTTCCGAGTCATGTTTATGACTGCGATGCATTCCACGGATTATCGTCAAAGGGTTGAGATGATGAACATCCTAGACCGCATTTACAATCCATCGCCTGTGTACGTGGAACAGAGATGGATGGGTGTTTCAGGGATCTATTACATAGCTGCCCATCGACCTGCGTACCTTCAAATTAACTTGAAGAGAATCAAGTGGATGGAGGATTTGAAGATCGTGAAGTTGTTCGTCTTTGTTGAGGCTCACGCAAACGCGACCCTACAGGTCGGAGGTCGAAGGGTTAACCAGAATAAGTATGTGTACCGGGAAGTGATTCAAAGAATCCCTGCAGACCGAATCAAGGTTTTGGGATGTCATGAGAAGAATGGATATCAAAGAAAAAGATACCCTAATCTTCCAATGAACTATCGATTCCTGAAAATCGATGACCCCAATCCATACTACTACTCAGTTCCTGTAGCTGAATG
This sequence comes from Lygodium microphyllum, assembly GCF_053477565.2. NCBI lineage: Eukaryota > Viridiplantae > Streptophyta > Polypodiopsida > Schizaeales > Lygodiaceae > Lygodium > Lygodium microphyllum. The sequence continues at coordinate 10,397,358 of NW_028229514.1, forward strand.
CAACAACATCCTATTCTCCTCGAATTAATGTATTAACTTGTTCCATCGCCCCAAGAAATAATTGTACCTCGAAAGGGCTATGCTAATATGAATGGAATAAAACTTTTTTTAAAAATCAACGATTGACTTGACTGTGAATATTGATAAAGAAGTAAAGTGATTTGGTCACTTGGCTAAAGGAATACGCGGACGTAGTTCCTGAAGAGTTAACAGAACTCCCGCTTCAAAGAGAAGTAGATCATGAGATCAAGCTAGTAATAGGAGCTGTGCCAATTGCAAAGAGACCCTATAGAATGTCTATATCGGAAGCAATTGAGCTGAAGGAACAACTCAAGCAACTGCTAGATCTGGGCTACATCCGTCCTAGCAGTTCACCATGGGAAGCACCAGTACTGTTCCAGAAAAACAAAGATGGAACACTTCGATTATGTATTGATTATAGTGGGTTGAATCAATCAACAATCAAGAACAAATATCATATTCCTACAATAGATGAGCTTCTTGATAGTCTTCAGGGTGCCAAGATCTTCTCCAAGATTATCTTAGGTCTGGTTACTATCAGATAAGAATCAAGGAAGAAGATATCCCAAAGACGACCTTCAACACTAGATATGGACACTTTGAGTTCTAGTTATGTCATTAGGGCTTACGAATGCGCCGGCCACCTTCAATAGGTTAATGAAGGATGTTTTTAGACCATATCTTGATAACTTCGTGCTCGTCTTCTTTGATGATACTCTAGTCTATTCCAAACAGGAAGGAGATCATGAACCCCAACTTCGGATTTTCCTTGAGACAAGGAGGTCACACAAGCTGTATGCTAAGATAACGAAATGTGCATTCCTCAAACATCAGATTGGTTATGTGGGATTCATCATATCAGCAGAAGGAATCTCAGTGGAGTCGGCCTAAGTTAGAAATGTTCTAGGATAGCCAAATACCAACAACTGTTAAAGAAATACGCAGCTTTCTTGGATTGACAAGATGGTATAGGGTCTTCATTAAAAACTATGCTTTGATTGCAGCACCTTTGACAGACTTACTGAAGAAGCAAACGTCCATTGCATGGTCAACTACCAAACAAACTAGCTTTGATAGGTTGATAGCAAAGTTTGGTATCAGCACCGATCCTAAAACTTCTAGACCACTGTAAGGAGTTTGAGGTAGTAACTGATACTAGCATGCTTGCTTTAGGATGCGTGCTCATGTAGGAAAGTCATCCTATAGCATAATCTTCAAGAAACTGAAGAGCCATGAGAAGAATTATGCTACCCATGATCTTGAACTTTTAGTTGTCAAGCTTTGGAGACACTACCTGCTGGGTAACAAGTTTACACTAGTGACTGATCATAAAAGTCTCAAGTGGAACTTTACCTAGAACAAGCTCAACATGAGGCAATGTCAGTGGATTGAAGTGCTGGAGAAGTATGACCTTGAAATCAAATACCGATCGGGAAAGGAGAATGTAGTTGCTGACGCACTCAGTTGCAAGGTATTCCTTAATCTTGCAAAATCCATCAATAGCTAGATCTTTATCTACAAAGGTGTCCATGCCAAACAACCCAATACTTGAGCTAGCTAGAGAAGAAGAATGCCATGATCTAGCCTATCAAAAGATGCTAAGGGAAATCTCTATCAAGGACCAAGAACAAAAGCTACAGGCTAAAGGTCATGAATTCTCTGTCAATAATGTGTTGAGATGACAAGCTCAACACATGTGGACATTGATGATGGACCGCTTGGTTAGATGGGTCCACACATCTACACTTAGCACGTCGGTGGTCATTATGAATCTCACATGGCCACTGACTCATTACTTATTATATTCAGGTTGTTACACCTATTTACAGCTGGCATAGTTATAGCGCCAGTCGACTAGTATAGTCGGTTATGCATTGTTTGACTTAATAGGCCACTTTCCTTTTATCTTGTATCTTATCTATACTTTGTGTACATTGTGAAGAGTGTGAAGAAGAAGAAAAAATCAGCAAGAAAACGTTTTGGCCTCCATCTCTCTTCTTGTCTCTTGAGTGAGCTTCTCTTTGTGCATTCTGTGTGTGTTCGGCACAGCATCTTGAGCAACCCCCTCCACCACACGATTCTTGACATGGTATCAGAGCCGCGCCATTGAGAGAGGCTGATTTCGAAGGTTGAAGCAAAGGAGAAGAAGCAAGGTTCGAGCAAGCAAGCCACGAGTAAGAAGCTCTCCCATCCTTCAACTCTTTCTCTTGGATAGTGCCTGTGGAGGCACCGAAAGCAGGCAGAGCAAAAATCTCAGATTGCAGTGAGATTTGGTGTGCGCGAAGAGCACTGTGTATTCTGCCATTTCAGGGCCCGTTTTAGAGCCGCAAGGTTGCGGACAGCAGTTTCAGGGTACACTGTGACTTCAACTGTATTGACCGAAAGTGGGTGCGCAGGTTACAGATTTCAGATCTGTAAGTTCAAAGGTGTTTACCAGTGAGTAAACACAAGGTTTATCTGCAAAAAGATTGCATATTGCATGTATTGTTGAGCAGACAGTTAAAAAGGCTGTCTGGTGTATTGCTATGCACTACAGGTCCAGGGTTGCAGAAGATTTACTTGCTGTTGGTATTAATTTTGTGATAATGGCAGAGAACAGTGGAAGCCCTATCATTGACAAGCTCGACAAGAACAACTACCCTTCATGGAAGTTCCGTGTCATGAACTTCCTTATTGGAAAAGGCCTCTACGAGTTTGTTTCAGGTGAAGAAAAGGAACCGGAGATGAGTGATCCTCCAACTGCAGAAGAGACAAAGGCACGGAAGGAATGGAATGCAAAGGATAAAAAGGTCATGTATTGGTTGTCTGCAGTAATTGACAATAATATACTGGGACACATTAGAAATGTAGAGAATTCATATGCAGCTTAGACCATACTTGAAAGTATGTTTTCTGTAAATACAAAGGCACGAAAGATTCAACTCAAGCAAGAGTTGAATACATTAAAGAAAGGGAAGATGTCTATCAATGAGTATGCACTGAAGGTAAGAAGCATTGCAGATGCATTGGCAGCGATTGATGCAATGCCCGATGATGATGATTTGGTGTCGTCTACCTTGGGTGGACTTAACAATGAAAAGGCTTGGAAGTCTTTTGTAACTTCCGTATATGTCAGAAAGCCATTTCCAGATTTCGATGAGTTGGTCTCTCTAATGATCACTGAAGAAATCAACATGCAGAGTGAGACATCTGAAAGAAGTGGTGAACAGGTCCAGGCTTTCTACTCCAGTTCAGGAAGGGGACGTGGTAGGTTCTCTTCAAGAGGCCGTGATACAGGACGTGGTAGTGATAACCAGCAAAATAGATTGAATCAGCAATTTGGCGATATGCAGGTTTCAGGAGGTCGTGGTAACTTTAGAGGCAGGGGGAGCTTTAGAGGAAGAGGTGGATGGCAGAACAGAGGTTCTAACAACTCTGGTATTGTGTGCCACTACTGTGCCAAAACAGGTCATGTTGCAGCCCAATGTTATGCCAAGAAAGATGATATTCGGAGTGGTAAGTTGCAACAAGGAAACTATGCATCGTCTTCACGATAGAATGAAGACAAAAATGAATGTCTGTTTGTTATGCAACATATGCTGAATGCTGTTACAGGAAAGGGAACACATGAAGATGTTTGGTATGTCGATTCAGGTGTATCCAATCATATGACCAGCCATGCAGAATGGTTTGGAGAGATGCAGGATTTGCAGAATGCAGGCTATGTGCAGACGGGTGATGACTCATGCCACCCAATTTCACACATTGGAAAAGTTCCCTTGTCCTTGCATGATGGTAAGACAAAGAGTCTTTCAGATGTATTACATGTGCCATCTATTACAAAGAATTTGGTGTCAGTCGGTCAAATGGTAGAGCAAGGGCTGCAAGTCAGATTTAATGCAAAGGGCTGCTTTGTAGAAGATTTCAATGACAAGTGCAGGTTGGTAGCAAAGGGAAGTAGAGTTGGACGTATGTTCACTCTAGATGCTGGAATTCCTACTATGAATGCTGCTATGTATGCCAAAGGAAAAGGTGTTGTTGCAGACATTGAAATTTGGCACAAATGCATTGGACATGCAAATGTACAAAGGCTGAAACTAATGCAGTCCAAAGGGTTGGTTACAGGTTTGCCTACATTTAGAGTTGCAGAATTTCAGAAGGTATGTGAAGCATGTCAGTTTGGTAAGCAGGCAAGGCAACCTTTTTCACATGATAGAGATGTAAGCAGAAATATTCTTGATGTTGTACATACAGACATTTAGGGACCTACACAAAATGTATCTCTTGGAGGCAGTTCATACTTTGTCACATTCATTGATGATTGTTCTAGAAAGCTGTGGGTATATTTTATGAAGGAAAAGAGTGAAGCGTTTGATCACTTTAGAACTTTCAAGGCTGTAGTTGAAAGAGAAACAGGCTTGAAAGTAAAGTGCCTGAGGTCAGATGGAGGGGGAGAGTACCTCTCAAATGAGTTCAGTGATTTTCTGAGGTCTCATGGGATAAAGAGACAGTTCACATGCAGGTATACCCCACAGCAAAATGGGGTTGCAGAAATGAAAAACAGGCATATTGCAGAAGTTGCACACGCCTTGATGGCTGAAAAGAATATGCCTAAGAATTTTTGGTCTGAGGCTGTTCATACTCTGTTTATATTATGAATAGAACTCCCACAGCTGCAGTTCATGGTATGACCCCCGAAGAATGTTTTACAAGTAAGAAGCCTGATGTTTCACACTTGAAAGTATTTGGCTGCATTGTGAATGTTCATGTGCCAGATGAGTTGCGAAAGAAACTGGATCCAAAGGCTGAAAAGTGTGTCTTTATTGGATACTCTTTAGAGCAGAAAGGGTACCGCTGTTACAACCCTGTCACATGTAAGTTCAGAGTGAGTAGGGATGTCATCTTTGATGAAATGAGCAGTTGGTATGCATCTAGTGGTGATGCATTGGATGTTGATGATGATCATGACACTCATGTGTAGGCTGAAAGGCAAGAATCACGGACTCTTAGTGGACCAGAGACATCATCTGGTAGTCCTTGGTCTGGGAGACTAAGGAGTACCTCTACATCTTCGGGTGCATCTAGTAGCACTACAGGTAAAGACAAAGGAAAGAATAAAGTGTCATAAGGCATTGATGCAGTTCTTGATGGAGACTCCAGTGGCTCAGAGAGCTTAGATGATGAGCTTGGCATTCCTTCAGTGAGGACTCCAGGTTTGCAGAGAGCACACGCTGATGCAAAGACTCCATTGAGTGATCCAGTGGTACGCAGGTCTAGCAGGGTGAGATACCCTGTTAAAAGATTTGGTTTTGAAGGTTATGCAGCTCACCATTATGCTTATATGGTGAAACTAGTCGAGGATTTTGAGCCTACATGTTTTGAGGAGGCTGTTGGTCATGCTCATTGGGATGCAACAATGGATGAGGAGATGGCTGCATTAGAGGCCAATAAGACTTGGGATCTAGTACCATTGCCAAAGGGAAAGAAAGCTATTGGATGTAAATGGGTTTATAAGATTAAGCACAATGCAGATGGTTCTATTAGCAGGTATAAAGCTAGGCTGGTTACAAAAGGCTATGCTCAAACATACGGCACAGATTACGATGAAACCTTCAGTCCAATTGCTAGGATGACAACTGTCAGATGTGTGATTGCTTTGGCAGCAGCCAAAGGTTGGAGGTTGCAGCAAATGGATGTAAAGAATGCCTTCTTGCATGGTGATTTGCAGGAAGAAGTGTATATGGATCAGCCAGCAGGTTATGAAGATTTAGAGCATCCCACGTATGTGTGCAGGTTGAAGAAGGCACTCTATGGGCTCAAGCAAGCACCTAGAGCATGGTCTGACAAGATTAGAGAGTATCTTGTCAATATTGGTTTTTATGTTTTTGATGCTGATCACTCACTTTATGTGAGAAAAGGAGATGCAGGTTTGGTCATCATAGTCATCTATGTGGATGACTTGATTATTACAGGTGATAGTGATAGTGGGATTGCTGAAGTCAAGGGTTGTTTGAAGATGAAGTTTGAGATAAAGGATCTAGGTGAGCTAAGGTACTTCCTTGGCATTGAGGTGATCAGATGTGATGATGGTATATGGCTGTCCCAAAGACAGTATGGCTTGGATATGTTGTCCAAGTATGGTATGACAGCATGCAAACCACTTTCAGTCCCGTTGGAGCAGAATGTAAAGCTGAGTGCTGATGTTGGGGATGAGATAGAAGACCCTACTATGTTCAGGAAGATAGTGGGGAGTTTGATCTACACGACCATTACAAGGCCAGACTTGAGCTACGATGTTGGTCTTGTGAGTCAGTTTATGCAAGTACCTAGAAAGCCACACTTGGATACAATCAGATGCATATTGAGATATGTGAAGTCCACGTTACATTATGGACTTTTCTATAAGGCAGGTACAGATGTACATGTGTTTGGATACACAGATGCAGATTGGGCTGGTAGTATGTCTGATAGAAGATCTACCAGTGGATACATGTTCTCTCTTGGTAGTGCAGCAGTTGCTTGGAGCAGCAAAAAGCAATCTACAGTTGCTTTGTCGAGTACAGAGGCTGAGTATAGAGGTGCTGCTGTTGCAGCATGTGAGGTAGTATGGCTGCAAAAATTATTGGCTGATTTGGATGTGCAGGTGGAAGGTCCAGTTGTCATTTATTGTGACAATATGAGTAGTATACAGTTGGCTAGGAACCCTGTGTTCCATGCCAGGACAAAACATATTGAGGTACACTACCACTTTGTGAGAGAGAAGGTATTAGCAGGTGAGATTGACTTGGTGTATGTCAGCACACAGGATCAGATAGCTGACATCTTCATGAAGGCATTGGGTACATAGAAGCTTCAAAAGTTTCGAAGCTTACTTGGAGTTGCAGAGATGCAGTTGAGCTTGAGGGGGAGTGTTGAGATGACAAGCTCAACACATGTGGACATTGATGATGGACCGCCTGGTTAGATGGGTCCACACGTCTACACTTAGCACGTCGGTGGTCATTATGACTCTCACATGGCCACTGACTCATTACTTATTATATTCAGGTTGTTACACCTATTTACAGCTGGCATAGTTATAGCGCTAATCGACTAGTGTAGTCGGTTATGCATTGTTTGACTTAGTAGGCCACTTTCCTTTTATCTTGTATCTTATCTATACTTTGTGTACATTGTGAAGAGTGTGAAGAAGAAGAAAAAATCAGCAAGAAAACGTTTTGGCCTCCATCTCTCTTCTTGTCTCTTGAGTGAGCTTTTCTTTGTGCATTCTGTGTGTGTTCGGCGCAGCATCTTGAGCAACCCCCTCCACCACATGTCTACTATAGAATGAGAGCATGTATACCGGCAAGCCAGTCACTTAAGCAGAAGATATTGTGCGAAGCTCATGATTTCCCTTTCTTGGGACATCCAAGCTGCAAAGGATAGACAGAAGGCATACGCGGATTTGAAGTGTCAAGATAGAATATTTGAGGAAGGAGACATGGTCTTCATTCACGTATGCCCAAAGAAGAGTTCTCTATCCTTAGGAGATTGCAAGAAGCTAAGTCCAAGGTATTGTGGACCATACAAAATCCTCAAGTGCTTAAGACCTAATGCGTATAGATTGCAACTCCCTGAGAACCTAAGGGTTCATAATGCATTCCATATCAGTCTATTGAAGAAGTGTATACCTAGTCCTAACTATTTACTTGAAGACCAACAAGTTGTAATGCCTAGTCAAGGAGTCCTTGAACTAAGGCCCTGATAGGATCCTAGATGTTAGGGAGAGATAACTGAAATCCAGAACCTAGAGAGAATGCCTCGTCCCGTGGAAAGATTATCCCGAGGAGGATGCCACTTGGGTGGATAAAAGCACTCTCAACCATCAATATCCCCAGTTCATCTCGAGATGAGGACACCTCGATTCCTCCAAGAGGGAGAGAATGTAACATTCACGAATCTAAACCACGCATTCAGCATGTGAATCTCCTCTTAGGAGGCTAAAAGGTTAGGATAATGACAAAATTTTTTATTGATTATCCCTCTCTCCTCCAGCCAACTATTGTGCTGGAGGAGAAGGGAATAGTAATGATCACCAAGCTGCTTGCTGGATGCCATGAGACGAACGAAGCATGCTCGATGCCACGTGGGGGAGGGAGCTACCTCTCCCTCTCCCTATAAAAATCATGGCTATGGGAGCTTTGGAAGGGGGGAAAAAGGAAAGAGTCGAGAACTCTGACGGTGCCGTTGGTCGCTGTCGTGGAGTATGAGGGTTGATGCTGGCCGTCGAGAGGGAGGGGACAAGGTGCTTGAGTTGCCATGAGTTGGAGAAGGCCCACATTGACACCAGCTGAGAAGGGGAGTGTTGAAGAGGAGAGAGGATAACGGTCATACTGCTGAGGTTCGCCGTGGAGCAAGAGAAGACGCTACTGCTACTGTGAGAGGGAGAGGATGAGTGGAGACGCTAAGCAGTCGTGAAGGAGGAAGCAGAGAACTGCCAGCTGCGTGGAGTGAGAAAGGAGGAAGCAATTGACGTTGTGCTAAGAGCGTGGAGAGAGAGAGAAAAGGTTGCGAGGCGGAGAGGCTGCTGCGCCATTGCCAAAGGGGGAGGCTGCTGCGAGTTGGAGGATCACCACTACTACCTACGAATCCGTTGCCACTTCACGGGTTGAAGCCACCATCGTTGTCATCAGATTGCCCCCCCCCCCCCCCCCCAATCATTTCGCTGATCCGCGTTCTCCTCGGGAAGTAGAAGCTTCCTAAAGCTTGGGAAGCTTATAAAAAAAAAAACAAGGCCTAAGACCTTGTGCACACGGGGTCTATTCCAGGGGTTAAAAGGCCTCCCTTAAAGCCCATTTTCCATAGGCTTATTTCCTGCAGCTTCATTCGCAAGAGCCTTTTCCGCAAATCCCCTTGCAAAGCTCCAAATCCCATACACCCAAATCCCGTAGGCCCAAGTCTCACAAGCCCAGCCTTTTAAAGATCCGAAGTTCCGTGAAGGTATCTCCTGCGTACGAGGGAGAAGGGCAAGATCTTGAGGCTGCGTACCAAGGCGAGCAAATTCACCAATCGCGTAAGGGCAAAGGCGACCCGAAAGTTTGTAATTATGTCATGATGGCCCCCAAGAAGTTGCAAGCCGCGCCTGCGGGAGGATCTTCTCCTAGTATTTACGTGGATATTTCCCAGAGTCCACAAGTCCAGGTTTTATCTATTTGGATTCCACACAAAAGTATTGAATTAGTCATGATAACTTCATGGATTAGGAAGCACTCATGCATGTTCAAATTCAACTAGTCAAGTTAAATGCAATTGGAAAATGAATTGGCTATTTGAACATTTACTAGAATTAGCTCAAGATATGAAAATTGGTCATTGGTACGTTCAATGGAATGAATGAAAAGAACATAAGGTGTCTATGCATTTTTAGGACCTTACCAGTAAGTTTCAGGCTTTTGTGCATTCAAAAGTGACGAGCCTAGGACAACTGTTGCCTCATTACAAGATTGAAATTATTGAGGTACACATTTTACTAGGCATGGAAAGATTATTGGCATGTCACATTTTTAGATAAATCTTCTTGGTAATGATTCATTAAGGAAGTTCGTTATCACCCGGAGGAAATAGCAAAGCATGGAAATAATTCTAAGGGCTGCATTAAATAGGTTAACTCTAGCTTCAATTGGCATGAATCTCATTTAACTACGTGTAGTTAGGAAAGGATTGCATGTTGCACATTCATCATACGTAAGAATTTCATTCATCAAGAGATGTAGTTAGGGAAAGGTTGCATGGTTCATTAAGCATGAAATCTTAAAAAGCTTAGAAAAAGAATTGTGAGCATGATTCGTGAATGCAAGTCCTAGTAGGATCAATGGAAGTTATGCTAAAATTTAACATGCCTTTTGGCCTTAACAAGAAAAGTTAGGGATTGTGAATCTAGTCGTACGTAGAAGCAATGAATCGTGTGCTTACGTAAATTGTGACAAAATGCAACTAGTTTTCCCCTTTTAGATCAAGTAAACATCTCTAGGAGTGGTTCGTCCTTATCACAAGACAAGTAAAATCGAATACCTAAATCACTTAAACCGCAAAGTATTCGCATAGGATGGTTCAATCGATACAATAAATACTCCAAGTGCTAACTAGGGTTTAGCACGTTAAGGACTTGACCTAGTTTCGCACTTGTTGCCAAGTCGAAACCCTCATACCCAAAGTTCCTACCCACATTCACGGAATGTAGGGACAATTGGACGGGCTTGCAAGAAACGATCTAGGGTTTCTACCCTAAGGATCACTCATTCAAATGATGAAACTCGAATTGAGTTGGAACCCCTAGGACCAAACGTTGTCGGTCTAGTGTAATTAGGAATGGGTTGGGTAAGAAGACACCCTAAACCCTGCTTCTCGTTTGGAGATAATTCTGTGACCAGAAAACGCCGTTCAATGGATGAAATGATCCCATGGAATATATGCGACACTTGTGCAATAAGTTGCAACGTCGCATAGACTTGTGGTTTGCTCACAAGAGAGTTTTGCCATTTCTTGGAATGAGGTTGCCAAGTTCTTCCGCAAGTTTAACTTGCAAGAGGATGAGTAGTCGTCCTGTTACATCACCTTTCTTGGGGAAAATTTGCCAAGTAAAGGGAAGTTAGGTATTTGCTTGGAAGCAAATGATCAATCAATAAATTAAAGCGACATGGTCACCAGGATTTACTGTTAATAAAACCTAAGGTATTGGTTAAGTTGGGTTAACAAGGTATGGCCCTAACCCAAGGACAAAAGGGTGAACAAACAAACCCTTGGGGATCTTGCCAAGTCGCAATTGATCCTGGATCGAATGTTGGATACATTCGGAGAGAAGGATTCACTCCTTAACAGGTGGCCAAATAAATGACCACTGGAATTGATTGTGCTTGTAACAGTTTAGAAAGCATTGTTTGCATTGTTTGCTCAAAGAACTAAAGGATGAAATGATATCTAATGCTTCAGGTTGAAGGCCTGAAGGGAGAGGCAGCTTCAGTTACCCCCGACTGCCTGCCTCACCCTAGCCAAGGGGGCTGTTGACCGCACCGGGAACGTGGACCGAACCCACCGCGAGAGGTCTTTCCGTTGAGCTCTACTTGGAGCAGGAGGACACTTGGGTGCCAGGGGGGCTCTGGCAGTAAATCCCTCGCCTTCCGGGTCATGCACAAGATGCTAACGTGACTCGGGATTGGATCTCGAAGCCCGCATACTAGTTTACGGGTGGAAGCTTGGTATAGTGATCCCTGGAATCACTGGATAGCCTTCGGGCAGATTATGGACAAGCCTATGGGCGGAACTCCTTCTATTTCAAAGATAAAATGATGAAATGTTAAAAGAACTTGCTTGATATTGTTTTTCTATGTCACGTGATAAGATTACGTGAAGGAACCAATGCTTAACAGGGTTAATTAATGAAGCTGATTGTTATATGTCAAATTAATGTGTTAGATAATTACATAACTAAAACAAACCGAGGAAAGTGCGGAGGATGGGCCATGGGTCCGTCCTACGGTTGGGTGGTCCTGGTTAGCCGGGAACTTTTCTCAAAAATCTCGAAGAACAGCGGGATGATCGTCATCATCAAAACGAATAATGAGAGCGATGACCTAGAGTTACGTCTTACCCCATTTACGATGTTTTAGGGGAATGGAATGGGACTATGCCTTATGGTAGAGAGGTTGAGCATTGCATCCCTCTCGTTTCCCATTCTCCTTTAACCAAGTGCAGCGTGAGTCCGCTTCGGACCTGGCATTCTGCGTAAAGTAGTTCGCTCGGGTCTGACGCTAGTTGCTGTTAGCTAATGACCAAATCAGGAAAACCCTAATTCCGGTCGATCCTAAGTGGGAACTGCTAGGATACTTCCGCTACGTGGCAGACGCGGGAAGACCTAGATCGCAAAACCCGTAACATTCCATGGGAGTGCCAGGTGGAGTTTTCTAGACATCCTTTCTGATGGACTGCTAAGACGTGTCCTGGATGATACTAGCAGACACGTTACACATATCCTCATGTCGGTTGCCTAATATGCCAGTGAATAATATTGTGCCACATCACCAAGGCACGTAGTGAATGCCAGCTCATGTAGAGTTCAATATCTCAATACTATGTGTGGGAGCTTCTTGCTTAACCAGCAAGACCCATGGATCACTTTTATTGCTTCAAGTATTTCAAGCCAAGTGCAATGGCTATCTCTCACATAGTGGTACACACTCTCACACCTACGAGTGTAGTGAGCTTACCTCTATGCTCGATTGAGTACTATCCTCCTTTAAGCATTCTAGTAGCTCCTTGATCTAAGGTATAAGCTTAAGCAATCTTGATTCTCCATACTCCATTGACATGTACAAGATAAGAGAAGAGAAGAGAAGAAGAAGAAGAGAGGAGAAGATGGAGAGCTTCTCCACCACGGTCCGTCACCCTCACACACACTCTCTCAAGCACAAGCTCAAGCAAGCAATAACAAGAAGAAGAAGAGAATAAGAGAGCTAGTTTTGGCTACACAAGAATTAGCTTCTTCATTCACTTTTTGCCTTTTATACAAAACCCTAATTCCCTTTAGGTATCCATCCCTTTTTTACATGCATGGCCATTTTAGCCTAGGTCCTCTTTTTCTATTCCCTTCCTATTTACATTTTTCCTTTACCCATGCTCTGTCTATATTTAAAAATTGCACACCAGGGAGTTCGACACTTTTTTACAAGGATTTAGAGTGCACTTTTATATTTAAAATGTGTCTTTCCTCTTTTGCACTTAGCTTGAACTTTTAAGTTTGTCCTTGTGCTCTTGGCCTTTTTTCCTTCTACTTCTTCATCAAGCTACCTTTTTCTGCTTTGTCCTATGTATTTTTATATTTATTTTTGCTTTCTTTGCATTGGAGTTAACATTACCTCCTCCTAGTTGAGTGCGAGTCCCAAGGTACTTGTAGGCACTTATTGATGAAGGCTCGGGTGGTTGAAGAGTTGCCACGTGGATCAATGATGGGGCTTTGTGAAGATTGGATGGGGAGAAGAAGCATCATAAAATTGGATGAGAGATTGCGAAGCTTGATGATAGATTTGAGTGGGTAACTGTGCAATGCATGGTGTTTGGGCCAATGAGATTGAGATTTGGGTCAACTGCAACGAAGCTTGTGCTATTGTCCCACACACTTGATGATCCATTTTGTATACGAGGGAGGTGCTATGGATATGACTTAGGGAGATAGGTCTACCATAGGCAAGCACAAACTCCCTAAGTGTGTCTTGCCCTTGATGTTCCCTAAGTATGAAGTGGGGAAGGGGCTAGGGATATGATTTTCCCTAGATGCAATGTCTGTGGCACTCTAATGGTACATGAGAATTCCATTTTGTCCTTTTCTTGTACTTCTTCTCGATATTTTCATTTCATTTTCCCATTTCTTTTTCTCTTTTCTTTTCTTTTTTTTTGAAAGTTAATACATGGGGAGGAAGTATGCTAGGTATCATCCCTATGCTCTTCAAGGGCTACACTACGAGGGAGCCTAAGGGACTTGGTAAGGAATAGTCTACTTTGCAAGTATCCTTTTATGTTAATGAGTACATTTAGAGGTGTTGTTGATAGAAAGGGTTGGGTGCACCTGGTGAAGCAACTATCATTCATATCTTCCAAGATAACCATACAAAAAAGAAAGCAAGAGAGTGGTCCTCATCATTAGACAAGCCATCACATATCTATCAATCTTCCACCATGGGCTTTTATTTGAGCAAAATCCTAAGTTCCCTAAGATAAATATATGTGGTAATAAAGATAGAGTCAAGATGACATGATGAGAACTAGTCGATGAGAACTAGTCGAGAAAGTGCGTGATTGGATGGGCAGATGTCTCGCTCAGTGAAGATTAGGCACTCCTCTAGGCTTTCTACATTCACATTGTAGATCCTTGGAAAGTTGTAATTGCCATGCATATATAGTTTATAATCTACCCCTATTCTTTGCAGATATGGCATATAGATAGGGTCGTTGCACTTGTCTGGTATGGTGATGCAAAATGCTATACAAGCATCAAGGTTGGTGTTCTAGATGCATTGCTACCATTGTGATTGGGCTTCTATCCACTAAGAGTCTTCGAAATCTCCCAAACCTTGACTTGCCAATAATCTACATTCTCTCTCTACCACCTTGTGGGGTGTCTTCTTCTCTCCTTCTATCCACATATTCCCCAACTCTTGTGTGAGCTTGATTGCTTGCTCCACCACCCTCAGAGATAAAACTCTATCTAAAGAACAAGGGTAGTGAAAGGAGAACTCAAAGGGTCTTTGATTTTCCCATTGCTCTCAAACAGCTAGTTCTTGGGCCCAGTTTACAGGGTAGCACTCCTCTCTTAGTGGGACTTGGACCTCGAGAACTTACTATGGCCTTGCTTGAAGTCTCCTTTGTGCCAGATCTACCTACTCTCTCAACTTTCCCTTTCTTTCCACAACCCTCTTCTCTAATAACTTCTAGAATCCCCTGTGAAAACCTACTAGCTCAGTCAAATAGGGAAGCTTGTATTCCAAGAGGACAGAGTAGATGGGATTTCCCTCAAATGTAGGTGGGTATATAAAGGAGCTAGGTGGGTTATATTGCATCTTCCTTATGCTATCATCCACAAATAGTATCAATATAGGGCTAAAGTGTGGCCAATCAATATCATTAAAATAGACTAGAAACTATGGCTTCACTTGACTCCTTCTCGATGAATGAGCTACAAAACTATCTTGCACCTATCTTGATCGTACTTGTGGAATTTTTTCGCAAAAAAGGGATTGCTAGCAACCCCTTTCTTGGCGAGAAAAATTGAAGCAAGTTGCCTAATCTCTTTCTCTCTCTCATGTATGTAACTCTCTCTATCTTTTCCCCTATCTCCATATTTATCTTTTTATTTAATAATTAACTTAAAATTTGTTATTGATCAAGTTATTAACTAAGAAAAAAGTTAAGTAATGTTACTCAATATCAAATTAATTAACGAGTTAGTATGTTAGTGTCTAATTAGGCACTAGTTAATTCATAGCTCTTGGCAAAATAATAATTACTCACTCCACACACACACACACATGCGCGCATGCGTGCGCACAAACACACACATAGAGCTTCTCTCTCTCCTTCTATTTATCTCTCAGGAACTCCCTTGGGAAACACTTCTCCTATTTGCTTCTTTGTGTGCATGTGTGTGTGTGTGTGTGTGTTGTTATCCTCACTTAGTCACTCTCCTACATACACAAATATACAATCATGCTTTTGCATGGATGCATGTGTGTGTGCCTGTGTTGTGATTCTCACTCTATGTGTGTGTGTGCCTCTCTCTCTCTCTCCAAGTTGAAAACATTTTGCATCCAAATGTGTGTGAGAGACAGTATGTTTGTTGTTTCTATCTCAATAAGGACAAAGAGATTAGGAGAAATTTGGATTTCTTGTTATTGAAATAGCTATTTTAGAAAGAAGAAAAGTACTCTCTTTTTTGTTAGATGTTATTTCAATCAAAGAGAAAGAAGGCAAGTCCTCTCTTCTTTGTTAGATGATATTCTCTATCAGAATGATGCCCTTTCAATGAAAGCTAGCTAGACCGACTTGAAACCTTAGCAATAGAGCATCTCACCAAAATTTTGTGTGTAAACACAACAAACTTTGTCCCTATAAGACCAAGACTTGTAGACATATAAGCTCCTACTAAGGGATGGGATTGTGCATCATTGCAACTCAAATCCATGTGTAGATAATTGAAATTTTTCTACAGCTCAATCCGTAAATTTAGTGAAGAGAAAATTTGAAAAGCATCAAGGTATATTTGCGTCAAAAAATGAAGATGGACAATGATTTATAGGTATTTCCAAGGTCTAATGTTGTGGTTTAGTCCATCCATGCTTGGTAAGGTTTCTAGATAAATGCTTGCAAGGCATTCACTATAGCATTAACAATATAAAAAAATATTAGCAAGATTAAAAATGAACTATCAACACACACACACACACACAAGGCTAGCCAACTTCCTCACCTTTGTATACATGTTTGACTCCAGCACTGCATGGCAAATCAGCAAGATCCATTTAAAGAAGCAGCATATCACAATCCAAGTAGTAGTACAACATGTGCTTGATTCCATAGGCAGCCATGCTGGGCCAAAAAAAAAATCAACAAATAATGAGTGATTTAGTAGTAGGCATTCATCCTAAACATAAGAAAAAGTCATATTATTTTCAAATACTTGTGTTATTTTGGAGTGCTGGTGTTGCATGCATGATGCCACCTCAGTCTAGTCTTGAGATAGAGGAGGCGGTTGCTAAAATGTTCAAAGGAGGCCTTCAAGAAAATAAGAGATAGCACAAATCGACACCCTAATTTTAGAAGCTCAACTCGATGGCATGCAAATGGATGAGGTGCATCACATATAAGAAAGATGGCTCATTATGGTGAGATTGATAGGTGAGAGACATAGAGAGAGGACAAACAAAACCATGCCTCATACTTTTAATGCAATTGTGTGAATATGATGATACAAATGAGAACAACATGATATAGCTAGAAGCTTTGTTGCTGCTCATTAAAAAGTGCATGAAGATTTGACCTCAATAGTTATGACTAGCCATGGTGAAGTTGTCATGCCAAGAAAGCTCTAAGAGCGGGTCAAATCTTATCTTTTTAAGGGGGCTATCTTTGTGTTATGAGGATTGCCACCTTAGTCCATGCAGCAATATCAATGGTTATATATATATATATATATATATATATATAGAGAGAGAGAGAGAGAGAATGCAAAAGTTTTTTTCACAAATTTTTGCACGCAAAAGGCCAACACTGGTGCCGCCTTGAGTGCAAAAAAAAATTCACAAAAAATCTATATCCCCCCTTGCCTCCCAATGATCGAGAAACCCATTTAGCATCCATAAGGATGCTTGTCTAGGCATTAACTAATTTTTGAGTATCTCTAAGGACAATTTTCCAAGCACCATCCATCCATCGAGCTAGCTTTGACTATTTAATATTCACATTGTCAAACTTAAGAAAGAGAATCATGTCATAAATGGTCACCCACCACAGTTCCCTCATTCTATTGTTGGCTATATGATGCTAGGAATAATATTCCAAGGTTTATTTAGCTGAATTATTTTAAGGAGGGAGAATCACAAGTGCATAGACCTCTCCCTAAGAGGTTCCATCTCTGTAATTGATGTAAGTTGGTTCTAAGAAATAAAAGTCCAAGACTTTACAACATCAAAGGACAAAAAAGAGGTCTTTATTTTCCCTTCCACTTTAACCCAATTTGATTACTTGAAAGGAAACAAAAGGCCCACATATAACATAAATGAACATGAAATACACTAACTTATCTATTAGGCTAAAGGGGATTTGAGGCGGCGGCTAGGCACAAATGCCTTTACCCCCAACATATGGATTGATTCACATATATCTGCATAAATGAGATCAAGTTTTCCTTTTGATCTATTTTTACTTCTTGAGAATCTAATTTCGGTTTGCTTTTCAATGCAACACCCTTCATAAATTTTGCCAATCCTTTGTAATGATGGTATGGCCAAAACCATGCCTCCAGACCACTATACACATGCTTTTGAAGTTCAAGCATCCATATCTCATATGCCATAGTTCAATAGGAGAAAGAGGGTATGTTCTTTCATCTTATATGGTAGCAAATGTTGAAGATGATCCATCACGTTTGAAGCATTTTTCATGCTTCTTTCCTTTGGCTACTACTTGATGTGATCCTTTGTGTCTTTAATGAGGTCTTGTTGGCATCCAAACTTCACTTCAAAACCTTTTTCAATTATGGATCCAATTGACATTAAGTTCTTGATCAATGAGGATACACTGAGAACATCTCCAAGTATCTTTTTTAGCCCAACATTCAGCTAAATAGTTATAGTTCCTTTACATCTAATAGCATTGTAAGTATGGTCCATAGTATGGATATTACCATTGTTAGTAGAATCTAATTTAATGAAAAATTCAACATGAGAAGCCATATGGGATCTTGCCCCACTATCAATCTAACAAGATTCTTCTTTTAATTCCAAAGTCTACACTATTGGCTTGTGTAGTCTCCTTTTAATAGTAGGCAAATAGTTGGCTTGAAAGAAGTGTTGAGAGCTTCCTTCTCCATCAACCAAAAATGGCTGATTTTCCTTCTAGTTAGCTTGATATTTCTTACAATATTTCTCAAAACATCTATATTTTGAACAATAATGACATTGAATTGTGTTATGATAGCCTCTACCTCTAGAGCAATGGCCTCCTTTTTCATAAGAAGATAGACTACCTTTTAATGTAGTTGATTATTATTGTGGCTAGTCAATTTGATTGGTGTCTTCCTCTTTCTTTTTGGTGTTGGATCTTCATCTTTCTATTGCTAAAAAAGGGCTTTGTTAGTTGTGCTTGTAAAGGTACTTGTAGAGTTCCCATTATGAACGTTTTTCATAGCTCCATCTCATCAAGGGAGTGTTTTTGCCTCAGAATGATGAGGCCTTGTACAAGTCCTTCATATATTTTTTAAAAAAACCATGAATAATGATTATAGAGAGCTCGTTGTCTATCATTTTATCTCTCATAACTTTTGATGTAGATTTTTTATTGTGTTGATGAAGTCTATGGCATTCTCTCCTTCATTTCTCTTGATATTTGTAAGCTTTATATCTCAAAGCTATTTTCCTTGAACTTCTTTTTTACTACAAATATTTTTCAAGCCATAGGAGTCTTCACATCCATAAGATGGCTAAGAATATAATCCTTGACACTCAACTTCATCATATGGACAACAAACATGGCCTTCTTTTTCCATTTCACCAAATCTTCTTGAGTAACCACATATAATTTCGGTCTATCCATAAAGACTGTCTCCCAACAATCTTGAAAGAAGAGAAGTGACTCCATCTTCACTTTCCAAGTGGCATAGTTGGTGCCATTGAAGTTTTCAGCTCCCTGCATATGCAAATTATATAGACTATGTGCCATTCCTAGCTTTAAGAAAACAATGCAGTGAATAGGGATTTTCATATACACAAGCTCACACTAGAAAAGAGCCTAAAGGAACCTATGTTGATACATGTGAAGATTTCAAGATCTAGTTATGAAATTTTATATGCCTAAAGAACTAACTATAAGACTTTATTTTAGAAAAATAAATATATGGAAGTAAGTTCAAATAACATAGAATGAACTAGCATACAATGACATAAGGGATTACTCAAAGGAGACACAAGGAACTTGCATTTATGAAGGTATTTCTCATGTACACAAAACACTATGATTATATAGTCATATACTCTAGAACTATATATATATATATATATATATATATATGTTTGTGTATGTATGTATGTATGTATTCAAAAACCATATTGTAGTGTGCCTATCTAACAAATCTCGATAGAATGTATTTTAGGTAGTCCATCAAGAGGTAATAAGGTAACTCCCACTTTATTCTATCTCTCATAGAGTAGGGTCCACCTCAACCCCACAAGGATTGACCTAAAACAAGGCTTAAATTAATATTATGATCTTCGATTAGCATTATTTAGCATCAACTTTGAGATAAATACTTTACTACCATCCCCTGAACTCAAGGGAACCATTGTTGCACTTGGTTCAAAGAGAGTGAGAAATAAGGGGAAGTCATATACGTCGACCCCTCTATCCATAAGGTATTGTCTCTAGTCTAGCCTCCTAAAATGGCACTAGTTGAGATTTAGGATAATACACCAGGACAATTAACATTCAACCCTTCCTAACTTTTCCTAATCTAATGGTTAAGTTTTTGTGAAAGCCTCTTAGCTAACCAATGTTGAGATATTTGCAATCACACCTATTTCAGTCCCTTTGTGAGGAGCAGTGAGGGCTCAGGACCAGAATCCCATATGCACAGTAGGAGAAAGTACCACCATTGTACTTGCACTCTTTTTTTCTAAGGCAATGATAGTACTCTTTTGTTTCTAGTAAAGTGTCAATATCACTGTCCATACACAAGATTGTGTTTATGAGTCCAAGTCTCAATCTTGGAACCTAATTCACTTGTGTAACAATTTTTCTTTGTCAAGGTCAATGTATTCATGAGTTTCTTCTTCCTCTTTCAACCTCCATAGCTTCCGCATCTGCCATGCTCTAGATTCCACACATTTCTATCATGGTATCAGATCCCAGTCGGCCATGGCACTTCAAACCAAGACATTGATGATCATCTAGCTCAACATTGCGGAATACAAGCTCGCTATCCAGATTGCGCCTTCTGCTGTTCGTACGTCGAATTCCGCCTGTACATGTCGCGATGATGATGAGCATCAGAGGGTTTTGATAGCCTACTTCCTACTAAATTTCCATAATTTTTTTTTGAAAATGATCCACTATAGAAAACTAGGCTGCTCCTAGAAACCCTAATGCAGAAGCCATAGCCAAAGCTTCAAAATTCTGACATTTTTCACTGTTTCTCTCACTGAAGTTATCAACAGTGCTTTTAATCACTGAGCAATCCTCTTTGAAGTTCATTAAGGTACTATCACTCAGATTTGACGGTATGAGCATAAAATCAAGAAGGGGAAGATTAGACTTGGATTTGAAAAAAGTAAAGGATTTTGCAGATTTGGTGTTCATTGACACTCAGTTAGTGCTTTTTAGCACTTGTGTCTCTCAACCAACTCTTCTGCTGCTCAAATCTCATAATTCTGAAGTTGATTTGCTATTGTTCCTGTAAGTCTAACATGGGCAAAGACTCTCCAACTACTCGCTTCAAAGGAGTTGGTTTTCACACCTGGCAGACCCACATTAAACTCATCCTGATGAAAAAGGGCCTCTGGGCCATTACCACTGGAAAAGAAAAGAAGCCTCATGATGCGGATCTTGCTGTCACTTGGCAAAAGAACGATGATAAGGCTCACGCCATTATCAAATTGGAGCTAGACGACAGTTATATCCACCATGTGGATAACTGTGAGACTTCACAGGATACATGGAAGAGACTTGACACCTTGTTCGGTGCACAGTCTAAATCATCAAAGTATGGTCTCTTGATTGAGTTTTTCAGGCTTGAAATGAAGTCCAGCACATCACTTGCCACACATCTAAATTACATGGAAGGACTTCTAACCCAACTTGCAGGAATCAACATTAAAATGGAGGAAGATGTTTGCATCAGTGTTCTACTTAAGAGTTTGCCTCCTGAATATAATAATGTATCAACAACTCTAATTAATATGCCAAACCCTGAACTTGTTGATATCCAGGCATCACTGTTAGAGGAGGAAAAGAAGCTAAAAACTAAGGAAGAACCAAGTACCTCTAGAGATGAGCATGCATTATATGTTGGCAACATGTACAAAGGCAAGAAGGATCAGCTCTTTTGTGACTTCTGCAAAAGGACCGGACACACTGAGAAGTTCTGCCATGCCAGAAAGAGGTCCCAAAAGGCCTATCTAGTTGTAGTCAAAGACGAAGAAGAAAATGGAGCAAAGGAAGAAGAAGAAGAAGAAGACCACCAGGACAGGAGAAGGACTCAAACCTCATCAGTCCTTCTATTAAGATAGACTTTTTCAGTTTTGTATTTCCTAGCCCTAATGCCTCAAACATAAACTTGTAAACTCCTCAGTTATCCTTGTACTACAGCCTCTGTACAATTTGTGAGGTCCCTGTTACAGCCTCTGGATGTCCATCATGTTTGTGGTACCCACACTTAGCCTTTTCTGTGACAGCCTCTGGTGTTTTTGCCATGTTTATGGTGTGCCCACACTTTGCAGGTGTTGCTTTCACTAAAGCCTCTACACACTTTGTACTTTTGGTTATGATTGAGGAGGGGTGTTGAGATATTTGCAATCACACCTATTTCAGTCCCTTTGTGAGGAGCAGTGAGGGCTCAGGACCAGAATCCCATATGCATAGTAGGAGAAAGTACCACCACTCAAATCCTATAAAGCATTGTACATGCACTCTTTTTTTCTAAGGCAATGATAGTACTCTTTTCTTTCTAGTAAATTGTCAATATCACTGTCCATACACAAGATTGTGTTTATGAGTCCAAGTCTCAATCTTGGAACCTAATTCACTTGTGTAACAATTTGTCTTTGCCAAGGTCAATGTATTCATGAGTTTCTTCTTCCTCTTTCAACCTCCATAGCTTTCGCATCTGCCATGCTCTAGATCCCACACATTTCTATAAACCAAGACCAGCCTACCATACAAAAGGTCCATCAGGGATCTAGTTACCCACTTCCCTTAAGGAGTACCTTTAATTTTCTAAGTACCCTAACATATTTTAGTTTGACATATAAAGCTAGCTTCGTTAATTACAATATTAAATAGTGTTCCTTAACGTAACTTTAAGTGCAGATACAAATACAAGAGAAAATAATACTTGAAGTGGAGAAGGAGCATAAGGAGGGGATCATGCTGGCCCGACACTTGGTGGCTACCCCCACCCTTTTTGTCCTATAAGAACCCCCATTAGGCTTGGGGGAGGAAGGAAAGCGAGTAGAGAGAGCAGGTCATGGAGCTGTCGTGCTGCCGCCATCGCCACCGTGCTGTTTGCCAGGCTGCTGCCTGTGTCATCACCATCGCCATCATCATTATAATCTTCATCCTCGTCCTCTTTGTCGTCATCCTCTCCATCATCACATGTTTTTTTCCTTCCCACGACTTCTGACAGACTGTTCAGAAGCTTAAAAGCTTCTTTGGAAGCTTACACTAAAGGCTTCCAGAGGCTTGGTTCCTCCGTGTTTCCCCGGAAATTTTAAAATTCAATCCCTAAGGCTTGTGTCCTGCGCGGAAGGAGGAGATATTGGATAGAAGTAGATTTGACACGCGAAGTAACCCAAAGGAGAATTGCTGGAATGAAATTACTGCGTCAAATGGCCCCCAAACAAAAGACGCGAGGTGCACATGCGGGAGCTTCCACTCCGAGTTTGCATGTAGACAACACCCCGAACCTCAATGCCCAGGCTCTTAAAATTGTATTCTCGCATGAAAGGGATGTGCTAAGCATGATGGTTTTAGAAAAATTTAAATGCATTTATCCATTCTTTTTACAAGGTTTAGTGCATGCCAATTAATTGAGACTGCTTGCACTCTCGTTAACAAGCATTAGGGCCAAAAATGCTTCAAAAAATGCACTTTTGTTAATCACGGGATTAAGGAAAGGGCCAAAGAGAGTTCGCCACGTGTGCAAGAATATGGTATTCTTGTCTCCTCTTTTTTAGAGATAGTGGAGTCCATTTCGTGATTCTCTCTTCTTTTTTAGCCAAAACCCCTAAAGTCTGACATGTTTTGGAGTCCCAAAGACGTTATTTACTTACAAATCTGACAAAATACATGACAGAGATGTGATAAAATTAATAATGAGTTTTTTGAAAGTCGAGAGATCTTTCAATATTGTTTTTGGCGCCCAATACATACTCATTTGGGTTCTTGGCGCTACTTTTTAGTTCATTCACCCCTCTTTGAGCTTCTTTCTCTGCGCTTTCATTCTTTTCATGGCTTCCTCCAGGCGCCCTTCTCGTTTAATACACTCTTGCACAGTCTATAGCCAGGGAGTAGATGGAAATTTTGAGCCCAAAACCTTTGCTGTAAACGATTGGGTTACCATGCTGCCATCTTGCAAGGGCTCCCATAAGGTGAAAAGAAGAAAACGAGAAGATATAAAACATCACTGGAAGGGGCGTATCATTGCCTTCAAAATTATGCCCGAAGGCTGGTTTGTTAAGGTGCAACATGTTTACATGGCCAAGGATATGCACTTGCCTCCAAACGAACGTGTTCCCCAACAAACACATTGTAAGTTATAAGTTGAATAACGTATATAATTCTTTTCCATTTATGCAAGTTCTAACAAACGGTTCGTCATTGTAGATATCTTTCCATCAACAAGTATTGAATGGCAACCTGTGGAAAGCCTAAGTGGGACTTTCCATGCCATTCATAAGGTATTGGCAGACATTATTTATGCCGATCAAATTGTGTCTTTTTATAGTGAATGCAAGGTTTTTATATATTATGCACAGTATGTGGTTCCCTCTAAAGCGGATAGGTATGGGAATATCGAAGATTTGCCATTGCCAAGTCTTTCATCTCTAAATTGGGAGATTCCTGACAAGGTAACAGTGCAGAGTTTCAAATTCAAAATATCTCAGGATATTAAAAAGTCCATGACAGCTGGAAGGATCTCAAGAAGAATACGTTTATCATGGTTTGTACCCCTCCATATCTTCGTGGCTTGCTTCAAAACATCAAATTTACAAAGAACGAAGGTATCTTGGCTAAGTAGAAACTTTTCGGAAGAGGATTTGGACAACACTATAGGGACGCATTGGAAATCTAGAGAGTGCGATCATAAAGGTGATATCTTGAGGTGCAGTGCATACCCTCAATCCTTGGCTTTGGCTTACAGTATCCCTCGCCAAAATCTTGCTTTGGGCTTTGATTACAGGTGATACAAACTAAGATTGGGTATTTGGGTTCCCTTGGATTCTGATACAGATAACACACCATATAAACTTGTGGTGCACGTTTTTCCGCATGAAGAAGTAAAGAAGGTGAATGTTACTTCCAATTGGAGTCTGAAAGATGTGAGGGATACCTTGGAATTGCTAGACAATACATCCCCTAGATATAAGTTCAAGGTGAATGGCGTAACAATTGGTAAAAGAGCCGAGCGCTCTTTCTTTTGTACGAGTTGTTTGTCTCCCACAATTGTGAGTTTGGGGCCTTGAGAATGAAAACTTGGCAAGAATTTATCTTAATAGACTGTCCTTAAGATATTTTTTAATGGGAACTTCATAAGCTATCGTGAAGCAAGTCGCCTTTCGAATGTGTATAAATAAAATATACATTGCATCCGATTTACAAGTGAAAATTTTCATTACACAATGAGGTACAAAAATTGCATAAAAATGTACAAAGCCAAAATAATAAGGCTCCTGTATAAAATGTACATTACATTCGATTTACAAGTGAAAATTTTCATTACACAATGAGGTACAAAAATTGCATAAAAATGTACAAAGCCAAAATAAAAAGGCTCGTGTATGCTTATGTTTGCTATTTTCATTCTTTATCGATTTCTTCAAAGATATTTTTTCTCACAGGGCCTTTCTTTGATTGTTGAAAAAATTTGACCTTTACAGGTAGTCTCTTTTCTTGGGGCTTAAGAGGGGATGGATCAAATTTAAGAGGAGAGAGCACTGGCATTCCTTTTTTCTTAGACTCTGCAGCAGTGGTCCCATTGCCTTTTCCCTTGCCCTTGTCTTTACCATTGCCATTGTCCTTACCCTTTCCCTTGACCTTTCCCTTGCTTGTGCCCTTGCCATTGAAGTTTTGGGAGGAAGAGGGGAGTCAGGATCATACGGTGTGATTGCTTTGTCTAGAATCAGCTCGATGCATCTCTCCCTTATCCACCAAACATATGATTCAGGATAGTCTCTACACTGTAAGAATAAATGTTATAAGTTAGTGAAAAGACATCATGATAAGGGTTACACAAACATCAAATGAAATAAACTTACATTCACTCCTTCTATTTGTAACAGCTTTGAATCCACTGTTCTGCAAATGTTTGAGATAACTCTCCATCCACAAGAATGCGCATCACTTTGCAATGGAACTTCTTGTAGAAGAAAAGTATACGGCCTTTGAGGATCAGCAAGATCCTCGTATGTTGTATCCAAAAATATAGAAACGAGTCTACTAGCACTGCAAAAGGAAGCTTTGTAAGTTCAAAATATTATTTATAAAAGAAATCAAAGTAAGTAATTTTCTTCCAACATACATTCGTGCTTGACCGTGAACACCGCTGAGAGAATTCATAAAGATAATTTCCCTTGAAAGACAATTAATGTAGATGAGACTCCAATGCCCTCTGCAAATTCATAAAAGAGGTGAGTAGAAGGGTGAAAGCAAATGAACATAAATTTTCCTCTACAGAAAAAGAAAAATACCTTTCTACATAAGGGAAAAAGATGTGGTAATTTCTCACACTATCGAAGCTACGAAAAAATGGTGAAATATTAGAACCAGATTTTGCAAAAAGTCCCACAGAGAGAAGTGGATCAACAATGTATATGGTTCTTCGGATATCGAGAGTGAGAGAGGAGACCAATGCCCTGCAGATAATAGCAAAAGCTATTCAATACCAATTTCATCCAAAATATAATTGAACCTATAAGACTTAACTTATGCAACAAAAAACCTTACCTTATGCAACAAAATACCACGGAGTCAGATAGTTGGACATCCCTTTTTTCCAACATGGGCTTGTCCTTGGGAGATATACTAAGATATTCCTCCTCAGGTTCCCCAGCAACATTCGCAAGAATCTGCCCATACACTTTGCCCATCCTCTTGCTGTTGATAGGAGCAAGTGATGCGGTTTTCCTCTTGTAAACATCGTCTTCAGTTTCAAACACCTCCTGATTTTCTTCACTCAAGAAAGCCTCCTGCTGGGTGGCACCCCTTGTAGGGTAAAGGTGACTAACATCCTCAACATTTAGCTTTTTCTCTTTCCTGGACAATTTTGGGGGAACGTTAAGGATTTCAAAGGCTTTTTGATCATTGGAAGGCAAGGGCCTTAGGACTTTGTCAAACCTATACCTCACTCTGCTAATGATGCTCAAATCTTTATTCATAAGGGTGATCCTATGAGCATGGGCGGCAGCAATGTAAGCGTCGTTCATGAAATCAATAACAAAATCTTTTGCGGCCTCTTGCAGGGCAAGAATGGCTGAGAGTTGCCACTTCTTATTTAGACCAGAGACAGTTTTCACTTGAGACAATCTATCAGAGATCTCTTTAACCACCCTTATAAAAGCAGCTTTTGGAATGACATGTTGTGTAGCTCTCTGGGCTTTCCTGATCTCACTAAAACATCTCTGCATATAGAAGAACCTGGACTTCCTCTTTGTCTTTTGTGGCTTGGGGTGTTCAGTGGCTTCATCAGATGTGGGCTCAGGTACCATTGTAGGGAATGAATCTTTCACAGGGTAAGCCTCATCCTTTGCTTCCTCAACTTCAGGTGAAGAAACATTTATAGAAGATGTAAGGACAACACCTGGTGTAGGGGGGATTTCTGTTGTAAAATGCTCTGGAGCCTGTGATGGACCAGCTTCTTCTACCCCCTTAGATTCATCAAATTTTAACTTTCTTCTACCCCCACTGTCCTTCCCATCTAGATACACTCTTCTTGCAGTTTGCTTTGTCCTTGCCATCCAGAAAAGCAAAAATAACAACCAGAAGGACAATAACTGAAAGACAAATTGGCGAGGAAAGTGATGAAATGAGCAATTCCGATACGGCGCGATATGAACAAAGCGAGTAGAATGGAACATCGCCTTCGCTCCGTATTGGAGATCAAATGCCGATACGGCGCGATATGGAGGAAACCAACACTGCGTAAGGACGCCCTCGCTCCGTATTGGCACGATATGGAGCAAATTGCTGATACGGCGCGATATGGAGGAAACGAGCACACTATTTGGACACCCTCGCTCCATATTGGAGATCAGATGCCGATACGGCGCGATATGGAGGAAACCAACACTGCGTAAGGACGCCCTCGCTCCGTATTGGCACGATATGGAGGAAACTGTTGATACGGCGCGATACGGAGGAAACAAGCACACTGTTTGGACGCCCTCGCTCCGTATTGGAGATCAGATGCCGATACGGCGCGATATTGAGGAAACCAACACGGCCTAAGGACGCCCTCCCTCCGTATTGGCACGATATGGAGGAAACTGCTGATACGGCGTGATATGGAGGAAACGAGCACACCGTTTGGACGCCCTCGCTCCGTATCGGCACACCTCTTTTTGCTAGCGAAAAAAGGACTTGTATCGCACCGTATCGGCAAACTAGCCGGGAAGAGCTCGAGAAATGAAAAGTGTACACGTCGAAAAAATGACCACTTATATACCCAGGTCAATCATGACACGTGTCAGACACGTGTCCGATACTGATTGTGCCACGTATCTGCATTTATGGTCCGTATGCTACGTGCCAAGTAATGACCGGTCCACTTGTTCGCCATGTGGTTATCGGCCATGTGTTGCCCAACGGCTACTGCCACGTGTATGAGACTAAGGGATACTGCCAGGTAGCATAATCCGCGCCTACATAAGGGTGTGTTTCTTATCTGTATGGCTTTTTTCGGTTTCCGACCTCTGTTTGTATTGCTGATACGGCACGAGAGCGACTGTTGGTTTTCTTCGCTTTTCTCTCTTCGCTTCGTTTTGGAGGTTCTGTAGATCTAGTCTTCTTTCAGCGTTCCTCAAGCTCGTGTGACCACCTTTGTTGTGGCTCTAGCGCTTCTTACTGGGATCACCGATACAGCGCGAGGGGGCCTATCCGTCTGAATCGTTTCTCTCTTATCGCGCCGTATCGTCAGAAGTTGGAAACATGTCTGAACCCATAGAATTCCTAGGATCCAAGGTTTCTCCAGGAACTCGTAAAAGAAGAAGGCTTTCAAAAGGCTCAAGTGCATCAACATCTGATCAGCCTGTGCATTCTTTTTCCTCTCCATCCTCTGCCACCAGTGTGAGAAAGCCAAGTACATCTCCAGGGAAGCGAACGTCAGTAGTGAGAGGTCAAGGAGTATCAGAGCTCATTGATATCACTCCATCAGAGAGGCTACTTGATTTTATGCTTCAGAATGGAATGGATCTCTCATTCTATGGAGTTGTGAAAAATATTTTTAATCCTGATTGGGAACTTGACAAAGTTCTGAAATCTTGTGAAAAATATATTGTGGAGGACTTTTTGGAGTTTGAAACTCTTGCAGGTCCTTCTGTTGAAGTTGGCACAATTGAATATGTCCATGTTCCCATTGGGACAATAGGAAATGAAAAGGCAGTATTTACTAGAAAGTGCAGGGCCCACTCTCTGGAGAGGTTTCATTCAACAGACATATTTTGCTGCACTCGTTCCAAAAACTGCAAGATGATGAGAAAATCTGCTGCTTTTATTGTTTTCACCCTTGTCAAATACCCTGTGAAAGCTGAGGAGCAACAGTTGGAAGGAGCAAAGAGTGCCAGCTTTTGCATGTTGGATGATCTGGTAGATGAAAGGGAAACAGAGGAGGTTGTAGATACAGATTTTGAGGCTTCTATTGCTGAGAATTTGGATGTTGCTCACTTCAAAACTGAGACTATCATTGAGGAGAGCCAAGGAGATACAAACCCTCAACCTGATGAGAGTTCTCACCATATTGTTCCTTCCCTGCCATGTATACCTTTCAAGGACAAGGAGTACATTTTACTATCAGATATTCAAAAACTTTTTAATCTCAGGGAAGATTATTGTCTTGCAATTATTGCAGAGGCTTCTAATGCTGCAAATGGGATAATTGACACAGAAAATGAATCAAAGGAAGAGATTCTGAAACTTGATAAAGAAACTCTAGATGATAAGTTTATTGATGCTGGTGAGGCATTCTCTCTTTGTTTTGAAAAGGCCAAAGAAGCTGAGAAAGAGTTGAGTATTATTGATGAGGACTTCGATCGCATTCAAAGCGAGCTCGACATTTCCAATTTTGGAAGAGGGGAGTCTGAATATGTTAAAGAATTGACTAACACCAATGAGACAACATCATCAATTAATTTATGGAATCCGTTTAAATTGGAGTACAATGAAAATCAAGTGGTAAGATAATTTTGAATTTGCTTTTACACATTGGTAGGTTTACATTTCATGCTCATTCAGTATGGTTTTTATTTGCAGTTGGAGATTGCTGATACAGATAACTTCTTGGGGCGTGGCAAAGGATTGAGAGCTGCTAGTAACACCACCAAAGACATTGCACTCAGCCACTACTTGGCTAGGATTGACCCTGAATCCTTTTTTGTACTTCATAGTAGTTTCTCAAAGGACGCAGCATGGCCGATACTTTGTATTAAAGCACTTACAAGGCTTCTAGGTTTCTCAAGATTACAATATAATGCCCACAAAATAATGTTTTTGGAAAAGACTGCAACAATTAGGATTTTTGGCTACGGTCCAGGTTACTCTGCTTCTAGAGCAGGATACTTTTTGGCGTTTTCATCCTACACCTTAGCTGCAGACAGAACTGATGTAAAATCTATAGCTGGCTACAAGAGAAAAAAATTTCTAAGTTATAGAGGAAAGATTCCCGAGGAGGAAGAGAATGTGAGAGTTTTGGAAAACTAGCTTTGTATATATTCTTTCTTATATATAAAAGTGTGATTGCTCATGTGTCATTGCCGTCTTTTATTTGCATTCTTTGAAGTTGTCGTCGAAAAAACCAGTTGAATAGCTCCTCCAAAGCATTGCTTTTTGTAACTCCTCCTCCATGCCTTGTGCTTCAAAAATAACTTGTGCATGCTTGATAGTGGGATTTTTCCATGCCTTGGTTGCTATAAGTTGCTAAGGGGCCATGCTCCTCCACAAAGAAAGGTCCATGAATATGAAGAATATGCTGCAATACAAAGTAACACAAATTTTATACCAATTGAAAAACCTATCAAAATAAGCCGATATTAAATAATTATTACTTTACCAGATAAAAAGTGATATCTTTTTCTCCCCATGCCTCTTTTATCGCCTGAACAAGGTTTGTGATTGATCTTTTGAACTCTTCCGCATATGTATATGTTGTCTTATGTTGCCTGAGGAGTTTCAGAAAAACATCAAGGTGTATCCAGACCTCCATTCTAAGAAACGCAAGCCTCGGCGTGCTTGCAACATTTGTTGTGATCTCACATAGCTCTCTCCAACACTCCCAAGCCGCATTCACCTGCCTTCGTGAATGGTTTCCTAAGAATCGTCTAGCTTTTGAGCCTCCCATAGAGACATCGGCCAAGATATCTCTTGTTTTTCCTGAAAGTATTGGATCCTTTCTCAAGTGAACTTGGCCCCCATGAAATCCCATTTTCGATAGCAATGCCTCGCATTTATCAATACACTCATCTGATAAAGATAATGGCTTAATGGAATATGCGTAGTCAAGATGCAACCTGAGAAGCTTATCGATTATTCTAATCTTTGCATGCAAAGTACAAATATGAACATTCTTAAGAGAGATGGAAAGAATGGGATCCCAGATGTCTTCTATGTTTTTAAATTTACTCAAATCTATAGAGTCTCTATTTGGGGCTCTTCTTACTGGTCGCAAACTACTCCAATCTTTGGATCCAATACTCTCCATGCAATAAATGCAAGGATATTTTGCATTTGCACCATTACATATTCCAAGCATACATTTGATAGTTTTCAAATCAGCACTCATATGCCATTCCACATTAAATTTACCAACCCCATCAACTACCAACATTTCGCCTTCACTTTGAGACTTAATGATATTTGGAATACCTGTATGGTTGAACAACCATTTCAACGTTTGATGATTTTCAATTGGTACCTGGGCTGCACCAATCCACCAAATCTCCATCTCGGATTGGATCTTATGCAATGGAGCTTTGCCCTCGCCATTGCCATGGTCCAATGCCATGTTCATGAGGCAAATGCTAATTCTTTCCATCTTCTGTCCCTTTTGAATCTGTGCTTCATCCAACTTCAAGGCAAACTTTAGAACACCATAACTTTCTTCTATTGTGATTTTATACATGTGAACCATTGCAATTTGCACCTTTTTTAGATCAACCCATATATTGTTAAACTCATTGTAATAAAAAATTGCCTGTTTTTTTTGTTTTTCATAGGACATAGACCTTTTGATGTGAAAGTAATCTCCAAAAACATGTGGAATCTTGCGATTCATGGAAATTCTTGCAGTGGAAACTGCAAGGGCTCGGGGCAATCCAAATATAGTTACCCTATTGCGTTTAAGATTTTTAAACCATAATCCAGAGATAGCACGGTAACCTTTTCGACTTATACCTACAGTATCACATGTCTCTACGATTTCATTTGCTTTCACTGTGCCTTTTAAATCCTTCACTAACTCTCTCAGAGTTGGACCTCTCAAATCCACATTTTCTGGTGACTTAAGAATCCTCAAAATGTCTTTCTTATTCATGGTTTCCTTCAAAAGTTTGATTCTTTCCTCATTCTCTCGGATATTTATGCCTAATATGTTAGAGACATATTTCTTTGTAAGATTTAGTCTCCTTTTCTTTGCTCTCTCACACAAGTTGGTTATATTTTTTAATGGTCTCTTCCTCTCTCTAAATCCTACTGGAGTTTCTCTCAAGCTTATTAGCTTATTCTGCAATGAATTGTTAACATTTTTCAAAATATCAATCTGACTTGTCAACTCTAAAATTTTTGTTTGTGTAGTTTCTAGTGCTTTTTTCATTTCGTGCACTTGAGCTATATATGTGTAAGATGCAGAGTATAACCTCATACAGTAGCCAAGCATTCCATTGTAACCTTCTCCAGCATATCTTATATAGTCATGGACATTCAAAAAAGGAGGTGGTTTACCTGTAGAAGGATCCCTGGGATAGATATTTCCATCCACCGACAAATCTATATGCTTCATTCCTTGTGTTCGCAACCTGTTGGCTTAAATCTCATCTATCAATACTCGATGATGTATACTTCTCCAAGATGTGTAAGTCAGATCTAGCTGAATAGATAGCTTGTATTTACGTGTGCTTGCGCCTGTGTTATTTGAAGTAGTATTGCTAGACATTCTAGCAAATGAACCGAGCAAGAATCTCACAGTGATAGAAAGCAAGTGTAGGAAAAGGAATGGTAAAAGAGAATAGTGTATAGAAAGAAAACGCGGGAGCAAACAAATGCGAAGTTCGTACGAAAATCTCGAAAATACAAAATCTCTCGAGTTCCAAGACAATAAACGGCCGAAAAGGTGACCCCTGACCTGGATTAAAAGATGAGGGCAATTAATGGCCGACCTCTTCAATGAACCAAATATTCTCTCATTAATCACATCTGGACAACCAAATTTAGAGGTTTTATTCTTCCTAAACCTCAACTAATTAGCAACTTAATCACTTTCTTACAAGTGCCATTTTTGAAGCGTTTTTGGCCCTAATGGGTAGTTGCAATCTTCTTGAAAGATAATGCATAAATTAGAAGAGGATATCGTGCTAAGAAGGATAGAGCTTATGTCGCATGTTGCACTTATGAATTAAATTCATGGACGTGATTCGTATAGAGGATGATCTTAGACACCCATTGAATGTTGTCCAAAGAATCACAATCCATGGAAAGGAAACTATGAACTTTGCTAGTTGCATGCGAGGATGCTTGTATTTTAAAGTCGGGTTAAATGCTAAATGATGCTCATGCATGGAGATCTCCTATCAAATTATGAATGCATCTTCATCAAAAACATTAAAGCTTTGATTTCCTTGCGTCAATGTAGGGTTTATACAAGTAGCCCTAAATCGTCAAACTTTATAGTTAGGCAAGGAAAAGAAATGGTCATTGTAAATCTCATAGTTGCATAGAAGGAAAAAGTCTATGTATCACATATTTGCATCGAATGTTGTATTTTAAAATTATTTACATCATTTTAGGAAAAGTTATTTGCATCTCTAAGAAGAGATCACCTCTTGTCGCAAGACAGGTATATCGCTTGTAATGGTGTAACTCAAATGATGATCACCTCAATACGCTAGGAAAAGCTAAGCTGCCATAAAATTCTGCCTAGTATCGCACTCGGAAAACCAACTTGATAATTCCGACCTCAAAGGTACTACCCACATTCCCGGAATGTAAGGGTTAGTTAGACACCCATGCAATAACGACCTAAGGTTTCTACCCTAGGGTAAATTGGTCTAACACTAGACTTCCACAGGGAGATTGGAAACCCTAGGGCTAAGCATTATTAGCCTAGCAGGGTTAGGGTTGGGTTGGGTCAAGAGGACTCCCAAACCTTACATGTTGACCAAAGTATTCTTATCTGAGGAGTACTGTCTGACGGGTGAAATAATCCCACAAGATAGGTACGACACTTGGCTCGTGCAACAAGTTGCAATGTTGCAGGGTTTTGTGTTTAAATCACAAAGTAGAATTGCCACTCCTTAGAACAAGGTTGGCAAGTTCTAAGTGCAAGTCTAACTTGCAAGAAGATGAGTAGTCATCCTACTACATCACCCTTCTTTAAGGCTGATTTGTCATGTTAGGGTAATTATGGATTGCCTAGTAAGCAATTGAACAATCAAGTTAGGGCGACAAGGTTGCCTAGGAATTACTGTCTAAGTTTAAGGAACCTAAGGTGTTTCTTAATTTGGGTTAACAGGGTAAAAAACCTAACCCAAGGATAAGAGGGTGAACAAACAACAAAACCCTTGGGGGATCTTGCCAAGTCGCAATGGATCCCAGATCGAATGTTAGATGCATTGGGAGAGAAGGATTCACACCTTAGCAGTTGGCCAAACAAACGACCACTAGATCGATTGTGTTTGTACAATTAAGAGCATTGTTTGTACTTCTTTGCTCAAAGAACTAAATATGGAAAAATAATTAATACTTCAGGTTGAAGGCCTGGAGGGAGAGGCATCATCAGTTATCCCCGACAGTTTGCCTGACCCTAACCAAGGGGGTTGTTACCTGTGCTAGGTACGTGGACCGAACCCGCTGCGAGAGGTCTCTCCGTGGGTGCTACTTGGAGCAGGAGGACGCTTGGGTGCCAGGGGGGCTCTGGCCATAAATCCCTTGCGTCCGGGTCCTGTACACGAGGCCAACGTGACTCGAGATTGGATCTCGAGGCCCGCATACTAGTCTACGGGCGAAAACTTGGAATAGCAATTCCTGAGGATTGCTGGTTGCCTTCGGGCGGATTATGGAATAGCCTTTGGGTTGGATTATATGGTATATTCCAAAGACTGATAAATAAAATCAATTGTTGAAATGAAACTTGCTTGATATTGTTTTTCTATGTTAGTGCTTAAGTTACGTGAAAGAACTGGTGATTAATTGGCTAATTAAGGAAGCTATTTTTACTTCTCAAACTAAATGTGATAGGTAATTAGACAACTAAAGCAACCCAGAGGAAAGTGTGGTGGATGTGGCCATGGGTCCGTACTACGGATGGGTGGTCCCAGTTGGCCAGGAACTTTTCTCAATGGAAATGACAGCAAGGTAACGGTGACCTAGAATCTAGGAAGTTAGAGTCCCGATTTATGCTGTTTTAGGGGAACGGAATGGGACTATGCCTTATGGGTAGAGAGGGCGAGCTTTACACCCCTCTCATTTCCCATTCTCCTTGAACTAAGTGCAGTATGAATCCGCTTTGACCCTGATGTTTCTGCGTAAAGTAGTTTGTCTACTCTCGTTATCTCCAAGGAACTTGACCATTAGGGAAACCCTGATTCACTCGATCCTAAGTGGGAACGGTCGGAATGCTTCCGCTTCGTGGCAGACTTAGGAAGACCTAGATTGCAAACCTCGTGACATTCCGTGGGAGTGCCGAGTGACACTTTTTGGACTCTCTTCCCGATGGGCTGTTAAGACATATCCTACTAGTAGAGAGGTGGACACGTTAGAGTTGGTATTAGAGCGAACCAATGAGGAACTAATATTTACAAGGAAACTTAATGAGAAGAAGTAGAGCAAATGTTTCTGTTAAGAACATTTCCATTACTTACTTATCGATGCTGGCCTGCAGAGTCATGAAGCATGGAACAGATTCTTGGTATTCTAGGTTATGTTTATGACTGCGATGTGTGCTTCGGATTATCGAGAGAGGCTAGATATGATGAATATCCTAGACCGCATCTATAATCCTTCATCCTTGTACGTGGAGTCGAGATGGACAGGTGATTTAGGAATTTGTTACATAGCTGCCCATCGACTTGCATACCTTTGAACCAACTTGAAGAGAATCAAGTGGATGGAGGACTTAAAGATCGTGAAGCTGTTTATCTTTGTTGAGACTCACGCAAACGCAACCCTACATGTCGGCAGTCGAAAGGTCAAGCAGAACACGTATGTGTATGAGGAAATAACTCATGTAATCCCTGTCGAAAGAATCAAGGTGTTGGGACGTTATGAAAAGAATGGGTATCATTAAAGGAAAGGATACCCTAATCTTCCTATGACCTATCAATTCCTGAAAATCCGTGACCCCAATCCATATTATTACTCAGTTCCCATAGCTGAATGTAACACAATCTTATTCTCCCCGAATTAATGTATAAGCTTGTTCCATCTTCCCAAAAATAATTGTACTTAGAAGGGCTATGCCCATATGAATGAAATAGACTTTTTTATCAATGTCTGTCATGGCTGTAAGGATTGGTAACGGAGTTAAGAGATTAGCTCACTTGGCTAAAAAGCTGAACTGGGCATGTAATGTAATGTGAGAAACGTTTAGCAAGTTTTTAACATAAATAATTTTAATGCCCAAGCACAATCTCAAGTGTAGATTCCTAGTCCGAACCCTACAACAAGTACGGTTGTAATTCAGGAGAAGAAGTTTCTTGTCAAGCAAATCAAGCCACCAGAATTTGATGGCAAGGGGAGGACCGTCCATCCATGGAGGATTATTTCGAAGCAGCAGGTGCTACACCCACCAACCAAGCAATGCTCGCCACGCTGAAGCTTATCGGTGAAGCAAGACTTTGGTGGAAGCAATGATGCAGAGACCAAGGGATCTTGAAAGGGTTAGTTACTGGGAGAAAAGTTGACTTTGGTCAAGATTCAGGGTTATAAACCTCGGTATCCATGAGTGTTTTCTTGGAATGGATTGGCTTAAACCTAATGATGCCCACATTCACTGTGGAAAGGGCCAAGTTTCCTTTCGAAATTCCGAAGGGGAGTTGGTCACAACTCAAGGAGAGGCTGGGAAGCCAAAAATTCAACTAGCCAAAGCATTTCGGATAATAAAAGGAGTTAGAAAGGGACTACCTGTCTATTTGATTAAGCTAAATAAGCTAGATCAGAATCAGGAGTAGGGAAGAACCTTCATGGCTAAAGGAGTACACAGACGTATTTCCTGAAGAGCTGACAAAGCTTCCTCCTCAAAGGGA
This sequence comes from Lygodium microphyllum, assembly GCF_053477565.2. Taxonomy (NCBI): domain Eukaryota; kingdom Viridiplantae; phylum Streptophyta; class Polypodiopsida; order Schizaeales; family Lygodiaceae; genus Lygodium; species Lygodium microphyllum. The sequence goes on from NW_028229514.1 coordinate 10,434,254, forward strand.
AGTTGATCATGAAATCAAGCTAGCACTTGGAGCTGCACCAATCGCAAAGAGACCGTATAGGATGTCCATCCCGGAAGTGATTGAGCTGAAGGAGCAACTCAAGCAACTGTTAGAACAAGGCTACATCCGTCCCCTAGCAGTTCACCATGGGGAGCTCCAGTGCTGTTCCAAAAGAAGAAAGATGGAATGCTTTCAGCTATGCATTGACTATAGAGGGTTGAATCAATCAACCATTAAGAACAAATATCCCATTCCAAGAATAGAACTTCTTGACCGTCTTCAAGGTGCAAAGATCTTCTGTAAGATTGATCTCAGGTCTAGATAAAATCAGATAAGGATCAAGGAAGAGGATATCCCAAAGACGGCATTCAACACAAGGTATGGACACTTTGAGTTCCTCGTCATGTCATTTGGGCTGACAAATGCTCCTACTACCTTCAACAGGCTAATGTAGGATATTTTTAGGCCCCATCTTAATGACTTCATACTCGTCTTCTTTGACGATACCCTAGTCTACTCCAAACATGAAGAAGATCATGAACCCCAACTTCGCATTGTTCTTGAAACAATGAGGGCACACAAGCTTTATGCCAACAAGAAGAAGTGTGTATTTTTCAAGCGACAGATTGAATATCTGGGATTCATTGTATTAGCGGAAGGAATTTTAGTAGATCCGGCCAAGGTCAGAGACGTTCTGGAGTGGCCAACACCAACAACTGTCAAAGAAATACATAGTTCTCTTGGATTGACAGGATGGGACAGGGTCTTTATCAAAAACTATGCTTTGATTGCAACGCCGCTGACCGATCTACTGAAGAACCAATCATCAATTGTATGGTCACCTACTGAACAGTCCAGCTTTGATAGACTAAAGCGAAGCTTGGTATCAACACCTATCTTGAAACTTCCAGATCTTAGTAAGGAGTTTGAAGTGATAACTCATGCTAGCACACTTGCCTTAGGATGTGTGCTTATGCAAGAAGGTCATCCTGTAGCATACTCTTCAAGGAAACTGAAAAGCCATGAAAGGAACTATGCTACCCACGATCTGGAGCTATTAGCTGTCATCCATGCTCTCAAGCTTTGGAGACACTACTTGCTGGGAAAAAAGTTTACCCTAGTGACGGATCATAAAAGTCTTAAATGGATCTTTACCCAGAATGAGCTCAATATGAGGCAACGTCGATGGATTCAAGTGCTGGAAGAATATGATTTTGAAATCAAATACCGGCCTGGAAAGGAGAATGTTGCTGATGCACTCAGTCGCAAGGCATTTCTGAATTCTCTAATTTTGCAAGATCCATCAACAACCAGATCTCTAGCCACAAAGGTATCCATGCCAAACAACCCAATTCTTGAGGTAGCTAGAGAAGAGGCATGCCATGATCCAACCTATTAGAAGTTTCTAAGGGAGATCCTATCAAGGATCAAGACCCAAAGCTATAGGAAAAGTATCAAGAATTCTCTGTATCAATAGTGGACTTGTCTACTATAGAACGAGATTATATATACTGGCAAGCCAATCACTCAAGTAAAAGATACTCTGGGAAGCTCATGACTCCCCTTTTTCAGGACATCCTGGCTATGCCAAGACTCTCAATGCAATCAGAAAGAGCTATTATTGGGGGAGGCTTAAAGGTGACATTCTCAAATACGTCATGGAATGTTTGTCTTGTCAACACATTAAGGCCAAACATGTCAAAATGCCAGGGAAGTTGCAACCACTTGACATTCCCAAAATGAAATGGGAATTCATTAGTATGGACTTTGTTGTTGGCCTACCCCAAGTTCAGGGAGGATACAACTCCATTATGGTTGTGGTGGATATGCTCACCAAGGTTTCACATCTTATTCCTGTTAAGAAAAACTATAAAGCCTCAGACATTGCAAGGTTATTTATCAAGGAAATATTCAAACTACATGGGTTACGCAGAAGAATCATCAGTGATCGTGACTCTCTCTTCACTTCACATTTCTGGAGGGCTACCTTTGAAGCCATTGGGACTCAACTCTCTTTCAGTACAGCTTATCATCCCCAAACCGATGGTCAAACAGAGTGAGTCAACCAAGTCATTGAGGATATGCTAAGGGCACACTACTACCGTGAACCCAAAAAGTGGATTCAATATTTGCCACTAGTTGAGTTTGCCTACAATGCTTCCTACCAACAAAGCATTTATATGACCCCTTTTCAAGCATTGTATGGGCACGACTGTCGTAGTCCTTTAAACTTCTCGGATCCAACCTTGAGGGTTGAAGCTTCAAAACAAATTTTGGGAGATATGGATGACCAAATCAAGTCAATAAGACAGGACATCCAAGCTGCCAAGGATAGACAGAAGGCTTACACGGACTTGAAACATCAAGATAGATCCTTTGTTGAAGGTGACATGGTCTTCATTCGCGTATGTCCAAAGAAGAGTTCCCTATCCTTGGGAGAATGTAAAAAGCTAAGTCCAAAGTATTGTGGACCCTACAAGATTCTCAAGAGCCTAGGACCTAATGCTTACAGACTTCAAGTCCCTGAGAACATAAAAGTTCATAATGTATTCCATATCAGCCTACTGAAGAAGTATGTGCATAACCCTAGTCATGTGCTTGATGATCAATAAGTTGTAATGCCTAGCCAAGGAGTCCTTGAGCTATGGCTTGACAGGATCTTAGATGTTAGGGAGAGGCATTTAAGATCCAGAACCTTGAGAGAATACCTCGTCCAGTGGAAAGATTATCCCGAAGAGGATGCCACCTGGATGGATGAAGGTACTCTCAACCAACAATACCCCCAGCTCTTCTCGAGATGAGGACATCTCGATTCTTCTAAGGGGGAGAGAATGTAATATTTCCGCTAGGAAATATTAAAGACCCGTAATCCGTGCAAAAAGCAAACTAAAATAATCTCTCGCATCGGTAAATGTTGGTGGTTAAGTGCTTACCCCGCGCGTGCATCAATAAACTCTAGCCCGCATGGAACACAAGAGCCGAGGCTTGAAACCACAAGCCCACACGGAAACACCCTTCACGAGAACATGCAAATGGATAGTGGTTAAATTTTGTGTAAATTTTTTTATTATTAACCCCCCTCCCCCCTAGCCGATGCATGGCGAGGAGAGGGAGTATGAGTGTGAGAGGAGTGAAGTGGAGGAGGAGCATGGGGAGGGGATCATGCTAGCTTGACACTTGGTGGCTACCCCCACCCTTTTTATCCTATAAGAACCCCCCTTAGGCTTGGGGGAGGAAGGAAAGGGAGGAGAGAGAGCAGGTCGTGGAGCTGTCGTGCTACTGCCATCACTGCCGTGCTGTCCACCAGACTCTCACCTGCATCATCACCATCGCCGTCATCATTATAATCCTCATCCTCATCCTCTTTGTCGTCATCCTCTCCATCATCACGTTTGTTTTCCTTCCCGTGACTTCTGACAAACTGTTCAGAAGCTTAGAAGCTTCTTTGGTAGCTTCCACTAAAGGCTTCCATAGGCTTGGTTCCCACGTGCTTCCTCGGAAATTTTAAAACTCAATCCCTAAGGCCTGTGTCCTGCACGCGGAAGAAGGAGATATCGGACAGAGGTAGATTCGACACGCGAAGTAACCCAAAGGAGAATTGTTGGAATGAAATTACTGCATCAAATGGCCCCCAAACAAAAGACGTGAGGCGCACACGCGGGAGCTTCCACTCCGAGTTCGCGTGTGGACAACACCCCGAACCTCAATGCCCAGGTTCTTAAAATTGTATTCTCGCATGAAAGGGATGCACTAAGCATGATGGTTTTAGGAAAATTTAAATGCATTTATCCATTTATTTTACAAGGTTTAGTGCATGCCGATTAATTGAGACTGCTCGCACTCCCGTTAACAAGGGTAGTTGCAATCTTCTTGAAAGATAATGCATAAATTAGAACAGAAAATTGTGCTAAGAAGGATAGAGCTTATGTCGCATGTTGCACTTCGGACTTAAATTCATGGATGTGATTCGTATAGAGGATGATCTTAGACACCCATTGAATGTTGTCCAAAGAATTGCAATGCATGCAAAGGAAACTATGAACTTTGCTAGTTGCATGGGAGGATGCTTGTATTTTAAAGTCGGGTTAAGTGCTAAATGACACTCATGCATGGAGATCTCTTGTCAAATTATGAATGCATCTTCATCGAAAACATTAAAGTTTTGATTTCCTTGCGTCAATGTAGGGTTTATACGAGTAGCCCTAAATTGTCAATCTTTATAGTAAGGCAAGGAAAAGAAATGGTCATTGTAAATCTCATAGTTGCATAGAAGGAAAAAGTCTACGTATCGCATATTTGCATGGAATGTTGTATTTTGAAACTATTTACATCTTTTTAGGAAAAGTTATTTTCATCTCTAAGAAGAGATCACCTCTTGTCGCAAGACAATTAGATCGAATAGGTATATCGCTTGTAATGGTGTAACTCAAATGATGATCACCTCAATGTGCTAGGAAGAGCTAAGCCGCAATAAAATTCTGCCTAATATTGCACTCGGAAAACTAACTTGATAATTCCGACCTCAAAGGTCCTACCCACATTCATGGAATGTTAGGGTTAGTTAGACACCCATGCAATAACGACCTAGGGTTTCTACCCGACCTAGGGTAAATTGGCCTAACACGACTTCCGCAGGGAGATTGGAAACCCTAGGGCTAAGCGTTATCGGCCTAGCAGGGTTAGGGTTGGGTTGGGTCAAGAGGACTCCCAAACCTTACATGTTGACCAAAGTATTATTATCCTAAGAGTACCATTTGACGGGTGAAATAATTCCACAAGATAGGTGTGACACTTGGCTCATGCAACAAGTTGCAACGTTGTAGGGTTTTGTGTTTAAATCACAAAGTAGAATGGCCACTCATTAGAACAAGGTTGGCGAGTTCTTAGTGCAAGTCTAACTTGCAAGAAGATGAGTAGTCATCCTGCTACATCACCCTTCTTTGAGGCTGATTTGCCATGTTAGGGTTATTATGAATTACCTAGCAAGCAATTGAACAATCAAGTAAGGGCGACAAGGTTGCCCAGGAATTACTGTCTTAGTTTAAGGAACCTAAGGTGTTTGTTAATTTGGGTTAACAGGGTATAAACCCTAACCCAACGATAAAAGGATGAAGAAACAACAAAACACTTGGGGGATCTTGCCAAGTCACAATGGATCCCAGATTGAATGCTAGATGCATTCAGAGAGAAGTATTCACACCTTAGTGATTGGCCAAACAAACGACCACTAGATCGATTGTGTTTGTACAGTTAGGAGCATTGTTTGTACTTCTTTGCTCAAAGAAATAAAGATGGAAAAATAATTAATGCTTCAGGTAGAAGGCCTGGGGGGAGAGGCATCATCAGTTACCCCCGATTGTCTGCCTTACCCTAATCAAGGGGGTTGTTAGCCACGCCGGGTACGTGGACCGAACCCGTTGCGAGAGGTCTCTCCATGGGTGCTACTTGGAGTAGGAGGACTCTTGGGTGCCAAGGGGGCTTTGGCTGTAAATCCCTTACCTCCGGGTCTTGCACAAGAGGCCAACATGACTCAAGATTGGATCTTGAGGCCCGCATACTAGTCTATGGGTGGAAACTTGGAATAGTGATCCCTGAGGATTGCTGGAATTGCCTTCGGGCGGATTATGGAATAGCCTTCGGGCTGGATTATATGATGTATTCCAAAGATTGATAAATAAAATCAATTGTTGAAAAGGAACTTGCTTGACATTGTTTTTCTATGTCAGTGCTTAAGTTACGTGAAAGAACTGGTGATTAATTGGCTAATTAAGAAAGCTGTTTTTACTTGTCAAAATAAATGTGATAGGTAATTAGACAACTAAAGCAACCCTGAGGAAAGTGCGGTGGATGTGGCCAAGGTTCCATCCTACGGATGGGTGGTCCCAATTGGCTGGGAGCTTTTCTCAACGGAAATGACAGCAAGGTAATGGTGACTTAGAATCTAGGAAGTTAGAGTCCGAGTTTATGCTGTTTTAGGGGAACGGAATGGGACTATGCCTTATGGGTAGAGAGGTCAAGCTTCGCATCCCTCTCATTTCCCATTCTCCTTGAACCAAGTGTAGCATAAATATACTTCGACCCTGATGTTTTTGCATAAAGTAGTTTGTTTGGGGCTCGACGCTAGTTATCTCCGAGGAACTTGACGATTAGGGAAACCCTGATTCAGGTTGATCCTAAGTGGGAACGGTTGGAATGCTTCCGCTTCATGGCAGACTCAGGAAGACCTAGATCACAAACCCCGTGACATTCCGTGGTAGTGCCGGGCGACGCTTTCTGGACTCTCTTCCCGATGGGCTGCTAAGACGTATCCTATTAGTAGACAGGCAGACACGTTACATTTAGCTAGTATCAAGGCCTTCTACAAGATCAACCTAGGATCATAGGGGGTAAGCTTGTCTTAGAATACCCAAAGAATTACAACTAGAATCCCCCTAGCACCTTGGAACCTCCTAACTAGATAAAAAATTCCTATGGAGGGATATCTCATGTTGAGTGCTGGTCCTAGCATCTGGAGCTCATTTCTTGTCTCGATTATCCATTGGTCTTTTTCAAGCCTTCTAGGGCTTTGAATCCTTGAGTCAAGGCTTGTCAAGGTAGAAAAATAATCTCAAAGAAAGTGTAGAGTCTAGTTGAGTAAGAAGAAAATGTCACTTTATAGAGGGTGAGCTTGATAGTAAGATAAAAAAGGAGGTATGACAAGTTGAAAGTTTTTTATGTGATTTTTGGGTAGATTTAGGATAGAGAGTAGGAGATGAAACAAGGGTAACTTGGTAATTGGTCAATATATAAAGGCAGAGAATAAAGAGAGGTTGGTATAGATAGTTGGGGTTGAATTACATAGTAGATGGATACAACGAGGAGAGTGACTTGTGGAGAAAGGAAATTCTCAAGGAGAAGGATGAGATGAAGTGGCTTAATCCTCAAAAATTTGGGCATGACCCTCTCTTCGTTGAATCTCTCACTCTCTTCTCTTACTCTTCCTCTCTATCTATCTCCCTCACTCTTCTATGCTACCCTCTCTCTCTCTCTCTCTCTCTCTCTCTCTCTCTCTCTAAATGTGTGTGTGTGTGTGTGTGTGTGTATGTGTGTGTCCAACACTTCTCCAATTGCATGAGTATCCTTAAACCTTAGAGACTAAGGCTCATATGGCCTTTGTCCAACGTCGCTCTCCCTCTCTTGCGGCATTTTTCAATTATGTGTCTTGCTTTATGTATCATCTTTGATCACCACAAATCCATAAGATTGATTTTGGTGTTGAGCTTTCTTTTGTGCTTACTTTTTGGATTTCACAACAAAAATATGGAGCTTTGACGATGATGATGAAGATAGGGATGATGACAATGGTAAGGATGACAATGACGATGATGTCACATGTTGATGAGGATGACACCAAGAAAAACAATGTTATTTATTGAATTGAAAACTATTTGAAAGTTTTAAAGCTCTTGAACTAAGGTTATTACATCCTATCCCCCTTAAAGGAATTGGGATATCCTCATCTCAAGAAAAACTAGGGATATTATTTACATAGAGCTTCCTCACATCAATCCAATTCGTATTCTATTCAGAATAGTCCTTTTGCACTGGATAAGGTATTTCCTTAAAGTCCTACTTCTAGGAATTCTCTCATTCACATCAAATATTCTTTTAGCATGGAGCTTAAGGACTCAGCTCAACATTGCAAATTGATTGATTGTCTAGTACATCATCAGGGTTAGACAAAAAATCCTTTAATAAACTAACATGATAAATATTATGGATCTCTAAGTGTTCAAAAAGTTGCAACTTGTATGCATTGGTCCCCAGGAATTTGACGATCTTGTAAGGTCCATAATATCATGGACTTGGTTTCTTGAATTCACCCAATGATAGCTTTATCTATCTCCACTATAACATCTTTTTGGAGTATTCTACCTTTAGTTTCAAATTAGAGAAGTTGAACAGGGTGAGAGACAGGCTTGCCCATAGACGGCCTAAAATGGATTCATCCTAATCTTTCGTGGTAAGAGGCATTGCAAGAAAATTCCACTAAGTAGATATTGTATCCATTTCTTAGTTTCTCTACAATAGGATGCCCTTAGGATGTCTTTTATGACTTGATTGACTCACTCTATTTGGCCTTTGATTTGTGAGTGATATGATATACTAAAGTATAGTTCTATATCAATAGCTTCAAATAAGTTTTTTCAAAATCAAGAAGTAAAGATGGAATCTTGGTGCGCAAATCGGATGTTGTATGCGTACGTAACGAGCATTGGAAGGTCCCCAAGAACAAAGAACTCTACTTTTTGCTCAAAACCCAAGAGAGAAGGCTTGCACAACATGAAGCAAGAAGACCAATTGGGTACAATCTCCCCCCATGCCTAGTGTGAGCACTCCACAAAGAATATATTTAATATATTATTCATCTTCAAGCTAAAAAATGCCCAAATTTACAATTAGCATGCTTTAGATTTTGTGTTTGCTTTTTTCTAAATAAATAATAAAGCGGTTGGGCATCCCAAGAGTTGGATTGTGCCCAAATACAATGTCCAATAATGAATATTTAAATCGTGCATCCATGCGCATACAAAATAATAAATATATATCAAGTGCTTTAATAAATAAGTGCGTCAAAATAAATATTAGTACTCGCCTAAGACGCACGCCCATAAAAAATAATAATTTCTTCTAAATAACTTGAATACATGCTATCGCCCAATGCTTCCCAGCGCCACTGCCACCTTCTCTACACATCAACTGAAGCATTCATAATTGTTAGAAAATAATAAAATTAAACCTACAAAAGTGAATACTTAGCAGTCTTTAGCTACAAAATAAATAAATAGGTTGGAACTCTATCCTAACCTTAATTTAATATGAGTGCGCACTCTAAACTCATAAACGTCCATTAACTTAAATATGTATTTTGCGAAATCACCCGCTATGGAATCACCTACTTGTACATTAAATTAACGAGATGCCTGAAAAGGACAAGCATCTCCATCGACTTTTCGCACAAGGAATCCACCGCAAAACCTCACGGAATTCACCGTGGAATATGCCTCCTGCCATCATACCCCCGGGGTGGGATAGCAATTGTCCTCAATTGCTATTAGCTCAATGTGGAGCGAGTGAAGGGTAAGCACTTAGGTCATGAGCGTGCATCCATGGGCCTCTTCAACAGGATGATTTTTAAATTTCACCAAATATCTAGAATATCTACGGCCGATTCTAGTGGTCATAAAGTCGGTATCTAGAATATTCTCAGGTTCAAGGATTTCAGTTTCTTCTTCTAACAAAGGAGGATTTTCATAAATAGGGTGGACATGTAATTGGCTCTAGTGTTGGGGTAGTTTTAGTTTAAAAGCATTATTACTGATTTTGTGAATGATTTTGAAAGGTCCATAAAATCTAGGAGATAACTTTACAATAGGGTGTTTCTCAACACTTTGTAGTCTTCGCTTTTCAATTCGTAACCAAACCTGTGAAATTCATAGATTTTATTTTCTTGGTTGCTTGTTTAGTATTTGATTGCTGGGATTTCACAATCATATCTTTAACTTCATCAAAAATAGTAGCATGCATGTGGGAAATATCATCAATAGCTTTAACTTTGTTTGATAATGAAGTAAGAGGTGTAGGCAATCTATATCCATAAATGATTTCAAAAGGTGCTTTTCGTGTAGCCGTATGTATTGTGTTATTATATGCAAACTGAAGTAAATGCAAGTGTGTATCCCAGGTTTGTGGTTTTGAAATTGTGTATGCACGTAAAAGATCTAAGAATGTGCTATTTGTAGCTTCTGTTTGCCTATTTGTTTTATGATGAAATGCAGATGCAAAATCAATCTTTGTTCCTAAGTTAGAAAACAAAGTGGTCCAAAGATTATTGCAAAATCTAGAATCAGATAAGAAATAATAACTTTTGGTAAACCATGGTCAGTGAAAACAGTTTTCAGAAACAATTGAGCAGCTTGAGATGCAGTTAATGTTTTCTTGTGCATGGAATGAAATATACATGTTTGCTAAATCGATCTACAATAGTCCATATCATATCGTGATTAGTTTGAGTGTTAGGCAGATATTATGAATAGTTGGTCTTCTACTCAATGCACCAACAACAACATTTTCTTTTCCAAGTTGATGTTGGATAAGTGGATGAAAAGTTTGAATAAAAGCACCCCATTTAATGTATTGGTCAGATATTTGTGGCTGATTAAGGAGATGTTTAATACTTTGTTGGTCAGTTTTAATCATGAATTTAGATCCCATTAAATAGTGTTTCCATTGACGTAAAGCTTGTACTACAGTTGCAATTCTTTATCGTAGGTAGAATACTTAAGTTTAGAGGGTTTAAGCTTGCAGCTAGAGTAAGCTATGGGATGGGAATCTTGCTGAAGGATAGCTCCTATTCCAGATCCACTAGTATCAGTGACTACTAGGAAAAGTAGTCTAGTAAAGTCAGGGAGTTGTAATACAGGAGCATGAGTTTTCCAGTAAATCAAAGGACTTTTGCTAATTTTCGGACCAATGATACACAATACATTTCTTTAATAATTTTGTTAAAGGTAATGCAAGAAATGAAAAATTTTTCACAAATTTTCTGTGAAAGCTAGCAAGACCTAAGAAAGAACGTAATTCATGCACATTTTTAGGTATCCGCCAATTCAAAATTGCTTCTATCTTTTTAGGATCAACTTTAATACCTTAAGATGAAACAATACGTCCTAAGTATTCAATTTGTGTTTGAAAAATTTCACTCTTTTCAGGATTAGCATATAATTGATTCTCTTTCAGTAATTTGAAAACCAAAGATAAATGTTTATAATGCTCATTCTCATTCTTACTGAAAACCAATATGTCATCAAAGAAAATAATGGCACAATGCTAATGCTTCAAAAATATGCAATTCATCATACGACTGAATGTAGTTGGTGTATTAATTAATCCAAAAGGTATAACAAGGAATTCATAATGTCCAAATTGAGTTCTAAATGTAGTTTTGAAAATGTCGGATGTGTCCAGTCATATTTGATGGTATCCAATTTTAAGATCTATTTTGCTAAATATTGCAGCCCCTTGTAGTTTATCCATAAGATCGTCTACCCTAGGGATCAGATATCTATATTTAACAATGATTTTATTTAGGACACGATAATCAATGCACATCCTATAAGTGTTGTTTTTCTTTTTAACTACTAATAGGACACGTGCACTAAATGGAGAACTACTGGGTCTAATGAGTTCTCGGTTAACAATTCTTCAACTTGAGTTTGAACTTTTTTCTGTTCAATTTGATTATGTTGATAAGATGCTTTACATGGTGGTTGAGAACCTAGAATTAAGTCTATTTTATGATCTTGAAGACGTGTGGGTGGTAAACCAAGTGGTAAGTCAGCAGCAAAAAAGTCTTTAAATTGTGAAAGAAATTGTCTGTGCCTAGGATGCATCTTATTTTCCTTAACTTCAATTTCATTCACCCAGATTAAATAGGATTTGCTACCTTTTCTTAATGCATGTTTAGCATGTGTATGACTAAGCAATGAAAAATTATCAAAAGTGTGCATACCATGTAATGTGATTTGTTTCCCATGAGAATGAATCTTCATTGAATGCATGGAATAATCTATATCAGGATTATACTAATGGCGCCAAGGCATTCCTAAAATAATGTCACTAGATTGCAGAGGTACAACTAGGAAATTTCTATGCTCAATATAATCACCAATTTTAATTTCTAAGTCATGCACTTCTTGTGTTATGTTGTATCTAGTGCCTAAAAATGCAGTCTTGATGTGATAATGAGTGGAAATAGTATGTAATTTCAATTCTTTGATCAATTTTTTAGAAATGAAGCTGTGTGTACTCCCATCATAATATAAAACAATATTTTATTTACCATGCACAAGACATCTCATCGTTAATAAAGAATGGAGATTTGGTATATCTGGTAAAGTATCTAAAGTAGTGCCATTATCGTCATCGTCTTCCGTGAAATCTGGCATCTCTTCATGGTCTTCATCTTCAGTCGCTCCCAAATAGTTGATGTGAACAGTTGGCTTTTTGGATTGACAATTTGCCACTAGATGTCGAGGTTGATGACATTTATAGCAGACTATGGATTTGGCTTTAGATACATTATTATTAATAGCAGGAAGTTTAGGAATGTTGGGATTTGGATGAAGAGATGGTTTAGGATTTGGATTTGTGTTTGATGGTAAAGTAGGGGGTCATGTCCAAGATTTACGGAATGAAGATGGAAGGAAACAGTTTTGATCGAGTCTTCGAAAATTAGAATTGAACTGTTTTGTACCGAAGTTACCATTGTTTGAGAATTGTTGTGGATGCTTCTCTCATCCTCAAATTTTGTCTTCAGTATCATGGGCCAAGGAAATTGCATCTTTGAGAGTCGTTGACTTGAACATGTTCACTTCCGCATAGAAGTGACCAAGTAACCCAAACATAAACTTGCGCTTATGGGTTACCTCAGCACTACAAGGAATTGGGCAATTAGCGACGCCGATTAGTGACGGCGGATATCGGCGTCACTATAGGCATCGCTATTGGCGTCGCAAATGGCGTCGCTATTGGCGTCACTATTTGCGTCGCATTTGCGACGCAAATAGCGATGCCAATAGCAACGCCAATAGCGACGCCGCAGGGAAAAAAAGCGCGGCCGAAACCAGAGCGCCGTTTTCATTTTCTTTTCTTCGCCTTTTGAGAGCGAGAGCGAGGGAGAGAGCTAAGGCTTTGTGAGAGAAGAAGAGGAAGAGACTTGCTGCCGCCGCCGCCGCCGCCACCGCCGTTGTTCGCGAAGGAGAGGAGGAGCCCTCATTGCAAAGAGAAGCCGCCCACGCTCGCCATATCTCATTGGTGAGTTTCCCTCTCTCTTTCTTTTACTTGTTGAAGGTTTAAATCATTCTCTTTTGTTTGTTTAGGAGAGGAAATGAAAGAGAAAGAGAGGGAGAGGGAGAGAGAGGGAGAGAAAGAGAGGGAGAGGGAGAGGGAGAGAAAGAGAGGGAGAGTGCATTCTCTCTCTCTCTCCCTTTTGCTTGTTTAATGTTTAAATTACTTTCTTTTTTACTTGTTTAGGAGAGGAAACGAGAGAGTAAGAGAGAAAGAGAGGGAGAGAGAGAGGGAGAGAGAGAGGGAGAGGGAGAGGGAGAGGGAAAGAAAGAGAAAGAGAAAGAGAAAGAGAAAGAGAAAGAGAAATAGAGGGAGAGGGAGAGGGAGGGGGAGGAAATAGGAGAGGGAGGCGTACTTCATCAAAATGAACCCAAAATTATTGTTATAGAAGAAGAAACCCTTAAATTGAGTATAGGATAATTTCTCTCAGGTCTTATGACTATGAGTAGAATTGATTGAAATAAATTTTATTACTATAGTTATAAAATTTCATAGATGGCGCGCATTAATTTTAAAATGGATTACTTATATTCAAAGCTGAGATATAACAAATAATTATCTACCGGGACAAACAAATCGTTGAGCATGATACAAGGCCGAGATATAACATCTGAAAATCTCTCGACTACTATATACAATGCAAGGTTTATGGTCAACTTGCAACTTGACGTACATCTCCATAAAGCTATCCATTTAAGCCTCGTTTGTTGTAATGTAGATAAGATGGCAAACGAAGAAGGTCTTATTGTTCAAGACCGCGAGACGTATCTTAATTAGCGTATCCCATGTCCTTGCTCTCAATGCAAGTTGGCAATTAGACGAAAACGCCGATTGTCTATAGAACACGTACGACGATTTGGCGAGTTTCAATCTGAGATCATTGATCAGGCGATTGCAGATTTTCAGCAAACGGTAATTTGAAGTTAGCATTTTTCATGCATTGTACTCTCAAGCTAATTGAAAACCATACACAATAAGATTGGGTCTTGTTGGCAAATTTTGTATCCAGGGGGTGATGTCTTGACCCAAGGGGGAGTGCACCCTTGCGGCCAATTAGAAGAGTTCGTGGACGTGCGATGGATGGATTGCAGGAGCCAATCGACCACTCGCAAGGCCCATCTATACCGTCAATGCCAGAGGAGACAGACAACCTTTCTGACTTGCCTACAATCTTGGAGCCTGAGATGGAGGCAATGATCGATGCATTGATTCCCATGGATGTTGAGACATCTGACCCGCTTAGAGAGAAAGCATCCATACCATTATATGATGGGTGCCGAGTATCTCGGTTGAAGACATTGCTTGCACTCTTAAGTGTGCAAGCAAAATACGGTTGGAGCGATACGAGTGTGACTGAGTTATTCAGGTACCTTGCACACAAACTTCATTGTTTTTTTTTTTAAACAGTATTATTGCAAACATGGATGGATTTTTCAAGGTGTTTTATGATTTTTTCAGGTTATTGAAATATCATATATTGCCACCTGCAAACACCATGCCTGAGTCTCGTGATGATGCACGACATGTTTTACGGAAGCTTGACATGGACTACAATAACATCCATGCATGTATCAACGACTGCATATTGTTTCGAGATGAATACGAGACTATGGAGACATGTCCAAAGTGTGGTGCTCACAGGTATCAATAGGACTTGCAAGGGCAGACCATCCCTCAAAAAGTTCTCAGACACTTTCCGCTCATCCCCTGCATAAACCACATGTTTCGCATGTCTGCCATGGCAAGCTTGACAACGTGGCATGTGCAGAATAGGTCCACGGATGGAGTGCAACGAATATCAGCAGATTCACGCGCATGGAGCCACATTGACTCTACCTTCCCAGTCTCTGCGCGAGAGCCAAGGAATCTTCGGCTCGGTCTCGCCATGGATGGTGTGAACCCATTCGGTCTGCGCTCGACTTCTTACAGTGTGTGGCCTATAGTGCTTGTCAACTATAACATTCCTCCATGGCTTTCTACGAAGAAAGGACATCTCATCCTTAGCTTGCTCGTCCCGGGCCGCTACAAAGTAAAAAATATGGACGTGTATCTTCGTCCATTAGTCGATGAGCTTAAGATTTTGTGGGAGGAGGGGGTCACAGTGCAAGATATGAGCAGGTGCGATGGTCGGCGGTCAGCCAACATTTGAGCCATTCTCATGTGGACGATGCATGACTTTCCGGGATTGGGAGAGTGCTCAGGTGAGCAGACCTTTGTTCTCGCTGGTAATATCTATATTTTATTTCATTCAATCAAGTATTCACTAGGTCGTGGATCGCCTTGCAGGTCTCGTTACCTCAGGTTATCATGCATGTCCATTGTGTGGGCCACAGTTAGACTCCCGAAGGTCACGAACCATGAAGAAGATGGTATATCAAGGACACGCCGCTTTCTTGCCAGAGGATCATGAACTCAGGGAAGGTTTTCTTGGACGACCTCCAACACGTATGAACGCTGCAAGCTGGTACGAGCTGAAAATGGTAAACCCGGAATCACATCCAAATGGAATGCGACGGTTCTCAGTTTTGTACGAGTTGCCATATTGGACCCACTTACAGGTCAACCACTTGTTAGATCCCATGCATATTTTCAAAAATGTGGGCAGCTTGCTATGGGACCACATCACAGGAAAGAGAGACACTATAGGGTTACGAATGGATTTAAAGGAGGTAGGTAAGATGGAGGCGCTTTGGCCGCAGTCGAGTGCTGAAGGGGGAGTGCAGCTTCCTCGCGCTCCCTGGGTTTTGTCTACCAAAGAAGAGCTCATTGTGAAGCAAGTAATCAAGTCTATCCGCACTCCGACGGGTATGATGCGTTCTCTCAGGTCCGCATTTTCTAAAGATGACCAAATGTCTGGGCTAAAATCCCATGATTGACATAAGATATGTCAGGTTTGTGAACATAATGGATTTTAATTAGCGTGGAAATTTTGAAATTTGAAAAGTGACCATTATTCTTAACGCTTTCTCATTTGTGGCAGTTTGTCCTACCGATCGCGATCATGGGATGCCTAACTCCAGAAATTCGCGGGGCCATTTACAAGTTGTCGACTTTGGTGCAATGGATCTCACAGAAAGAGATTAAGACGTCCTCTATTGAATCCGCAAGGCGGGGAGCAGTTGAGACGGTCTGTCTCTTTCAGAAATACCTGCCCACTAGCATGCTCACGATACAAGTTCACCTTCTTGTGCATCTTGTGGACGAAGTCGAGATTGCTGGACCTGTCCATACGCGATGGATGTTCTTCTTGGAGCGCTTCATGAAAACCCTGAAAGGCTTTGTGCGACAACGAGCTCGTTCGGAAGGTAGCATGGTGGAAGGTTGGTTGGTGTCAGAGGCATTAGTGCATATCTCGCAATGGCTACCAACGGTGGAACCAGACAATGAAATGCTATGGACACTGAAGGACGATGACAGGCTGACTGGAGATGTGGTGGTTGGAAATGGGGTAGAAAAAAGAATGGATGCCTCAATGGAAGAGAAGGTGAATCACTTTTGTATGTTGCACCATGCCTCCATGGAGACGTGGCTCGCCAAGTACCAGATTGTAAGGCAAGATCGAGAGGAAGTGCGAGCTGAATTTCGACGCAGTACGCGTCACCGACCGATTTGATATCCCGAAGGCATGGAGGAGATGCCGCGGTTTATGTCAACACGATGGTTGCATGGAGCCTTGACCGCAGCATCCAGCGAAGGGACAGAGGTCTCAATGGAGGAGTGGGAGTTCTCGAGGGGATGTAGTCCAAAGGTAATGAGGGGTTTAGAATGTGTCGTATCTAAATTTTCTTGCTACATCTAATTTGAGTGTTTCAATGTGCAGTACAAAATATATAGTGTAGCGTGGTCGCGCGGATGGCATTTTCGGGTGGAGCGTATTGACCTAATGCGCTCCACAATGGATTGTGGTGTCATGGCAAGGTTTGAGCAAGAGAGCCGGCGACGAGCAACGGATCCGAACATGGTTGTGGATGAGATGGAGTATTTTGGGAACTTGCAAAGTATTATTACGGTGGATTACCGTAGCTTCTCCATGATAATATTCGATGTACAGTGGTTCAAACTGGTACTTGGAGGAGCTGGCGCAATAGTTCGACGAGGTCCATCTGGATTTCTCGAAATAGATTCCGAAAAAAAATGGATGGATTTGCGCGACACCTTTGTGTTGCCGGCCCATTGTGAACAGGTACAAATAGTCATTTGCTTGCTAATTGTAATACGACATGGTTTATGTCACAATGGTTTGAAGCCGCTTTGTAAGTGTTTGTGAACAGGTAATCTTCTATCCAAATCCCCGACAACCTCGATGGTGGTATGTTATACCTTCAACTCCTCGAGATGCGAGAGTATACGATCAAAGCGATGTTCCAGGCATAGATGAAGAAAATATGCAAATAGAGGGATCGAAATTACAAGGGGTGGAGGCCACCTCAAGCTTGGAGCCGGCATCGGCTAACAATGATGGAAATACAGAAGTCGTAGAATTTTTTGAGAACGAGGCAGACTCGTTCTTTTGTGGTGACATGTCTATCGACCTTCCAGTGTATGTAGAGTTGTGTCAGGAGATTAACATGGGACCATAGAATACTTCATTCTTGGAGAATTGTATTACTCAATTCGTTGTTTAGATCTTCCATAAAGGTAGATAAGATATGCATTTTAAGAGGGATTTTTCAAAAATGATTTATATTAATGTGCTTTGTATAGTTTAAATTAATTATTCTTACATCATTTTTTATCTATGCAGGTATCGACATTTTCAGGATGAGTAGAGGGATGAGCGATGAGGAGTTTCAGGACATGATGGCACACATGTCTCCAGATCAGCTCGCAAGATTCAGAGAGATGGCAGATCAGGAGCTGTCTCGTTCTTCGTCAGGGCGCTCTGCTAGACCAGCTTCAGCACGATCAGATGCTTCAGCTTCGAGCAGACGATCTTGACGCTCACGACTTGGGCCAGAGGGAGGGACTGCGACTGCAGGAGGATCAGGGGGTGCTGCTGTGGAGACACGGATGCGGTGTCTCCGTCTCGTCGTTCAGCTGGAGCTGCATCACCTCCAGGATTTGTCACACCTGTGGGGATGTCCACTCCAGTTACTCTGGCTTTTGCGTAGCCATCGGCAGATGGCACGCCTTTTGGTAGTACCCCTTTGAGTGGCACTCCGGGAGAGGGTACCCCCGTCGGTACACCGAATGTACAAGGGTCTCCTGGATATGCCCAGGAGCGTGGACGGAGATGGGAGAGGGCCCATCTTAGGCATACTCCTAGGGGTTATGGATACCTAGTGGATGGCAAGTCAGGAGCCATCATCATGAATGATGAGGGGAGGAGGGTGATGGCTCGCATGAGGGAGTTGTGCCAACAAGTTTTTCGGCACAACGTCCTAGATCATTGGAGGAACATACCGGAGGGGAGCAAGGAGTACATAGTAGCATCCTTGCACGAGGAGTTCCCGATGCCAGCCGCAGTGGATAGATTCTCTACGGGCTGGATGATGGATTGCATGCGTGTATACATGTCACATAGACGATCCGACGCACGCAAGGCAATCAAGAGTGGGGCTCCAAAGCCCGAGTGGTTAGATGCAGACGACTGGCATCGACTGAGGGAGGAGGCTACAAATTCACCAGGACGTTGGAGTCAGCAGCGGGAGGCGGCGAGGGCACGAATCAAGGCCGGATTGGTACATCATCTTGGGAGTGGCGGCCACAGGACATATTTGGAGGACTTTGTAAGTTTCTCTTTTGTTTTGCTTATTTGTTTTTTTGAGATATTCTTTGTACTGACAATCATGTTTCTAACAGTTAGCATTTTGTTTTCTTTGCAACACTCCATTACAAATTGCGATCCCCAAGGCCTTGAGACTCGATATGCAGAGAGGCACGGTCTCAGATCATTGATCGACCGATTGTATAGACGCGGCGGCCCAGTAAGTCACTCATCTTTCTTGTCCGTAGTTACCATGAGATATTTGAATGCATTATTGTATGGTGGATTGATATGTTGTTTCTTTTTCTGCAGAATCCGTTTGATGCTCCTTTGCAGCGGGAAGAGCTTTCGGGGGACAAGGATTTGTAGCTCGCCCTTGGATCCTTAGAGCTCACATACCTTTAGTTTTTAGTCGCCCGATCTATGTACACATTTTCTATGTATTAGTGATATTGTTTTATGATTGTATCAATCGCATTTTATGCAATATCATGTATTTATTTCATCTATCAGTTTTATGATTTCAGTATACATTTTTTTTGTTTGCAAACGCTTTGTATACAGCAATACAGAAACTATTTTGTATGGCTCTCATACAGCACACAGTGCTATATGTGGCAAGGCAGCTTGCTGCCCTGCCACAAAAAAAAAATTTCACTGTTACCATCGCTATTTGCGTCGCAAATTTACTGCACGCGTAGCTATTGTCGTCGCTATAAGCGTCGCAAATTCTCTGTAACCGTCACTATATGCGTCGCTATATGCGTCACAAATGCGACGAATATAGCGACGCATATAGCGACGATTCTATGGCGTCGTCAATAACGACGCTTTTTGCGACGACGGGGGTAAATTTTGTTGTTTGTATTTTTGTCGCGTTAAACGTCGCTATAAGGTCTATATCTTGTAGTGCAGGTACATCTTCGAGCATTCAAAGTTATAATAAAGCATTCCAAAAACGCTCGGTATATTGGGAAATAGACTCACGATCTCTTTATTGCAGAAGATCCCACTGTTTGATTGCTTTTTTGTGGAATTGAGGTGGAAGAAAATTCTGCAAAAAATTCTTTTGGAAAGTGTCCCAAGTAGTAGGACAATCAATGCTTTTGTGGACAAAGTCCACCATAAGGATGCTCTGTCCACTAAATGATTAGTGACACACTTAACTTTTTCTTTTTCGGCAAATTGAGTGATAAAAGAAAGTACAGTCTTTCCATCGCCTGACCCATTGAAAGTACAAAATTTGAAATTTCTTTTACTTATCTTGCTTTCTTTTCGAATAGATTGTGCTTCAAGTGTCGCATTGATCGTTTGTCGTATAATATCTTTGGGTTGTGGTCCTTCTTGATGTGTAGTAGTTTGTTAAAGACTAGCCAATTGAGCTTGCAAAGTTTGACGTGCTCTTCGCTCCTCTTGAAGCTGCATCATAATTAGGTCTAATTTTTGCTCCATCCTTGGTTCCAGTAGATCATCTTCAGCCACCATAAAAACTTCCATATTTTGGTTGGTCATCCTGCAAAATTTCAAACAACCTCACACACTCAAAATCCTGTTAGTGGGATGAGCAAAGCTCAAGTTCAGGATTACAAGGCTTGCTTTTTTTATAGTGGCTTTTTATGATTTTTCTTCTTCACAGCAATGGAAATTAATGTCGGCCTTCTTCCAAGAGGATACTTCATTCGTGTAGACTGCGTATAGCGATCTGTGTGCTGGAATTTGGCTCTGTCAAAGCACAGATGTGAACAGGGGCTTGCAGAGAAGTTAAAAGCTAGCTCAGGAGTTGTTGTGTGTGAAATCCTGCTATGGGGAAATTTAGAACTTCGGAAATTTAGTCTTTAAATATTAGAAAGCTTGAAGCTTTAGCTCTTCAATCTTTATTTTAAAAAAAACATCACAACCTAAATTGAATTGACCAGGATGGCGGCATGTCCTAAATGGCATCAACAGCCTGAGTGCATGCTGCCGCTCCAAACGTTTAAAATTGATTGATTAAGCTTTTTTTTATAAAGTTAATCAAGCTTTATAATGAAATTATTTGATAATTGCTTATTTGTATCTTAGAGAAAAAAATGGCTTCTTAAGAGAGCTTCCCGAGTGGTCCTTCACCAATAGAGGCTAGTCCTTCGCGATCAAACTCTGTAGTAGCATAGCAGGGGGTTCTTCACTGCCAAGAATGTGCTCATATTGACAGATTGTCGTGAGACTGACTGTAGAGCCTGTTTATTTCAGGAGCTTCACCTTTGCGCGAGATGGTAAGTGATTGGAAGCCCTCTATCAGCTTCGCTTTGATATCAATGGTGTGCAAATCAGATGTCGTATGCGTACGTAGAGAGTGCCGGAAGGTGTAACGTGTCCACCTGTTCATTCGTAGGACACGTCTTAGCAGCTCATTGAGAAAAGAGTCCAAAAAGCACCGCTCGGCACTCCCACGGAATGATACAGGATTTGCGATCTACGTCTTCCCGAGTCTATCACAAAGCAGAAGCATTCCGGCCGTTCCCACTTAAGATCAACCTAAATCAGGGTTTTCCTAGTGGTCAAATTCCTAGAACGGTTGCTAGCGTCGAACCCCAGGTGAACTACTTTACGCAAAAATGTCAGAGTCAAAGCGGATTCATGCTGCACTTGGTTCAAGGAGAATGGAAAATGAGAGGGATGCAAAGCTAAACCTCTCTGCCCATAAGGCATAGTCCCATTCCGTTCCCCTATAACAACATAAATCAGACTCTAGTATCCTAGATTCTAGGTCATTGCTCCTTGCCATCAATTTCCTTCGAGAAAAGTTCCCAGCCAACCGGGACCACCCATCCGTAGGACGGACCCATGGCCACATGCACCGCACTTTCCAGTCTACCCTTTTATCCTTGGGTTAGGGTTTGTACACTATCAACCCAAATTAGCAAACACCTTAGGTTCCTTAAGTTAAGACAGTAAATCCTGGGCAACTTCGTCACCTCGACTTGATTGGTCAATTTCTTGCTAGGCAAATACATAACTTCCCCTAGCTTAGAAAATTAGCCCAAGAAGGGTGATGTAGCAGGATGACTACTCATCCTCTTGCAAGTTAGACTTGCACTAGAATCTGTAAACCTTATTCCAAGGAGTGGCAAATCTATTTTGTGATTTAAACACAAAGCCATGCGATGTTGCAAGTTGTGCACAAGTGTCTCACTTAACTTGTGGGATCATTTCTCCCATCAAACCGCGTTTCTTGGTCAAGAAATATTTTTGACCAAGATGTAGGGTTTGGGAGTCCTCTTGACCCAACCCAACCCTAACTATACTAGGCCGACAACCTAGGGTTTCTAAACTCAATAGGAGTTTTAGTATTGGGTCAATCGATCCTTAGGGTAAATCCGTGGATCGTTGTTGCATGGGTTTTTTAGCTAACCCTAATGTTCCGTGAACGTGGATAGGACCTTTGGGATCAAAAGTCTTGACTTGGCGTCCCAAGTGCGATACTAGGCAGAATTTTTAATGTACTAAAACCTACCTAGCACTTTGAAGTGTTCATCGTACCAACTAGTTATGCTTTTATGAATCCCTTGAGGGTTATACCCTTGCAAGTGTTTTACCTAAAACGATCTAATTGTCTTACGACAAGAGTGATCTTCGCTTAGAAGAGATGCAAATAAATAGATTCAAGATGCATTATTCCATGCAAGTATGCGAATCATAGACTTTTACTTCTATGCAATTATAAAGTTTGCAATGACCATTTCTTTTCCTTGCAAAAATCATGTTGATTGACTCGCATAAAACCTACATAGATTTACAACAAGAGCTTTGCCTACAAACCTATCGTTCAATGCAATTGAATTTTAGGTTTTAATATGACATGCAACCTTTTCTAGATACAACTTCGATAAATGAAGTTTATGCATGACAAATGTCATAAATCCAATGTTGACTAAATTTGTTATATAGCACTTAATCCATCTTAAATTGCAAGCATCTTCACATGCAAAAGGAAAGTTCATGGTTTCATTTCCATGTAATGCAACTACTTGGACAACATTGACAACGATTGTCTCATACGAATCTACAAGTAGAAAATTACTACCTAAATGCCTTATGCACTTTTTCTTTTCCGTGGCCAATCAAGATGCATTTAAACAATTTCATCCTTTTAAACCTAAGCAATATGTGGTTAGGATTTGTAACTTGGGGATGCAAGCAAACCCAAATGCTTGACATGAACTAACTCTTGTAAATCGTCCAAGGAGATAAATTCCCAAATGTATTTCAACTTGACTATGTGAATTACAGACAAGCGTAAATGCATTCTTCCCATGAAGTTAAATGTGCCTAATGCATTTCTTTTATGCGGAATTAAGCTCGTAGAACCTGGGCATGAGAACGCATAGGAATATCCACGCGTAGACTTGGGTTGGAGACTTCCGCGTGTGCACCTTGCATCTTGTGTTTTGGGGCCATTTATGCAGTGTATTTTTTTGTTGCAGCAGCTTCCCTTGGGTTACTCGTGCATCTGAAGACTCATAGTTTGTGATCTTCCTCTCTCGCGCAGGATCAGGGCCTTGAAGGCTTGGGTTTAATTTCCGGAGGATAAGCCGTATCCACAAGGCTTATGGAAGCTTGCCTTTACAAGCTTCTAAAGAAGCTTCTTATACTCTGTCATAGAACGTGACATGGAGGGAAATGATTGGGAAGGAGGAAAGATGACGCCGAAGATGCTGATTATGAAGGCGATGATGATGGCGATGGAGTGGGCGGCAGCAGGCGTTGACTAGCGGCAGCTGGCGGACTTCACTGCGTGGAGGCAGCAGCACAGCTGCCTTCTTTCTCTCCCCTTGTGCCTCCTCCCCAAGCTCCAGGGGGAGGTTTTATAGTGTGTAAGGAGGGGGGGAGGGGAAATCCACACACGTGGAGGGCTTTCATGCCTTGCCTCCCTCATGCATCCCCACACCACCTTCCTCCCTCTCTCCACTTAGCTCCACTCTGTCTCCCTTGCCATGCATCGGCTGAGGGGAGGGGGGTAAATAATAATAAAAATTTCAGTACTTTAATAATTTATCCATTTGCCTTTACATAAGGGGTGTTTCCGGTGCGGGTTGTGGGTTTTAACCTCGACATTATTTGCACAACGTGGATGGGGTTTATTATCGCGCATGCGGGGTAAGCGTTTAACTGCCAACATTTTACAATGTGGGAGATCGCTTTGGGGTGCCTTATTGAGCGGGATGTGCGGGTTTTAAGGTTGACTTAATATTTCGAGCAAAAATATTACATTCTCTCCCCCTTAGAGGAATAGAGATGTCCTCATCTCGAGAAGAACTGGGGGTATTGTTGGTTGAGAGTACTTTCATCCATCCAAGTGGTCATCCTCTTCAGGATAATCTTTCCACTGGACGAGGTATTCTCTCAAGGTTCTGGATCTCAAATGTCTCTCCCTAACATCTAAGATCTTGTCAAGTCGTAGCTCAAGGACTCCTTGGCTAGGCATTACAACTTGTTGATCATTAAGCACATGACTAGGGTTAGGTACATACTTCTTCAGTAGACTGATATGGAATACATTATGAACCTTTAGGCTCTCAGGGAGTTGAAGTCTATAAGCATTAGGCCCTAAGCACTTGAGGAACTTGTAGGGTCCACAATACCTTGGACTTACTTCTTGCATTCACCTAAGGATAGGGAACTCTTCTTTGGACCTATGCAAATGAAGACCATATCTCCTTCAGCGAGAAGGATCTACCTTGACGTTTCAAGTTCACGTAAGCCTTCTGTCTATCCTTGGCGACTTGGATGTCCTGTCTTATTGACTTGATTTAGTCATCCATATCTTCTAGCATTTGTCTTGAAGCTTCAACCCTCAAGGTTGGATCCGAGAAGTTTAAAGGACTTCGGCAGTCGTGCCCATACAATGCTTGAAAAAGGGTCATCTGAATGCTTTGTTGGTAAAAAGCATTGTAGGCAAACTCAACTAGTGGCAAATAGTGGACCCACCTTTTTGGTTCACGGTAGTAGTGTGCCCTTAGCATGTCTTCAATGACTTGGTTGACTCGCTCCGTTTGGCCATCGGTTTGGGGATGGTAAGCTATACTGAAACTGAGTTGAGTCCCAATAGCTTCGAAGATAGCTCTCTAGAAGTGTGATGTGAAGAGAGAGTCACGATCACTAATGATTCTTCTGGGCAATCCATGGAGTTTGAAAATTTCCTTGATAAATAACCTTGCAACGTTTTACAGTTTATCTTAACAGGAATAAGACGTGCAACCTTGGTGAGCATATCAACCACAACCATAATGGAGTTCTATCCTCCCTGAACTTGGGGCAGGCCAATAACAAAATCCATACTAATGAATTCCCATTTCATTTGGGGAATGTCAACAAGTGGTTGAAACTTCCCTGGCATTTTGACATGTTTGGCCTTAATGCGTTGACAAGACAAAAACTTAGTGACATATTTGAGAACGTCACCTTTAAGCCTCTCCCAATAATAGCTCTTTCTGACTACATTGAGGGTCTTGGCATAGCCAAGATGTCCTGAAAAAGGGGAATCATGAGCCTCCCAAAGTATCTTCTGTTTGAGTGACTGGATTTCCGGTATACATAATCTCATTATATAGTAGACAAATCCACTATTGATAGAGAATTCTAGATACTTAGCTTGTAGTTTTGGGTCTTGATCCTTGATAGGGATCTCCCTTAGCAACTTCTGGTAGGCTGGATCATGGCATGCCTCTTCTTTAGCTAGCTCAAGTATTGGGTTGTTTGGCATGGATACCTTTGTGGCTAGAGATCTAGTTGTTGATGGATCTTGCAAGATTAGAGAATTTAGAAATGCCTTGCGACTAAGTGCATCGGCAACTACATTCTCCTTCCATGGCCACTATTTGATTTCAAAGTCATATTCCTCCAGCACTTTGATCCATCGACATTGCCTCATGTTGAGCTCATTTTGGGTAAAGATCCACTTAAGACTTTTATGATCCGTCACTAAGGTAAACTTGTTACCCAACAAGTAGTGTCTCCAAAGCTTGAGAGTGTGGATGACAGCTAACAGCTCCAGATCGTGGGTAGCATAATTCCTCTCATGGCTCTTCAATTTCCTTGAAGATTATGCTACAGGATGACCTTCTTACATAAGCACACATCCTAAGGCAAGTGTGCTAGCATCAGTTATTACTTCAAACTCCTTACTAAGGTCCGAAAGTTTCAAGATAGGTGCTGATACCAAACTTTTCTTTAGTTTATCAAAGCTAGATTGTTCATACAGTCGATGTTTTCTTCTTCAGTAGATCTGTTAGTGGTGCTGCAATCAAGGCATAGTTTTTGATAAAGACCCTGTACCATCCTGTCAATCCAAGAAAACTCCGTACTTCTTTGATAGTTTTTTGTGTTGGCCACTCCAGAACGTCTCTGACCTTGGCCGGATCTACTGAAATTCCTTCTGCTGATACAATGAATCCCAGATATTCAATCTGTCGTTTGAAGAACACACACTTCTTCTTTTTGGCATAAAGCTTGTGTGCCCTCATTGTCAAAAGGACAATGCAAAGCTGGGGTTCATGATCTTCTTCCTGTTTGGAGTAGACTAAGGTATCGTAAAAGAAGACGAGTACAAAGTCATCAAGATATGGCCTAAAAATATCATGCATTAGCCTGTTGAAGGTGGCAGGTGCATTCGTTAGCCCGAATGACATGACTAGGAACTCAAAATGCCCATATCTTGTGCTAAATACTGTCTTTGGGATATCTTCTTCCTTGATCCTTATCTGATAGTATCCAGACCTGAGATCAATCTTAGAGAAGTTCTTCACACCTTGAAGATGATCAAGAAGTTTATCTATTCTTGGAATGGGATATTTGTTCTTAATGGTTGATTGATTCAACCCTCTGTAATCAATACATAGCCGAAGCGTTCCATCTTTCTTCTTCCGGAACAGCACTGGAGCTCCCCATGGCGAACTGCTGGGACAAATGTAGCCTTGGTCTAACAATTTCTTGAGTTGATCCTTTAACTCAACCGCTTCTGAGATGGACATTCTATAAGGTCTATTTGCAATTGGTACAGCTCCTGGCACTAGCTTGATTTCATGATCAACTTCCCTCTAAGAAGGAAGTTCTGTCAGCTCTTCAGGAAATACGTCTGCGTACTCCTTTAGCCATGAAGGTTCTTCACTAGACTCCTAATTCTAATCTAGATTATTAAGCTTAATCAAATAGACAAGTAGTCCCTTTCTAACTCCCTTTATTATCCGAGATGCTTTGGCCAATTGAATTTTAGGCTTTCCAGCCTCTCCTTGAGTTGTGACCAATTCCCCTTCAGAGTTCCGAAAGGAAATTTGGCCCTTTTCACAATGAATGTGGGTGTCATTAGGTTTAAGCCAATCCATTCCAAGTAGACACTCATGGATGCCTAGGTTCATGACTTTGAATTTGACCGAAGTCATCTTTCCTCCCAGAAAGAATTCCACCTTAGCTGTTTGCCTGGTACAAGTGACCTCATGACCATTTGCTAATTCCACAAGCAAGGTAGGTGCTTCTACTATGGCTATTCCTAATCTTCTTGCACAAGATGGTGAGATAAAGGAATGTGTACTACCACAATCAATCAAGGACTTGAAACCTTTACCTTGATAGTCAAACGGTGTCAGAATCACCAAAAACTGGCAATTCGAACCTTTCTTGTGTAGAGTGACATCGATTATTGCCCTCTCAAAGTCTGCTTCCATGGTCAGGTCTTCTTCATCGCACATGTCCTTGTTGGCAACACAGGTGGTACCTTGGAATGGTCCTTGACGTTGTCCTCCACCAAGCTTGGGACATTGCCTTTTAAAATGACCGGGCTAGTTGCAATGGAAGCAACGGTGGTTGCAGCCATTACCTTGGGTAGGAACAAAATTATTGACATTGTTGGTCCTAGCTTTCTTCCTTTGTCCTTGGTTTTTACCTTGAACTCTTTTCGCCTGGGACCTATACACTCCCTTGTTCTAATCCTTATAAGACCAAGTCTTGTTATTTCTTGGCCTGGTTTGCACCTCTTGTATTATGGGTGCAGCTCAAATGAGTGCGTCCTGAAGATCCGTTGGGTGCATTGATTCAAGGTGAGTGTTTATGGGTGGGTTTAATCTGGCACAAAACTTCGACACGTGTTGTGTTATATCCATTTGTGGCAAATACTTCAAAAGAGAGACGAACTTTGAGTAGTATGCGTCAAGAGATAAACCAAGCTATTTCAGCTCATAGAATTCGTTCATCTTCTGCATGCGATATGTAGGTGGTAAATATATTCCTTGCACAGCTCTTTTCTGCTTCTTCCAAGTAATGGACCCTTCCAAGATCCCTTGGTCTCTGCACCATTGCTTCCACCAAAGTCTTGCTTTGTCGGTAAGCTTCAACTTGGCGAGCATAGCTTGGTTAGCAGGTGCAGTACCTACTGCTTCAAAGTAATCCTCCATGGATTTGATCTAGATGGCATCAGTTTGGATGGTCCTTCCCTTGCCATCAAATTCTGGTAGCTTGATCTACTTGAGAAGAAACTTCTTCTCCTGAATCATGGCCGTACTTGGTGTAGGGGTTGGACTAGGAATCTGCACCTAAGGTTGTGCTTGGGTATGAGATTCTTAATGTTAACAACTCGCTAAACGTTTCTCACATTACATTTCATGCCCAATTCAGCTTTCACCCAAGAGACCTAATCACTTAACATTTTTATAAATACTCACAGTCAAGACAATCATTGATAAAAAAGAGTCTTATTTCATTCATATGGGCATAGCCCTTTCGGAGTACAATTATTCTTGGGGAGATGGAACAAGCTTATACATTAATTCGAGGAGAATAAGATTGTGTTACATTCAGCTCTACAGGAATTGGGTAATAGTATGGATTGGGGTCATAGATTTTCAGGAATCGATAGGTCATTGGAAGGTTAGGGTATCCTTTCCTTTGATACCCATTCTTCTCGTAACGTCCCAACACCTTGATTCTATCGGCGGGGATTATTCGGGTCACTTCCTCGTACACATACGTGTTCTGCTTGACCTTTCAACCTCGGACATGTAGGGTTGTGTTTTCCTGAGCCTCAACAAAGATGAACAGCTTCACAATCTTCAAGTCCTCCAACCACTTGATTCTCTTCAGGTTGGTTCGAAGGTACGCAACTCAATTGGTAGTTATGTAATAGATTCCTGAATCATGCGTCCATCTATGTTCAACGTACAGGGGTGAAGGATTGTAGATGCGGTCTAGGATATTCATCATATCGATCCTCCGTCGATAATCCGAGGCACGCATTGTGGTCATAAACATAACCTAGAACACCAAGAATTTGTTCCATGCTTTGCGACTCTGCAAGTTGGCATTGATAAGTAAGTAAGGAAATGTTCTTAACAGCAACAT
This sequence comes from Lygodium microphyllum, assembly GCF_053477565.2. NCBI lineage: Eukaryota > Viridiplantae > Streptophyta > Polypodiopsida > Schizaeales > Lygodiaceae > Lygodium > Lygodium microphyllum. The sequence continues at coordinate 10,463,217 of NW_028229514.1, forward strand.
TTGCTTTACTCCTCCCTATTAAGTTTCCTTGTAAAAGACATATCCTTCGTTGGTTCACTTTGATACCAACTGTAACGTGTCCACCTATTCATTTGTAGGACACGTCTTAGTAGCCCATTGGGAAGAGAGTCTAGAAAGTGACACCGGGCACTCCCATGGAATGATATGAGGTTTGCGATCAACATCTTCCCGAGTCGAAGTGGAAGCATTCGGGCCATTCCCACTTAGGATCAACTTGAATCAGGGTTTTCCTAGTGGTCAAATTCCTAGAACGGTAGCTAGCATCGAACCCCAGGCGAACTACTTTACGCAAAAACGTCAAGGTCGAAGCGGATTCATGCTGCACTTGGTTCAGGGAGAATGGGAAACGAGAGGGATACAAAGCTTGACCTCTCTTCCCATAAGGCATAGTCCCATTCCGTTCTCCTACAACAACATAAATCGGACTCTAGTATCCTAGATTCTAGGTCATCACTCCTTGCTCTCAATTTCCTTCAAGAAAAGTTCCCGGCCAACCGGGACCACCTATCCATAGGACGGGACCCATGGCCACATCAACCGCATTTTCCTCAGGGTTGCTTTAGTTGTCTAATTACCTACCACATTTAGTTGGACACGCATAAAATAGCTTCCTTAATTATCCAATTAGTCACTGGGTTCCTTCATGTAATCTTAGCACTGACATAGAAAAACAATGTCAACCAAGTTCCTTTTCAATAATTTATCTTATTTTTCAGTCCTTGGAATACATCATAATAATCCAGCCCAAAGGCTTTTCCATAATCTGCCCGAAGGCAATCCATAATCCGCCCGAAGGCAATCCAAAATCCTTAGGGATTACTAATCCAAGTTTTCGCCCGTAGACTAGTATGCGAGCCTTAAGATCCAATCCCGAGTCACATTTGCCTCTTGTGCAAGACCCGAAAGGCAAGGGATTTATGGCCAATGCCCCCTCTAGTACCCAAGCGTCCTCTTGCTCCAAGTAGCGCCCAATGGAGAGACCTCTCGCGGCGGGTTCGGTCCACATTCCCGGTGCAGCTAACAACCCCCTTGGTTAGGGACAAGCAAACAGTCGGGGGTAACTGATGCTACCTCTCTCTCCAGGCCTTCAAACTGAAGCATTAATTATTTTTCCATCTTTCGTTCTTTGAGCAAAGCAATAGAAATAGTGCTCCTAAACTATATAAACACAATCAATCCAATGGGCATTTATTTGGCCAACTGCTAAGGAGTGAATCCTTCTCTCCGAATGTGTCCAGCATTCGATCTGGGATCAATTGCGGCTTGGCAAGATCCCCAAGGGTTTGTTTGTTTATCATTTTATCCTTGGGTTAGGGTTTTACCCTGTCAACCCAAATTAGCAAACACCTTAGGTTCCTTAAGTTAAGTCAATAAATCTTGGGCAACTTCGTCACCCTCACTTGATTGGTCAATTTCTTGCTAGGAAAATACATAACTTCCCCTGACTTGATTGGTCAATTTCTTGCTAGGCAAATACATAACTTCCCCTAACCTGGCAAATCAGCCCAAGAAGGGTGATGTAGCATGATGACTACTCATCCTCTTGCAAGTTAGACTTGCACTAGAACCTGCCAACCTTATTCCAAGGAGTGGCAAATCTATTTTGTGATTTAAACACAAAGCCATGCGACGTTGCAAGTTGTGCACAAGTGTCGCACTTAACTTGTGGGATCATTTCTCCCATCAAATGACGTTTCTTGGTCAAGAAATATGTTTGGCCAAGATGTGGGGTTTGGGAGTCCTCTTGACCCAACCCAACCCTAACTATATTAGGTCGACAACGTTCAGACCTAATGTTTCTAAACTCAATCAGAGTTTTAGTATTAGGTCGATCGATCCTTAAGGTAAATCCCTAGATTATTGTTGCATGGTTTTTTTAGCTAACCCTAACATTCTATGAACGTGGGTAGGACCTTTGGGATCAAAAGTCTTGACTTGGCATCCCAAGTGCGATACTAGGAAAAAATTTTAACGTACTAAACCCTATCTAGCACTTTGAAGTGTTCATCGTACCAACTTGTTATGCTTTTACAAATCCCTTGAGGGTTATACCCTTACAAGTGATCTACCTAAAATGATCTAATTGTCTTACGACAAGAGTTATCTTCACTTAGAAGAGATGCAAATAAATAGATTCAAGATGCATTATTCCATGCAAGTATGCAAATCATAGACTTTTACTTCTATGCAATTATAAAGTTTGCAATGACCATTTCTTTTCCTTGCAAAAATCATGTTGATTGACTCGTATAAAACCTATATAGATTTACAACAAGAGCTTTGCTTACAAACCTATTATTCAATGCAATTGAATTTCAGGCTTTAATATGACATGCAACCTTTTCTAGATACAACTTCAATAAATGAAGCTTATCCATGATGAATGTCATAAAACCAATATTGACTAAATTCGTTCTACGGCACTTAATCCGTCTTAAATTGCCAACATCTTCGCATGCAACAGGCAAGTTCATGGTTTCATTTCCATGTAATGCAACTACTTGGACAACATTGGCAATGATTATCTCATACGAATCTACAAGTAGAAAATTACTACCTAAATGCCTTATGCATTTTTTTTTCCGCAGCTAATCAAGATGCATTTAAACAATTTCATCCTTTTAAACCTAAGCAATATGCGCTTAGGATTTGTAACTTGGGGATGCAAGCAAACCCAAATGCACGACATGCACTAACTCTTGTAAATCGTCCAAGGAGATAAATTCCTAAATGTATTTCAACTTGACTATGTAAATTAGAGACAAGCGTAAATGCATTCTTCCCATGAAGTTAAATGTGCCTAATGCATTTCTTTTATGCGGAATTAAGCTCGTAGAACCTAGGCATGAGAACTCGTAGGAATATCCATGCGTAGACTTGGGTTGGAGACTTCCGCACATGCGCCTTGCATATTTTGTTTTGGGACCATTTATGCAGCGTATTTTTTTTGTTGCAGTAGCTTCCCTTGGGTAACACGTGCGTCCTGAAGACTCACAGTTTTCAATCTTCCTCTCCCACATAGGATCAGGGCCTTGGAGGCTTGGGTTTAATTTCCCGGGGATAAGCCATATGCACAAGGCTTATGGAAGCTTGCCTTTAGAAGCTTCTTATACTCTATCACAGAACGTGACATGGAGGGGAATGATTAGGGAGGAGAAAAGATGACGATGAAGATGTTGATTATGAAGGCGATGGAGTGGGTGGCAACAAGCATCGATTGGCGGCAGCTGGCGGACTTCACGGCGTGGAGGCGGCAGCACGACTGCCTTCTGTCTCTCCCCTCCTGCCTCCTCCCCAAGCTCCAGGGGGGAGGTTCTATAGTGTGTAAGGGGGGGGGGGGGGGGGGGGGGGGGGAGATCCACACACGTGGAGGGCTTTCATGCCTTCCTTCCCTCATGCATCCCCACACCACACTCCTCCCTCTCTCCACATAGCTCCACTCCCTCTCCCCTGCCATGCATCAGCTGAGCGGAGGGGGGTAAATTTAAAAAAAAAATTGCACTACTTTAATCATTTATCCATTTGCCTTTACGTAAGGGGTTTTTCTCGTGCGGCTTGCGGGTTTTAACCTCGACCATATTTGCACAACGTGGATGGGGTTTATTATCGCGCATGTGGGGAAAGCGTTTAACTGCCAACATTTTACGATGTGGGAGATCACTTTGGGATGCCTTATTGTGCGGGATGTGCGGGTTTTAAGGTTGACTTAATATTTTGAGCGGAAATGTTATAGAAGGTCCCCAAGAACAATAAACTCTACTTTTTGCTGAAAAACCAAGAAAGAAGACTTGGATGACATAAAGCAAGAAGACCAATTGGGTACAATCTCCCCCCATGCCTTGTGTAAACGCTCCACAAAGCATGTATTTAATATATTATTCATCTCCAAGCTAAAAAATAGCCCAAATTTACAATTAGCATGCTTCAGCTTTTGTGTTTTCTTTTGTCTAAATAAAGAATAAAGCGGTTGGGTGTCCCAAGAGTCGAGATGTTCCCAAATACAATATCCAATAAAGAATATTTAATCGTGTACCCATGCATATACAAAATAATAAATATATGTCAAACGCTTTAATAAATAAGTGCGTCAAAGTAAATACTGGTGCCATGTCTAAGACACGCGCCCATCAAAAATAACAATTTCTTCTAAATAACTTGAATACATGCTACTGCCTAGTGCTTCCCAGCACCACCATTGCCCGCTCTACACATCAACTAAAGCATTCCCAATTGTTAGAAAATAATAAAATTAAACCGACAAAAGTGAATACCTAGTAGTCTTCAGCTACAAAATAAATAAATAGGTTGGAACTTTGTCCTAACCTTAATTTAATACGAGTGCGCACTCTAAACTCATAAACGTCCATTAATTTAAATATGTATTTTACAGAATCATCCACTATGGAATCACCCACTTGCACATTAAATTAACGAGATGCTCAAAAAGGACAGGCGCCCCCATCGAATTTTCGCACAATGAATCCACCTTGTGTACGAGCCTCAGCAAATAAATATAATTTTATGGAATCCACCGCAAAACTTCACGGAATCCACCATGGAATATGCCTCCTGGCATCAAATCTTGATCACCCATTATCATTTTTTATTACCAGGAATTTTAAAAATTTCCTTAACAAACAACCTTGCAATGTTTGAAGCCTTGTAGTTTGTCTTGATGGGAATGAGATTAGCAAACTTTGTTAGCATATCCACTTCATTAGTTCATAAATGCATTATCTTTTCTTAAGGTACATATGCTCTTCCTCAATGGAGAAGGCTTAGTACTTAAGTTGCAACTTAGGATCTTGATCATTAAGTTAAACATCTATTAGTAACTATTGATACTGAAAATCCTTTTTAGATTCTTTTTTTGTCATTTGGATGATGGGTTTACTTGGGATTGACACTATGGCAACTAGTGATTCTACCTTAGAGGGTTCTTTCGAAATGAGAGCATTAAGGAACACATTGCACCTTGAAGCATTGCCAATCAAGTAATGTCTCCACAACTTGTTAGTGTGGTTCATTGCCAATGTCTCTAAGTCATAAATATCATACTTTCTTTCATGTGTCTTTAGCTTCTTTGAGGAATAAGCAACTAGATGTTCCTCTTTCATAAGTATAAAATCAAATCCGATAGAGCTTACATTTGTTACAACCTCAAATCTTTGGTTTAAGTTGGGGGAAGCTTCAGAATGGGAGCCACTACTAAACTTTATTTGAGTCTATCAAAACTAGATTGATGAATTGGAGTCCATAAAATTTAAGTCTACCTATTTAGCAAGTACGTGAGAGGTGTAGCAATCAAGCATAATCTTTGATATAGACTTGATATCACTTGGTCAATCCTAAGAAATTGTGCACTTCTTTGACCATCGGTGGGGATGGCCATTATTGTACATCCTTGACCTTGGTAGGATCTACCACAAATTCTTCCTCTAACACTATAAATCGAAGGTACTCAACCAATCTTTTGAAGAATGTACACTTCTTTTTAGCATAAAGCTTGTGCATCCTTATTGTTTCAAGGACTACAAAGTTGTGACTCATGTTTCTTGTTTTTCTTGGAATAGGTCAGAATGTTATCAAAGAAAACGAGAATGAAATCATAACAATAATGTAGAAAGCCACCTAATTAATCAAGTCCACCCTTCCATAAGATGGAGTTCTCAATCAAGTGTTGGGTCTAGGGAGGGTTATCGGCCAACTTGTCACCTTACCAACTACCTAGAACAAGGTGTGTGGTCTCTTAGGTCCAAACAAGTTGATAGATTGGGTGGAGTAGAAAGTGTGATCCTAGGTTACTGGCAGTCTTATTTTAGACAATGGTGATGAGTGATTTTTGTAAAAATTTACTCTATTAATTTAAAAAGTTATTAATTTGAAGGAAGATGCATCTTTCTTTGATTAAGGCTAATATTTTAAGAAACCAATGGTAAGGATGCAATGAAAGAACATGTATGTTAAGCATAGGATGGTAGTAACTAAAGAACTAACAAATGCCAAGTGAGTGGATGGAGAGTAGAAGGATAGAGGTCTCTAAGAGACATCACACACTAGGGTTGGGCTTTATTCACCACCTATCTCATGCCCATGATGATAGGTAATCTTTTACACACCATCACTTTCTCACCAATGACAAACAATTGGATGCCATAAGCATGGCAAAAAATACACAAAATAACAATACAAAAGTTCACCACAACTTAAGTATATCCTATGAATATTCATGATGCATCATTCGAAACCATCCATTCCAAAAAATATTCACTACAAGGATATGGAGGCATAGCGATGGCGCTTTCCGACGCAAAAGAGAGAGTGAAAGGGAGAGCGAACTCCATCTTGCATTTGAGAGGGAGACGGAGAGAAAGAGGGAGAAGGAAATATTCTCACCGCCACCGCCACCGTTCGCAAAGAAGAGGAGGAAGTGTACAGAGGGTGAAGAGGAGCCGCCGTCGCGAAGAGGAGCCGCCGAATCCATCCTAGAGCCTTTACGGTGAGTGTATTGTTCCTTCTTGCTTTGTTTTTGTATTTTCTCTTTTTTTTAAACTTGTTTTTGTTGAAAAACATGTGTATTGAGAGAGGGAGAGGAAATGAGAGAGGGAGAGAAAGAGAGAAAAGGAAACAAGGAACGAGAGAGAGAGGGAGAAAACGTTAAACATAATAGGGAAAGAGAGAAAGAGAGGGAGAGGGAGGGGGAGGGAGAGGAAATGAGAGAGGGAGAGGAAGAGAGAAAAGGAAAGAAGGAACGAGAGAGAGGGAGAAAACATTAAACATAATAAGAAACGAGAAAGGGAGAGGGAGAGGGAGGGAGAGAGAGGAGGGAGAGGTTGTTGTTATTGTTGTTGTTGTTTTATTTCTTCTTTTCTTTTTTTATTGTTTGTTGTTGTTGTGGTAGTGGTAGTGGTAGTGGTAGTGGTACTTGTTTAATTTTTTATTTTCTTGTTTGTTGTTTTTGTGGTTGTCGTAGTAGCGGTAGCGGTAGTTGTTGCTTAATTTCTTATTTTCTTGTTTGTTGTTGTTGCGTTAGTCATAGTAGTAGTAGTGGTAGTGGTAGTGACAGTAGTAGTTGTTGTTTAATTTCCTCTTCTAGTTTGTTGTTATTGTGCTAGTTGTAGTTGTGGTCGTAGTCATCATAGTCGTGATTGTAGTAGTAGTACTAGCAGTAGTAATAGTAGTTTTCTTGTTTGTTGTAGTAGTAGTAGTAGTAGTAGTTTTTTTCATTTTCTTGTTTATTGTTTTTTATTTTTCTTGTTTGTTATTGTTGTTGTTATTGTTGTTCTAGTAGTACTAGTGGTTTTCTTATTTGTTGTTGTTGTTGTTGTAGTTTTTTTTCTTTTCTTGTTTATTGTTGTTTAGTTTTCTTGTTTGGTGTTGTTGTAGTAGTGGTAGTAGTAGTATTTTCTTCTTCTTTTCTTGTTTGTTGTTGTTGTTGTTGTTGATTTTTCTTCTATTCTTATTTATTGTAGTGGTAGTGGTAGTGGTAGTGAGAGAAAGAGTTGTTGTGGTGGTCATAGTCGTGGTTGTAGTCGTCATAGTCGTGATTGTAGTACTAGTACTAGTAGTAGCAATAGTAGTTTTCTTGTTTGTTGTAGTAGTAGTAGTAGTTTTTCTTTTCTTTTCTTGTTTTAAATTGTTGTTTAGTTTTCTTGTTTTTTGTAGTAGTAGTTTTTTCTTCTTTTCTTGTTTATTGTTATTGTAGTAGTAGTAGTTGTTGTTGTTGTTGTTTTTTCTGATTTTCTTATTTATTATAGTGGTAGTGGTAGTGGTTTGTCGTTGTCGTTGTCGTTGTCGCCGTGGTCATGGTTGTAGTAGTAGTAGTGGTTTTCTTGTTAATTGTTGTTGTTGTCGTTGTAGTAGTAGTAGTAGTAGTAGTAGTAATAGTTTTTTCTATTTTCTTGTTTATTGTTGTTTAGTTTTCTTGTTTGTTGTTGTTGTTATAGTAGTAGTAGTTTTTTCTTCTTTTCATGTTTGTTGTTGTTGTTGTAGTAGTTGTTGTTGTTGTTTTTTCTTCTTTTCTTGTTTATTGTAGTGGTAGTGGCAGTGGTAGTGATAGAGAGAGAGAGAGATGTTCTATTAAAGGAAATTGATAGTAGAGAGAGATATATGCTTTGTTAAAGGAAATGAGAGAGGCAGAGGAAGAGAAAAAGGAAGAAGAAACGAGAGAGAGGGAATAAACATACATCATAATAAAGAAAGAGAAAGAGAGAGAGAGATGGAACGAGAGGAGAGAATGAATGGATTTAAAAAAAAAGAGAGAGTGGTGGCGAGGTCCGGTGCAATACCACGAGATGGGAAACACTTCGACATATGTTAATTTGTGGGTGGGTGGAAACTTTACGTACGTTAATTTTTGCTGAGTTACAAGAGAAGAAATCCCTTCTCAAACAATTTAAGAATAAAAAAAAGTATGATGCGTTCTCTCAAGTCTACATTTTCTAAAGACGACCAATTATGAGGGCTAAAATCCCATGATTTGGCATAAGATATGTCAGGTTTGTACTACGAATGGATTGTAAGTGGCTTGTGTATTTTGCTATTTGGAGTGTAGTCATTGTTCATAATGCTTTCTCATTTGAGGTAGTTTGTACTACCGATCGCGATCGTAGGATCCCTTACTCTAAAAATACGCGAGGCAATTTACAAGTTGTCAACTTTAGTGCAATGGATCTCACAGAAGGAGATTAAGATGTCCTCTATTGAATCTGCGAGACGGGGAGCAGTGGAGACGGTCTGTCTCTTTGAGAAATACTTGCCTACCAACATGCTCACAATACAAATCCACCTTCTTGTGCATCTTTTAGATGAAGTGGAGATTGCTGGACCTGTCCATACGCGATGGATGTTCTTCTTGGAGTGCTTCATGAAAACCCTGAAAGGCTTTGTGCGACAATGAGCTCGGCCAGAAGGTAGCATGGCTCAAGATTGGTTGGTGTCTGAGGCGCTAGTGCATATTTCACAATAACTACCAACGGTGGATTCAGACAACAGTATGCTATGGTCGCTGAAGGACGATGATAGACTGATCGGAGATGTGGTGATTGGAAATGGGGTAGAAAAAATAATGGATACTGCAATGGAGGAGAAAGTGAATCGCTTTTGTATGTTGCACCATGCCTCTATAGAGACGTGGCTCGCTAGGTACTAGCAAGCTAAAAAAGATCGAGAGGAAGCATGATTTGAATTTCAATGTAGTACATGCCATCAACCAATTTGATATCCCAAGGGCATGGAGGAGATGTCATGGTTTATGTCAACACGATGGTTGCATGGAGCTTTGACCACAGCGTCTGGCGAAGGGGCGGTGGTTTCAACCGAGGAGTGGGAATTCTCGAGGGGATGTAGTCCAAACGTGATGATGCGTTTAGGGTTTGTCATATCTATATTTTATATATGACAACTAATTGAGTGTTTCAATGTACAAAACAATATATATATTGCAGCGTGGTCGCGTGGACGGCATTTTCGTGTAGAGCGTATTGACAAAATGCGCTCCACAACAGATTGTGGTATCATGGCAAGGTTCAAGCAAGAGAGCTGACGACGAGCAACGGATCCAAACACGGCTATAGATGAGATGGAATATTTTGGAAACTTGCAAAGTATTGTTACGGTGGATTACCGTAGCTTCTCCATGATACTACTCGATGTGCAGTGGTTTAAATTGGTACTTGAAGGAGCTAGAGCAATAGTTCGACGAGGTCCATCTGAATTTCTCGAAATAGATTCCAAAAAAAAATAGACGGATTTGTGCGACATCTTTGTGTTGTCGACCCATTGAGAACAGGTGCATGAACTCATTTTTTTAAAAATTGTATTACGACATGGTACATGTCACAATAGCTAAATCTCTCTTGTACGTGATTGTGAACAGGTAATCTTCTATCCAAATCCCCGACAACCTCGATGGTCGTATGTTATACCTTCAGCTCCCCGAAGTGCGAGATTATATGATCAATGCGATGTTCTGAGCATAGATGAGAACAATATGCAAATAGAGGGGTCGATATTGCAAGGGGTAGAGGCCACCAAAATCTTGGAGCATGTAGAGGAGCAAGCATAGGGTAACAATGATGGAAATATAGGAGTCCAAGAATTCTTTGAGAACAAGGTGGACGCATCCTTTTGTGGTGACATGTCTATCGACCTTCCAGTGTATGCCGAGTTGTGTCAGGAGATTGACATGGGACCATAGGATACTTCATACTTGGAGCATCCACCTACTCAATTCGTTGACGAATTGCTTATAAGAGTACATAAGATATGCATTTTAAGTAGGATCATTTTTTTAAGATTTATATTACCGTGCTTTGTATGATTGAAATTGATTATGCTAACATCATTTTTTTTCTGTGCGGGTGACATTTGTGGATATTTAGATCATGAGGATGAGTCGAGGGATGAGTGATGAGGAGCTACAAGAGATCTTCACATGCATGTCTCCAGATCAGATGGCGAGATTCAGAGACATGGCAGACCAAGAGCTGTCTCAGACACCGTCAGACCGCTCTATTAGATCTACTTCGATGCGATCTGATGCTTCAGTTTCGAGTAGACGAGGTCGACACTCTAGACTTGGTCTAGACAGAGGGAGTGGTTCAGGGGGATGCTGTAGAGATCCAGATACAGTGAACCCGCGGTCGACTCGGGATATAGGTGCTACTCCTTGCTCTCATGGCGGTTCCAAAGACCGTGGCTTAGGTGGTTGCTGTGGAGGCACGGACACGGTGTCTCCATCTCGTCGTTCTACTAGAGTTGTGTCAACTCCGGGATTTGTCACACCTATGGGGACGTCTGCTCCACTCACTTCGGCTTTTGCTCGCCGTCTGTAGGTAGCACCCCTATGGATGCATAGATACTACCCCGGTCGGTACTACCCTAGATGTACATGGGTCTCCTGGATATGCCCAGGAGCGTGGTCGCAGGTGGGAGGGGACCCATCTTAGATATACCCCAGAGGGGTATGCCTACCTTGTAGATGATAGGTCAGGAGCCATCATCATGAATGATGAGGGGAGGAGGGTGATGGCTCGCATGAGAGAGTTGTGCCAACAAGTCTTTCGGCACAACTTCTTAGATCATTGGAAGAACATAGCACAGGGGAGCAAGGACTACATAGTAGCATCCTTGGATAAGGAGTTTCTAGTACTAGCTGCAGCAGATAGGTTTTCTACGAGCTGGATGATGGAGTGCATGCGTGCATATATGTCACACAGACGATCGAACGCACGCAAGGCACTTAAGAATGGGGCTGCAAAGCCCGAGTGGCTAGACGTGGATGACTGGTGCCGACTCAAGGAGGAGACTACAGATTCTCCAGGACATTGGAGACAACAACACGAGACGACGAGGGCACGGCTAGAGGCCGGAGTGGTCCATCATCTTGGGAGTGGTGGCCACATGACATATCTGGAGGACTTTGTAAGTTTTTCTTTTGTTTTGCTTGCTTATATTTTTGCAATATCCTTTGTACTAATAATTGTGTTTCTAACAGTTGTATTTTGTTTTCTTTGCAGCACTCCATTACAAATCGCAATCCCATTTTCCTTGAGACTCGATATGCAGAGAGGCACGGTCTCACTGCATTGATCGACCGATTGTATGGACGCGGCGGCCATGTAAATCACTCATCTTTCTTGTCCATAGTTACCATGTTTAATTAGAATGCATTATTGTATGGTGGACTGATGTGTAGTTGTTTCTTTTTTTGCAGAGTTTTTTCGATGATCCTTTGCGGCGAAACAAGGTTTCAGATGGTGATGATCTATAGCTCGCCCTTGGATCCCTGGAGCTCACACATCCTTCTTTTTTGGTCATGTGATTTGTGTAGACATTTTCTATGTAGTAGTAGTATCTTGCCATGATTGTAGCGGTCACTTTCATTATGTGATCGTGTATTTATTTCATGTATCAGTGTTATGATTTAAGTACACTTTGTCTTTATTTACACGAGCATTGTACACATTTTTGAAACTATTTTGTATGGCCCAAATAAAGCACAAAGTGCTTTATGTGGCAGGGCAGCTTGCCACAAATTTTTTTCCCCTGTTACCATCGCTATTAGCGTCACAAATTTACTACACGCGTTGCTATCAGCGTTGCAAAATGCATTGCAAAGTGTTGTTATATGCGTCGCTATTTGCGTCGGTATTAGCATTGATATTTGCATCGTTATTGGCGATGCTAATACCGACTATTCTATGGCATCGCCAATAATGACACTTTTTGCCATGACGGGGGTAAATTTCTTTATTAATATTTTCATCACTTTTAACGTTGGTATAAGGCATATATCTTGTAGTGATTAGATTTTTCAATTAGCACCATCATAAACAATTATGTGAATCTTGTTGAGGAAGACAAATCCTTGAGCAAGGTTTATCTATGGAGGGTGAAAGTCATTGGCAAGAGACATGATGCCTAAAACTAGATACATTGACTATTACTCAAGTGAATTAGGTTCCAAGATAGATTAGATTGGACTCGTAAACACAATCTTGAGTAGAGAGAGACAAGAATGAAAGTACAAAGTACAATAGCATTGCATTGAAATGATTGTCAAGCACACTATTTTATAGTTGCAGGATGATACCACTTTCCTCTATTGTGCTTATGGAATAAAGGCAACCCTTCTTAGATTGAGCTACATGTTCCTTGCCTAGTTGTTCCATTCAAAGAGGCAACACATGGGTGTGACTGCGTATTTCTCAACAAACCTAGCCTACAATAACTTGGTTTTGAGGTGTAGAGATTTAGTTGCTAGATGAGCCATATTTGGCATTTTTCTACTTGGGCTTATATCCACAGGTGTTAGTTGCATCTAGAAAAATAAGAATGGCAGCAGCGGCGTGGGTAGCAATAGCATTCAAATGACATTTTGGAGCCATGAGATCGCTAGCCAATAATTTTGGCTAGTGTAACTGATGCAACCGCAAGGTTAGAATCGTTGCTTAACTTTAGGCAAATCCTTGTGGGGTTGAGTGAGAGCTTTCCTTGCTAGGTGGACTCAAATAGTTCAAGGTTACAAATATTTGGTTATTCCAAAGGAGTTTTGAATGGAAGTTATCTTGATTATCTCTTGATGGACTACCAAAACTATATGCCATTGAGATTTGTTAGATAGGCATATTACACCTAATATTAGAGCAAATGAAAAATTTAAATGTGAACCTAGACATTGCTTGAAAGACTTCTTTGATATCCTTCTCTATTAGTAGGTTTTAAATTGCTTGATTTATGTGTCCATTAAAATATCTAATATTCAAATTTTAGTCTGCGTAATGAGGAGTTTTATGCACATCCAAGGTGCAAAACATTGGCATGCAATAAAGCATATGCTTCACTATTTGAGTGTTCCTTAAAACATTGGGCTATTTTACCTCAAGGGGGAATCATCCTTGTCAAATGTATATGTGTTTTTGGATTTTGGTTTGGATGGTTGCTATGACACTCGTATTTACAAGTGGTTTTTTCTTTAGGCTTGGAACTCATGAATATCAGGGTTGATCAAAAAGTAAACTAGCATGGCCACTTCTTGTTGTGAAGCTTAGTTCATGGTAGCTTTTAGCTATGGGTGAGTGTTTTTGGCTTAGACATCTTTTTGCTAATTTAGGTGTTGAACAAAAATTTACCACTACCATCTTTAATGGGTATTGGTAGTTGCATGGAACCCAATGTTCCATGTTCACACTAAGCACATTAAGGTGCATTATCATTATGTAAGGAACAACTCTCTACAGAGAGAGATTTGCCTTGCTCTATTTCCCAATGTAGGAGAACGTTGTAGATATTTTTGCAAAGGATTTACTCAATCAGAAGTTCAAAGCTTATTGCAATTTGCAAATCTTTGGCCTTACTCTACTTTGTCGATTAATCATAGCTCATTGGGTTTGGTTGTTCTCGATACATGACTGTTGGCTATTGTTTAGTGCATCACTCTTAGAGGGGATTTACACACCTAGGATTGTCAAGGCACTTTTTTCCCTCACTAGGAGGATTTTTCAGTTAGCTTTGTATATGTCCCCATACACCCTAGACCGACTTTAGTTTAGGAGATCTTCTACATTTATACTTCTCAATCTCGAGGGGTCCACTAGGGTTTACTGTATGGTACCACATGAGTGTAAGGGAGGGGGTTATTTAAGGAAAGGAATGTACATTTTATAAGGTAAGGTCCCAAAAATAGGGGGTAGATAAGGGGCATTTTCATATATTTCTTGCACGCAGGTGACGTCTCCTTATTACTACTAGTGAATTCCCAGTGTTCTCAATACACTTTATGTTGTGTGCTCTCAAGCTCCTGATTCTCTAAGTTGCATGTATGCATTCTTGCAACCCTAAATCCAACATTGGTGTGTGGTTTTCTCAGTCGAGAACCAAGGTTATATAGAATGTGTGCTAACAGGGCTAAAGCCTAATATCTAGAATAATAGAAAAGGTATTCATGGACTAAAGAAACTCTCATAAAATATTGGTTTCATATTATTAATGTATGGTTTCTCAATCAAAATAAATAAGAGTCAAGGTACGGAGCTAGAGACACAAACCTTTGGGGAAAGAATTATATGCAATGTGATGTTATTGTCTTATCTATTTATTTTAACTTAGCCTCCTTCTTCCATTCTTATTCAACCCTATGCAGAGATGATTATTTTCAATATATGCATAAATTTAGACAGTTTAACAAATTATATTAATATGCCAATTAATATATGGATTTCTTAACTATTTTTGTTTTTTATTATGTTTTAACAAAGTAGAACAATTCTCATTCTAGAAGGATATGGCAATGGACATGGTTAGCAAGATGCTAGAGATGGTGATTGGATGCTCTGATAATAAAGATGAGGAGATAGCTAGAAAGGCTGTGATGATGCGACTCTTGAAATCTCACAATATTTAATAGAGAGAAATTTAGAGACTACTTTGAGTGCCATGAAAGCTTAGACACATGATTTTGAGGTTTTGCTATAGCCATGGATGTCTTAAGAGACCACACTACTTTGAATAGTTCGAGCTAGACATAACTAATTTTGGACCAAGTATTAAGATCCTTTATTTTGGGTTGGACTTGCCCCCTAATAGCAACACACTAGACACCTAACATGTAAACTACATAACTAACAATATATACAATACACCCAACCATAGACTTGTTCCATTTTTTGTGAACCTTGGAACCCTAAAGGTCTATAACTGGGTATTCTATAAGCATCTAGTGAACTATTGACTTGGTACATGCACTAGTTGTCTTTCTCACATAATCTTAGTGTATTCTATAACCCTAAAGGTCTCTAACCATGTATTCATTAATCATCTAGTGAACTATTGACTTGGTACATGCATGAGTTGTGTTGCCCACATAATCTTTGTGCTCATACATGGTTGATGTCTCTTGTGACATAGTTACAAAGTTTAATCTTGGATGGTTTAAAAAAGGTAATGTAAGGAGAATGGATTAAGTAGATTATATGTTCTCATAGAACTAGGTTCTTATTTATTAGGATGATCTAAATTATTACTCAATACTAATTGATGTTACTTGCTTATTATTATAGTGGCCCTTGTAATGTTCCATTTGAGAAAAGGAAGAAGTCCAAGTCTACCTTAGGCTCTCTTGCAACACAACTTGAAACCCATAGAATGCTCCATACTAGAGGAGTCAATAAGGAACTCATTAGTTCCACCAAACATCATTTAGGGCAATCAATAAGGCATTTGCATGTGTAGCATGAGATGCCAAGTTTGATTCCTTAGGATGAATTGGTTAATTTCTAGCTCTACTCATATGGGGTGATGCGAGGGTACCAAATAAATTGCTAGAAATGTGAGGATATTAAATAAATTGTCAAGAATGTCATTACATTAGGAAAAAAAACTCTAATTGGTCCTGATCCCATAGGTGCTCTATATCATAAGAGCAAGTAAGAACTAGTCCATCTTCAGAAATTGAAAGCAACCTCTCATGCGACACACTGAAATCCAATTGATCAATTCCAACCTCTCACATAAAATACATCCTAAAACCTTAACAATTGCTCTAAAGGTTGGTGGGGATCAGTCTTATAGTAAACTTGGATGTGTGTTTTGTTAATGTGATACCATTTTTTGGTAGTTTATTGGATACTATCACAGTGTCCTATACGGTTAGAGTTTGAAGTCCATTGGTTTGTCGCTAAGAATTGAATGTGGTTTCTCATGCAACCCCACATAGATGTCGGAATGACTACTAGGTAACTTGATCATAAAGTGTCTCATGTAACACAAATGTTGAAACCTTAATGATTGTTCAAAAAGTTGGTGGGGATTAGTCTTATGGTAAAACTTATGCTTTTTTAAATACGGTACCATTTCTATGGGTAAAGTTTTGAAATCCACCGGTTCGTCTCTAGGAATCGAGTGTGGTTTTCCTACAACCCACCCTTAACAGTTCCTTTAAACACTGCTGGTCGGGAGGCCGCCGACTATATGCTGGAAGTGGCCCTTTCCCCTAACTGTAATAAGGCGTCATAGTAACCGAAGGTGGCGTGTGGCTGATGATCTTACTCCCTGCCAAATTTCTGGACAGCCTAGTCGCTCTACTGCACGACTGCAGACAAACCAAGAGCCGCTAGCCCCAGGGGCTAGGTGATGGTGGCGGCTTCGTGCAGCCCGAAGCCGATACCGCAGGGGAGCGCACACTGGGGGTACGTGGGGGCGCTGCTGGCCTACCTGGTGCAGGAGACCCCCTACACCGATCGCCTCTCCCTCAAGGCCGGCTACGGCGGAGGGAACGCGCCAGCCTTTGGCCTTGCCAGCTGCTCCGCCTCTGCCTCCCCTTCCGATTGCCAGTCCTGCCTCCAGGCCCTCTCTTCCGACATCTGGCGCATCTGCAATAGCGCTCTCGCTGCTCGTGTGCAGTACAAGGACCGCTACCTCGGCTATGCCGATTATAGCTTCTCCAGCTAATTCATATTATTGCGCCACTGACACATACGACCACACTTTTTACACACCCGAGCGCGCGTACACACACTTTACTCGCATACAACCCCACTAGTACTCTCTCCCTTCCTCTCCCTCTCCCTCTCCCTCTCCTCCTCCCATATCATACCCCCAAAATAATCACTCCCATATGTTGTAAATAAAATAAACCAGCATTCGCTCCACATGAATTGACTCTAAGAGAGTTACCTCATAAGAGTCTCCTATCCCAAGCTTTTCTTCTATTCCACACCTCATAATTAATAATGATAAGTTTATTAGATAATTTATAAATAAATTATTATATGTTTTAAATAAATACATAATTTTACATTAATAAATTTTTATAATATTATATATTTACATTTATATAAGTAAACAAACATTTAAGATTTATAAACTTTTACAATAGAAATAACTTTATTTAAAAATACAATTATAATAAAATTATTAAACTACATATATACTTTTTTAATGATATTCTTTTGATAAATTTATCTTATTTATAATTGTTATCTTGAAAAATCTAAGCTTTAATTCTATATATATAACCATTACATAATCATATGGTACAAAAATTGAGAATGTATTTCACATATTCTAATATAAAAAACTCCATTGTACATTTGTATCTTCTTTGTTTAAAAGTTAACTTTTATTTTGAAAATTGTTAATTGAAAATGATGTATTAAATTAAAAATAATGTAATATTGTATATAAAATTTTCATTTAATAAACTTATTAATATTTTATTATACTATTTTATAGCTTATTTTATAATTAGAATGATAATATGAAACCAAAACACCATACCTTATAATCCAATAAGCATATTTCAATTCAAATTTTTTTAATTATCAAACACATAGAGTTCGAAAAACCAAATTAATATTATGAGAGTTTGTTATCTAATTATACTACTACAAAATATTCAACTTCTAATAGACCTAATACATACTATTTCAACACATTCCCTAAATAGATGTATTGTTTTGAAGGATCAAAAATAGGGACAACAATTAACAATGGAAGATCTAGCATTTATTAAAGAACTGCTAGACAATATGAAGTGGCGCATAATCGAAAAACTTTGGGAGACTTGGTCAATGAAAGTTGAGATAGACAATAAAAATTGGGATTTTTGCATAAAAAGCTTTACAATAACATACATGGGACGCTTTATGCAGAAACAATCTACTATTCAATCCATGAGTGACTTATTGAAAGCTAGTGGATGTGTTATATTTACAACCTCCATTATTGAAACGGTTAAGAGCTCTTATTACTATGATGGTAACGCAACAGAGGACTTGAAAAGATGAATTTCAAAGACTTTACAAACAACTTTATTGCTTTTTGCTAGAACATAAAAGTCAAATTTAGTGACTTGAATAAACAAGAAGTTGAAAGACTATAGGCAATAGCATATTTGAACTATTACAAAAAAAATAAACCTCTTATGTTTGTTTACATATAATGTTTGCATTTTAAATAAGTGTATGAGAGAGAGAGAGAGAGAGAGAGAGAGAATTATTTAAAACCATATTTATTCAATACATTTATCTTTACATAAAGAGGACCATATTCATTATATGATGAGCTTGTTTTCTTAATAATACACATGTATACATATGTTTGTCTGTGTTACCAATGAGCGTATCACAAAAAATTCATAGAGTGTAGAATTTTAGACATATATAGTGATAATAAGATAAATTTTTTCAATAACCTTGGCTACATTATACTCTATATGAAATGCATGAGGGGTGCTATGACCCAATATCAATAAAAGGAATATACATTGGGGCTTTGTAGCATACTAATGTTTGCTTTATGCCACATTTACTTAAGAAACTTGGAAGATTGGAAATTTTTCCAAATCAAGGAACTAAGAACATGGCGAAGAGGTGACCCTATTACCTACAAAACCACTTGGAGACACAAGTTAATGAGAACTAAAAGGCATCAACAGGTTGTAGGTTTCAAGGTGTCACCTTGGATATCCCCTTCACACTATGTGGATTATACTTGATTTAAAGCTAAGGAAGGAAGACATAATTCTTGTGGTACACAACAATTGCCTTTTGTCTCTAAATGTGAATTGATCCAATTGTTGTTGCAAATAAGTGTGTAGTATGGGAGTAGCCATAGTTTGTGAGAATCTAAAATTCCCATAGAATGCTTAAGAGTTCTTGGTAGTATTTTCCAACTTTTATTTGTTGTGCAAATTAACCATGGAATACTATTAGATAATTACTAAGAGAATTGATTGGTATTTTCCAAATTTATTATATAAAATGACCAAACTAAGAGGATCATTAGTTAATTATTAAGAAAGTTGACCAATTCCAACATTTGTAGAGCAAAGGAATGTGTATTTTTATACAAGTCTTGTAGTATTTACAAACTTTACATTATTTGGCTATACAAAGCATGCAATATTGACATCTATTACCCAAGAAATAATGAAACTTAACCCAAAACTTGTGGAATTAAAGAAAGTGTATTTGTAGGGAGAGAGAGTTAGAGTTCATCAAGATATTGGACTTGCAATACATATGTGTAAATATATCTATGTGTACAAACTTGAAATGTATTATGCTATTGGCCTATAGTATGTATCTATGACGCAAAATAATTAAATTTGATGAGTGATAAGATTTCCAACATACTAAACTTAATGGGTGTATGTTGTAAGTCCATATGTACTTTATCAAAAATATTGGTCGTGTAGTGAATATTTTTATAGAAAGAGGGAAAAAGAGAACATAAAGATACTTGCATGATTTTGAAAAGCATCCAAACATTATAAAATTCTCCAAGTTGATAAGTATTTTGTATCATATAATTAAAATAGAGGTTAACCCAATGAGCAAGTTCATTGAGCGAAGCAAACTTACACCAAGATTTGTAAATTCAAGAGCTCATAATGAGTCATTAAGAGGCATGGAGAGAAAAGAGAGAGGAGAATGTGGAGTTAGGAAGGAATACACTACCCTTTATAAGGAAGAATGCCACTTGAGATTATGGGATATTGAAGAGGGATGAGAGGTCCGAATGAGCTTGTGTTTTGCAACGCAGGCACCCATATGGCTATCTTAGAGAGCAGATGTACCCTTATGACCATGTCACCGGGCATATCATATTGGGTGTCACGATTATGATTTCCATTACTACTTGGAAATTTCATGGACTAGGCAAGAGACATAACAGCATGGTAGTTGGCCTACCACGTACATCAAAATGGCACACATAAGTAATCTTAGATTAAATTATTAAAGTAAATACATAAGGATTTAGCATAATGATGTGGAATAAGGTGCTAATAGAGAAAGAGTCATTACAATGGCATTCAATGTGTTAAAAACAGTTGGAAACATCCTAGTTTGTTATGAGGGTCTATCTAAAGCCCAAAAGCTACTTCTATAGGTATTATCACAACTCCCTTTTAATTAAGGGCATGGTGACTTGAGCTTATATGCAAGAAGACAATGGGAAGGAAAATATTATCCTTACAAAATTAAGTGTGCCATTGCATGAATAAGTGCCTAAAAGGGAAATGTGAACAATGTTCCTAAGCAACTAAGGTGCACACATATGCATGTGTGCTAGTGCCATTGTGCCTATGGGTGAAGGTAGCTAAATGTCTATGTGGGTATGCTTGGACTTGTGGAAGAAGGATAGAATGCCTCAAGGTGTGTAGTGAACCAGGGGACATTGGGTACCTATTCTGATGGTTATATGTGGGAATTAGTCTAAAAGGTATTGACTAGGGTAACTACCCTAGTGATGAGTGTCATGTGAAGACTCCTAAGATTGCATCTAGTTGCATGGTCTCATCAAATCTTGGTCAATTGCACGTGATTGAGTGATCATGACATAGTTTCATTGGATGCACTTAGTGCACTTAAGTGTCTATATGTAGTCAAGTGACAAGGGTGCACTATGTTGTGGTGCTAGTGGGAGTTTGTTTCTTGGCATAATCTTCTGGAAGTTTGGTCAGCAAGGTCATAGTGTTGGCAGGTTGACTAGGTGGCAAATAATAATTATTTAAAGGGGTTTTGGGATGTCCACCTTGGGAGTTAAACATAGTAATCATGTGCATATTAGTGAGCTAAAGGTAGATGTGTTTCTCAATGTAGTTGACATGATAATTAGTTAGATACTTGAAGGTACATCCCAAGAGAATCTCGATACTAACTCCTTCCTTGTTGGGGAGAACAAAAAAGAGAAGAGGAATGGTATTTGTCTCAATTTTGATTGCAAGCTTGCAGCAACCCAACAAGGAGTATGGTTGTCCTCCATAGGGGCTAAGCCTTGCATGGGTTGGCTATAATGCGGCTAGTTTCCCTAGGTTCTTCCAGTACTAGAACAATAAGGTGTTATAATTGAATCCTTTATCAATGAGAGCATTGGCTATCACCGACCAACGGTGAGTTGAATACAAAGATATGCAATCGGGGATGATAGTCTCATCATCGGAGTTAGTAAGTACTGCTAATGGTCACATCTCTTATATTTATGATTTTTGGCTCAAGTGAAGTCAAGTGTTGATTTTTGTAACATTTTTCATAGAACGTTTGTTCTATGTGTAGCACAAGAATAATTATGGTTACCATAGGGAATTCATGAGAAGGGTGTCTAAGTGGGTAATACTTTCAAATTCTACTGCCATTGAAGTGGCCAATGGGCTAATTGTCAAAAACTTTTAGTTCTACATTTCAATTCTACTAATCATGTGAACATAGAATGGTTCAAGGCCTCATAATTTGAGTTTCTACTTGTGTCCTTTGATTGAGAACAATAGACAAGGTCCCTCTTATCAAAAGTGCATTGTTTGAAATGCTTCCAAAACCAAGCTTTGCATCGAACCTTTTCTGCAAGTAGGGCATGACTAGCTAGGAATCATGTTTTAGTCATTAAAAGATCGACATGCATGAGGGTATCAATGCCACACATAAATTGAAATGGGGTTGGGCTAATGGCAATTTTATAAGTTATGGAATATGTCCAAGAGCTGCCATGAGTTTATGATCCCAGTTAGAGCATTGTCGTGCCACTATGTAGATACAGTGTGAAAAACTTTGGAGTGCATCATCATCCAAATTTCTTATTGATCTAGAGAGTCAATGTGTTCTGAGTCATTAGTGCTAGTGCTCGTGGCATGGATGGTCCAAAAATACTAAAATTTTGGACAATTTTAGCCTACTTCTGATATTTGTGATATTATTTATTGTAAATATCCTAAAAATCTAGAAAAACTCCTAGATTAGGGTGGCATGAAAAAAGCAAGTTGCTTTTTCAGCTAGTTTTGGATTTTTCATGAGAAATACATAGTGGCGAAATCGTGCACATTGCAGTTGTAGTTGACAGGTAGAAAATAGAACTAGGAGAAGAAGAATGAGTGATTTGGGAGATTCAAGTGTCTTGGGGTTTTACCGCCCTTTTGGAACCAACGAAAGCCATCAGATTTGGGTTTCAAGCACAGAAGAGAGAAAGCTGTTGTTTTGATGCACGTTTTGGGTCTAAGACGGAGCTTTAGGAGATCTAATGCTTGGAGATTTCTTCAAAGTAGTGCTAGATAAGGGATTTTAGGTTCTATCAATACATATTGATTTGATTCATTGTGCTTTATCTTTATCGTGTTTATCTCTTGTCTATTCTTTTTCTTCTCTTCCATCTCCTACCATCTACTTCCTTCTATCTTTAATCCCCGGTGGATACGACCTTTCGAAAAAAACCCCTCCAACATTGGTGAACCCAACATGAAAGGTGTTTAAGAAGGAAAGATAAGATAGGAGAACCTTTGAGCACAATTTCCAGTTATGTTTTGCAGCCGTTAGTACAAAATATGAACATGCTTATGTAGTTACAACAATGGCAACAAGTGATGCAGGCTTCTACTCAAACAAAAATTGTTGTGATGAATGCTTTGTAGTTGAAGTTGTTCAATGGCAGGAATGTATCTACATATGTACATACCTATGCTCAAAAGATGGAATTCTTTGGAGTGGCTCAACTTGCATGGAGCCAGTACTTTGTTCGAATCACTGTATATGAACTGAAAGCAAGAATTACTAAATTGTACATGTAGGATGTTGATTGGGTAGCTTTCAAAAAGATACTCAGGGAAGAATTTTACATTGAAGATACTAGTTTGATTACGTAGAAAACTTTTCAAGAGTGGGTTTTGCAACCCAATAAGGGTCTTGTGGCTATAGAATTGTTAAGAGAATTTGAAAGTCGATTTAAGGAGTTAGATTTTGCAAAACAGCAAGCTCTTGTAGGTCAAAAAATTGAATTGTTTCTACAAGCAGCAGATCTTGAGATTCAAGAGAAGCTTGATGATTTGCTAGAGGATCAGACTATAGAGACATGTCTTAAAAGGAAGTGGAGGTATGTCAAGGAAGTTGTTACTGTACTTGTGAAAAAGAATAGAAGAAGAGAAAGATTGCATGTCTCTAGTTTGGCCCATTGTTACGAGAAAAATAGTTGATGTATCTAGTAAGGCACCTACTTCTATGACTAAACCTATGGATATACCTACTATTCCCAATGTTAGAGAAGATGTATTAGATGAATTGGTCAAAGGCATATGGAATCTTTAATTGAAGGTCACAAAATTGGATGAAAAAGGATAAGAGGAAAGGGGATAGGTAGCAGCCCCTAAGCCAGGAGAAAGATGTACGTGGTGTGATAGTTTGCAACATGAGAGAAATGATTGTGTTGCCTATCAAGAGGCCTTGGCACAACAACTCATCTTTTGGAAAGATGGCAAGATCCATGCACAAGAAATGGGATTTCCTCTTGCTTTGAATTTTGGAATGGGAGGTATGTAGAAGTTGTTGGAAGACTTGGCTATCTAAAATGCTTATGTGGATGTACATGCTTCTAATTTTGGTCTACAGTTGGATAGAATGCATGGGTGGTTTAAAGGCTACAATATGGACACATGCTTTGCATGCAGACAAAAAGAAAAAAGTTACTAATAGTGAAATGTCTCATGCAGGTCAAGAAATTCGTGATATAACTAGTTGGGAATCACTAGCAGATGCATATTCAATGTATGTATATTTAGCAAAGGTACAAAACACAAATGTACTTGTGGAAGAGAAACAAAAGAGAGATGAAGATAATGTAGAAACATCTAAAAGAGTGACAAGAAAAAAACTGGATCAGCCTAAAGCTAAAAATCAACCATCTCTCAAGCATGTTATGAAAGAGGTCAGTCAGGATCAAAAATAGGAAAGCAAACAAGAGGGAAAAAAGAAAGGAAAGCAGCCAGGATATAAGTTGTAGTCTGATATTGAGACAACCATAGATCTTAAGAAATTTCTTGAAGAAAGAATCTTAAACAGTTGGGTGGAAGTCACCTTGGGAGAGGTGCTTGGCATCGCCAAGTGGAAATTTCATGATGAAATCATTGACAAAAATAAGAGGAAGCATTAGTTTCTTGGTGATACCACTAAGTCGAAGAGGAAACTGGTTTGTTGGGTATTCTGACTGAATATGAGCATGAAGTAAGTACTGGATTATTAATGCAGGAGGCTACTAATTAGTGGACAACATGTGGAAAAAAGAAGAAAGTGGCTGAAAATGCATTGTCTTGTAGAAATATGCATGGTGGAGTAAGGCCGATGCAACAATATGGGGAAGAGACTCTAGGATTTATTCCTCAAAGTCATTACACAAGAAATCATTAGGCCAGGGCTACCACTAGAATGGTAGTGAAAATAGGGGAACATGAAACTCCTTGTGTTGCTTTGCTTGACCATGGGTTTGAGATTAATGTCATTGAGCATGGATTGTATGAGAATGGGGCATGGCCTATGGACACTGATCATGGTTGTCATATGAGGACTGCAAATAATTCTTTGAGAGAGCTCTATGTTGTATGTCCTAATGTAAAAGTGACAATTGGTGATGTACAAGACAAGCAACACTTCTTTGTGCTTGATAATTCCTCATATGCGATGATTTTGGAACAACCCTATATTATAGGAGTGCGTATGGAAACAAAGGTGCTTGATGATGGTTCTGCTTATGCAAGAGCCAGAAGCAAGGATGGGAGGAAAGCAGTCTAATTTCTTACTATTTGTGTTAATCATCCTAGAAATCGGGATATGTTTCGAGAGTCTCATTTTCCTCCAAATGCATGGGAATTCAAAGACCTGGATTTTCATTAAGCACTAATGTAATGTGGGGCTACAATAGTGCTGTTCAAAGGATGTACTTGCCTCTTGATGGAATGAAGCATGTATTTACTATTGGTTATTCTTAGTTTACAACAAATAGTTTATGTTGATTTAAGCCTATGGAAGCTATGTGCAAGGCTGAATGCATATCTATGAAATGTGCTACTAAGGAAATGAGAGAATTAGGAATATTAGTTGAAAATGAAGGCCTTTCAGGCATCTTTTATGGGCTGAATATTAATGAAACTATGGTTGAAATTTCAATAATTATACATGTAGAAAATGATACTAAAAATGGAGTGTTGTCAGTATGTTCTTTGGATGACATGTATGATGTTATAGCATTGTTTGCTCAACAAGAAGGATTACAATGAGCTGAAGCACTTGTGGAGACAAAGTATAAAATACTTGAAAAAAAGGTGAAACCAATTGGTTTGCTACTTCCACCAGAAAGTGAGGATCTGTATGAAGAAGTATGAAGGTAGCCAAGCTTACAAGATCCTAAAGATATAGGTCACCAGGTTACATCTGACACATTTCAGGAATTGAAAGGTAGTGGAGAAAGGGTTATTTGCTTGTTGAAAGAGTTTGTTTTATGCAGATGTTGGCTAGGCATGGAAAAGCATTTGCATTTCAATAAACTTAAATAGATTTTGTGGATTTGAATGTTGTCTTCGATTTGGTAATTTTTAGTGTGCCACATGTACCATGGAACTTGAGGCCTATTCCAATGCCTAAAGCTTACTTGCCAAAGCTAATGGATTTGCTAAATGAAATGATTTACATGAAGATCTCGAAGCCCTCTTTAGCCTTGTACTCAAATCGTTGGCTTACTGTGTCCAAAAAGAATGGGGCTTTGAGATTTACTCAAGATATGCAACTGGTCAATAAAGTGACCATAATAAATGTGGGTGTAGATCCTATGGTTGATGAATTTGTAGAGGCTTTTGCAGTTAGAGCGATCTATTCTTTGGGTGATCTTTACTGGGGGTATGATCAGTTTTAGCTTGCAGTTGAAAGCAGGGATATCACAACCATGAAGACTCTCTTGGGGTTAGTACGGATGTGTATTCTCCCATAGGGTGCAACAAACTCAGTGCACACTATGAATAGGGTACTCAAGGATTTTACAATTGACAATGCCCTTCTTGAATGATGTTCCAATCAAAGGGTGTGTAGTGTATGAAAAGAATGAAGAGATGGATGCTCATGGGTGCAGACAGTTTGTTGCAGACCATATTGTGGATTGTGAAAGGATTTTGATGCATCTACAAGAGGTTCATTTAACTCTTTTTGGACAAAAGTCTATCTTTGGAGTTGAAGAGGTTTTGATTGTTGGGCATATGTGTGGGCCCTATTGGTGAAGACCATCATCAACAAAAATAGATGGGATTGATAGAATGCAAGATGTATGCATGAGTATATCAGAGGTGCGTAGATTGTTGGGAGCATGTGTGTTCTATTTGATTTGGATCCCTCAATTTGCACATGTAGAAAATGTTGTATATTAAATATTGAGGAAAGGTCAAAGGTTTCACTGGGAAAGGAAGCATAAAAAATCAATGAAGAAATCGAAGCAGCTCTTGAAATCAGTTCCTACATTGAGAGAGGCCGATGATTCACATGGAAAGCCTATCATCATTACTGTTGATACAATCCCAATTGGGATTGGATGGGCAATTGGGAAAGATGATGAGGAAGAGCAAAGATATGCAATTCTCTTTGGTGCTAAAGTATTGACTGAATGATAGAGAAGGCATCCATAGGTAAAAAGAGAATTATGGGGAATTGTGACAGGCCTTAAATGTGATAAGGAGTATTTTATGGGTGCTCGTGTAGTCATTGAAACTGATTTTTTGCCAGTATTGGGTATGATTTCTAGTTGTGCTACCCCATACATTTCTATGATCTAGTGGATTGCATATATCAAATCTTTGAACCCTAAAATTGAGCATATTGTAGGAAGAGATAACCTAGTGGCAAACATGCTATCTCACACAAAACTATGAGAATGAAGATGGGATGATGCATGAGGAGGAAGAATATGAATTTCTTGTAGCTAAAAATGATGTTGTATGAGTGAATTTAGCAATGCAAGGAGTTGCTACATTACTAACAAAAGCTTGGACATCAAAGAAAAGACACTTTAGATGTTTTGTATCTTGTGTAGAAGTGTTTCTGAAAGACAAATATGCAAGAGAATGGCTGAGAATTGGTCAATAACCTAGTACATTAACAAAGAGAGATGAATGGTGAGATGAGGAGTTTAAGAAGATCAAGAGGAAAGCCTATGGGTTTTTCTTAAAAGTTTGATACTTATGTAACATGCTAAAAAGAAATAGGGTATGCCATTGAGAGTTTTGGGTGATAGAGCTTCACAAGTAATGCTATGCAAGAATTTCATGAAAGATTGTGGGCTAGCCATAGAGATGTTTGGGGTGCTTTTGCAAAGATCAAAGAAAGATATTGGTGGCAGGGTATGTATAATGATGTGGCTCACTTTGTGGAAACATGTACAACATGTCAAATGTATTCATATGTGAGACATCGGGATGGATTGCAGCCCACATATCCATTGTCTCTTCATTTTAAGTGGGTGGTGGATTTATTCACAATGCCTATAGGTCTTTGGAAAATGAGATATCTTGTACTTGCTCGTGAAGACTAATCAAGTAGAAAGGAGAGCTCTATGTACTATGACAATTAATGTAGTGTTTACTTTTCTCTTAGAAGATATTTTTTGTTGGTATGGCTGTGTAGAAAAAATTACAACAGACAAGGGCGAGATGGATGCACATGAAGCTCATGATTTCTTTGCACGATTGGGGATAAAAATTGCTTTAACTTTAGCTTATAAAATTGAAGGAAATGGAAAAAGTGAAAGAGATCATCCACCTATTCTGAAGTCATTGACAAAATCATGTGAAGAGAAGGTAAAAGAGTGGCCACGATTGCTCCCTTATGATTTGTGGACTAATAGAACAACTCATAGTGCCGTTACATTATATATGCCTACTGAATTGATATATGATTAAAAAAACTATCATGCCAATAGAAGAGATGATACTCACATGGAGTGTGATACCTTGGGAAGAGGAGTTGAATTTAGAGGAGTTGTTGACCTTACGCATTAGACAATTGGAAAGAAAGTTAGAAAACATAGAGGTGCAGTTGCAAAATTAAGGATAGCAAGGATACAGAACAAGAAACGGTTTGACAAAAGACATAGATTGAGGCCAAGAACCATACAAGATAGGGATTGGGTATTGGTTTATGATAGCAGTTTAGACAACCAACATAGTGCCATATGTAAAGTTTCCAAAAGATGATTTGGACTCAATGTGGTAAGACAAGTGTTTGATAATGCTACTTATGCATTAAGTGAGCTAGATGGGATAGCCATAAAACTTTTGGTAGCAGGGGAAAATATCAAGTTATTCAAGAGGTGGAAATCTAGAGCCTATGAGTTGCAAAAATTGGAAGAAAATAGTGGCCATGATACAGGGGCTAGCTAGGAAGATATTGAAGATGAAGAAGCAAAGGATATGGTTGTAGAGGATGAGGAGGACTCAAAATATGGAGACAACTAGGATTTTGGCACACAAAGGAGGATGTGCAGATTCAAAAGGGGTGGATGTTGTGCCACTACGCGAACATAGTGTGAAAAACTTCGAAGTGTATCATCATCCGACTTTCTTATTGATCTAGAGAGTCAATGTGATCTGAGTCATTAGTGCTAGTGTGTGTAGCATTGATGGTCCAAAAATACTAAATTTTTAGACAAATTTAGCCTATCTTTGATATTCTGGATGTTATTTATTGTAAATATCCTAAAAAGCTAGAAAAAAATCTAGATTAGGGTGGCATGCAAAAAGCAAGTTATTTTTTAAGCTAATTTTGGATTTTTCATGATAAAGAAAGAGGGGCGAAATTGCACATATCGCAATCAAAGTTTACAAGTAAAAAACAACAGTTTGAACTGGGAGAAGAAGAGTGAGTGACCTAGGAGATTCTTGAGCAGGTGTCGTTGAGTTTTAACCCCCCTTCAAAGCCAATGGAACCATCAGATTTGGGTTTCAAGTAGCAGAGAGGAAGCTATTGTTTTGATGCACGTTTTGGATCTAGGAGGGAGCTCTAGGAGATCTAATGCTTGGAGATTGCTTCTAAGTAGTGTCTGACAAGAGATTTTAGGTTCTATCAATACATATTGATTTGATTCATTGTGCTTTGTCTTTATGGTGTTTACCTCTTATCTATTCTTTTTCTTCTCTTTCATCTCTTATCATCTACTTTCTTCTATCTCTAATCCCTGTCGGTGGATACGACCTTTCAACAAAAACCCCTCCAACAACGTGAAGCCGGTACAGATTTTGGTCAAGATATTGATGAAGGCTTTTTTGGTAGGTTCAACTTGCCCATTTGTTTGAGGATAGTATGGGTTGGATTGATGGATGGGCAGGAATGTAGATAGAAGCTTATGGATTATCTCATTGAGAAAACATGTCCCTTGATCACTGACTATTTCTATAGGGCAACCAAATCGGGAGATGACTTGTTCCCAAAGAAACTTGACAGTGGTTCGTGCATCATTTTTACGTGGCCTGTGCTTCTATATGTTTAGTCATGTAGTGAGTTTCAAGGATAATGTATCGAGGTTGTAAGTACTAGAGAAACTAGGCTAATTGGTCCCATAAAGTCTAACCCCACTTTTCAAAAGTTGAGCAGGCAATAGCCAGTGTGAGCTCCATTTTATCCTTGTGGGTGGGCAGTTTGGTGCATTGGTACTCATCACAATGTTTAACAAAGTGGTTAGCATCCTTGCATAGCATAGGCCACTAGAGATGAGCTTCAAGCACTTTTCTAGCCATTGTGGTTTCGTCAAAGTGTCCTCCTGCGATACGACCATGCACCTCTTCTAGTGCAACCTCAATCTCATGCTCACACACACCTCCTAAGAAGGTCGTCATGTCCTAGGTGGTATAATTGGTAGGCAATCAATTGATATGGTCAGGTTTTGATTAGAAGGTGAATGAGGCATACTTTTTCAATTGGGTGTTCTGAAAGGTCGTGCTATAGAATGTGTACTATGTCTTTAGCCCAATAAGGTGTGAGGTCAGCTTTGAAGAGCTCAACTTTTTGGTTAATGTGAAATATAGGTGAGTGTCAAGGAGTTGGTTGTCAACTCCTATGGCCTTCTCATCATTGGTTACTCGTGAAAGGTGATCAACCATTAAATGTTGTTTGTTCTTTCGTATGATAATGGAAAAATCGCATTTTAGCAACAAGAGAAGCCATCTAGCAATGTGTTCCATGGCACATGGTTTGTTTACAATATATAACAAAGCTTGATGGTGCACATACAAGTCCACATACAAGGTAAAGGGCATAGCCAACAAATAATGGCCAAACTTCTCAACAATGTATACCATAGCCAAGGCTTCCTTGTTCAATGGTGGAATAATTGATTTTGTCTTTAGTGAGTTATTGACTAGCAAAGCTTTATGGGGAAGTCATGTTGTGCTCACTAGGTTGGCACAATACTGTCCCCATTGCAACCTTGGAGGCATCTATATGTATGTAAAAAGTAATCAGCCAGTTCAGGGCTTGTAATATTGGTGCTATCATGAGAGCCCTTTTTTATGCTTCATAGGAGGCTTGACACTTGATCCATTCCCATGTAACTAGTAGCTTGGAGTGATAGTTGTGTAGTTAAGCACAAAGCGACAATAGTACCTAGTGTGTTCAAGGAAGCACTACACTCCCTTAATGTTGGAGGGGAGTGGTAGGTTGATGATAACCCTCACCTTAGTAGTGTTTGTACCTTGAAAATCCATCTAGGAAGCTATATGCCTCCTTCTCTACTACTTGTTCTATCATATTATAAGAGCTGATTTTAAGGTAGAATTTAAAAAGCAAAAGTGGCCTGAGATCTATGAAAGATGCATTTTTGGCAAAAAGACATGTAGATCATAGATCAAGGTGTTGAGTTTTCCTAGGTACATCTTGATACTAGTAATCCAATGCAAGTGTCTGTTTGTGTATCGAAGTCCATTTGACCCCCCATTTAATGATATGAAGGTTTGGAATTATGAAGAAGCTACGTGATTTAGAAGTCAAAAAGCAAGTGATATAGGCTAAGGCAATAGATTTTGATGGTAGAATGCCGTCTGTCTAGTCAGATCACAAATCAGACATCATTTGCCCCTTTGTTTAGTCCAAAACCACCTATAGGATAGTGTGAACATGATGGAGTGAACCAATTTCTTTGCAAGATATAAGTTAATCAAGCTTAGAAGAAGCAAAACGTTAAAAAACTCAAGCCGTTCGAATCAGGCATTCTCCTCGTGGGACAAAGATGTAGATTCTCCATGCTTCATATTGCAAGAAATGACAAGAGATTTGATGCATTATATGAGAAGTTCATATTTTATTCTTTCTCTCTCCTCTTTCTCTCTTGCCATAATTGTTATTTATATGGGCTAAGAGGATGAGAAGAAATGAGTTCTTGTTCATGACGAGATGCGAGAAATGGAACAAGGAAGTGCAAAAGAGGTGTCAGCAACTGTAAAAGAGTGTCAATGGCTTCTCGCTTTTGGAATACGATGGAATGCATATACGGTTTATAGAGTTAGCGCGTTTTATTGAATTTTATGATGAATCTCTTGTTTTTATTATAAAAAATGATTAAAAATATCTGAGTATGCTTGAATATATTTAAAATTATAGAATAATGAGTAATTTCCAGCAATTCATGTAATGACAATCAAAACGGTAAAATTCATCATGTGGGATTTAGTAGAAAATTTATAATTTCATGGATTTTTATGGTTCAAAAGATGTTCTTATGGAGTCATATTGAATGTAATACTGAATCACAATTCATATAAGCTTTATAAATCTAAAAATAAGAAAAAGTAATAATTACTATTAAAATTTTATGAAAAAAATAGTTTTCATGCAATAAAAATTATACTAAATTAGTTATATGTGTGTGAATCTATGGTGAAGGTAGAAAATGGGGATTTGCCTTAGCCAACCTCCATCTTTATGTGAAAGTGTGTGTTTACTACTTTTTTGCATGGAAAAAATGACATGGAATACCCTTTTAAACTAATGCACGATTGCAAGACCTAAATGATAGGGGAAAAGGAGTTGTAAAACGTTAAGTATTAATTAAATTTTTATTTCCATGCATATCATGATATATAGGACCTTACTTGATTTAACTTTAAAGAGACAATAGTACATATTAGTCTGGTATTGTTTCTAAGCAATGAAGTAATGAAGCAATATGTTACAAAGAAAATCATTGAAAGAATATTTTTCATATGACACATTGGTTGATTTGTGGCTAATTTGTTTGAGCACAATATGGCATTACACCTTGCATTTGCATTCTTATGCACACTAATCTCCCTTTGCTCCAACCATGTTGAGTAAAATGTAAATGCAAGGTTCTTCCATTTGTATCATTAGACAATGAGGGAACTTGAGGATGTGGAGGAGACCTATATCCTTAGGATGTGGACATCTTATTATCATGAAGCCATGCCACTCTCGTAAGAATTTATAGAGATGTCTAATTGTGTGTACACAATCTCTATCTATCACATTAAAATAATATACCTGATACAATCTTCTTGAGAAAAAAAAAAGAAGAAATTAAGATTGATATCCCATGGGAAGGAGAAGCCTTACCTTTCTTAGTTTACATGTGTGAGGACCTCTTGCTCTTTTTCTGTTTCTACTCTTCTTTAATAGATTGACAAGGTATGATTTCTATTGGTTTTTTTCTCTTTACCAATAATTAATGAAGCTTTGTTATTCAACGATTATCTTGTTTTTTTGCCTCTTTCATTGTCACCTATTTCTTTATGGTTAGTTGAGAAAAGAACTAGTAGTCATAGGTGATCATGAGATTTGTACATCAAGATATCAATGCTTTGTGATCCTTGGTCAAATAAGAGTTAGGGGTCCTCTTTTCTATTTACACAAGCACATCAATATGGCTATATATGTGGATCCTCATGCATATTCTTTTACACAACTAGATACTCTAGTAAATGATTGTCTCCTCGATTTTTTCATCCTAGTATTAAACATGGAATATGATGTAGATAGTCATGTTACATTGCAGACATGGGTTTGTCCAATTGCATGCTTCTCACTGTCTATCTCTCCCTTCAATATTCAACCATCTAGCTCGTCATGGGGCACACATGCAATAAGAGAAAGCCAATAATTGCATTTCTTCTCTAAGACATGGTAATGATCATATCATTGCAATAGAACATAAAAAAATTTGCCTCCCTCCATTGCAAGACCGTGCTTTTGCAAACTTAAATATCCCTTAACCTTGAAAAAGGATCAAGATAAGAAACTCACATGTGTGATAATCCAATTAAGGCCAAAACATATGACAAAACAAAGGTGAACCCACATGTTAGAGGTCATGCCATGGCACCTAGTACTCACATGTCACAACGGACCACATGAACAAATGGCCAATGAATCTTTTTATGTTTTCATCTAGAAAAGATATGCTTCTATGTCAGGACCATAAATGGGCCCGACATTGGCTCTAGGACTCTAGCCACTAGGCCTCCTAACCTCACCTAACCCACCCCATGGACTCATGGCCAAGAGTGTATAGACACTATGAACTGATTTAACTAAAGATTGGGTTTATAGATAAAATCTTTAGATCATAGTCTAACGTGATGCCCTTCCTAACTCCAAGAAAAAGGGGCATCCAAATATATTAGTGCCTAGCACCTCGTAGCACAAACAAAGGGAGCATCCCCCATCTTATTGATGTGGCCCCACCATGGCTCTCCTACCCCAGCAATTAGCCCCATGATGCAATGTTTCAATGTAAAGCACATATGTTGTTGCATAGCTCAAACGCATGGGAGTTTGTGAAAGTCGCTTGCCACAAGGATGCTTTGCAAGATGGGAGTTTGTTTCAATGTAAAGCACATATGTTGTCACATAGCTCAAACGCATAGGAGTTTGTGAAAGTCACTCGCCACAAGGATGCTTTGTGAGATGGGAGCAAAGAATGATGAAGAGTACTCAATGCAAAATAATTATCTAGAAGAAGAATTTTAGATACAAGGCTAACGTAAAAACATACTCATTGATTAAAGATATGGTCAAGCTAGAAGTTCAAAAGACTCTTGATCAAGGGGAGTTAAAGGATATGATAAAACTTCATATGAAGAGCTTGAGATGGAACTTGTGATGACAAATTGTTGATATGAAGCCACTCACCAGTATGATTTCCTCCTCTTCCTTATGAATTCATTCTCAACTTCAATCAAAAGACAAGGTCGTAATCTTGATCTGAGAGAGAAGAGAAGAAGGTGGAACATGACTAATGGAGAGAACTTCAAGGAGGGAGAGGAGCTCAAAGCTCAAACTCAAGAGCCACACTCATAGAATTTGATGGCGAGAACTTCAAAGAGGGCAAGGAGCTCAAAGATCAAATTGCAAAGCCACTCTCCTCTAATTTGATGGTGACGAGAACTTCGAAGAGGGCGAGGAGCTCAAAGGTCAAACTCAAGCCACCCTCATGTGACTTAATGGAGATATCTTCGAGGAGGGCGAGGAGCTCAATGCTCAAACTCAAAGCCACTGCCATAGAACTTGATGGAGAGATTGAGAAGGACCAGGCAAGGCTCTTCTAGTGCCTCCCTTTTATAGTTTTTCTCTCACGTTGGGTTTTCTTCCAAAAAGCTTTAAGCTTTAGAGTTCTTTTTCTTTTTCAAAAGTTAAATGCCTTACATCTTTTCTTTTCTCCTTGTAGTGTTAAAAGCCTAAAACCTTAAAAGCTTTTATCTTACAGTTAAACTTGAAGACTTTTCAAAAGAGTCACCGACTTGTCAGTCAACTTTGTCATCATGACTGCAATCCACATATGGCTCAAATCTTGGCTCTTGTAACTACCTCTAAATCCTTTGTGGCTACAAGAAAGAAACCTCTATTTCTAGCAAATTAGCATCAGGCTTCAAGGTAGAAACAAGCCTAGTTTGGTTCCCTTTGGAACTCTATCTTATAAATCCTTGGGGAATAAATACTAGTAGGTTGCTTGGCATATGAAACACCCCCAAAATTGATATGATGGTGAGGTAAAGTGGATTTCTGCTCCTTTTGTCATGTGGCCTGCCTCAGAACTTTCATAGGCTTAGGCTTGGGCAAACTTCGGCTATCCAGAGGATGAAAACACTGCATGAGCTTGTGAACATGAGCTGGAAATTTTGCTAGCTGAGGAAGCCTTGTAGACTCCATGGAGAAGCTTCTAGTTGATGTCAAAAAGGAAGAGCTTCATGCCTTTCTTCACTTGTGCCACTATGTCCTTCTTGGTCTTAGGGAAGCCAAAAGACATGAAAATTAAAGCAGTCATCCTTAATGGCAGAATTACACATGAAAATGGATCCATCAAAAGAGGAAGAGATGAAAAAAGACACATGTGTAGTGGATTTCAGCTTAAACACGATCTTATTCTTTGCTCCCTTTGCATTGTCTAGCTTAATTTTCTTCTTCAAGTATGCTACGATGATCTTTAGGGCTTGGACTTACAAACTTACCTTTGCACTTGAACGTGCTAAATCTCTTTACTTTGTCCATGATGGCCATTAGAGACAAGTGGAGATGATTCCTGATGAGGAATAAGAAGCTTGGAACAAGCCTCTTGACGAGCACCAACACTGCTAAAATCTACCCCCAAGTCAAACTCAAGTGACCGGCATAATCTGTTCATCGAGTCCATAAGCCAATGGTGCACTTTGAATCAAATCCAAGAAGACTTTGTTGCAGTCGTGTAACTTTAAATTCTCCTTCACTTGGATAATTAGCATTATTGAACCCTTTGCTTCTATTTTTACTTCCATAGGTCCTCTATCTCATATTTTGGATGAAGCCTTTCATCCACAACAAAGGCAATATCTCCTTATTTATTCATAATGATAAGGTCTATAGGCTCTTTGAAAAGAGAGGGAATGGACATCAATGCCTATAGCCATTTTGACTTCCATATATGTTTTAAGATATCTCATGGAATACTAAAAATACTTTTATAGTGCTTCTTTCAAGTTCCTTTGATGTTCTAGGCATTGGCCAAAGTCCTTCTCTTATTCAAATGAAATCCCTCAAAAAGACCTCCCATATTTGAATCATATCAAATTCCATCATATTTTTTATTCTTCAACAAAGCTTGTAACTTTGAGAACCCAAATACCTCTTCATATGAATTTGTTTTTCATCTTGAGTAAGTTACTCATAAATATATGTGTGCATCACGTGGGTTCAAAATAAGGTATTTTTAAAATATAAATTTTATATATCTTTTGCATATATAAGAGTGTAATATAAAGGGGTTATTTACAGATTGAATAGAAAAGGGTTATATTTTATTTAGGAAAAATTCACAGATAAGGATATTTATAAATAGGCCTTGAACGCACGTGATATAGATTATATACATATAGTAAATTCCTTGAGTTTTTCATGTAATATGCCCTAGCAAGAATATGTTTTGAAGTAGAACTTTATGCCCAATCATTCATGTGATTTGAGAAACGCAAATTAAAATCCATGCAATGCAATCAATCAAACGATGCTTCCACAAAAATTATGAATGCACTAAAGAAAATGTGCCTAGCCTATCTACATGTGCTCATCTCATGCAAAAATGCAAACAAAAAGACACACACAATGGAAAACAAATTCCTAAACGATGTTGACTAATGAGATCAAAATCCTAGCGAAAAACTTTGCCCTCAAGTTCGTAATGGTGGACGTGCAGCGTCACGACAACGTAACATTGTCCTCTCTTTTAATGAAGAGTTCCAAGAGATAATTTAAACCTCACCACATGAGTCTCCAAAAGAAAACAATCATCTAAAACTATAGCTTAGGAAACCTCACACTCAACATGGATCAATTGCTCGAAAACAAGTGCTATGCATCCAAGAGATGACACTCTTGAAACCACGTATGAAAATGTGGATGCAAAGTAAATGCTATAGAGTGCACAAACAAGTAAACTCATAGATCAAATAGTGTAAATGTGCACAACCAATTCTTTTATGATTTCACCCTAATGTAGTGCGTCCTTAGGGAAGCTACTATATATATATCATCTACATCACGTGCATTCAAGACCAATTTGTAAGTATTCTTATCTGTGAATTTTTCTTGAATAAAACATAACCCTTTTCAATTCAATCTATAAAGAACCCCTTTATATTACACCCTTCTATATGTAAAAAATGTATAAAAATGGTATTTTAAAAATACATTATTTTGAACCCATGTGATGCACACATATATTCATGAGTAATTTACTCGAGAGCATGTCGTTGTTAAGGCAGCATTGAAATAATCCGTGTTACTTTCCTTTTTAAGACTTAAAACAAACAAACCCTATGCCTCAAGATATGCATAAAGATATATTTCAAAGGATTCTTAACTTTCCATAACCCTTTTTTCCTATAGTTTATGTTTTTGCATTCATTGGTAGATATAAAGAAAAATTTTATGTGTTTTTCATATGTAAAAAGCAATAAATACACACTATAACAAAAAAAGGAGATAAAATAAGGCTAAACCTCATGCTTTAGCCCCACCATACATTCATAATTGTTTGTAAATTTTCCATGCATAAATCTATTTTTTTCATTATTCTTGATTGATCTTATTATTTTTCCTTTTTTGATTTCAGACATGTAGAGCTTATATGGACCAAGATACAACGTTATATTCCATACGACCCCATATGAACACTATAAGAACCACGAAAACTCATAAACCCTCAATTCTTCCAAAATCCTAGAAATCTCTCATTGCAGGTTTTCTCGGTTTTCATTTTTAACTATAGGAATAGTAAGAACTAGTTGAGAATTCTAAAATTTCAAGTAATGGAAATCATATTCAATGATTTCAAACCATTTTCCATAACATCTACGAAAGAATCATCATGAAACGTCAACAATAGATACTTACACTATGAATCACATATGCATCCATATGCATTTCAAAGTGAGGAACTTGCCAATGCTAATTTATGGCTGTTGGCACATCCTCGACCTTCAATTTTTCTCCGTATCATTTTAGCATCATCACACATCCAAAATCTTTGATCTCAGCCCACCTTCTCTCTCACATAGAATAGCCATGGCAATAAGGTGCAATGAGGAGAGACTGAAAATTGAGAACTCCATTCCTTGCATCATATCTCGTATGCATACAGTCAAAATAAGGAGCCTCATGTGTAGATTAGAGCCTTGTGTAGATCATGAATTTGCCCAGCAGAGAGAGCCACAAATGAGAAATAGAAGGGCCGCAAAAAAAAAAGTGCCTCCCTTCACATTGATTTTCTTTTTTTAGTTAAGCCATAAAGGTTTAAATATTAACTTTTAAATTAACCAGTTCAATTCTTGCATGTTTGTCAAAGAAAGGGACTAGGAGAGAGAAAGAAGAGAGAGAAGACTACCAAGAAGAAGAAGAAGAAGAGCACAAGAGAGAGAAAGAAAGTTACGAGGAGAGAGAAAGACTAGAAGAGAGGGAGGGAAGACATGGAAGCTTGGAGAGCAAGGTGAAGGAGAAAGAAGACTTGTATAATTATTTGATAATGAAAAATTAAGTCTCTCTCACCTTATATACCAGCCACTATAGCTAGTATTTCCTCGTTATTAAGTCCCCCTCTCTTACATTCCATCCCCACCCAAAGGTTTTTTCCCTCAAAAACAATTTGGGCACGTGTGGTAACTGGGAGGGGCTGATTAGAGTACTACTCTGCGGCATTATTACAAGGGTATATTGATGAATAAAGAGGTATTATTGTGTATGATGGGCCATGGGGTATGCATGATACATGGGCCTTATTGGGGAGTTATAAACATGAGTTTTTGACCCAAATATCTGGAGTAAATGCGGGCTGCCAGACAGTGGACATCATGCTATTTACTACAGGACCCTGCTGTAGTAAATCTGTCATAATTTTTTGTGGGAGGCTCTGAACGGGGTGTGCTATACATCAAAACGGAGCTCTCAAGAATTACTCTCAGCGCATGTATGGTGTGCATTTCTGTCCATAGTGCAGAATAAAATCTGGTTTAAAATAGAGTGTTGTCTACAGTCTATCTGGGGGAAAACATGGCCATAGTCAGCTAGATTTCAACCAAATCTTCTTCTAAAAGGTATGGGAACTCTTCCAAAACTGAAGCTAGCTTCCAAGAAGCTTACTCGAGTGGTACACCTTGCCACTTAATCAAGTATTCCATGATGGAGCGAGAGCGAAGCCTCTTTTCCCTTTGTCTTATGACTTTTTTGGGTATGTATTGATTGATGCCTTCTTCATCTATTTGGTGGGAGTTCCTTAACATAGTCCACTGCTGAGCCAATGAAGGGCTTCAACTGACTCACATGGAATACATTATGGATCTTCGTAGATGGGGTTAATGCCAATCGATATGCCAAGTCTCCCACTCTCTTGATAATCCGGTATGGTCCATAAAACATGTGAGCCAACTTATTGCTGGGGACCCATCTTTAAGGGAGGCATATCTAGACTTAGGCACTTTCAAGAGCACCAAATCCCCTTCTTCGAACTCCACGTCCCGTCTTTTGTCATTAGCATAAATCTTCATTTGATCTTGGGCTCTCTTCAAGTTAGCTTTACACTGCTGAAGTAAGTCCTGCATTCTATCCAATTCTTCCTTGCTTTGTGGATTTATTTTATCATTGAAGATAACCATAGGAAGGGGCATCTTGTAGCCATACAAGGCCTCAAAAGGTGAAACTCCAATGCTAGCATGTGTAGAGTTATTATAGGCAAACTCAACCAAATGCAACCATGAGTCCCAAGCATGCTGCACATCATGACATAAGTGCCTCAAGTAAGTTTCCAGCTATTTGTTAACCCTTTCTATCTGACCATCTGTCTATGGATGGTGAGTAGTGGAAGGGGCTAATTGAGTGCCCATAGAGCTGAAAACTGCCCGCCAAAAGTTACTCATAAACTTAGCATCTCGATCATGCACAATGACCTGTGGTAAGCCATGTAATTTGAAAACATATTCCATGAATTGGCTAGCTACTTGAGAAGCATTATACTGAGTCTTTGTGGGAATGAAATGGGCTGCCTTTGTGAGTATGTCCACAACTACATAGATGTTGTCCCAACCTTTCTTGGTCATCGGTAGGCCAGTAATGAAGTCCATAGTGATGTGTGTCCACTTGCCTTCACGCATAGACAATGGCTGAAGTAAACCAGCTGGTTTTAAGGTGTTGTCCTTGTTTTGCTGACAAGGCACAAAGCCCAAGACAAAGTCTTTGACATCTCTCCAAAGGCCCTTTCAGTAAAAGCTTTTAGCAATTTTGTCATAGGTCTTAAAGACTCCCAAATGACCAGCTATAGGGGCTGAATGCATCTCCTGCATGATTTTCTGCTTGAATGGGGAGGTATGAGGGATGGCAATTCGGCCATTATACCCATAAAAGCCCATTTTTCAGCTGATACAAAGAGTTTTCCACACATTGTCCTTTCTATAATTTCTCGAATACATTGCTGAAATCAACGTCTAACATGTAAGCCTCTTGAAGCTCATGTATCCAATCACTGTGTAACTCCATGATAACAGAGACTTTACATGCCCACATCCTAGACAGGGAATCAGCCACTACATTGTCCTTCCCACGAGTGTGGGTGATGTCAAAGTCATAGTTCTGTAAGGTGGCTACCCATCTCCTCTACTTCGGAGTCAGATTTGATTGAGACAAGAAGTACTTGAGTACTCTATGGTCACTTTTCACTCTAAACCGGCTACCATACAAATAATGATGCCATTTCTTGATGGCATGAAGGATGGCCAGCATGTCCTAATCATAGACATTCATAACCCTCTCATTTGCAGCCAGCTTTTGGCTCTCAAAAGATATGACCCCACGTTCTTGCAGCAAGACTGCACCAATTTCTCTCCCACTAGCATCACACTGAATGGTGAATTTCCTAGAAAAATCAGGGCATACCAAGATAGGGGCTGAAGTAAGCAAATCTTTCAACTAATTAAAGCTTCTATCTGCCAATGCATCCCAGAAAAATGCTTCTTTCTTCAGCCTATCAGTGTGAGAGGAGCTGCAATAGTGGCATAGTGCCGAATGTAAAATGAGGAGAGACCCAAGAATCCTCTCAAAGAGGTAGTATTTGTAGGTGTGGGCCAATCTTTGATACACTACACTTTCTTTGGGTCAGCTCTAATGCCTACCTCACTGACAATGTGTCCCAAGTACTTAACCTCAGTTTGCATGAACAAACACTTTGTCTCCTTAGCAAAGAGTCTATGTTATCTAAGTATATCAAATATCTGCCTCATGTGCATAAGGTGAGCTTCCTTTGAGCGATTATAAATGAGGATGTCATCGAAAAATACTAATACAACTTTGAATAAGTAAGGCTGAAGTATTTTGTTCATGAGGCTCTGAAACATGGCTGGTGCATTAGTCAAGCCAAAGGGCATGACTAAGAAGTGATAGAGCCCATGATTAGTCCTGAATGCAGTCTTTATCTCATCCCCTTCACGCATGTGTATCTGATGGTAGCCGGATCTCAAATCAATATTTGTGAAATATTTAGCTCCCTTCAACTCATCTAACAGGTCATCCACCCTAGGAATAGGGTATCTATTCTTGATAGTGATCTTATTCAGATCTTTGTAATCAATGCACATCCCGAAAGTGCCATCTTTCTTTTTGACCAGCAAGACAGGTGATGCGAAAGGGGATGAGCTAGGCTCAATGAATCCCATATCTACTAAATCTTTGACCTGCTTGGCCACTTCTTCTCTTTCACATTTGGACAACCTGTAAGGGGTTTTATTGACCGGCTCGGAGTGGGGCTCCAAATCAATGGGATGATCAACTGCTCTCTTAGGAGGTAATGCTGTAGGTAACTGAAACAAGTCACCATACTCCACAAGTAGAGCCTTAAGGGCTAAATTATCATGCATTTTTTGGGATTGATCTGCATTTTCCTTGTTTAATTGCATCACAAAAATTTGGGAGCATTTCTTGAACTCTTTCTTGAGCTGTTTGGCTATAATAAGCTGAAATTCACAGCTATTTTTAATTCCCTGCAGGTGAACAAGCTGTCCAGCCCTGAAAAACTGCATGTACAGCAATGAAAAATCCATGGAAATGGCGCCCAAAGTTTTTAGCCAATCACAGCCCAACACAGTGCCTATCAACCCCATATTGAGTGCAATCGAGTCCACTTTCTGCTCATAATTTTCAGCAAGCTTAATAGGTACAGCTGGGCAT
The DNA here is from genome assembly GCF_053477565.2 of Lygodium microphyllum. NCBI lineage: Eukaryota > Viridiplantae > Streptophyta > Polypodiopsida > Schizaeales > Lygodiaceae > Lygodium > Lygodium microphyllum. Next base: position 10,505,717 of record NW_028229514.1, read on the forward strand.
ATATGAGTACCAATTTCCTCACTCCCATTGACCACTTGCACCCTCATTGGTTGCTGTAAATCAAAGACAAAATATTTCAACCTGTCCATGATTGCTCTATTTATGAAACTATGTGTGCTACCACTATCTACCAAGACAAATACATCTTTCTAGTGAATCTTGCCTTGAAGACAAAGAGTGTTGAGGCTCTTAGATCTTGTCCAAGCATCCAGGGAGATAGTACAAACAGTGGCAGCAACATGTGAACCATTCTTATCACCCATATTTACACATGACCGCCGGGGTCAAATGGGAAGGTGTCAGCCGGGTCAAAGAATTCTTCTTGCCCACATTCCTCTTCAACCTCATAACTTTCGGTCGTGATTGCAAAGGCACTTGCATCCCCACGATCCTCATCAGATTCATCAAAGACTAACATGCTATGTACCCTTGCTTTTGCATTCCTATAAGCACATTTAGATGTATGCTCGGCTGTATACATTTCCCCGCATTTAAAGCAAAGTCCTTTTTCTTTCCTCTCTTTGTAGAGGTCCATCGAGATAGAGCGTCCACCAAAAGCTGAAGCATTTTTAGCCCTGTTGTCCCCTTGTCTATTTTCAGCTCTTCCTTGGTTTGCAATCCTAAAATTAACGTTTTGCCTAAAGGCATTAAAGGTGGGGTATGTGGGGATCTTCGGGGTATTGAATGGCATATTTCCACCACCATAACCTGCCCCAAAATACCCGGGTCTTACAACACTTCTTTGATGCCCAAAATGTGACCACATAGTCCTCTTTGTCGCCCAAACAGTGGTGGCTGAGACGCCCCTCTTTACTGTCCATGCTGAAATGAAGCATCTCGACGGTACTTATGAGAGTATCTCTCAGCCAACTCAATAGCTTTGAACAAATCTGATGGGTTTTGGACTGAAACATCAGCCGAGAGTTGGGGATCCAAACCATAAATGTACTTGTAAAGATTTGCATCATCACTAATGGACTCAACATACATTGTGAGATTGAGGAATTGGTTTGTGTAGTCACGCACCATCATCCCACGTTGCTCTAAATCATACCATTGCCTTGCAAGCTTCTCCTTCTCAACCAGACATACAAAGACTTGAATCATAAGGGCTTTGAATGCATCCCATGTATCAACAAGTTGCTGATTTTCCCTCTTTATGTACCGCCACCACGTGTGGGCAAAGCCCTCTAAGTGTATCGTGGCAAAGTGTATCTTTTGATCGTCATTTCTTGGCATTATGTCAAAGTAGTCTTCAAGCTTCGAGAGCCATTCTTCTAATTTAGCCGGGGAGGAGGACTGGCCATTGAACTTTGAGAAAATGATTTTGTCTCTCAACTCCCTTTCATGGTTGGGGGGCTGTCCCATATACCCAAAGTGGGGCTGATCCATTGGGCTGCCAAGAAATGACCCATTGTTTGAGTGATTCCTTCCAAAAGACGGCTGAGCATGCATAGGTGCCATGGGTGCGGGTGGTGGCTGAGAGTTACTTCTCATCCCATTGTTTGTGGGCTCCTCATGCCTTTGTGAGGGCTCTCCTTGCTCAAAGCTGATGTTGAGAATGCCCATTCTTCCCAAAATACCTTGGGTACTTGCATACGCTGCATTCATGGATAGGATGGTCACTCTTTCACCTTGCATGCTTGGTCTATCCTCTTTTTACTTGCCTTTCATTTGGGAATCCATCCACATTGAGAACTTGGCTGAAAGTGCTTCCACGGTAAAGGTCATTTGGGCATCTCCATCACCATTTGAGCTTGACCTTCCATTACTTCTCTATGCCTCTCCGCATGTCTAGTCTCGTATGAACTAAGGGTATGATTGAGTGCACTAAGACTTTGCATGGAGTGGGAGAGGTCTTCCTCTTCAACCTCAAAGTTGGTATCATATCTCAGGGTGCGCGCATCCCTTATGTGTTCTTGCTGAACATTTTCATTTTCTTTGTTTTTGCCCTTGTTACCTGCCATGTCTAGGTGTAGTCCCTTGAAACCACCTATCATTGTTTTGGCTATAACTAGAGCTAGAAAACTCCAATTGACTTCCTTTTTTGTTCAAAACGGAGGCAGAAATACCCTCTTTGAGATGAGCATAGGCATGCATTCCCAGAAATTATACAAATTTTTCTATAATCAGAAATGTGGGACTATTCTGTGTGGTCCAGCACCCTGTCCACACCTAGGGAAGGCCTGTTTTGGGCTATAGGTATTTGCTATGCTCCAAGTGGGTACCCAAAATTGAGAGGGTTCTTGGCAAGGCCTAAAGGTGCTCTCCAAGGTCAGTGCCTCAATTCTTGGGAGAGGAAACTCCTCTGAAAATGCAAGTAGTTTGTCTTCAGCACCCTGAAACAGTCACAAGAGGACTAAAATTGGGTTCTCCTTCTATTGCACTGTGGGATTCACTATTTGCTTGGCATCATGCATCATGTGAGCACCCCTTAGCATATTTGGCATCACTTTAGCATTACTGAGCACAAGAATAAGCATTCCCATGACCATATCAACAAGATAGGCTCTCATACATGCATAATCACTGCCATTACTACATATATGACTGCAGAGGTGTATCCAATGATACATACATCCATCTTCAACCCAAGTAAGGCAATGAATTCCCATACATCACTGCATAAATAGTTGCATGTGTATCTAAAGATACATTTGCTGAGGTACATCCACACATCCCATGCACACAAGAGTGTGTTATGCCATAGTCATCAAAATTCCATCATGCCAAGTCAATTTCTTAATTTCCCGAGTACTTGCACCTACAAACAAGTTTTGGACTTCGGATCACCGAAAGGTGGGCAAAGTTCCCCTCGGGCCAGGTTGTGCACCCCTACAAGGTCTTTGATGGCAAGGGGGGTCACCCCTCTTTTGTCTAGCCACCTCGCCTGGCATCGGCCTTTTCCTCACCCAGAATATACATGGCAGACATTTATTAATTAAACACCTAGCATGAGATGCATTTTAGGAATGAAAATTTTGGGCTTTTCATGAAGTGCATGGAATTGGAATTGGGAATAGGGATAGAGAGCTTACCGGCAATGACTCACTTCCTACTCACTATTATACAATGGATTTCTTAATAAATTCTTGGCTCAACCCATTTACAAGAAGCCAAACGAGTTATGGGTAAGCAAAAATATAATCTCAATGAAGCTTTAGCATGAATAAAATCCATTCCAATGCCATAAGATCAAATGGGAATGACTGAGATTAATATTCAGCATGCATCCAATGTTTGGGACTCCTATTACCTACTTGGACTCATGCATCCTCTCAAACAAGTGGATAGGATTCAACAAGAGGCTTAATGGGAGAGAATAAGAGCCAAGAATCAGTTACCTTGTGCTGTTTGATGAAGATTGCAGCCACTAATGCCATTCAATCCTTCATGAGAGCTCCAATTTGATCCCCCGTGCTCCATAGCTCCAAAATGGTTGTGCTTTGTCAAGAAGAGATGAATTCAAGCCTGGGGAAGAAGGATTCTTCCATGGGGTAAGGGCATTGCTTGCATAGCTCCAAAATGGTTGTGCTCTGTCAAGAAGAGATGAATTCAAGCCTGGGGAAGAAGGATTCTTCCATGGGGTAAGGGCATTGGTTGCATAGAATGATCAAGAGAAGGATTCCTTCCAAATGGGCACTCCATAATGCCTTCTTGCTTCCAAGAAGCCTTCAAACCTAGAGAAGTCATGGTTGCCCACAAGTGCATGCCTTCAAATCTTGCTTCTAATCTTCTTCCGTGCTTCTTGATGGCCAAATCTTGAGCTAGGCTTGAAGAGGGAACTCCTGGGACCAAGAAAAGACCAAAATCTTGGCTAGGCTTGAAGAGGGAACTCCTAGGACCAAGAAAAGACCAAAATCTTCAAGATTCTCGAGCTTGATGCCAAGCTTTCATGGCTGCCATGGACTGCACATGATCAAGGTTTCTGAGGTGGAAGAGAAGTCCAAGAAGCTGAGAAAGAGGGCTTCAATCTTGCCCAAGGGACTTGCAATAAGCTGGGAGTGAGAGCCAGGAAGGAGAGGAGGGATGGGGTGCTGTCAATCTGGCCAGGAAACAGCCCGCGTTTTGCACCAGATTTTACGAGGCTACTCCTGGAGGGTTGGAGATGGTCACCACAGCCTAAACACTGCTTGGTTGGTTGCTCTTGAGCTCCACGAAAGCAAGGAAGAGGAATGACACTCCATGGAAGAGAAGGGAGCAAGATTTGTGCTTGATTTCCTCCATGGAAGCTTGCAAGAAGCTTGAGAAATGAGGAGAGAGAGAAGACCCTCCTTGAAAAGTAACCCCAACTAGACTTTCTTCTAGCTCCTGTGACCACGGTTACTAAGAGTTTATCTTCAAAATGGGCCAAAAATGACCCATGAACTACCAAAGTCAGTCTTCCTTCCTCCAAACTTGGTCCAAGCCGCCATTAATGCTCCTGCCTGCAGTCCTTGTGGTCTAGAAATCTTTGGGAACTCCCCTACTGCTCCGTGTACTTGTGTACCTCTAACTCAAAATTCCATGTGACTAAAAAGTTGTAACTGGATAAAATGAGGGACTAACTGGGACCAAGAATCTAGGCTCTAATACCAATTGTCAAAGAGAGGGAGTGGGAGAGAGAAAGAAGAGAGAGAAGACTGTAGAGAAGAAGAAGAAGAAGAGCAAAAGAGAGAGAAAGACAGTCACGAGGAGAGAGAAATACTAGAAATAGAGAGAGAAAGACTAGAAGAGAGGGAGGGAAAACATGGAAGCTTGGAGAGCAAGGTGAAGGAGAAAGAAGACTTGTATAATTAAGTCTCTCTCACCTTATATACCAGCCAGTGTAGCTAGTATTTCCCCGTTATTAAGTCCCCCTCTCTTACAATGTTCACACTTTTTGAAAAAGTGATTTTGGCCTCATTAGTGGGGTAAACAGCCTCCAAATTCCGATCTAGCTGGAGGGATAACTTTGTGGCATCAAAATCTATCAATTTGGCCTTCATCATGCACTTTTCTACTCATAGATCCGATAGCCACTTCACAACACCATATCGTGCTACCATTAAATGGGGGGTCAAACAACCTCCAATTGAAAAACAAAGGATTGGATTGGATTCATCCCCAAGAACCTACCAAGCCATGTTTTTGAAGCTCCTTGGGGCCCATCCCTAAGAACCTACAAGCCTCCATAAGGCAATGAGCATCGGCTCTTGGAAAATTTATTTCTTTTCTTTTCTTTTTCTAGGGTTTAGAACCCCTTTTTATATACCTCTATATACTATATAAGGTTTTTCAAATATAATCATTGTTTCTTCTCTCTCTTTTATTTGGTAGACTTCTCTATCTGGCTCACAACTAATAGAAACTCCTAGAAACAACTACCTAGTAGGCTAGCAAGATAGGGTTACTAAGGAGTACTCTCAAAAACAACTCTTTAAATGCTTGACAATGCCTTTACAAGAGGCCGAAGATCTCCCCAAACACACATAACCTAAACCTTGGGACTTCATGCCTTGATTCACCAGTCCCCAAAAGAAGAAAAATTTCCACATACACATATTCATATATAGCCCAAAGAGAATGCACTCATAAAGGAAGGACATCACAAGGACTTGGCCACAAGAAGCTTCTGTGCAACAAGAGGCTCGCTCCAGGTACTCCATCAAACATATCTGGTGCAACACTACAAAAAAGAATCATCAAAGGCACCTACACCAAACAAATACATGGCTCTCTTGGCCTTATGAAATCAACCAGTGCATTGCAAAAGAAACGGCCCTCTTGGCCTAATGAAAATAGAACTCTAAAGCACACCATACAAAAATTAACCCTTGGTCCTCCACATAAAGCATACAAATTTTAAATGGACAAGAGCATGAAAAGTGGCATTTGAAGACATTGAAATGGAATTATCCAAAGCACTGGTAAGTCAAGTACAAAGTCATCAAGATATGGCCTAAAGATATCCTGCATTAACCTGTTGAAGGTGGCAGGTGCATTTGTTAGCCCAAATGACATGACTAGGAACTCAAAGTGTCCATATCTTGTGTTGAAATGCTGTCTTTGGGACATCTTCTTCCTTGATCCTTATTTGATAGTATCCTGGCTTGAGATCAATCTTGGAGAAGATCTTCGCACCTTGAAGACGGTCAAGAAGTTCATCTATTCTAGGAATAGGATACTTGTTCTTAATGGTTGATTGATTCAACCCTCTGTAATCAATACACAGTCGAAGTGTTCCATCCTTCTTCTTCTAGAACAGCACTAGAGCTCCCCATGGTGAACTACTAGGATGGATGTAGCCCTGATCTAACAGTTGCTTGAGTTGCTCCTTCAGCTCAATTGCTTCTAGGATGGACATTCTATAAGGCCTCTTTGCAATTGGCGCAGCTCTCGGTACTAGCTTGATCTCATGATCAACTTCCCTTTGAGGCGGAAGTTCTGTCAGCTCTTCAAGAAACACGTTCGTGTACTCCTTTAGCCATGAAGGTTCTTCACTAGAGTCCTGCTTCTGATCTAGCTTATTAAACTTAATCAAGTAGACACATAATCCCTTTCTAACTCCCTTTATAATCCAAGATGCTTTGGCCAATTGAATTTTCGGCTTTCCAGCCTCTCCTTGAGTTGTGACCAATTCCCCTTCAGAGGAAACTTGGCCCTTTCCACAATGAATGTGGGCGTCATTAGGTTTAAGCCAATGCATTCCGAGCAAACACTCATGGATACCTAGGTTCATGACTCTGAATGTGACCGAAGTCGACTTTCCTCCCTGAAAGAATTCCACCTTAGCAGTTTTCCTGGTACAAGTGACCTCACGACCATTTGCTAATTCCACAAGCAAGGTAGGTGCTTCTATTGTGGCTATTCCTAATCTTCTTGCACAAGCTAGTGAGATAAAGGAATACGTACTGCCACAACCAATCAAGGTTTTGAAGCTTTTACCTTGATAGTTCGATGGTGTATGAATCACTAAAAATTGGCGATTTGGGCCTTTCTTGTGAAGGGCAGCATGGACTGTTGCCCTCTCAAAGTCTGCTTCCATGGTCAGGTCTTCTTCATCGTGCATTTCCCTGTTGGCAACAAAGGCGGTTCTTCCTCTACCTCGGGTGATGGCTCCTTGGCCATGGGCGGTTCCTTGGAATGGTCCTTGTCATTGTCCTCCGCCAAGTTTGGGACATTGCCTTTTGAAATGACCAGGCTCGTTGCAATGGAAGCAAGGAAGATTGCGGCCATTACCTTGGGTAGGAATAAAGTTATTGACATTGTTGGTCCTCACTTTCTTCCTTTGTCCCTGGTTTTGACCTTGAACTCTCTTTGCTTGGGACCTATATGCTCCTTTGTTCTGATCATTATAAGTTCAAGTCTTATTACTTCTTGGCCTAGCCTACACCTCCTGAATTATGGGCGCAACTCAAATGAGTGCGTCCTGAAGATCTGTTGGGTGCATTGATTCGAGGCGGGTATTTATAGGTGGGTTTAATTCGGCACAAAATTTTGACACTTGTTGTGTCATATCCATTTGTGGCGCATACTTCAGAAGAGAGACGAACTTTGAGTAGTATGCGTTAAGAGTCAGACCCAGCTATTTAAGTTCATAGAACTCATTCATCTTCTGCATGCAATATGTAGGTGGTAAGTATCTTCCTTGCACATCTTTTTCAAACTTTTCTCAGGTAACGGATCCTTCCGAGATCCCTTGGTCTCTGCACCATTGCTTCCGCCAAAGTCTGGCTTCAGCGGTGAGCTTCAGCTTGGTGAGCATTGCCTGATTGGCGGGTGTAGTATCAGTTGCTTCAAAGTAATCTTCCATGGACTCTATCCAAATCTCAGCATCAGCTTGGACAGTCCTTCCTTTTCTGTCAAACTCTCTCTCTCCCTCCTCCTTCCTTTCACACTTCTCACAGGGGGGGAGAAGGGCGCAGCTGTCAACGAATGGGGGGAGGGGGGGAACTCTTTCCGATGGAAGCCCAGGGGGGCTGCGATCACCAAGGAATATGGAGGACACCTGTCTCTGACAGGGGGGGAGTGTTCTTACGGCAAGCAGGGGGGAGGGCTTTATAATGTGTGGGAGGGGGGGAGGAAGTAGTTGTTTGCCACCAATTGGGGGGCTGCATGCCCCCCATCTCCTGCTCACTCCTTGTCTCTCTCTCTCCCCGCCATGCTCATGGCAGGGGGAGAGAGAGGGAGGGAAAAAAGTTTAGAAAAATCAAAAGGGGGGGTGAGTTTCTATGGGGGAAGGCACGGGGCCACAGGGGGGGAGGGGAAATATTACATTAATCATCAACTGTGAAATTCATAGCTTTTATTTTCTTGTTAGCTTGTTTGGTATATGATTGCTGGGCTTTTGCAATTGTATCTTTAACTTTGTAAAAAATAGTAGCATGCATATTGGCAATATCATCAGTAGCTTTAACTTTGTTTGACAATGAGGTAATAGGTGTAGGCAATCTATATCCATAAATGATTTCAAAATGTGCTTTCCATGTAGCTGTATGTGGAGTATTATTGTATGCAAACTGAAGTTAATGCAAGTGTGTTTCCCATGTTTGTGGTTTTGAAATTGTGTATGCGTCGCCAACAATATTTTCTTTTTTGGGTTGATATTGGATAAGTGGATGAAAAATTTGAATAAAAGTAGCCCATTATAATGACGGTCAGAGATTTTTGGCTGACCAAGGAGATGTTTGATACTTTGTTGGTCAATTTTGATCATGAATTCAGATCCCATTAAATAGTGTTTTCATTGTCGTAAAGCTTGTACTACTGCTAGCAATTCCTTATCATAGGTAGAATACTTAAGTTCAGAGGGTTTGACTTTGTAGCTCGAGTAGGCTATGGGATGGGAATGTTACATAAGGACAGCTCTTATTCTAGATCCACTAGCGTCAGTGACTACTAGGAAAAATGATGTATTAAAGTTAGGGAGTTGCAATACAAGAGCATGTGTTAAAGCATGTTTTAGTAAATTAAAAGACTTTTGTTGATTTTTAGACCAATGATATACAATACCTTTCTTTAATAATTTTGTCTAAGGTAATGCAAACAATGAAAATTTTCTCACAATTTTTTTGTATAAACTAGCAAGACCTAAGAAAGAATGTAATTCATGCACATTTTTAGGTATCAACCAGTTCAAAATTGCTTCTATCTTTTAAGGATCAAATTTAATACCTTCAGATGAAACAATATGTCCTATGTATTCAATTTGGATTTAGAAAAATTCACTCTTTTCAGGATTAGCATATAATTGATTTTCTTTTAGTAATTTGAAAACAAAGATAAATGTCCAGAATGCTCGTTCTCATTCTTACTGAAAACCAATATGTCATTAAAAAAAACAATGACACAATGTTGATGCTTCAAAAATATGTGATTCATCATACGAATGAATGTAGCTAGTGCATTAGTTAAACCAAAAGGCATAACAAGGAATTCATTATGTCCAAATTGAGTTCTAAATGCAGTTTTGAAAATATTAGATGTGTCCAGTCGTACTTGATGGTATTCAAATTTAAGATCTATTTTGTTAAATCTTGCAGCCCCTTGTAGTTTATCCATGAGGTCGTCTACCCTAGGAATCGGATATCTATTCTTGACAGTGTTCTTATTTAGGGCACAATAATCAATGCACATTCTATAGGTGTTATTTGTCTTTTTAACTAGTAGGACGTGTTCACCAAATGGAGAACTACAGGGCCTAATGAGTCCTCGGGTTAACAATTCTTCAAATTGGATTTGAATTTCTTTGTGTTCAATTTGATTATGTCGATAAGGTGCTTTACATGGTGGTTGAGAACCTGGAATTGAGTCTATTTTATGATCTTCAGGACGTGTGGGTGGTAAACCAGGTGGTAAGTCAACAACAAAATAATTTTTAAATTGTGAAAGAAATTTTGCATGCCTAGGATGCATCTTATTTTCTTTAACTTCAATTTCATTCGCCCATATTAAGTAGGATTTCCTACCTTTTCTTAATGCACATTTAGCCTGTGTATGACTAAGCAATGTAAAATTATCAAAAGTGTGCATACCATGCATTGTGATTTGTTTACCATTAGAATAAATCTTCATTGAATGTGTGGAATAATCTATATTAGGACTATATTGATGACGGCAATGCATTTTTAAGATAATGTCACTAGATTGCAGAAGCACAACTAAGAAATTTCTATGTTCAGCATAATAACCAATTTTCATTTCTAAGTCATGCACTTCTTGTGTTCCATTGTATCTAGTGTCTAGGAATGTAGCCTTGATGCGATAATGAGTGGAAATGATATGTAAATTTAATTATTTGACCAATTTTGTAGATATAAAATCGTGTGTGCTCCTGCCATCATATAAAACAGTCTTTTCTTTACCATGCACAAAACACTTCATCGTTAATAAGGAATGGGGATTTGGCATACCTCAATTTGCGACACTAATAGCAACAATTATAGAGAAAAAAAATTTATGAGGTAGGGCATCAAGCTATCCTACCACATATAGCAATGTGTGCTATATTTATATTCTACAAATGAATTATATATTAAGTGTGCAATGGTCATCAAGATGAGTGTAAAATGTACTCAAACTCCTAAGACTAATACATAGAATAAATACAAGATCGCTGATGAAAACTCATGGAATTAAGGCAAGATACAAAGAATGATAATGGCATAGTACGTAGAAGATGCCTACATAAATTACAGGACCAAAAAGGAAGAGAATGTGTGCTTGGTTGAATCCAAGCCCAAGCTATAGATCCTCACCATCCGAAAGCTTGTCCTGACAAAGGAGCATCGAATGGAGTCTACAAAATGAGCAACTATACATCAGTCCACCATACATAATACATTTTAATAAAAATAGTAACTATGGACAAGAAAGATGAGTGACTTACTGACAGAATATGGAAGATGAAGAAGGAAAGGATATGGTTGTAGAGGATGAGGAGGACTCAAAATCTAGTGACAACTAGGATTTTGTCACATATCAGAGGATGTGCAGGTTTAGAAGGAGTGGATGTCGTGATGCTATGTAGACATAGTATGAAAAAGCTTGGAATGCATCATCATTTGACTTTCTTGTTAATGTAGAGAGTTAATGTGATCTGAGTCATTAGTGCTAGTATCTGTGGTATGGATTATCCAAAAATACTAGATTATGGATTATTTTAGTCTATTTTTTATATTATTTATTGTAAAAATACAAAAATTTAGAAAAGCTTCTAGATTAGGATGGCATGCAAAAAAGCAAGTTGCTTTTTCAGCCACTTATGGGATTTTCATAAAAAAGAAAGATTGACAAAATTGTGCACATCACGATCGCTATTGACAGGCTCAAGACTACACTTTGAACTTGAAGAGGAAGAAGAAGTGATCTGAGGGATCCGTGATTAGGTGTCCTAGGGTTTTACCCCCCTTCCAAAGCCAACGGAGCCATTAGATTTGGGTTTCGAGCACTAGAGAAGGAGCTCTTATTTCTGATCCATGTTTTGGTTCTACGAAGAAGCTCTAGGAGATCTAATACCTGGAGAGTGCTTTTGAGTAGTGCCAGACAAAGGATTTCAGGTTCTGTCATCAGTACATATTGATTTGATTCATTGTGCTTTGTCATTATTGTGTTTACCTCTTGTGTATTCTTTATCTTCTCTTCCATCTCCTATCTCTACTTCCTTCTACCTCTGATCCCCAGTGGATTCGACCTTTTGACAAAAACCTCTCCAAACAATGTTTTGCGTCAAAATTTCAATCATCAATATTCCCAATCTTTCCTAGCTTGCTTGTACCTTAGCGATCCACGTCTCCATGGATGCATTGTGCAACATACAAAAATGATTCACTTTCTCCTCTATCATAGTATCCATCCTTTTTTCCACTCCATTTCCAACCACCACATCTCCAGTAGTCTATCATTGTCCGTCAGCGAACCATAGCATACTCACGAGGGGTTCACTCATAGTAAAGAAGACATGTCACCTGCATGCAAGGACTTCTAAAAAAACTGCTACTTATGAAGCTTGTAAGACTAATATATCCCCCTATTTAAGCTTGTAAGATATATACATGTATGACTTTTTATGTATCCCCTTTCTTAAATGTAAGTCTTCATAGAACATATACTAGCTTTCTTTTTAAAAATTGAAATTATCCTAAGCAATTAAAAGTATCAAAATGGTCATATCACAAAGTGATTTATGTAGTGGCACTTGAATACCATCGAAGTATGTGTTGCAATGTTTTTGAGTGCCCATGCCTCCTTACCACATGAGGAGAGAGAGTAGGGGAATCGAACCCCTTTATAATTACAATGACTACACCAAGTAGACACCAAGCTCTCTTTGAAAGAAGGGGAGTTGAATCTCTTTACCAAAACCATGGGAGAGTGCCAACTCCCCCCCCTCTCACACTATGATTAATTCAATAACCCTACTATGTGAGGGTTTAGGGTTTTAACCTTACTTGTCAAGGTCTCTTGTATGCCATGGAGAAACCAATCTATGGAGAGAGGTGATCAAATGCATCCTCCCCTTCTTTTTTCCCTCTTTCCCCTCCTTAAATTTATGTTCAATATAGGAAATTAAGAGGGGTCTACCTCTAATGTATATGCTTAAGTATCCCCTTCCAAAAAACCCCTCCCTTACACTCATGTGATACCATACAACATCTATAGTGAACCCCTCGGGAACATACTATTGCCTCAATCAATTGTTGGTAGCCATTGTGAAATATACACCAACGCCTCCAATACGAGCCAACCTTTAGCCATGATAACTTCTGACTGAGCTTGTTGTTGCACAAAGTCTTTTAAGGTTTTAATGAAGCGATCCAAGAAGAACATCCATCATGTTGTCGAAGTGTTTGGGATGGAAAGTCTATCATATGGGGGTAAGAGACAATAGGGTAAAGGGAGATTCAAGGAGAGGAGTAGACTGAAGAAAAGGGATTTGAAGAAATAGAAGACGTAGAAGAATACTCACAGAGGTAAAGCTTAACAATTTATTTCTCCATCTTGAGAAGATAAATCTCTTGTAGACCAAAAATGTACATAAAACAATGGCTTTCTCTCTAGTACTCAAACTGCCAATTTGATGCTTCCATTGGATTTGAAAGGGGGGTAAAATAGCAGGACATCTGCCCAAAATTCTCCTAGATCACTCCTTCTTCTCCTGGTTAGAAGTGTTGTTCACTGCTTGAAACCTACGATCACACGTCGCACGGTTTTTGCCAATCCTTCTTTTTACATAAAATCCCCAAAAAATGGTTGAAATCCACTTGATTTCTTTTATATGTCACCCTATTCTGGAAGTTGTCTACAATTTTTGGATATTTATAAGAGATAATATCTAAAATATCAAAAATTGGCCAAACTTGTCACAAAATCTAGTATTTTTAAACCATCCATAATGCGAACACTAACACTAATGATTAATATAGCATTAGCTCTCTAGATCAATAAGAGAGACAAATGAAAATACATTCTAGAGTTTTTCACAATGTGTCTACATAGTAGCACGACATCCACCCTCTCCTAATGTGCACATCCTCTAGCATGTGCCAAAGTCTTATGAATCTCTAGTGTTAGAAGAAGTATTCTCTGCTATGTCAATGTCTTCATCTTCTACCTCTTCTTTTCCATATTTTCATGTTCATGCTCAGAAAAATCTTGAATGCCTTCAGACATCTCTAAAGTGTCAACATAAATAACCTCTTTTTCTACCCTATTTTAAGCCAAACAGGGGGGGTTCACTCATAGTAAAGAAGACATGCCACCTGCGTGGAAGGACTTCTAAAAAAACCACTATTTATGAAGCTTGTAAGACTAATATATCCCCCTATTTAAGCTTGTAAGATATATACATGTATGAATTTTTATGTATCCCCTTTCTTAAATGTAAGTCTTCATAGCACATATACTAACTTTCTTTTTAAAAGTTGGAATTATCCTAAGTAATTAAAAGTATCAAAATGGTCATATCACAAAGTGATTTATGTAGTGGCACTTGGATACCATCGAAATATGTGTCGCAATGTTTTTGAGTGCCCGTGCCCCCTTACCACATGAGAAGAGAGTGTAGGGGAATCAAACCCATTTATACTTAAAGTGACTACACCAAGCAGACATGAAGCTCTCTTTGGAAGAAGGGGAGTTGAATCTTTCTACCAAAACCATGGGAGAGTGCCAACTCTCCCCTCCCACACTATGATTAATTCAATAATCCTACTATGTGAGGGTTTAGGGTTTTAACCCTACTTGTCAAGGTCTCTTGTATGCCATGGAGAAACCAATCTATGGAGAGAGGTGATCAAATGCATCCCCCCCTTATTTCTTCCCTCTATCACCTTCTTAAATTTAAGTTCAATATAGGAAATTAAGAGGGGTCTACCTCTAATGTATATGCTTAAGTGTCACCTTCCAAAAAACCCCTCCCTTGTTGAGATATCGAGCTCCACTCGTGATACGCCAGGGTGACCGTTGTATATTTATGTCACCGACTTGTCAGTTGCAGACGCGGTTGGTACACCGCCCATGAATAATAGCTACATGATAGCTATCCTTATCTACTCTAGTTCGTGGCTCAGTTAGTATGCCACCTTAGTTAGTTGAGTTTGGTTTGAGACCCATATATAGGGTTCTTCTATTTCTTTGTACTTGAGTTCTTTTGGCTTACACAACTAAGAAGAGGAAAACTGTTTTCAGCCTCCACCCTTGTGTGTCTTCCCCCATTGTGCAAGCAAGAAAGCTTCAAGCGAGACTCCTTCCTTCTCTCCCACAATCTTGACATGGTATCAGAGCCTTGTTCGTGGTAAGGAGCTCAAGAAAGCAAGCCAAGCTCGCGGTGGTCTGGTAAGAGGAGCAGTGTTGCTTTCATTTCCTATTTTGGGAGCATATCTCTGCAGGTAGCACAGCCGGAAATTGCAGGAGTGCATTGTCTCAGGTTGAGACGCCCTTCGCGGTGAAGCAAGAGGGCAGTATATGCTGCGGGCGAGGGCTTTAGCCCTCGGCGACCTTGTTTTTTTTATTTGAGGCCATTTCGGGGCCTGTTTTGCAGACGGAAGTTTTCTGCACGCACTCAAGAAAAGGCTCAGTTTTATGCTGTGCGACCACTGTTCTACAGGTCGGTGAAAAGTTACTGTAGAAATTGCATCGTATGCTTGTGCGCAGAGACATTGGGAGTTTCAGAATCATCCTTGGTTCCTGTTTATGCAAAATCGTCACTAGGAAGTGACTGTGTGGTCAAATACCACTTTCGCCAGTTTTGCAGATTTGCCCTTGTGAGGGTGAAGCTGTGTTTTTTGCAGTGACAGAATTTCTTGCAGTATTCTGTAATGGCGTCTGATTCTCTTTCACAGATTGTCACTGAAAAGCTTGACAAGAACAACTTCCAGGCATGGAAGTTTAGAATGACGAATTTCCTTATGGGAAAAGGATATTGGGAATTTGTTGCAGGAAATGAAGAAGAACCAGTTCTTCCTGATGTTCCCAATCAACAACAAATGCAGGCATTTAAAACATGGCATGAGAGAGCCAGGAAAGTTATGTATTGGCTGTCTATCAGTATTTCAGACTCTATGATTGTGCATATTCAGGATGCAAGTACGCCAAAGGAGGCATGGGATACTTTGTCAAAAATGTATAGCACAAATACGCAAGCCAGGAAAATGCAGCTCAAGCAAGAGTTGCATAATGTGCAAAGAGAAAGTATGAGCATCAACGACTACCACATGAAGGTGAAGAAGATTGCAGATGCACTTGCTTCCATTGGGTCGCCAGTGGAAGATGATGATTTAGTTTCCGTGACCTTGAATGGTCTAGGAAAGGATTATGCACAGTTTCGGACATCCATTTCAGTTCGTGAAAGATTTCCTGATTTTGAGGAGTTGATTGCTCTTCTAATTTCTGAGGAACAGAGAAATGGTGGTGCATCTTCTTCAGGAGGAACTTCAAAAGAAGCTGTCTTCTACTCAAATGCTGGAAGAGGTAGAGGCAGAGGTAGAGGAGGCCGATTTGGAGGCCGTGGCAGAAATCAGAATATGCAGCAAACTCAAGAAAACCAGTCCTATGGAGGAGGACGTGGTAACTCTAGAGGCAGGGGGAGCCAAAGAGGTCGTGGTGGATGGCAAAGAGGCCAAAATGCAAACAGTAATGTTGAATGCTACTACTGTGGTAAAATGGGTCATATGGCTAAAGACTGCTATAAAAAGCAGAATGACATCATGAATGGAAAACTGCAACAAGGGAATTATGCATCTTCTAGTAGACAGGGTGATGACAGAAATGAGCATTTGTTCATGGTGCAGCACATGAACAATTCTATGACAAGTGCAGAAGAAAGCAATGATGTATGGTATGTTGACTCAGGTGCATCAAACCACATGACAGGTCATGCAGAATGGATGGAGGATGCAAGGAAAATGGAAAAACCAGGATTTGTGGAGACTGGTGATGATACTGCACATCCTATTGTGCAGATTGGAAAAATTCCCTTGTCTATGCAGGGTGGGAAAAAGAAATACCTGTCCGATGTATTTCATGTCCCGAATATTACCAAGAATCTGGTTTCAGTTGGTCAAATGGTTGAACAGGGCTTGCAGGTCAGATTTAATCCTCATGGATGCTTTGTTGAGGATATGAAAAATAAAGGTCGCTTGATAGCAAAAGGAAAGAAGAAGGGCAGAATGTTTACATTGGATGCAGACATGTCTGAATTGAGTGCAGCAATGTTTGCACATGGGACCGGTGTAGTTGCAGATATTGATATCTGGCATAAACGCATTGGTCATGTTAATGTACAGCGACTTAAATCAATGCAGGCCCAAAATATTGTTGCAGGATTGCCCAAATTCAAGGTTGCAGAAATGCATAAGGTATGTGAAGCCTGTCAGTTTGGAAAACAGGCAAGGAAACCATTTCCTAGACATGTTCAAGAGAGTGAGAAGCCATTGGAATTAATTCACTCTGATGTGTGGACAACTAAAGCTGCATCTCTTGGAGGCTGTCATTATTTTGTCAGTTTTATTGATGACTATAGCAGAAAAGTTTGGGTGTATTTTATGAAAAAGAAAAGTGAAGTTTTTGGGCATTTCAAAACTCTTAAAGCTATGGTTGAAAAAGAAACAGGCTTGCAGATAAAATGCCTAAGGTCAGATGGAGGGGGAGAGTACCTCTCAAATGAGTTTGCAAAGTTCTTGCAGGAGCATGGCATAAAGCAGCAATATTCATGCAGTTATACCCCACAACAAAATGGAATTGCAGAAAGGAAAAACAGGCATATTGGAGAGGTATCTCGTGCCATGCTCAATGAAAAAGACTTGCCAGATTTTTATTGGGCTGAAGCAGTTGCTACAGCAGTCTACATAATGAACAGGACTCCCACTGCAGCAATACATGGAATGACTCCAGAGGAGAGGTATACTGGTAGGAAACCAGATATTTCTCATTTGAAAATTTTTGGTTGCATTGCCTATGTACATGTGCCAGATGAGCTGAGATCCAAGTTGGATCCAAAAGCTGAGAAGTGCATCTTTATTGGTTACTCTCTGCAGCAAAAAGGGTATAGATGCTATAACCCTTCTACTCGTAAGTTTACAGTGAGCAGAGATGTTGTTTTTGATGAGATGAGTAGCTGGTATAAACCAGTAAATGTAATTGATGATGAAGATGCACAAAATGGTAATGCTACACAGAATTCACAGCAGCAGTCACAAAATATTAGTGGACCTGGAGCGTCCTCTAGCAGTGGTTCACATTCTTCGCCATGGACAGGCAGATTGAGATCAGGAGAATCTTCTCAAAGCAATGCAGATAGTGGTATGCAGGTATCACGAAAAGGAAAAGAGAAGGTTGATCAGCCCATGTTTGATGTGAATGCAGGTCACTCTTATGTGGATGGTGAATCCAGTGGCTCAGAACAGAGCATTGATGATGAGTTGGGTATTCCTTCTATTGTTACACCTGGAGTAAGGAAGACCAGGGATGTTCTGAGAGCACCTGGGAGTGAACCTACTTTGCGCAGGTCTACAAGAGCTAGGTATCCTGTGGATAGGCTGAAATATGATGGATTTACAGCCATTCACTATGCATATATGGTCAAAGTGATACAGGAACCAGAACCCACATCTTTTGAGCAAGCCATGGGAAAAGAAAAATGGGAGAAAGCCATGGATGAAGAAATGGATGCCTTGGAAGCAAATGCTACATGGGAGTTAGTACCTTTGCCTAAAGGTAAGAATGCAATTGGCTGTAAGTGGGTTTATAAGGTGAAGCACAATGCTGATGGTTCTGTGAACAGATACAAGGCAAGATTAGTAGTCAAGGGGTATGCACAAACATATGGCATTGACTATGAAGAAACATTTAGTCCGGTTGCAAGGATGGCAACCGTAAGAGCAGTCATTGCTATGGCTGCATCAAAGGGATGGTCTTTACATCAGATGGATGTAAAGAATGCCTTCTTGCATGGTGATTTGCAAGAAGAGGTCTATATGGAGCAGCCACCAGGTTATGTGCATGCTGTTCATCCTGAGTTTGTTTGCAGGTTGAAGAAAGCCTTGTATGGCTTGAAGCAAGCACCTAGAGCATGGTCTGACAAGATAGGACAGTATCTTGTCACTATTGGCTTTCAGATTTCCAAGGCAAATTTCTCACTTTATGTGAGAAAAACAGAGAAAGGTATTATGCTGCTTGTCATTTATGTTGATGATTTGATTATGACAGGTGACAGTGACGAAGATATCCTTCATGTGAAAATGCTATTGAAGCAGAAGTTTGAGATGAAGGATTTGGGAGAGCTGCGTTATTTCTTGGGCATTGAGGTGATTAGATCACCAAGTGGGATACAGCTCTTGCAGAGGCAGTATGGATTGGACATGCTGTCCAAATATGGGATGACAGGTTGTAAGCCTATTTCAGTTCCTTTGGAGCAAAATGTGAAGCTGAGCACAGATGCAGGTGAGCTTCTAGAAGACCCTACTATGTATAGACGCATAGTAGGAAGTTTGATTTATATGACTATTACCAGGCCAGATTTGAGCTATGCTGTTGGATTGGTAAGTCAGTTTATGCAGGCTCCAAGGAAACCACATTTGGATGCGGCTAGACGCATACTTAGGTATGTGAAGTCCACATTGTAGTATGGACTATTTTATGAGACTGGGGTTCAGATACAGTTGCATGGATACACTGATGCTGATTGGGCTGGTAGTATTTCTGATAGACGATCTACCAGTGGATATGTATTCTCTTTTGGGAGTGCTGCAGTCACTTGGAGCAGCAAGAAACAGCCTACAGTTGCCTTGTCGAGCACAGAGGCTGAGTACAGGGGTGCAGCAATGGCTGCATGTGAGGTAGCTTGGTTGCATAAGCTACTTTATGATATGCATCAGTCTACAGATGGGCCAGTTGTCATTTATTGTGACAACATGAGTAGTATACACTTGGCAAATAACCCAGTCTATCATGCTAGAACAAAGCACATTGAGGTGCATTATCACTATGTGCGAGAGAGGGTTTTACTAGGTCTTATTGATCTAGTTTATGTCAGCACAGAGGATCAGGTAGCTGACATATTCACGAAGGCATTGGGCGCAGAGAAGCTGCGCAAGTTCAGAGACCTGCTTGGTGTGCAGGAATTGGGATTGAGCTCGAGGGGGAGTGTTGAGATATCGAGCTCCACTCGTGATACGCCAGGGTGACCGTTGTATATTTATGTCACCGACTTGTCAATTGCAGACGCGGTTGGTACACCGCCCATGAATAATAGCTACATGATAGCTATCCTTATCTACTCTAGTTCGTGGCTCAGTTAGTATGCCACCTTAGTTTGTTGAGTTTGGTTTGAGACCCATATATAGGGTTCTTCTATTTCTTTGTACTTGAGTTCTTTTGGCTTACACAACTAAGAAGAGGAAAACTGTTTTCAGCCTCCACCCTTGTGTGTCTTCCCCCATTGTGCAAGCAAGAAAGCTTCAAGCGAGACTCCTTCCTTCTCTCCCACAATCTTGACATCCCTTACACTCACGTGATACCATATAACATCTATAGTGAACTCCCCGGGTTTTTAGAATTAATTGCTGTAGAAATTTCAACCACTATATCAACATCAATGAGCCCTGAAATACCTTTATTTGCAACTATCAAACCATATATCTTCAGCTCATGCAAAATATTTCTTTTTAGCCTAGGTTGCACATGGTTGAAATATTCTTAAAACTGCCAAGAGTAGATGCTATCCATTCCTACAATCCAGACACAAATAGAGTTGCCATCTTTCTTGGAGGCATAATTATCTTCCTAGAGGCACTGCCATAGCCTTTACTTATAGCAATGCTATCTAGAAACCCTTAAACTCTTGTGCATTAGGTGGCATGGGATTATCCCACAACCTATTCCAATTGCGAGATTGTGTTATGCCAAAGTGTTGTACCTTCTTCTAATGCCATATGCATTTTTTTCACATGCTTTGTTGTCTTTTTCCTTATCTTCTCTTGTTCTTGCCAGTCAAGCTTCATACCAGCTGATTTCTACTTATTGCTAAGACCATTGGTTCCTCTTGACATTCCTCTATTTCAAGACAATTAGAATAATCATAATGAACATGCATACTTGCAACATTAATATTACCTTACACCTCCTTTGCCTCTTCTTGAACCTTCGCTTACAGCTAGTAGTTCCTATACCATCAGGGACTTGCCTTTTCTCATCTTGATTAGCTAACTCTGTAAGGACTACTGCAACTAGGGCCGGTGGATGATGTTGATGAGATGCTCTTGCAAGTATTTCATCATTATATGACCTTGCTATTGGCATTCCTCTCTTAGCCCTATGGGTTGCCCAAAGTTCACAGTCTAGTCCAATAAAGTGTCATTAACCTTCACAATAGTGGCATGCTTCCATTTGAGTACTTTGTTGCTCTACATGAAAATTTCCCCAAGGTTGTCTAGCCTACATGCATGTAGGTCCTCTGAAGGGTCTTTGTGATATGGTGTTAGGAATAATCTGATTTACTACATCTGGTTGAATAGGTCTTGGTCTAGCCTGCATCACTGGCATCTGCTATGCCATCCTACCGATAGGTTTATATAAGCAAGCCCTAGTTTCATGACCCTTTCTCTGACATATCTCACAATGCTTTTCCTTCTTCTTATTATAAAAAATACCCAAATATTTTTTCTTTTGTTTTATCATTTTATCTAACTTGATGTTCTCTGACTTCTTCTTATCTTTATCCTTTGCTTTCTTCTATTTGGTATTGGATGATCCTGATTTCTTCCTTTTCTTCTTATGCCTCCTTCTGCACTAGAGTTATCCTCATCAGAGTCACTTGAATCATCATCTGAATTTGAACTATAATCACTATCCTTATCATCACTATCTATGTCTAAATCTGATTCTGAATCTGCATCAGAATCTGAGTCCGAAGAGTCCTCATCTTTACTATTCTTAGATCTAGCAGTACCAAGTCTTTTTCTCACTCTCATAGCTACCCTAATCAATGTATCTAATGTGTATCATTCTAACCCATCTCAACATTGGCAATGGGATTCCGAATCTTACCTCTCAAGCCCTTCATAAAGTAGGTGATATGCATCTCCACTAAATGTTTATCATCAGCATCCATCCTATTTAATAGGTTCCTAAATTTCTGGGCATAGTCCTCCACTAACATAGTCTTTTGTTCGATCTTCTTTATCTTCCTCAAAAATGTCTCACAGCTTTTTGTCCTTACAAAACCTACCTAAAAATGTTTTTTTTAAAGCATCATATGAATTGAAGGTTGCCATACCATATGTGGCAAACTAGTCCATAGCCTTTCCCTGGAAGGTGGTAGCAAATTGTTGCTTTTTGACCTGATCCCCATACATTTGGTTGAACCCACTTGCTATCCACCTAGTCTCAAATTGGGCCACATGACAATCAGGGTCATCTTTTTTATTTCCTGAAAACTTAAAGGATCTAACCTTTGGATTAACAATCTGATTTGGATTCATTATGTTTGGCTTATGAGGCCTTCTCAACGATGGTAGAGGATTAAAATTTAAAGACTTCTTCAATTGAAGGGATGTATCTCTCAGTTAAACTGGTCTCTTAAGCACTATATGTTAAAGTCTTTCGAGTGCCTGCTTAGGAGGAGTCTCTTGATCTTTAGGTGGCAATGATAGTTTCTTGATCTTTAGGTGACTTAAATACTACCCATAAAAGGCATGTGATACATCGTCAATGCCATCAACATTCCTATTGCCTAAATCTCTCACGAATTGATTCCATATCAGCACCCAAATCAAGAAATTATTTTCTTGAGACTGACAGGGTCACCAAAGTGTTATGACAAAGTGTTGTACCTTCTTCTAATGCCATAACAATCAAGACACATTACTTTGCCATATTCAACAATGCAGAACTACTGCCCATCAAATATCACGATGTTTACTATCACCATAAGTCATTAGTTGAATAACATGAAAGAGAACAACATTAATACTTAGGGAATAACCAAACAAAAATAGGATAAATCATCAGCTACCATTTCAAGGCACTGTCTCTCATCATATTTCATTATTGATCATGCAACCACATCTCAAATACAACTGTCTAACATTTTTAGACATGCGCCCCGACTTTTAGGTGAAACATCATATGAAAGATAAAGGCTACCTCATACATGTTGATCCAAAAGATAACATGCACACTAATTCTAAGGTGTAAAATGGTGCTAAATATATGGTGGAATTCAAGTCCTAACAAGATGATTTACACAAATAGTGCGAAACTATATTGCCTTTGTATTATCTTTACTTCAAACTCGAGCATATAAAGAACCATAATCTAAGACTTTTGTCTCCAGCCTTGATTTTGAAATATAGGGCTACTCTAAAATCACTGGATAACTACATGGATCCTGCACAAAAAAATGATATTCATCCCTAACATCTCCAATAGTCACATTTACATTCAGACAAGCTGTATAAAGATCCCTTGATGAATTCTTTGCTACCTACATGCGCCATCCTGGATCTATGTAAATTGGCCAACCTCCATTCTGATTAAAACTGTGTGCCATAACCTTGATTTTGGAACCATGATCCAAGAGAGCTCTGCAAGGCGTCTCTCTTTCTCACACTTTAACAATTGTCTTTGTTGTAGCACGATCCCAATGTGTTTGTGAATAATGACTTATTGGAATAAAATTAGCATATTCTTCTTCATGTACTTGTTGATGGACATCCCCATTATACATAGCTTTCTCTCTATGCTTATTGCTGTCCATAATACCATTTTCAACTACAAGCTTACTGTCTACACTCCCATTTAGCCCATTTTCAACATGAGTGTGTTCCAAAACAACATTACATGCATCATCATATTCTCTCTAAAGTTGTTTCTTTATGTCTTTATCAACCTACATCAATGCTTGTAAAACTTCTCTATCAAACTATCTTTTTCATTTCAGCATATCAATGATTGCATCATGAAATTCACACTTCACGATTCCAAGAACTTTTCTAAGTGTGAATTTCACTCTACTGCCAAGTATGCAATCTTTCAAGACCTTTTTAAGGTTTGTATCATTCTCAAGATCCATTTGTAACCTATAAGCAAGCTACATCCCCCTTTTCTTTCCTTCTTGTTTCTTCTCTTGAGATACATCCTCCATAACAAGCTCACATATGACTTTTTCAACCTCTTTTTGGTGCTCCGTTTTACTTCATGTTATGCATTTAGATGGGCCTCAAGAGGAAGGACAAGCAATGTCCTCATCTCTTATCTTTTCTTCCACAAGAGCTTCTTGATTATAAACCCCAGCCAAATAAGCATAGGCTGAAAATGAATCCACTGGTGCACTCCTGGAGCCCCAAGAGGAACACCAAGGAAAAGGGAATTCTCTTGCAAGAAAATCTATCTTGTAACATCAACAAGTTTTTTATTAGGTTTTATATGATCACAATGAAGAAAAGAACACCAGGCACAACAAATCTTCATGCAGCATCATGTAGATCTCCCACGGATTTGATAGAATCAACCATATTCTTCAATATCTTCACAAAATCCATCAATAGAACAAAGAAAGCAAAGGAATACACCATCTTTGAATGGAAATACATCACATAGTATTCATCTTCAATATCTTCATAGTTCTCCCTCTCAATCTCTCATATACAATCACACTGTTTTGATAGATTTGGCTATCTTTGACTCTCTCTCTCTCTCTCCATCAATAGTACATCATATCCTCACTAAAATCTCTCATAATCACTCTCAATAATCCTTCTTAGGTCGTGGATACCCCTCCCAAGAGGTGTGTCTGATATGAAAAGGCACCAGAGCCACTACAGTGTCCTTTTGTAGCTCACCACTGTCACTTCACTCCAGTCTTTACTTGAGTCTTCAGCAGCTACTTCTTTCACTTCTTTTAGCTCTTTCGCACTTGTATTCACCTCTTTCCAAGGCTACAAAACTTTCCCAAGCTACACTCTCATCCAACAGAATATATACAGAAGCATACAGAAGGTCTACAAAAGCTCATCAGAAGCTCATCAAAGAGTTACAAAAGGTCAACAGAAAGCATCAGAACCACATAACTCATACCAAAACCATTCCAAACCATCAAAAATCACTCAATAATCTTTCAAACAATCTCAAACCCTATCAATCAATACTCCATCCCTCCTTATAGAGAGAAAACAGAACAAAACAGAAGCTCAACAGAAGCTATCAGGACCAAACAGAACATATCAGAACATCATCAGAACTTCACATCTCTACTAATAAACATCATGAGCTTAATAAAACTATTCCAACCTATCCAAACACTCTCAAAACACTTCCAAACCAATCAATCATCTCATAAAATCAACCATTCAGCTCTCAAAAACAACAAAAATCAGCCAAAAAATAGGTCATTTCAACACTCAACATATCCCCACACTTAATAAGGAAGCATCCTCACGACCCAGAAAAAAGGGAATACAAGTTTATTCAAAAGCTCAACTTTGATCTTCAATAAATCTTCAAAAATTGTCCATCCAACCACGACCCCAACTTATAACCTATGTCTGATATAAAAAATACAACGAAAGGAAAACCCTTTATACATTAACACTTCTTATCAAACTCGAAATCACAACAAACTTGTAAAGGATATAAGAAGTTTCTTCTTTTTTTGCATCATCAGCATCTTCAACTATCCAACCAGCAACACCATCACCACAATTCTCCAAAAATGTAGCTCGCACGAAAGCAAATTGAATAGGCAACCACCACGATCTTATTACATAAATTATCCCACAACAC
This sequence comes from Lygodium microphyllum, assembly GCF_053477565.2. Taxonomy (NCBI): domain Eukaryota; kingdom Viridiplantae; phylum Streptophyta; class Polypodiopsida; order Schizaeales; family Lygodiaceae; genus Lygodium; species Lygodium microphyllum. The sequence continues at coordinate 10,530,956 of NW_028229514.1, forward strand.
AAATACTACACACAACACAACCATCTGAATGACTCCTCCAAAAAGAGAGATTTATCATTAAAAATCATCCACCATACATGGCAAAGGTATCAATGAAGATGATCCCTCTTGAAAGATTGGTGATTTCGAAAACGATCCATAGACAACGATTCATCTACAAATATCTTGGGAGGATTCTGAAAAAACTCAAGGCAGCACATCCTTTCCAATAAGACAAGGTATCTGCTAGGCAAATAGAGGACATGAAAGTACAGGACATCCAGTTGCTGGGAATCAATGCTCACATTGACATTCATGCACAACTTTGGAATAGGCTTTGAATCATTATGAGAATGCCTATGCATATACGCCAGGTACCAAGTAAAATGAGCAGTTAAGCGCACAGAAGGATCTGCAGACTGAGAATACTGCTAAGAAAAATGCAGATAATTCTGATAAGCCTGACTAGCACTTATCCATTCTCCTAGGATCAATGGCCAATTGATTTGAGGTCCAGTAAGGGAATCATTTGAACTCCAGCCTCTTCTTCTAAGAATCTTCTGATCAAATCCTGGATACCCACTAACCAACTGAGGAGGATTAGGAATAGAAGTGTTAGGAGACGGAAGGGGGACTAATGAAAGAGGATGAAGTGATGGATATGCAAAATCATAAAATGAAGAATGGATTAAAGATGGATTGGCTGAAAATTGAGGAGATTCTGTTAAGAAAGGCGTTAAAAGATAAGCTGAAAAAGTTGATAGAATGTCAGGGGATGGGGAAGGACAAGGATCAGGAGGTAGAAAAACTCGATCTTCAATAAAAGAACAATGGATAAAGATAGGAATTTGAGGAGATCCTTGAGGTTGGAAAAGAAGGGGTAAAATGACTTTTGGGTTAGATTGAAAAAGGGAAATATAAGTGTCATACCTATGAGCCATTTGTTGATAATGAGTTAGGCATGGTAAGGATGGACCTAAAGTTGATCTACAATGATAGGCTTCAAAGAAAGAAGTATCAAATGGAGGTTGATTGGAAAGATTGGCTAAAAGATCCACCCTCAGTTGGTTAGTGTTCTGGGCATGAGCTGAAGCTTTGACCTGTCGATGATTCAAAATGACAGAATCAACCATAGTGTGCCATGAAAACTCAGGACACTCAGCCACCCTGGAAAAATATCCCTGGAACATCTCATCAATCCTCAACTCCAAATGTCGGACATACAAAGAAGCTTGCAATACCACATCTCCAACATACCAAGCCAGATCTTCCTCATCTGGAATCAATAAATCACCCCTCAAATACATGCAGGACAGAAGCATCGTATCTGGAGTGACAGAGTCTTCAAAAACCATCCTCACGACTTCGATCAGCAAATCTGATGACCAGGCCCCACTCCATCCATCCTCTGGAATATGTAAATCCATCGTGGAAAGCTTGATATAGAAGGCCAACTTCTGTTGTTGATAATGGACAAAAAAGGAATGATTTGCTGGAACATATTCTTGATACTACTCAAAAACCATAACAAATCCATACGAGATTGCAATCTTTCCACCTTGGCCTGGAATAAGGGACATAAGGTAGCCTGTCTTTGAGAAGCTGCCAAGTCTGCAGGGGATAAAAGAGAAACTGGCTGCACAGGACTCTGTGTATTAGACTGAGACTGAGCCAAGTGATCTTTGAGTTGCTGGATTTGAGCATTGCTCTGGTCTAAAATAGCTGTGGTGGATTTCAACTTCTCTGCTTGGGTAGCTATCACCTCCTTCATCTCTTGACTCTCCTTCTGTAACTTATCCCTCTCCTATGTTACAGCAACCACTTGAGACCTAGCTTCTACCAACTCAGCTTTCAACTTAGAGATTTCAGCTTTTTGAGTATCTATGAGCTTAGTCTACTACTCCATTTGCATACAAATGTCAGAGAATTTCTCCTGAGCAGAGGCTAACTCAGTAGTGGTCCTATTCAGTTCCTCCTTAGACTACCAAACTTCATCATAAAATGAATAATATAATTGTTGGATACAAGCAATCATCGAAAGTTCAATAGAACTCTCGATATCCTTGCACAGGAACAGAATAGCATCTCTTGTTACCAGGCGGTGAATAGAAGGAATAGTAAGGTCGAGCATCCCATCTCTATGGGCTCTGAAAAGATTGGGCGTCTGAAGGAATGCAGGCAAGCTGCTGCAAGACTGGGCAAGAATTGTCACTGGAACTGGAGGAATAGGCATTGAATCAGCCACCCTCTTGAGGTGTTTTCCCTGAATGACCAGGGGAGGAGGAGAATCATCATCCTCAATTATCACTTCATCATCTTCATTATGAGGCGGAGGAGGAACTTCTGGAGGATCAACTGGAGGTAAAGGAACTTCCTTTGCAAGGACAACATGTAGCAAGAAGACATAGAGGAAGGACCCAAATGTAACATTAGTCACATTTCCTCGAGTAGCTCGGATAAAATGGTGATCCATCTTGAAGAGAAGGTAGGTACTCCAGCTAATGGTTATGCCTTTCAAAATCATTCGTGAAGCTGTAAACAACTCCTTGGAAAGATAATGAGATGGGGATTTTGCAGGCATGAACCTGTCCTGAAGGAATTGGCATATCTGTTTCCATAAGGGATTGGAAATCATGGAAACACCCACTCTTGACGTGGTAATGAACTTCTTTGTATCAGGAACATCTTGAGTCTACTTTTGCAACAGCTTCAAAATATCATCATTGGTAAACAACTGTCTGGCAGCAGGGACAGACTCCCCATGATACGGCAGACCAAGATCCTTGCCTAGACTCTTCGGTGTCAAAAGAATAGATGTGCCACGGACTGGACCAGACCTCTTGCGGTAAGAGGTAGAAACTCGTCACAAAGGAAGGGATCATCTGGAACCAGTGGGAAAGAAAGACTCACGAACTTGGACAAGCGCGCTTTAGCGACAACGTCCGACTCCAGTAACAAAGAATAATCATGGACAGCCAAAGGAACATACTGAATCGGGGGAGGAGTACGAGAGGGCGCCATTCAGATGGTTACACACACACCACAAACACTGACAAACAAAGAGAATGCCTGCAAAACAATAGACAAAAACCAAGGATAAGATATCAACCAAAGTGGTAAAACGTGACTCGACCAACTATCCCCAAGCAAACCACGGCCTAGAAAAAATTTGACATGACCTCTAGACATATGCGACCGAAAGCTTCATGCTATGCAACATGCAAACACCCAAATCCCCGTATCAGGCTATAAAGAAAAAAACTACACACCGTACCCTTAACCGTATCAAAGAAACTGAACCAAAACATAACAACAACCCACACATATCAAGACCACAACTTTGATAATCAGGTTTGATTATGGAGACAACTCCGAAGACTTTGCGTACCCATCCCATGAAACGAGTTCATTAAAAAGGGGAAATAAGTGCAGTGAGGGGGAATTAATTTAATGAAGGGTTCATTTTAATAAATTATTAAGAAATGGGTGAATTTTTATTAAGTGATAAACCTTATCAAGAAAACGATGATTCCTTCTTAAAATTTTAATTACCAATTATTAGGTTGGAGCGGTGCATTAATCCGTATCGCGGACTTCGATACCCAGACTAGGTCTCTAAGTGAAAATTCATTTATTAAAAATTAAGGTGATGTGGAGCGCTTTTTTGCTAGTGCGTGCTCTTGTGATGGCTGGTTCATTTTAATTAAAAATATTAAAGTGCTTCTTAGGCGCACTTAGCGTGTGCTAAGTGAACGGCGGGTTAATTTTTATTATAAAATGGTGTGTTTAGCGCGAGCACGCGTGGAAAATGTGGGTGAATAAATGTTTCATTTTAACAATTAATTTGTGATTAAAGGGGAAATAAAAATAAATAAAGCACATAAAATAAATACCTGGAAGGGGTGTGTATGTAAAGCCTGAAGGCGCACTAAGTAGTCCCCAAATGCAAGGAATCCAATCAAAAAAGCAAAAACCACTGACTGAAAAAAAAAAAGGAAGGACTTGAGTATTTTTTTAAGAAACAAAAGAAATATCAAAGCAATATTAAGGAAATCACATTGGGTGCAATTACTATTGAGTAAGGTGTGTGTGAAATTTTAATTATTATTATTATATGTTAAGTGTAAGTTAGGGGTGTTTTTATATTGCAGGTTATGTTTTGGTTGTTTTTTTTTTCTCTCGTTTTTGGTTTTTTGTTTTTTGTTTTTTGTGTGTATGTGTTGTTGTTTTTGTGTTAAGTCCAAGAGGATGGTCATTATGGCATGTAATATATATATATATATATATATATATATATATATATATAATGGAATGTGTGCTTTCACTGGGAGTAACATGGAGGAGTAAGAACTTAAAAGTGACTGCATGGCGTACAAAGGTCATGGTGAAATATTGGAAGAGTAGTGATAAATCAAGTCGCGTTGCAACCTGAGTTTGCTTTTGCAGAAATGCTAGGACATCATGCAAATATTGGAAGGTGGTCACTATATCAAGGTTTGTTACAACTTGGATTTGTTTGGCTAGATAATCTAGGGTGATACCATGTTGAGCTCTTCCTAGACTTTGTGAAAGTTTTGAAAACAAAATGAACGTGCCACACTTTTAGCTCCTTACCTACTAACTAGAAATGTGGCTACCTTTCCTTAAATCGTGAAACGCTAGTTAATCTTTATGATAAGGCTTGAAATGAGAAAGATGCCTCAAGGGATGTATCCAAGGTTTGGACTCATACACCCATGTACACATTGGACATCAAACCACTGCGGCTACAACCTCATTGATGACATAGGAGACGCTTCAAGGGCTAATAATAGTATGTCTTCAAGGTCTACTATGGAGCTTTGAGTTAGGCAGTAGGCACCACCCTAGGTAGGAATGTTGAAATACATCATCACTATGGAACAAGAATGATTATTATCCAAATATAGGGACTCTACCAGCTGGCTAGCAACACTTAAGGAGAGCGCCTTCGATGGTGATGCCGGGCCAAAGGCGACGGCGATGCCCCAGTCGCAGCCTAGTTGGACGTCGGAGGGGGAATCGCTGATACGGAGCTCGTCAAGGATGAAGAGCTTTGTCGAGGCCGAGATGTTGCCATAGCTTGTGAGGATTTGGCGGCTGGCGGCCAACTTCTCCGGGGAGAGCTGCAGGGCCTCCTCGATGGCGTTGAGGATGGCAGGGAAGGAGCGTCATCTGGAGAATGGTTATGATGCTGATGATGATGGAGAGGATGGTGATGGTGAAGCGCCAAACCGAACCGGGATCGGTGGTCTAGGAGAAGACGATGATGATGTAGGTGATAATGAAGATGATGGTGGGGATGAAGAAGAGGACAATAATGATGAAGGTGATGATGATGAGAAGATGGTGGAGACAAAGAGGAAGACGAGGGTAGTGCTGGTGCTATAGGCACCCCAAGCCAAATATTGGCACTCAAGCGGGGAAGGAGGTGATGATGGTGGTAAAGGAGACGAAGATGATCGTCGAGATGATGATGATGAAGGTGCTGATGCTGAAGAGGATGGCGGCCAGGTTCACCAGGGAGAGCTGCAGGGCCTCCGCGATGGCGTTGAGGATGGTAGGGAAGGAGCATCGTCTGGAGAATGGCCGACGTTCGCGGAGACCAGGGATGGCAGGGTGCGGGGGCGAGGTAGAAGTGCAGGCTGTCAAGCCGCAGGATCCCTACGATGAGCTATGCCGAGTCGGGGGCGAGAACCACCCTAGCCGAGCGGTTCAGAGACAATGGCTGCTCGACTAGAGGGTGTGGGCACGGGAGTGGTGGAAGGAGGAGAGGAGGAGGGAGGGCTGGCGGGGCAGGGGGCGCGGAACGCGCTGCTATGGAGGCCGACAGGGGAGCGACGGTGACGAAGGGTCGGCTGGGCATCGTGGGGTAGGAGCAGGAGGTCGTGAAGTGGGGGCGTGAAAGGAGAACATAGAAGGCGATGGTTAGTGGTTGTGTGTTTTTAATTTTTGTGTTTTTCTCTCTCGTTTTTAGTTTTTTTGTTTTTTAAAGGTTTTTTTTTTAATAGGCTGCTTGCGTTTTTTGTTCTTTGTGTGAATGTTTACTTTTTAAAAGAAGATTGTGTTGGTTTGGGTGCGTGTGGTGTTAGAGGTTATTGTGGAGGGTGTGTTTTTTTTAAATGAATCAATAAATTATGTATTTATTTTGTGTTGGTGGGTGTTGTTTTTATTTTTTAATTTTTGTTGTTGTTTTTTTTTTTGCTTAGTATTAGTGGTATTATGCTTGGTTTTTTTTTGTGTTTTTTTTTTTGGAAAGTATGAGCGAGATGTTTGTATGTTATTTATTGTTAGTTTGTTTTTTGTTTTGAATTTAGGGAGGCGTGGTTATATGTTATGAGGTTATTGTGTGTTTTTTGTTTGTTTGTTTTTGTTAAATCAAAATGTGTGTATTGTATTGTATTCTGGTTGAGTTGTCAGGTTTGGTTTGGGTGTAATGTTAGTTTGTTTGTTTTGTTTTGTTGTGTGTGTGTGTGTGTTTTTTTTTTGTTTGTTTGTTTGTTTTGTTTTTTTTAGGGTTTTGTTTGTTGGTTTTGTTTTTAGTTTTTGGCTTTGGTGTGGTTAATGTAAGTTGTGTGTTGTGTGTGGTTTTGCATGAAAAAGTGAGCGCACCCCTGGCCCGAACCCATGCGCGGGGTGGGAGTAAAACAATTGGTATTGGTAGTATCAAATGGGACGGGGACGGCGACCCATGAGGCACCGAGGTCACGGGGCGTCCCGAAGTGCGTAAAACCAAAAACAGGCACGTTCACATGCAACACAAGAAATGCAGTCACACGACAAAAAAAATGAAGAAATTTTAATAAAATTCAAACCGCGCAGTGGATCGAAAAACCGTAAAAAGGAACAATGTGTCGGAAGACAAGGGGAAGATGATAGAAAAATGTGACATGAGTTCCAGGGCAAAATCAAGGTGCTCACATGGAAAAAACACAAGAAACAAGCTCGAAAACACATACATGTATTAATATCGGAAGATCGGCACATCAAAATGAATGGCGGAAAGAACGAAAACTATACAGAACAATGTGTCCCACAACCCTATCATGTCAAAACACAATGCCGAGAGAGATAGGATGCGTGCTCATGGGAAAAACACCACAAACAAACCCGAAGAGGGAATCAAAAATTAATATTGGACGAACCGCTTGCCAGAATGACATGCAGTAAAAAGGAAAAATGTTCACAAGAAGGGGTGGCACAAGGTTGTCATGTAAGAACGTAGTTCCGGTTGAAGTAGGAGGGGTTCACATGCAAAAAACACCAAAAAGACACCCGAAAACACATTTAAAAATTAATAATTAAAAATCCAAAAGTCGAAAGAGGGTGGAGGAAAAAGAAAAAGGTGGGGGAAGGCACGATGGACATGATTGTAAAATCAAATTGGAATTCTGATGCAAATAGGGCAGGTTCACATGGAAAAATGTCAAAAATACGCACGAAAAAGTCTCGAGAAACTGCAAAATTAATATTAGACAAACGTGCATTGAAATGACACGGAGCAAAAAGGAAAAATGTCAGGGAGAAAGTGGTTGTCAGTCAGATCATGGTTCTGAAGCAAGAAAAATGCGTTCACATGGAAAACTGACCAATGTGCGCAAAATGCTTCAAAAATTAATAACTCAAGAACCGTGCACCGGAACAGGGCTGGGTAAAAAGGAAAAATGGGCAGTTCAAAGGGATGAACAGGGTGAGAAGGTTGGATGTGGATTTCAGTGAACGTAGGATACGTTCACATGGCAGGACAACAAAATCAAGGAATGAAGGAAAACTGCAAGGAAACAGCCCCGAGGGTGGGTGGAAAATGGACGGGTGGGTGGGAAGGGACCCCATCATGGTAAAAGCAAGTCATGGCATACATGCATGGGCAGGTTGAGGCATATGTAGAGGGGTAGACAACGTAGACGCGCAGGGACGCGTCCCCACACTTAAAACCGTAACGGATAGGATTGGCCGACCAACAGGGACCTAGGATCACTCAACAGACCAACCACTAATGTCCCCACACTTAAAACATAAACGTCATTGAGAAACAGAAGGTGTAGGGTTAGAAAAACTTGGCCCATATTGTCGAGGATCAAGGTTGATTGTCGATGGCACGTCCTGTGTCGTTGTCAACTGCACGAAGTACCAAGGCATCTTCACAGCACACGTCCTTCGTGGCAGGGACCACGCGGCAGCACCTAGGGAGGTAGTTGGTTGAAGGAATCGCATTGAGTCGATGTCACTAATGAAGGAGAGTCACTCAGCTTACAACACTGAGATGGGATGAGAGAACAGTCACTCGCCCCATTACTAATATCACTTGAGGAAATCAGAATGAAAATCCATATCTCACACCCCGATTTAGGAAGCGACAAGGGAATGGTGCAGAGGGAGTATGCCAGGGTGCACAATTAATGGTGCATTAGTGCGTCCAACCCGTCCGGCATAAGTGCAAGGAGGAAGGCAAGGGAGCCTTACAGTGCAGTGTACAGAATAGGGTGACGTGTCCTGTGATGACAGTAGAGACCCATCCCGTGGGTGCATAGGGAAACGGGAAAATACCTGACTCCAAGTGTCGTAATGTCCCTCAATCTCACCTCTCTGTAATTGATTGAAGAAACTCCAGTCACACTCAGCCCACCCTCAGTCTCACGCTCTGCTGATAGATACAGGAGGGCAACCATGTCCTGAAACCCATTGATGTAATCCTCACGGTCACTTATGCAAAGGTTGTATGCCTTGTGCGCATTTGATGGTGCAACTGTGCATCCCGCCTTGTGCCGGCATACGGTGCAAGAAGGAAGGCCAGGGAACCTTATGGTGCAGTGCACAAAAACAAATTGTGCTTTGTGCATTGAGAGGACCATCCCGTGCATGCAACACTTCATTCACACATCTTACCTCTCATTTGATTTGAAGGGAAAAGACTAGTCACTCGCCCCACCCTCTGTCTCACTCTCTGTTGATAGATACAGAGGGCAACCATACTCACTTCCCCATCCGATCAGGATGAAAGCTCGCGTCACTCGATTGTTTGTCGATGAAGATCGCCTCGTCAGTTGTTGAAGAGGCATACCCAGGGAGGTAGCCATCAGATCGAATGTGGGGTTAGATAGGAACATGGCGTCTGCTAGAGGACAGTTAGACACTCTGCAGAGAGACACATGACACAGCGTACCAAGGGAGGTAGCTTCGGAACTGGATCTTGGGGATATCAATTGATGAATCCACTTTCTAGACTGCTGCGTGTTGCCACCTTTTCCACAGCCAGTTTCCCGCCCAAGGGTGTTTGCCACCTTTTCTTGGAATGAGGCCTGCTATGATAGGGAATTTCTTCCTTTTCTCCCATAACAGTTTGGTTTTTTCTTTTTCTTTTTCTTCGTTTCTTTTTCCTCTTTTTTTTCTTGTTTTGTTGTTGTTTGTTTTCTCTCCTATTCCCGAGGGTGTATCCACCTTTTCTGGAAGAATAGGTCGGCATGACAAGGACCTAAGTCCTTTTCTCCCATGACCGATATGTTTTTTTCTCCTTTTTTCTCTTTTTTTAAAAAATTTTAGGAAAGGAATGGTAGAAAGACCATATGTCAGAACCAACCTCACCACTGCCGCCGCTGGTGGAAAATAGAGGATAAGAGATCAGGGCTGGAAGATGGGGCTGAGGGGACAAAGGGTTGCGTCCACCTCATCAGGAGTGGCTAGAGAACTGCTATCAGAAGTAGCATCATAAGAGTGATAGTGCCACGCCAACAGGGGAAAGGATCAGGTGATTGTGATTGTCAAGATCCCCAAGGAGGGAAGTACTTCTTCAGGCGATATCCATTGATTAGGAAGGGATCATCAAAGGCATCAACGGTCTGCACTTGGACAGAGCCATTAGGGTTGACAGCAAGTACCTTATATGGGCCCATCCACCGCTATTGAAGCTTGCCAGGAAACTTGCCAAATTGTGAATCATAGGCTAGGACCAAATCACATTCTTTGAACTCCTTGTGCTTGATGAAGCTGTCATGGTAAGCCTTGCGTCGAGCTTGCATGGCTTCCATGCACTGTAGAGCTATCCTGCGAGTTTCGTCCAAACATTCCAAGTGTAGAAGACGGCGTTGCAGTGAATCATCGTCCCCCAAATGCTCTTTGATAGCCACGCGCAAAGAGGGCAATTCCAGTTCAACAAGGAAAGCAGCTTCTGTACCATACACCAGCTGGAAGGGTGTCTGTCCTGTTGCTACTTTATGGGAGGTTCTATACGCCCAGAGTGTCAAGATTGTGGGAGAGAAGGAAGGAGTCTCGCTTGAAGCTTTCTTGCTTGCACAATGGGGGAAGACACACAAGGGTGGAGGCTGAAAACAGTTTTCCTCTTCTTAGTTGTGTAAGCCAAAAGAACTCAAGTACAAAGAAATAGAAGAACCCTATATATGGGTCTCAAACCAAACTCAACTAACTAAGGTGGCATACTAACTGAGCCACGAACTAGAGTAGATAAGGATAGCTATCATGTAGCTATTATTCATGGGCGGTGTACCAACCGCGTCTGCAACTGACAAGTCGGTGACATAAATATACAACGGTCACCTTGGCGTATCACGAGTGGAGCTCGATATCTCAACACTCCCCCTCGAGCTCAATCCCAATTCCTGCACACCAAGCAGGTCTCTGAACTTGCGCAGCTTCTCTGCGCCCAATGCCTTCGTGAATATGTCAGCTACCTGATCCTCTGTGCTGACATAAACTAGATCAATAAGACCTAGTAAAACCCTCTCTCGCACATAGTGATAATGCACCTCAATGTGCTTTGTTCTAGCATGATAGACTGGGTTATTTGCCAAGTGTATACTACTCATGTTGTCACAATAAATGACAACTGGCCCATCTGTTGACTGATGCATATCATAAAGTAGCTTATGCAACCAAGCTACCTCACATGCAGCCATTGCTGCACCCCTGTACTCAGCCTCTGTGCTCGACAAGGCAACTGTAGGCTGTTTCTTGCTGCTCCAAGTGACTGCAGCACTCCCAAAAGAGAATACATATCCACTGGTAGATCGTCTATCAGAAATACTACCAGCCCAATCAGCATCAGTGTATCCATGCAACTGTATCTGAACCCCAGTCTCATAAAATAGTCCATACTGCAATGTGGACTTCACATACCTAAGTATGCGTCTAGCCGCATCCAAATGTGGTTTCCTTGGAGCCTGCATAAACTGACTTACCAATCCAACAGCATAGCTCAAATCTGGCCTGGTAATAGTCATATAAATCAAACTTCCTACTATGCGTCTATACATAGTAGGGTCTTCTAGAAGCTCACCTGCATCTGTGCTCAGCTTCACATTTTGCTCCAAAGGAACTGAAATAGGCTTACAGCCTGTCATCCCATATTTGGACAGCATGTCCAATCCATACTGCCTCTGCAAGAGCTGTATCCCACTTGGTGATCTAATCACCTCAATGCCCAAGAAATAACGCAGCTCTCCCAAATCCTTCATCTCAAACTTCTGCTTCAATAGCATTTTCACATGAAGGATATCTTCATCACTGTCACCTGTCATAATCAAATCATCAACATAAATGACAAGCAGCATAATACCTTTCTCTGTTTTTCTCACATAAAGTGAGAAATCTGCCTTGGAAATCTGAAAGCCAATAGTGACAAGATACTGTCCTATCTTGTCAGACCATGCTCTAGGTGCTTGCTTCAAGCCATACAAGGCTTTCTTCAACCTGCAAACAAACTCAGGATGAACAGCATGCACATAACCTGGTGGCTGCTCCATATAGACCTCTTCTTGCAAATCACCATGCAAGAAGGCATTCTTTACATCCATCTGATGTAAAGACCATCCCTTTGATGCAGCCATAGCAATGACTGCTCTTACGGTTGCCATCCTTGCAACCGGACTAAATGTTTCTTCATAGTCAATGCCATATGTTTGTGCATACCCCTTGACTACTAATCTTGCCTTGTATCTGTTCACAGAACCATCAGCATTGTGCTTCACCTTATAAACCCACTTACAGCCAATTGCATTCTTACCTTTAGGCAAAGGTACTAACTCCCATGTAGCATTTGCTTCCAAGGCATCCACTTCTTCATCCATGGCTTTCTCCCATTTTTCTTTTCCCATGGCTTGCTCAAAAGATGTGGGTTCTGGTTCCTGTATCACTTTGACCATATATGCATAGTGAATGGCTGTAAATCCATCATATTTCAGCCTATCCACAGGATACCTAGCTCTTGTAGACCTGCGCAAAGTAGGTTCACTCCCAGGTGCTCTCAGAACATCCCTGGTCTTCCTTACTCCAGGTGTAACAATAGAAGGAATACCCAACTCATCATCAATGCTCTGTTCTGAGCCACTGGATTCACCATCCACATAAGAGTGACCTGCATTCACATCAAACATGGGCTGATCAACCTTCTCTTTTCCTTTTCGTGATACCTGCATACCACTATCTGCATTGCTTTGAGAAGATTCTCCTGATCTCAATCTGCCTGTCCATGGCGAAGAATGTGAACCACTGCTAGAGGACGCTCCAGGTCCACTAATATTTTGTGACTGCTGCTGTGAATTCTGTGTAGCATTACCATTTTGTGCATCTTCATCATCAATCACATTTACTGGTCTATACCAGCTACTCATCTCATCAAAAACAACATCTCTGCTCACTGTAAACTTACGAGTAGAAGGGTTATAGCATCTATACCCTTTTTGCTGCAGAGAGTAACCAATAAAGATGCACTTCTCAGCTTTTGGATCCAACTTGGATCTCAGCTCATCTGGCACATGTACATAGGCAATGCAACCAAAAATTTTCAAATGAGAAATATCTGGTTTCCTACCAGTATACCTCTCCTCTGGAGTCATTCCATGTATTGCTGCAGTGGGAGTCCTGTTCATTATGTAGACTGCTGTAGCAACTGCTTCAGCCCAATAAAAATCTGGCAAGTCTTTTTCATTGAGCATGGCACGAGATACCTCTCCAATATGCCTGTTTTTCCTTTCTGCAATTCCATTTTGTTGTGGGGTATAACTGTATGAATATTGCTGCTTTATGCCATGCTCCTGCAAGAACTTTGCTAACTCATTTGAGAGGTACTCTCCCCCTCCATCTGACCTTAGGCATTTTATCTGCAAGCCTGTTTCTTTTTCAACCATAGCTTTAAGAGTTTTGAAATGCCCAAAAACTTCACTTTTCTTTTTCATAAAATACACCCAAACTTTTCTGCTATAGTCATCAATAAAACTGACAAAATAATGACAGCCTCCAAGAGATGCAGCTTTAGTTGTCCACACATCAGAGTGAATTAATTCCAATGGCTTCTCACTCTCTTGAACATGTCTAGGAAATGGTTTCCTTGCCTGTTTTCCAAACTGACAGGCTTCACATACCTTATGCATTTCTGCAACCTTGAATTTGGGCAATCCTGCAACAATATTTTGGGCCTGCATTGATTTAAGTCGCTGTACATTAACATGACCAATGCGTTTATGCCAGATATCAATATCTGCAACTACACCGGTCCCATGTGCAAACATTGCTGCACTCAATTCAGACATGTCTGCATCCAATGTAAACATTCTGCCCTTCTTCTTTCCTTTTGCTATCAAGCGACCTTTATTTTTCATATCCTCAACAAAGCATCCATGAGGATTAAATCTGACCTGCAAGCCCTGTTCAACCATTTGACCGACTGAAACCAGATTCTTAGTGATATTCGGGACATGAAATACATCGGACAGGTATTTCTTTTTCCCACCCTGCATAGACAAGGGAATTTTTCCAATCTGCACAATAGGATGTGCAGTATCATCACCAGTCTCCACAAATCCTGGTTTTTCCATTTTCCTTGCATCCTCCATCCATTCTGCATGACCTGTCATGTGGTTTGATGCACCTGAGTCAACATACCATACATCATTGCTTTCTTCTGCACTTGTCATAGAATTGTTCATGTGCTGCACCATGAACAAATGCTCATTTCTGTCATCACCCTGTCTACTAGAAGATGCATAATTCCCTTGTTGCAGTTTTCCATTCATGATGTCATTCTGCTTTTTATAGCAGTCTTTAGCCATATGACCCATTTTACCACAATAGTAGCATTCAACATTACTGTTTGCATTTTGGCCTCTTTGCCATCCACCACGACCTCTTTGGCTCCCCCTGCCTCTAGAGTTACCACGTCCTCCTCCATAGGACTGGTTTTCTTGAGTTTGCTGCATATTCTGATTTCTGCCACGGCCTCCAAATCGGCCTCCTCTACCTCTGCCTCTACCTCTTCCAGCATTTGAGTAGAAGACAGCTTCTTTTGAAGTTCCTCCTGAAGAAGATGCACCACCATTTCTCTGTTCCTCAGAAATTAGAAGAGCAATCAACTCCTCAAAATCAGGAAATCTTTCACGAACTGAAATGGATGTCCGAAACTGTGCATAATCCTTTCCTAGACCATTCAAGGTCACGGAAACTAAATCATCATCTTCCACTGGCGACCCAATGGAAGCAAGTGCATCTGCAATCTTCTTCACCTTCATGTGGTAGTCGTTGATGCTCATACTTTCTCTTTGCACATTATGCAACTCTTGCTTGAGCTGCATTTTCCTGGCTTGCGTATTTGTGCTATACATTTTTGACAAAGTATCCCATGCCTCCTTTGGCGTACTTGCATCCTGAATATGCACAATCATAGAGTCTGAAATACTGATAGACAGCCAATACATAACTTTCCTGGCTCTCTCATGCCATGTTTTAAATGCCTGCATTTGTTGTTGATTGGGAACATCAGGAAGAACTGGTTCTTCTTCATTTCCTGCAACAAATTCCCAATATCCTTTTCCCATAAGGAAATTCGTCATTCTAAACTTCCATGCCTGGAAGTTATTCTTGTCAAGCTTTTCAGTGACAATCTGTGAAAGAGAATCAGACGCCATTACAGAATACTGCAAGAAATTCTGTCACTGCAAAAAACACAACTTCACCCTCACAAGGGCAAATCTGCAAAACTGGCGAAAGTGGTATTTAACCACACAGTCACTTCCTAGTGACGATTTTGCATAAACAGGAACCAAGGATGATTCTGAAACTCCCAATGTCTCTGCGCACAAGCATACGATGCAATTTCTACAGTAACTTTTCACCGACCTGTAGAACAGTGATCGCACAGCATAAAACTGGGCCTTTTCTTGAGTGCGTGCAGAAAACTTCCGTCTGCAAAACAGGCCCCGAAATGGCCTCAAATCAAAAAAACAAGGTCGCCGAGGGCTAAAGCCCTCGCCCGCAGCATATACTGCCCTCTTGCTTCACCGCGAAGGGCGTCTCAACCTGAGACAATGCACTCCTGCAATTTCCGGCTGTGCTACCTGCAGAGATCTGCTCCCAAAACAGGAAATGAAAGCAACACTGCTCCTCTTACCAGACCACCGCGAGCTTGGCTTGCTTTCTTGAGCTCCTTACCACGAACAAGGCTCTGATACCATGTCAAGATTGTGGGAGAGAAGGAAGGAGTCTCGCTTGAAGCTTTCTTGCTTGCACAATGGGGGAAGACACACAAGGGTGGAGGCTGAAAACAGTTTTCCTCTTCTTAGTTGTGTAAGCCAAAAGAACTCAAGTACAAAGAAATAGAAGAACCCTATATATGGGTCTCAAACCAAACTCAACTAACTAAGGTGGCATACTAACTGAGCCACGAACTAGAGTAGATAAGGATAGCTATCATGTAGCTATTATTCATGGGCGGTGTACCAACCGCGTCTGCAACTGACAAGTCGGTGACATAAATATACAACGGTCACCTTGGCGTATCACGAGTGGAGCTCGATATCTCAACACAGAGGGCCTCTGTAAGTCAATCATCCCAGTCACGACGATGTGCGGCAATTGTTCTTGTCAGGATCGAGCAGAGGATACCATTGGTGACTTCGACTTGGTCATTGGCTCTGGGGTAATAAGGAGTGGACTTGCGATGGCGGATCTTATACAACTCTGTCAACTCTTCCATGACTTTATTAATGAAATGAGTGCCTCTGTCACTTACCAGCTCTAAGGGACTGCCAAAACGGGTGATGATATTCTCGTACATGAACAGGGCCACGCTGTTGCCATTGTTGAGTGTTGAAATGACTTTTTTTTTGCTGCTTTTTGTTGTTTTTGAGAGCTGAATGGTTGATTTTATGAGATGATTGATTAGTTTGGAAGTGGTTTGAGAGTGTTTTGGATGATATTGATTGTGTTTTGGAAGATCATGATGTTTATTGGTGGTTCTGTGATGTTCTGATAGGTTCTGTATACCTTCTGTTTTGGTCTGTTTTGTTCTGATTGTCTTTTGTAGGGAGGGATGGAGTATTGATTGATGAAGATTGAAATATTGTGAAAGTTTATTGAATGGTTTGTGAGAGTTTGGAATGGTTTGAAAGTGAGTTATGTGGTTTTGATGACCTTCTGTAACCTTCTGTAGGTCTTCTGTAGAGCTTCTGTTCTGCTCTGTTCTGTTCTGTACTGTAGCTGTTCTGGTACTATTCTGTATGCTTCTGTATGTATTGTGATGGATGAGAGTGTAGCTTGGGAAAGTTTTCTAGCCTTGGAAAGAGGTGAATACAAGTGCAAAAGAGATGAAAGAAGTGAAAGAAATAGCTGTTGAAGACTCAAGTGAAGACTAGAGTGAAGTGACAGTAGTGAGCTATGAAAGGACACTGTAGTGGCTCTGGTGACTCTTCATATCAGATATACCTCTTGGAAGGGGTATCCACGACCTAAGAAGGATTATTGAGAGTGATTTTTGAGAGATTGTAGAGAGAATATGATGTATTATTGATGGAGTGAGAGAGAGAGAGTCAGAGATAGCCAATTCTACTCAAACAGAGTGATTGTATATGAGAGATTGAGAGAGAAGACTATGAAGATATTGAAGATGAATACTATGTGATGTATTTCCATTCAAAGATGGGTGTATTCCTTTGTTTTCTTTGTTCTATTGATGGATTTTATGAAGATATTGAAGAATATGGTTGATTCTATTAAAACCGTGGGAGATCTACATGATGCTGTATGAAGCTTTGTTGTGTCTGGTGTTCTTTTCTTCATTGTGATCATATGAAACATGATAAACAAGCTTGTTGATGTTACAAGATAGATTTTCTTGCAAGAGAATTCCCTTTTCCTTGGTGTTCCTCTTGGGGCTCCACCATCGTCCCGCTTTAGGGCTTTAGCTTCACACCACTTTGTGACATAATCCGTACATACCAGGATGTATCGGTTCTACTTCCTTCTGGTGGGAGGATCGATTGGGTCTACAAAGTCAATGCCCCACTTCTAAAATGGCTTCAAAGGAAGGATAGGTTGCAATGGCATGGCACTTGTCTTGGTAGGTTTCTCCATTCTTTGACAAGCATCACATCTTTTACAGTAATCATAAGCATCCTTGTGGATGGTCGGCCACCAGTATCCTGCTAGCAGAGCCTTCCTGGCTGTAGCTTCTCCTGTAAAGTCGCCTCCACATGGCTCATCATGGAAAGCCTTCAGAACAATCCCAATCTCATCTCTTGCAACACATCTTCTGAGCAGTTCATCTTTGCCTTTCTTGTACAGTGCACCACCTAGCAGGGTATAGGGAGCTGATTCTAACATAAGCTTCTTCCTTTCCCGACTAGAAATACCAGGAGGGTATTGTTGGGTTGCCAGCAGATTGGCAATGTCTGCATACTAGGGGGTTACAGTTTCTACTAGGAATAGGGAAGCATCATGGAGGTCTGGATCATCCTGCTCCTCGTCTGCAGTTTGTGGGATACACGACAGATGATTAGCCAGAACATGGGAACGACCAAGTTTGGTAATTACCTCAAAGTCGAACTCCTCGAATAGAAGGAGCCATCTCATCATTTGTCCTTTCACATCTGCTTTGTTCTTTAGGAGGATAGGGCCTCGTGATCCACATAAAATTTAAAGTGGGTAGACAGTAGGTAGTGGCGAAACTTTTCTAGGGCCAAGCACTCCAGCTCTGTCACTGTGTAGTTCCGTTCCCTATCAGTGACTTTTGGGCTTGCGTAATAGATCGGTTGATCTATCTTCGAGGAGCCCTTCTAGCAAAGAACTACGCCTAAGCCTTCAATGGATGCATCAGTGTGTACATGGAACTCCTTTGTCCAATCAGGAGGTTGCAGAATGGGTGCCTCAATCAGACACTGCTTCAGAGCATTGAAGGCTTTGCCACATTCTTCCATCCAAATAAACTCTACATATTTCCTCAGAAGCTTGTGCAAGGAGGTTGTTGCCTTTGTTTCAAATTGAGCGATGAACCTTTTGTAATAACCCACGTGGCCTAGGAATCCCCTCAACTGTTTGAGGTTGGTGGGTGTTGTCAGAGCTGCAATCTTTTCGATCTTTGCAGGGTCTGTTGATATCCCTTGTGCAGAGACAATGTGGCCCAACAGAACTCCAGAAGAGACCCCAAAGATGCATTTTTCGGGGTTGAGGGAAATCCCATACTCCCGACATCGGTCAAAGCATTGTTCTAGGTGTCCCCAGTGTTCCCGGATCAAACTATATACACAAAAGTCATCCAAATATACCTCAATAAAGTCGTGCAGATGATTTTGGAATGCGGTCATCATGACTCGGTGGAAAGTAGCAGGGGCATTGCAGAGTCCAAACAGCATCACTCGATAAGCTTAGGTCCCCCATTCTGTGGTGAAGGTTGTTTTGGATTGATCTTCTTCTGCTATCTGCACTTGGTTATATTCACTGAATCCATCCAGAAGGGAATAAAGCTCATGTCCTGCCACTGTGTCCAACAGTTGGTCTGTGAAAGGGATAGGAAAGTGATCATTCTTGGTCTTGGAATTCAACTTGCGGAAATCCACATATATATGAAGCTTGCCATTTTTCTTGGGTACAACCACGATGGGTGAGACCCATTCACTATTTACCATTGGATAGATGAACTCGGCTTCCAGAAGCTTCAGCAGCTCTGCTTTCACCAATGTGGAATAATTCGGGTTCATTCGCCTATGTCGTTGCCATAGGCATCAGGCTCCAAGTCAATATGATGCTGACATATTGTGGGATCAATCACCTTTAGGTCTTTGTACGACCACGCAAACACGTCCAAATTCTCTTTCAACAAGTTGTACAAGGTTGACAACTCCTCTTTTGGGAGGCTACTACCCACCTTCAAGTGGCGTTCAGTGCCATCTACATCCACAAAAGTTAACTACTTTCACCTTCTTGGGGCCCCGAGAGGAACACCAAGGAAAAGGGAATTCTCTTGCAAGAAAATCTATCTTGTAACATCAACAAGCTTGTTTATTATGTTTCATATGATCACAATGAAGAAAAGAACACCAGGCACAACAAATCTTCATGCAGCATCATGTAGATCTCCCACGAATTTGATAGAATCAACCATATTCTTCAATATCTTCACAAAATCCATCAATAGAACAAAGAAAGCAAAGGAATACACCATCTTTGAATGGAAATACATCACATAGTATTCATCTTCAATATCTTCATAGTCTTCTCTCTCAATCTCTCATATACAATCACTCTGTTTCAATAGAATTAGCTATCTCTGACTCTCTCTCTCTCACTCCATCAATAATACATCATATCCTCACTACAATCTCTCAAAAATCACTCTCAATAATCCTTCTTAGGTCGTGGATACCCCTCCCAAGAGGTATGTCTGATATGAAGAGTCACCAGAGCCACTACAGTGTCCTTTCATAGCTTCCTACTGTCACTTCTCTCTAGTCTTCACTTGAGTCTTCAGCAGCTACTTCTTTCACTTCTTTCAGCTCTTTTGCACGTGTATTCACCTCTTTCCAAGGCTAGAAAACTTTCCCAAGCTACACTCTCATCCATCAGAACACATACAGAAGCATACATAACAGTCACAGAACAGTACCAAAACAGCTACAGTACAGAATAGAACAGAGACAGAACAGAAGCTCTACAGAAGACCTACAGAAGGTTACAGAAGGTCATCAAAACAACATAACTCATACTCAAACCATTCCAAACTCTCACAAACCATTCAATAAGCTTTCACAAGTTCTCAATCTTCATCAATCAATACTCCATCCCTCTTTACAGAAGATAATCAGAACGAAACATAGCAAAACAGAAGGTATACAGAACCAATCAGAACCTATCAGAATATCACAGAACCACTAACAAACATCATGAACTTCCAAAACACAATCAATATCATCCAAAACACTCTCAAACCACTTCCAAACCAATTAATCATCTCATAAAATCAACCATTCAGCTCTAGAAACAACAAAAATCAGCCAAAAAACAAGTCATTTCAACACTCAACATATCCCCACACTTAATAAGGAAGCGTCCTCGCGACCCAGGAAAAAGGGAATACAAGTTCAGGGAAAAGCTCAAATTTGATCAAACTAAAAATCACAACAAATTTGTAAAGGATATAAGAGTTTGCTTTGTCTTCATCTGCATCAGCTTCAACTCTCCATCCACGACTCCAGCACCACAATTCTCCAAAATGTAGCTCGCACACGAAATCCAAGCCAATAGGAAACCACCACGCTCGTATGACATAAATGAACTCACAACACAAACACTAATACAACACAACCATCTGAAGGACTCCTCCAAAAAGAGAGATTTTCATTAAAAAGTATCCACCATACATTGGAAAGGTATCAATGAAGATGATCCCTCTTGAAAGATTGATGTTGTCGGAAACGATCCATAGACAAGGATTCATCTACAAAGTTTTTAGGAGGATTTTGAAAAAACTGAAGACAACACATCCTTTCCAACAGGACCAGGTATCTGCTAGGCAAACAAAGGGCATGAAAATACAATATATCCAGCTGTTGGGAATCAATGCTCACATTGACATTCATGCACAACTTGGGAATAGGCTTGGAATCATTATGAGAGTGCCTATGCATATACACCAAGTACCAAGCAAAGTGAGCAGTTAATCTCACTGAGGGATCTGCAGACTGTGAATACTACTAAGCAAAATGAACATAGTTCTGATAAGCTTGACTGGAAGCTGTCCATTCTCCTAGAATTACCAGCCAATTGATCTGAGGTCCTGTAAGGGAATCATCCGAACTCCAACCCCTTCTTCTGAAAATATGATTATCAAACCCGTCACAATCACTAACCAACTGAGGTGGTTGAGATATAGAAGTGTTAGGAGAGGGTAATGGAATAAGGAAAAATGGATGAAGTGAGGGATAGGAAAAATCATAAAAGGAAGAAAAGGTTAAAGAAGGAGTGGCAGAAATTTGGAGGGAATCACTAAGGAAAGGTGTTAAAACTGATAAATAGGAAATGTGGAGGGTACATGAATGGATGGAGAAAGACAGGGTGGAGAAGGGGAAAATACCCTATCCTCAATAAAGGAAGAGTATGTAAAAATGGGAATTTGAGGGAAAGATGAAGGTTGGAAAAGAAGGGGTAAAATAATTGTGGAATTAGATTGACAAAGGGAAAGATATATAGCATATCGGTGAGCCATTTGTTGGTAATAGAGGAGGGTAGGAACAGAAGGTCCTAAGAGAGATCGTCTATGATAGGCATCAAAGAAGGTAGAATTAAATGGATTATGTTTTGAAAGATAGGCTAAGAGATCCATCCTCAGTTGATTAGTACTCTGGGCAGAGGTAGGAGTTGTGTTTTGTCGTTGATTTAGGACCACAGAATCAATCATGGGATGCCAGAAATTATCATGACAATCAGCCACTTTGGAGGAATAACTCTGGAACATATCAGCTATGCGCAACTCCAAATGGTTGACATATAAAACAGCCTGTAAGACCACATCCCCCACATACCATGCCATATCCACCTCATCTGGAATTAACAAGTCTCCTCGTAGATACATGCATGACATCAACATGGTATCTGGCATGGCAAAATCTTCAAACACCATTCTGACTACCTCTGTCAACAACTCAGCAGACCAAGCCCCACTCCAGCCATCCGCTAGAAGAGGTAAATCCATCGTGGAAAGCTTCATGTAGAAGACCAACTTCTGTAAGTGGTAGTGGACAAAGAAAGAATGGTCTGGTGGAACATATTCCTGAAACTGCTCAAATGTAGACCATAACAAGTCCATTCTGGATTGCAATCTTTCCACTTTATCTTGGAAGAGAGGGCACAAGGTAGCCTGTCTCTGAAGAGTAGCCAAGTCCTGCTGTGAAAGAGAAGGAATCAAGGGAACATTAGGGCTTGGAGAAACAGAGCGGGATTTCGCCAGTTGATCTTGCAACTGCTGGATTTGGGAGGCTTGGGAGGCCACTGTGTCATTAGCAATCTGTAAAGCTGAAAGTTTGTCATCTAAGATAGCTTGGAACTCCTGTGCTTCTCTGGACATTCTCTCCTTCTCCTCTGAAAGGCTAGTAACCTGGGATTGAGCCTCTAGTAACTGGATCTTCAAAGAAGAGATCTCCTCGCTTTGGGTGGCAACCAGTTGGGTTTGTTGTTCCATTTTCTTAAATAAATCTGCTAGGGTATCCTTAGCAGAAGCTAACTCGGATGTTGCCTTATGCAACTCGTTCTTAGACTGCATGAGTTCTTCATAAAAAGACGCGTACAGCTGTTGAACACAGGCTATCACTGACAACTCAATGGAACTCTGAATATCTTTACAGAGGAAAGGAATCGCATCTCCTGAGACGAGACTGTTCAGGGAGGGAACTGATATGTCCAATGATCCTTCTCGATGTGCGCGGAATAGGTTATTACAAGTGAGAAACCCAGGAAGATCACTGCCAGAGGTAGCAGGGATGGACATTGAAGGAAGTATGGAAGGAGCTTTATCCGCTACCCGCTTCAAGCGTTTGCGCTGGATGACCAGGGGAGGTGGAGAATCATCATCCCCGATGTCAATGGGTTCTGACTCATCTGAAGGTGGAGGAGGAGGTATTGAATCTGATGGAGGAGGTGGAGGCACAGTCTTCTGTAAACCTGAATAGGTCAAAACGGCAGACAAATATGATCCATATGTGACATTGGTAACATTACCCCTGGTGACTTTGACGAAATGTTGATCCATTTTAGTGAGGAGATAAGTACTCCAATCAATAGCAACTCCTTTCAACACCATCCTCGAAGCTGTAAAAAGCTCTTTGGACAAGTACTGGGATGGCGTTTTGGCAGGCATAAACCTGTCCTGGAGAAACTGATAGATCGTCTTCCATACGGGATCAGTGATCATGGAAAAAGAAACTCCTGAAGAGTTGATCACCTTCTTAACATCTAGCATTTCCCTTGTTTGCTTTTGCAACAGCTTTAGAATCTCTTCATTAGAGAAAAGCTGACGAGTGGTAACAAAAGGTTCACCTTTGAAGGGAAGAGACAGAGCCTTCCCTAAGCCTCGAGTCGTCAAAGTCATAGAAATTCCCTGGACTAGTCCTGTCTTCTTGCTGTAAGAGGCCAGAAACTCATCACATAACGACGGATCCTCTAGAAGCAATGGAAAAGAAGTAGCCACAAAAGCAGCGAGTCCCGCCTTCGTGAGAGGCTCAAAAGTAAGTAGGGAAGAGTAATCCCTACTAACTAATGGGACGTACTAGATAGGGGGAGGAGCATGAGAAGGCGCCATTCAGATGGTTACACACACACCACAAACACAAACAATCAAGGAGAATGCCTGCAAAGCAACATACAAAAATCCAAGGATAAGAGAACAACCAAAACAATAAAACGTGACTCGACCAACTAACCCCAAGCAAACCACAACCTAGAAAAAATTCGACATGACCTCG
Organism: Lygodium microphyllum; assembly: GCF_053477565.2. Lineage (NCBI taxonomy): Eukaryota > Viridiplantae > Streptophyta > Polypodiopsida > Schizaeales > Lygodiaceae > Lygodium > Lygodium microphyllum. Next base: position 10,554,685 of record NW_028229514.1, read on the forward strand.
AGACAAATGCGACCGAAAGCTTCATGTGATGCATCAGACAAACACCCAAAACCCCGTATCAGGCAAGAAAAGAAAAAACTGCACACTGTACCCTTAACCGTAACAAAGACAGTAAACCAAAACAATACCATATCCGACACATATCAAGACTATATCGGTGATAGAACTCTAAGGACTGCGCATACCCATCCCACGAAACGGTTCATTAAAAAGGGGAATTAAGTGTAGTGAGGGGGGAGTAATTTAATGAAGGGTTTATTTTAATAAATTATTAAGAATGGGTGAATTTTTATTAGGTGATAAACCTTAGCAAGAAAACGGCGGTTCCTTATGATAAATTTAATTACCAATTATTAGGTTAAAACGGTGCTTTTATTCGAATCCCGGACTTCGATATCCAGACTGGGTCTCTAAATGCAAGTTCATTGATTACAAATTAAGGTGATATGGAGCACTTTTTTGCCAGCGCGTGCTCATGTGACGGCTGGTTCATTTTAATAAAAAAAATTAAAGTGCCTCTGTAGCGCACGTAGTGCGTGCTAAGTGAACGGCGGGTTTATTTTAATTTTAAAAAAATGGTGTATGTAGCGCGAATGCGCGTGCCATGGTGGTATTATTTATGTGATTTTTTTGTTGTTAAATTCTTTCCGTGGTTGTTTTTTTTTTAGTTTTATATTAATCGTGGGTTTTGGGGTAGCTTGTGTTTTTTGTGTATTGAAAAAAAACGAATAAAAGGGAAATACCTGGTAGTGGGTGTATGAAAATGCAAAGAATACGCTCTCCTCAATCCAAAAATATTTGGATTTTGTTTTCTAGACGGTTAGTTAGTGTATGGAGGAAAAATGTGTTGTTTATTATTTTATTGAGTTGTGTTTTATTTCGAAGGAATTTAGGTGTGAAATTAAATATTGTAACAGCTGAGAAAAATATACGAGAAATAAAGAAAAATGGTAAGGGAAGTGTGAGGAATTTTTTATAAATTAATTTGGAATTTTAAGCATTTTTAATGAATTTTAATCATATTTTTGGGTATTTGGAAAGATTTTGGAATTTTAAAATGGGCAAAAATATTTTTGTAAAATTTACAGGTGGAGAAAAAATATGGCCATGGGTTGCAAAAATAAAAGGAAAAATTTCTAGATTTTTCGGGATTTTTTCAGAATGGAAAGGAGTTGTTAATGAGTTGGTTTGTATTTTTCAATGTTTGTGTGTTTTAGTTTTAGTTTTTTTTTAAAAAATAAATTGAAAAGGGATTTATGGGTGTGTTAATTAAAAATCTGGGAAAAATACCCAGCAACAGGCTGTGTGGCAGCTGCCAGCTAACAAGCTCCCGCACATGATCCCGCACAATCACACGATCAAGGACGAACAATCACCCACATGCGCGTACACATCCGTTGCGAGGGATCACGGACTAAAAATAGGGCGGCCAGTTGCTGCGTGCGTCGACGGGTGAACAATGGGTTATGGAAGGGGTTTCGGTGGTTGTCTGCGAGGTATGAACCGAAGCTTGGTTGAAGTGCGACGGTTCTGCAGGGGAACAGGGTTTGGGTTAGGGTTATCGACTGCGGGTCTGCAGGAGAACAGGATGTTGGGTAGGGTTTTGGTGTGCTTGGGTGGGAGGGAAAGGGGGCTTAGGTGGGGGGAAATGGTGGGTTAGTAGGCTTGGGGGGAAGGGGACTGAGAAGGAGGTGGGGAGTGGTGTGCTAGTGACAGTGGGGGGAACAAGGGCATTAGTGGGGGTTACTGGGGGGTGGTGTGAAAGGGTGGTATAGTGGGGGTAAGTGGGTTAGTGGGTTTGCAGTGGGGGGGAATGGGGGTTTAGAAGGGGGGTAATGGGTTAGTGGGTGGGAAGGGGGGTTAGTGGGGGGGGGGTAGGCTTAGTGAGTGGGAAGGGGGGCTAGTGTGGGGGGTTAATGGGGGGGGGAAGGGGTGGCACGTGGCAGCAGGAGGCGTGGAGGACAGGAGGTCAACAGCGGGCATACTCGGCGACGTCAGCAAGGAAGGCAGCCACAGGGCACGTGGCAGCGGACGTCGTCGGCAGCCAGGCGACGGCGGCGTCACAGGTGGATGGCGGGATGCAGGGAGGTCGACAGCGGAGAGGACAGGCGACTCGGGTGGGGGGACGGGCGACAGGCAGGGGAGCAGGGCGTTGTAAGGTGGCGCAAGAGCGCCACGTGGCGAGAGGCGGCCCGACGGGGAGGACTGCACGAGAGGGGTGACGGGCCACAGGCAGCATGGGGCGCAGGGCTCCTCGTGGCATCGTGGGCGTGGTGGGGAGAAGGCATAGACAGGGTGAGGCAAGGCGTGGGCTTGACGGCTACAGCAAGGCCACAGGGCACTGTCGGGCGAAGAAGAGGTAGGGGAAGGAGGGTAGGAGTAGGGGAAGAAGAAGAGGAGGAGGGGATGGAGAAGAGGGTGGAGAGGGAGGAGGAGGGGAGGGAAGGGAGGACGCAGGGAAGAGGGAGGGAGAAGAAGATGGGGGAGAGGGAGAATGGCAAGGAGGCGGTTGGGGGGGATGGGTCGTGAGAGGGGAGAGGGGATAGGGAAAGGCGGGAAGGGTAGGGGTAACGGGTGGGGTAGGGGTAGGGGTAAGGTAAGTGTAAGGGTTAGGGTAGGGTAGGGTAGGGTAGGGGTTGGGGGTGCCCGGGGAAGGGTAGGGTAAGGGTAGGATAGGGTAGGGTAAGGGTAGGGTAGGGTAAGGGTAGGGGTTGGGGGTGCCCGGGGAAGGGTAGGGTAAGGGTAGGGTAGGGTAAGGGTAGGGGTTGGGGGTAGGAACCCAAAAAGGAGGCGTATCCTCATTCCGCGCACGTGCGCGGAGCGGGGTAAACAAAATTTGCCGTGACGGGAGTGAAAGGGCGCCCGAAGGCAGGGACTAGGTACGCGGATGCGACTGAGGCGCGTTAAAATGTGTAAAATCGAAAAAGAGCGCGTGCACGCACGGGCCGGGCGCGTGAAAACACAGAAAAATAAAGAAAAATTAATAACTCCCAATCGGATCATCAAAACGAAATAGCATAAAAATAAAAAGTGGGTAGGACGGCAGGGGGAAAACAATGAAAATATGCGATGGAGGATCCGGGAGGGGTAAAGGGCGATCACGTGCAAAAAACACAAAAAACGTATCAAAAAACGCAATTAAAAATTAATACCGGAATATCCGTGCATTGGAACGATGTGCAGAAAAAAGGAAAACTGTGCAGAAAGATGTGCTCGACAATCCTATCACATCAAAACAGAGTGCTGACTGAGATAAGACGCGTTCACGTGGGAAAACCCCAAAAAAAAAACCCAAAAATGGGATCGGAAATTAATATCGGACGAACCGTTCGCCGGAATGTCAGGCAGTAAGAAGGAAAAATGTCCGCAAGAAGGAATGGCACAGGGTTGTCACGTTAAACCGCAGTTCCGGTGGAAATAAGAGGGGTGCACATGTGAAAAACTCCAAAAATATGCCCGAAAACGCATTTAAAAATTAATAAGTAAAAATCCGGAAGGCGAAAGAGGGTGAAGGAAAAAGGAAAAAGGTGGGGGAAGACACATGGGACACGGCTGTCAAATCAAATTGGAATTCCGATGCAAACAGGGCAGGTGCACATGAAAAAATGTCAAAAATACGCACGAAAAAGGTGTAAAAAACCGGAAAATTAATAATGGACAAACCGTGTATCAGAATGACGCGGAGTAAAAAGGAAAAATGTCAGGGGAAAAGTGGTTGTTAGGGCGATGATGTCAAATCATGGTTCCGAAGCAAGCAAAGCGCGTTCACATGGAAAACCGGCTAATTTACGAAAAATACTTCAAAAATTAATAACTCGAAAACCGTGCACCGAAAAAGGGGTAGGTAAAAAGGAAAAATGGTCAATTTCAAAGGAGGGAATAGGGCTATAAGGTTGGATTTGGACTTCGGGGAACGTAGGGTGCGTTCACATAGGAAGACCTCAAAAACAGGGAATGAAGGAAAACTACAAGGGAATAGCCCCAAGGGTGGGTGGAACATAACCGGGTGGGTAGGGACCCCATCAAGGTAACAACAAGGCATGGCATACATGCATGAGCAGGTTAAGGCATATGCAGAGGATATACAATGTAGACACGCAGGGACTCGTCCCCACACTTAAGACCTTAACGGATAGGGTTAACCGAGCAACAGGGACCTAGGACCACGCCACAGACCATCCACTAACGTCCCCACACTTAAAACATGAACGTCACGGAGAAACCAAAGTGGGAGGGTTAGAAAAACTTGGCCCATTTCGTCAAAAAGCAAGGTTGAGTGTCGATGGTACGTCTAGTGTTGTTGTCGGCGCTGGAGGTACCAAGGCATCCTCTCGACATACGTCCGTCATGGAAGGGACCACGCGGCAGCACCCAGGGAGGTAGCTGATGGAAGGAATCGCAGGAAATGCGTTGTCGATGATGAGGGATACTACACTCAACTCGCAGTCACTCAAATGGGATGAAAGAACAGTCACTCGCCCCATGACTAGTATCACTTGATGAAAAATGATTGAAACCCATATCGCATACCCTGTTGAGGAATCGACAAGGGGGAATGGTGCAGAGGGAGTATGCCAGGGTGCACAGTTGATAGTTTATTAGTGCGTCCAACCCGTCTGGCATAAGTGTAAGGAGGAAGGCAAGGGAGCCTTACAGTGCAATGTACAGAACAGGGGATGTGTCTTGTGTTGACGGCAAAGACCCATCCCGTGGGTGCACAGGGAAACTGGAACATACCTGACTCCAAGTGTCGTAACGTCCCTCAATCTCACCTCTCGGTAATTGATTGAAGAAACTCCAGTCACACTCAACCCACCCTCTATCTCATGCTCTGTTGATAAATACAGAAGGGCAGCCTTTTCCTGAAACCCGTTGATGTAATCCTCATGGTCACTTGTGCAAAGGTTGTATGCCTTGTGCGCATTTGATGGTGCAACTGTGCATCCCACCCTGTGCCGGCATACGGTGCGAGAAGGAAGGCCAGGGAGCCTTATAGTGCAGTGCACAAAAACAAATTGTGCTTTGAGCATTGAGAGGCCCATCCCATGCGTGCAACACTTCATTCACACTACTCACCTCTCATTTGATTTGAAGGGAAAAGACTGGTCACTCGCCCCACCCTCTGTCTCACTCTCTGTTGATCGATACAGAGGGCAACCCATACTCATTTCCCCATTCAGTTAGGATGAAAGCTCACGTCACTCGATTGTTTGTCGATGAAGATCGCATCGTCAGTTGTTGAAGAGGCTGACCCAGGGAGGTAGCCATCAAATCGAACATTGTGTTGGATAGGACATGTCATCTGCTAGAGGACAGTTAGACGCTTTGCAGAAAGACCCAGGACACAGCGTACCAAGGGAGGTAGCTTAGGAATTGGATCCTAGGGATATCAATTAATGAACCACTTTCTGGACTGCTCGGTGTTGCCACCTTTTCCACAGCCAGCTTCTCGCCCAAGGGTGTTTACCACCTTTTCTCGGAACGAGGCCTGCTATGACAGGGAATTGCTTCATTTTCTCTCATAACAGATTTGTTTTTCTTATTTTTTTTTCTTTTTCTTTTTTTTTTAATTTTCCCCTATTCCCGAGGGTGTTTCCACCTTTTCTCGAAGAATAGGTCGGCATGACAGGGACCTAAGTTCTTTTCTCCCATGACCGATATGTATATATATTTTTTCTTTTTTTTTTCTTTTCAAATTAAACAAGGGAATGGTAGAAAGACCATGTATCAGAACCAACCTCGCCACTGTCGCTGGTGGAAAATAGAGGATAAGAGATCAAGGCTGGAAGGGGGGTTTGAGGGAACAGAGGGTTGCGTCCACTTCATCAGGAGTGACTGAAGAACGGCTATCAGAAGTAGCATCATAAGAAGTACAGTGCCGCGCCAACGAGGGAAAAGATCAAGTGTCCGTAATTGTTAAGATCCCCAAGGAGGGAAGTACTTCTTCAGGCGATATCCATTGATCAGGAAGGGATCATCAGAGGCATCAACGGTCTGCACTTGGACAGAGCCATTAGGGTTGACAACAAGTACCTTATAGGGGCCCATCCACCGCTGTTGGAGCTTGCCAGGAAACTTGCCAAAGCGTGAATCATAGGCTAGGACCAAATCACCTTCTTTGAACTCCTTGTGCTTGATGAAGCTATCATGGTAAGCCTTACGTCGAGCTTGCGTGGCTTCCATGCACTGTAGAGCCATCCTACGAATTTCGTCCAAACATTCCAAATGCAGGAGACGGCGTTGCAGTGAATCATCGTCCCCCAAACGCTCTTTGATAGCCACTCTCAAAGAGGGTAATTCCAGTTCAACAGGAAAAACAGCTTCTGTACCATACACTAGCTGGGAGGGTGTCTGTCCTGTTGCTGCTTTATGGGAGGTTCTGTACGCCTAGAGGGCCTCTGTAAGTCGATCATCCCAATCACGACGATGTGCGGCAATTGTTCTTGTCAGAATTGAGCAGAGGATGCGATTGGTGACCTGGACTTGGCCGTTGGCTCTGGGGTAATAAGGAGTGGACTTGCAATGGCGGATCTTATACAACTCTGTCAACTCTTCCATGACTTTATTGAGGAAATGAGTGCCTCTGTCACTTACCAACTCTAAGGGACTGCCAAAACGGGTGATGATATTCTCATACATGAACGAGGCCATGCTGTTACCATCGTCCGGCTTTAGGGCTTTAGCTTCGCATCACTTTGTGACATAATCGGTACATACGAGGATGTATCGGTTCTGCTTCCTTCTGGTGGGAGGGTCGATTGGGCCTACGAAGTCAATGCCCCACTTCTCAAAAGTCTTCAAAGGAAGGATAGGTTGCAGTGGCACGGCACTTGTCTTCGTGGGTTTCCCCATTCTTTGACAAGCATCACATCTTTTACAGTAATCATAGGCATCTTTTTTGATGGTAGGCCACCAATATCCTGCTAGCAGAGCCTTCCTGGTTGTAGCTTCTCCTACAAAGTTACTTCCACACGGCTCGTCATGGCAAGCCTTCAAAACAATCCCAATTTCATTTCCTGCAACACATCTTCTGAGCACTTCATCTTTGCTTTTCTTGTACAGTGCACCGCCTAGTAGGGTGTAGGGGGACTGATTCTAACATGAGCTTCTTCCTTTCCCGACTAGAAATACCAGGAGGATACTGTTGGGTTGCCAGCAGATTGGCAATGTCTACATACCGGGGAGTTACAGTTTCTACCAAGAATAGGGCAGCATCAGGGAGGTCTGGATCATCCTACTCCTCATCTGCCGTTTGTGGGATACGCGACAGATGATCAGCCAGAACATGGGAACGACCAGGCTTAGTAATCACCTCAAAGTCGAACTCTTGAAATAGAAGGAGCCATCTCATCATTCGTCCTTTCACATCTGCTTTGTTCATCAGGAAGGATAGGGCCTCATGATCCACATAAAATTTAAAGTGGGTGGATAGGAGGTAGTGGCGAAACTTTTCTAGGGCAAACACCATTGCCAAGCACTCCAGCTCTGTCACTGTATAGTTCCGTTCCCTATCAGTGACTTTTCGACTTGTGTAATAGATCGGTTGATCCAACTTCGAGGAGCCCTTCTGGCAGAGGATAGCACCTAAGCCTTCAATTGATGCATGAGTGTGTACGTGGAACTCTTTTGTCCAATCAGGAGGTTGCAGAATGGGTGCCTCAATCAGACACTGCTTCAAAGTGTGGAAGGTTTTGCCACATTCTTCCGTCCAAGTAAACTTTGCATCTTTCCTCAGAAGCTTGTGCAAGGAGGTTGCCTTTGTCGCAAAATGGGCTATGAACCTTCTGTAGTAACCCACATGGCCTAGGAATTCCCTCAACTGTTTAAGGTTGGTGGGTGCTGTCAGAGCTGCAATCTTTTCGATCTTTGCAGGGTTTGTTGATATCCCTTGTGCAGAGACAATGTGGCCCAACAGAACTCCAGAAGAGACCCCAAAGATGCATTTGTCGGGGTTGAGGGAAATCCCATACTCCCGGCATCGGTCAAAGCATTGTTCCAAGTGCTCCCAGTGTTCACGGATCAAACTATAGACACAGAAGTCATCCAAATATACCTCAATAAAGTAATGCATATGATTTTGAAATGCAGCCATCATGACTCGCTCGAAAGTAGCAGGGGCATTGCAGAGCCCAAATGGCATCACCCGGTAAGCGTAGGTCCCCTATTCTGTGGTGAAGGTTGTTTTGGATTGGTCTTCTTCTGCGATCTGCACTTGGTTGTATCCGCTGAATCCATCCAAAAGGGAATAAAGCTCATGTCTTGCCACTATGTCCAACAGTTGGTCTGTAAAAGGGATAGGAAAGTGATCCTTCTTTGTCTTGGAATTGAGCTTACGGAAATCCACACATATTCACAATTTGCCATTCTTCTTGGGTACAACCACGATGGGTGAAACCCATTCACTATTTGCCACTGGATAGATGAACTCGGCTTCCAGAAGCTTCAGCAGCTCTGCTTTCACCAATGTGGAATAATTCGGGTTCATTCGCCTCTGTCGTTGCCGTACTGGCTTGGCATCGGGCTCCAAGTCAATATGATGTTGACATATTGTGGGATCAATCCCCTTTAGGTCTTTGTAGGACCATGCAAACACGTCCAAATTTTCTTTCAACAAGTTGTACAAGGCTGACAACTCCTCTTCTGGGAGACTGCTACCCACCTTCAAGTGGCGTTCAGTGCCTTCTGCATCCACAAAAGTTAACTGCCTTTCACCTTCTACTTCATGCATGAAGGTTCCACGGACTGCTTCTGGATACAGATCCGACTCCTTCAAGGGAGTAGTGTCCTCTTCTGATGTCCCACTAGAACCAATTTCTTCTTTTGGTGGAGACTTAGTTGCTCCTTGAGATGTTGAAATGGGATTAGAGCTATTTCGGGTTTGGTTTCAAAATTAATTACCTCTTGGCTTGAAGACTCCTCTTCTGAAGATGACACATCCAAGAACGTCACATAACAAGGACCCTCTAATGCCTGTTGGGTTTGTGGGACTGGTGCTTGTTGGCACGGTGCATCATCATCATCTTTCTTTGGCAAGGATGGGTGAGGATGGCATGAGCCACTATTGAAAGACGGCTTGTTCTTCTTAATCCATTTCTTATAAAGGTTTTGCATATGAGAAGATCTGTTTACCAGACCAAATGGTACCATCACCATTCTGTCCCATAGCACGAGCTCCTCTACTTCTAAAGCTTCTGGTACTTCTTCCTCAAATGTATCCTCTTCGGGTGGAATAGACTCTTCCGTTTCACTTTCATAATCTTCTTCGTCCATATCATATCCATCCTCTTCTGTCTCTGTCTCTGCTTCTGCTTCTGCTTCTGCCTCTGTCTCTGTAGGCGCTGTATAACAGAAGAACAGATTCTCTGTTTCCTCTCGTGCCTCTGTCTCTGTTGTGGCCATGTAACAGGGAGAGCAGTATATCCATGCTTCTATCTCACTGTCAGAAGTGATTTCAGAAGTCCTTCCTGGTTCAGGCAGGAAGTATTCACCCATTGATAATGGCTTTGCATCTTTTGGAAGTCGGCTTACAGTATCCACTGTTAAGGAATGTGCCACTGTTTTCTTGGGAAGGATCTGTTTGACAGCATCTTCATCTGCTGATGTTCCATCTGTAGCCTCATTAGGGGAGTCAGAAGATAATTCCAAGGAGGTGGATCCATGTCCTTTTTGAGAACCATACAGTTTCAGCACCACTTTGTTGGGTCCTCTACCCAAGATCAAGGTTCCTTTGAACCAATCCATCCTTTCTCTGGCTTCAAAAAGCCATGGTCTGCCCACTAACAGAGGATAGGATGTGCCATAAGAGTTTGGCTTTACCACCAGATAGGTTAGCCAATAATCTTTTCCAGCCACTGTAGTCTTCACATATGGGAGAATGCCCAAAGGCTTGATTCTACTCTGATCCGCCAGTCTGATGAGCCATTGGGTGGGTTGCACACCTTGTAGGCCTAAATCCTTCATTGTCACATCCGTCATAATGTTCACTGATGAACCACCATCAATCAGTGCATTTGCAATAAAGCAGCCTTCTATCCACACGCCAGTCTCTGGTGTACCCGGATCTAGAAATGCGTTAGCCACATCCACATCTTTTACAGGCTCTGGAGCTTTGTTAGACTTTGTTGCTGTTGAGGGAGCAATCCTTAAACCACGTCTTCTTGTCAATATACTTTTGAATCTTTTCCGGCAACTGGGAGACAACATCAATAATTGTCGGAATGTGAGGTTTGGTTTAAAGGTATCTAGATCTCTGACTAGATCGTATTCCTTAATAGGATCCACTGGCTTCTCTAACCGATTAGGGAATGGGGCAACACCCATTTTCATTTTCCCTCTTTCTTCCAACAGAGGCATCATGAGAACTTCTTCTGTCACTTGTGGCACTTCCTCTTCTTCTATCTCCTGGACCTCTAGTCTTGTCTCTGTAACTGTCTCTGTAACTCTCTGTGGCACTGTAGGGCTCTATACGGCACTGTCAGGCTCTGTTCTATTCTGTTCTTCTGGTGGAAGATTGAACTTCACTGTTCTGGCAGGAGGGTTATTTTCTTTCTGGACAGGTGGTTCCTTCTGCTTTGCACGCGTGATGGCAGCAACTTCCAATTCCACTAAATTGGAGGTAGGCTCTTGGGCCTTGGCCGGACTATCAGTAGCATTGTTTTTCACTGGGGCTGGGCTTGGACAGTCTTTTGCAGTGTGGCCTTCTCCTTTGCATCGACTGCATAAGGGCTTGTAATCCACTGACCTTTTGGGATTTGGACAATTTGGTGAGATGTGTCCCTTTTCTCCGCATCTGTAACACTCCACTTCTGATCTCTGACCACCGCTAGACTGTCTTCCTCTGTAACTTTGAGAGGGAAATCTTCTGGGTCTGAAATTAAGACCAAACTCTCTAGGCTTGGGTCCAATATCCTGTGTTGTCATTTTGGACTCCAGCAAGTTAAATCTTGCGTCTTCTTCCTTCCTTCTCCTATCATGCATCTCCTTTAGAGAGCAAATGTCCTCTGTATGGTTCTTCCGCAAACAGTAGGAACAGAAGGCCCCAGGAATAGTTGGTTTTCGTGTACATTCAGTGGCTAAATGGCCTGCTTGATGACACTTACCACACCAAGTATTTGACCGCATCACATTTCTTCCTGCTCCTGCAACATTGGATATGCTAGCGATATTCACTTTCAACGTCTGTAGTTGTTCTGTAATCACATCCACCATCAACTCCTTTTTTATGTTTGCAACTGAGTTGGATAAGTAGTCCTTCAAGCTTTCTCCTCCTGAGGCACTGGCAGGAGGGTTTTGAGGAGTCTCTATAGTCACTGCATAAACGGGTTGGGCTGGTACAGAGGGGTCTCTGTTCTGGTTCTGATTCAGAGCTCCTGTTTGAACTGTTGGCTGTTGGCTCCAGTTGGTAGGATTCCACTATTGTTGCTGATTTGGCATTGAGGAAATTGGTTGGGACCATTGTTGTTGTGGTTGAACCATTATTTGAGGCATGGATTGTGGCCACTGTGGATTTGGTGCACTGTACTGTGATACCGGGGGCATCTGTTGGTAGGGATAGGGAACAGTCCCTGGAACTGCATTTGGTGGATACATCATTCCTGGCATCAGAGGAGGTAGGACTCCTCTTCCTATATTCATCGTTAATCTAGCTTCCACTTCATCGTACAGTCTTGCACCTTCTGTTGCAGCTTGCAGTGTGGTTGGTCTTTGCAGCTCCACAAACTTACGGACTTTTGGTTGTAATCCTCTGAGAAACACCCCCTTTTGAATGCCATCATCTAGATTATGGTTAGTCCATCTCTTCAGGATGGATTCCATTCATGAGACATAAGCTTCCACTCTTTCTCTCGAAGACTGACTTAGGTTCATAAATTCCTCTCTCATCCGCTCTTCAAAACCTTCACGCCTGAATTTAGTGAGGAAGGCCAACTTCAGGTCGTCCCATGTGCCAAAAGTTCCTATTGCTTGTCTCTCATACCACTGAAACGCCACGCCCTTGAAAGTGGCGGGAAATATTGCCAACCAATGGTCAGGGGTTCTGGCATTGTTAGCCACACATGCTATCATAAATTCTGCTACATGAAGATCCGGGTCTTCATTGTACTCTCCCTTAAAAATTGGCAATGGGACTACATTTGCTGGCCTGTCATCAATATTTCCAGGAAGGATCTGGCTTGGAAGTGGACCTCCAACATGACGAGGAAGGGCTTGATGTGCCATTGGGACTTCTGTAAAGAGTTTCGCAAGGGCATCAAAGGCGGCTTCTGCTCTAGGAGCTCGCTCTCAGCTCTGATTCTTGCTTTCTCTCTTCTCACGTATCTCTGGACTCGTTTTAACGCTTACCTTTTTATTGCGTCATTCATTAGGGGTGTGGCTCCACTATGTTGTTAGTGCTCCACAGAGGGTTAACAGAAGGCTTCAGTCTCTGGAGGACTCTCTTGCCAACATTTCTTCTACTTCTTTCTTTTCAACGTCCCTGAATTCTGCTTTCATTCCACTGCACAGAGGAAGGTATTCGGTTCTGAAGGTGTCAAAATGCATACGTCTGAGCATTATGGTGGTGCCATCATCATAGTAATGCCAACTTCTGATGGTTTCAACAGTGTATGTTGTAAAAAACACTCTGTCTACCAACTTCCAGTGGGTTGCTAATTGAAGAAACAAAAGATTATCAGTGCACCAAGCATCCCATGTATCTTGCTGTTGAGCATCCACGAACAAATTCCAACTCTTTTCCTTCTTGTCTTTGTGAACCTCTGCAGACCAAGACTCCTGAAGCTTCTTCACAATCTCCCACTTGATGTTGTCTGGAAACTTCTCAATGAATGCCAAATCTTCCATGGATGGTCATTCTCCCTGTTTCTACTCTTCAGTTTGTTCCCAAACAGTTTGCCACCAAGATGCAAGTTTCTGTTGCTTCAACAGGAAGAGGAAACTGTCCACCACATAGAGCATGCATCATAATGGTGATGTGTTTCCGCCATTGTGGGATGAACTTCTTGTGGAAGGTGTCTTTGATTATGAGAAATTCTAACTCTTCAGTGGAAGAAGGAACTTTACAAACATCCATTGAATTCTTCTCTTCTAGGCAATGCCATTTCCTTCATTTTCAGCCTCTTCTGGTGCTTGTTGATGGCAAGTTTCCCCGGCTGCGCACCAAAAACATGGGGCCCCGAGAGGAACACCAAGGAAAAGGGAATTCTCTTGCAAGAAAATCTATCTTGTAACATCAACAAGCTTGTTTATTATGTTTCATATGATCACAATGAAGAAAAGAACACCAGACACAACAAATCTTCATGCAACATCATGTAGATCTCCCACGGATTTGATAGAATCAACCATATTCTTCAATATCTTCACAAAATCCATCAATAGAACAAAGAAAGCAAAGGAATACACCATCTTTTAATGTAAATACATCACATAGTATTCATCTTCAATATCTTCATAGTCTTCTCTCTCAATCTCTCATATACAATCACTCTGTTTCAATAGAATTAGCTATCTCTGACTCTCTCTCTCTCACTGCATCAATAATACATCATATCCTCACTAAAATCTCTCAAAAATCACTCTCAATAATCCTTCTTAGGTCGTGGATACCCCTCCCAAGAGGTATGTCTTATATGAAGAGTCACCAGAGCCACTACAGTGTCCTTTCATAGCTCCCTACTGTCACTTCTCTCTAGTCTTCACTTGAGTCTTCAACAGCTACTTCTTTCACTTCTTTCAGCTCTTTTGCACGTGTATCCACCTCTTTCCAAGACTAGAAAACTTTCCCAAGCTACACTCTCATCCATTAGAACACATACAGAAGCATACATAACAGTCACAGAACAGTACCAGAACAACTACAGTACAGAACAGAACAGAGATAGAACAAAAGCTCTACAGAAGACCTATAGAAGGTTATAGAAGGTCATCAAAACCAAATAACTCATACTCAAACCATTCCAAACTCTCACAAACCATTCAATAAGCTTTCACAAGTTCTCAATCTTCATCAATCAATACTCCATCCCTCTTTATAGAAGACAATTAGAACGAAACAGAGCAAAACAGAAGGTATACAGAACCAATCAGAACCTATCAGAATATCACAGAACCAGTAACAAACATCATGAACTTCCAAAACACAATCAATATCATCCAAAACACTCTCAAACCACTTCCAAACCAATCAATCATCTCATAAAATCAACCATTCAGCTCTCAAAAACAACAAAAATCAGCCAAAAAACAAGTCATTTCAATACTCAACACTTCTACTTCACAGATGAAGGTCCCGTGGACTGCTTCTAGGTACAGATTCGACTCCTTCAAGGGGGTGGTGTCCTCATCTGATGTCCCACTAGAACCAACTTCTTCTTTTGGTGGAGACTTAGGTTGCTCCTTGAGATGTTGAAATGGGATTAGAGCCGTTTCGGGTTTGGTTTCACGATTAGTTACCTCTTGGCTTGAAGACTCATCTTCTTATGACACGTCCAGGAATGTCACATAACATGGACCCTTTGATGCCTGTTGGGTTTGTGGGACTGGTGCATGTTGGCAAGGTGCATCATCATAATCTTTTCTTGGAAAAGGTGGGTGAGGGTGGCATGAGCCACTGCTGAAGGACGACTTGTTCTTCTTAACCCATTTCTTATAAAGATTTTGCATATGAGAAGATCCATTTACCAGACCAAATGGTACCCTCGCCATTCTGTCCCATAGCATGAGATCGTCTACTTCTGATGCTTCTGGAACTTCTTCTTCATATATAACCTCTTCGGGTGGGATAGACTCTTCCATCTTGCTTTCATAACCTTCTTCTTCCATATCATCTCCTTCCTCTTCTGTCTTTGTTTCTGTCTCTGTCTCTGGCTCTGGCTCTGGCTCTGGCTCTGGCTCTGGCTCTGGCTCTAGGAGCTTTGTAAGAGAAGAACATGTTCTCTGTTTCATCTTTTGCCTCTGTCTCTGGCTCTGCTATGGCCATGTAACAAGGAGAGCAGTACATCCATGCTTCTATCTCACTATCAAAAGTGATTTCAAAAATCGTTCCTGGTTCAGGCAGGAAGTATTCACCCATTGATAATGGCTTTGCATCTTTTGGGAGTTGGCTTACAGTATCCACTGTTAAGGAACGTGCCACTATTTTCTTGGGAAGGATCTATTTGACAGCATCTTCGTCTGCTGATGTTCTATCTGTAGCCTCATTATGGGAGTCAGAAGATAATTCCAAGGAGGTGGATCCATGTCCTTTTTTAGCACCATATAGCTTTACCACCACTTTATTAGGTCCTCTACCCAAGGTCAAGGTTCCTTTGAACCAATCTGTCCTTGCTCTGGCTTCAAAAAGCCATGGTCTGCCCAGTAACAGAGGGTAGGATGTACCATAAGAGTTTGGCTTCACCACCTGATAGGTTAGCCAATAATATTTTTCAGCCACTGTAGTCTTCACATATGGAAGAATGCCCAAAGGCTTGGTTCTGCTCTGATCCGCCAGTCTGATGAGCCGTTGGGTTGGTTGCACACCTTGTAGGCCTAGATCCTTCATTGTCACATCCATCATAATGTTCACTGATGACCCACCATCAATCAGTGCATTTACAATGAAGTAGCCTTCTATCCACACACCAGTCTCTAGGGTACCCAGATCTAGGAAGGCGTTAGCCACGTCCACTTCTTTTACAGGCTCTGGAGCTTTGTTGGACTTTGTTGCTATTGAGGGAGCAATCCTTAATCCATGTCTTCTTGTCAGTATACTTTTGAACCTTTTTCAGCAACTGGGAGACAACATCAATAATTGTCGGAATGTGAGGTTTGGTTTAAAGGTATCTAGATCTCTGACCAAATCGTATTCCTTAATAGGATCCACTGGCTTCTCTAACCAGTTAGGGAATGGGGCAACACCCATTTTCATTTTCCTTGTTTCTTTCAATAGGGGTATCATGGGGACTTCTTTTGCCACTTGTGGCACTTCCTCCTCTTCTATCTCCTGGACCTCTGGTCCTGTCTCTGGAACTATCTCTGTGACTCTCTGTGGCACTGTGGTGCTCTGTACGGCACTGTCAGGCTCTGTTATGTTCTGTTCTTTTGGTGGAAGATTGAACTTTACTGTTCTGGCAGGAGGATTATTTTCTTTTTGGATAGGTGGTTCCTTCTTCTTTGCACGCGTGATGGCAGCAACTTCCAATTCCACTAAATTGGAGGTAGGCTCTTGGGCCTTGGCCGGACTATCAGTAGCACTCTTTTTCACTGGGGCTGGGCTTGGACAATCTTTTGCAGTGTGGCCTTCTCCTTTGCATCGATTGTATAAGGGCTTGTAATCCACTGACCTTCTGGGATTTGGACAATTTGGTGAAATGTGTCCTTTTTCTCTGCATCTGTAACACTCCACTTCTGATCTCTGACCACCACCAGACTGTCTTCCTCTGTAACTTTGAGAGGGAAACCTCCTTGGACCTAAATTAGGACCAAACTCCCTAGGCTTGGGTCCAATATCCTGTGTTGTCATTTTGGATTCCAACAAGTTGAATCTTGTGTCTTCTTCCCAACTTCTCCTATCGTGCATCTCCTTTAGAGAGTAAATATCCTCTATATGGTTCTTCCACAAATAGTTGGAATAGAAAGCTCCCAGAATGGTTGGTTTTCGTGTACATTCAGTGGCTAAATGGCCTGCTTGATGACACTTACCACACCAGGTATTTGACCGCATCACATCTCTTTCTGCTCCTGCCACATTGGATATGCTAGTAGTATTCACTTTCAATGTCTGTAGCTGCTCTGTAATCACATCCATCAACTCCTTTTTGATATTTGCAACTGAGTTAGATAAGTAATCCTGCAAGATTTCTCCTCCTGAGGTACTGGCAGTAGGGTTTTGAGGAGTCTCTGTAATCACTGCATAAACAGATTGGGCTGGTGCAGAGGGATCTTTGTTCTGATTCTGATTCAGAGCTCCTGTTTGAACTACTGGCTGTTGGCTCCAGTTGGTAGGGTTCCACTGTTGTTGCTGATTTGGCATTGGGGAAATTGGTTGGGACCATTGTTGTTGTGGTTGAACCATCATTTGAGGCATGGATTGTGGCCACTTTGGATTTGGTGCACTGTACTGTGATATTGGGGGCATCTGTTGGTAGGGGTAGGGGATTGTCCCTGAGACTGCATTTGGTGGGTACATCATTCCTGGCATCAGAGGAGGTAGGACTCCTCTTCCTGGATTCATTGCCAATCTAGCTTCTACTTCATTGTATAGTCTTGCACCTTTTGTTGCAGCTTGCAGGGTGGATGGTCTTTGCAGCTCCACAAACTTACGGACTTCTGGTTGTAATCCTCTAAGAAACACCCCCTTCTGAATGCCATAATCTAGATTATGGTTAGTCCATCTCTTCAGGATGGATTCCATTCGTGAGACATAAGCTTCTACTCTTTCTCCAGAGGACTGAATTAAATTCATAAATTTCTCTCGCATCCGCTCTTCAAAACCTTCACGCCTAAATTTAGTAAGGAAGGCCAACTTCAAGTCATCCCATGTGCCAAAAGTTCCTGCTGCTTGTCTCTCATACCACTGAAACGCCGCGCCCTTGAAAGTGGCAGGGAATATTGCTAACCAATGCTCAGGGGTTATGGCATTGTTAGCCACACATGCTACCATAAACTCTGCTACATGAAGATCACGATCTTCATTGTACTCTCCCTTAAAAACTGCCAATGGAACTACATTTGCTGGCCTGTCATTAATATTTCCAGGATGGATCTGGCTTGGAAGTGGACCTCCAGTAGGAGGAGGAAGGGCTTGATGTGCCATTGGGACTTCTGTAAAGAGTTCCGCAAGGGCGTCAAAGGCGGCTTCTGCTGCGAGCTCGTTCTCAGCTTTGATTTTTGCTTTCTCTCTTCTCATGTACCTCTAGACTCGTTCTAACGCTTGCCTCTTTATTGCGTCATTCATCAGGGGGTTGGCTCCACTATGTTGTTAGTGCTCCACAGAGGGACAACAAAAGGTTTCAGTCTCTAGAGGACTCTCTTGCCAACATTTCTTCTACTTCTTCCTTTTCAACGTCTCTGAATTCTACTTTCATGCCACTGCACAGAGGAAGGTATTTGATTCTGAAGGTGTCAAAATGCATACGTCTAAGCATTGTGGTGGTGCCATCATCATAGTAATGCCAGCTTCTGATGGTTTCAACAGTGTATGTTGTGAAAAACACTATGTCTACCAACTTCCAGTGGGTTGCCAATTGAACAAACATAAGATTATCAGTACACCAAGCATCCCATGTATCTTAGTGTTGAGCATCCACAAACAAATTCCAGCTTTTTTCCTTGTCTTCGTGAACCTCTACAGACCAAGACTCCTGAAGCTTCTTCACAATCTCCCACTTGATGATGTTTGGAAACTTCTCAATGAATACCAAATCTTCCATGTATGGTCATTTTCTCTGTTTCTGCTCTTCATTTTGTTCCCAAACAGTTTGCCACCAAGATGCAAGTTTCTGCTGCTTCAACAGGAAGAGGAAACTGTCCACCACATAGAGCATGCATCATGATGGTGATGTGTTTCCACCATTGTGGGATGAACTTCTTGTGGAAAGTGGCTTTAATTATGAGAAATTCCAACTCTTCAGTGGAAGAAGGAAATTTACAAAGATCCATTGAATTCTTCTCTTCTTGGCAATGCCATTTCCTTCATTTTTAGCCTCTTCTGGTGCTTGTTGATGGCAAGATTCCCCGGTTGCGCACCAAAAACATGGAGCCCCAAGAGGAACACCAAGGAAAAGGGAATTGTCTTGCAAGAAAATCTATCTTGTAACATCAACAAGATTTTTTATTAGGTTTTATATGATCACAATGAAGCAAAGAACACCGGGTAGAACAAATCTTCATGTAGCATCATGTAGATCTCCCACGGATTTGATAAAATCAACCATATTCTTCAATATCTTCACAAAATCCATCAATAGAAAAAATAAAGAAAACGAATACACCATCTTTGAGTGAAAATACATCACATAGTATTCATCTTCAATATCTTCATAGTTCTCTCTCTCAATCTCTTATATACAATCACACTGTTTTGATAGATTTGGCTATCTCTGACTCTCTCTCTCTCTCTCTCCATCAATAGTACATCATATCCTCACTACAATATCTCATAATCACTCTCAATAATCCTTTTAGGTCGTTGATACCCCTCCCAAGAGATGTGTCTGATATGAAGAGGCACCAGAGCCACTACAGTGTCCTTTCGTAGCTCACCACTGTCACTTCACTCCAGTCTTTACTTGAGTCTTCAGCAGCTACTTCTTTCACTTCTTTTAGCTCTTTTGCACTTGTATTCACCTCTTTCCAAGGCTACAAAACTTTCCCAAGCTACACTCTCATCCAACAAAACACATACAGAAGCATACAGAAGGTCTACAGAAGCTCATCAGAAGCTCATCAGAGAGTTACAAGAGGTCAACAGAAAGCATCAGAACCACATAACTCATACCAAAACCATTCCAAACCATCAAAAATCACTCAATAATCTTTCAAACAATCTCAAACCCTATCAATCAATACTCCATCCCTCCTTACAGAGAGAAAACAAAACAAAACAGAAGCTCAACAAAAGCTATCAGGACCAAACAGAACATATTAGAACATCATCAGAACTTCACATCTCTACTAATAAACATCATGAGCTTAATAAAACTATTCCAACCTATCCAAACACTTCCAAACCAATCAATCATCTCATAAAATCAACCATTCAGCTCTCAAAAACAACAAAAATCAGCCAAAAAATAGGTCATTTCAACACTCAACAACTCCATCCTATTCTCCCTCATATACTCTGACTTGTATCAATCAATTTATACTTCGTTGTTTTGTCTTTTTCCATGCAATCTAATGCTTGCATCCAGACCTGATATTTTGCTTCAGCCATGCCTCCTTTACGAGCTTCATTAGTCCTTTCAATTCTCAACCCATATGTGGCTGCATCTATGGAAACAAATGTTGTCCTTGCATCCATATCTTCCAACCTCTTTTGCATGCCGCCATTTCCAAAAATTTCCTCTATTGGAAGACTAGTTTCTATTGCATGTATTTTGCTATCTTTCCAAAACACTAACCTTTTTGCTTCTACTTCACGATAGGCTACACAATCTCACTTTTCATGTTGTAAATTGTCACACCAAATGCATCTCCTCTTGTATCCTTCTCCATATGGCCTTTTGGATGTTTCTTGAGCCTTCTCTTCTACCTTAGCATCCAAATTTTTTACCTTTGCATAGATTTCTATCAAATTCAGCCTCAAATCACACATGATTTTGATTAATTCATCCATAGAATCACCTTTAAGAGCCGGACCAACAAGTATAGCCAGTTGTTCTACCATAGCCACAGGCACCTTGGCTACAATTTTTGCCCCCTTTTGAGCACTAGCAAGTGTAGTGCTTGTACCCCATCTTAATTTCATACGCTTTCTCTTTACTAACATATGCACTGTCTTAGTTACATTAGCCTACCAATTTGATTTCAACCCCGTTTTGAAAGAGGCATCTTCTAAATGATCACTCAGCTTCTCTTGCAAGACAAGATTTGTAGCCTTTAGAAACAAATAAAATTTTTGACTCTTCAATGATTGCTGCTCATTGGCATCCAATTGTGCATGCCGACTTTCAAATTCCTGGAGAAAAACTGTAGCCAACCCTTTATTGGGCTTTTCAATCCAATCTATAAATGTCTTTTTAGTTATCAATCCTACATCTTCCAAGAAAAAAATTTCTCTTAAATATTTCTTAAAAGCTTCCCAATTAGCATCTCTTCCATGTAACTCATCATTCTGATCATGCAATGCATGCATGGCCAAATGGGAGAAATACTGACTCCATGCATACTGTAGTACCCTATGAAATAACATCTTTTCTTCATATGCTCGGATGAAGGTAGAAACATTTTGACCCTTAAACTACTTCAATTTGTGTCCCATTTCCTGTAATGCATTTACAACTAAGAAATCGATTATTTCTGCTTTCTACCAAGCATGTATATATTGATGTAACAACAACTATAGTTGTTGTTTTTGTTGCAACAAAGCAATCATTTATTGTAAAGAATCACCACCACTTGAACCTGTAGAATTCCCCATCTTTACACACCTGCTATCGACTTTAACGTAGGGTTCACCCACATTGTCAAAGCATTTGGGGTCAAAAGTCTACTAGGGGAGTAAGAGACAATAGGGTGAAGGGAGATTCAAGGAGAGGAGTAGATGGGAGAAAAGGGGTTCAAAGAAATAGAAGATCTAGAAGAATAGTCACAGAGGTGAAGCCTATCAATTTATTTCTCCATCTTGAGATGATAAATCTCCTGTAGACCAAAAACATGCATAAAACAATAGCTTCCTCTCTACTACTTAGGTTACTAATTTGATACTTCCATTGGATTTGAAAGGGGGGTAAAATAACAGGATACCTGCCTAGAGTTCTCCCAAATCACTCCTCCTTCTCCCAATTCCGGAGTGATGCTCATTGCCTGAAAATCACGATCCCACATCGCGTTATTTTGCCAATCCTTCTTTTTACATAAAATCCCCCAGAAATGGCTGAAAGCCACTTGATTTCTTTTACATGTTACCCGATTCTGGAAGTTGTCTACAATTTTTTGAAATTACAGGAGATAATCTCTAAAATTAAAAAAAAGGGCCAAACTTGTCCAAAAATCTAGTATTTTTGAACCATCAACACTACAAATACTGACACTAATGACTAATATGGCATTAGATCTCTAGATCAATAAAAAGGCCAAATGACAATGCATTCTAGAGTTTTTGACACTGTGTTTGTGCAGCAACATGACAGTGTATGGACAGGTCCTGTAATCTCAACTTCATATACAACATACATTGGGAGGTGGGTTTGTATCATGAGCATGCTCATGGGCAAGTACTTCTCAAATAGATAGACCATCTCCACTGCTCCCCACCTTGTGGATTCAATAGAGGATGTCTTGATCTCCTTGTGTGAGATCCATTGCACTAAATTTGAGAGCCTGTCAATCACCCTACGTATTTTTGGAGTGAGTAAACTGTGACAAATGAAGAAGCATTACAAACATCGACTAGACTCAAAATAGCAAAATACACAGGTCACTTATAATCGAGGAAAGTACAAACTTGACATATCTTATGCCAATCGTGGGATTTTAGCCCTGATAGTTGGTCATCTTTAGAAAAAGAGGATCTGAGAGAACGCATCATACCCATCTGAGAGTGCGGATAGAATTGATAATTTTCTTCTCAATGCACTCTTATTTAGTGGACAAAACCCAAGGAGCACAAGGTAGTTGCAAGCAACCATCAGCACTCGACTGTAGTCAAAGCACCTTCACCTTGCCTACCTCCTTCAAATCCATTCATGCCCCTGGAGTGTCTCTCTTTCCTGTGATGTGGTCTGTAACAACTCTGAAAGGATAAATATGCAATTCGCATATGAACCCCTCTTAAGGGTAGGATAAGTCATAGGGATAATTTCTTTTAATTAAATAAAGGTAAATTTTTTATTCCCTCCTTCCCCCAGTCGACTGTCGAGCTGGGGGAGAGGGAGGGAAGCATAGGACACTAAGCTCCTTGCTGGATCTTGAAGCAAGGGGAAGCATGCAGCTCGACATGTGGGGGAGGGAGAATCTTATCCTCTCCCCTATATATTTGAGGGGTGCGGTCTGGAAGAAACGGCCAGAGATCGGGGAAGACGAGGGAGTGCTGCCGCCTATCACAAAGAAGGAGGAGGGGCTGCCATTATCAGTGTTGCCGCTGCTGTTGCAAGAGGGGAGAGGTTAAGAAGGAGTGGAGGTGCCGAGTATTGCCAGGCCATCATTGACCTCCGCCATCGCAGTTTGCGCCCACTTCTTCAGCACGCCGTCAAATTTCATCTGTCTTTTCCCTCCCTACCCACGTGGATTAGAAGCTTGGAAGCTTCTTGGGGGGGAAGCTTCTAAGGGGCTTCATAAGCCCTCTTTCGCCCCCCAAAAAGAAATCAGACCTTAAAGGTCTTACCCCCCCCCGTATCTTAAAACCTTCCTTAGATCTTCCCTAAGCCCCATTCTTGTGGGCTTGGGATTAGTTTCCCCTCCCTATTTTTCCCCTTGAACCCCATTAGGCCCGATTTCTATAGCCTTTAAGGCTGTTTTTTTTCTTCTTCTTGGAGTTTCCCTTTGAAGCTTTATAAAGCCCCCTTTCCCCCCAATAAAAGTTAACCTCTTAAAGGTCTTATTTTACCCCCTCCCCCCCGCCCCCCCCCTTCCCCCGTGTTTTAAATTCCCGCTCTTAGGCTCTTTTTCTTATAGCCTTAAGTCCACCCCTTGGAATTCCTCCTAAGGTCCCCCCCCCTTAGCCTTTTTCCCATGTAAAAACGAGCCCTACTCGCGGAGGATTTTCACAATACCCCCTTTCCGTGGTTCTTCCCTCCTCCACACACCCATCCCTTCAAGAGTCTCCATGAAGGGAAGCAAAAAGAAACTTGTAAAGGATGATGAAACTTAAGAAGGAAATTCGCATAGCAGCATCTATGACGTGAAGGCTACACTCGCAATGCCTCCTAAGAAAGCCCAAGGTGTAGCTGCGGGAGGATGGTCTCCCAACATCCACGTGGA
Organism: Lygodium microphyllum; assembly: GCF_053477565.2. NCBI lineage: Eukaryota > Viridiplantae > Streptophyta > Polypodiopsida > Schizaeales > Lygodiaceae > Lygodium > Lygodium microphyllum. Next base: position 10,578,301 of record NW_028229514.1, read on the forward strand.
CGTCTCACCCCAAGCCCAGGTTTTCCTTCCTAATTTTGATTTGGTATTGTTGTAATTCAATCATGCAAGGTTAATTGTTGGAAATAGGATATATTTTTGTCCTAAATGCTCATGACAGAGGAACTTAGTCATTAATACTCTCAATAAAACATGCAAAATAAAGAAAGCATAAATGCATTTCTAGCAAATAGCTTTATGCATTGAAATGAATTAAAATTTAGATTATTGTCCATTAAAATAGTATACTTCGTTTAACTCTAGAAGTATAAACTGCATATCGCACTATTAACCCATATCCTCTTCACAATGAATCATCGCGCAAAGTGCAAGGCATGAAATGATTCGTACGATGCATAATTATAGGAAATTATCGTTTGCCAACTACATAAATTATCAAGTAAAAAGTTGCTTTCTTAGCATGAATTTTGTTCGCAAAGTTATAGGAAGATTAGTTGGAATTAACCTACCCTATGCCTGACCTCGAATCGATAAGTTAGGGTTGAAAAATCAATTTACGCATAGACAACGAGTCATGTGGAAATGATCACGTAATTATCTTCTAGAGTTAAACAAATTGGCATAAATCTAAAACACCTAAACCGTAGAGTACTCATTTAGAATGAGTTAAAGTCCAAGAAATTCACTAGGAAATTAATACGTGATGTAATCGTTACGTATCGCTAAAATTAAAACTCCTATACCTTAAATACTTGCCCACATTCACTGAATGTAGGGATAGTGAATGTAATTGGAAAGTGAACTAGGGTTTGTCCCTAAGAATCTTACGAGATGGAACTTGGAACTCTAGGACTGACGACATCAGCCTAACGTAATCAGGAACATATTGTTCGTGACTCCGTTCAATGAGTAGAATAAGTCTCATAGTTCGATGCAACACTTGCGCAGAAAGTGTGGAGTCATATGATCTTGTGATTGGATCACAAGGGAATGTCCAAATTCTCACAATGAGGTTGGCATGTCCTTACGCAAGTTATCTTGCAAGAGGATGAGTAATCATCCTAATTTAGTATCTTTCTTAAGTAAATATAATTTCTTGGAGCAAAGGACGGACCAATAAATATTGATATAACATATGGACTTAAGGTATTAATCAAGTCGGGTTAGTAGGGTACGCCCTAACCCAGGATATAGGGATCTTGCCAAGTCAAAAGTCATCCCAGATCAAGTGTTGGACGCATTCCAAAGGAAGGATTCATTCCTTAACAGTTTGCCAACAAAAATGACCAATGGATATGTTTGTGCTTGTTACAGATTTGAGAGCACTGTTTGGCTTTGTTTGATCAATGAATTAAAAGATAAATGGATATCTATACTTCAGGTTGAAGGCCTGAACGAAGAGGCAGCTTCAGTTACCCCGACTGCCTGCTTGACCCTAACCAAGGGGGTTGTTAACCGTGCCGGGCAAGTGGATTGAACCCGCCACGAGAGGTCTCTCCGTTGAGTGCTAATTGGAGCAGGAGGACGCTTGGGTGCCAAGGGGGGCTCTGGCTGTAAATCCCTCGCCTTCCGGGCCGTGCACAAGAGGCTAACGTGACTTGGGATTGGATCTCGAGGCCTACATACTAGTCTATGGGTGGAAACTTGGATTGGTAATCCCTGTGGATTGCTGGATAGTCTGCGGGCAGATTGTGGATAAGCCTACGGGCTCGACTTTTTCTGTATTTCAAAGATAAATATGATAAGCTGTTAATAAGGAACTTGTTTGAAATTATTTTTCTATGTCAAGTGATATGATTATGTGAAAGAACCAGTGCCTAACGGGCTAGTTAAAGAAGCTGATTGTTACATGTCCAACTAAATGTGCTAGGTAATTAAATAACTAAAACAACCCGAGAAAAGTGCGGTGGATGTGGCCATAGGGCTAGCGACCTACGGATGGGTGGTCCCAATTGGCCAGTAACTTTTCTCAAATCACGATGGAGAGTAAGAAGATCGTCAAAGAACACCAACAACAAAAGCATTGACCTAGAGTTATGATTGATCCCAATCTATTCTGTTTTAGGGGAACGGAATGGGACTATGCCTTATGGCAAAGAGGTTGAGCTTTGCATCCCTCTCATTTCCCATTCTCCTTGAACCAAGTGCAGTGTGAATCCGCTTCGGACCTGGTGTTTCTGCATCAAGTAGTTCACTTGGGTTCGACGCTAGTTGCCATTAGGAAATGACCAATAAGGAAAACCCCAATTCAGGTCTATCGTAAGTGGGAACGGCCGGAATACTTCTGATACGTGGTAGATGCGGAAAGCCCTAGATCGCAAACCCTGTAACATTCCATGGGAGTGTCGGGCGGAGCTTTCTAGACATCCTCTCCGATGGACTGCTAAGATGTGTATTGAAGATACAAGTGGACACGTTACAGTTGGTATCAGAGCCAACCAACAACGGAATTGTTTTTATGAAGTCTTAGTAAGAAGAAGTAAAGCAAATGTTGATATTCCAAACATTTTCTTACTCTCAATGCTGTCTTGCAGAATTACGAAGCATGGAACAAGTTCTTAGTATTCTGAGTCATGTTTATGACTACAATGCATTCTCCGCATTATCGACAAAGGGTTAAGATGATGAACATCCTAGAGCAAATCTATAATCCATCACCTTTGTACATGGAACGAAGATGGACGGGTGCCTCGAAAATCTACTATATAGCCGCCCACCGGTTTGCTTACCTACAAACCAACCTAAAGAGTATCAAGTGGTTGGAAGACATAAAAGTCGTGAAGCTGTTCATTTTTGTGGAAGCTCACGTTAACTCAACTTTACATATTCGAGGTTGGAGGGTTGAGATGAACACATATGTATATGAGGAAGTAACCCGTGTCATCCCCGCCGACATGTTTAAAGTGTTAGGGTGCCATGAAAAGAATGGGTTCCAAAGGAAAGGATACCCTGAACTGCTAATGATTTACCGATTCCTGAAGATCCATGACCCGAAACCATACTATTATATAGTTCCTATAGATAAATATAATACAACATTGTTCTCCCCAAACTAAATGTAACAGTTGACTTTTCATCGCAAGAAATATTGTATTCCGAAAGGGCTATGCCCATATAAATACAAATAAGACTTCTTTTTATCAATGTCTGATTGTGCATTAGAATTGATAAAAAGTTAAGTGGTTAGATTGCCTGGGTGATAGCAGAATTGAAGATGTAATATAAATCAATAACATTTATCATATAATGACGTTAAGAAACCTTTATCCAGGCACAACCCCAGGTACAGGTTTCTAGTTCGCCTCCTACATCAAGTATTGCTGTAATCCAAGAGAGGAAGTTTCTTCTCAAGCAGATTAAGCCGCTCGAGTTTGATGGGAGAGGCAGGTCCGTCCAAGCAGATGTTGAAATTTGGATTGAATCCATGGAGGATTACTTTGAAGCAGCCGGTACTGTACCCACCAATCACGCTATGCTCGCCAAGCTAAAGCTCATTGGTGAAGCCAGGCTTTGGTGGAAGCAATGGTGCAGGGATCAAAGGATCACAGAGGGATATGTTACCTGGGAGAAGCTGAAGAAAGCTGTGCAAGGAAGATACCTATCACCTACATATCGCACGCAGACAAAGAAATGAGTTCTACGAGCTAAAACAACTGGGGCTCACTCTTGACGCCTACTATTCTAAATTTGTCTCACTTCTTAAGTATGCACCAGAGATGGACATGACACAACAGGTGTCCAAATTTTGTACTGGCTTAAATCCCCCAGTAAATACCCGTCTCAAGTCTATGCATCTGTCAAATCTTCAGGACGCTCTCATTCGAGCTGCGCCTATAATTCAGGAGGTGCAGGCTAGACCAAGCGGTAACAAAGCTTGGTCTTATAATGACCCAAACAGAGGAGCATTCAAACCTCAGATGAAGAGAGTTCAAGGTCATAATCAAGCACAAAGAAAGAAAGCCATGAGTAATAACATCAACAACTTTGTTCCTACTCAAAGCAATGGCCGAAACCTTCGTTGTTTCCACTGCAATGAACTCGGTCATTTCAAGAGGCAATGTCGCAAGCTTGGTGGAGGACATCGCCAAGCACCTTTCCAGGGAACGGGCCATGGTCAAGGAGCTGCTACCTGAGGCAGAGAAAGAACCGCGTGCATTGCCAATACATAAATGTGGGAAGAAGAAGAAGAAGAAGATCTGACCATGGAAGTAGAATTTGAAAGGGTAGTAGTCCATGCCGCTCTACACAAGAAAGGCCCGAATCGCCTGTTCTCGGTGATTCAGACACCGTCGACTATCAAGGTAAAAGTTTCAAGACCTTGATTGATTGTGGCAATACACATTCCTTTATCTCACCAGCTTGTGCAAAAAGACTAGGAATAGCCATAGTAGAAGCACCTATTTTGCTTGTGGAATTGGCAAATGGTCGTGAGGTTACTTATACCAGGAAAACTGCTAAGGTGGAATTATTTCTGGGAGGAAAGAAGACTTCGGTTAAATTTAGAGTCATGAATTTAGGTATCCATGAGTGTCTACTCAGACTGGATTGGCTTAAGCCTAATGACGCCCACATTCATTGTGAAAAGGGTCAAGTTTCCTTTCGAAACTCTGAAAGGAAATTAGTCACAACCCAAGGTGAGGCTAGAGTGCCAAGAATCCAATTGGCCAAAGTATCTCAAATCATAGAAGGAGTCAGAAAAGGATTACCTATCTACTTGATCAAACTCAACAAGTTAGATCAAAAGCAAGAGACTAATGAAGGACCTTCTTAGCTAAAGGAATATGGGGACGTATTTCTTGAAGAGTTGATAGAACTCCCACCTCAAAGAGAAGTGGATCATGAGATTAGGTTAGTTCCAAGAGCTACGCCAATTGCAAAGAGACCTTATAGAATGTCCATACCAGAAGCTATTGAGCTAAAGGAACAACTCAAGCAACTTCTAGAACAAGGCTACATCCATCCTAGTAGTTCACCATGGGGAGCTCCAGCACTATTCCAGAAAAAGAAAGATGGGACACTTCAACTATGTATTGATTACCGAGGATTGAATCAATCAACGGTTAAGAACAAGTACCCTATTCCTAGAATAGATGAGCTTCTTGATCGTCTTCAGGGTGCAAAGATCTTCTCCAAGATTGATCTCAGGTCAAGTTATTATCAAATAAGGATCAAGGAAAAGGATTTCCCAAAGACAGCCTTCAATACAAGATATAGGCACTTTGAGTTCCTAGTTATGTCATTCAGACTTACGAATGCACCTGCCACCTTTAATAGGTTAATGCAGGATATCTTTAGGCCATATCTTGATGATTTCCTGCTTGTCTTCTTTGACAACACTTTAGTCTATTCTAAACAGGAAGAAGATCATGAACCCCAACTTTGGATTGTCCTTGAGACAATGAGGGCGCATAAGCTGTATGCTAAGATGAAGAAGTGTGCATTCTTCAAACGTCAAATTGAATATTTGGGATTCATAGTATTAGCGGAAGGAATCTCAGTGGACCCAACCAAGGTCAGAGATGTGCTAGAATGGCCAATACCAACATCTGTCAAAGAAATACGTAGCTCTTTTGGATTGACAGGATGGTATAGGGTCTTCATAAGAAACTATGATTTGATTACAACACCTCTGATGGACTTACTGAAGAAGCAAACTCCCATTGCATGGTCAACTCCCGAAAAAAATAGCTTCGACAGATTGAAGCAAAGTTTGGTATTAGCACCTATTCTAAAACTTCCAGACCTCAATAAAGAGTTCGAGGTAGTAATTGATGCTAGCATACTTGCCTTGGGATGTATGCTCATGCAGGAAGGTCATCTTGTAGCATACTCTTCAAGGAAATTGTTGAGTCATGAGAAGAATTATGCTACGCATGACCTAGAATTGCTAATTGTCATCCATGCTCTAAAGCTTTAGAGACACTACCTTTTGGGTAACAAGTTTACTCTAGTAACGGACCATAAGAGTCTCAAATGAATATTTACCCAGAATGAGCTCAACATGAGGCAACGTCGGTGGATTGAAGTACTGGAGGAATATGAATTTGAAATCAAGTATCGACCAGGAAAAGAGAATGTAGTTGCCGATGCACTCAGTCGCAAGGTATTCCTTAATTCTCTAATCCTGCAGAATCCATCAACAGCTAGATCTCTAGCTACAAAAGTATCTATGCCAAACAATCCAATACTTGAGTTAGCTAGAGGGGATGCATGCCGTGATGCAGCCTATCAAACAATGCTAAGGGAGATCTCTATCAGGGGTCAGAATCAAAAGCTGCAGGCTAAGTATCATGAATTTTCTATCAATAGTGGACTTGTATACTATAGAACAAGGTTGTGTATACTAGAAAGCTAGTCACTTAAGCAGAAGATATTGTGGGAAGCTCATGATTCCCCTTTCTCATGACATCCTGGCTATGCCAAGACTCTCAATGCAGTTAGGAAGAGCTACCATTGTGAGAGGCTTAAAGGTGACGTTCTCAAATATGTCACCGAGTGTTTCTCTTGTCAACGTATCAAAGCCGAACATGTCAAGATGCCAGGGAAGCTGCAACCACTTGACATTCCGCAAATGAAATGGGAATTCATCAGTATGGATTTTATTGTGAGCCTACCCCAAGTCCAAGGAGGATACAACTCCATCATGGTTGTGGTTGACATGCTTACTAAGGTTGCACACCTTATTTCAGTAAAGACAAACTATAAAGCCTCAGACATTGCAAGATTGTTTATCAAGGGGATATTCAAGCTACATGGGTTACCCAGAAGAATCATTAGTGATCGTGATTCTCTCTTCACGTCACACTTCTGGAGAGCTATCTTTGAAGCTATTGGGACTCAACTCTGCTTTAGCACCGCTTACCATCTGCAAACGGATGGCCAAACAGAGCGAGTAAATCAACTCATGGAAGATATGCTTAGGGCTTACTACTATCCAGAGCTAAAGAGGTGGACTCAATACTTGCCTTTGGTTGAATTTGCCTACAATGCTTCTTACCAACAAAGCATTCAGATGACCCCTTTCCAAGCATTGTATGGTCATGACTGTCGAAGTCCCCTAAACTTCTCAGATCCAACCTTAAGGGTTGAAGCTTCAAGGCAGATGTTGGAAGAGATGGATGACCGAATAAAGTCAATAAGACGAGACATCCAAGCGGCCAAGGATAGACAAAAGGCATACGTGGATTTGAAGTGTCAAGATAGAATCTTCGAAGAAGGAGACATGGTCTTCATTCGTGTATGCCCTAAGAAGAGTCCCCTATCCTTAGGAGATTGCAAGAAGCTAAGTCCAAGGTATTGTGGACCGTACAAGATCCTCAAATGCCTAGGATCTAATGCTTATAAACTACAACTCCCTGAGAACCTAAAGGTTCACAATGTATTCCATATTAGCCTATTGAAGAAGTATGTACCTAATCGTAGCCATGTACTTGATGGCCAACAAATTGTAATGCCTAATCAAGGAGTCCTTGAACTAATGCGTGCTGACAGGATCCTAGATGTTAGGGAGAGACAATTGAGATCTAGAACCTTCAGAGAATGCCTCGTCTAGTGGAAAGATTATCCCGAAGAGGATGCCACTTGGATAGATGAAGGCACTCTCAACCATCAATATCCCCGGTTTATCTCGAGATGAGGACATCTCAATTCCTCCAAGGGGGAGAGAATGTAACAACTTCGAAAGGATAAATATGCAGTTCGCATATGAAACCCCTCTTAAGGGTAGGATAAGTCATAGGGATAATTCCTTTTAATTAAATAAAGGAAAATTTTTTTATTCCCCCCTTCCCCCAGTCAACTATTGAGCTAGGGGAGAGGGAGGGAAGCATAGGACACTAAGCTCCTTGCTGGAGCTTGAAGCAAGGGGGAGCATTCAGCTCGACGCATGGGGGAGGGAGAATCTTATCCCCTCCCCTATATATTTGAGGGGCACGGTCTGGAAGAAATGGCCAAAGATCGAGGAAGACGAGGGAGTGCTATTGCCTATCACAAAGAAGGAGGAGGGGCTGCCATTATTAGTGTTTCTGCTGCTGTTGCAAGAGGGGAGAGGTTAAGGAGTGGAGGTGCTGAGTATCACAAGGCCATCATCGACCTCCACCATCGCAGTCTGTGCCCACTTCGTCAACATGCCATAAAATTTCGTCTGTCTTTTCCCTCCCTACCCACGTGCATCAGAAGCTTAGAAGCTTCTTGGGGGGGAAGCTTCTAAGGGGCTTCATAAGTCCCCTTTCCCCCCAAAAAAGAAATCAGACATTAAAGGTCTTATCCCCCCCCCCCCCCCATATCTTAAAACCTTCCTTAGGGCCTCCCTAAGCCCCCTTCTTGTGGGCTTGGGATTACTCCCCCCCCCCCCCCTCGGTGTTTTAAATTCTCCCCCTTAGGCCCTTTTCCTTATAGCCTTAATTCCACCCCCTAGAATTCCTCCTAAGCCCCCCCCCCCCCCCCTTAGCCTTTTTCCCGTGTAAAAACGAGCCCTACTCGTGGAGGATTTTCACAATACCCCCTTTCCGGATTTTAGACCCCTTTCTGTGGTTCTTCCCCCGTCCACACACCCATCCCTTCAAGAGTCTCCATGAAGGGAAGCAAAAAGAAACTTGTAAAGGACTATGGAACTTAGGAAGGAAATTCGTATAGCAGCATCTACGACGTAAAGGCTACACTTGCAATGCCTCCTAAGAAAGCCCAAGGCATAGCCGCGGGAGGGTCATCTCCCAGCATCCACGTGGACATCTCACCCCAAGCCCAAGTTTTTCTTCCTAATTTTTATTTGGTATTGTTGTAATTCAATCATGCAAGGTTAATTGTTGAAAATAGGATATATTTTTGTCCTAAATGCTCACGACAGAGGAACTTAGTCATTAATACTCTCAATAAAACATGCAAAATAAAGAAAGCATAAATGCATTTCTAGCAAATAGCTTTATGCATTGAAATGAATTAAAAGTTAGATTATTGTCCATTAAAATAGTATACTTCGTTTAAGCCTAGAAGTATAAACTGCATATCGCACTATTAACCCATATCCTCTTCACAATGAATCATTGCGCAAAGTGCAAGGCATGAAATGATTCTTACGATGCATAATTCTAGGAAATTATCGTTTGCCAACTACATAAATTATCAAGTAAAATGTTGCTTTCTTAGCATGAATTTTGTTCGCAAAGTTATAGGAAGATTAGTTGGAATTAACCTACCCTATGCCTGACCTCGAATCGATAAGTTAGGGTTGAAAAATCAATTTATGCATAGACAACGAGTCATGTGGAAATGATCACGTAATTATCTTCTAGAGTTAAACAAATTGGCATAAATCTAAAACACCTAAACTGTAGAGTACTCATTTAGAATGAGTTAAAGTCCAAGAAATTCACTAGGAAATTAATACGTGACGTAATCGTTACGTATCGCTAAAACTAAAACTCCTATACCTTAAATACTTGCCCACATTCACTGAATGTAGGGACAGTGAAATGTAATTGGAAAGTGAACTAGGGTTTGTCTCTAAGAATCTTACGAGATGGAACTTGGAACTCTAGGACTGTCGATGTCAGCCTAACGTAATCAGGAACAGATTGTTCGTGACTCCGTTCAATGAGTAGAATAAGTCTCATAGCTCGATGCGACACTTGCGCAGCAAGTGCGGAGTCATATGATCTTGTGATTGGATCACAAGGGAATGGCCAAATTCTCACAATGAGGTTGGCAGGTCCTTACGCAAGTTATCTTGCAAGAGGATGAGTAATCGTCCTAATTTAGTATATTTCTTAAGTAAAGATAATTTCTTGGAGCAAAGGACAGACCAATAAATATTGATATAACATATGGACTTAAGATATTAACCAAGTCGGTTAGTAGGGTACGTCCTAACCCAGGATATAGGGATCTTGCCAAGTCGAAAGTCATCCCAGATCGAGTGTTGGACACATTCGAAAGGAAGGATTCATTCGTAAATAGTTTGCCAACAAAAATGACCAATGGATATGTTTGTGCTTGTTAAAGATTTTAGAGCACTGTTTGGCTTTGTTTGATCAATGAATTAAAAGATAAATGGATATCTATACTCCAGGTTGAAGGCTTGAAGGGAGAGGCAGCTTCAGTTACCCCCGACTGCCTGCCTGACCCTAACCAAGCGGGTTGTTAACCATGCTGGGCAAGTGGACTGAACCCGCCACGAGTGTCAAGATTGTGGGAGAGAAGGAAGGAGTCTCACTTGTAGCTTTCTTGCTTGCACAATGGGGGAATACACACAAGGGTGGAGGCTGAAAACAGTTTTCCTCTTCTTAGTTGTGTAAGCCAAAAGAACTCAAGTATAAAGAAATAGAAGAACCCTATATATGGGTCTCAAACCAAACTCAACTAACTAAGGTGGCATACTAACTGAGCCACGAACTAGAGTAGATAAGGATAGCTATCATGTAGCTATTATTCATGGGCGGTGTACCAACCGCGTCTGCAACTGACAAATCGGTGACATAAATACACAACGGTCACCCTGGCGTATCACGAGTGGAGCTCGATATCTCAACACTCCCCCTCGAGCTCAATCCCAATTCCTGCACATCAAGCAGGTCTCTGAACTTGCGCAGCTTCTCTGCGCCCAATGCCTTCGTGAATATGTCAGTTACCTGATCCTCTGTGCTGACATAAACTAGATCAATAAGACCTAGTAAAACCCTCTCTCGCACATAGTGATAATGCACCTCAATGTGCTTTGTTCTAGCATGATAGACTGGGTTATTTGCCAAGTGTATGCTACTCATGTTGTCACAATAAATGATAACTGTCCCATCTGTAGATTGATGCATATCATAAAGTAGCTTATGCAACCAAGCTACCTCACATGCAGCCATTGCTGCACCCCTGTACTCAGCCTCTGTGCTCGACAAGGCAACTGTAGGCTGTTTCTTGCTGCTCCAAGTGACTGCAGCACTCCCAAAAGAGAACACATATCCACTGGTAGATCGTCTATCAGAAATACTACCAGCCCAATCAGCATCAGTGTATCCATGCAACTGTATCTGAACCCCAGTCTCATAAAATAGTCCATATTGCAATGTGGATTTCACATACCTGAGTATGCGTCTAGCCGCATCCAAATGTGGTTTCCTTGGAGCCTGCATAAACTGACTTACCAATCCAACAGCATAGCTCAAATCTGGCCTGGTAATAGTCATATAAATCAAACTTCCTACTATGCGTCTGTACATAGTAGGATCTTCTAGAAGCTCACCTGCATCTGTGCTCAGCTTTACATTCTGCTCCAAAGGAACTGAAATAGGCTTACAGCCTGTCATCCCATATTTGGACAGCATGTCCAATCCATACTGCCTCTGCAAGAGCTGTATCCCACTTGGTGATCTAATCACCTCAATGCCCAAGAAATAACGCAGCTCTCCCAAATCCTTCATCTCAAACTTCTGCTTCAATAGCATTTTCACATGAAGGATATCTTCATCACTGTCACCTGTCATAATCAAATCATCAACATAAATGACAAGTAGCATAATATCTTTCTCTGTTTTTCTCACATAAAGTGAGAAATCTGCCTTGGAAATCTGAAAGCCAATAGTGACAAGATACAGTTCTATCTTGTCAGACCATGCTCTAGGTGCTTGCTTCAAGCCATACAAGGCTTTCTTCAACCTGCAAACAAACTCAGGATGAACAGCATGCACATAACCTGGTGGCTGCTCCATATAGACCTCTTCTTGCAAATCACCATGCAAGAAGGCATTCTTTACATCCATCTGATGTAAAGACCATCCCTTTGATGCAGCCATAGCAATGACTGCTCTTACGGTTGCCATCCTTACAACCGGACTGAATGTTTCTTCATAGTCAATGCCATATGTTTGTGCATACCCCTTGACTACTAATCTTGCCTTGTATTTGTTCACAGAACCATCTGTATTGTGCTTCACCTTATAAACCCACTTACAGCCAATTGCATTCTTACCTTTAGGCAAAGGTACTAACTCCCATGTAGCATTTGCTTCCAAGGCATTCATTTCTTCATCCATGGCTTTCTCCCATTTTTCTTTCCCCATGGCTTCCTCAAAAGAAGTGGGTTCTGGTTCCCGTATCACTTTAACCATATATGCATAGTGAATGGCTGTAAATCCATAGGTTCACTCCCAGGTGCTCTCAAAACATCCCTGGTCTTCCTTACTCCACGTGTAACAATAGAAGGAATACCTAACTCATCATCAATGCTCTGTTCTGAGCCACTGGATTCACCATCCACATAAGAGTGACCTGCATTCACATCAAACATGGGCTGATCTACCTTCTCTTTTCCTTTTCGTGATACCTGAATACCACAATCTGCATTGCTTTGAGAAGATTCTCCTAATCTCAATCTGCCTGTCCATGGCGAAGAATGTGAACCACTGCTAGAGGACGCTCCAGGTCCACTAATATTTTGTGACTGCTGCTGTGAATTCTATGCAGCATTACCATTTTGTGCATCTACATCATCAATCACATTTACTGGTTTATACCAGCTACTCATCTCATCAAAAACAACATCTCTGCTCACTGTAAACTTACGAGTAGAAGGGTTATAGCATCTATACCCTTTTTGTTGCAGAGAGTAACCAATAAAGATGCACTTCTCAGCTTTTGGATCCAACTTGGATCTCAAATCATTTGGCATATGTACATAGGCAATGCAACCAAAAATTTTTAAATGACAAATATCTGGTTTCCTACCAGTATACCTCTCCTCTGGAGTCATTCCATGTATTGCTGCAGTGGGAGTCATGTTCATTATGTAGACTGCTGTAGCAACTGCTTCAGCCCAATAAAAATCTGGCAAGTATTTTTCATTAAGCATGGCACGAGATACCTCTCCAATATGCCTGTTTTTCCTTTCTGCAATTCCATTTTGTTGTGGGGTATAACTGCATGAATATTGCTACTTTATGCCATGCTCCTGCAGGAACCTTGCAAACTCATTTGAGAGGTACTCTCCCCCTCCATCTCACCTTAGGCATTTTATTTGCAAACCTGTTTCTTTTTCAACCATAGCTTTAAGGGTTTTGAAATGCCCAAAAACTTCACTTTTCGTTTTCATAAAATACACCCAAACTTTTCTGCTATAGTCATCAATAAAAGTGACAAAATAATGACAGCCTCCAAGAGATGCAGCTTTAGTAGTCCACACATCAGAGTGGATTAATTCCAATGGCTTCTCACTCTCTTGAACATGTCTAGGAAATGGTCTCCTTGCCTGTTTTCCAAACTGACAGGCTTCACATACCTTATGCATTTCTGCAACCTTGAATTTGGGCAATCCTGCAACAATGTTTTGGGCCTGCATTGATTTAAGTCGCTGTAAATTAACATGACCAATGCGTTTATGCTAGATATCAATATCTGCAACTACACCGGTCCCATGTGCAAACATTGATGCACTCAATTCAGACATGTCTGCATCCAACGTAAACATTCTGCCCTTCTTCTTTCCTTTTGCTATCAAACGACCTCTATTTTTGATATCCTCAACAAAGCATCCATGAGGATTAAATCTGACTTGCAAGCCTTGCTCAACCATTTGACCAACAGAAACCAGATTCTTGGTGATATTCGGGACATGAAATACATCGGATAGGTATTTCTTTTTCCCATCCTGCATAGACAAAGGAATTTTTCCAATCTGCACAATAGGATGTGCAGTATCATCACCAGTCTCCACAAATCCTGGTTTTTCCATTTTCCTTGCATCCTCCATCCATTCTGCATGACCTGTCATGTGGTTTGATGCACCTGAGTCAACATACCATACATCATTGCTTTCTTCTGCACTTGTCACAGAATTGTTCATGTGCTGCACCATAAACAAGTGCTCATTTCTGTCATCACCCTGTCTACTAGAAGATGCATAATTCCCTTGTTGCAGTTTTCCATTCATGATGTCATTCTGTTTTTTATAGCAGTCTTTAGCCATATGACCCATTTTACCACAATAGTAGCATTCAACATTGCTGTTTGCATTTTGGCCTCTTTGCCATCCACCACGACCTCTTTGGCTCCCCCTCCCTCTAGAGTTACCACGTCCTCCTCCATAGGACTGGTTTTCTTGAGTTTGCTGCATATTCTGATTTCTACCACGGCCTCCAAATCAGCCTCCTCTACCTCTGCCTCTACCTCTTCCAGCATTTGAGTAGAAGACAGCTTCTTTTGAAGTTCCTCCTGAAGAAGATGCACCACCATTTCTCAGCTCCTCAGAAATTAGAAGAGCAATCAACTCCTCAAAATCAGGAAATCTTTCACGAACTGAAATGGATGTCCGAAACTGTGCATAATCCTTTCCTAGACCATTCAAGGTCACAGAAACTAAATCATCATCTTCCACTGGCGACCCAATGGAAGCAAGTGCATCTGCAATCTTCTTCACCTTCATGTGGTAGTCATTGATGCTCATATTTTCTCTTTGCACATTATGCAACTCTTGCTTGAGCTGCATTTTCCTGGCTTGCGTATTTGTGCTATACATTTTTGACAAAGTATTCCATGCCTCTGGCGTGCTTGCATCCTGAATATGCACAATCATAGAGTCTGAAATACTGATAGACAGCCAATACATAACTTTCCTGGCTCTCTCATGCCATGTTTTGAATGCCTGCATTTAGTGTTGATTGGAAACATCAGGAAGAACTGGTTCTTCTTCATTTCCTGCAACAAATTCCCAATATCCTTTTTCCATAAGGAAATTTGTCATTCTAAACTTCCATGCTTGGAAGTTGTTCTTGTCAAGCTTTTCAGTGACAATCTGTGAAAGAGAATCAGAAGCCATTACAGAACATTGCAAAAAATTATATCATTGCAAAGAACACAGCTTCAGCCTCACAAGGGCAAATCTGCAAAACTGATGAAAGTGGTATTTGACCACATAGTCACTTCCTAGTGACGATTTTGCATCAACAGGCAACAGGGATGATTCTGTAACTCCCAATGTCTCTGCGCACAAGCATACGATGCAATTTCTACAGTAATTTTTCACCGACCTGTAGAACAGTGGCTGCACAGCATAAAACTGGGCCGTTTCTTGAGTGCGTGCAGAAAACTTCCGCCTCCAAAACAGGCCCCGAAATGGCCTCAAATAAAAAAAACAAGGTCGCCTAGGCCTAAAGCCCTTTTCCGCAGCATATACTGCCCTCTTGCTTCACCGTGAAGGATGTCTCAACCTGAGACAATGCACTCCTGCACTTTCCGGCTGTGCTACCTGCAGAGATCTGCTCCCAGAACAGAAAATGAAAGAAACACTGCTCCTCTTACCAGAACACCACGAGCTTGGCTTGCTTTCTTGAGCTCCTTACCACAAACAAGGCTGTGATACCATGTCAAGATTGTGGGAGAGAAGGAAGGAGTCTCACTTGTAGCTTTCTTGCTTGCACAATGGGGGAATACACACAAGGGTGGAGGCTGAAAACAGTTTTTCTCTTCTTAGTTGTGTAAGCCAAAAGAACTCAAGTACAAAGAAATAGAAGAACCCTATATATGGGTCTCAAACCAAACTCAACTAACTAAGGTGGCATACTAACTGAGCCACGAACTAGAGTAGATAAGGATAGCTATCATGTAGCTATTATTCATGGGCAGTGTACCAACCGCATCTGCAACTGACAAATCGGTGACATAAATACACAACGGTCACCCTAGCGTATCACGAGTGGAGCTCGATATCTCAACAATGAGAGGTCTCTTCGTTGAGTGCTACTTGGAGCAGGAGGACGCTTGGGTGCCAAGGGAGGCTCTGACCGTAAATCCCTCGCCTTCCGGGCCTTGCACAAGAGGCTAACGTTACTCGGGATTGGATCTTGAGGCCCACATACTAGTCTATGGGTGGAAACTTGGATTGATAATCCTTGTGGATTGTTGGATAGCCTTCGGGTGGATTGTGGATAAGCCTACGGGCTAGATTTTTTTTGTATTTCAAAGATAAATATGATAACCTGTTAATAAGGAACTTGTTTGACATTATTTTTCTATGTCAAGTGATATGATTACGTGAAAAAACCAGTGCCTAACACGCTAATTAAAGAAGCTGATTGTTACATGTCCAACAAAATTTGCTAGGTAAATAAATAACTAAAACAACCCGAGGAAAGTGCGGTGGATGTGGCCATAGGTCCGTCCTACAGATGGGTGGTCTCGGTTGACCGGGAACTCTTCTTAAATCACGATGGATAGCACGAAGATCGTCAAAGAATAGAACAACAAAAGCATTGACCTAGAGTTATGATTGATCCCGATTTATGCTGTTTTAGGGGAACGGAATGGGACTATGCCTTATGGCAGAGAGGTTGAGCTTTGCATCCCTCTGGTTTTCCATTCTCCTTGAACCAAGTGTAGCGTGAATCCGCTTCGGACCTCGCGTTTCTGCGTAAAGTAGTTCGGTTGGATCCGACGCTAGTTGTTGTTAGGAAATGACCAATAAGGATCCTAAGTGGGAACGGTCGGAATACTTCTGATACGTGGTAGACGCGGAAAGCCCTAGATCGCAAACCCCGTAACATTCCATGGGAGTGCCGGGCAGAGCTTTCTAGACATCCTTTCCGATGGACTGCTAAGACGTGTCCTGAAGATATAAGTGGACATGTTACATGGTCCCATAGAAAGTTGCCCACATTCTTGAAAATATGCATGGGATCCAAGAAGTGGTTGATCTGTAAGTGGATCCAATATGACAACTAGTAGAAAACTGAGAATCGTCACATTCCATTTGGATATGACTCCGTCTGGACCATTTTCAACTCGTACCAGCATTGGGCATTCATTCACGCTGGAGGTCATCCAAGAAAACCTTCCCTCAGTTCATGACCCTTCAACAAGAAAGCGACATGTCCTTGATATACCATCTTCTTCATGGTTGGTGACATTCGGGAGTCTAACTCTGGCCAACACAATGGACATGCATGATAACGTGAGGTAACTAGACATGTTCTGACACCCCTATTTAGTAAATGCAAACTTGAATTATCTATCATAGATATTACAATGAGAATGGAAGCCTACTTACCTAAGCACTCTCCAAATCTTGGAAAGTCATGCATGGTCCACATGAGAATGGCTCCTAGAAAATCTTAAGCTCATCGACTAATGGACGCAGATAGACGTCCGTATTCTTGACTTTGTAGTAGCCAAGAATAAGCAAGCTAAGGATCAGGTGTCCTTTCTTTGTAGAAAGCCATGGTGGGATGTTGTAGATAATAAGGACTACAAGAAGCTGCACACCGTAAGAAGTTGAGCAGAGACCAAGTGGGTTCATGCCATCTATATCAAGATCGAGCCGAAGATTCCTTGGCTCTCTACAAAGCCTCGAAAGGTAGAGTCAATGTGACTCCATGCACTGTCATGCTACTACACGCACACAGTGTGAAAAAACATGGAATGCATCATCATTCGACTTTCTTATTGATCCAGAGAGTCAATGTGATCTAAATCATTGCTAGTGTTCGTGGCATGGATGGTTCAAAAATGCTATATTTTAAAACAATTTTAGTCTATTTTTATATTATTTATTGTAAATATCCTAAAAAGCTAAAGAGACTTCTAGAATAGATTGGCATACAAAAAGCAAGTTGCTTTTTTAGCTAGTTTATGGATTTTTCATGAAAGTACAAGGGGAAAAATCGAGCGCATCGCAATCACAATTGACAGATAGAAAACAACACTTGGAAGTGAGAGAAGAAGAAGAATAAACATGGAGATTATAGACCAAGCATCCTAGGGCTTTACCCCCCCTTTTGGAGCCAACAGAGCCATCAGATTTGGGTTTCGAGCAACAGAGAGAAAGCTATTGTTGGATGCATATTTTTTTGTCTATGAGGGAGCTCCAAGAGATCTAATGCTTGGAGATTGCTTCTGAGTAGTGCAAGACAAGGGATTTTAGGTTCTATCAATATATATTGATTCGATTCATTGTGCTTTGTCTTTATCGTGTTTACCTCTTATCTATTCTATTTCTTCTCTTCCATCTCCTATCCTCTACTTCCTTCCATCTCTCATCCCTAGTGGAAACGAGCTTTCAATAAAAACCCCTCCGACATTGATCAACCTGACTTGAAAGGTCGTCAAAAGGAAAGACAAGATGGGGAAACCTTCAAACAAAATTTCTAGTGATGTTTTGCAACAATTAGTGTAGACTATGAACATGCATATGCATGTACAACAATAAGAACAGATGATTCAAGCTTTTGCTCAAATAGAAACTATTGTGATGAATGCTTTGCAAGCAGTTGAGCATGAGATGAAGTTGTTCAATGGTAGGAATGTATTTGCATATGTACATACCTATGCTCAAAAGATGGAATTATTTGGGGTGACTCAACTTGCATGGAGCCAATATTTTGTTCGGATCACTGTACATGAATTGAAAGCATGAATTTTTGAATTATACATGCAGGATGTTGACTTGGTAGCTTTCAAGAAGACACTCAAGGAAGAATTTTACATTGAAGATACTAGTTTGATTATGTGCAAGACTTTTGAGGAGTGGGTTCTACAACCCAATAATTGTCTTGTGGCTATGGAGTTGTTAAGAGAATTTGAAAGTTGATTTGAGCAATTAGATCTTGTAGAACAACAAGCTCTTGCAAGTTAGAAAATTGAATTGTCTCTACAAGTAGCAGATCCTGAGCTTCAAGAGAAGCTTGATGATTTGCTAGAGGATCAAAATATAGATACAAGTCTTAAAATAGAGTGGAGACATGTCAAGGAAGCTGTTACTACACTTATGAAAAAGCATAGAAGAGGAGAAATATTGCATGTCTTTAGCTTGCCCACTGTTAGTGCACTTATGAAAAAGCATAGAAGAGGAGAAAGATTGCATGTCTCTAGCTTTCCCACTGTTAGTGCACTTATGAGAAAGCATAGAAGAGGATAAAGATTGCATGTCTCTAGCTTTCCTACTATTATGGGCAAAACAAGTGATGTATCTAGTAAGCCACCCACTTCTATGACTAACCCTATGGCTGTAGCTGCTATTGATCCCACTGTTAGGGAAGATGTATTAGATGAATTGGTCAAAGGCATGCAGGATCTTCAATTGAGGGTTGCAAAATTGGATGGTAAAGAACAAGAGGAAAGGGGATGGGTAGCCCCTAAGCTAGGAAAAAGATGTATGTGTTGTGATAGTTTGTAGCATGAGTGAAAGGATTGTGCTGCTTATTAAGAGGCCTTGGCATGACAACTCATCTTTTGGAAATATGGTGAGATCCATGCACAAGAAATGGGATTGCCTCTTACTTTGAATTTTTGAAAGGGAGATATGCAGAAGTTGTTGGAAGAATTGGCTATCCAAAATGCTTATATGGCTATACATGCTTTTACTTTTGGTCTACAATTGGATAGAATGCCTGGCCAAGTGATGGTTGGTCCAAAGACTGAAATATGGACACATGCTTTGCACACAGTTGAAAAGAGAAAAGTTGATAGTGAAATATCTCATTTAGGGTAAGAAATTGGTGACATAACTGGTTGGGAATGTAACATGTCCACCTGTCCACTTGTAGGACACGTCTTAGCAGTCCATTGGGAAGAGAGTCCAGAAAGCGCCGCCCGGCACTCCCATGGAATGTCACGAGGTTTGTGATCTAGGTCTTCCCGAGTCTGCCATGAAGCAGAAGCATTCCAGCCGTTCCCACTTAGGATCGACTTGAATCAAGGTTTCCCTAATGGTCAAGTTCCTCAGAGGTAACTAGTGTCGAGCCCCAGATGAACTACTTTACGCAAAAACATCAGGGTCTAAGCGGATTTATACTACACTTGGTTCAAGGAGAATGGGAAATGAGAGGTATGCAAAGCTCGACCTCTCTGCCCATAAGGCATAGTCCCATTCCGTTCCCCTAAAACAACATAAATCGGGACTCTAGCTTCCTAGATTCTAGGTCACTGTTACCTTGTTGTTAAATCCATTGAGAAAAGTTCCCGGTCAACTGGGACCACCCTTCCGTAGGATGAACCCATGGTCACATCCACCGCACTTTCCTCAGGGTGCTTTATTTATCTAATTACCTACCACATTTAGTTTGACACATAAAAACAGCGTCCTTAATTAACCGATTAATCACTGGTTCCCTCACATAACTTAAGCACTAACATAGAAAAACAATGTCAAGAAAATTCTGTTTCAACATTTGATCTTTATTTATCAGTCTTTGGAATACATCATATAATACAGCCCGAAGGCTATTCCATAATCCGCCCGAAGGCAACTCTATAATCCGCCCGAAGGCAATTCCATAATCTGCCCAAAGGCAATTCCAGCAATCCTCAAGGATTGCTATTCCAAGTTTCCGCCCGTAGACTAGTATGCAGGCCTTGAGATCCAATCTCGAGTCATGTCGGCCTCTTGTGCATGAACCGGAGGCAAGGGATTTACGGCCAGAGCCCCCCCTTGCACCAAGCGTCCTCCTGCTCCAAGTAGCACCCACGGAGAGACCTCTCACGGTGGGTTCGGTCCAAGTACCCAGCACGGCTAAAAACCACATTGGATAGGGTCAGGTAGACAATCGGGGGTAGCTGATGCTACCTCTCCCTCCAGACCTTCAACCTGAAGCATTAATTATTTTTCCAGCATTATATGCTTGAGAAAAGAAGAACAAACAGTGCTCCTAAGTATACAATCACAAGCATTCCAGTGGTCATTTGTACGACTAACTCCTAAGGTATAATTCCTTCTCTCCGAATACATCCAGTCAATCCACGATCAATCATGACTTGGCAAGATCCCAAGGGTTGCGTAAGTTATGTTTCTAGTGTACCCTCTTTCCTTGGGTTAG
Source organism: Lygodium microphyllum (assembly GCF_053477565.2). Taxonomy (NCBI): domain Eukaryota; kingdom Viridiplantae; phylum Streptophyta; class Polypodiopsida; order Schizaeales; family Lygodiaceae; genus Lygodium; species Lygodium microphyllum. The sequence goes on from NW_028229514.1 coordinate 10,599,045, forward strand.
GGTTTATACCCTGTTAATCCAAATTAAAAAATACCTTAGGTTCCTTATATTAAAGTCAATAAATTCTAGACAACCTCATTGTCCTCACTTGATTGGTCAATTACTTGCTAAACAATTCATAATTTTCCTAACTTGGAAAATCAGCCTCAAGGAAGGGTGATGTAGCAGGATGACTACCCGTCCTTTTGCAAATTAGACTTGTACTTAGAACGTGCCAACCTTTTTCTAAGGAGTGGCAATACTATTTTGTGATTTATTCACAAAATCATGCGACATTGCAACTTGTTGCACGAGACAAGTGTCGCACCTAACTTGTGGAATTATTTCTCCCATCACACGGCATTCCTTGGTCAAGAATACCTTTGGTCACGACCCTAACCCTACTAGGCCGATAAACTTTTGGCCCTAGGGTTCCTAGCTTCCTTGTAGAAGTCTAGCATTTGGTCATCTGATCATTAGGGTGAGAACCCTAGATCGTTCTTGCATAGGCGTTTAGCTTACCCTAACATTTCGTGAATGTGGGTAGGACCTTTGAGGTCGGAAATATTAAGTCGGTTTCTCGAATGCGATACTAGGCAGAATTTTATCACGGCTTAACTCTACCTAGTGCATTGAGGTGATCATCATTTGAGTTACCCCATTACAAGTGATTTACCTAATTGATCTAATTGTCTTACAAAAAGAGGTTATCTTTCCTTAGGGATGCAAATACTTTTCCTAAAAGATGTAAATAATTGCAAGATATAACATTTCATGCAAATATGTGATTCATAGACTTTTTCCTTCAATGGAGCTATAAGTTCTACAATGGTCATTACTTTTCCTTGCCTAAACTACAATGATTGACAATTTAGAGCTAACTTGTATAAACCCTACATTGATTGCAATGAAATTAAAGGTTTAATATTTTTTATGAAGATGCATTCAAATTTTGAAGAGATCTCCATGCATGAGCGAATACCAAGAGTCCATCCTTGATGTAATCCTTCCTTTTATTACTCAACTTGACCTAAAATGCAACCATCTTCACATGCAATTTGCAAAGTTTGTAATTCCTTTCCATGCATTGCGACGAATTGGATATCATTCAATGGGCGTCTAAGATTATCTCCTATATGAACCACAACCATGAATTTACTTTGTATGTGCATAATGTGACATAAGCTCTATCCTTCTTAGCATGATATCATGTTTTAAGTTATGCATTATACGTTCAAGAAAATTGCAACTACCCTTATCCACAAGAGTGCGAGCAGTTTCCAAATATTCGATATGCACTAAACTTTGTAAAGCGAATGAATAAATGCATTTGTAACTTCCCTATGAAAATTAAACATGCTTAAATTCATTCTTTTCATGCGGGTTTACTAATGGAACATGGGCATTAGGACTCGGGGCGTTGTCCACACGTGAACTCAGGTTGGAAACTCCCGCGTGTGTGCCTCTCGCCATTTTCTTAGAAGCCATTGACGAATTAAATCTCGATTTAGCAACTTCCTCTTGGCTCTCTTTATGCGTTATGAAGCTACTTCTGTCGGATATCTCCTCCTCCATGTAGGACACTAGCCTTGCTGGACACAGTTCTAAAAACTGGGGAAGGCACACGTAAACAGGGCTTATGGAGGCCTTTAATGGAAGCTTCCAAAAAGAAGCTTCTAAGCTTCTGAGACAGACAAATGACGACGTGGAGATAGAAGATGATAAGGATGGCAGCGGAGATGTTGATGAGGATGACGATGAAGGAGAGGAAGAGGATGATGATTATGATGATGATGGCGATGATGGCGCAGCCTGGCGGCAGCAGCCCATGACGTGGGGGTAGCAGCGTGACTCCTCACGACAGTAGGATAGCACATGATTCCCTCCTCTCCTCTCAAGCTTGAGAGGGGAGGGGGTCATATATAGGTAGAAGGGAGAGGGATAGCCACACATGTGGCTAGTTGCATGTCTCCTCCTCCCCCCGTGCTCTCCTACTCCATATCCACTCCTCATACTCCCTCTCCCCGCCATGCAACGGCTGAAGGGGAGAGGATTAATAGTAAAAAAAAGTGCAAAATTTTGTCCATTATCCATTTTCCTTTTTTCGTGAAGGGTGTTCCCGCATGGAACTATGGGTTTTTAGCAACGGTCTTCCATACACGACACGGAGCTAGAGTTTATTGATGCACGCAGAGGGAGCACTTAGCCACTAACATTTATCAATGCGGGATATTATTTTAAACTGATTTTTGTGTGGGGTGTGCGGGATCTAAGGTCATTAATATTTCATGCAGAAATATTACATTCTTTCCCCCTTAGAGGAATCGAGATATCCTCATCTTAGGGGGTGTTGTTGGTTGAGAGTACTTTCTTCCATCCAAGTTGCATCCTCTTCGGGATAAACTTTCCGCTGGATGAGGTATTCTCTCAAGGTTCTGGATCTCAAATGCCTCTCCCGAACATCTAAGATCTTGTCAAGCCGTAGCTCAAGGACTCCTTGGCTAGGCTTTACAACTTGTTGATCATCAAGTACGTGACTAGGGTTAGGTACATACTTCTTCAAGAGGCTGATATGGAATACATTATGAACTTTTAGGTTTTCAGGGAGTTGCAGTATGTAAGCGTTAGGCCCTAGGCACTTGAGAAACTTGTAGGGTCCACAATACCTTGGACTTAGCTTTTTGCATTCACCCAAAGATAGGGAACTCTTCTTTGGACGACACGAATCAAGACCATATCACCTTCAATGAAGGATCTAACTTGCTGTTTCAAGTCCGTGTAAGCCTTTTGACTATCCTTGGCAGCTTGGATGCCCTGTCTTATTGACTTGATTTGGTCATCCATGTCTTCCAGCATCTTCTTTGAAGCTTCAAACCTCAAGGTTGGATCCGAAAATCTTAAAGGACTACGACAGTCATGCCCATACAATGCTTGAAAAGGGGTCATCTGGATGCTTTGTTGGTAGGAAGCATTGTAGGTAAACTCAACCAGTGGCAAATATTGAATCCACTTTTTGGGTTCACGACAACAATGTCCCCTTAGCATATCCTCAATAACTTGGTTGACTTGCTCCGTTTGACCATTGGTTTGGGGATGGTAAGCTGTACTAAAACAAAGTTGAGTCCCAATGGCCTCGAAGATGGCCCTCCAAAAATGTGATGTGAAGAGAGAGTCACGATCACTAATGATTCTTCTGGGTAACCCATGGAGTTTGAATATTTCCTTGATGAATAACCTTGCAATGTCTGAGGCTTTATATTTTGTCTTAATAAGGATAGGATGTGCAACCTTGGTGAGCATATCCACCACAACCATAATGGAGTTGTATCCTCCTTGTACTTGGGGCAGGCCAACAACAAAGGCCATACTAATAAATTCCCATTTCATTTGGGGAATATCAAGTGGTTGCAATTTCCTTGGCATTTTGACATGTTCGGTCTTAATGTGTTGACAAGACAAACATTCCGTGACATATTTTGAGAACGTCACCTTTAAGCCTCTCCCAATAATAGCTCTTTCTGACTGCATCAAGGGTCTTGGCATAACCAGGATGTCCTAAAAAAGGGGAGTCATGGGCTTTCCAAAGTATATTCTGCTTGAGTGACTAGCTTTCCGGTATACATAATCTTGTTCTATAGTAGACAAGTCCATTATTGATAGAGAATTCTTGATACTTTGCTTGTAGCTTCAGGTCTTGATCTTTGATAGGGATCTCCCTTAGCATTTTCTGATAGGTTGGATCATGGCATGCCTCTTCTCTAACTAGCTCAAGAATTGGGTTGTTTGGCATGGATACCTTTGTGGCTAGAGATCTTGCTGTTGATGGATCTTGCAAAATCAAAGAATTTAGAAATGCCTTGCGACTGAGTGTATCGGCAACTACATTCTCCTTTCCAGGTCGGTATTGGATTTCAAAATCATATTCCTTCAGTACTTCAATCCATCGACGTTGCCTCATGTTGAGCTCGTTATGGGTAAAAATCCATTTAAGACTCTTGTGGTCCATCACTAAGGTAAATTTATTACGAAGCAAGTAGTGTCTCCAAAGTTTGAGAGCATGGATGAAAAGGAACAGTTCCAAATCATGGGTAGCATAGTTCCTTTCATGGCTCTTTAGTTTCCTTGAAGAGTATGCTACAGGATGACCTTGCATAAGCACACATCCTAAAGAAAGTGTGCTAGCATCAGTTATCACTTCAAACTCCTTACTAAGATCTGAAAGTTTCCGGATAGGTGCTGATACCAAGCTTTGCTTTAGTTTATCAAAGCTGGACTATTCTGTAGGTGACCATACAATTGATGCTTGCTTCTTCAGTAGATTTGTCAGAGGCATCGCAATCAAGGCATAGTTTTTGATAAAGACCTTGGACCATCCTGTCAATTCAAGAAAACTATGTATTTCTTTGATAGTTGTTGGTGTTGAGCACTCCAGAACATCTCTGACCTTGGCTAGATCCACTGACATTCCTTCGACTGATACAATGAATCCCAGATATTCAATTTGTCGCTTGAAAAATGCACACTTCTTCTTCTTAGCATAAAGCTTGTGTACCCTCATTGTTTCAAGGACAATGCGAAGCTGGGGTTCATGATCTTCTTCCTGTTTGGAGTAGACTAAAGTATTGTCAAAGAAGAGGAGTACGAAGTCATCAAGATAGGGCCTAAAGATATCCTGCATTAGCCTATTGAAGGTAGCAGGTGCATTTGTTAGCCCGAATGACATGACTAGGAATTCAAAGTGTCCATATCTTGTGCTGAATGCCATCTTTGGGATATCTTCTTCCTTGATCCTTATCTAATAATATCCAGAACTAAGATCAATCTTATAGAAGATCTTCACACCTTGAAGACTGTCAAGAAGTTAATCTATTCTTGGAATGGGGTATTTGTTCTTAATGGTTAATTGATTCAACCCTTTGTAGTCAATGCATAACCGAAGTGTTCCATCTTTCTTCTTTTGGAACAACACTGGAGCTCCCCATGGTGAATTGCTAGGATGGATGTAGTCTTGTTCTAATAGTTGCTTGAGTTCCTCCTTCAGCTCAATCGCTTCTGGGATGGACATCCTATATGGTCTCTTTGCGATTGGTGCAGCTCCTAGCGCTAGCTTGATTTCGTAATCAACTTCCCTTTGAGGAGGAAGTCCTGTAAGCTCTTTAGGAAATACATTTGCGTATTCCTTTATCCATGAAGGTTCTTCCCTAGAATCCTGATTCTGATATAGCTTATTTAGCTTAATCAAGTAGACAGGTAGCTCCTTTTTAACTCATTTTATTATCCAAGATGCTTTGGCCAGTTGAATTTTTGGCATACGAGCCTCTCCTTGAGTTGTAACTAGTTCCCCTTTAGAATTTCGAAAGGAAACTTGGCCCTTTCCACAGTGAATGTGGGCATCATTAGGTTTAAGCCAATCCATTTCGAGCAAACACTCGTGGATACCTAGGTTCATAACCTTGAATCTGACCGAAGTTGACTTTCCACCCAGTAGGAATTTACATGCCCAGTCAAGTGACCTAATCACTTAACTCCTTTACTAACGCTTACAGCCATGACAAATAGTGATAAAAATCTTATTCATTCATCTCAGCATAGCCCTTTCTGAGTACAATTAATTTTTGGGAGGATGAAACAAGCTAATTGGCACATCAATTCGGGGAGAATAAGATTGTGTGAAAGGGAGCGACGGATCGAAGGGTGGACTCGAGAGCTATGGTAGGAGAGCAAGAGCAAGAAAGGGAGAGACTAGAAATGGGAACTCCAGCAGTCAGAATGTCTGACCGGGCCTTCCTTTATTCAAAGTGTCACTAAAAGAATAAAGAATAAAGTGACGGTGATGGGCGCCCGCCACCTGTAGTGTGCAGTGGCGGTGACTGTCAGTGTAGTAATACACGGGCGGCTAGGCAGAGGCGCCTTTACCCCCAACAACCTCCCACTTAAAGGCGAATCTTCCCTAGTGAGGAGTGAAAACAAAAAGAAAAAAAAGACAGTACAACATGTACACATGTACAACAGGATGAGGAAAGACGTCATCTCATCCCACGCCCATCAACCTCCTGAAGAAGGCAAAGTGCTCTATAGAGAGGCTTTTCATGAGCAGATCTGCAAGATTCTGGTTAGTCGAGATCTTGACAAGATCAATAGACTTGTTCTCAACAACCCCACGTATGAAGATACCTCATCTCAATGTGTTTCGTCTTCGCATGGAAGACCGGATTCTTGGCTAACTGAATAGCACTCATAGAGTCCGAATGCAGTATAGGGATAGCATCAATACCAAGGTCAACAACTAAATGACCCAACCAAATGGCCTCCTTGCAAGCCTTAGTGGCTGCAATATACTCGATCTCTGGAGTAGAAAGGGCAGTGCATTTCTCCACCCTGGACATCCAAGAAACAACACCTCCAACATATGTGAATACATAGTCAGAAGTGGACTTCCTACTATCTGCATGTCCTGCATAATCAGAGTTAGTGTACCCCACGACTCCCATATCCTGGCTGCCATAGCATATTGTAACAAATCTAAATCTTATTACGCGTGAATAGGGCTTTGGAGAAAATTCTTTTTTTTTATTAAGGCAAAATTTTTTACTCCCTCCTTCCCCCAGCCGACTGTCGAGCTGGGGGAGAGGGAGGGAAGCATGGGACACTAAGCTCCTTGCTGGAGCTTGGATCAAGGAAGGATCCATGTGAATGGACACATTGAGGGGAAGGATTCCCTCCCCTCCCCTATTTAACCAGAAGGGGATGCCTGCAGCTAGAGGTACGAGGAGGAAGGAGAATCGCCACATTACTTCGCTGCAGTCGATGAGAGGGAATGTGAAGGACCCGAGAGAGAGCATTGAAGAGCTGCGAATGCTACGCTGCCGCTCTGCGATCTGTGGAAGAAGGGAGGGATAGCCACTTGTTGCTGCCTACAGACTTCCACCCTCCCCCCCGTGGTCGTCGTCAGGATTGCCCCCCCCCCCCCCCCACGTAGCTCCTGACCCCCCCCACAGAAGCTTCAAGAAGCTTCTTGAAGCTTCTAAGGGGGGCTCCTCTAAGTTCTCCTTCCTATACTCATATTCTTTTTACCCTTTCACCCCCCCTCATAACCCTTTTTCCCTTTCACCCTCCATACTCTTTTTAACACACCCCCTAAGCCCCTTTTTATTTCCCCCGTGTCCCCATTATTTCTTTCTTTCCCCCCCCCCCCCCCCCCCCGCACCCCCTGGGTTTTAAAAAAAAAACCCTTAACCCCTTCCCGTAGAGCCACTAAACCCCAACCCGTGTTTAAGCCACCATAGCCCTCTCTCCCCTTGGCCTCAAAAACCATTAAGCCCCTCCGTGGTTTTAATAAGCCTTCCTCTTGAAGGGTTTTATAACCTATTTTTCCACCCTCCCCGGGATTTAAAAATCCTCCCCATGGTCTTTCCCCATGAAATTCCTTAGGGTCCTATAAGCCCTTTTATATTGCAAGACTCTTAATCCTTCCTTGTGGGCTTCCACAAACCTTCTCCAAGTGGGATTATACCCCCACCCGAGATTTAAGCATCCATTCCTTCGCAAGTTCCACGGCCTTTTCTTTTAGGCTTTATAAACCTTTCCCTCTCCGAAGAAGTTAAGAACTTAAAAGTCTTGTTACCCCTTCCTCGTGGTTAATCCCATAACGGCTCCTTGCTTCGAAAAAAAGAAGAAGAATATTGAAGCAACGGTGAATTCTCGAAAGGAGTGTAAAGCTATTTCCAAGTTCGAAGGATTACAACTGCGATGCCGCCTAAGAAAGTCCAAGGAGTAGCTGCGAGAGGGTCATCTCCCGGTATCCATGTGGATATATCACCCCAAAACCAGGTTTTTCCTTCTTGGTTTTATATCGATTTTAATTCAATCATGGTAGATGAATTGTTAGAGACAAGATATACTTTGTCCTAGATATTTACGATAAATGAATTTAGTTTAATTGAACATGCAAGAATGGATAATGTAAAAAAACATAGTTTTCCTTCAAATAGCCTTATGCACTGAAACGAATTATGAGCATGATTATTTTACCCACTAAAGTAGTATATTCCAGTTAAATCTTGATGGAATAAAAATTGCATCTTGCACCATTAAACCCTATTCAATTTTGCAATGAATCATCATAGAAGGTGAAATTCATGAAATGTTTCTTACATTGCTTAACTCTAGGAAGTTATCATTGCTAACTGCATATCTTAGCAGGGAAAAGATTGTTTATTTGGCATGAGTTTTGTTCGCAAGGAAAAAGGAAGTTTAATTGAATTTACCTAACCTCAAAGCAATTAAGTTTAGGTCTGAAAAATCAATTGTCACATAGATAACAAATCGTGATGAGGTGATCTCGATATTACCTTCTAAAAGTTAACCGAATTAATATAAACTTAGAAATACCTATGCTGCGAAATATGCATTGGGAATGATTTAAATCCAAGAAACGTTTATACCTTAAATACTTGCCTATCTTCCCTGATTGTAGGGTCAATAAATCGTAAATGTAAAAGAACTAGGGTTTGTCCCTAAGGTTCTTAAAAAGAGACCCTAGGTCTGACAAACATCAGCTTAAAGATACTAAAACGGATTGTTTCATCGTATATTACGATGCAGGACTTGCGCAGCTAGTACGAAGTCATATGGTCTTATGATTGATTCACAAGAAGAAAAGTTAAATACCCTCAATAAGGATGGCAGATCCTTATGCAAGTTATCTTGCAAAAGGATGTATTCTTTGATATCCTTCTAAATAAGAAAGGTTAAAAACCAGAAACTAAAGTATCCAATGAACTTTAGGGTTGACCAAGTTGGGTTAATAGAGCACGCCCTAACCCAGAATATAAGGGATCTTGCCAAGTTGCAAGACACCCTGGAATGAGCGCTGATGCATTCAAAAGGAAAGGATCATTCCTTAGCAGTTTACCAGCAACAAGATCGATTAATGGAAATGTTTGTGCTTGCTAGAGATTCTAGAGCACTGTTTGATTTATGAATTACAAATTAAATGAATATCTATACTTCAGGTTGAAGGCCCGAAGGGAGAGGCAGCTTTAGTTACCCCCGACTGCCTGCCTGACCCTAACCAAGGGGGTTGTTGACCGCGCCAGGAACGTGGACCGAACCCGCAGCGAGAGGTCTCTCCGTTGAGCTCTACTTGGAGTAGGAGGACGCTTGGGTGGCAAGGGGGGACTCTGGCTGTAAATCGCTCGCCTTCCGGGTCCTGCACAAGAGGCTAACGTGACTCAGGATTGGATCTCGAGGCCTACATACTAGTCTACAGGCGGAAGCTTGGAATAGTGATCCCTGTGGATTACTCGATAGCCTTCGGGCAGATTATGGACAAGCCTACGAGCGAAACTCCTTGTATTTCAAAGATAAATATGATGATATGTTAATAAAGAACTTGTTTGATATTGTTTTTCTATGGCACGTGATAAGATTACGTGAAGGAGTCAGTGCTTAACGGATTAATTAAAGAAGCTGATTGTTACATGTCCAATTAAATGTGTTAGATAATTACCTAACTAAAACAAACCGAGGAAAGTGCAGAGGATGGGCCATGGGTCCGTCCTACGGTTGGGTGGTCCCGGTTAGCCGGGAACTTTTCTCAAATCTCGAAGAATAGTGGGATGATCGTCAAAGGACACGAACAACGAAAGTGATGACCTAGAGTTATGTCTTACCCGATTTACGCTATTTTAGGGGAACAGAATGGGACTATGCCTTATAGCAGAGAGGTTGAGCTTTGCATCCGTCTCATTTCCCATTCTCCTTGAACCAAGTGCAGCGTGAATCCGCTTCGGATCTGGGATTTCTTCGTAAAGTAGTTCAGTTGGGTCAGAAGCTAGTTGCTGTTAGGTAATGACCAATCAGGAAAACCCTAATTTTGGTCGATCCTAAGTGGGAACGGCTAGAATACTTCCACTACATAGCAGACGAGGGAAGCCCTAGATCACAAAACCCATAATATTCCATGGGAGTGCCAAGCAAAACTTTCTAGACATCCTTCCCGATGGACCGCTAAGACGTGTCCTGGATAATGCTAGTGGACACGTTACACATATGCACATATCTGTAGTGCCTTTTAGGTACCTCATGATACCCTTCACGACATCCCAATGCTTCTTGCCAGGTGTAGCCATATAGCGTGCCACAACACCAATTGCAAAGGCAATATCTAGACGAGTTGCTATCATGGCATACATAAGACTGCCCATTGCGGATGCATAGGGAATCTTGGCCATCTCGACCCTCTGCTCTCATTTGTCTGCAGACAATCAGCCTGTGATACCTTCACATAAGAAGGCAATGGATAGCCAATAGGCTTTATGTCCTACATGTAGAAGCACTCAAGGACTTTATGAATGTACTCCCTCTATGACAAGTAGAGGAGTCCGTGATGCCTGTGTCACGTGTAATGCGCATACCAAGTATGTGAGCGGCCTGTCCCAGATCTTTCATCTCAAAGCTCTTCTTGAGATGAGCCTTAAGAGAATCTAGCTTATCATGAGCTTTCCTTACTATTAGCATATCATCCACATAGAGTACCAAAATCAATAAAGAACCATCACCGACTTTCTTCGTGTAAAGACACGGATCCATAGCACTCCGGATGTAGCCCTATGACTGCATAAGGGCATCAAATTTATGATATCACTCCCTAGGTGCCTATTTCAAGCCATAAACACTTTTCTTCAAATTGCACACTAGGTGCTCCCTGCCAGGTTCTCCAAAGCCCTTAGGCTACTCCATATAAATGTCATCATGCAGGTCCCCATGTAAGAAAGCCGTCTTGACATCCATCTGGTATAAATCCAGGTCAAGCTGAGCAACCAAAGCCAAGACTAAGCACACGATGGTCATCTTAACCACAGGAAAAAAGACATCGTCAAAGTCCACACCATGCTCCTACTTAAAACCCTTTGCTACCAATCTAGCCTTGTATGCCGGCTTGGGGTGTCCAAGGATACTTTTTAGCTTGTATATCCACTTGCATGGAAAAGCCTTCTTGCCCGTAAGCAAGGAAACCAAATCCCAAGTGTCATTCTTATGCAGGGAGTCTATCTCAGACTACACAGCCCTCTCCTAGGAGTGACTGTCACCCCTGCGCATAGCCTCATCATAAGTGAAAGGCTCTCATGCATCTGTAACCAAGACATTATGCATCGAGGGCTGAAATCTATCAGGTGGACATCTGTCTCTAGTAGACCATCTCATGGCACGCTCTATTGCCTACCTAGCTGCCTGTCCAACACCCTGACCATGAGCATCTACTGCAACTGTAGGTTGTCCAACTGGCTGTAGGGGAGCTCTCGGCTCCTCCTGAAATATGACCCTGCGGATCTCAACAACTCTCTCAGACTGCCTATACATTTTGTCTTCATGGAATACTACATCATGACTAGGATGACTTTTCGTGCCTACGGATCCTAGAGACAGTAACCCATCTCAACTGCATCCCCATAACCAAGGAAAATGCATTTGATACTCTTAGGATCCAGCTTACTTCTATTGTCCCTGCGCACATGGCAAAATGCCTCACATCCAAAGACACAGAGATGCGCATAAGAGGGAGGTTCTCCAGTCCATACCTCCTTTGCAACTTGGAAATCCAAACCACTAGAGGGTGATCTGTTTATGACATGAACAACTGTACTAACTGCCTCAGCCCAAAAGCTCTGTGGTGGTAGGCCTGCATGGCTAAGCATACTGCGTATACGCTCTTGGATGGTTCTATTCATCCACTCAGCCAAACCATTCTGGGGGGTTGTAGGGGGCGGTCAACTGATGCTTAATACCCTTCTAATCACATAACTGCTCAAAAGCACGTGAGACATACTTACCCCCATTATCTGTCCTTAGGCATTTTAGCCTATACCCAAACTGGTTCTCAACCAATGCAAGCCATTTTTGAAACACAGCCAAGATATCGGATTTTAGCTTAATGGGATAAGCCCAAAATTTTTGTGAAAAATCATCTATGAACGTAACAAAATACTTTCCACCACCCATAGACTGACAAGGCATGGATCCACATACATCCAAATGTACCAATGCCAAGGGCTCACTCATGTGTGGCCTACCAGACTTCTTATGCATAGACCTAGTCTGCCTACCATAAAGACAATGCTCACATGAATCAAAACATGCATAATCAAGGGGCGGTAAGTACTGCAAACCAGAAAGCATTTTCATTCCCTTTAAAGACATATGGCCCAAATGGGCATGCCAAAGAGATACATGTGGGATAAAACCCACAAACAAAACATGATCAAGGGAAGAAGCTGATACAATTAAGGGGTAGAGACTGCCACGCTTGGCACCTCTCGCAATCACAAGTCTGCCACAAGTGATCTTCCATGCAAAGTCTCCAAAACATACATGATATCCTGCGTCATCAAGCTATCCAGCTCACATGAGATTACGTGTCAAAGCAGGTACATGATGTACATCCTGCATAGCAAAACTGTTGCCAGAAGGAAACTGTAGCCTAACATCACCAATGCCCACAATATCAAGAGAGCTGTCATCATCCAAGTGCATAGAACCCGAAACAGTATAGTATGAATGAAACCACTCCTCGGCAAGGTGTCACATGAAAAGACACACCTGAGTCCAAGAGCCAACACTGTGCATACATAGAGTGTATCTTTGTCATCTGCGAAGCACTAGAAGAGGCTGCTAGGATATAATCATCATCATCAACATTCTCTGGCTGCATAACATTGATCTCTTCAATTTTAACACTGGACTTTGTAGGCACTATGCTGTGATTAGAAGACTTATCCTGCACTTTGTCTTTCCCCTTAACTTTGCGCCTTTCATTGCACAATTCATGGCATTGTGGCCTAATATGGCCCTTTTTCCCACAATGGTGACAAGTAACATCTACATTCCTACCACGTAATTTGCTATGTGACTTCCAATGAGACTTGGACCGAGATTTTTGAGAATCCCATCCACGGCCACTACCACTACCATGCTTTCCATATCCATCATTCCTGCCTCTAACTGTCATAGCATGAGACACACGAGAGGCATCCAAATTCTTACGGTTAACCTCTTCCTGCAAAAGAGCACTCTCAACATCAAATAATTTCAAGGTAGCAATAGAGGCACATAATGCAGCACGTAATACATCCCATGACTCATTAAGAGTACCAAGCAAGAAAAGAGGAGTGACATCCTCTGCAAAAGTGATGTCCTACAAAGTAAAGTTCTTGAGTATAGCATGGAACTTACTTAAGTGAGCAGACATAGTCACATTCTTGTTCATGCGCAGATCCATAAGCTGCTTCAACCAATACATCTGACTCGCTGGACTTTTCTTGTCATAGAGATTCTTGATCTTTTCCCACAACTGCCATGCACTCTGTTCTTCCTCAAAGAAATTATAGTGAACCTATTCTGTAAGAGACAATACAATAGTGGACTTGCATAACTCATCAAGCTCAAGCCATTCCTCATCTGGCATAGTTGCAGGTGGATGCCCGCTTAACCTCAAAGGTTTAATCTGCGATTTCTGCACCAACACCTATCAAATCTGGCTCTTCCAATAAGAGTAATTCGTACCATCAAGCTTAGTGATGTTTAAAATAGCATGATCAGTGGACGAACTCGCCATAATGCAGGTTGGAAGACTATAGACAGTGCAAAACTGCTTGTTGTTTACTGTAGAAAATGACAAAAAAATCACCAAAATAGAGGGAAAATGGCAAGGAAAGCAAAGCTGTTGCCCACCAAGTACTAGTGAAAGTACATCATTTCAGAGTGTTTTAGCATGAAAAATCCATGCCATTCCATACATATATGCTTGCTGTAATAAATTTCAGATTTTAGTAAAAGAGAGCTAACAATGTCAAAATCGAATCCCAAGGCAATCAGATACTACCAAGACCAAAGCCGGCATCATGCGAGCATAGCATAAGCATATGATGGTCGATAAGCATGAATCCAACACCCAAGTATGTCATACAAACATCTGCCAGTGAGTAGGCACACCCCCCAGTCAAGGGGGCAAAGTGTTCCTACCACTACTAAAACTTGACACAAGTAGGTGTCAGTTCACAAAGATACAGATCCAAAACTGAGACTTAGCTCATAAGCATATAGTGAACTAACAAATATGATGTATCATCCCAAAGGGTAAGAAGTCCCAAAGGCTCAAGTCTCTGTAACTGCTCAATAGCATGTAACGGCTCAATGCATAAAAGTACCGCTTTCTCAATGTCTGATAAGCATTCAAGAATGCTCCCACTAGCACAAAAGTCGTATGTACCAGCTCAAGAGCTCAAGCCAAGGCAAGACACAGTGCCAATTACATAAGTCCAAGACAATACATCAATAGTACATCCTGCAACATGTAGGCGGTAGAGCATCCGTATGTAGCATCCGTAAGCATGTAAGACATCAAATACATCATTTCTAACACTGAAACATAGCTCGTAAGCCATAGGCATAGAAATCCTTGATAAAACACCTTCAGCCCTGTCTATTCCAACATGTAAATCCATATTAAAACTGAGCAAATAGTGGGTAAATCCATCCCCAAAAGCATATCCAAACAATGCATATAAATCCCCATAGTGTCGAGCATCAATAGGCATGAACATACATCTCATAACCATAATCCATGACCGTGAAGCATCCAAGAGGCAAGTGCTGCCCTATTTCCAGCCTGTGAACAGTGACACATCAAAAAATGGCTCAATCCAGCTCCAAACAATGACACATCATCCCCAACCATATAGGCATTTACCGAGTACAAAAGGGCATCATCGGACCATCACCACTGACCGTAGGCATGAGAAGCAAGGGGTTGCCCTGTATTACAGCATGTAGACCTATGATTTTTTAGCCTATCTGAGAATGTGGAGCTCAAAGCTCAAAGGCTAAGTGCCATAGATCAATACCAAAGGGCATAGAGCAAGGCCAAGGTGGTTATTGAGTGCCCAATGAGCTCCAATAGGAAGTGGGAGCTGGAGGAAGAGGAATGCCATGTTTGTAGAGTGTTGTAGGGCGCAGCCTACGTGATCTTTGAACAAGCTTGGACTACCATGTGTGCTGGGGAAGACGAATGGGGAGGGTAGGTAGGCACTAGTAGTGCTCCAAGAAGCCTTGAGTGGGCTCAAACCACATGGAGCACAAGGGGGAACTGCTAATAGGCCTGAATCAATCGTCCTTCAACTGTTGGATTTTAGCGCAATTTGTATGGAGTCACATTGACTGGGAGGAGGAAATCAAGGGCCAATGAGGGCCAATGAAGATGAAAAGCCCAATGCAAGGGCTCACAAAGCTCAATGAAGCCCAGTGAAGAAAGGGGCTTCAAAGTCCAAGTAGAAGTTCATCAATGTCTATCCTTATTTCCTATTGTCCATTGTTTGACCTGTGAACTGAAGTTTGGGCTGAAAGAGAGGCTCTGGACTGAGCTCACAAGAGCCCAAACAAGTCCTGAGGCATGGCCAACAAGTCCGAGAACAACCGGGGCGGATGGGAGGAACAAGCCATACCTTGAAGCTTTGAGCTATGGCTGCCATGAGGACTACATGCTGTAGGTATTCATTTGAAAGCTGAAGTAATGCGAGTTGAGGTCAAGCTCCACCGGATCGGAGAGCCAAGCTCTGATACCAGTTGAAAGGGAGCAACGGATCGAAGGTTGGACTCGAGAGCTAAGGTGGAAGAGCAAGAGCAAGAAAGGGAGAGACTAGAAATGGAAACTCCAACAGTCACAATGTGTGACCGAGTCTTCCTTTATTCAAACTATCACTAAAAGAATAAAGAATAAAGTGAGGGTGATGAGCACCCGCCACTTGCAGTGTGTAGTGGTGGTGACTGTCAGTGTAGTAATACACGGGCGGCTAGACAGAGGCACCTTTACCCCCAACATTGTGTTACATTCAGGTACGGGAACTGAGTAATAATATAGAATGGGGTCATGGATTTTTAGGAATCGATAGGTCATAGGAAGCTTGGGGTATCCTTCCCTTTGATACCCGTTCTTCTCATAACATTCCAACACCTTGATTTTGTCGGCAGGGATTATTCAAGTCACTTCCTCGTACCTGCTTAACCGTTCATCCGCCAACATGTAGGGTTTCGTTTGTGTGAGCCTCAACAAAGATGAACAGCTTTACGATCTTTAAGTCCTCCATCCACTTGATTCTCTTCAAGTTCGTCCGAAGGTACGCAAGTTGATGGGCAGCTATGTAATAAATTCCTGAATCACCCGTCCATCTCTGTTCCACATACAAGGGTGAAGGATTGTACATGCGGTCTAGGAAAATCATCATACCTAGCCTCCATTGATAATCTGAAGCACGCATTGCAGTCCTAAACATAACTTGGAACACCAAGAATTTGTTTCATGCTTTGGGACTTTGTAGGCCAGCATCCGTAAGTAAGGAAATTTTCTTAACAACAACATTTTCTCTACTTCACCTCATTAAGTTTCCTTGAAAATATTAGATCCTCGTTGGTTTGCTCTGATGCCAATTGTAACTTGTCCACCTGTCCACTTGTAGGACATATCTTAGCAGCCCATCAAGAAGAGAGTCCAGAAAGCGCCACCCGGCACTCCCACGGAATGTCACGGGGTTTGCAATCTAGGTCTTCCCGAGTCTTCCACGAAGCAAATTCCCACTTAGGATCGACCTGAATCAGGGTTTTCCTAATGGTCAAGTTCCTCAGAGGTAACTAGCATTGAGCCCCAGACTACTTTACGTAGAAACATCAGGGTCGAAGCGGATTTATACTGCACTTGGTTCAAGGAGAATGGGAAACAAGAGGGATGTGAAGCTCGACCTCTCTGCCTATAAGGCATAGTTCCATTCTGTTCCCCTAAAACAACATAAATCGGGACTCTAGCTTCCTAGATTCTAGATCATTGTTACCTTGCTATCAAATCTGTTGAGAAAAGTTGCCGGTCAACCGGGACCACCCTTCCATAGGACGGACCCATGGTCACATCCACTGCACTTTCCTTAGAGTTCTTTAGTTATCTAATTACCTACCACATTTAGTTTGATACGCACAAATAGCTTCCTTAATTAACCGATTAATCACTAGTTCCTTCACGTAACTTAAGCATTGACATAGAAAAACAATGTCAAGTAAGTTTCTTTTCTACATTTGATCTTTATTTATCAGTCTTTGGAATACATCATATAATCCAACCCTAAGGCTATTCCATAATCCACCCGAAGGCAACTCCATAATTCCATAATCTACCCGAAGGCAATTCTAGCAATCCTCAGGGATCACTATTCCAAGTTTTCGCCTGTAGACTAGTATGCAGGCCTTGAGATCCAATCTTGAGTTACGTCGGCCTCTTGTGAAGGACTTGGAGGCAAGGGATTTATGGCCAGAGCCCCCTTGGTACCCAAGTGTCCTCTTGCTCCAAGTAGCACCCACGGAGAGACCTCTCACGGCAAGTTCGGTCCATGTACCCGGCTTCCGCCTTGGATAGGGTCAGACAGACAGTCAGGGGTAACTGATGCTGCGTCTCCCTCCAGGCCTTCACCTGAAGCATTAATTATTTTTCCAGCATTAATTCCTTGAGAAAAGAAGAACAAATAGTGCTCCTAAGTATACAATCACAAGCATTATAGTGGTCATTTGTACCGCCAACTGCTAAGGTATAATTCCTTCTCTCCGAATACATCCAGCATTCAATTCAAGATCAATCACAACTTGGCAAGATCCCAAGGGTTCCGTAAGCTATGTTTCTAGTTTACTCTCTTTCCTTGGGTTAAGGTTTATACCCTGTTAACCCAAATTAACAAATACCTTAGGTTCCTTGTATTAAGGTCAATAAATTCTGGACAACCTCGTTGTCCTCACTTGATTGGTTAATTGCTTGCTAGGCAATTCATAATTTCCCTAACTTGGCAAATCAGCCTCAAGGAAGGGTGATGTAGTAGGATGACTACCTATCCTCTTGCCAATTAGACTTGTCCTTAGAACGCGCCAACCTTGTTCTTAGGAGTGGCAATACTATTTTGTGATTTAGTCACAAAATCATGCAACATTGCAACTTGTTGCATGAGACAAGTGTCGCACCTAACTTGTGGGATTATTTCTCCCATCACACGGTATTCCTTGGTCAAGAATACCTTTGGTCAAGATGTAGGGTTTGCGAACCCTCTTGACCCAATCCAACCCTAACCCTACTAGGCCGATAACCTTTTGGCCCTAGGGTTTCTAGCTTCCTTGTAGAAGTCTAGCATTTGGTCATCCGATCATTAGGTTGAGAACCCTAGGTCATTCTTGCATAGGCATTTAGCTAACCCAAACATTCCGTGAATGTGGATAGGACCTTTGAGGTCAAAAATATTAAGTCCGTTTCCCGAGTGCGATACTAGGCAAAATTTTATCGCGGCTTAACTCTACCTAGTGCATTGAGGTGATCATCATTTGAGTTACACCATTACAAGTGATTTACCTAATTGATCTAATTGTCTTGCAACAAGAGGTGATATTTCCTTAGAGATGCAAATACTTTTCCTAAAAGATGTAAATAATTGCAAGATATAACATTCCATGCAAATATATGATTCATAGACTTTTTTCTTCAATGCAGCTATGAGTTCTACAATGGTCGTTACTTTTCCTTGCCTAAACTATAATGATTGACAATTTAGAGCTAACTTGTATAAACCCTACGTTGATTGCAACAAAATTAAAGCTTTAATATTTTTGAAGAAGATGCATTCAAATTTTGACAAGAGATCTCCATGCATGAGTGAATACTAAGAGTCCATCCTTGATGTAATCCTTCCTTTTATTACTTAACCCAACCTAAAATGCAACCATCTTCGCATGCAATTTGCAAAGTTTGTAATTCCTTTCCATGCATTGCGATGAATTGGACATCATTCAATGGGCGTCTAAGATTTTCCCCTATATGAACCACGACCATGAATTTACTTCGTAAGTGCATCATGTGACATAAGCTCTATCCTTCTTAGCACGATATCATGTTCTAAGTTATGCATTATACGTTCAAGAAGATTGCAACTACCATTGTCCCACGGGAGTGCAAGCAATTTCCAAATATTCGACATGCACTAAACTTTGTAAAGCGAATGAATAAATTCATTTATAACTTCCCTATGAAAATTAAACATACTTAAATGCATTCTTTTCATGCGGGTTTATTAATGGAACATGGGCATTAGGACTCGTGGCATTGTCCACATGTGAACTCGGTTTGAAAACTCCCGCGTGTGCGCCTCTCACCATTTTCTTGGGAGCCATTGACGAATTAAATCTTGGTTCAACAACTTCCTCTTGGCTCTCTTTACGCATTATAAAGCTACTTCTATCCGATATCTCTTCCTCCACGAAGGACACTAGCCTTGCTGGACACGGTTTTAAAAAGCGGGGAAGGCACCCGTAAACAGGGCTTATGGAGGCCTTTAATGGAAGCTTCCAAAAAGAAGCTTCTAAGCTTCTGAGACAGATAGATGACGACGTGGAGATAGAAGATGATAAGAATGGGGTGGAGATGTTGATGAGGATGACGATGAAGGAAAGGAAGAGGATGATGATTATGATGATGATGGCGATGATGGCGCAGCTTGGCAGCAACATCCCGTGACGTGGGGGTAGCAGCGTGACTCCTCACAGCAGCAGGGTATCACATGATTCCCTCCTCTCCTCTCAATCTTGAGAGGGGGGTCATAATAGGTAGAAGGGGGAGGGATAGCCACACATGTGGCTAGTTGCATGCCTCCTCCTCCCCCCGTGCTCTCCTACTCCTCAGACTCCCTCTCCCCGGAATGCAACAGATGAAGGGGAGAGGTTTAATAGTAAAAAAATTTTCAAAATTTTGTCCATTATCCATTTGCCTTTTCTCTTGAAGGGTGTTCCCGCGTGGAACTACGGGTTTTTAGCCACGGTCTTCCATACACAACACGGAGCTGGAGTTTATTAATGCGCGCGGAGGGAGCACTTAGCCACTAACATTTATGGATGTGTGGGATTATTTTGAACTTCTTTTTGCGCGGGGTGTGCGGGATCTAAGGTCATTAATATTTCGTGCGAAAATATTACAGGGAATCACTGGTAGATGCATATTCAGTGGATGCATGTTTAAAAAAACGACAAAGCACAAATGTGCGTGTGGAAGAGAAATTGAAGAGAGATGAAGATAATGCAAGGATATCTAAGAAAGTGACAAGAAGAATTATGGATTTTCCTAAAGTTGCAAATCAGCCACCTCTTGAGCATGTTATGGAAAAGATTGGGCAAGAGCGAAAATAGGATAACAAGCAAAAGGGCAAATAGCTAGGATATAATTTGTAGTCTAATATTGACACAGGCTTAGATGCCTTAGAAAATCCTGTAGTGAAAGAGTCAACCATTGCATCTATAGATTTTCTTAATGTATCTAAAGAGGTTTTCGAAGATCATGTTTTACTTCATGTAGGGACTCAAATAGAGATTGGTGACTTGTTGGATGCACATGATTTGCAGGATGATAAAGTTATCATTTATGAGACAAATCATGAGGTCGAGGATATGCCTCTAGAGGATGTTAGATGTAAAGTTCCACAATTGGAAAATGTTTTGGATGCTTTGTCAGAGGCCTTGATAGGCAACTCTTAGATGCTTCAAGATATGGATTGGTTCACTATTTTTTGTGATGGTGAGAATGTGTTGGATGCAAGTGAGGCTCAGTTTTTGTTTGATGTGGTACACAATTGCAAGTATAAGTAGATTTCTATGCGCTCAACTTCAAAAGAGTAGGCATGCTACTACGTATTTGTTGATGGGTTCATTGATAGCATGTATATGGAGATTTAACAACCTCTAGTATATGATGCACACCCAAGGCCTTATGACCCTAGAGAGGGTACTAGGTGTGGTTCAAGAGTTATGCAGATATTGAGTATTTTGATCAATGATCCAGGGGGATGCTTTCTTATATGCATTATAAGTTACAAGTTGACACTAAGGGTGTTTGACTCGAGTAGTACATTGATGGCACATACCACCGGAGGATGTGTAGGTTCGAAGGGGATGGATGTTGTACTACTATATGCACACATTGTGAAGAAACATGGAATGCATCATCATCCGACTTTCTTATTGATCTAGAGAGTCAATGTGATCTGAGTCATTAGTGCCAGTGTCTGTGGCATGGATGCTTCAAAAATAATAGATTTTTAAACAATTGTAGTCTATTTCTTATATTATTTATTGTAAATATCCTAAAAATCTAGGAAAACTTCTAGAATAGGGTGGCATGCAAAAAGCAAGTTACTTTTTCAGCCAGTTTTGGGATTTTTCATGAAAAAGTAAGAAGGGCCAAATCGAGCGTGTTGCGATTGGAGTTGATAGATAGAAAATAACACTTGGAACTAGAAGAAGAAGAAGAAGGAATGATTTGAGAGATGTTGGAGCAAGTGTCCTGGGATTTTACCCCCCTTTTGGAGCCAATGGAGCCATCAAATTTGGGTTCTAGGTAGCAAAGAAGATGTTGTTATTTTTATGTATGTTTTTGGTCTAGGAGGGAGCTCCAGGAGATCTAATGCTTGGAGATTGCTTTTGAGTAGTGCGAGACAAGGGATTCTAGGTTTTATCAATACATATTGATTCGCTTCATTGTGCTTTGTTTTTATCATGTTTACCTCTTGTCTTTTCTTTTTCTTCTCTTCCATATCCTATCCTCTACTTCCTTTTATCTTTGATCCCCAATGGATATGACCTTTCGACAAAAACCCCTCCAACAGTGCATGAATCCACTAATATTCATTGGACTCCATTTGTAGATCTATTCTGTGTATGCCACATTGTCAAGCTTGCCATGCTTGATGTATGAAACATGTGACGTATATGGGGGATAAGTGAAAAGTGTCTAAGAACTTTCTAAGGGATGGTTTGTCCTTGCAAGTCTTGTCAATACCTGTGAGCACCACACTTTGGACATGCCTCCATAGTCCCGTACTCTCCTTGAAACAACACGCAATCGTTTACACATGCATGGATGCTGTTGTAGTCCATGCCAAGCTTTCATAAAACATGTTGTGCATCATCACAAGACCCATGCATGGTATTTTCAAGTGGTAATATATGATACTTTAGCAACTAAAAAAGAAATCATAAAACACCTTGAAAAAGAACAATAATTTTTTATAATGGTATCAAGAAGAAATCCACGAAGTGTATGTAAAATGTAACTAAACAACTTGGTCACACTCACATTGCTCCACCTGTATTTTACTTGCACCCTTAGGAGTTGAAGCAGTATCTTTAGACGAGATACTCGATACCAATCATATAATGGTATTAATGCTTCCTATCTTAGCGGATCAAATGTCTCGGTATCCATGGGTATCAATGTATTGATCATTGCCTCCATCTCAGGCTCCAAGATTGGAGGAAGATGCGAAAGGCTACTTGTCTCCTCTGGTATTGATGGTATAGATTGAGTCATACCTTCCAAGTGGTGGATTGGCTTAGGCACTCCATCCATCGTATTCCCACGAACTCTTCTAGCTAGCCGCAATAGGTGTATTCCTCCTTCTGATGAGATGTCGCCTCCCTCTATAATGTTTTTATATATGATATTCAATTAGTTTGCAAATGTAAGGCATGATTGATACACACTTTTCTTACCGTTTGCTCAAAGTTTGAGATTGCCTGATCAGTGATCTCAGATTAGAACTCATCGAAGTGTCGTACATGTTCTATAAAAAAGCGACACTTTCATCTAATTACCAGCTTGCATTGAGAGCAAGGACATGGAACACACTGATTAAGATATGTCTCGCGACCTTAAACATCACAACCATCATCATTTTCCACATTTCCAATGTCACGACAAACAACTAGTTTTTGTTTTCATTCTCTTTTTATTTTTTAATTTTTTTGAGAAGGGTTTTCTTCTCTTGTAACTCAATAGAATCAACTTCAACTGAAACATCTTGGTTTACAACCTCGAGTGAGTTACTATGTATAAATCCTAGGCATCACGTGCATTCAAGGCATGTTTTATATATCCCTATGTAACCTATTTTGTAAAATTTTATTGGCCCTTATGTGACTTTTTAGCAATATTTATAAATCCCTTACTGTGACTTTATTTTTTTAGTAAAGAATTTAATAGATCCCTATGTAATAGTATAGATACAAGATACTACAATATAGAATTGACCAAAAAGCAACTCGCAATGGTTCATAAAATCTCTTAGTAGTTCTAGTGAGTATGAAAATATCGTTGTAATATAGGACATATAAAAATAGATTTCAAATTTTTATCAACAAAAGTAAGACTTTAAAATAATTTCTAGATAGAGACATCAGGTATATATTTAGAGCATGCAATTCTCAACCCAGAACTAGATAGCAAAAGGCATTCACATTAGTATCTTTACGGCTAGCATTGCCTAAAGCTATGATACACAATTACTAGGAAGCTAGACTAGCCTGAAGTTAGTCTTAGAGTTCTTTAATTAAAAAAATACAAAACTAAATACTTTGACCATCCTATTACTATATTTGGGCTCACTTACATTGCAATATTGATATTCATGTTGCACTATTATGGTGGTAGTAGGGCTCTAGCAAGGTATATCATTATATCTGTTGTATCTAGTTCATCTCAAAATATCCTCTCCATGACTCCTCTTTTCTAGATCAAAGGAATATATGTCGCACATACATACACATGCACACACACACACAAACACACGCACACACACGCACAAACACACGCACACACACACACACACACTCTCTCTCTCCCTCCCTCCCTCCCTCCCTCTCTCTCTCTCTCTCTCTCTCTCTCTCTCTCTCTCTCTCTCTCTCTCTCTCTCTCTCTCTCTCTCTCTCTCTCTCTCTCTCTCTCTCTCGGAGATGACAAGAGATAAATGCTACTCAATCCATAATTCAAGCAACACAATGAAGCCACACTTCATTTGTAATTCAAGGAGGTAGGTACATTAAAAGCAAAAACATGTTGTATTTCTATAGCCCAAAAGTATATTCTAGAATAATCCACATAATTAATTTTTGCATTTGCTGAAAACTTATTTTGTGTTCCCTTATAAAGTAGATGTAGCTATACAAAAAATGTGAATATATAAAATACACATGATGATTCAAAGAAAAATATGGTTTTTTTATTTTTGCATTTATACAAAACTTATTTTGTATTCCTTTACAAAGTAGATATAGCTATACAAAAAATGTGATATACAAAATTTCTCTCCAATCCATAAGTGTGTTCTACTTAACACCTTGGCATTTTCAAAGCTAGAGTCAATGTTGATTCCGACATGCTTAGATGCATCACCATGATCCACTAGTCGCATTCTTGACACAAACATACAAATATAAAACATTAACATGAAGGAAAATGCCAAAAAATCACCTCAAAATCACTTTATTAGATTTGTTTCCTCACTCAATTTACATAGGAGATGATACTAAAAAAGAGGAAAAACAATGTTTGTTTACTTATCCTCAATGGTCGTTTATGAATTCATTGAAGATCTTCTAATCATTTTCATCAAGCTCATATTTGTTATTATTATAATCATATGTGAGGTTTGCAAGAGCAATGACACTTTCAATATCTATCATATCAAGGTCTGTCAAACCATATGTAAAGGTTTGTGTTCCCTTTGATTTTTTATACCATCCAAGTTGAGCCTCCAATCCTAAGGGCCTATCTAGGATGCTAAACCCTCTCTTGTATTCCACGTAGGCGCCACCAACTTTTCTTCTCATCTTTTGAACTCGTCCTAAGTACCACACACTTTGGCTTTTATTTTTTGAATACTTTTTGAAGATCTTATCAATAGCCTTGTGATCGTTCCATTGGTATTCTCTTCCTGGAAGAACACAGCACAATCTGAACCAATGCCAAATAGATTGTCATTTGTTTGAGTATGATGTTTCTCCTCCTTACTATAGTATACTCCTTGTTGCACCCTTGTAAGCCTATCTTTGGACAATGTGGGATTGCCATTGAGTTGACTTACCAATGTTGATTTAAAAAGAAACCTGTTATTGTCAAGCTCGACTACTGGACTTACTTTGTCCTTTTCATCTAACAAAGAATCTACTACATGTCTTATCTCACTTGTGGATACATCCTCCTCTGAATCCACTACATCATTTGTAGGAGCCGAAAATTCCTCATCTGTATTGGAATCATGGAAATTTGAACTGGTGGAAGCCGGTTCAAGGTTGATTTGGAGAAGAACTCAATGCGAACGCCCTCTAGAGGAAAATTTAAAGATAGAAGTCTTTAAGATTTAAGCTTTAGTAAGCTTAAAGAACTTAAGATTTTTTTATAAAAAGACTTGACTTTTTGAAATGAAACGCCATAGGACGGTGGTATACTAACGCTGGATTCGACAGCAATCAGTACGTCCTACCACCAGCACACACACTTGGAATTGTGGGATAAGATTTTTTTAAAAGCTTATTAAGTTTGATAATCTTCAATTCAATAATCGTTCTTCTCTATTCTCTTTTTTTAAAAATGTATTGATAAAGGAACTTCTCGGGTGGTCCTTTGTTGACAGAGAGTGGTCCTTCTTGATCCAACAGCACAACACGAGGTTCTTCACAACCACAAATACACTGATATTGAGGGTAGCCCATTTTTTCCAAGAGCTTTTCCTTCACGCAAGATGATAAGAGATTGGAAGCCCTTGATCTCACCTTCGCTCTGATACCACTGGTGTGTAAATCTGATGTTGGATGCGTACGTAGCGAGAACTGGAAAGTTTCCAATAGCAAAAGAACTCTACTTTAGCTCAAAAAACAAGAAGATAGACTTGCACGACATGAAGAAAATAGACAAGTTGGGTATAATCTCCCCCCATGCCTTGTGTGAGCACTTTACAAGGCATGTATTTATAAATTTATTCATCTCAAAGCTCAAAAATAACCCAAAATTTACAATAAGCATGCTTTAGCTTTTGTGCTTGCCTTTTTCCAAATAAAGAATAAAGTGGTTGGGCGGCCCAAAAGTCAGACTGTGCCCAAATACAATATCTAATAATGAAATATTTAAACCGTGCGTCCATGCACATTCAAAATAATAAATATTTATTAAGTGCTTCAATAAATAAGTGTGCCTAAATAAATATTAGCACCATGTCTTTAATAATAAGATGTGTGCCCATAAAAAATGATAATTTCTTCTAGATAATTTGAATGCATGCTATCACCCAGTGCTTCCCAACACCACCGCCGCCTGCTCCACACATCAACTGAAGCATTCACAATTGTTAAAAAATAATAAAATTCAATCGACAAAAGTGAATACCTGCAGTCTTCAGCTACAAAATAAATAAATAGATTGGAACTCTATCCTAACCTTAATTTAATATGAGTGCACTCTAAACTCATAAATGTCCATTAATTTAAATATGTATTTTGTGGAATCACCCACATGCACATTAAATTAACATGACGTCTGAAAAGGACATGCCTTCTCGTCAACTTCTCGCATAAGGAATCCACATTGTATACAAGCCCCAGCAAATAAATATAGTTTTACGAAATCCACTGCAAAACCTCATGGAACCCACTGTGGAATAAAAACTCACAGAATCCACCGTTGTCATGCCTCTATGCGCACACCATGTGAAAAAATCTAAAGTGCGGCTTTCTTATTGATCTAGAGAGCCAATGCCATTTTAGATATTAGTGTTAGTATCCATGGTTCAAACATATGAATTTTTTGGACAAGTGTAGCCAATTTATGATATTTTAGATATTATCTCTTGGAAAAATCCAAAAACTATAGACAACTTCTAGATTAAGATGACATGCAAAAGAAAGCATGTAGCTTTCAGCCATATGTGAGCATTTTATCTAAAAAGAGAGATGGACGAAATCGTGCGTGTCACGATCGCTGTTTTCAAGCAGTGAATAGCACTTCGAAGTGGGAGATGAAGAAGGAGTGATCTGATAGAATTCTTGCCAGGCATGATAGTATTTTACCTCCCTTTCAGAGCCAATGGAAGCATCATATTGGCAGCCTGAGCAGCATAGAGGAAGGTATTTTTTTGTGTACATTTTTGTGTATAAGAGATTTGTCTTCTCATAATGGAGAAATAAACTGACAGGCTTCAATTTTGTGAGTATTATTCTACATCTTCTATATCTTTCTGCGAGTATTATTTCATATATTCACTTTCTTTCAACCTCTTCTCTTCTATCTACTCCACTCCTTGAGTCTACCTTCACCCTATTGTCTCTTACCCTCGCGGTAGACTTTCAACCGCAAACGCTCCGATAGTAGTGAACCCGACGTGAAAGTCGACAATAGAGGTGTGTAAAGATGGGAGAAGAATTGAATGCAAAGCATGCATGGCTAAATGGGAGAAATATTGATTCCATGCATACTGCGGTACCCCATGAAACAACATCTTTTCTTCATACAACCGGATGAAGGCCGAAATATTTTGACCTTTAAACTGCTTCAATTCTTGTCCCACTGTCTACAATGCATTCATGGCTAAGGAATCATTTGTCATGAATTCTACTGCCATGAATGCATTGTAGGCAGTGGGACAAGAATTGAAGCAGTTTAAAGGTCAAAATATTTCGGCCTTCATCCGGTTGTATGAAGAAAAGATGTTGTTTCATGGGGTACCGCAGTATGCATGGAATCAATATTTCTCCCATTTAGCCATGCATGCTTTGCATGATCGAATTGATGAGTTGCATAGAAGAGATACTGATTAGGCAACTTTTAAGAAAGCTTTGAGAGAAGAGTTTTTCTTGGAAGATACAGGATTGGTTACTAAAAAGACATTTATAGATTGGATTGAAAATCCCAATAAAGAGTTGCCTGCTATAGCTTTGCTCCATGAATTTGAAAGTCGGTATGCGCAATTGGATGCCGATGAGCAGCAATCATTGGAGAGTAAAAAAATTGATTTGTTTCTAAAGGCTGTAGATCATGTCTTGCAAGAGAAGGTGAGTGATCATTTAGAAGATGCCTCTTCTAAAATAGGGCTTAAATCATATTGGGCCAATGTAATTGAAGCAGTGCATCTGTTGGTAAAGAGAGAGCATATGAAATTAAGATGGAGTACATGTACCACAACTGCGAGTGTTTAGAAGGGGGCTCAAATTGTAGCCAAGGCGCCTGTAGCTATGGCGGAACAACTGGCTATACCTGTTGGTCCGCTCTTAAAGGTGATGCTGTGTGGATGAATTAATCAAAGGCATGCGTGATTTGAGGTTGAATTTGACAGAGATCTATGCAAAGGTTGAAAAGTTGGATGTTAAGGTAGAAGAGAAGGCTCAAACAATAGCCCAAAGACCGTACAAAGAAGGATACAAGAGGAGATGCATTACAACATGAAAAGTGAGATTGTACAGCTTACCATGCAGCGAAAGAAAAAAGATTAATCTTTTGGAAAGATGAAAAAATACATGCAACAAAAAGTGGTCTTCCAATAGAGCCAAATTTTGGAAATGGTGGCATGCAGAAGAAGTTGGAAGATATGGCTGCAAGGACAGCATTTGCTGCCATAGATGCAGCCACATGTGGGTTCAGAATTGAAAGGACTGATGAAGCTCATAAAGAAAGCATGGCTGAAGCGAGATCTCGTGTTGGGATGCAAGCATTAGATTGCATGGAAAAGGGAAAAACAACAAAGTCTAAATTGGCCGATGCAAGTCAAAATATACAAAGGAGAACAGGATGGAGTGCACCAATGGACTCATTTTCATCCTATGCTTATTTGGCTGAGGTTCATAATCAAGAAGCTCTTGTGGAAGAAAAGAGAAGAAGAGATGAGGACACTGCTGGTCCTTCTTCTTCAGGGCCATGTATACACATAACACGAAGTAAAATGGACCAACAAAAAGAGACTAAAAAGGCCATACTTGAGCATGTTATGGATGATGCATCTCAAGAGAAGAAATAAGAAGGGAAGAAAAGGGGCAAGCAACCCAGTTATAGCTTACAAATAAATCTTGAGACTGCCACAAATCTTAAAAAAGTTTTGGAAGATCTCATACTTGGCAGTAGAGTGGAATTCACACTTGGCAAAGTTCTTAGAATCGCAAAGCATAAATTTCATGATGCAATCATTGATATGCTGAAATAAAAAAAGACAATTTGATGATGAAGTTTTGCAAGCATTGATGCAGGTTGACAAAGACATAGAGAAACATCTTCAGAGGGAATATGATGATGCATGTAATGTTGTTTTTGAACAGGCTAATGCTAAAAATGAGTTACATGGAAGTATAAACAACAAGATTGTGGCCAAAAATGGTATTATGGGCAACACTAAGCATAGAGAAAAGGCTATGTATAATAGGGATGTCCATCAACAAACACATGAAGAAGAAGATGCTCATTTTATTCCAAGCAGTCATTATTCATGAATGCATTGGGCTCGTGCTACAACAGAGACAATTGTTAAAGTGGGAGAAAGAGAGACGCCTTGCATAGCTCTCTTGGATCATGGTTCTGAAATCAATGTTATGGCACGCAGTTTGTATGAGAATGGAGGTTGGCCAATTGATGTAGATCTAGGATGGCACATGCGAGCAACAAACAATTCATTAGGGGATATCTATGTAGCTTGTCTGAATGTACCCATGACTATTGAAGATGTTAGGTATGAATATCATTTTTTTTGCAAGATTCATGTAGTTATCTAGTGATTTTGGGGCAGCCCTATATTTCATAAACAAGGCTCCAAACAAAAGCCTTGGATGATCGTTCTTCATAATGTTGGCTTTAGAGTAAAGATAATACAAAGGCAGTACAGTTTCTCACTATTTGTGTGAATCATCCCGCAATCAGGATAAGCTGTGGGATAATGCCATGCCACCTAATGCACAAGAGTTTAAGGGTTTTTAGATAGCACTGTTGTAAGGGGAGGCTATGGCAGTGCCTCTAGGAAGATAATTATGCCTCCAAGAAAGGGGGAAACTATGTTTGTGTCTGGATTGTAGGAATGGATAGCATGTAGTCTTGGCAATTTTTAAGAATGTTTCAGCCATGTGCAGGGCTGAAAAGAAATATGTAGGATGGGCTAAAAAAGAGCTGAAGACATATGGTTTGATGGCTGCAAATGAAGGTATTTTAGGGTTGTTTTTAGGGCTAATTGATGTTGATACAGTGACTAAAATTTCTGCAGCAATTAATGATGGAAGCATGGCAAAAAAATAGATTATTTATGTTGACACTTTAGAAATGTATGAAGTCATTCAAGATTTTTCTAAGCATGAATGTTATGGGCTACAAAATAGGGCTGAAGCAAGGGTGGATACAAAGTACAAAACAGTGGCAAAGAAGGTTAAGCCTATGGCTTTTCCTTTACCACCTGAAAGTGATGGGTTGGTTGAAAAAGTGACTCAATAGCCTAGTTTACGGGATCCACATGGAGTGGGACATAAATTTACAGCTGAAACTTTACAAAAGCTGAAAATTGGTGATACAAGCTTTCTTTTACATATAGAAAGAGATTGTTTCTTGCAGATGTTGTCAAGGCATAGGAAAGCCTTTGCATTTTAGCCAGATGAAATTGGATGTGTTGATCCGACCATATTTGCACCTATGGTGATCTTTACAGTACCTCATGTGCCATGGAAATTAAAGCCTATTCGAGTACCTCGGGAATATTTGCCTAAGTTGCTAAAGCTTTTGAAGGAGAAGATCAGGATGTGGATTTTAGAGCCCTCTTCAGCTCCATATTCGAATCGATGTTTTACTGTTCCAAAGAAGAATGGTTCTTTGAGGTTTATATAGGATTTGCAACTAGTTAATAAAGTCACCATAAGGAATGTTGGATCAGGCCCGATAGTGGATGAATTTGCAGAAGCATTTGCAGGCAAGGCAATTTACTATTTGGGAGATTTATATTCAGGATATGATCAATTCCAGCTTGCATTAGAAAACCATGATATCACTACCATGAAGACACCACTTGGATTGGTTAGGACGTGTACACTTCCACAGGGGGCAACCAATTCAGTGGTGCATATGATGAATGCTATGCATAAAGTTGTAAGGGATTATATTCCTTAGTTGACCTTACCCTTTCTTGATGATGTGCCGATAAAAGGGTGGGATATCCATGAGAAGAATGAAGAGCTAAATGATGAGGGATGTAGAGGATTTGTGGCTGATCATACTGCTGATTGTGACAGGATTTTGAGTTGTCTTGAAGAAGTACATTTTACTTTGTCAGGAGAAAAATTAATTTTTGGAGTAGGGAAAGTATTGGTTGTTGGGCACATGTGTGGACCATATGGAAGAAAGCCCTCACCAGCAAAGATTGAAGCAGGATGCAAGAGACATGTTCAAATGTATCCGAGGTAAAAATATTTTTGGGTGCATGTGTCTTTTACTTGATATGGATTTTACATTTTGCTCATGTGGCTGAAAGTCTATATCAGCTCTTGAGAAAAGGGCAAAAGTTTTGGTGGGGAAAACAACATACGAAGGCAGTTCAGAAGTTAAAGAGCTTATTGATTTCAGCCCCAACACTAAAGAGAGCAAATTATGAGAATGGGAAACCTATTATTCTCACTGTGGATACAAGACCAATTGGCATTGGTTGGGCATTGGTGGGTTAGGATGATGCTCATGGGAATAGATATGCCATTCGGTTTGGAGCAAAGGTCCTCAATGAATGCCAACAACCGTATTCTCAAGTCAAAAGAGAGCTTTGGGGTGTAGTGACAGCCCTTAAGTCTGATAGGGAGTATTGTATGGGAGCTCATGTAGTGGTAAAGACTCATTATCTAGTTCTATTGGGAATGATAGCAAATTGCTCAACTCCTGATATTGCCATGTTACAATGGATTGCATATATAAAGTCACTTAACCCTGATTTTCATCAGCATATTGCAGGTAGAGAAAACCCTATGGTGGCTAATATGTTTTCATGAGCGAGGTTTGAAGATGAAGAGGAGTTGATGGCAGATGAAGAGGATGATGTGATAGGTGCTGAAAATGACTTTATAACAATAGGGAATGAGTATGCAGCTGTTGTTACTGCAAGTACAAGTGTTGTAACAGGGATTTCAGTAGTAAGAAAAGAGCTTACAGTCATGAAGAAGAAATGGGCAGTAGAGAGAAAGCATCATCAGTGTTATGCTTCAGTGAGAACACAATTTTTGGAAGAGTTGTATGAGGATGATTGGCTGAAAATAGGTCAATATCTCAGCCTCATGACAAAGAGAGCTGAATGGTTTGAAGCTGAATTCAAAAGGATTAAAAGAAAAGCTTATGGGTTTTTCTTAAAAGATGGATGTTTATGGAAGCATGCAAAGAAAAAGAGAGGAGCTCCGGTACGTGTTTTGGGAGATAGGGCTTCTCAACAATAGGTGATGCACGAGTTTCATGAAAGCTTATGGGATGGACATAGAGGAGTTTGGGGCATCAAAGAGAGGTATTGGTGGAAAAACATGTATAAAGATGTGGAAAGTTATGTGGAATCATGCAATGTCTGTCAGATGTATTCCATGGTAAAGCATAGAGATCGATTGCAACCGACAAATCCATTGTCTATGCATTACAAATGGGTAGTTGATTTGTTTACCATGCCTACAGATTTATGGAATATGAGATATCTTGTGCTTGCACAAGAAGACTTGAAAAATCAAGTGGAAGGTCGAGCTCTTAGTACAAAGACTACTCAAGCAGTTTGCAAGTTTTTATTGGAAGAAGTCTTTTGCAGGTATGGTTGTGTTGGTAAAGTGGTTACTAATAGAGGAGAATTGGATGTGAATGAGCCTCGTAACTTCTTTTCATGATTGGGTATCAAGCTGGCTTTAACTTCAGCCTACAATCCTGAAGCAAATGGAAAAAGTGAAAGAGATCATCAACCTATCATTAAGGCATTAGCAAAGTCATGTAAGGGTAGGATGAAAGAATGGCCAAGAATGTTACCCTTTGCTTTGTGGGCTGATAGGACCACTCATAGTGCAAGTACAGGGTATATGCCTACTGAATTAATGTATGGACAACATCCAAGTATGCCTATTAAGGAGACTATTGCTACTTGGAGTGTTCCACCATGGGAAGAGGGTTTGAATAGAGAAGAGTTGCTGGTCCTACGCATTAGAGAGTTAGAAAGGAGGCCTGAAGACATTGAGACCGCCATGGAAAAGCTGAAGATTGCAAGGATCAAGAACAAGAAGAGGTTTGAAAAGCAACACAGAATTTGACCATGAGCTATACGAGAAGGAGACTGGTGCTATTTTATGACAGTAGCTTATAAAATTAGCATAATGCTAGTCGGAAGATAACAAAGTTGTGATTTGGTCCATATGTGGTAAGGTTTGTTTTGGACAATGCAACCTATGCATTAAATGAGATGGATGGGACAACTCTAAGGATTCCAGGCTGGAAAACATATCAAACTCTTTAAACGTAGGGAGTCTTCGGCATATGAGTTGAAGGAGGTGGATACTCAAAATGAACATGAGAATATGGAAGAAGAAGAGGTAGAAGATGAAGACACATGTGAAAAACTCTAAAGTGCGGCTTTCTTATTGATCTAGAGAGCCAATGCCATTTTAGACATTAGTGTTAGTGTCCATGGTTCAAACATATTAGTTTTTTGGACAAGTGTAGCCAATTTATGATACTTTAGATATTATCTCTTGTAAAAATCCAAAAATTCTAGACAACTTTTTGATTAGGATGACATGCAAACGAAAGCATGTAGCTTTCAGCCATCTGTGAAGATTTTATGTAAAAAGAGAGATAGACGAAATCGTGCACATCGCAATCGTTGTTTTCAAGTAGTGAACAACACTCCAAAGTGGGAGATGAAGAAGGAGTGATCTAGCAAAATTATGGCCAGTTGTGCTAGTATTTTACCCCCCTTTTGGAGCCAATGGAAGCATCATATTGGCGCTCTGAGTAGCATAGAGGAAGGTATTATTTTGTGTACGTTTTTGTGTACAAGAGATTTGTCTTCTCATAATGGAGAAATAAACTAAAAGGCTTCAATTCCATGAGTATTATTCTACGTCTTCTATATCTTTCTGCGAGTATTCTTTCATATCTTCACTTTCTTTCAACCCTTTGTCTTCTGTCTACTCCACTCCTTTAATCTCCCTTCACCCTCCTATCTCTTACCCTCGCGGTAGACTTTTGACCGCAAACACTCCGACACCGTGGAACATGCCTCTTAGAATCACATACAACTAAGCAGCTCGGAGAGAACCTTACATTCTTCTACGACTCCAAGTACATATTACCCGAGGGGTACGACGAATATGAAATCCTTGAGTCTATACATATAAGACATCTCAATAGCATAGAATGGCCATTGTGTATAGTAGTGACATTTTGTACATGTGTAGCAAAAAAATTTCAACAGACATACTAAACTCTATGAAGCAAGAACTTGCTCAAAGAATGTACATCTAATTTTGTTTATATAATTGTATTTTTTACACATATGTTCAAGGAATGTGAAGGTTTGATATGTACCAAAAGATGTACCAAAAGCATGTACGTCATGAGAAGTGTATCAGAGGATTATGTAATAAGGATTTTATGCAAAACTTAGATGTTGAAATCATTCACAATCCTAACATAGTAGAGTGTTAAGTCACAATAAGTGATATGGATTTAAGTAAAAATTTACTCTCTTCGTTGACTATTTTGCTACTTTGGGATAGATCATCTAACTTTCCTTCCCAATTGCAAGTACTTTGTTGCATGACACACTTTAAGCCTAGTGTTCAAGTATTGTAGATGGAGGATGCTCAAGGGTGATTGGTTGTGCCTTGATCAAGACACACATGAAAGTACAACTACGGATATTTGTCATTTGTGAGGGCCATGAGCTCCAAGTATTCTAGATGGAGGATGATTGGCCCTTGGGTATAATGTGCCAGGAAATCTCAATGTTAATGGAAAATCCACATGCTAGGTTCTATTTTAAATTAGTTGATACGAAGATTCAAAGCTGAGTTGAGGGTACTATTCCTAGTGGAAAGTGCATGGCTCTATATATTTTAGAAATTAAAGAGAATCTTTAAAATTCTAACTCCACAAGTTATAATATCCAATACTTGTAAACTTTTGGATGTCTTTGACTAATGAAATATTATCTCTTTGCAAAATCATATACTTGTAATATTTAATTTTATTTTTATTCTTTAAATTTTTTATATTTATGTACTTATATCCAAAACTATTCAAATATCTGTATGTGTACATGTACTTTAAATTTTGAGATAAGATGGATTCGATAAAATTATATTTTATTTTTCGGGGCTCGTACAGAAGGTGGATTCCTTGTGCGAGAAGTTGACGGAGACACCTGTCCTTTTCGAGTATTATATTAATTTATTGTGCATGTGGGTGATTCCAGAACGGGTGATTCCACAAAATACATATCAAATTAATATATGTTCATGAGTTTAAAGTGCACACTAGAATTAAATTAAGGTAAGGACAGTGTTCCAACATATTTTAATTATTTGTATAGCTGAAGACTGCTAGGTATTCACGATTATTTGTTTATTTTATTTACAAACAATTGTGAATGCTTTAGTTGATGTATAGAGCAGGTAGCGGTGGCTTTGGGTAGTACTAGGCATTAGCATAAGTCCAAGCATAAATTTTATAATTATGATTAGTTATCTTAAGTATAATATATAATATTATGTATTTATATGATATTATATTATTAAAATTATTACTCTATTTGTAAGTTATAAGTTTAAACTTCTTTAATAATAATTAGATCATTGTTCTTAGTACTATTAATTTAATTATTTTTAATATAGATTATTTTAGAATATGAGATTTAAGATATGCTTTTATTAAAATAAGCTTTCTTTATGGAATACCTTGCTATTTTCATAATGTGATTAAGTTTAGAAGGCTTTTTTCGCTTTCTTTATAAAAGCAACAAGACCGTGCATAAAACAAGAGAAGAAGGTTCAAAGCTTCAAGAGTCGTTTTGGGGGTATCTGCATGCTTTAGACGCGATGGTGATGTCAAAACACGAAGTTTTAAAGCACATAAATTTCTATAGCAACTGCACTATGTTAAAGGATATTTCTTGACTCTAAAACTTTGTATTTCAATTGATATTTGTTCTTTCTTTGTAATTATATGTAAGATATGAATGCAAATATCCATGTAAAACTATATTATATAATTAAAGATGGCAACCCATAGCTTTTGCCATGGGGAGGTTGGGCCCAATCGTGCATTTTCCTCTTATCTTTATCAATCTATTGAGTTATTTAAATCCTCTTATGTATTATAATGTTGTTTGTATTTAATAGTTGAGATGCTTGATTCATTAGATTTCCCCCCCCTAAGTTCTAGTATGTGTGTCATAAAGTTGTTTATGATTGAGATTTGATTTGCTAGATTTGCCACGTATTCCGCTTCATAACATATCATCACCTTGCCAATCCTTTACTAGCCCAAGTGCAACCAACTATTCATTTGAGAGCAACACAATAGGCCATTCAATATTTGACTCAAACTTCTTATAGTCCTTCAATAATCCATACCTCAATTTCACCCTCCTTACCATGTCCTTTAAGAGTATCATAAAGTGAAAGTAGCCCAAGGTCTCTTCACATATTTGGCTAACTTCAAGCATAAGGTTTAAGGAGATGACACTTGCAAAGAAAGGAAACCTTATCTTGAGCTATTGAACATTACAGATTTCACCTATGTTTGCAAGCCCAGGTATTTTACCACTCACATATAAGTTCAACCACTCATGAAGAATCCACTACATAATTATATTGTATATTGTGTATATTCTTATTTAGTTGCTTTAGAGTACTAGCAAAGAACATACTATAAGTAAGCTTAAGAGTAGTGCAAGGTCTATTGAAGTCACTCCTTTGCAGAATCACTATAGATTATACAAGGGTATCCATGGAGAAATCAACTAAGAACCTATAAGGTAAGACACCTTTATAAGTCATATCTGTTAACCTTTGGGCTAGAGAAGAGTTGGCATTTATAATGGAATATCAAAGTCTTGAATATCATGCATATTGCAATTGACTTTGCAAATATGTAGGGTTTTTGCTTTGTCCCTAGTGATTCTAGTCCGAATGCTAAAGGCTCAAGAACCTACATGCTAGCAATGGCCTCTAGCTTGATGACTAGAAGAAATGAACTCTATTGAAAGAAAATTTTTAACGCAACTCAAGTAAGTGATTCCCTTGGTTGATTGATCACCTCCAAAAAGTACCACATGTTATGCATCCAAGCTTACCCTTGTGTAGTGAAGAATCCTGCAAGTACCTTTGCATACCAATGGGGCTACTTTGCCTACCCAAAGGCAATGCCTTTGGTGGCTTCATGCACTATAGTGGACAAAGTTGATAGACCCCACCCTTCTATGTATTATAATGGCCTATCATGATCAATGTATACAAAAATTTGCCTAAAATAATCCTATTTCCATATACAACTTCTTGAATTGATTTACAACCATAGATAGCATTTAATTTTCAAGAATGCTCTACAAATATAAAGTACACAGCATAATCATTTATAGCAACATGCTATCCTGAATATTACTAAACCAGATTATTCCTAAACATAGAACTCATAGTAAATGACATCATACATTTAGGAGATGCAGACAAAATGATAGAATCAAACATTAGCAACCCCCTTTGGCTACCATCCTCAAAATTATATATTTTAAGAGGTATTTATGAACATATACATGAATTGGGTACATCAAGACAACTACCACATTTCCCATGATATCCCATGTTATTGAAAGATTACTTTACATACATCCAATCACCTATATGCATGCTAAGTACTAAGATTAAGGTGTAATCTGATCTTTAACAGTTGGCGTAGCCCAGTGTATGACTAGGACAATCAACACATATTTCCACCATCATGCAAGTAAGTACTACGATACACTAGAACTAACCCAAAGAACAAAGTTATACCTTGCTAGAGGCCTTGCACCCCTTGGCAAGCCGCACTAAGCAGTACTAAGTAGAGCCTCTCTAGGATACTCAAAGCCCTCTTATTAAATTGATCCTAAGTGTGAGTGACATGAAACTAGTAGCTATATGATAATGAAGTAAAAACAAAATGTACAACTAGAAAGAGAACTACATGACATGCGTAGGTATGTATGGGATAATAGCTAGACATGATGAGACATCAACAACCATCCGATCACACCAATCACCAATGAAGCATCGTGCTCTATGTCTTTAACCTCCTCATAGTACTTCATTTAGCACCTCCTTCAACATATCCTCTCCATCAACATGCTTAAATTCCTTCTACTGCAACAAATAAGCAATGTAATCATCTCTATTTCTTTTATCATCCAATGCACTATCTAGCTTTTCGTTCAAATCCAACATCTACTCTTCAACTCTTGTACTTCATGCGCCAAAGTGGCCTTCTCCTTGATAAAATCATCATCAACTGATGAGATGAATGAATCCTTAAGCATTGCATATTGCCGTGAGATTACCTGAGTGAACCTCTCTACAACTATCTCCGAAACTTTGTTAACATTAGCAAGCAAAACAATCCTCATGTCATCAAGTTTAGATTTTAGAACCATTGATGCATCAACATCCACTTCAATGTTTTGTAAAATTTGTTGCTCAACCTCGTATAAAGGTTGAAACCTCTCAAGTAAAAGCTTTTGATGAACCTACACAAGTGAGCATACTTATCCATAAAGTTGTGTATTTTGGCCATGCATTTAATTCTCAGCTCATCAATCCATTTTTCAAACAAGGCTACTAACATTTTGTCGTTTGCCATGACATGCTAAAATCCTACAACTTGTTCTTCATGCTTTAACTTCAAGGCATCATCCTCATCTTGTTTGAGTTGTAACTACTATGATAAAACATGGGATTTCTATTGCTATTAATCAAGTTGATCTTGGAGATTTTTCACAATCATAATACCCTCCTTATCAGACTACTGCAAGTAACCCATGACCTTTTATAGACATGCTACTAAATGTCAAGTCATAAACCATAGAAGGCATACAAGTGGAAGATACATGATCCTTATTAAAGTCCATATAAACATACATAGTAATATGGCATGTAGCATGAATATCAGTATCTTGAGAACCACCTTGCTCAAGATTACCTTGTCCATGAACATTTCCCAACCTAATTTTTCCAATTTTAGCCTTCCTTTTCTCCTAAGCTTCCCCAACATCTTTGTCAACATTAAGTTTTCAATGCTTAATGGCATCTATAGCCATGTCTTTGCTAGAGTTAGCTACTACTTGTCTTGCATAAGGCTCCTCATACCCTGCGGCAAGAATACCCCTATAAATAGCCTATTTTTTTGAGTCATCACCAAACATAGCATCCACTATATCATTTGGTTAGACTTGCTCTCAGCCATCATACCTAGTATCCATGACACTTGCATCATCTTGCAACCCATGATAATTGACCTTTAATAAATACTTAGGTATCACTGCTAGATACAAAGACCATGCATATTCATAAAGAACTGCAAGAAAACAACTAGCTCTTGATTTTGAAAAGATATTTCTTCACTTTGAAACCCTTATTTCTACCATGATCTTGTCATACAACAATCTTGCCCAATCATGCATTGCCACATGCTTTGCAAACCAAATTATCCAATAGGTCTCTCTTGCTTGGTGCCTCTTCACACCATAAGTTTTCATTGTTTGAAATATGTCCCCAACTAGGGATATTCTCTTTCAAGTCTTTCAACATGAAAGTAACTTGACAAGACCCTTGAAAATGATGAACAATATAGCATATGTCAATTTCAGCTAAGTAGAAAATTCTCCAAGCCTTGAGTTGTAAACCACAACCTAATCTATTCTTAAAATATATTCTTTTTAACATGCCTATTTACTTGTGCTTGCTATCCCAAGTGTGTGACTCTTGAAACATAACCAGTCAACCCTCTTCCACCTTTAGCAGTTGTTCTAGCCAACTTTGAATTGACTTTTCAAGATCTAACTTGTGTTCTACTACAATATTGAGTCTTGGAAACACAAACTCCATGGGAACAACAACCTCTAAACAACTTTCCATGTTGATT
This sequence comes from Lygodium microphyllum, assembly GCF_053477565.2. Lineage (NCBI taxonomy): Eukaryota > Viridiplantae > Streptophyta > Polypodiopsida > Schizaeales > Lygodiaceae > Lygodium > Lygodium microphyllum. The sequence continues at coordinate 10,639,051 of NW_028229514.1, forward strand.
TCAAACACGAGTACCACAAATGGAACTGCTTGAAGGAATAAATTGTCTTCATCATCTTCAATTTCTTCTACTAATTTGATGGTTTGAGCCACCATAGGTCTAGCACTACTCTTCAAGATCACCTTATTGGTTGCAGATAACTTGATCTCCTTTGGCCCTCTAGAAATACACACATTATCAGCTCCCTAATCCTACTTCAATTTGGCTAGTTTAAACCAAGGTTTGCTATAATTTCTTCAAAATTTTGACATTCTTAACACCACAAAATTCATTTTCAACTTTAGGCCTCTCACTATAACGAGTTGATTATTTGAAATTCCCAATGACTTTAATCTCCATTGATATGCCATTTTCATGTGAAATAGTGTTGAAACCTTGGAAAGTATGTATATTTTATCTTGAAATATTTACTCTAGAGCCACCATAAAGAAGAATGTCATCAAACTTCCCCCTAGCGTATTCAACTTGAACTATAGAAACCTCATAATCCACCACATCTATGTATGACGTTGGTATCACTACCTAACATTCAAGAATTTCCTAAACCTAAAAATATTTTCCTTCAATAACTTTTTGTTTCTTTTGTTTAATTTTCAAGAGAAGCCTTTCCTTGAATCTAGGCGCCAAGCCCGAAATCTGATCTAAAGTTAATTGTAGAGAACATCTTGCTAGGGCCTAAAGAAACTCATCTGAGACTTCTCCCTATAACTTTCTTGAAGTTCTACCTTCAAGTTGCTGATTTTCCTTATCAAGTTTTAGGCTTCCCTGCCACTCTTAATCTTCAAAATCTCCAAGTGTTGCTTTTCCTTACTCTTTTTGCAACTTCCTAACTTTTTGAGTGGTCATTCTCTTGGCCTTCTCAGACTTGCTTTTCCCAATCAAGCTTCATATGGGCTTGACTTTTAGTAATGGTTAATACCATAGGCTCTTTAGGGAAATCCTTAACATTAATAAAATTGAAATAGTCACACTTAATATGCATACTTATAGCATTCATACTACCGGACACCTCCTCTCCCATCCTTGGTCTTTTTATTGATGAACATCCTCATAAACTAGCAATCACTATATCTTTAGGAAAATGTCTTTGCTTCATCTTGGTTAGGTAGCTCTATTGGGATTTCTCCTACTGTGGTAGGTGGATGCTATTGATGAGATTCTCTTATAGGTCTTCCCTTGTTGTGGATCATTTCTACTATCGTTCCTTTCTTTGTCCAATGCCTTGCCCATAGTTCACCATTGGGTCCTACAAAGTATCCTTGACCTCCACAATAATCACATCCTCATGTTTGTGCAGTTTACTATTGTCCTTTACTCCATGATTGTCTTGCTAGCATTATTCTTGATACCATGAAGGTTCTTTGATGTATTGGGTTAGGAATTACTTGGTTTACTGTAGTTGGTTATATAATCCTTTCCCTAGGCTGCATCAATAGCATCTAATGTCCCAAGCAGACATTGGAATTGTATGAGCAAATTCTAGTCTCATGTCCATTTCTTTGACTTATTTCATAATACTTTTACTTCCTTTGTGTTTCATATAATCCCAATTCTTTTAGCTTTTAATTAATTTTCTTCTCTAGATTACTATCCTTAAGCTTCTTCTTACCCTTACCCTTCTCTTTCTTTTTCTTGCTTTTTATGGACTTTGTTTTTCTTTTCTTCTTATGTTTTTTCTTATTAATGTATTCCAGCTCTAAACAACTATTATCATCATCTGACTCTAAATCTAAATCCTTCTCATCCTCAACACTATCACTATCTTCATCCAACTCTTCCTCTAAATCTGAATTATCTTTATCATTGTAGCTCTTTGATATAGCCTTCTTTCCACTCTCATAGCAGCATTGACTAAAGTATCTAAAGTAGTATTTGGTGCCAGTTCCACATTTGCTATAGGGCCTCGAATCTTACTCTTCAAGCACTTAGTCAAGTAAGAGATCAACATTTCTTGAGATCTTCTATCAGCAACATTCAGTCTATTCAACAAATTTATGAACTTTTTAGCATAATTATTTACAAACATATGTTTTTTAATCTATGTTCTTAATCTTTTGTTTAAAATATATCGCGAGTTTTGTCTTTCCTAAAATGCTATAGAAATGCAACCCTCAAAGCATCATATGTAGAAAAGGAATCCATACCATAACTGCAAAATGAATCCATAGCCTTCTCCTAAAGAGTGGCTGCAAATTGTTGCTTTTTAACTAGTCTTCATATAGTTGGTTAAACCCATTTGCTGTCCACCTTGTTTTGAATTGAGCCACCTGACAATTAGCATCTTCTTTCTTTCCCCTTTAAAATCTGGTAATTGATATCTTAGTATTTTGAGGTGGTGCTGCTTGAGTTGACATTTCACTACTCCTATTACTAAGACCTAGTGGATCAAACACTAGCTTTCATTGTGGTAGTGGCCCAAATAGAGCAATTCCTATCAGTAAAACATCTCATATATTTCTTCTCAAATCATTAGGAGGAGTTTAAAGTTACAAACTAGTGGAGCACGAGACCACAAACATGGCAGAGTCAAGCACTAACCACAGACGTGATGAAGATCTTGACCTAGGCAAATTCCTGTTAGAATTCTAAGGGCCCCAGATAGACCACCATGGTAGGATGTCCAAGGATATCATAGCGGACCTCAAAGAGGAGAGGAGACTAGTGCGGTAAGCTTTGCAAGGCATAGTGGCCTACAATCAAGAACATCAAGCTAAAACTTGTGATAAAACATAGAAATGCACGAGATTCAGCGAGTGCTAGCCCTAGCGAGTAGAAATAAGATAGAACCTGACACAAAAAGGGAAAAAGTGCTGGAAGGTGATCTCACATTGAGCGAGCTTCTTACGAAGTGACTGCTAGACAACTTGTCAACAGATCAGAGTGCCACTGCAATGGCAACCTCCTTACTTGCAGGATTAGGGGTTAACTAGGGCTCTAAGAGCCAATCAAGAATCCCTATCATGGTTAAGCAACTAGACAAGTACCTACCAAACGATGACCCATATACTTCCGTAGAGCAGTTCGACCAAGTCTACAAGGCCAACGGCCTCACTTATCTTACTTAGCACTTGCAAGCTTTTGGTCTGTGCTTAGGAGATAAGGGTAGGACCTGGTATACGAGTCTCGACATTACTAGAGTGGACTGACTTCAACAACCTCAAGAGTCTCTTCATTAAGAGGTTCTCTACGCTTGGGTACTTTGATAACCTTTTGGTACAACTAATGAACGTCAAGCAGAAAGAAAAGGAGGACATAAGAGACTACACTACCCACATGCAGAGCCTCTTCAAGAGGATCCCAACTAGTGAGCAACCTACTGAAAGAGCAGTCTCCACAATCTTCATCAATGGGATACAAAGTGACAAGAATATATTATTGATATATATATTTGTAATTCCCGAGTCCGAAATGTTGGGAATCGAATTCCCTAGTTGTGTAGCCTACAATTCCCTACTATGCTAGGTGGAAAATGTGATTCCCTAGTTATACGACCTATAAATCCCTAGTTTAAGATGTAGGGAATAAAATTGCCTAGTTATATATAAGGAAATCATATGTGCATACCTAGGATTGCCTACCATGAAATGTGGGGAATGTAATTCCCTAGTTATATATATGGAATCCATATATACATACATAAGAACAATTAGAGAATTTTATACATTTCATAAGTTTTCCTATGTAGGAATTGTTCAAAAACTACTTGTGCCTTGTCAATGAGCGTGTCAAAGACGTGCATCTTCTAGTAAGTCCATTAATAAGTGTAGGTAGACAAGTGCCACCACTTCCTCATCTTCATCTTCAATTTCCGTGATGATGGCCACTCGTACCTTGATAGGGTTGGGTTGTCTATGTGAGCTTTTGGCAATCATGCAGACTGGCACTCTAGGTGCATCTCTAGGCTTATTAGCTGTCTTAGTAGTTAAGATGATGGCTATAACATCCATATGCATAATCATTGGACTCTCATTTTTCAACCCAAAGTGCAACCTACTGACACAAATCTCAATCCTTTTGGAGGAAAGTCCTATTCGCTTCTAGGAAAATGCAAAATAATGGTATCTATCGAGACTAGAAGCCTACATGTGATCTTCTATGTGATGCCTATCACTAGGACCGTCAGTAGGAAATCATTGCTAGGATGCACATTCAAGAAACAAGCACACTCTACAAGGTTGACTATGACTCTTAGCGCATTCACCTTGCCATTGGAAATGTTAGGATAGTAACGGATTTTTGCAAGGGCAACTTAGCTCCATCACAACCTATCAAGCCATTAATAGAGCAACCCACTACTAAGCCTAAGAAGGGAGATCACGACTCATAAAAAACCCACCAAAGTATAGAAATCATAGCCAAGGCCCAAGAACCACAACTCAATTGGATGCCTAAGCACAAAGGCCCACCTCCTAGAAGCATGCACACATGACCTTGCATTGTAAAAAAATCACACCCGAGAGCTAGGAGGCTGCATAATAGGTGATACATGCGAAGATGAATAGTCAAGCTGCAATGGGTCCCCAAAACCTTTTTGCAATCACAATGCTACTACGAGGGTAACACCTAGATTTGGGTACCTAAATCCATAATGGCCAAGAATCCTGCTCCCAACACCGCTCCCAAACTTAACCACTCAAAGCCACGTCGTAGACAAGGCACCAATGCCACAAATGATTGAAATTGCAAAACCCGCAGAGCCTCAAATGCAAAAGCTACTAGATACTAAATAAGTATATCAACCAAAGCTGCACCCTGCTACTCACACACTGCCTCAACCTAGTCCTACTAGTGCCCCTACAACCTCACTACCATCTAGTAGCGCAGCATCCCCGACTCTAACCAGGCCCATCATGCAAGAAGCCCAATCACACTCTCAAGAGCAACCAAAGATGTAACCATTAGTTGCCAATTATCTAGTTTACTCAAACCTTACATGCCAAAAGGTCTTGAGCTATCCTATGAACGACAATCGATCCTCGCATTGGCTAAAGTCCTAATGGGTAGCACATGAGACAACTTGATGACCTCCATCAAGTGCGTGGATGCCACATTCACCCTACTCGCTAAGAGCTATGAGCATTTGGACCTAGACCTACTTGATCCATCCTTAGAATCGAAGGTTCGCTCCATGACATGCACCTAAGATGAATACAAGTTCGTGATGGTAAAAACCCCCCTATCGTGGATGAATTGATCACCAATGCTGAGATATCTTGAGATGAAGCCCTCAAACAACAATTGATCACATCCTATAGCAAGAGTAGAGTTACTACCATGAGCCAAAAGTTGGACGAACTTTGCAAGATAGCTGATAATGACTCATTCTTCTTACGCAAGTTGTATGCTCTTAGACTGCATTGGGAATAAGAAGGCTACCAAATCATGAACAATGTTGAGAAACGATGTGCCTTTAAAACCTCTGATTATGATCCCACTTATGTAGCTCCAACTTCCTATAGGGTGTTGACCACCATTTGTAACTCACCCCTAAAGAGCACATGGTGACAACCCACCTATACTTAGATCAAATTTTAACTGGGAAAGAGTTACACATTGCTAGCAGGATCGACTCTAGTGACTTCCTCAAAGATGTTCTCACCTACATCACTCAAGTAGGCATTTGTCCTTTTGACATGGACCGCTTTTCTAATCTAGAATACAATCCAAACTTCTATGATTGGCTCATGCGAAAGTAAAATACCACGGGCACATGCTGAATGCCATTGACCTCTCAAACCTTAATCCTAAAAAGGATATCTTTCAATTTGAAAGAGGAGGGGGTAAGGTGAACCAAACAGGTAAGGTGAAGGAGACATGCTAGAAAAAAGCCTCAATCAACATCCAAAAACAGGAAACGGTGGATGAAAATCAACTTGTAATTGAGGAAAGTGTCATAAGTTTGTTGGACTGAATGGATTGCTTGAATGAAAATTCCCTTTTTGAAATTAAGAATTTTATTCTTTTCATGAAAGCACAATCAATTTATACTTACCTTTTTGCAAGAAATTATCCTAAGGACACTAATGGTGAACTATGGTATTATGACAAGTACCTACAATGGCAGGTTAAGACAGAAGTAGAAAACTTCGATTTTGGAAGGAGGACAAAGGAAAATATGGCCTCTCATTGGAGAGGAGGGCTTACAATCAATTCAAATTTAGGTATATCTTGAATCTAGAAGACAAATTCATAGAAAAACCAACCATCCAATAATTGGTGAAGCAGTGTAGGCTGCAGAAGTACATGGAAAAGGTGGGCCAAGTCATCGACTATGATAAGTGCGTTGAGTTCCTTTGGACCTTTAACAAAAATTGGGGCACTATCACGATGCATCTAGAAAAGGAAGCCTGTGAAGTAGAAATCAAGCTGATCCTTGAGCTAATTCAAAAAGCACTTGGCCTACCAACAAAAAAAGTGGAAAAATAGCCAAAATGAGATGTGCACGCTTGGGATGGACAAAGTGATAGTCCACACCAATGACAGCATCAGCTTAGACAACATCCCCAACCCCAAGGTTCAAATCAAGGAGAAAATGGTGCCTGCTTTGTTCTCTAGTCAATAGTATAATGCTTTGATGAACAGAATCAACATATCAATGCTAGAGAGCATTGCTGCCTGGTCCTTCGATGAGGTAAACCTGAATGACTTCGTGTGAGGAAGATGATAGAGACCTTGAAAAAAGCATTAGCCACCAAGGGAAGACTTGCGGGGGGAGATTCCTTGGCCTCCAAAGCCAGGAAATCATCATCCTCAACAAAGGACTCCACCATTGGCTTCATTAACAGCCATCACAAGAGAGGCACTAGGGAAAGCAGAAGACGATGAGGCAATCGGTGTGGACAAGTCCCCTTTGCACCAAGGACAGGAGCAGTCTAGTGAAAGGACCATGAGTGAGGACAAATGAGATCAAGAAGCACAATCTATCCAAGGAAGGGCCAAGAAGTCAAAGAAAGAGACTCCGTAGAAGCAAGCCCAAGGAGAGAGGGGGAAGAAGGAGAAGACACAAAGTGATTCCAAAAGCACGAAAGAACAACAAAAGAAAGAAGAAATGGATGAGGCAAAGAGAATAAAGGAGGAATCCAAAAGAGCTAAGGAAGAGAGAAAGAGAAGAGCTAAAAAGAAAGAGGCGGAGCTCAGGGAAGAAGGACGAAGATGACATAGCTCTTGCTATCTGCCTCTCAATGAAGCAACCTTTAAGATAAGAAGAGTTGGCGCCCATGAGCCCACCTCGACATGAAGGTCCAAGCACCAGCTCCAAGACACCCAAAAGCCTGCCATCCCTAGTGTGATGATTGGGTTGGATCTGAAAAGCTCAAAGGAGTACGACAATCGTGCCCATACAATGCTTGAAAAGGGGTCATCTAAATGCTTTGTTGGTAAGAAGCATTGTCGGCAAACTCAACCAGTGGCAAATATTGAGTCCACTTTTTGGGTTCGAGACAACAGTCTGCCCTAAGCATATCTTCAATGACTTGGTTGACTTGTTCTGTTTGACCATTAGTTTGGGGATGATAAGCTATACTGAAATAGGGTCGAGTCCCAATGGCCTCGAAGATGGCCCTCGAGAAGTGTGAGGTGAAGAGAGAGTCAAGATCACTAATGATTCTTCTGGGTAACCCATGTAGTTTGAATATTTCCTTGATGAATAACCTTGCAATGTTTGAGGCTTTGTAGTTTGTCTTAACAGGGATAAGATGTGCAACCTTGGTAAGCATATCTACCACGACCATAATGGAGTTGTATCCTCCCTGAACGGCCAACAACAAAGTCCATACTAATGAATTCCCATTTCATTTGGGGAATGTCAAGTGGTTTTGATTTCCCGGGCATTTTGACATGTTCGGTCTTAATGCGTTGCACCCACCCAAGGCTCCTCCACTATGGTAGATGCTAGCAATCTTGTGGCATAGGTGTAGTTATTAGTCAACAAAGAGGCAACTAAGGGCGTGAGTGAAAGAACCCCTGTGCAATGAGAGCAAGAAGATAGGCAGTTGCAAACACGAAAGTTAGATAGGACCTCAAATTGTCGAAGATAGAGGAATCTAAAACCACTGGTCCCTCTGCATTGCCATTCTCCACAACCTATGATGCCTATATCCAAGAACTCCTATCATAGTTGGAATGGGCAAAGGAAGATAAGAAGATAGCCATAGTTGAACTCAAGGCCAAAAGAGAGATGATGGCAGCCTCTGAGTTAGAGAGAACTAGTCAAGTGGCCATCTATCAAAGAGAGATCAAGGATCTAAAAGTGAAGCTCAAGGCTAAAGGAGGAGAACATTAGAGATGGCAAGCAAAACTTGTGATGGGAACACATAGCCTCATGAGCCTACAATGCAATTTTGATGAGATAGTGGCATTGTGCAAGGATCTGCAAAAAGAAAATGAAAAAATTTGAGATGCTATAGAGCTACTAGTAGCAGTAGAAGAAGAGAGAAGCCAAGGGCACGAAAAGCATATAGCAAATCTTGGACAAAGGCTAGGCTCGGAGCTTGAAGAACAAAAGCGCTTGGAAAGAGAAATCAAAGAATAGGAGAATAGGCTAAGGGCATGAGCCTACAGGAACCATGAAAGCCTCGAAGAAATGAAGAAAAATGTAGATGATTGGGTGAAGAGGAGTGAAGAAAAAGTGAGCGCCTTAGTGTGTCGATGGCTAGCCCTTGCAGAAGGAGACAATGTGCTAGCAGAGACCAAAGGTACATTAGAGGAGTTTTGAGGACTCAAAAATGCCCTGTAAGCAATCCTAGAGAGAGAAAATATTTTAGAAAATAAAATTATTTTTTATTTTTAAAAAATTTTATATTTTGGTAAGTAAATATGTCAAAAATTGTTAATAAGTCATTGTCGTGATATTCAACATGGTCACATCAAACCTAGAAATCTAGGCCGCCATAAAGGTGACAAAGATTGTCATAATCAAGATCTTACTCATCCTCATTAAAGTGAAAACTAATATTCAATTTGAATTTTTTTTTACGTTTGATTGCTTCCCTTCATTCTCACTCTCTTCTTTCTTTCCCATCCTTACTAGTTTCTTCTCTGTTTTCCTTCTTGTTTCTAATTCGCATACTTTTTCATCAATCCAATCTTCTAATCACATCCTTAGCTATGGATTAGTCATCCAATGATCTCTTTAGCTCTAGTAAAAGGCCTTTATATCATCTTCATATTGAGTTGGATAGTGAGTATGAACCAATAAGGTAGAAAACAAAACCCATTACCGCTATAGAGTCTATGATGAAACATATACTCAGGTTTGAAGGAAAGAAGAATCTTGATCTTTGGTTAGATGGCAAGCTATATTCCAAAGATCCTAGCAAAAAATAGCACTCTACCTTTCTATAATAGCTCTTCATTGTTGAGGTTCATTGATGATGGTAATAATGGGTTTCTAGGCCATACACTTAACTTAGTTGTAAAAAAGGATGTCCTCAAATTGGAGAACCATATTTTATCAAAACATAACAACGAGTTACTACAGATGGTAGAAGGTTATCAATAGAGGATTCATTTGTTGGAGAAACACATGAAATCTTATCAATGAAAGTAAACTATTTTGGGACTTCAAAATCGACAAAAGACTCTTAGAAATATTGAGAGTCTCAGACTAAGAGGTGGTGGTTGTAGTAAAAGAATCCAAGCAACAATGTATATTTTTGTTCCACCTTAAAAATATGAAATATAACTTTATTTATAATTAATTTTATTGATTTGTGATGTTGATTTTGTTTAGGTCTCTTCTTTAACCAAATGCAAGTGAAAGAGATTCTTTCAAAACATCTCAGATTTATTATCATCTTCTTCCTTCAATAGTTTCAAAAGATATTTTGGAGAAAAAAAATTTTAAAAAGGCAAAGAAACAATGCTTGGAGTCATTTATAATGGATCTCTTTTTGGATATTGAGTTAATGCAGAAGACACTAGATAATATTGATATCAGTCGAGATGCTTATATACAACTTTTCCAGCTTTTACACTCAAATATGAAGCAAGGACAAGTACGTAATTGCATACTTCCAAGGCCATCTGTGATTAGAACTATTAGACTGAGAGTGAATAACAAGGTAATGGAGATTCTCAGTGAGCCTTTCCATATCAAGGCTAGCTTCAAGGGCAAGAAAAAGGAAGTTCTATTCAATGAATTCAGTAATATTTTCCTTGACTTTCCCACCCTACAATGTTAAATGATTAGATTCTATGACTTGTCACTATAAGAGGCACAAGGAGTGGCTAGATTTGTGGTTAAACTTGATGAAAGTGAGATTCCAAAATGTACAAAACTAGAGAGGGTCTCTATTACCTTGATGAATAGAGCACTTTCATCAGATCATTACAATCATTCAATGCCATTCAATGTTCAATCGGAACACAACATCTGGTGGCTAGGAGCATTCAAAGTAGATACAGAGGATTTTGATATATTGTATTGGGTTTTTCATCAAACACTAATACATGATTTTATTAAGAGACAACAAGCATGAAAAAAGCTATTTGTTGAAGGATTTGGGAACTATAAGATTGAGTGGTAAATAGCTGGTGACTTGAGACACTTAAATATATGTACAATGTATCAAAGGGAGCCAACTCTAGATCTCCTTGCCTATATTGCATGTCCCTAGACAAAGAGTTGAACTCAAGCAATTGGAATAGAGCTCCCTCTAGGCACAACAAGGATCCACACTTTAAGCCAGTCCTAGATATTCCTTTAGTGAATGCCCATATCTATACACTTCATGTGCTTTGTAGAATAATTGAAAAGCTTTTTCATCTTTATATAGGATTTACATAGAAGCTGAAGCCATTACCATCTATAATAGATGCTATAACAAAGATTGAAAAAGTCTTATCTGCAATTGGTTTGTATGGTGGTAATGTTGTTATTGAAACATATCTTCAAAAGTCAAAGGATGGCATTTGTGTCTCCAAAAAGCCATCTATTGGTGGAGTGAAGGCTAGAAGATTCCTTGAATTTCATGGGAGACTTGATAAGATAAACTCTAGGAATGGTGGCTCAACTATTAGATACAATCAATGGAAGTGCCTACATAATGCAATTTAAGATCATGCTGATAATGGACAAGCTCGGAATAGAAAAGCCAATGTTTGGGAAACACTAACAAAGTATTCTTTTATTGTGATAAAATAGAGTGGAATGATGATGATATTAAAGACTTCAGAAACCAATTGAACCTTTTTAAAAAGGAAATGACAAAAGCTTGGGGTAATCAACACTTCACTCACTATATGATAATAAGTTTACATATGTATGTCTCTTTATTATCTGACTCATATAGGGTTTTCTAATTGAATTTTTTCATTTGATAACTATGCAGCATATTTTATACAACCATGCTTCATATTTTATCAAGAAATATGAATCTCTATCTATTTGGTCAACCCAAGGTATGGAAAAAAACATTATGAAGAAATAACAAAATACTCTAGACACACAAGACATGGAGGTGGAAGATACAAAACAAACAATTTGTTAGAGGTCTTTCAATGGTTCTACAGACAAATTTGGCACAAATTCAAGCTCAAAGACGCAATCGCATCATGTAATACATCATCTTTGGCCGCAAGGACTATATCCACTATTACCCAAAGAAGAAAAGAGGGATATTTAAACTCTTGTGAAAAACAAAGATATTTTGAATGGTTACAAAATAGACAAAGAGATGGAAAAAGATGGGTTTCAAGAAACTCTTAACATCTTTTAGTCTGACTCTGTTGTAGAAGAGTCTTTAATTTGAGGGAATTCACTAGGTTCTCTAAGGTAATATTTTGTTTCATCCCACTCAATGAGACCTCTATATTTTAGGAACTCTTGTTTCCTATAGCCTGGAAGGAGCTTGAAATTCTTTGCATCTCCTACATGGGAGAGCAAATAAGAGGCAAAAAATCCAAAGTAACCTACCTAGATCCACTGTGTCCAAGCATGAAGACAAAAACTCTTACAGCTTCTTCCTTCTCCACCAAAATTATCTTGTCTGAACCTCTATTGAAAGCTTGGGATCCAATCACCTTGGAGATAGCTTTCAAAGCCATTATTGGTAAACTTGGGGAGCTTGACAACCTACTATGATAAATTACAACTGTTTGATTATTTAAGCTTCCAATATAATGACCAAGGCCTTGACTTTTGCCAAGCTTCAATGGCCACCCTTGGCTCTTCCAAGAAAGTTGTATGCATCTTCAATTTCTATTTGCACACTAAACCACAATAGTATAAGATGTCAGTAGATAAATATCCAAAAATATTTGTGTATAATACATAACATACTCTAATGTAAATCACAATGGATATCTTAGAGTTATCTTTCATACCTTAGGGTTTTCATCTTCTTCAAGAAGACTATCATCATATAGAGTTATTGAACTTTTTGGTTTCTCCACTAATGGAGACTTCAGTTTCTCTTCATACCCGATGTTATCAATACCAAGTCTCTGTTGAATTTGTAAGTACTCTTCCTCTGAAGGTATCTCCCCCTTTTCATATTCCACGATGTGATTAATACAAGAATGCAAGGCTACAGAACTGTCTTGAAAATTCTCTCCCTCAACATCAAAAGTTGCTAGCAATTCTTCTTCATAACCTATAAAATTCTTATCATTTTGACCCCATGCAGCAAGGATTGCCAAGCAGTAATCTTCTCTAAGATAAAAAAGGTGTTGGCTATCATTTAGCAATACATATCTCTTTTTGTTGATGAGATAATTGGGAAATGTTGGGACACATTCAAGAGGACCTCTTTCTACACTCAACTCTATCTCCTTTTCTTCCACTTTTGTAATATTCTCATTTTTAAGCAAAGCAACATCAAATCCCTGCACTAACTAGTTCTTAATATCCTCGTGAAACATTTTACCTTTCTCTTCAAATTCTTTGTCTTTTCATGCAATATCCTCCATCTTCTTCTCTTGTATTGTATCTGAAGAACAACTATCCATATATTGAAGATATACAAGAAATCCAACATCCTTCTGTACAAGAAGACATTATTGTTTATTCTGATGGAAAGGGCAATCCGCTTTCCACTTCTTGAATTCTTCATCAATAAGGCTAAACCTTGTTTCCAAAGTTATTCTAGCAGCATTAGAAGCTTCCATTACATCGCTATAATGGACAAATCCTTTAATCTCTAGGCCTTCCACATGCCTATCATAAAACACCTTAAAATCTTTTAGTTTATCTTCAACATCCTTCAAAAGCTCTTGCAAATCAAAGGGAACATTGAGCATATCTATAATGTAAATAAATCTAGATGAATTTCTAGTTGCAAGAAGAAAATCAAATAGTCTTTTATCATAGGTGACCTCCAGATCCTCCTCCTCCATTCCCTCTAATGAAAACTTCCTTTTAGTCATCCTAATTACTCACAAAGAAAATACAAAAAATAAAAATAAGGGCCATAATATACAAATCCACATTTACTCATATGCAATAGACTAAATAAAGATTGCTAAGAAAATTAAGGAAATATAAGATGAAAGAAATGAATTAAAACTTTATGCAACAGAGAAATCATGCAATTCCAAGTATCATTGATCAAACTTTGTTGAACATTTTCGACTCATGAAACACAAAAATAATGATTCAGACTGCCTCACAATTCACACAATTTTGTTTCATACATCACTTATAAAAAAACTTAACGAATTTGCATTTTATACATCTAAAAAATTTGAACAAAACAATGCCTCAAGAACATCAAAACCCCATCATTTTACATGTTTACCGACCAAGATGAAAGAAATAAATTAAAACTTTATGCAACAGAGAAAGCATGAAATTCCAAGTCTCATTGATCAAACTTTGTTTAACATTTTTGACTCATGAAACGCGAAAACAATGATTTAGATCGCCTCACATATCACAAAATTGCGTTTCACACGTAATTTATAAAAAAACTTGACGAATTCACGTTTTATACATCTGGAAAATTTGAACAAAACAATGCCTCAAGAACATCAAAACCCCATCGTTTTACATGTTTACTAAACCAATATTGCTAGAAAAACAAAGTAAAACCAATACATAATTTCTAAGTCCTTGATGTATCTTTCTCCTTTTAAACCAACTAACATTTTCAATGCCTCAAAATTCAAGATTGCAGAGAAAAATATTAAGAAAAGTGTGATACTTGATATTTGTAGGCCTTGCTCCTGAGAATAAATGGTTTCTAATAAGCATATTCTTGGTTTGGCTTATGATGCTTACGAGATAAAAAGTTGGTTGAAGACAAGACAAGATGCGTGAGAGAAATAGTAACCAAGATCTGAACCTAAGTGTTCATATATATATATATATATGCCAACGGTCATCCCACGTTTGATAAAAAAGTACGTTGCACTAATTCGGAGGACGTCTGCTTTAAATGAAAAAGAAAAAGGAAAAATTTAAAAATTAGAGCTATGAAAGCACTATCATGCCAAAAACGTAAGTGACACGTGGCACAACTTTCCAGGAAAAATTGTCTTCCATCGCACGTGTGAAATTAACTACGCATTACAGCAGTCACGTGTAAACCAACATCATTATAAACTTGATTTTTGAACCGCAAAAGAGTTTTTTCAAAGACAAACCCCTCTCTATACTCAACCACACCAACAAAATGCTAATTTGATCGCAGTACCAAATTATTCTTCTGCGCAAGGGTACCAAAGAAGGTTTCATAGACACCATATGCACTCAGCACTAAAGAATGTAAGTTTTTTTCTAAAATATGAGTAAGTTCGGAATCACTTAAACACTCCTACTAAATCATCCCCAAAAATTCCAAACATATGAAACGTGATGGGTGCTAGGTTTCTCTTGTCCACATGAGGCCTCCTCGTGTTTCATACAACTAAGGCCTACAAGTTTCTGTTGTAACGTGGGTGCTAGGTTTCTTTTGTCCATTCAAGCCATACTCACGTTTCATGCGTTTAACTTGATGCAGGTTATAGAGAACTTTGAAGGATAAATTTCGACTATGTAGTAAATTGAAAGCATAGAATGTGCCTATTGAAAGCTATGAATGAGAAAAGGGAGGTAGATCCCCTAAATGGCTATGGATATTCCTATTAAGAGCTGTGAATGAGAATAGGGAGGTAGATCCCATAATTGGTTATGCAGGCTAGGGTTTGAGTTGCAATGGAGAAGAGATTGAGGAAAATCAGAGGCAAGGATGTTCCAATGGCTGTAAATGCAATAGCAATAGAATTCTTCATTCTTCATTAATGGCATGCCACTTAAATAGAAATATACATGATAGGTAGGATCATTAGCATGTCTTAATGGAAAACCCTAGGGTATGGATACCTTTCTCTAAAAGTGGAGAGTGACTTCATGAACTAGTTCACCTCCTTAACACTTCCACAATCCCAACGGACTAGGGATCTTTAGTTTACATCAATAACCCTATCCAAAGATGATATCTAGAAACAACGCTTGAGATTAGTTTAATAATAGATTATGATGCTAATATAATGCACTATACCATTGCTTCTCAATCAACAAAATTGTAAATTCCATACCAAGCAAAAGATCCAACTCACCTTCATGAATCAAGTTTGTTTCATTGTATACTAATGGTAAGAGTGCATAGCCAAACAATATCTCATGTTAGCTTGAGTTAAGGATAAATTTTGACTATGTAGTAAATATAACGTTCAATGGTAGATGAGTTGAACATGACTAGGGTTGCCATGTTTGTCATGTGATGTATGAAACACAAACAGTGTTATGTTCTTTTTTGGAGTAAGGCCATATTGCATTTCATCCATTTTGAGCCTGCATTGTTTCTGATGTCTTCGTACCGTTTTATTGAGATTGTATTTAGACTTTGTGATTATTGTTTGCCTACTGCTTCATGATTGAAGATATATTGATATGAGAGATTAGGAGATTTTCCCAATTTGTTAGTATTATTTGTTTTTTTGGATGTTCTAGATGGCTAGAACTAAGTCCACTACAAGGAAGTAGAAATTCGATCCTAGAGGTCTTGCTTCAAAGATACATTAGTCCTTGAAGCCTTTCAAAGATACATTAGTCCTCGAAGCCTTCCAAACTTTCAAGGAAATCAAAGACAAGAAGAAGGTTCTCACAGTATGTGAGGTGCCTTAAGGAGATTAGAAGTGCAATGAAGGCTTTGAATAATGCAATTCCAAATCTGACTTTTCAAAGCTTGTCAGAGAAATCTGTGACAAGCATAGTCTACAGAGTTTTAGATGGACTAGGGTAGGTCTCAACTGTATTCAAGAGGCTAAAGATGATTTTTTAATTGAGTTTTTCCAAGATTATTATATTTGTGCGGCTCATGCACATAGGCTTACGCTTATGGATAAATACATGATTATTCTTAGGAGATTGAGATACAAGTTTTCAAAGGTCCTTGAGCTAGTCCCTCTTTCTGATGTCAAGGCTTTCAATATTTTAAATGTGCCTCCATATAAAAAGAAGAAAAATGATACTGGTCTAAATGTTGAAGATGTTATGCATGAAAAGGACACAAGACAACATGAGAAAGAGGAAAAGGCCATAGTAGAGCAAGGAGATAAATGGAGGGATTTTAAAATAAAAAAGGAAGAAGAAAAGCAGAAAAACTCCCATATTTTGAAGAGGAGTTATCTACCCTTCTTGAAAGGGATGACCCTAAGGGCTTCAATGTTTCTTGCTTTTTACATGTTGATATTAACAAGAGATCTTATATGATTTTTTTGGACTCTGATTGTGTTCAAATTTTCCAAAATAAAGTGAGAGAAGTAAATGACTCAATACTTCTTCTTGAGATGAGGTATAGTTTACCAAAAATTGTTTAAACTCACCATATTTCTATAGCAATAGACTTTCATATTGATGTTTACTATCTCCATTCCTTTGCTAGGTGTGTAATGCATGAGCTCCCCTTTGATATACAACAAAAGATTGAGGTTCTTGATCCATCCATCTCATACTATATGAGGAGTGAGCTTGATGCAAGTGCTTTTTGACCATTTGCTTGATTCAATTGACTTTGAATCTTTGGAGCTTCTTCTAATTCCATACAATGAAAATTAGGTAATTTGATATTTTGAAAGATTTTATGAGATATTATTTTGCTAGATTATTGAAATATTTTTATTTTAGTTCTCATTGGAGACTAATTGGAGTAGACTATGTGGAGAGGCAATGTTTCCTCATCAATTCTATAAAAGGAAGCCATGAAAATGCCAAGTTGTAAGCTATATAATCTAGGGTCTCCTTGATATTTTGATCTTTTTGTTGTAGGTAATCTAAATAATTTTTCCATTATTTTGTAATAACTCTAAATTTTATTACTTTTTTAATTGGTATAGAGTTCGCAAAAGATTGATTGAAGTGCTAGAGAAAAGGCCTCCCATGCCTTTTGACTTACTTGCAACAATGCAATATAGACAAGTTTCGGTAAGTTCTTGATTAATATGGTTGGAACATACTAACAAAATTTATTCTAAAAACTACCATAAACAAGTTACTCTTGTTGATTGCAGTGTCCTCATCAGGGTGATAGTTACTCTTCTGGCTAGAGAGTAATTGTAAATGTCAAAAGATTGGTTCACCTTATTTATCTTAATGATGATAAACTTATAAAGGTAATGTGAAACATACTAAACTTTAAGATATAGTTTTATTGCAAAATAGTTCATTGTAAAAACTAACAATGAGCTAAATTTTTTTAAAAAAATATATATGATAGTTTACAAGGGATTGCTATACAAGTGAGCACGTTTGGTATATAAGTTGGTATATAAGTGAAAAGCTCTTGAGGTACATAATGACCAATTGTATACAACTGACAAGAAGTGGGAGATTGGACATTGAAGGAGAGGAGGTGCATATAGCTACAACTAGTGAAGCTATTCCTTCAACAACCAAAGCATCAAAGATAGGCAAAAGGACTCCTAGAAAGGATGTTCCTTCTCAAAAAAAGTAGCTTTGTCTCAAATTGTAAGTCCTTGTGTATAAGTCACGGAGAAAGCTAACAAAAAATTGTACATGTATTTTATATTGATAGTAAAGAGATATTTTTTTCAATATCCTTGCATTATATATTATTCTCTCTCCTCATTGATATCTGTAAAAATATATATGTTACAAATGTTTATTAATCAAGAAGTGAAATCAAATATACACCTAAATGAATATAATATGAAATAAAAACTTACTAGTTAAATTGTTATTAAGTTGGAACAAAAATGATTATGGTAGTTCAATATCTTCATTCTGTAAATCCATCCTCACTTGATGTAGCGTACATGATTATCTAACCTTTAGGATTGCAATAATGTCCTCATTGTACCAAATATCAAGATCCAGTATAGGATCTTTGCTAAAATTATCAAGATTTTGGTCTAAAGCAACCAGACTACCATCAACATAATGCCATCTACTGTAATAAAAGCTAAGGATGAAATTTTGAGTAGTAATCATATATTTACAAGCTATAGAGTCTTGGTCTATCTTACATATAATTTTTCCTCTTGTCCTAGTATCCCATCCCTCATCAACAAATTGTATAACATGATCATGTGTTAATGTCTTCACTAAAAGCATAGCCTTTGATTTTCTTATCTAACCATTAGAAAAGAAGTCAACAAATATATTAATAGTCATGAACAAACTAACTTTTCTTAGCCTACTTGAGATACTAGGTTTTAATGCTCTATAGCAAAGGAAGGGGAGATATTGATCCCCATTGGCTACCGTGCATGGGAACAATATAAGAATGGCCATAGAAGAATATTCCATTCTCTACAAGCTCTGTCTTCTTTCTACCTTTGTACATCTCTTCTCCAATTAAGCCATGTATCACATCAATCACATCAACAATAGACTCGACCGATTGCCATTCCTCAAGATTAGAGGGATAGAAATCTACAACACAAGTGAACAAATGTTATAAGCAAAAACCTTAAACCAAGTTCAAGAAAATAAAGACTTTAAGAATTGAATCCTTACAATTTGGTTTATGCATTAGAATATTTGAACTTCCAGGTTCCAAATATAGCTCTCTATGCATAAACACATGTTGCACCAAAACCTCTTTTATGCTATTCTTATTTACTCCAAGCTTGAAATCTCAGATTCTACCCTTCCAAGTAGAGATGAACGAGCTCTCATATCTTCACCTTTTTTCACATTTTTCATGTTGCATGGTGATCGAACTACCTTTGCTAATCATTGTAGGAATCCATCTTCCATCTTTTTGAAATGAGTTAAATAGTGATATGGATGTGATTTGGGAGCTTGGATGCCTTGTTGAAGGTGGAATTTCTATATCCATAGTAGACACACAGAGAGAGAGAGAGAGAGAGAGAGAGAGAGAGAGAGAGAGAGAGAGAGAGAGAGAGAGAGGACTAGGCTACCACCAGAGGGACAAAAGAAAGGATGAAAAAAAAATTGTGCCAAGCTTTTTACTAGCTTTAATTTAGAGTGAATATGTCATTACCATTAATTTAGACATATCATTAAATAAAAGAGGCTAGGAGTATATATCATTAATGCAAAGAATGTCATAATCATGAATATAAGAGGCTAAAAATAGATATTGATAATAAAAATTTGTAATATTATTATATATGTACCTTTTTATAAAATAATTTTTTGCATTTTTTTAAAATAGAAGTTCTGTTACATGGAGTCTTTGGTCCTATTGGTCTAGAGCACTCTCTTTCTATCTCCGAAAAGGCATTTTTGAGACCTCAAAACTCCCCTAATGAAGGCTGCACATGTGACTTTGGAAGCCCAATAACATACCTTCCTCTCCACTGTCTTGGATGCCATGCAATCCAAGGAAGAGGAGGCTATCGAGTCCTTAAGGAAAAATTTGGTGATCACGTGCAGGGCCCTTCCGCATGGGCTACGCATCCAAATGCAAACTGTCGGGTGCCTAGAGAAGTAGAGCCACCAAAGCATAGGGGAGAAGGGAGACAAAGGTTGATTGAAGATGTAGGAACAAGCTTTGAAAGGGGGCAGCAAGTTGCGGCTCCTTACTAGGAGGCTTTACAACTAGGATGTTGCCCCCCACCCCTCCTTTTGACATCAAACATCAGCGAAGATATGTGTGCAATGACTAGATCAATGTGTGGCAAAAAAAAAAAGAATGGTTAGCTCCACATGTCATAATCACTGCACCTAGGGGTTCTCAAGTTAGGTGTGTCTGGTGGCTTCGATCGGCTAGCTTGGTCTCTAACCTCCTAGCCCATTTTGATGCCCCACTTTACGCTTAGGGCACCTCAAGGAGGGAAAGATTTCCAATCCTATCTCCCTAAGTCATGCATTGTGCCTCCAACGATGCACGAACTAGGTCCTCAAGTGTAGGACAACACCTGGGCTTGCCTATGGTTCACCCAACTCCCAGTTACACTCGCACGAGCACTATGCACCACAAGGTAAGGTAGACACACTCCTAGGTAGTGCACCGTCTTTTCTTTTCAAGTAGAAACCAATGGTGTAACCCACCAAATTTGGAGGCCCCACCATCTATGCAATATACTCTGGGTCCCCACCACTTCAACCAATTGATTAGTTTCTTCCAAAGACCAATCCCCACACATAACCACATCATCATCAACTCACACTACCATTGGTCCATATGTCACCATGCAATCAAAACAAAGCAGAGGAAAACCAAGGAAGCCCCAGTCAAAAAGTGAATGAAGAAGCTCATTAGAAACATTGCAGGAGATGGCAACCTTAGAAACAACATGGGGAGCTCATAATATTTCGGCAAGGTCCTCTCAAGGATGAGGGAGGCCCTGTCAAGGATGAAGAATGCTCTCTCAAGGACAAAGAAAAACGTCAGATATTCTAGCAAGACTCTCTCAAGGATGAGGGAGAACCTTGGAAGGCTCATGCAAGGAAAGTGCATGGTGCAAAGTAATTCATTTTATGAGAAATGCTAGGTTTTCTCTTGTGCAAGTGGTAAATTCTACACGGACATAGGTGAACGGATAAAAAACTTAAAGGGAATAGGGCCAAGCCATGTTAGGCTCATGTCGTCGCATCCTCAGAGGGCAAGAGGGGGATCTGTTCAACGCCATCGTCAATTTCAAGGACAAGTCTACCCACCCGAGCCTCCTAGAGGAATTTGTCCAACATCATCATCAATTTCAAAGGATAGATCTCCCTACCGTCAGCATCAGCGAAGGATTAGGCCCAATACCATCTTCAATTTCAAGGTTTGATCCACCTGATACCATCCTATGCAAGGGCTTGTATACAAACTCAAGAAGCCATCTCGCTACACCCATCCTACCTTCCAACTACTACCCCTCAGTGCCATGGGACTGGTACTAGGCTAGAAGAGGGTAATGTTAATCTCAACATAAGAAAAAGTGGAAAAAGTGGAAAAGTGCAAGTCAGGAGTCCTAAAAGAGGTGGCCTAGAAGAAAATCAGACACAACAAAAGAAGCAGGAAGGGAAACAACCAAAAGTGCAAGGGTGGTCTCAAAAGCTAATGCAAAGGAAAAAAGTGTAATTTTAAATGCAAGGTGCTCCTAAAACTTTTTGTAAAAGAGTGCTAGGCTCCCTCCTATGCAAATTGTAAAGGTTGATGGCTGGTAGGAAGGAAGTTAGAAAGATAGGAGGACAATGGTAATGAGGGCCTAGGCCATATAAAAAAGGGGATGACCGCCCAAAAGGGATGTTGGATTTTGTATATAAAATTGAAAAGTGAATGGGGAACTCATTCTTTGGATGTGGAAAAGTGGATTCATCTTCTTCTCTCCTTGCTTGTTTGTGTGTGCTTGAGAGAGGAAGCGTGAGGGAGTGAGTGTATGAGGGTGAGGGATCAAGGAGAAGAAGCTCTCCATCATCTCCTCCCTTCTTTTCTTTTCTTTTCTTTTCTTCTCTTCTCTTCTCTTCTCTTCTCTTCTCTTGCCTGTGGCTATGGAGGATAGAGCTTGAAGGTAGAGGCTTGAGGTTGCTTGCACTTGCATCACGAATCGTGGAGCTACTAATGTGCTTGAGGGAGGAGGCAACTCGTTTGGGTATCAAGGTAAGATCAGTATATCAGAACACTTTACGCCCCACCTCAACCCCCCCTCTTGATGCCTCATCAATAATGACCTCTTATTACTTATAAGGGTTGGTATTCCACTTCTATCCCATCTATTGGTAAATATTTTGTCCTCTATTTTTGGGAATCTCTCATGTATAGCATTTTTTTAAAAAACCAACAAGATTGGCTTTTTTTGTGTAAAGAATAAGAAATAATATTTGTATGTAGTATGCATGACACCATGAAGGTAAAAATATACTTCCCTTCTATGCCCATCCATGCTAAGGCTACCCTACTCATCTATGTAATGCAACTACTTAACTTAAATAGGGAGATCTATTGGTTTTGGGTGTATGCTTGGACTTACTTCTACCTCAATCCTCAATCTCCTCCACTCTCCTTGATCATTGGACATCCTCAACTAGTGGACAAACCTACCACAAGTATTTATGCAGCAAGAGGACCTACCAGATGACTTTGTGATGCCATCTCTAATAAAGATCCTCAAGGGGGTGGCTCAAGCCATGTTTCTATTCACAACCAAGATGGTTGTGGACAAGAATGTATAGTCCATGTGGATGGCTTTGATCCAAAAGATTGAGGTGTGAACTGTTCAGGCTATGTGATACATTGTGATCTAGATGGTTCAAAACATATAGTCAAACACCTCCTCAAGGATGGGGGCACACCCAAAAGAACCCCACATCTCTGCCATCATCTCTTCTCGATTAGAATTTTTCTATGATGAAATCAAGGGCATTTATAATATGGAAATAAATGAGCAAATATATTTTTACAAAAATAATCCACAAGGTACTTTGTAATGTGCGATGCATAAGTAGATCTACAAATTATATTTTATTAACTTAAAGGTGAATATAGGAAAATAAAGCACTAGAGGAAAAAATATACCTTTATGTGTGCTTAAAGAAGAAGGTTTTGCATAAGTAAATTTAACATCTTTTATCTGCAAAAATGGTTGATACCACTTTGGTTTCAACAATAAGATGAGCTTTTTCTCTATGATTGTGTGTTTACTTTTGTGTTTATGAGCATGTGTGTCTTCGCATAAAATCATTTAAACACAATATTAGTAAGTTTGGGAATCTCCCAATTCCCATTTTTTTGAATACTAAAAAGGTGGCACTCGGATAACATGCCCATAAGTTTCTCAAAAACATATAATATGACCTATCATTGGAAATCACTTGAAAAATGGAATCTATTGAGCTATAGAGCGCTCGATTTGTAGTTATAGTTTTCAAGTTATGACAAATCCAAAGATTTGGCCATGTGTCCCAAACTTATGGGAAATTTCCATATTCCCCAATATGATGTTTTTAAATGCATGTTTTTAATAGGTGACCATCCACATTGTACTCCACAGTTAACACAACAATGAAGGAATCATAAAAATAATCATATATTAGTAGAGTGTTTACTTGTGGAAAAATGATTCTTGTTGACCCATGTATAGAGTTGTATTGGCATGCTTGTGTAAGTAGCAAAACAAGCTCCTAACTCTTATCTAAGCAAGAATCACAAAGCATGATATCTAGAGATACAATTCTCACCTATGACTACTACTTTTCTTCAACTAAGCATAAAGCAATAGGCAACAATGGGATGAGCAATGGAAAATGTGAAGAAAGAAGGTAACCATTGAATAACAAAGTCTCATGAATCATTTGATAAAGAAAAAAAAAACAATAGAGAGCATACCTTGTCTATCTATCAAAGAAGAGGAGGGAGAGAAGAAGAGCAAGGGGTTCTCACATGTGTAGACTATGAAAGGTAAGGCTTCTCCTCCCTATGGGATATCAATCTTCAACTTTGATACATTAATTTCTTCTTTTGTCTTGCTATTAGAAACAATGAATAAGAAATGAGTTTGGATGCTACTCGCAGTGGAAGAATTTCAAAAAGTGGGCATGTCTATATTCATGTTATTACTAGAGGTAAATAAAAGTTATCATACATGTTTAAATGTGATAGATAGATATTGTACACACGTAGTTAGAGGTCTTTGTAAATGCTTAAGAGAGTGGCAGAGCTTCATTATAGTAAGACGTCCATAATCTCAAGTTGCAGGTCTCCTCCACATCATCAAGCTTTCTCATTGTCTAATGATACAAATGATGAAACCTTGCATTTGCATTTTACTCAACATGGGTGGAGCAAAAGATAAAATTTATGTGTGATCATTGTCAAAGATACATGGATTGAGCACGTAGAATCACAATAAATCATATTGGCATGTATGGAAAATGGGATGCTAAAAAATTCTTGCTCAATGAAGAGCTAAATGAACTTCCACTTGAGTTGAAGAGATATGTTTGTGGTGACTTGGAGGTTTTTCTTATTCACAATGAAAGATGCCAATCCATATCCACACATGCTACCATATGTATGACGCAAGGAAGGTGCACCTATTCAATTTTTATTGCATCACTTGAGTTGCTTAACCTTCAAACAATTTATGAATGGAGCAATTCAATTTTGAATGGACTACTCAAGTAAATATTCTACTTCTAGTGTTCAAACAACCTGCTCCTCCATTCAATGAGGTAGGAGAACTTATAGAGCTTATTGGTATTGAAATTATTAAAATAATCAAGGATAATGAAGAAAAAATAATAATAATTATCGTGAGGATGCTAAAAGGACCAAAGAGAAGGAGTAGTTTCTTGAAGATGAAGAAGTTGTGGTTTAAGACACCATATTGATATATAATATTACTATATGTTTTGTGGGTAAATACAATTTTCTTTTTCCTTGAGTTGAAAATCTCTCCGACTACTATAATGTTTCATATGTTTCCTTACATTACTTGAAAAAATATATTAGCTTTCGTTGATACAATCAATTTTTTACCTTTCAGAATTATATTGTATATTCATGTGTTACGAAGATTGTAATGTAAAGTGTTATGGAAATCTAGGTATCTCTTAAGTGTAGCATGCTATAGTACTAACACATTTATTCATTCATACTAGTGTTTGAGCAATTGAGTTTTTGTATTATGTTGTACACTGTTATATATAATAAATGCTATCACCACTGAGACCTAATAAGTCACAGACCTGAATAGCTTATCTAGGCCCAATTCCAAATATTTACACAAGTCTTAATTTTTATTTGGTCATATAAAGATGTATTGATGTAAAAGTATGTTGATAACGTTTGTATAAATGGATAATATGTTAACATAAGTTTTGTAATTGGTAAAGTACATTAATTGAGTAATGATTGTGTTGTCACATAACTATAAGAATATCTTTTTTGTAAAAATAAAGTTTCAAAGTTTTATCACTTAAGATCCCTAGGTTTGAAGATACTTACAAGACACTACACCTCTTTGAACACTAGGTTTTGCATAGAACAATACATTTATAGGATATAAACTTTGTAATCTTAGGGTATTGGCTTCTATAAAAACAAAATAGTAAAATATGATCTAAATTTAACATAAAACAAGCATTTCATAGTACTAAATTTTTCAAAAAATATTTAAACTTGAAGTTCTTAGAAAGATATACTTTAAGCTTTTACCCAATTTCAAAATGAGTCATTTTCTTAAGCTATTTGAGAGAGTTTAGGGGGATCTCCTTAGAAGAAACATAGAACTTTACCTAAGGGTTTGCAATTGTGTCCATTGTGAGATTATAATTTTTGAGCCTTGGATGCTTAAAAGCATTAAGTAAAGACATGTAAAGAAAGCTAATAGTTCAATTTATTAACCTATAGTGATATTAAGTGGTATCCAACCATTACTTGTAATCTTACATAGGATGTATCGACCCCTATGATTAAATGGCACAATGATTAGTAAATGTGAAAGCTTTTCTCTACTTCGATAGGTAATGGCACATGAGACCGAGCATCTTTTCTAGTTTAAAAAACCTATTGCACCAAGGTGAATGAATTGTACACTTGCCACAACTAATGTTTTATAGAAAATCGTTGAATTATATATCCACAACAAATAAGGAAAAAGAGGGGTTTTACATGAAGCATTTTAGAACAAAAAGTACATGAGTATTTTACAAAATGGCCCTTCGCACTGGTGATTTAAAGCTTCGGTTCCTTGATTTTCATATGAAAGAATGTGTTTGAAACTTTTATTGTTTTAGCAAAAGTTTAAAACAATTCCCTATTCGTTTGAATTTGAGGCAACATGCTTATTTATTTTTAGAGGACATAAAGGTAGAAACTATACATTCATGCTGAGTTGTTAATGAAGAAGACCATAAACTATGATGCTGACACCATGGGATCAATCTCCTTTACATCTTTGTAGGACCATGCAAGCATGTCCAAATTTTCCTTCAATAGGTCATGTTGCAAGATCGAGAGCTCTTCTTCTCAAAGGCTAGTCCCCACCTTCAAGTGACCTCAATACTATATGTATCCACGAACATTAATTGCTTTTCACCTTCCATTTAATGGATGAAGGTCCCACCGACTGCTTCTAGGTATAGATCCGAATTCTTTAAGGGAGTGATCTACTCTTCTGATGTGCCACTATAACCGACTTCTTCTTTGAATGAGGAATCTGCTTGCTCCTTGGGATGCTGAAATGGTATCAGAGCTATTTCGGGTTTGTTTTGGGAACTAGTTACTTCTTGGCTCGAGGACTCGTGTTCTGAGGATGCCTCGAGGAACTCACACAACAGAAACCATCTAAGTTTTGTTTGGATTGTAGGACTGGTGGTTGTTGGCAAGGTGCATCGTCATCATCCTCTCTTGAGAAGGGTAAATTCAAGTGACAAGTATCACTATTAAAGGAAGGCTTATTCTGCTTAATCCATTTCTTACGGTTATTTTGCATATGCTATGCCTCATTAGCCACTCCAAAGGGTACTAGAGTCATTCTTTCTAACAGCATGGGGTCTTCAACTTTTGTAGACTCTAGGACTTCACACTAGCTTATATCATCATCTTTTCCAATATCATGATCATCTATTTCTAACTCTGTAGGGGCTCTGTAAGAGAAGAATAGATTATTGGTTGTATCTTTTGTTTCTACTTCTGTGTGTCTCTGGCTTTCTTCTGTCTCTAATATGGACATGTAACAGGGAGGATAGAAGAACCATACCTGTATCTCTCACTGTCAGAGGTGATTTTCAAATTTATTTCACGTTTAGGCCAGGAGGTATTTACCCATTAACAAAGACTTTGCTTCTTTCTTTGGGGATTGACTTACAATGCCCATTGTGAGGGATTGTGCCTCTATTTTCTCAAGAAAGATGTGTTTGAAAAGCCATTGGAAAAACAATCATGTGCCCTTGCTTCAAAAAGCCATTGTTTTTCTAGTAGTAGAGGATATGAGGTCCCTTAGGAATTTGGTTTTTCCACCATATAGATCACCCAATAGTCTCTTCCTATGAGGGTTGTCTTAACATATGGGAGAATGCCCAAATTGAAAGGCTTAATTCTACTTTGGTCTCCCAGTTTGATAAGCCATTGTGTAGGCTGCATACCTTGCAAGCCTAGATCCTTCATTGTCACATCCATCATTATGTTCACTGATGAGCCTCTATCGATTAATGTATTTACTATAAAATATCCTTCAATCCACACACCAATCTCTAGGTTACCAAGATCTAGAAAGGCATTGGCCGCATCCACTTGTTTCATAGGTTCTAGGGCTTTATTAGACTTGGGGCAATTGTAGGAGCAATCCTTAGGCCTCTTCTTCTTGTTAGTATAATTTTGAGTTTCTTTTGATTGCTAGCAAACAACACCAACAATTGTCGAAATGCTAGGTTTGGTTTGAAGGTGTCTAGGTCTTTAACCAAGTCATATTCTTTAATAGGATCCACTGGCTTCTCCAATCGGATAGGAAATGGAGAAACCCCTACTTTTATCTTTCTTCTTTCCTCTAGAAGTGGCAATATCTGCCCCTCATCTATCCATGGGGATACTTTTGCATTCATCTATCTCTTGGATCTTTGGTTCTATCTCTGTAACTATCCCAATATCCTTCTATACTACTGGATACCTTTGTATTGTACCATTTTGTTCAATAGTGTTCTGTTTCTCCTCAAGAATATTGAACTTCACCATTTTAGCAAAGGGAATATTCTATTTTGGAACTATGGATTCTCTTTTCTTGGCACACATTATTGTGGCAACTTCAAATTCCACCAAGTTGGAGCCCGGTTTCTTGTATCTCCTTCAAAGAGCAAACATCCTCTATATGGTTCTTCATTAAATAGTATGAATAGAAGGCTCTAGGAATAGTCAGTTCTCAGGTACATTTAGTGGCTAAATGTCTCGCTTGATGGCACGTTCTGCCCCATGTATTGGATCACATCACATCTCTTCCATCTCCTACAGGACTGGATATATTGGCGGTATTCACCTTCAGCATTTGCAACTGTTCTGTAATCACATCCATCAACTCCTTCTTGATGCTTGCAATTGAATTGGACAAATAGTCCTTCAAGTTTTCACCTCCTAGAGTACTTGCAATAGGGTTTTGGGAAGCTTTTGTAATCACTCCATAGACTGGTTGGGTTGATCCAGGGGGTTCTCTGTTCGAATTCTGGTTTAGAGCTCTTGTTGAGATCAGTGGTTGTTAGTTCCAGTTGGTAGGGTTTCACTATTGTTGAATTGCCATTGGGGAAATTGTTTGAGGCCATTGTTGTTGTGGTTGAACCATCATTTGAGGTACTACTGTTTATAGCCACTATGGATTTAGTGCAATGTACTACAACACTCTATACATATGAGGATAGGGGTAGGGAATAGTCCCTGGGACGGCATTTGGTGGGTACACCATTCCTAGCATGGGAGGAGGTAAGAATCCTCTTCATGAGGTCATCGATAGCCTCACTTTAACTTCATCATATAGTCTTGTACCTTCCATTGTAGCTTGCAGGATGACTGGTCTTCTCAATTCCACAAACTTACAAACTTTTGGTTGTAGGCCTCTAAGATAAACTCCCTTATAGATGCCTTCGTCAAAGTGATGGTTGGTCCATCCCTTTAGTATGGATTTCATTCTAGAGACATATGCTTCCACTCATTCACCATAGGAGGAGTGACTTAAGTTCATCAACTCCTCTCGCATTTGCTCTTCAAAACCTTTATGCACCTTATTTAGTGAGGAAGACCAACTTCAAGTCGTCCCATATGCCAAAAGTTCATGTTGCTTGTCTCTAATACCACTAAAATGCCATGCCTTTGAAAGTGGTGGGGAATATCACCAACCCAATGCTTGGGGGTACTAGCATTGTTGGGTACACATGCTACCATGAACTCAGCTATATGAAGATCAAGGTCTTCATTGTACTCTCCCCTAACGATGGAAAATGGCACTACATTTGCTGGCATGTCATCAATATTTCTAGGACAGATCTGAGTAGGAAGGGGACCTTGAGTTGCCATGGGGACTTCTCTAAAGAGTGCTGCAAGGGCGTCAAAGGAGGCTTCTGCTGCTAGCTTATTCTTGGCTTGGATTATTTCCTTCTCTATTCTCACATATCTCTAGACTCATTTGAGTGTGCTTTCCTCTTGATCGCATCATTCATCAGGGAGTTAGCCCCAACCAATTTGTTGGTACTCAACAAAATAGAATTAGAAGGGCATGAGTCTCTGGAGGACTCTCTTGCCAATATTTCTTCTACTTCCTTCTTTTCAATATCTCTGAATTCAGCTTTCATTCCACTATAGAGGGGACGATATTTAGCTCTGAAGGTATCAAAACTCATTCTTCTGAGGATCACCATAGTGCCATTGTCTTGATAATACTAACTTTGGAGGGTTTCAATAGCATAGGTTGTGAAAGACACTCTATCTACTAGCTTCCTATGGATTTTGAATTGGACAAGCAGAAGGTTATCAGTGCACCAAGCATTCCACATGTCTTGCTATTGAGCATCCATGAGCAAATTCTAACTCCTTTCCTTCTTGTTCTTATAAACTTCCATTGACCATGACTCCTGGAGCTTCTTCACAATCTCCCACACTTAATGATGTTTTGAAATTCCTCAGTGAAAGCCAACTCTTCCATGGATGGTCATTCTCACTATTTCTACTTCTCTTTTTAGTTTTGTGGAAAAAAATTGGCTATTATGATTTAACTTTCAGTAGCTTCAAAGGATAGTGGAATCAATCTGTCTCACATAGAGCTTGCAGCAAGATAGTGACATGCTTTCGCCATTGAGGGATGCACTTCTTGTAAAAATTAGCTTTGGCAATGAAGATCTCCAATTCTTCAATAGTTCTAGGGATTTGCCAATCTTCCATTGCTTTTCTTCCTCTTCAACAATGCCACTTCTTCCATTTTCGACCTGTATTAGTGCTTATTGATGGCAATGTTCCCTAACTGCACATAGAAAATTTGGAGTCCCAATAGGAACACCAAGAAAATAGGGAATCTAATACAAGAAAATCTATATTGTATCATCAACAAGCATGTTCTTCATATTTTAATCAACAACAAGAAGAAAAACAATACCAATTTTCTCATATCTTCACGTAGCATCATATAACCATTCTCCCACACAGATTTATCAAAACAAAACTTAAACACATTCTTCATATTCTTTATCAAAAGAACAAGAGAACACAAAAGAATGCTCCACTTTGAATGAAAATCATCACATAGCATTCATCTTCAATACCTTCATAGTCTTCATAGTCTCTCTGATGATCTCTCACTATAGATATATTATTTTGCATAAAACATTTGCTATCTCTCACTCTCTCTATCTCTCACATATAATCTCTCTCAATAGTACAATGGAATAATAAATAATAATAATCCATAATCCCTCTTTGATCGTGGATGCAAGCAATATGCCTACTATGAAGTGTCATGAGAGCCACTACACTGTCCTTTCATAGCTTAACAACGCCACTATCACTTCAGTCTTCACTTGAGTCTTAGCAGCAACATGTTCTACTTATTTAAGCTATTTTCAACTTGTATTTATCTCTTCCAAAGATTAGAAAACTTTCCTAAACTACACATTCATCCCATAGAACACTTATAGAGATATATAGGGCTAAAATAGAATAGAGATAGAGGCTCTATAGAAGGTCAACACAAGGTTTAAACACAATATTAGTGAGTTTGGGAATCTCCCAATTCCCATTTTTTGAATACTAAAAAGGTAGCACCCGAATAGCATGCCCACAAGTTTCTCAAAACCATATGATGTGGCCTATCATTGGAAAGTGCTTGAAAAATGAAATCTATTGAGCTATAGAGCACTTGATTTGGAGTTATAGTGTTCAAGTACCCAAAGATTTGACCACGTGTCCCAAACTTATGGGAAATTCCCATATTCCCCAATATGGTGTTTTTAGAGAACCATACAAAAGATCACCAGAAAGTAGTTAGCTCAAAACCATTCAAAAACCATTAAAAATAATTCAATAAGCTTCGAAACACTCTCAAACTCCATCAATCAGCACTCCAACCTCTCATACAAAAGGAAAATAGAACAAAACAGAAGCTCAACATAACTAATTAGGCACTCAATAGAAATTATTAGCACATCATGTCTCCACTGAAAAACATCATGAGCTTCTCAAACCCATTTAATCTTATCCAAAATTAGGCACTCAACATAACTAATTAGGCACTCAGCAAAAATTATTAGCACATCATGTCTCCACTGAAAAACATCATGAGCTTCTCAAACCCATTTAACTAATTAGGCACTCAACAAAAATCATCAGCACATCATGTCTCCAACTGAAAAATATCATGAGCTTCTCAAACCCATTTAATCTTATTTAAAATTTTCTCAAACACTTCAAAAATAATCAATCATCATTCAAATCATACAAAAAAACACCAAACATCCATTAAAAAATAGCCAAAAACACAGTCACATCAACCCTCAACAACTCCTCATGCCAAGTGAGATCATAGATTAATTGCCTAAATTTAGATGCATAAGCAAAGGCAAGCAGTTACCTTATTGTAGCTTCCAAAGTTTTGTTTTTGCTACTCAACCAGTGTCTGCATCTTCAAATGTGGATGTGAGCTTACAAATAAATGTGTCATAGTTATGAAGTATTGGTATATTCTTTTCCAAGATTGAAGAAAACCATGATAAAGATTGACCACAAAGCAAAGCCCCAATGACTCCCACCTTGGAAGCATCATTAGGATACCTATCTAGTTGCATGCGGATATAGAGCTTTACTTGTTGCCAGAATCCCCTAAACTTCTAATGGTCACCATTGAACTTATCTGGCTTATTATCTTCAGTTCCCTTGTTGGGGTTGATAAACACGCAGAATCATGTGATCACTTCCTCTGCTATTTTGCAAGTCTCATATCTAGTATTGCATCTCTTGAAGCATAGGGCCTAGATGCATAGGGTGCTTTATTTGAAGTTGTGCTTGTCATTCATTCAAGTCTTGAATTTGTTGTTGGAGGTTTTGAAGAGAGGCCAGGATTCTTTCAAGGATTGCCTCCATGGTGCTTAGTAGGGCTAGAAAGTAGTCTTGCTAAACTATTATGGGAGCACTAAAATCTGCTCGAGAGACTAGTCTAGATGCAAGATTTGTTACAATAATTTTGATTATAAGATAATCCCATGTAGGGGCACAAGGTACAATGATAACTTAACAAGATATAAAAAATCCCACAACTCAGGACCGTAGGTATAGACAACGCGACTCAATAGGATATGAAGGATCCCACAACCTGGGACCGTAGATATGAATACAAGATATCAAAATTACAAGGTCTTCCTCCTTGAAAGGACCACCATGAAGACAGATTCACACCCTCTAGAAGAAGGTAGTTCAACAATGAATTCCATGGAGAAGGATGACAATAGCTTACTTGTAATGGGCAATAGTTGAAGAAGGCCATGAGGTTGATGACAAGGAACTTTAGCTTGATTACATGTGTCACAAGAATGCACTAAGTCCTTGACTAACACTAATGGTAAGGTTTGTATTGAGGTGTTGAAGTTGTTTTAGTTCATATGAGGATTCATCTTATCCCTTGTACTGAAAGTAGTGGTCTTTCAATAAAGAGCTAGATTTCTTTAATATAAACATGAGATTCATATAATATGAAAAATATAGAACTATTGCATGATGACCTCCAAAAATAAAAACTTTGATACAAGGACCCATGAATAAATATGTGGACCATTGCATTGCATTAAAGCAAATGATTGGCAGATAATATTTTTGTACAAAATAGTACTATTTCACATAAAATAGTCATTTTTATTATAAGAATTTGAGATCGAGGATAGATAAAATAGACCAAAGAAAAGATAAATAAGTGACAAAAGACTAGAAAAAGAGATTGACAATGTTGATTGGAAGATGAAGAGACTATCAAGATGGAGGAGAGAGAATGTAGAGTATATATGAGTGAAAAGAGTGAGAGACTACAAGAGGAGAAAGAAAGAGACAAGGATGAGGAAAAAAGAGTAAGAAGCCATGTAAGCTAAGAAAGATTAGAAGATGAAGAGACTGTTTAGTATTATCATATCCTAAGAAATAGAATAACTCCCTTTTATCTTTATATACCCAAGCTACTATGACTCATAGTGTATATATTAAATTATTATTAAAAATAATTTTATAATTTTTATCTTAATAATAATTCAACACAACCAAATGTTTTTTCCATTTTTTTTAAAAAAAGACTTATTATAAACAGTTTAAGTTGTGGAGATAAACCGGTGTATCATGACTCCTTAAAAATTGTGATAAATCATATAGTAGGTTTGGTTATCATAGTCATTTGTATGGATAACTTGATTATTACAAGTGAAAATGACAAGTGGGATTATAGAAGTCAAGAACCATTTGAAGAAGAAGTTTGAGATGAAGGATTTAGGTAAGCTCTGGTACTTTCTTAGTATTGAGGTGATTTGATGTGATGATAGTATATGGTATAACAACATGTAAGCCTCTTTCAATGCAATTCGAAAAAAATGTAAAGTTGAGTGCTGATATTGGGGATGAGATAGAAGTGCTATGTTTAGGAGGATAGTAAAAGTCTAATTTACATGACTATCGTAAGGCCAATCTTGAGTTGTGCTATTGGCCTTGTTAATTAGTTTATATAGATGCCTAGAAGGCCTCATTTGGATGCAATTAGACGCGTATTGAGGTATGTGAAGTCCACTTTACATTATGGACTTTTTTATGAGGCAGGTAAGGATATACAAGTGCTTGGATATATAGATATAGATTAGACTGATAGCATGTTTGCTAGAAGATCTACCACAGTTTTTCACTTGGTAGTGAAGCAGTTACGTGGAGGAAACATTAATTTATCACTTATTATATTTGATTTGTTACACCTACCTACAACTAGCATAGTTATGGCGTCAATAAATTAGTATAGATAGTTATGCACTGTTTGACTTACTAGACCACTTTTCTTTATGTTATATCTTATCTATACTTTGTATACAAAAAATAGACAAGAAAATGTTGGGTCTCCATTTCTCTTCTTTTGTTCTTGAGTGAGCTTTCTCTTGTGTGTATGGTATGTGTTTAGCACAATAGCTCAAGCAAGTCCATCCACCATGTGATTCTTGACAATTTAAAGACATGTCCATGAATTGACTAGCCACCTATGACATAGTAGACTGTGTATTTGTGGGAATAAAATGGGCTTCCGTGGTGAGTCTATCCACCACTACATATGTTGTTCCATCCCTTTTTAGTTGTGGGAAATCTCGTACTAAAGTCTGTGATTATATGCATCCATTTTTCTTCATGAATGGGCAATGGCTACAGCAAAGCACCTAGCTTGTGAGTGATATCCTTATCCTATTGGGATGAGATGCACTTTATGATATAATCCTTCACATATTTTCATAATCCCTTCCATTGAAAGATTTTTATGATTTTATCATAGGTCTTAAAAACTTTAAAATGTCTAGCTGTATAGGTAAAGAATACATCTTCTCTATAGTTTTCAACCAGAACTAAAGGGAATAACAATCCTACCATTGAGCCTAATGAGTGCAATCTTAAGATAAAAATATGATTTTTTCTTCATTAATCCTTGCAATTTTTGAAATTTATGATTGAGCACTTCATCCAAAGGATAAGATTTGTATAGCTGGTTAACCAGGTCACTATATAACTCAATCATCGGTAAAATTTTGCATGCCCACATCCTTGAAAGAAAATGAGACACTTATCAATTACCTTATGCATGAGTATGTCAAAATCATAAATTTTTAGGGTAGACACCCACCTATGCTACTTAGAAATGAGATTTCACTAGGTAAGAAAGTATTTTAGAACCATGTGATCACTCTTAACTCTAAATAGGTTGCCATAAAAATAGTGATGCCACTTCTTTATCACATGAATAATAGCCAATATATCTTGGTTGTAGACATTTATAGGCATCTCTTTATCTATTTTCTTGTAGCTCTAAAAAAAAAAGACTCCATGCTCCTATAACAATACAATCCCCATGCCCTAGCCACCACTAGCATCACACTATATAAAAATCTCTCAAAAGAAGTCTCGGCATATTAAAGTAGAAGAATAAATGAAGAGTTTTTTTAACTATTGAGGCTTCTATTTGCAAGAGCATCCCAAAAGAAAGCTTCCTTCTTTTAATGTGTAAGTCAAAGGAGCTAGTATAGTCACATAATGCTTAATGAATCTATTGTAGAATAATGATAGACCAATAAACCTCTAAGAGAAGTAGTAGTGATAAGTGTTGGCCAATCTATGACACATTTTACCTTCTTAGGGTGAGACTATATCCCTTTCTCTCACTAACAATGTGGTTTAAGTACCCCAGCTCTGTCTATATGAATGAACACTTTTTCTCCTTAGTAAAGAGTCTATACTGCCTTAGCACATCAAAGAACATCCACATATGTGACAAATGATTCTCAAATGTCTTGTTGTAAATGTGTGTGTCATAAAAATAACACTAGATCAAAATTAAAGAGAAAAGGGTCCAAAATCTTGTCCATAAGACTCTAGAAGGTGGTTTGGGCATTGGTAAGCCCAAATGGCATCACCAAGAAATGGTATAACCTATGATTAGTCCTAAATGCCATTATATTGGTGAAGAAATTAGCCCTCTTGAGCTCATTTAAAAGTAAATTATCAACTCTAGAAATTGGGTATTTTTTCTTCAGCGTGATTTTATTTAGATCCCTATAGGCAATATACAATAAAGGATCCATCTTTCTCTTTCACTAACAAGATCACTAGGCTCGATAAAACCCATCTCTAAAAGCTCCCTGATTTTCTTGGCTAGTTCTTTGTTGGAGCCCCAAGAGGAACACCAAGGAAAAGGGGATTCTACTGGAAGAAAATCTATCTTGTAACATCAACAAGCTTTTATTTCATTCTTTTGATGACCAAAACAAAGAAAACAGCAATTCTTCACGCAGCACTATAGTAGATATCTCCCATGAGTTTAATAGAATCAACCATAATCTTCAACATCTTCACAGAATCCATCAATAGAAAAAGGAACATAAAAGAATACACCACTTTTTAATGGAAATCAATCACATAGTATTCATCTTCAATGTCTTCATAGTTCTCTCTCTCTATCTCTCATATACAAATACACTATTTTGATAGAATTGACAACAAGACATTTACAACAAGACATTTGAGAATCATTTGTCACATATGTGTTCATGGATGCACCTCCCAAGAGGTATGTCTGATGTGAAGAGGCACCAGAGCCACTACAGTGTCTCTTCATAGCTCATTATTGTCACTGTCACTCCAGTCTTCTCTTCAGTCTTCAACAACTACTTCTTCCATTTGTTTTCGCTCTTTTGAATTTAGATTCATCCTTTCCAAAAGTTAGAAAACTTTCCCAAATCCACACATACATTCCACAGAACACTTACAAAAGATCTATAGAATAGAACAGAACAGGAAGAGACCAGAGACAGAACAGATACAGAGTAGATACAGAGGCTCTACAGAAGGTTTACAGAGGGTTACAGAAGGTCATCAGAGAACATAAAATCCTCATAATTCATACTAAAACCATTCCAAACTATAAAAAACTATTCAATAAGCTTACAAAATATTTCAACTTTCATGAATCATCTATCCATGTTTTATACAAAAGAAAATCAGAAACAAAATAGAGGCTATACAGAAGGTATACAGAACCAATCAGAACCTCAACAAAACCTATCAAAACATCACAAAGTTTCATATTTCCACTAAGAATCATCATGAGCTTCTAAAACATAATCAATATCATCCAAAAAACTCTCAAACACATCCATTAACAACCATACATCTCTCTAAATCCATCAAAAATCAATCAGTCAGACCTCAAAAACAACAAAAATCAGTAAAAAATTCAGTCTTTTTCCACTCTCAACACATCCCCACACTTAGAAAGAAAGTGTCCTCGCGACCTAATGAAAATAAGAATATAAGTTCATTAAAGAGCTCAATTTTATCTTCTGTAGTATCTTCAACAATCACTCCAAACCACGACCCCAACTTATCACCTGTATCTCTAGAAAAATATTTCTAAAGGAAAACTTAGTTATTCATTAACACATCTGATAATCAATAAAAAAAGTCATAACAAATTTGTAAAGGATATAAGAGGTTTCTTCTTCATCATCTCGAACTATCCAACCAACATCACCATCACTGCAATTCTCCAAAAATGTATCTCTCGAAATCAAATCAAATAGGCAACCACCACAATCTCATCACATAAAATTAACCCACAACACAAACACTAAACACAAAACAACCATCTGAATGACACCTACAAAAAGAGATATATATCATTAAGAATCATCCAAAATACATTGCAAAGGCATCTATGAAGGTGATCCCTTTTGAAGGCTTGGTGATTACGAAAACGATCCATGGAAAAGGGCTCATCCACAAATGACTTGGGAGGATTTTGAAAGAACTAAAGGCAACACATCCTTTCTAGCAAAACAAGGTATATGCTAGGTAGACATAGGGCATGAAAATATAGGACATCCAACTGTTGGGAATCAATGTTCACATTGACATTCATACAAAGCTTTGGAATGGACTTTTGATCGTTATGGGAATGCTTATGAATATATGCTAGATACCAAGCAAAGTGAGCTGTCAATCTCACTGAAGGATCTAGAGATTGTGAATATTGGTGAGAAAAATGGAGGTAATTCTGGTATTCTTGACTAGTAGTGGTCTAGTCCCCTGGAATTAATGGCCAATTAATCTGTGGTCCCATGAGAGGATCAGTCGAGCTCCATCCTATTCTTCTCAGAATCTACTGATCAAATCCTTGGTACCACTAACCAACTGAGGGGGTTGAGAAATAGAAGTGGCAGGAGATGGAAGTAGAATAAGTAAAAGAGGATGAAGAGATGGATAGGAAAAATCATAAAAGGAGGAATAAGCTAAAGAAGGAGTGGCTGAAAATTTAAGTGAATCAGTTAGGAAAGGTGTCAATTGATAAGCAAGAAAAGTAGAAGGTATATGAATAGATGGAGAAGGGCATGGCGGAGAAGGGGAAAAGACTCGATCTTTGATAAAAGAACAATAGGTAAATATGGGAATTTGAGAAAAACCCTAAGGTTGAAAAAGGAGAGGTAAGATAGTTGCTGAGTTGGATTGATAAAGGGAAAGATAAGTATCATAGTGATGGGCCATTTGATGATTGTACAATAGGCTAGGAACAGAGGGACCTAAAATAGATTGTCTATGATAGGCATCAAAGAAGGATGAATCAAATGGATGGTTCTTGGAAAGATAAGCTAGGAGATCCACCCTGAGTTGGTTAGTGCTTTGCACATAAGTAGAAGTTGTATTCTGACGTTGTTCAGGACCACAGAATTAATCATTGAATGCCATGAAGTGTCAGGACAAGTAGCCACTTTAGAAGAATAACACTTGAGCATGTCATCTATCATCAACTCCAAATAGTTGACATACAAGACAGCTTGCAAAACCACATCCCCCACATAGCAAGCCAGATCTACATCATCAGAAATCAACAGATTACCTCATAGATACATGTAAGACAACAACATGGTATCCATCGTCATAGAATCTTCAAAGACCATGCGAACAACTTCTGTCAGCAAATCAGAAGACCAAGCCCCACTCCAACCATCCTCCTCTAGAAGAGGGAGATTCATTGTTGAAAGCTTCATATAGAAGGCCAACTTCTACAACTAATAGTGGACAAAAAATGAATGGTCCGGAGGAACATACTCCTGAAAGTGCACAAATATAGACCATACAAATCCATCCTAGACTGCAATATTTCCACTTTATCTTGAAACAACGGACACAATGTGGCTTGTCTCTGGAGAACTTCCAAGTCCTGCTAAGATATAGAAGGAATCATAGGGACATTGGAGCTTGGAGGAATGGACCGTGACTGTGCCAGTTGGTCTTGCGATTGCGTAATCTGGGAAGCTTGGGATTCCAATGTATTATGAGCAATCTGCAAAGCTAACAGTTTTGTATCTAAAAGAGTCTGAAACTCTTGAGCTTCTTTGGACATTTTCTCTTTCTCCTCTGAGACTCTAGTGACCTCTGATTGGGCTTCTGCTAATAACTGAATCTTCAAAGAAGATATTTCTTCTCTCTGGATCTCAATCATTTGGGTCTACTGCTCCATCTGCTTAAATAGATCAGCAAGAGTGTCTTTAGTAGAGGCTAACTCTATGGTTGCCTTATGCAACTGGTCTTTGGACTGCATCAATTCTGAAAGAAGCATATAACTGTTGAACACAAGCTGTCACTGAGAGTTCAATAGAACTCTGAATGTCATTACAAAGGAATGAAATGGCATCTCCTAACACTAAATTGTTCAGTGAAGGAACTAATATTTTCAAAGAACCCTCTCGATATGCCCTAAATAAATTGTTGAATGTGAGGTAGGGAAGGTCACTGCCAGAAGTAGAAAGAATTGTTACTGAAGGCATGACTGAGGGAGTTTTATCTGCCACACTCTTCAAGTGCTTCTGCTGAATGACCAATAGAGG
The DNA here is from genome assembly GCF_053477565.2 of Lygodium microphyllum. Lineage (NCBI taxonomy): Eukaryota > Viridiplantae > Streptophyta > Polypodiopsida > Schizaeales > Lygodiaceae > Lygodium > Lygodium microphyllum. The sequence goes on from NW_028229514.1 coordinate 10,679,018, forward strand.
AGGGGAATCAAGATCCTCTATGTCAATAGATTCTGACTCCTCTGAAGGTGGAGGGGGAGGAACTGGATCTGATGGAGGAGGAGGAGCGTGAGGCGCCATTCAGATGGAATACACACACACCACAAACACAGACATTCACAAAGAATGCCTAGTAGGGGTGTGTATGCAAGAGACTGAAGGCGTACTAAGTAGTCCCAAATGTAAGGAATCCAATCAAAAACACAAAAACCACTGACCGAGCTGCGTGTGAATAGCTAAAAATGACTATGTGAACGGCTGATTGCAACACACCATCGCATGGACAAGTCAGAGGCGTGTCCTTGCGCGTAAGCGCCCATAGCCACACCCGTACACACACGCACACCGAGAGCGGCCGAACGGAGTGGAAACAGAGGAGGGACAGGGGAGTTTGTCGAAGGGGTGGAGAGGGTGGTGGGTGGGAAGGGGGGCTAGGGGTGAGGTGGTGGTGAGGTTAAATCTGGTGGGGGGGAAAATAGTGGGGGGAGATATATATGGTGGGGGGCCCAAAGAAGGGGTGGGCGAGCAGGAGGGTGGGGGGGCCCAAAGAAGGGTGGGAGGGTAGCAGGAGTGGGGGGGCCCAAAGAAGGGTGGGCGGGTAGGAGGGCCAGGAGAAGGAGGAAGGCGGTAGAGGGAAGTGTGTTGGCGAGAGGCGGTAGCAGCGCGAGGGAAGACGGTTGCAGCTCCAGCAACAAGTGGCAGCGGCAGCAGCAACCGGTGGGCCGGGAGGGAAGGGGACAAGGTGGCGAGAGAGGGACCATCGACAGAGGGGGTGCGCAGGGTGGCGACGTTGACGACAGGCGACGGCGGCATCCTTCACGACCGGTGGCAGTAGCGGCATTGACATTGGGCGGGGTGGGCGACCACATCAACAACGACGGTGATGTCCTCCATGGCGGGTGACAGCAATGGCATTGACGTCAGGTGGGGTGGGCAACCACATCCGAGCAGAGGCGGGGCAGTCCGAGGCAACGAGGAGAGGGCCACTCAGGGGGAGTGGGGGGGGTAAGGGACGAGAAAGAGGCCAGGAGGGAGGAGAGGTGGAGAAGCGGAGGAGGAGGTGGAGGGGAAGGATGGAGGGAGGCAGGGGAAGGAAGAAGACAAGGAGGGGGTGATGGAGATAATGGGACACGGGTGAATGTAAGACCATTTTTAAAAAAAATAAAAATTTATAAAATAAATATCGATTGTTTTCCGTGTTTTAAATTTTTTGACTTTTTTTTGTTTTTAGTGTTTTTTTAAATTAAAAAAATTAAGTTGTGTTGTTGTGGTGTGGGTTTTTTTAATTTTTGTTTGTTTTATTTTTTTAAATTGTTTTTTAAAAAACATTTGTTATGGTTGGGAAAAAGAAGTGCACCCCTGTCTCACGTGCAGGCGTGGGGCGGCGGTAAAAAAATTTGCAGCGGCGGGATCAGACGGGGCGAAGACGGCGACACACGAGTCACAGAAGCCACGGGAGCATCCTGAGGAACATAAAACCAAAAATAGACGCGTTCACGCACGACATGAGAAACGGAGCCACATGGCAAAAAGAAAGAAAAATTAATAAAACTCAAACCGCACGTTGGATCAAAAAACTATAAAAAGGAAAAAGGTGCCACGAGACGAGAGGAAGATGATAGAGAAATGCAACACTAGTTTTGGGGCAAAATCAGGGTGTTCACATGGAAAAAACACAAGAAACAGACCCGAAAATACATACGTGTGGTAATATAAGAAAATCCACGCGTCGGAATGAAGTGCGAAAAGAAGAAAAAATATACAGAAGAACGTGTCCAACAACCCTAGCATGGCAAAACACAGTTTCGATTAAGATAGGATGCATTCACATGGGAAAATCCCCAAAAATGGATCTGAAAATGGACTAAAAATTAATATAAGAACAACCAATTGTCGAAAAGAAGTGTGATAAACATGAAAAATATCCACGGGAAAGGGATTCACAGGGCGGGTGCATGAAAACTCAGTTTGGGAGGAATTGGGAGGGGTTCATATGGGAAAAACACAAAAAACACACCCGAAAACACTCGAAAAAATTAATAAGTAAAAATCCAGCAATCGGAAGAGGGGGGAGGAAAAAGAAAAAAGTGGGGGAAAGGATGGCGAGATACCAGTTCTAATTGGGGCTTTTGAAGATCTGCAAAACTGCTATTCATAAGGTGTTGATAACGTAGCTTCTGTCTACCGACTCCAACAGCTCCAGAGGACACAAGTATTACCTCGACTCCTTTATTAATCGATTCTTTCACTTGCTCACAAAGAGAGCCAATTCGCCCCACAGAAAGCCGCCCGTCCTTTCACTTCTTCTTTACTGCAATCTCCTCCACCATCATTCTTTTTCATAGGTCCCCTATTCAGTCCTCTGATTCGCCCAAAAATCCTTCCTTTTCTACTTGATTGTATTGCTCAACACTTTTGCTGGTTGTAGCTTCATGATCCAGAAGATAAGCAGGGATCACACCTTCCTGTACACTATCCTTAGCTTTTCTTCTATTTTCTATCTCACTATGCATGGCCAGAGTTTTCTTCCTTAAGGCCTTTTCTGCATAGCGCCTCTTTGCCAAAATCTCTCCCTGCGTTTTTTTCTCCTTCTCCATTAAGCTCCTTTTCCCCCAAAAATCCCTTTTCAAAAATAGTCATCCCTTACCAAATAGCATCCGTCATTTTCCCTTCCCCCAAAACATAAAATGGCACAAAGAAAAGCAGCCCTTAGAAAAGCATACAAGCCCTCTTCATCTTATCATAGCTTACAATGACATATCATATGCTTTCAAATTGCCTCCAAACTTTGGAATTCTTTTCCTTGATCATCACAATACATGCAAACAAAACCCCTTGTCACCTTCAAGCCAAGATAATGCAGCATTCCACAAGATTACGCTACAAAGTCGATGCTTGTCAAACACTTTCTGTACTTCCGCAAATAAACCACACATGGCATACATAGCAACCAATGCACTGCCAACAACAGTATCTTTTTCTAGCCCCTCTTTACTATATTACCATGCAGAATAAAGATGCAAACATAACGACTAAGTATGTACAAAGTATCAATTCCCACACACACAGCTTTTGGGTGGGTTTTACACCTCGGATGCGCTGCAGCATAACATCCACCCCCTCTAATCCTGCGCATCCTCCAGATGGGTCAACTACCCATGATCATTATCATCAAGATCCACAAACAGATCAATCTCTTCATTGTGTATTTCCGGTATATCAACAAGATTATCTGTCATATCATCTGTCTCTTCTATTGAAGTTTCTTCTCGTTGCTCTTCTCTTGCAAATTCTTCCAATGCATAATCCTCATAATCTCTTTTCTTAAAAATCTTGATTCTTTTTCCTGCAATAGGCACTCTAAGCACTGTCCCATCCAATTCTGTCAACTCATATGTTGCATTGTCAAAGACATGTCTGACTATGTATGGCCCAAACCATATTTTCACCATCTTCCGAAGTGCAGTATGCTGATTTTCAAGGCTGCTATCAAAGACTAATACCCAGTCTCCCTCTTCTATTGCTCTAGGCCGCAAGCGATGCCTGCTGTCAAATCTGTCCTTATTTCTTAGTCTAGCAACCTTTAACCTATCAATAGCTAATTGAATATCCTCTAGTCTTCTCTCCAACTGCCGAATCCGAAGAGCTAAGAGCTCCTCTCTCGTTAAATCCTCCTACCAATGTAAAACTGACCAAGTCAAAGCACAAGTCTCAGTCGGCATAACCGGTTTCTGACCATACATCAACTCTGCGGGCATATATCCTGTGGTAACACTGTGAGTCGTACAATCAGCCCACAAAGCAAATGGTAGAAGTCTCGACCATTCTCCAATCCATCCTCTGCATGCTTTAGCTAATGCTTTCACTATCGGCGGATGCCCTCTTTCACTCTTCCCATTTTCCTCTAGATTGTATGCTGTGGTTAGAGCCAACTTGATTCCTAGTTGAGAGAAAAACTCCCTAGCTTCATCTGCATCCACTTCACCGCGATCCGCAGTGATCTTACCCACACAGCCATACCTGCAGAAAATTTCTTCCAATAAGAACTTACACACTGCACTAGTGGTCTTCGTTCTCAAAGATCTGCCCTCAAAATTATTGGTAAGATCCTCTCTAGCCAAAAAAATATACCTCATCTACCATAGACCCATAGGCATAGTAACCAAGTCAACTACCCACTTATAATGAATGCATAGCGATTAGGTCAGATGAAGCTCATCTGGATGACGCACTATCGAATACATCTGGCAGTCTCTGCAAGTCTCTACAAAGTGAGAAACATCTCTATACATGCCTTTCCACCAATATTTCTCCTTGATTTTCTCATAAGTAGCCCACACTCCTCTATGACCAGCCCAAGGACTCTCATGAAACTCCCTCATCACCTGTAACTGTGTCTCTCTATCGCAGATAACGCGCAAAGGTAATCCGCCTCTTTTCTTCGGATGCTTCCAAAGAGATCCATCCTTGAGAAAATAACCATAGGCTTTTCTTCTGATCTTCTTGAACTCTTCATCTGTCCATTCATCTCTTTTGCTTAGTGTACTAAGGTACTTGCCAATCTGCAACCAATCTCCAACATAGAGTTCTTCTATGAAAGTCACAATATCATAGACATGGCAAACATGATCAACCATAGCAACTGAAATTTTTGCATCATCCTCTTCTGCAAGTAGTGTCTCCTCATAATCATATCTGGCTCTAGACAGCATATCCACTGGATTATCCTTCCCTGCTATGTGTTTGAATTCTGGATTTAATGACTTGATGTATGCAACCCATCTCAACATAGCTATATCCGGAGTAGAGCAACTCGTAATCATACCAATCAATGGCAAGCAATATGTCTCTACCAAAACTGAAGCTCCAATAAAGTACTCCTTGTCACATTTGAGAGCCGTAACAATCCCCAGTAACTTCCTCTTGATTTGCGGATATCTCCTCTGTCTCTCGTTTAGGACTTTCGCTCCAAACCGAATAGCATACATGTTTCCATCTGCATCATCTTGACCCACAGCCCAACCTATGCCAAGTCTCAACTGTCAATACAATAGGCCTTCCACAATTATAATCCGCTTTCCTGAGAGTAGGAGCAATCTGCAATAACTTCTTCAATTTCCGCATGGCTCTAGTGTGGCTCTCATCCCAATAAAATTTCTACACCTTTCGAAGCAGCCGATATAAACAATCTGCTATGTGTGCAAAATGGGGTATCCAAATCATATAAAACACACAAGCTCCAATGAATCTCCGTACCTCTGAAGTGGTAGAACAATACTCTGTAATCTTGCCTATAGTATCCACCTTCTCAGGTGAGGGTTTCCTGCCATAATATCCACACATATGTCCAACAATGACAACCTCATTTACTCCAAAAACAGATTTTTGCCCTGATAGTGTCAAGTTCACTTCTTCTAACCTGGCCAAAATCTTCTCACAAGCTGAAATATGATCAGCCACAAAGTATCTGCATCCCTGTTCATTTAGACTCTCATTCTTCTCTTCTTCTGCACACCCCTTAATGGGCACATCATCCAAGAAAGGCATAGTAAGCAGAGGTATGTAATCAGGAAGGACCTTATGCATGGCATTCATTATATGCGCAATAGAATTAGTGGCATCTTGAGGCAAGGTACACATCCTGACAAGCCCAATAGGAGTTCTCATAGTGGTTATGTCCCTGCTTTCCAAAGCCAGCTGAAACTGATCATATCCCGAATACAAATCACCTAAAGAATAGATGGCACGTCCAGCAAATGCTTCTGCAAACTCATCCACAACTGGACCTATACCAACATCCCTGATAGTAACTCTGTTTACTGGCTACATGTCCTGTATAAATCGGAGAGTACCATTCTTCTTTGGAACCATAAACCACCTATCTGAGTATGGTGCAGATGAAGGCTCTAGGATTCCCATCCTGATTTTCTCATTCAACAAGTCAATCAGCTTTGGCAGGTGCGCCTTAGGCACTGGAATATGTCAAAGGTTCCATAGAATATGAGGAATAGTAAAGATCACCATAGGAGCAACAATATCTGGATTCACACATCCAATCTCATGCGGAAAAAAAGTAAACCCTCTTCCATGTTGCTCAAGAATCTCCTGAAAGCATTGCTTCTCTGTGGGTAGCAAGAAATCACCATTTCCAATTTTCAATTCAACAAGAGTCTCTGCTGAAAATTTATGGCCTATATGCTCTGGATTCCCCAAAATTGGCTGTTTGGCAGCCCTCTCTATTTGCTAATCACTGTCAGGTGGAAGCGGTACAGCTACCGGCTTCACCTTCTTATCCACAGTCTTGTATTTCGTGTCAACCCTGGCTTCATTATGATCCTTTGCATTACTCAAATCTTGCTGTAAATCAGCAATTCTGCACTCCAGTGGGCTGAATATCCTCAGCCCTCTGCTCTATGGACTGCATAGGAACAGCCCTAAACTCTGGATGCTGAAATATTTCAGCAGTAAACTCTGTTGGCTGAAAGTTTTCAGCCCTCTGTGTCTCTGTAAACTAATCATAATCAGTCGAAAACTCTGTTTGCTGAATTTCTTCAGCACTCAATACTTTTTGCTGAGTCACCTCAGCCTTTGACTCTATCTGTGACACAAAATCTGCAATTTCATGGAACATGTCCAGGGATTGCACTAATACATTACTGTGACAACTCTGCATATCAGTTTTCAGCATATTTTCCATCTCTGTCATCGTATCTGCACAAATCATACTATCATACATCCCATCTATATGCTCATCATCCTCTAAAATTCCTGCATTTTTTAAAATTTTCTATTTCCTGCATATGTATTGCCTGGCAGCTCTAGGCAACTTAGAAGTCTTCTGATAACTTATTGAACTGTTGCTGAAATTCCAACAAAACTGGAGGAGAAAACACTGCTGCCAGAAGGCGAGAACTCCAATCTCCTCTGCTCTGTACCACCGTCGTCTCGCGAAACAGTGGTACCTAATGAAAACCCGAATCTCTCACAGTGGGCAAAGGTGCATCTCTAAGAGTATCCCTGTTTCTAACATGGTTCACACACACAGTCATAAACTAAACTGCTCTCATAGCATCTTTAATGCGAATCCGTGCATAAGCAGATCCATCATCCATTACCTTTGTTTCCATGTGCATCTCTGTGATGAATGGCTGTCCAAGAATTATGGGATAAGAGCATGAATCCTGCACAAAGAAGTGGAAATCCTCCTCTACATCTCCAATAGAAACCCTGACACTGGGACATGCAGTATACAAATCACCTGCAGTGTTGTTAGCGGCTCTCATATGCCACCCATGCTCTACATCCATAGGCTATCTGTTACTTTCATAAACTCCACGAACTATGAGATTAATCTCTGAACCATGATCCACCAAAGCAACATAAGGCACCTATTTCTGTCCAATTTTTACCATCGTTTCTGTAGTTGCCCTAGCCCAATGACTCCGCGAGAAGTGACTACGCGGTATCAAGACAGGCTTATCAGTTTCAGCATAATGCATAGGCTGAACCCTCTTCTCTATATGTGGAAAAAAAGAAGCATTCTCAACCATAACCTCATCCTCATCCTCATCCAACTCCCCAACCAAAACTCCTTGTGTATCAGTAGTAGGCAATGCATGTCTTTTCCTCTTCAGGACCTCTTGAAACTGATCTTGAAACTCTCTTTTCGAGATGCCCAAAACCTCAGAAATAGTAAAAGTCACCTCACTGCCAAGTATCTTGTCATTAAAGATTTTCTTCATGTTCGTAGGTGTCTCAATATTGGACATCAATCTAAACCCTAGCTGCTTTCTCTCTCTAGGCTCTTGCCTCTTTTCTCTCTTTTGAGCATCTTCCATCTGTCGTTCTGGCCCTAGTCTCAAAGATGGTCCTGCAGTAGGTGGAGTAACAAACTCACCCCCTCTAGTCTTTTTAGCTGCACTTGGATTTTCTTCATCCCTCTTACGCTTCTCCTCAACAAGTACATCTCCTCCCTGAGACTTAGCCAAGTAGGCATAAATAGAGTACTTGTCAACATGCGAATTCCAACTTGTCTCAGATCTGATGCTAGAGCCTGCACTAGTCAAAACAGTTTGCTGAATTTTTCCCTTGTTTGCCATCTCCATAGCATAAGTCCACAATGCTAACTGATTCTCTGATCCCTTCTCAATCTGGACTCCATATGCAGAAGCATCTCCTCTAGCTGCCACATAAGAAGTACGCGCAGCCATGTCATCCACTAACTTCTTCATTCCGCCTTTCCCAAAGTTGGTAGCAAGTGGAGCTCCTGTTTCAGTCAACCAGATCTTACCATCTTGTCCCCAAAATACCAAATTCTTCCTCCTTGTATCCTGAAAAGATTCACAATCCTTGCAATGCTGATGGTCCGTGCTATCACACCAAATACATCTTCGATCTCTCCGAGGTGCACTAGGAGCACTCCTAGGTGCAGTAGGAGCACTAGAAGAAATAGTAGGCGCAGTCGAAGCAAACTGCTCTTTCAATTTTCCCACCAATTCTGCTTTAACTGACTCTAGTGTCAAATCTGTTATGCCTTTGATTATATCATCAAGAGAGGTAGGCACCGGTGTAGTGGATGGTTTTGAAGCAGAAGGAGCCGGCATCGGTCTTGGAGCAGGAGGAATAGGAGTAGAAACAGTAGGCACTGGCATAGGCCAAGAAACTGGCTGAGGAAGAGAAGAAATAACAGGGATAGAAGCAGGCATAGGAGCAGAAGACGGCGTTGGTGTCATAGATCCATTCTGTAAGCGGGTCTTCCATATCTTGCTCTTGGTCAAAGTCGAGACTGCATCCTAGGCATCTTGCCAATCCGTTTTAAGACCCATAGGCTTCATGCGATCCTCAAGAAGTTCTCCTAATTCTTCCTAAAGAGCAGGATCTGCAGCTTGCAAGAAAAGCTCAACTTTCTCAACATCCAATGCTCTTTGTTCAATGGCATCAAGCTGACTATACCTCTCTTCAAATTCTCATATCAACTCTGAAGTAGCTAGACCTTTGCTTGGCATGTAGACCCACTCTCGAAATGATCGCCGTGTAGCCATCCCAATTTCCTCAAGGAAATACTCTTCTTTTAGGGCCTTCTTAAAATCTTGCCAATGTGAATTTTGAATAAAAAGATCAGTCACTTTTGCCCTCATGGCGGGTGTGACAAGACGAAGGAAATACTTACTCATAAGTCCAGCTCGTACTCCAAAAAATCCCATCTTGATCTCATATGTCTTCAAATATGCTAAAACATTACGGCCATCAAATAGCTTCTTCTCATTCTCAACTGCTTCAATCGCCTTAGTCGCGCTGATTGCATTCTCCTGCTCCGAATATAGCTACCTTTGCTGAGACAACTGTTGTTGATGCAATTGCTGCTATTGCTGCATATACAATTGTGTCTGTTGGTTTTGAAGCCGCATATACATAGACATATTCTGCAAAATCTGCTTTAGATCATCCGTTGAAGTACTTGAAGCAGCAGTCAATGATGGAGCTGAAGTAGAGGACGCAGCAGGAATCGTAGAAGAGGCTGAAATGGATGATGAAGTATCTCCCATCCTGAAATTTATACGACGCTTTCACATCGGGTTCACCAAAGATGTCGAAGGGTTTTCGAAAGCAAAGTCGCGACCACAGAGGACTTTAAATTATTTCAGAATAGAAGGTCAATAGTGGCGGCCTCCACAAAGAATCATATTTACATTCCAACAACTCTTCAGAAGACTAATGAGACAAACTGTTTATTAGCTTAGCAACTCCCTCTTTTACATAAGAGAAGCTGAACTCTGTTATAACAGCATGTTCTTTTGATTCAGACAGGTAATTATTGTCTATGTTCAAATCCACAACCTCACGTAGTTTTTGAGAATTCTGAACCCAATCTTCATGTCCAGAAGAACACTTGTATCCAGTCCTTCAAATGTAAAAGACATGCCTTTAACCTTCTCTACAGTCTCCTATGGTAGAACTCTTTTCAAGCAACTGAATGCATAAGTGAGGGTGTAAAATAGTCTGCCAGTTTGAAATCTTCTGTCAGATTCTCTCTCTCTCTCTCTCTGTTTCTGTCTATTTGTGCTGCCAATATAAACAGTACCAGGAATTCTTTATATGGGTAAAATATGTGGATGTATGGAAGTTGATCAGGTCACTCTTGGTGTCAAGGAACGATGGGTACAGTTTGAATCAATTCTTGAACCTGGGTGTCATTGCGTGGACTGGTGTTTTAGGAGCTATGTTGTTGGAACCTTATCCATGCTAACTAATCCACGCAAACAGATTCAAGCCTATATATTCGATGTTGTGAGGACTACTATGCCAAAGATGAATCTGGATGATGTATTTGAGCAGAAGAATGAAGTGGTCAAATCTGTAGTTGATGAGCTTGAGAAAGCTATGTACAACTATGGTTTTGAAATAGTTCGGACATTGATTGTTGACATTATTCCGGATGAGATCGTTAAGCAAACAATGAGTGAGATCAATGCAGCTTCAAAAATCCTCCTTTTAGCACTCTCCCTTGTGATGCAACAAACATTTGGAGTACCAGATGCACAAAATTCTGCTACAGCTCCAAGTAAAAGCTTCTGGGAATTTTCAGCTTGAATAGGTTTTGCAATGTACACTTTCTTAGTAGCAACTTTTTTACTTTGATAGACTCAGCCTCAGCACTCCACAGCCAATCGACAAATAACTTTCATCATTGTATCCGAACATAAGAAATACAGTCGCTTCAAATATTTCCCCTCCCATTCTTCCAGTCCTCTTCTCGTTCCTTTTGTCTTCAATATCCCTTCAGAGCGTCGCCCAGTCAGAACGTGTGATAACAACTATTCCAACCTTCACTACAACTTGTCTGGCGTTTTGCGCAAAAATCCGTGATTAAGTTCACTCTGTCCAATTGCTGCACAAGGTTTTCCATCCAGTTCTGATTGGGGCTTTCGAAGATCTGCAAAACTTCTATTCATAAGGCGCTGATAACGTAGCTTCTGTCTGCCGACTCCAACAACTCTAGAGGACACAAGTATGACCTCGACTCCTTTATTAATCAATTCATTCACTTGCTCACAAAGAGAGCCGATTCACCCCACAGCAAGCCGCCCGTCCTTTCACTTCTTCTTTACTGCAATCTCCTCCACCATCATTCTTTTTCGTAGATCCCATGTTCAGTCCTCTAATTCGCCCAAAAATCTTTCCTTTTCTACTTGATTGTATTGCTCAACACTTTTGCTATGGTTGTAGCTTCACGATCCAGAAGATAAGCAGGGATCACACCTTCCTGTACACTATCCTCAGCTTTTCTTCTATTTTCTTTCTCACCATGCATGGCCAGAGTTTTCTTCCTTAAGGCCTTTTCTACATAGCGCTTCTTTGCCAAAATCTCTCCCTGCTTTTTTTTTCTCCTTCTCCATTAAGCTCCTTTCCCCCCAAAAATCCCTTTTAAAAAATAGTCATCCCTTCCCAAATAGCATCCGTCATTTTCTCTTCCCGCAAAACATAAAATGGCACAAAGAAAAGCGGCCCTTAGAAAAGCATACAAGCCCTCTTCATCTTATCATAGCTTACAATGACATATCATATGCTTTCAAATTTCCTCCAAACTTTGGAATTCTTTTCCTTGATCATCACAATACATGCAAACAAAACCCCTTGTCACCTTCAAGCCAAGATAATGCAGCATTCCACGAGATTATGCTACAAAGTCGATGCTTGTCAAACACTTTCTGTACTTCGGCAAATAAACCACACATGGCATACATAGCAACCAATGCACTGCCAACAACAGTATCCAAAGATGTCGAAGGGTTTTCGAAAGCAAAGTCGCGACCCCACAGAGGACTTTGAATTATTTCAGGATAGAAGGTCAATAGTGGCGGCCTCCACAAAGGATCATATTTACATTCCAACAACTCTTCAGAAGACTGATGAGACAAACAGTTTATTAGCTTAACAACTCCCTCTTTTACATCAGAGAAGCTGAACTCTGTTATAACAGCATGTTCTTTTGATTTAGATAGGTAATTATTGTCTATGTTCAAATCCACAACCTCACGTAGTTTTTGAGAATTGTGAACTCAATCTTCATGTCCAAAAGAACACTGGTATCCAGTCCTTCAAATGTAATAGACGTGCCTTTAACCTTCTCTACAGTCTCCTATTGTAGAACTCTTTTCAAGCAACTGAATGCATAAGTGAGGGTGTAAAATAGTCTGCCAGTTTGAAATCTTTTGTCAGATTCTCTCTCTCTCTCTCTCTCTCTCTCTCTGTATTTCTGTCTATTTGTGCTGCCAATACAAACAGTACCAGGAATTCTTTATATGGGTAAAATATGTGGATGTATGGAAGTTGATCAGGCCACTCTTGGTGTCAAGGAACGATGGGTACAGTTTGAATCAATTCTTGAACCTGGGTGTCATTGTGTGGACTGGTGTTTCAGGAGCTATGTTGTTGGAACCTTATCCATGCTAACTAATCCATGCAAACATATTCAAGCCTATATATTCGATGTTGTGAGGACTACTATGCCAAAGATGAATCTGGATGATGTATTTGAGCAAAATAATGAAGTGGCAAAATCTGTGCTGATGAGCTTGAGAAAGCTATGTACAACTATGGTTTTGAAATAGTTCGGACATTGATTCTTGATATTATTCCAGATGAGATAGTTAAGAGAACAATGATGAGATCAATGCAGCTTCAAAAATCCTCCTTTTAGCACTCTCCCTTGTGATGCAACAAACATTCGGAGTACCAGATGCACAAAATTCTGCTACAGCTCCAAGTAAAAGCTTCTGGGAGTTTTTAGCTTGAACAGCTTTTGCAATGTACACCTTCTTAGTAGCAACTTCTTTACTTTGATAGACTCAGCCTTAGCACTCCACAGCCAATCGACAAATCACTTTCATCGTTGTGTCCGAACATAAGCAATACAGTCGCTTCAAATATTTCCGCTCCCATTCTTCCAATCCTCTTCTCGTTCCTTTCGTCTTCAATATCCCTTCAGAGCATCGCCCAGTCAGAACGTGTGATAATAGCTATTCCAACCTTCACTACAACTCGTTTGGCATTCTGCGCAAAAATCCATGATTAAGTTCACTTTGTCCAACTGCTACACAAGGTTTTCCATCGAGTTCTGATTGGGGCTTTTGAAGATCTGCAAAACTGCTATTCATAAGGCGCTAATAATGTAGCTTTTGTCTACCGAATCCAACAGCTCCAGAGGAAACAAGTATTACCTTGACTCCTTTATTAATCAATTATTTCACCTGCTCACAAAGAGAGCCAATTCGCCCCATAGCAAGCCACCCATCCTTTCACTTCTTCTTTACTGCAATCTCCTCCACCATCATTCTTCTTCGTAGATCCCCTGTTTAGTCCTCTAATTTGCCCAAAAATCCTTCCTTTTCTGCTTCATTGTATTGCTCAACACTTTTGCTCTGGTCATAGCTTCACGATCCAGAAGATAAGCAGGGATCACACCTTCCTGTACACTATCCTCAGCTTTTCTTCTATTTTCTTTCTCACTATGCATGGCCAGAGTTTTCTTCCTTAAGGCCTTTTCTGCATAGCACCTCTTTGCCAAAATCTCTCCCTGCTTTTTTTTCTCCTTCTCCATTAAGCTCCTTACCCCCCAAAAATCCCTTTTCAAAAATAGTCATCCCTTCCCAAATAGCATCCATCATTTTCCCTTCCCCCAAAACATAAAATGGCACAAAGAAAAGCATACAAGCCCTATTCATCTTATCATAGCTTACAATGACATATCATATGCTTTCAAATTGCCTCCAAACTTTGGAATTCTTTTCCTTGATCATCACAATACATGAAAACAAAACCCCTTGTCACCTTCAAGCCAAGATAATGCATCATTCCACGAGATTACACTACAAAGTCGATGCTTGTCAAACATTTTCTGTACTTCCGCAAATAAACCACACATGGCATACATAGCAACCAATGCACTGCCAACAACAGTATCCAAAGATGTCGAAGGGTTTTCGAAAGCAAAGTCGCGACCACAGAGGACTTTGAATTATTTCAGGATAGAAGGTCAATAGCGGCGGCCTCCACAAAGGATCATATTTACATTCCAACAACTCTTCAGAATACTGATGAGACAAACAGTTTATTAGCTTAGCAACTCCCTCTTTTACATCAGAGAAGCTAAACTCTGTTATAACAGCATGTTCTTTTGATTCAGACAGGTAATTATTGTCTATGTTCAAATCCACAACTTCACGTAGTTTTTGAGAATTCTGAACCCAATCTTCATGTCCAGAAGAACACTTGTATCCAGTCCTTCAAATGTAATAGGCATGCCTTTAACTTTCTCTACAGTCTCCTGTGGTAGAACTCTTTTCAAGCAACTGAATGCATAAGTCAGGGTGTAAAATAGTCTGCCAGTTTAAAATCTTGTGTCAGATTCTCTCTCTCTCTCTCTCTCTCTCTCTCTCTCTCTCTCTCTCTCTCTTTCTGTCTATTTGTACTGCCAATACAAACAGTACCATGAATTCTTTATATGGGTAAAATATGTGGATATATGGAAGTTGATCAGGCCACTCTTGGTGTCAAGGAACGATGGGTACAGTTTGAATCAATTCTTGAACCTGGGTGTCATTGTGTGGACTGGTGTTTTAGGAGCTATGTTGTTGGAACCTTATCCATGCTAACTAATCCACGCAAACAGATTCAAGCCTATATATTCAATGTTGTGAGGACTATTATGCCTAAGATGATTCTGGATGATGTATTTGAGCAGAAGAATGAAGTGGCAAAATCTGTAGCTGATGAGCTTGAGAAAGCTATGTACAACTATGGTTTTGAAATAGTTCGAACATTGATTGTTGACATTATTCCGGATGAGATCGTTAAGCGAACAATGAGTGAGATCAATGCAGCTTCAAAAATCCTCCTTTCAGCACTCTCCCTTGTGATGCAACAAATATTCGGAGTACCAGATGCACAAAATTCTGCTACAGCTCCAAGTAAAAGCTTCTGGGAGTTTTTAGCTTGAACAGCTTTTGCAATGTACACCTTCTTAGTAGCAACTTCTTTACTTTGATAGACTCAGCCTTAGCACTCCACAGCCAATCGACAAATCACTTTCATGGTTGTGTCCGAACATAAGCAATACAGTCGCTTCAAATATTTCCGCTCCCATTCTTCCAATCCTCTTCTCGTTCCTTTCGTCTTCAATATCCCTTCAGAGCATCACCCAGTCAGAACGTGTGATAATAGCTATTCCAACCTTCACTACAACTCGTTTGGCATTCTGCGCAAAAATCCATGATTAAGTTCACTTTGTCCAACTGCTACACAAGGTTTTCCATCGAGTTCTGATTGGGGCTTTTGAAGATCTGCAAAACTTCTATTCATAAGGCGCTCATAACGTAGCCTCTGTCTGCCGACTCCAACAGCTCCAAAGCACACAAGTATTACCTCGACTCCTTTATTAATCAATTCTTTCACCTGCTCACAAAGAGAGCCAATTCGCCCCACAGCAAGCCGCCCGTCCTTTCACTTCTTCTTTACTGCAATCTCCTCCACCATCATTCTTTTTCGTAGATCCCCTGTTCAGTCCTCTAAATCGCCCAAAAATCCTTCCTTTTTTGCTTGATTGTATTGCTCAACACTTTTGCTCTAGTTGTAGCTCCACGATCCAGAAGATAAGTAGGGATCACACCTTCGTGTACACTATCCTTAGCTTTTCTTCTATTTTCTTTCTCAGTATGCATGGCCAGAGTTTTCTTCCTTAAGGCCTTTTCTGCATAGCGCCTCTTTGCCAAAATCTCTCCTTGCTTTTTTTTCTCCTTCTCCATTAAGCTCCTTTTCCCCCAAAAAGCCCTTTTCAAAAATAGTCATCCCTTCCCAAATAGCATTCGTCATTTTTTCTTCCCCCAAAACAGAAAATGGCACAAAGAAAAGTGGCCCTTAGAAAAGCATACAAGCCCTCTTCATCTTATCATAGCTTACAATGACATATCATATGCTTTCAAATTTCCTCCAAACTTTGGAATTCTTTTCCTTGATCATCACAATACAAGCAAACAAAACCCCTTGTCACCTTCAAGCCAAGATAATGCAGCATTCCACGAGATTATGCTACAAAGTCGATGCTTGTCAAACACTTTCTGTACTTCCACAAATAAACCACACATGGCATACATAGCAACCAATGCACTGCCAACAACAATATCTTTTTCTAGCCCCTCTTTACTATATTACCACGTAGAATAAAGATGCAAACATAACGACTAAGTATGTACAAAGTATCAAATCCCACACACACAACTTTTGGGTGGATTTCACACCTCGGATGCGCAGCAACACGATATCGTGTCCACTTGTTCCCTTCAGGACATGTCTTAGCATTCCATCGGAAAGCAGATCTAGAAAGCTCCGCCCGACACTCCCATGGAATGTTACAGAGTTTGCGGTCTAGGACTTCCCACGTCTGCCACGTAGCGGAAGTATTTTGGCCGTTCCCACTTAGGACCGACCTGAATCAGGGTTTCCTTTAATGGTCATTTTCTAAACGGCATTTAGCATCGAATCCCAAGCAAACTACTTTACGCAGAAATGCCAGGGTTGAAGTGGATTCATGGTGCACTTGGTTCAAGGAGAATGGGAAACGAGAGGGATGCAAGGCTTACCTCTCTGCCACAAGGCATAGTCCCAATCCGTTCACCTAAAACACCGTAAATCAGGATTTTTATAACTTAGACTCTAGGTTAGAGCCGTTGCTATTTGAGTCCTTTGAAACAATCTTCTTGCTGTCTATCATGATTGAGAAAAGTTCCCAGCCAACTGGGACCACCCATCCGTAGGACGGACCCATGGCCACATCCACCGCACTTTCCTCAGGTTGTTTTAGTTATTTAATTACTACCACATTTAGTTGGACATGCATCAATCAGCTTCATTAATTAGCCCGTTAGGCACTGGTTCCTTCATGTATTCATAGCACTTGACATAGAAAAGAAATGTCAAACAAGTTCCTTTTCAACAGCTTATCATATTTATCTTTGAAATAAATTTATAAAGTCCAGCCCCTAGGCTTCTCCATAATCCACCCCGAAGGCGATCCAGCAATCCACAGGGATTATTAATCCAAGATTGCACCCGTAGACTAGTATGCGGGCCTCAAGATCCAATCTCGAGTCACGTTGGTCTCTTGTGCAGGGCCCAAAAGGTGAGGGATTTATGGCTAGAGCCCCCTTGGCACCCAAGTGTCCTCCTGCTCCAAGTAGCGCTCAACGGAGAGACCTCTCGTGGCGGGTTCGGTCCACCTTTCCAGCATGGTTAACAACCCCCTTGGTTAGGGCTAGGCAGGAAGTCAGGGGTAACTGAAGCTGCCTCTCCCTTCAAGCCTTCAAACTGAAGCATTAGATATCTTTTCACGCTTTAATTCTTTGAGCAAACAAAGCAAACAATGCTCTATACAACTGTTACAAGCACAATCATTTCTAGTGGTCGTTATTTTTTTGCCAACTGCTAAGGAGTGAATCCTTGTTTCCGAATGTATTCAGCATTCAATGTGGGATCAATTGTGACTTGGCAAGATTCCTAAGGGTTTGTTTGTTAACCCTTATATCCTTGGGTTAGGGCCGTACCCTATTAACCCAACTTAACCAATACCTTAAGTTCTATTAGCATTAAATATGTTATTCCAATTTACTAATTGGTCTTTTTCTTCCAAGCAAATATCTAATCCCCGTATCTTGGTCACTTTACCCAAGAAAGGTACTATATCAGGACGATTATTCATCCTCTTGCAAGATAAACTTGCGTAAGAATCTGCCAATCTCATTCCGAGGGATTGGCCATTCCCTTGTGATCAAATCACAAGATCATGCGACTCTGCAACTTGTTGCCAAGTGTTGCACCTAATCCATGGGACTATTTTACCCATCGAACGACATCCTCTAATCATGGAATCATGATTAGATAGGAAACAGGGTTAGGGTGTCTTTATAACAATGTGTTCCTAATTTTACTAGGCCGACATTGTTGGTCCTATGGTTCCAAATTCAAATCGAGTTTCATCCTTTTAGCGAGCGATCCTTAGGGTAAAAACCTTAGATCATCTCTCACAAGTATGTCCTAGGGTTCCTACATTCGGTGAATGTGGGCAAGTCTTTAGGGTATAAGGGTTTCAGTTTTGGCAATAAGAGCGACTAGGTCACGTCCTCAACGTACTAAACCCTAGTTAGCACTTTCGGATATGTTGCATCAATTTAACCATTTCTAAGGGAATCCATTGTGGTTTAGGTGTTTAAGGTAAAACCATTACAATACCATTCTCGTAAGCACACAATTCATTGGCTATGAACGATTAGATTTACAAACCCTAACTTCTCTAGTTAAGATCAAAGCATATGTTAAGTTATGGCATAATTCCAATTGATCCTTTTATAACATGCATTCAAGATTCATGCTACTAATCTTTAAGGTTTTATGTCAACCATGCTGCTTTTTCTAACTTCTTTTCTAAATGAGATATTCGTACGCTAAATGAGCATTACACAACCTTTCGTAACTATTTTCGTAGTTGATTGAGATTTAAGCCAATTGACTAGAGTTTAATCTACTTCATGCAGCTCTAGAACCATTTCCATGCCTTGGAAATTCCTACGGATTATTAGCAACCTTCTTTTAATGAATCATTTTGAAGGAAAGATGCCTAATAATGTGACATGCGATTTATTCTTTCCATGCCTAATCGAAGTGTACAATAATAATTTCGACTTTATAAAGATGATCTTTAGTTTATCCAAATTCATTACTTTGTAATGCATAAAATCCACTTGCTAGGAATACATAGAGATCTTATGCTCTTTTTTCATTCGTTTATTTGAAAAATAAATGACCGATTCTTTGATCGTAAGCTATTTAGCCAAAGTATTTCAATCGAAAAAGTGCATCCTAACTTCATAAATGATCCATGCACAATTTGAAATATTACAACCTAAATCAAAATGAGGAGGAAAAACCTAGACTTGTGGTGAAATATCCACATGGATGTTAGGAGATGATCCTCCTGTGTTTGTGCCTTGTGCCTTCTTAGGAGCCATCGCATATTCGATCTTTTCGACTTAGTCGCAGACCTATGATCTTGCCTCGTCTCCTTCGCACACTAAAACTTGCTTTTGAAATTCGGCTTTCGTAACCAATGTCACCGTCTTTTGGAACCGGGCTTTAGAAATGGAACTTATGAATTTCCCCTTCCTTTCATAGAAGCTCCGGGGAATGCAATTTGTCTATATGGAAAGGGGAAAAGAAAAATAAAAAAAGCTTTGTAGAATGCAAAGGGGGAAAAGTTGCTTAAATTCCGGGTTATAAATACCCCTTTGGAAAGGGTTTATAAAAGTCCCTAGGAAGGGCTTTTAAGATAACTTGTGAGGGGAAAATCCATGGGAATTGCTAAAATGGCTATTTGTGTGGAAAGAATTTAAAAGGAACCGGGGTTAAATAGCCTTGTAGAAATGCTATGAAAGGGCTTAAAAC
The DNA here is from genome assembly GCF_053477565.2 of Lygodium microphyllum. Lineage (NCBI taxonomy): Eukaryota > Viridiplantae > Streptophyta > Polypodiopsida > Schizaeales > Lygodiaceae > Lygodium > Lygodium microphyllum. Next base: position 10,698,527 of record NW_028229514.1, read on the forward strand.
CGGCTAGGAGAGGGGAAAATCCACAAGAATTGGTTTGAGGACTTGTGTGGGAAGGCTAGGGAAAGGCCTTTAAAATCCGACTAGTGTGGCTTATGGGGGATGCAAAGAGAAAAGGTCCAATTTCCAGGGTTATAAGTGATTGCTTGGAAAGGCCAATAGAAAGGGAGCTCTAAAGGAACCCGGTTTAAGACTCCCTTTGTGTAAGAACGTAAGGGGGGAAAGGGGGCTTAAAGGGCTTTAAAAGGCTTGGATGGGACCCCACGGGAAGGGCTTAGGAAAGCCCACAAGAAGGGGGGCTTCCTAAGGGACCTTGGAAGCTTCCCAAGAAGCTTCCAGGAAGCTTCTGGGGTTGTGGAAAGCCCCATGTGGTCAAAGAATGGAGGCAATAGATGGCGGTCTCATGGCGGTGGTGGCGTTCCCTTCTCTTCACCATCTCCTTTAGCCTACAACGACTGCTGGCGGTCTTTCCACACTCTATGCTTCTCCACGACTCTTCTCAGTCGTAGCGTTCTGGTCCTCCTTTTTCCTTCACACGACCACCACAACTCTTTCTGGCGGCGTCCCGGCCTTTGTTTCTCCCCTTACTCCCCTCCCACAAGGTTTTATAGGTGAAGGGAGGGGAACCTCCCTCCCCCACATGGCCTTACGCATGGCTATATTCCTTCTACGAGTTCCAGCAAAGGAGCTTGGTCATCCGTGTCATACCCCTCTCCTCCAGTACGGCCTTTGGCTGGAGGAAAAAGGGATAATTTTTTTTTAAAAAAATTGCCATAAGTTAATCATTTTTCATCTTGACCTCCTCCCAAGAGGAGGTTCACACGAGCATATGTGGTTTCCTAGTCCCTAGCCTTGATTGGCCATGGAGAGTGTATTGTTTAATGACCAAATCATTCACAACCACAATGCCGGCATTGTCTTTTGCCTGAGACTTCATACGTTTACGTAATAATTTTCAACAGGAATATTACATTCTCTCCCCCTTAGAGGAATCGAGATGTCCTCATCTCGAGATAAACTGGGGATATTGATGGTTGAGAGTGCTCTCATCTACCCAAGTGGCATCCTTGTCGGGATAATCTTTCCACTTGACGAGGCATTCTCTCAAGGTTCTCGATCTCAGTTGTCTCTCCCTAACATTTAAGATCATGTCAGACCATAGTTTGAGGACTCCTTAACTAGGCATTACAACCTCTTGGTCATCAAGTACATGGTTAGGATTAGGTACATACTTCTTCAATAGGCTGATACAAAATACATTATGAACCTTTAGGTTCTCGGGGAGTTGCATTTTATAAGCATTAGGTCCTAGGCACTTGAGGATCTTGTATGGTCCACAATACCTTCGACCTAGCTTTGAGCAATCTCCTAAGGATAGAGAACTCTTCTTTGGGATTACGCGAATGAAGACCATGTCTCCTTCCTCGAAGATTCTATCTTGACATTTGAAATCCGCGTATGCCTTCTGTCTATCCTTGGCGGTGTTATGTGAGCAGTGATCGAGAGCAAGCCTCACTCACAACCCGATAACGAGACATTAAGGAGTGCCGGTTGGGGTAATTGACTTTGTCGAATGCACAACACAACTTTAAAAATTCAATTATTCGATCATATACCACAAGCCACACAAAAACAAAACAAAGCCTCTTATAGCTTAAAATTTTCTTTTAAAACCCGTATGCGGGTAGAGCATCACACAACCACACAATGAAAATACCAAAAAATTCGACAAAAAACCAAGTGAGATATGTTTTTGTACCTTAACAACCATGATCTGACGCTCGGCATTTTGACATCCAAAGGCTCCGACTTTCAAATTAGCATGACAAGAGCTCACTCTAGCATGCGACCCTCCACTCTCTTCTCTCACAAAATACAATTATAATCAAGGGGGAAGGCCCTTAACTCTTCAATCTCCTCTCCTTATATAGTTTTCTATCCACACGCACACACATTTGGCTTTTTGCTTTCAGCTTTTGGCTTTTGCTTTTCTACTGTTTTTCACTATTTTCGTTTTTTATGCTTTATGCTTGTTTGCAACTTGTTTTGATCATAACTTCGTCATTTGAACTCTGAATATAGAGATTCGGATACTTAAAACGATCGGAACACATCTAATCGACAAGGCAATGCAAGCAAAATTACAAAAGTCCATTTAAATTGGGCCAAAATATTGATTTTCGTAAATCGCATAATTTTTCTCCATCTTTCATCTTGGACGACTTATTCCCTTCCTTGGCCTATTGTTCTTATGATTGCATATACTTTCAGTACACATGTCCTCTTTTTCTTCAAGAAATACTCGCTAACGATATAAAACATACGACCTTTTTCCTTTGATCCTTGAGTCTTCAAACTAAATATTCTTTGGATATGAACTTGTTTTTTATGTAGTGTGCCCTAGTAGGAATATGCTTTTTTGAAATGAACTCCGTCCTCAATCTTTCATGATTTAGAAAAATATGCAATGTTGGATCCATGATATGCAACCAATCAATCAATGCTACACACAAAAATAATGTATGCATTGAAGAATCGTGCCTAGCCTATCTAGATGTGATCATGCGTCATGCAAAATGCAAACAGAATTCCTTATTAATTAAACTCTTACCCTCACCTCTTAACTCTCATAAAAAAGATATGATATACTCCGCTCCACCCATCCAAAATCTCACAATCACTCTAGAAAATGATGGTCCTCAAGATCTTGACAAATAAGAACAACCCTTCTCACGATTGATGGCGTCCTTCATGACCCTCGAACTCTCCCAACCACCTTACCCTCTCAACCAGAGGTTCCTAACTGTGTGATGAACATCCCAAATGGTGCGTGCAAGAAACATGCGTGCTCAATGACAGGTGCTCTCTCATGTGCGCGTGCATCTAAGATTTACTGCATATAGTTGCAGCGGACCTCATGGCATGCTAGTGCTCAATGATGGTGCAAAATGTGTTGAATCCCAGTCCATGGCATGGAAATATTTGATAAGGACAGGAGACGACCCCCGAGTGCAGTGCATCAATAAGTACAATGTGAAGTGCTTGTGAATCCATTATCCCCGTGATGTGCAAAAGTCTCGACAAGAAAACATACCTAGCTCCTCAATGTTCAATAGCTATTAGCAAACTCCAACTTTATCCTGTTCAAAAAAATACCAAGCTCAACCAAGGCTATCAAGTTTTACACTCAACAAATCAAACAAAATGACAGAAACAAATCCTATGCTAAACAAACACAAGAAATCGAATTACAAAATAACAAAACAAACTGTCACACAACAACTAAACTAGCAAAAATCAAACCTAACTACAATTTAACTAGGGGATTTCAGTTTTCAGAAAAATGCTTGACAACGGCTTGGATGTCTTGTCTTACTGACTTTATTTGGTCATCCATCTCTTCCAACATCTGCCTTGAAGCTTCAACCCTCAAGGTTGGATCTGAGAAGTTTAGGGGACTTCGACAGTCATGACCATACAATGCTTGAAAAGGGATCATCTGAATGCTTTGTTGGTAAGAAGCATTGTAGGCAAATTCCACCAAAGGCAAGTATTGAGTCCACCTTTTTGGTTCACGATAGCAGTGTGCCCTAAGCATATCCTCGATAACTTGATTGACTCACTCCGTTTGGCCACCATCAGTTAAGGGATGGTAAGCTGTGCTAAAACAGAGTTGAGTCCGAATGGCTTTGAAGATAGCTCTCTAGAAGTGTGATGTGAAGAGAGAGTCACGATCACTAATGATTCTTTTGGGTAACCCATGTAGCTTGAATATTTCCTTGATAAACAACCTTGCAATGTCTAAGGCTTTATAGTTTGTCTTTACTGGAATAAGGTGTGCAACCTTAGTAAGCATGTCAACCACAACCATGATGGAGTTGTATCCTCCCTGAACTTGGGATAGGCCAACAACAAAGTCCATACTGATGAATTCCCATTTCATTTGGGGAATGTCAAGTGGTTGTAACTTTCCTGGAATTTTGACATGTTCGGCTTTGATATGTTGACAAGACAAACACTCGGTGACATATTTGAGAACGTCACCTTTAAGCCTCTCCCAATAGTAGCCCTTCCTAACTGCATTGAGAGTCTTGGCATAGCCAGGATGTCCTAAGAAAGGGGAATCATGAGCTTCCCACAATATCTTCTACTTAAGTGACTGGCTTGCTGGTATACATACTCTCATTCTATAGTAGACAAGTCCACTATTGATAGAGAATTCATGATACTTAGCCTGTAGCTTTTGATCTTGGTCCTTGATAGGGATCTCCCTTAGCATCTTTTGATAGGCTGGATCATGACATGCTTCTTCTCTAGCTAGCACAAGTATTGGATTGTTTGGCATGGATACCTTTGTGGCTAGAGATCTAGCTATTGATGGATTTTGCAAGATTAATGAGTTAAGGAATGCCTTGCGACTGAGTGCATCAACAACTACATTCTCCTTTCCCGGTCGGTACTTGATTTCAAAGTCGTACTCCACGAGCACTTCAATCCACCGACGTTGCCTCATGTTGAGGTCGTTCTGGGTAAAGATCCACTTGAGACTTTTATGATCAGTCACTAGAGTAAACTTGTTACCCAATAGGTAGTGTCTCCAAAGCTTTAGAGCATGGATGACAACTAACAATTCTAGATCATGGGTAGCATAATTCTTATCATGGCTCTTAAGTTTCCTTGAAGAGTATGCTACAGGATGACCTTCTTGCATGAGCATACATCCTAAGGCAAGCGTGCTAGTTACTACCTCGAACTCCTTAACTGAGGTCTGGAAGTTTTAGGATAGGTGCTGATACCAAACTTTGCTTTAATCTCTCAAAGTTGGTTTATTCAGGAGTTGACTATGCAATGGAAGTTTGCTTCTTCAGTAAGTCTGTCAGAGGTGCTACAATCAAGGCATAGTTTTTTATGAAGATCCTATACCATCCTGTCAATCCAAGAAAACTGTGTATTTCTTTGATAGTTGTTGGTATTGGCCATTCTAGCACATCTCTAACTTTGACTAGGTCCATTGAGATTCCTTCCGTTGATACGATGAATCCTAGATATTCAATCTGACGCTTGAAGAATGTGCATTTCTTTATCTTAGCATACAGCTTGTATGACCTCATTGTCTCAAGGACAATCCAAAGTTGGGGTTCACGATCTTCTTTCTGTTTGAAATAGACTAAAGTATCATCAAAGAAGACGAGTACGAAGTCATCAAGATATGGCCTAAATATATCCTGCATTAACCTGTTGAAGGTGGAAGGAGCATTTATAAGCCCAAATGACATAACTAAAAACTCAAAGTGCCCATATCTTGTGCTGAATGCTGTCTTTGGAATATCTTCATCCTTGATCCTTATCTGATAGTAACCAAACCTGAGATCAATCTTGGAGAAGATCTTCACACCCTAAAGATGATCAAGAAGCTCATCTATTCTAGGAATAGGGTACTTGTTCTTGACAGTTGATTGATTCAACCCTCTGTAATCAATACATAGTCAAAGCGTTCCATCTTTCTTTTTCTGAAACAATACTGGAGCTCCCCATGGTGAACTGCTAGGATGGATGTAGCCCTGATCTAGCAATTTCTTGAGTTGTTCCTTCAGCTCAATTGCTTCTGGTATGGACATTCTATAGGGTCTCTTTGCAATTGGCACAGCTCCTGGTACTAGCATGATCTCATGATCCACTTCTCTTTGAGACTGGAGTTCTGTCAATTCCTCAGGAAATACGTCCGCGTATTCCTTTAGCAAAGAAGGTCCTTCACTAGACCCCTGCTTCTAATCTAACTTGTTAAGCTAAATCATGTAGACAGGTAGTCCTTTTTTGACTCCCTTTATAATCCGAGATGCTTTGGCCAATTGAATTTTTGGCTTTCCAGCCTCACCTTGAGTTGTGATCGATTCCCCTTCAGAGTTCCGAAAGGAAATTTGGCCCTTTCCACAATGAATGTGGGCATCATTAGGTTTAAGCCAATCCATTCCGAGTAGACACTCATGGATACCTAAGTTCATGACTCTAAATTTGATCGAAGTCGTCTTTCCTCCTAGAAAGAATTCCACCTTAGCAGTTTGCCTAGTACAAGTGACCTCACGACCATTTGCTAATTCCACAAGCAAGGTAGGTGCTTCTACTATGGCTATTTCCAATCTTTTTGCACAAGTTGGTGAGATAAAGGAATGTGTAATGCCACAATCAATCAAGGTCTTGAAATCTTTACCTTGATAGTCCGACGGTGTCTGAATCAACGAGAACTGGCGATTTGGGCCTTTCTTGTGAAGAGTGGCATGGACTGCCGCCCTTTCAAAATCTGCTTCCATGGTTGGATCTTCTTCTTCGCACATTTCCATGTTGGCAACGTAGGCGGTTCTTCCTCTGCCTCGGGTAGCGGCTCCCTGGCCATGGCCTATTCCTTGGAAAGGTGCCTGGAGATGTCCTCCTCCAAGCTTGGGACATTGCCTCTTGAAATGACCGGGCTCGTTGTAGTGGGGAAACAACGAAAGTTCCAGCCATTGCTTTGGGTAGGGACAAAGTTGTTGACATTATTAGTCCTTGCTTTCTTTCTTTGTCCTTGATCTCTTGGCCTAGCCTGCACCTCCTAAATTATAGGCGTAGCTCGAATGAGTGCATCCTGAAGATCTGATGGGTGCATAGATTCGAGGCGTGTATTCACTGGTGGATTTAGACCAGCACAAAATTTTGACACCTGCTGTGTCATGTCCATCTGTGGTGCATACTTAATAAGTGAGACGAATTTAGAGTAGTATGCGTCAAGAGTGAGTCCCAGCTGTTTCAACTTGTAGAACTTGTTCATTTTCTACGTGCGATACGCAGGTGGTTAGTATCTTCCCTGCACTAATTTCTTTAGTTTTTCCTAGGTAACGGATCCTTCTGCGATCGCTTGATCTCTGCACCATTGTTTCCACCAAAGCCTGGCTTTGCGAGTGAGCTTTAACTTGGCGAGCATAACCTGGTTGGCCAGTGCAGTACCGATTGCTTCAAAGTAATCCTCCATGGACTCTATCCAAATTTCAGCATCCGCTTGGAAAGTTCTGCCTTTCCTGTCAAATTCAGGTGGCTTAATCTGCTTGAGAAGAAACTTCTTCTCCTGGATTACAGCAGTACTTGATATAGGAGGCGAACTAGGAATCTGTACTTGGAGTTATGCTTGGATAAAGGTTTCTTAATGTTATTACTCGTTAATCGTTATGATTTATATTTTATCTCCATTTCAGCTATCAACCAAGCAATCTAACCACTTAACTTCTTATCAATTCTCATGAAAAAAACATTGATAAAAAGAAGTCTTATTGCATTTATATGGGCAAAGCCCTTTCGGAATACAACATTTCTTAGGTTGATAGGGCAACTGTTTACATTTAGTTTGGGGAGAATAATGTTGTATTACATTTATCTACACGAACTAGATAATAGTATGGTTTTGGGTCATGGATCTTCAGGAATCGGTAAGTCATTGGAAGATCAGGGTATCCTTTCCTTTGGAACCCATTCTTCTCATAGCGTCCCAATACCTTGATCCTGTTGGTGGGGATTACATGGGCCACTTCCTCATATACAGATGCAGAACAACCCTCCGACCTCGAATATGTAAAGTTAAGTTTACGTGAGCCTCCACAAAAATGAATAGCTTCACAATCTTTAGGTCTTCCAACCACTTGATCCTCTTTAGGTTGGTTTGAAGGTATGCAAACCGATGGGCAACTATATAATAGATTCCTAAGGCATTCGTCTATCTTTGTTCCACGTACAAAGGCGATGGATTATAGATATGGTCTAAGATGTTCATCATCTCAACCCTTTGTTGATAATCTAGGAATGCATTGCAGTCATAAACATGACTCGGATTACTAAGAACCTGTTCCCTTCTTCATAATTTTGCAAGACAACATCGAAAGTAAGGAAATGTTCGGAATAACAACATTTGCTTTACTTCTTTTTATTAATATTTCTTACAACAAATCCTTCGTTGGTTCGCTCTGATACCAACTGTAACGTGTCCACTTGTTTCCTTCACGACACGTCTTAGCAGTCCATCCGAAAGCAGATCTAGAAAGCTCCGCCCGGCACTCCCATGGAATGTTACGGGGTTTGCGGTCTAGGACTTCTCATGTCTGCCACGTAGCGGAATTATTCTAGCCGTTCCCATTTAGGACCGACCTAAATCAAGGTTTCCCCTAATGGTCATTTCCTAAACAACATTTAGCGTCGAACCCCAAGCGAACTACTTTATGCAAAAACACTAGGGTCGAAGCGGATTCACGTTGCACTTGGTTCAAGGAGAATGGGAAACGAGAGGGATACAAGGCTCGACCTCTCTGCCTTAAGGCATAGTCTCATTCCGTTCCCCTAAAATAGCATAAATCGGGATTTTTATAACTTAAACTCTAGGTTAGCGCCCTTGTTGTTCGGGTCCTTTGAAACGATCTTCTTGCTATCCATCATGATTGAGAAAAGTTTTCAGTCAACCGGGACCACCCATCTGTAGGACAGACCCCTGGCCACATCCACCACACTTCTCTCAAGTTGTTTTAATTATTTAATTACCTATCACATTTACTTGGACACGCATCAATCAACCTCCTTAATTATCCTGTTAGGCACTGGTTCCTTCACGTATTCATAGCACTTGACATAGAAAAGCAATGTCAAACAAGTTCCTTTTCAACAGTTTATCATATTTATCTTTGAAATACATGTATAAAGTCCAGCCCGTAGGCTTATCCATAATCTGCCCGAAGGATATTCAGAAATCCACAGGGATTACTAATCCAAGATTCCGCCCGTAGACTAGTATGTGGGCCTTGAGATCCAATCCCGAGTCACGTTGGTCTCTTGTGCAGGGCTCGAAAGGCAAGGGATTTACGGCAAGAGCCCCCCTGGCACCCAAGCATCCTCTTGCTCCAAATATTGCTCAATGGAGAGACCTCTTGCGGTGGGTTCCGTCCACCTTTGCAACGCAGTTAACAACCCCCTTGGTTAGGGTCAGGCAGGCAGGCAAGGGTAACTGAAGCTGCCTCTCCCTTCAGGCCTTCAACCTGAAGCATTAGATATCTTTTCACCCTTTAATTCTTTGAGCAAACAAAGCAAACAGTGCTCTATACAACTATTACAAGCACAATCATTTCCAGTGGTGGTTATTTTTGGCCAACTGCTAAGGAGTGAATTCTTCTTTCCGAATGCATTTAACATTCAATATGGGATCAATTGCGAATTGGCACGATTCCCAAGGGTTTGTTTGTTAACCCTTATATCCTTGGGTCAGGGCCGTACCCTATTAACCAACTTAACTAATACCTTAAGTTCTATTAGCAGTAAATATGTTATTCCAATTTACTGATTGGTCTTTTGCTTCCAAGCAAATATCTAGTCCTCGTATCTTGGTCACTTTACCCAAGAAAGGTACTATATCAGGATGATTATTCATCCTCTTGCAAGACAAACTTGCGTAATAATCTGCCAATCTCATTCTGAGGGATTGGCCATTCCCTTGTGATCAAATCACAAGATCATGCGGCTCTGCAACTTGTTGCCAAGTGTCGCACCTAATCCATGGGACTAATTTACCCATCGAATGGCGTCCTCTAATCATGGAATCATGATTCGATAGGAAACAGAGTTAGGGTATCTTTATAACAATCCGTTCCTGATTGTACTAGGCCGACATTGTCGGTCCTAGGGTTCCAAATTCAAATCGAGTTTCATCCTTTTAGCGAGCGATCCTTATGGTAAAAACCCTAGATCATCTCTCGCAACTATGTCCTAGTGTCCCTATATTCCGTGAATGTGGGCAAGTCTTTAGGGTATAAGGGTTTCAGTTTTGGCAATAAGAGCGACTATGTCACGTCCTCAACGTACTAAACCCTAGTTAGCACTTTGGGATATGTTGCATCGATTTAATCATTTCTAAGCGAATCCATTGTGGTTTAGGTGTTTAAGGTAAAACCATTATGATACCATTCTTGTAAGCACATGATTCATTGGCTATGAATGATTAGATTTACAAACCCTAACTTTTCTAGTTAAGATCAAAGCATATGTTAAGTTATGGCATAATTCCAATTGATCCTTTTATAACATGCATTCAAGATTCATGCTACTAATCTTTAAGGTTTTATGTCAACCATGCACCTTTTTCTAACTTCTTTTCTAAATGAGATATTCGTACGCTGAATGAGCATTACACAACCTTTCGTAACTATTTTCGTAGTTGATTGAGATTTAAGCCAATTGACTTGAGTTTAATCTACTTCATGTAGCTCTAGAACCATTTCCATGCCTTGCAAATTTCTACGGATTATTAGCAACCCTCTTTTAATGAATCATTTCAAAGGAAAGATGCCTAATAATGCGACATGCGATTTATTCTTTCCATGCCTAATCGAAGTGTATAATAATAATTTCGACTTTATAAAGATGATCTTTAGTTGATCCAAATTCGTTACTTTGTAATGCATAAAACCCACTTGCTAGGAATACATAGAGATCTTATGCTCTTTTTTCATTCGTTTATGTGAAAAATAAATGACCGATTCTTTGATCGTAAGCTATTTAGCCAAAGTATTTCAATCAAAAAAGTGCATCCTAATTTCATAAATGATCCATGCACAATTTGAAATATTAGGACCTAAATCAAAATGAGGAGGAAAAACCTGGACTTGTGGTGAAATATCCACATGGATGTTAGGAGATGATCCTCCTGTGTTTGCGCCTTATGCCTTCTTAGGAGCCGTCGCGTATTCAAACTTTTCGACTTGGTCACAGACCTATGATCTTGGCTCGTCTCCTTCGCATGCAAAAACTCCCTTTGCAAATTTGGCTTTCTTAACCAATTTCACTGTCTTTTGGAACCGGGCTTTAGAAATGGAACTTATGAATTTCCCCTTCCTTTCGTAGAAGCTCGGAGGAATCCAATTTGTCTACATGGAAAGGAGAAAAGAAAGAAAAAATAGCTTTGTAGTATGGAAAGGGGGAAAATTTGCTTAAATTCCGGGCTATAAAGACCCCTTTGGAAAGGGTTTATAAAAGTCCCTAGGAAGGGCTTTTAAGATAACTTGTGGGGGTAAATCCACGGAAATTGCTAAAATGGCTATTTGCGTGGGAAGAATTTAAAAGGAACCTGGGGTAAATAGCCTTGTGGAAATGCTATGAAAGGTCTTAAAAACGGCTAGGGGAGGGGAAAATCCACAAGAATTGATTTGAGGACTTGTGTGGGAAGGCTAGGGAAAGGCCTTTAAAATCCGACTAGTGTGGCTTATGGGGGATGCAAAGAGAAAAGGTCCAATTTCCGGGGATATAAGTGATTTCTTGGAAAGGCCAATAGAAAGGGAGTTCTAAAGGAACTCGGTTTAAGACTCCCTTTGTGTAAGAACGCAAGGGGGGAAAGGGGGCTTAAAGGGATTTAAAAGGCTTGCATGGGACCCCACGGGAAGGGCTTAGGAAAGCCCACAGGAAGGGGGGCTTCCTAAGGGACCTTGGAAGCTTCCAGGAAGCTTCTAGGGTCGTGGAAAGCCCCACGTGGTCAAAGAATGGAGGTGGTAGATGGCTGTCTGATGGTGGTGGCGGTGTTCCCTCCTCTTCACCATCTCCTTTAGCCTACTATGGCAGCTGGTGATCTTTCCGCACTCTATGCTTCTCCACGACTCTTCTCAGCTGCAGCGTTTTGGTCCTCCTTTTTCCTTCACACGACCACCACCACTCTTTCTGGCGGCGTCTCAGCCCTTGTTTCCCCCCTTACTCCCCTCCCAAAAGGTTTTATAGGTGAAGGGAGGGGAACCTCCCTCCCCCACGCGGCTTTATGCATGGCTATATTCCTTCTACGAGCTCCAACAAGGAGCTTGGTCATCCGTGTCATACCCCTCTCCTCTAGCACGGCCTTCGGCTGGAGGAAGAAGGGATAATTTTTATTTAAAAAAATTGCCATAAGTTAATCATTTTTCATCTTGACTTCCTCCCAAGAGGAGGTTCACATGAGCATATGTGGTTTCCTAGTCCCTAGCCTTGATTGGCCATGGAGAGTGTACTGTTTAATGACCGAATCGTTCGCAACCACAATGCTGGCATTGTCTTTTTCCTGAGACTTCATACATGCACATAATAATTTTTAGCAGGAATATTACATTCAATGGGCCATCAATCACCAAGCCTTCTTCCCATGGCAATTACTTCCATTACCACTTTGGTGGATAGTACTTTTCTCAAGGCGGCTGGGTATCGGAAGGTGAAATCGAAGGGTCAGCGGCAATTTTTCCACTGCTCCCACACTGATAGCTCCATATTCCAATTCATGGGTAAGCAGTCCCTTTTTAGTGGAATGGGCGACTGTGGAACTACAAGCGGTTGTGCTTCAACTCTTTTGCGTGCTTGATCCAACATTCTAGTCGTCTTCTTTTTTGCTTCTACCTTCTGTTTAGCTATGGCATGTTGTTCTTGAGGGGGCTTTGGTTGTGGTGAGGGGGGTGGTGGAATCCACTCATCATCTCGTTGTGTTCCTTCATGGCTTAACCCTTCTCTAGCCTCCTGCGATTGTTCTTCTTGGAGTTCCAATGCATCAATCTCCGTTGGCATCAAGCCTGCTCCCAACATACTCTCTTGTTGATCTTGAGCAATTGGGTTGAGACTTGCATCTTGGACCTAGGAGCACATCCCTTGTTTGATCGCCTTGTGGGCTATTTCTAGTTTCCTTTCAAGCACCTCAACTGCCTCCTCTTCCTCAGAGAATGTGATGTCTAAGATAGTGCTGAGGAAGGCATGTTTTTGGACTTCGAGACTAGCTTGAGTGGTGTATGCCCTTCTTTCTACTAGTATTCGACTTCCCTCTACAAGGGCCAAGCTCCTCGCTAGGTTCTTCACTTTCATCTCGCTCTTGGCTTCCCATTCTATTGCCTTCTTTTTCATCTCTTCCAAGCCCTCACTTTGCCTTTGTGACAGGGCCATTATCACCGGCTCCTGTCTTTTCCATTTTTGTACAAGGTCCTCTTTTCCTTCTGTTAGGCTCCCGATCTCCTTTTCTAGTGTTTTTCGTTCTTCCCTTTGTTTTTGCATTCCACGCTCTACTTCTTCTCTCTTTTTTTTCCATTCTTCCTACTCTTATGCTCGCTCTGCTTTCAACGTGGCGAGCTCTTCCATGATCTCTTGGAGTTTTCTCACCTGTGCTTCAAGCTCCGCCTACTGTAGAACCATGAGTTTGTATTCCCTTTGCATTGCCACTAGCTCCTGGTTCTCTTCCTCCAGTCTTTTTTGCCACTGTTCTTCCTCATCTTCCTTGGCCCTTAGCTCCGCTTTCAGCACATGGATTTTTTTTTGTTGCAAGGCCACTTGGTGGGTCTTTTCTAGCTGGAAGGCATTTGACATTTCCCTTTCCGTTTCCAACTTCCCCACTACTTCTCGCTTCTCCTCCTTTGCCCTTTCCAATTGAGCATAAAGCTCCCTGAAATGCTCATCCTGGTCAACGGGGCTGTGGCTCCATGGTAGTAGTACCTATTCTTGGTCACTTGGGCCCCTATTGAGATTCATTGTCTAGAGTTGCTGCTCTTTTTACTCTTTTTGTTAAGGTTCTTGCACTTGAGGTGGACATTGGGGTATGTGCCTTATTGACCAAGAACTGCACCTATGCCATGAGGTTACCAGTGTCCACTCTGATTGGAGTGCTTGGCATTGTCGCGATGGTTGGGGTATTTGGTAAGAGGGTAGGCGAGGTCAGGTGGAGTTCATCCTTGCCCTTTCCTTTTGGGACGGGTGGAGGTAAGTCTTCTGATGCTTGGCCATTGGTTCTCAGCATGTCTTGCCTTGTCGGGCTCATTGTTGTTAGTTCCTTATGTCTACACTGCTGCTCTATGGACATGTGCACAGCTTGCGCTAGGTTCTCCTCTTCTTTTATTCTCAACTCCTCCTCCTGTGTGACTTTTCTCCTCCTCTCTTCCTCGGCTCTTTTTGACATAGCCTTAGCTTTTAGTATGTCCACTTCCTCCTTTCTCTTCCTCTCTTCCTCTTGTTTCTTCTCTATCATCTTCTTTTTAGGTGTCTTTTCCTTTCTCTTTGTTGGATTAAGCTTCTTGCTCTCCCTCTTCTTCACTAATTGTCCTCTCACTTGATTGTTCTTTATCGTGATGAGGAGGTGACCTCTCAGGCGTTTTCCTCTTCTCCGTCTTGCACCTCTCTTATCACCTCTCAGATAAGGGCAGTCCAGACTCCTCCATACCCTATGAATGAGGCCTTGGCTGAGGGCTTCTTCTTGTCAGTTCCCTTTGATGATGAGGATTCTCCACCCGTCGGTCTGCTTCCAAGGTCTAGTGTCTTGGATTATTGATCTATGGTTTTCTTGACATAGCCATTCCAATCCACTTCATGCAGCGAATGAGCCATTGCACTCTCTAGCACGGGCATGCTAATTATATGCATGAGCAAATTGTATCTTAGACTGGAGAAGAGGGATTGGATCACCTTGGCTTGCAGCCTACTGACCTATGCATTGGGAATCTCCTAGATACTTATACCATCATTTGTTAAGACACTTTCCTTTCTCATCCCCAGCATGGAATAGACATCTCTTTTGTGCCTCTTCTCGACCTTTGGTTCCAACCCAGTGCCTTTTCCACTAAGGCCTTGCTGAGCGGGACCTACACTTGCTTGATTCGTTCTCTGCTTGCCAAGGACACTATCCCACTCTCCTTATCGGGGTCATACATCCTCATGAATTCCACAAACTTAGTGTGGTCCAAATTGTTTGATATACGTGGTGAGGTTACACTGGTCCACAATCCTCCTAACGACTTCCTCACTGGTCACTACCCCTTCAATGTTGTGGATGCTCCTAAACTTGAACTGGTTGTATGCCCGGTTCTCGAGGAAGAGGATGTACTTCGCTCTTTCCTCTTCTGTGAAGGGTAGGGGATGAGCTCAGTCTTGCTATGACATCTTCATCTCCTATCATAACCCATGGTTTGCCATTAGTACTTTTCCGAATAGTCACTTACTGAAAGGAAAGACTTCATGCTTGGAAGATTAAATTTTTTTTAGTACATAGTTAGACTTTTTCCTCCAAACAGTCTAAGTCTATTGATTTCAACTTTTATTGTCAATTTCTCAATCATAAGTTGCTTCGTCCTACCATTGAGGTCCCCCATGTGTGCTTTTCCTTTACTGTTCTCCTTATGTGTTTGGTTTGATTCACCGTACTTCCCCTTTTTTTAATTGAGAAGAATCCTTCCTAAGATTAAATGTTTAACGTATGAAAGGCATGCAATAAATAATCATAGTGTTTTACTGTTGCATGAGCCAAGCACTGAAATTAGGGTTGTATTCTAAAGTAGCATAGCGATCCATGTCTAAAGGATGTATGCCCACATGTGTAATGTAAGTGAGTATATCAAGCAAGAAGTCACTAAAGTCCACTCGGCTAGCAACATGCAACTCCTCCATAGTGAGGATGTGATTTAAATAAGGATGTCCCTTAATGTGTTCTTCTAGGGGTCGGTTACGAATGGTAGTCAATACCCTATATGAAGTTGGAGCTATATAGGTTGGGTCATATTGCCATGCCTTGATTGCGTGTCACTGTTCAACGTTGGTCATTATTTGGCATCCCTCTAGCTCCCATTGCAATCGTAGAGCAAACCATTTTTGCAAAAAGAAGGAGTTGTTGTTAGCAAGCTATTTCAACTTCTCGATTTCCTAGTTTGTGGCCATGATCGTGTTCTTGCTATACAACGTAATGAGGCATTGTTCGATTGCTTGCTCCTTGGATATCTCTGTCATAATTAACTCTTCAACTGCTTCAGAAGCCTTAACGAATACAATTTTTGACTCCTTCCAAGAGTAAGGGAGTGTTCGTACTTCAGTTGCTATAGGTTCTTCTAAGAGGCTTAAGTCTAGTCAATCGCAGCTTTTAGCCAATGTCATGAAAGTAGCATCCAAGTGTCAGAGGCAAGCAACCAAGTTATCCCTAGTATTTTAGCCAATGTTAGAATTGATCATCACTCATAAGAGGGTCTTAGCCCGGCACAAGTGGTTGAGGTTTGACAGCACTAGAGAGTTCAACAGCTAATGTTTGCTCCTTGCTTTGCTCCTGAGGTTGTAGTTTGGCCTTATGTCGATGGGCTTGGTGGTAAGTGTGGTTAACACACCACTAGGCACTTGTGATATTTGAGGGACATCACCGAGACTAGATATGGTTGGTTTATAAATAGCAAGTTGCAGTTTCGGGCTATAGATTAGTTTATGCCCTGTTTAGCTAGGCTTTGGAGGTTCTATGGACTTCGTAGCCTGATTCTCTTATGGTTTGAGTATCTCTGACATGATATTTTGTGTGGTCAAGAACTTGTGGTGCCATCTCCTCCCTTGATCTTGGTCGTGGGAGAGAGATTGGTGTGCTTATGCTTGAAAGATCATCGATCTCGTATTCTAGTATGGGCTCAGTGTCCTTTAGGTGCTCCTAGGCCTCCTTCACCCACTCTTTCACCTTCTTGATGGCTTCGAGTTAGCGCTTCGGGTCGGGGTACTCCCCGACCTTAGCACTTTCCTTTTCAACCATCCATGGGGCGGATGTTTTCTCCTCTGTGTCAATGACTTTCCTTCCAACAGACAGTGTTGTGGCATTTTGGATTTTGAGGGTGACCTTGGCATCTGGTCTTTTCTTTCTTTATCTCTGGCTCTTCTTTCCAATTGAGTTTGCATCAAGGTTACTTGGCCTTAGCAATGATATGTCGGCATGCTTCACACAAGTCATGACATGCAACAGGATAGGCGTGGCCTCTCCATCAAGTGTCTCGACACTGAAGAATCCTAATGGAACCGATGGCTTGTTTCCAAAACTAGAGGATGTTCTTTGCCTAGGAAAACTGACAAAGAGGTGAGTGGTTCCACACTCAACGCATCTCACGTCAGCCTTATCTTTATTTGCTTGCTCCCTCTCGGGGCAGTCCGAAGAAATGTGCCTTGGATGACAGTAAGTTTGACTCTTGGATCTATGCTCCTAGACCTCAATCTCTCCCCCTACCTAATGCCATCAGAGGCACTGGTTGGTAGTCCATAAGGATTGTGTTGCCTTCCTCATCATATGACATAAGAACACCATATTGGGTAATATGAGATATTCCCATAAGTTTGGGACACGTGATCAAATCTTTGGATTTATCATAACTTGAATAATATAACTCCAAATCAAACGCTCTATAGTTCAATAGATTCCATTTTTCAAGAGCTTTCCAATGATAGGTCACATCATATGGTTTTGAGAAACTTACGGGCATGTTATCCGGGTGTCACATTTTTAGTATTCAAAAATGGGACTTGGGAGATTCCCAAACTCACTAATATTGTGTTTAAGGCTCTTGGCCACTAGGCTCATCCACATAGTGGACTAGGGCATCACTTGGTGGGTGGGTTAGATAGGGTCTAAGTGGTCTAGGGATACATGTAGGATTTATTTTCATCTTAGGGATGGGCGGTTTAGCATCATTAGGTGTCTGAAGAGCCAATGGGCTTCCCCTTCCAAAGAAGTTTGGTGGCCTATTCTCAAGGTAGGGTTGACCATAAGGCTATGGGTATGGGAGTCTCCAATGCATGGCGTCATGGCCGAACCTATCACAATTAGCACAAGGTCGTGACCTAGGGTCCTAATACTCCGCTGGCAAGTGGTTCCCGCTACAATGCGCATATTGAACATGTGGGCGCGTTGGTCATCTCATCATCTCCTGTAGTTTGGTTATGTCCATCCTAATGTCTACTAGCTCTTGTCCTAAATCAGTGCCCTTCCCTTTGTCCTGTGCATTGGGCCTGCTCTCTCACTCGACGTTGAGGCCCTCTCAGAACTCCTGGTACAATCCAAAAGCTTGGGAGCATTGAGTAGGATCGGCAAGGCCGTTGGCCTCACAGACGTGCTCAAACTGTTCCACAAAGCTATACGGGTCGTCATTTTCTCAGCTATTTTTCCATCACAAGAATTTTCAATTGGCTCTTAGAGCCTTGGCTAACCCCTAACCCTACTACTAGTGATGTCGCTAATGATGCAATGCTTTGCTCTGCTGTTGTATTATCTAGCAGTGGCTTTGTCAGAAGCTCTCATTCAATGTGAGGTCTCCTTCTAACGCTCTCTCACTCTCCGATCGATTTCTTCCTGCTAGGGCTAGCACTCTCTGAATCTCTTACATTTCCATGCTCTGGTCCAAGCTCCTAGTTTGCTGATCCTAGTTGTATGTGGCCAGGACTTTTAGAGCTTTGCGTGCTAGCTTTCTTTGCTCCTCAAGATCTGCTATAAGGTCCTCTATAAGTCTACCATGATATTCTAGCCGGGTTTGAGCATCATATTTGTTTACTAGTTGTTGGACAACCTCAGGATAGTCTCCTAGGTTAAGCTCCTCGTTGCTTCTACTGCCTGAACTGCCCTCTTCCATGTCTAGGACTTCCTGTTCTCCCAAGCCACCTTCAAGACACACTTTGTAATTATAATAATATTTTTTCTATTTATTTTTTATTTACATGTACGCTTAGTTTTTTGAGATATACTTATTTAATATGTTTATTTTTCTTTTCAAAACTCATATGCAAGTTGTTTATCAACAAGACTAGAGAGGGAGTATAGGTGGCCATATGGTATGGAGGGCCTTTTGAGGAAGTTATTCAAGCATGGAGGAGATGTGCTAATCTTTAAACCAACAATTTATGCTTCCATATATGCTTAGACAGGAGTTTTTGTCCAACTAACATTGATTCTATATCTCTTTTTTATTGTTGGATTGCTATGTTGACCCATTGCAAGACGATAAGATCTCACATTAGAGATTGTATCATGTGTATTTTCTCTTATACATGGATTTATAAGACTATATTTTCCTTATATTCTTTATATATTTCTCTTTTGGATGTTAACACTTTATGACACTCTCTTCTTAGTATATTAGATTAGAGCTTAGTATTCCATTTTTAGGATGTAATTAGTTATGATCATTCTTATTTGTATGGGGTCATTGGATTTTATATAAATTTACGCACTAGTTCTCTAGTCTATAATTGATCAAATAGCAAACATAGATAGTAGGAATTTGGATCTCTATATGGTCAAATCCCTATTACCACAGATGCACTACTAGGGTTTGATTACTTGATGAATTTAAGGTGGATTGCTATGGATTTTTCCCCATTGTACATGGAGTTTGCCCCAATAATGGGCACTCTATCCATCTATATGGAATCCATACTAAGATAAATTTCAAGATTATCACCATTAAGTAGCTTAAGAAGGAGTACAAGAATTGCTCTTAGTTTTTATTTTACATCGAATACAAAGGTTGAAGATCAGTCCAAGGATCTAGTTGATAGTTATGTATTAAAGGCTCTACTAGAGGAGTACAATGAATTGTTTAAGGTATCTATTTCATTACCTCCAAACACCCTATATACCTAGGTCATACTCCAAGCCACTCAATAACCCACCCTATAGATTGTCTAAATGTGAGCACAAATGTTGAGAGTTGAAAAAGACTGAATTTTTGACTGATTTTTGTTGTTTTTGAGGTCAGACTGATTGATTTCTAATGGATTTAGAGTGATATATGGTTGTTAATGGAAGTTTTTGAGAGTGTTTTGGATGATATTGATTATGTTTTGGAAGCTCATGATGATTCTTAGTGAAAATATGAAGCTCTGTGATGTTCTGATAGGTTTTGTTGAGGTTCTTATTAGTTATGTATACCTTTTGTATAGCCTCTGTTTTGTTCTAACTTTCTTCTGTATAAAACATGGATTGATGATTGATGAAGGTTGAAATATTTTGGAAGCTTATTGAATAGTTTTTTATAGTTTGGAATGGTTTTAGTATGAATTATGAGGATTTGATATTCTCTAATGACCTTCTCTAACCCTTTGTAAACCTTCTGTAGAGCCTCTGTATCTGTTCTGTCTCTGGTCTCTTCCTATTCTATTCTATTCTGAAGATCTTCTGTAAGTGTTCTATGGAACTTATGTGTGGCTTTGGGAATTTTTTCTAACTTTTGGAAAGGATGAATCTAAGTTCAAAAGAGCTAAAACAAATGGAAGAAGTAGTTGTTGAAGACTAAAGAGAAGACTGGAGTGACAGTAACAATAGTGAGCTATGAAGAGACATTGTAGTGGCTCTAGTGTCTCTTCACATCAAACATACCTCTTGGGAGGTGCATCCACGACCTAAGAAGGATTATTGAGAGTTGTTATTATTGAGCATTGTAGTGAGGAGATGATGTACTATAGAGAGAGAGAGAGAGAGAGAGAGAGAGAGAGAGAGAGAGAGATAGTCAATTCTATCAAAACAGTGTATCTGTATATGAGAGCTTGAGAGAGAGAACTATGAAGACATTGAAGATGAATACTATGTGATTGATTTCCATTCAAAAATAGTTTATGATTTTATGTTTCTTATTCTATTGATGGATTCTGTGAAGATGTTGAAGATTATGGTTGATTCTATTAAATTTGTGGGAGATATCTACTATGGTGCTGCATGAAGAATTGTTGTTTTCTTTGTTTTGGTCATCAAAAGAAT
Organism: Lygodium microphyllum; assembly: GCF_053477565.2. NCBI lineage: Eukaryota > Viridiplantae > Streptophyta > Polypodiopsida > Schizaeales > Lygodiaceae > Lygodium > Lygodium microphyllum. Next base: position 10,719,045 of record NW_028229514.1, read on the forward strand.
GAAATAAAAGCTTGTTGATGTTATGAGATAGATTTTCTTGTAGTAGAATCCCCTTTTCCTTGGTGTTTCTCTTGGGGCTGCATGTTTTTGGTGCGCAACCAGGGAAACTTGCCATCAACAAGCATAAGAAGAGGTTGAAAATGAAGGAAATGGCATTGCCAAGAAGAGATGAATTCAATGGATGCTTGCAAAGTTCCTTCTTCCAATGAAGCATTGGAGATTCTCATTATCGATGCCATTTTCCACAAGGAGTTCATTCCACAATGGTGGAAACATATTACCATTATGATGCATGCTCTATGCGGTGGACTGTTTCCTCTTCCTATTGAAGCAGCATAAACTTGCATCTTGGTGAAAATTTGTTTGAGAACAAATTGAAGAGTAGAAGCAGAGAGAATGACTATCCATGGAAGATTTAGCAGACATCATCAAGTGGGAGATTGTGAAGAAGTTTTAGGAGTCCTGGTCAGTGGAGGTTCACGAAAACAAGAAGGAAAAGAGTTGAAATTTGTTCGTGGATGCTCAACAGCAAGATACGTGGGATGTTTGGTGCACTGACAATCTTCTCTTTGTCCAATTAGCAACCCACTGGAAGTTGGTAGACAGAGTGTTTTTCACAACATACACTGTTGAAACCCTCAGAAGCTAGCATTATTATAATGGCACAACAACGATCCTAAGAAGAATGAGTTTTGATACTTTCAGAACGGAATATCTCCCCCTCTGTAGTGGTTTGAAAGCCGAATTCAAAGATGTTGAAAAGAAGGAAGTAGAAGAGATGTTGGCCTAAGAATCCCCCAGAGACTGAAGCTCTCTCTGATTCTATTATGTTGAGTACTGAACAACTGGTTGAAGCCAACCCCCTGATGAATGACGCAATCAAGAGGCAAGCATTAGAATGAGTCTAGAGGTACGTGAGAAGAGAGAAGGCAAAAATCAAAGCTGATGATGCCCTAAAAGAGCTCTTTACAGAAGTCCCCATGGCGACTCAAGGTCCCCTTCTGAGTCAGATTCATCCTGGAAATATTAATGATAGGCCAGCAAATGTAGTCCCATTGCCAGTTTTTAAGGGAGAGTACAATGAAGACCCTGATCTTCATGTAGCAGAATTCATGGTAGTATGTGTAGCTAACAATGCCAGAACCCCTGAGAATTGGTTAGCAATATTTCTCGCCACTTTCAAGGGCGCGACGTTTCAGTGGTATGAGAGACAAGCAGCAGGAAATTTTGGCACTTGGGATGACCTAAAGTTGGCATTCCTCACTAAATTCAGGCGTGAAGGTTTTCAAGAGCAGATGCGAGAGGAGTTCATAAACCTAAGTCAGTCCTCTGGAGAAAGAGTAGAAGCTTATGTCTCGCAAATGGAATCCATCCTGAAGAGATGGACTAACCATCATTTGGATGAAGGTATCCAGAAAGGAGTGTTTCTCAAAGGCCTACAACTAGAAGTTTGCAAGTTCGTGGAATTGAGAAGACCAGTCAATCTGCAAGCTATAGTGGAAGGTGCAAGATTTTATGATGAAGTTGAAGCAAGGATGTCCATGAATCTAGGAAGAGGAGCCCCAGGGAGAGTTCCCTACCCCTATCCCCAGATGCAAACAGTGCAGCAGTATAGTGCACCTAATCCACTATGGTCACCACAGACGACAATGCCTCAAATGATGGTTCAACCACAACAACAGTAGCCTCAAACAATTCCTCCAATGGCGACTCAACAACAATGGAACCCTACCAATTGGAATCAACAATCCCAAGTCTCAACAGGAGCTCCGAATCAAAATCAAAACAAAGGACCCTCTAGATCAACAACCCCAAGTCTCAACAGGAGCTCCGAATTAAAATCAAAACAAAGGACCCTATGGATCGATCCAACCAGTGTATGCAATAATTACAGAAGCTTCCCAAAACCCTACTACAAGCACTTCAGGATGTGAAAATCTGAAGGACTACTTATCCAACTCAGTTGCAAGTATCAAGAAAGAGCTTATGGATGTGATTACAGAGCAACTACAAACATTGAAGGTGAATACCGCCAATATATCCACTCCTATGGGAGCTAGAAGAGATGTGATGCACTCTAATGCATGGTGCCGAAAGTGTCATCAAGAGAGACATTTAGCCATTGAATGTACACGAAAACCAACCATTCCTGGAGCCTTCTGTTCTTACTGTTTGCGCAAGAACCATACAGAGGATATTTGCTCTTTGAAACAGATGCACGAACGAAGACAGAAGGATGAAAATGTAAGATTCAACTTGCTAGAGTCCAAAATGACAACATAGGATATTGGACCAAAGCCTAGAGAGTTTGGTCCTAATTTTGGTCCAAGGAGGTTTCCCTCTCAAAGTTACAGAGGCCGACAATCTGGCGGTGGTCAGAGATCAGAGGTGGAATTTTACAGGTGTGGAGAAAAGGGTCATATCTCCCTGAATTGTCCAAACCCTAGACGATCTATGGATTACAAGCCCTTATGCGGCCAATGCAAAGGTGAAGGCCACACTACAAAGGACTGTCCAAGTGCAGCCCCTATAAAGGCCAATGGCACTGATAGCCAATAGAAGGTACACGAGCCTGCCTCCAATTCGGTATAGTTGGAAGTTGCAGCTATCACGTGTGCCAAGAATAAGGGACCAGTTGTGCAAGAAGAGAATAACTCTACTGCCAAGACTATGAAGTTCAACCTACCAACAGAGGGACGGAGCAGTACAGGACTGAACAGTACAGTACAGAGCACTGTAGTGCCGCAGAGAGTTATAGAGAGAGTCTAGAAACAGGACCAGAGGTCCAAGAGATAGACGATGTAGAAGCACCTCCAAGAACAGAAGCAGTGCCGATGCTGCCATTACTAGAAGAAAAAAGAAAGATGAAAATGGGTGTAGCCCCATTCCCCAACCAGTTGGAGAAGCCTATGGATCCTATTAAAGAATATGACCTAGTCAAAGACCTAGACACCTTTAAGCCAAAATTAACATTCGGGTAGTTGCTGATGCTGTCTCCCAGCTGTCAAAATAAATTCAAAAGCATCTTGACAAGAAGACATGGACTAAGGATCACTCCTTCAACAACGACCAAGAGCAATAAGGCCCCGAAGCTTGTAAAGGAAGTAGACGTGGCTAACACCTTCCTAGATCTTGGAACCCCAGAGATTAGTGTATGGATTGAAGGATGCTTTATCTTAGATGCATTGATTGATGGAGGTTCATTAGTAAACATAATGACAGATGTAACAATGAAGGAATTAGGGTTGCAAGGAATTCAACCTACATAGTGGCTTATCAAATTGGCAGACCAAAGAGTAGAATTAAACCGTTGGGCATCCTCCCATATGTAAAAAAACCCTTGCAGGAAAAGATTATTGGCTAACATATTTGGTGGTCAAACCAAATTCTTATGCGACCTCATACCCTCTGCTGTTGGGAAGACCTTGGCTTTTTGAAGCAAGAGCCAGGATGGACTATTTCAAAGGAACCCTAACCCTAGGTAGAGGACCCAACAAAGTGGTATTGAAGTTGTATGGATCGCAAAAAGGCAATGGATCCACATCCATCAAAGTCCTACTTGACTCCTCCAACAAGGTAACAGATGGTACATCAGGAGATGAAGAGGCTGTTAAACAGATCTTTCCCAAGAAAACAGAGGCACAGTCTGTAACAATGGGCACTGTAAGCCAACTACCAAGGGAACCAAAGTCCTTGTCCATGGGAGAATACCTCCTGCCTCAACTAGAATTAACTTTTGAAATCACCTCTGACAATGAAATAGAAGCATGGATGCACTGTTCTCCCTGTTACATGGCAGTTGCAGAGACAGTAACAGAGACAAAACAGAGACAGAGCAGATACAGAGTAGAGACAGTCACAAAAACAGTGACTGTAATAGAGATAGAAGCAGAAGTAGAAGTAGATGCAAAGGCAGAAGATCTCTTTTTCTCCTACATAGCCTCTACAGAAGCAGAGACAGAGCCTCCAAAGGAAGAGGGTAAAAAATGATAAGGAAGAAAATGAAACAGGTTATGAAAGTGCAGATGAAAAATTTCCTGTGATAACGGATGATCTTGTTGATGTCCCTACAGAGACCTCAGAGGCCGAAGATCTCAGGGTGCTAGATGGAATGACCATGGTTCCATTTGGGTTGACCAATGGACCAAAAGTATGCAGAATCTGTGTAAGCAATTGATTAAAAGCATAAAAATTAAGTTCACCAGTGGCTCATGTGGCCCTGACCGTTCAGTCCAGAGAAAAGACGATGATGATGCCCCCTGCCAACAAAAGCTAGAGCTATTAAAGCCTTGGCTTCTAGAAGGTCCGTGCTATGTGACATTCTTGGACACATCCTCTGAAGATGAATACCTAAGTCCAAAAGAAATTACCACTCACACAGAAGTAAACGAAGCTATTATACCCTTCCAACAACCTCAACAGACAAATGAGTCATCTGTTCAGAAGGAGGACATTGGTTCTAGTGGAACATCAGACAAGGACACTACTCTCTTGAAAGAGTCGGACCTTTATCCAAAAGCCATCCATGGGACATTTATCCGTGAAGTGGAAGGTGAAAGGCAAGTGTTGTTCTTGGATACTGACGGTAGTGAACGTCACCTGAAAGTGGGCCTCAATCTTCTAGAAGAGGAATTAGCGGTCCTACGAGATCTACTAAAGGAGAACTTAGACGTGTTTGCTTGGTCATATAAAGATCTAAAGGGGATTGATCCCACAATATGCCAACATCACATTGACCTAGATTCTGATGCCAAACCTGCAAGGCAAAGACAAAGGCTTATGAATCCTAATTATTCTGCTCTGGTGAAGGTTGAATTATTAAAACTTCTTGAAGACGAGTTCATTTATCATGTGGCTAACAATGAATGGGTTTCACCCATTGTGGTAGTACCTAAGAAGAACGGGAAACTTCAAATATGTGTGGACTTTAAAAAGCTCAATTCGAAGACGAAGAAGGATCATTTCTCTATCCCTTTTATCGACCAACTGTTGAACACAGTGGCAGGCCATGAGCTGTATTCCCTCTTGGATGGATTCAGTGGATATAACCAAGTCCAAATTGCTCAAAAGGACCAATCCAAAACAACCTTCACCATAGAATGGGGGACCTATGCCTATAGAGTGATGCCATTTGGGCTCTGTAATGCTCTTTCCACCTTCCAATGAGTAGTGATGGCTACCTTCTCTCAACCTTGACAAATGTGTCTTTGGCGTCTCATCAGGAGTTCTTCTGGGTCATATTGTCTCTGTACAAGGGATTGCAATAGACCCGGCAAAGATTGAGAAGATTTCCACCTTAACAACACTAACAAACCTCAAACAATTGAGAGGGTTTCTTGGCCATGTGGGCTACTACAGAAGATTTATTGCACATTTTGCAACCAAGGCAGCCCCTCTGCACAAGCTCCTAAGGAAAGATGTGGATTTCCTTTGGACTGCTGACTGTGAAGAAGCCTTTAATATCCTAGAATAGTGTCTTATTCAAGCACCTATCTTACAACCTCTTGACTGGATGAAGGAGTTCCATGTGCACACAGATGCATCAGTTGAAGGGCTAGGTGTTGTCGTATGTCAAAAGGGCCCCTCTAAATTAGATCAACCAATATATTATGCAAGCCAAAAGGTCTTTGATAGGGAACGGAACTATACAGTGACAGAGCTTGAGTGTTTGGCAATGGTGTTTACACTAGAGAAGTTTTGACACTATTTATTGTCAACGCATTGTAAGTTCTGCGTGGATCATGAAGCCCTATCCTTCCTGATGAGCAAAGTAGATGTTAAAGGACGACTGATGAGATGGTTGCTCCTATTCCAAGTGTTTGATTTTGAAGTAGTCACTAAGCCTGGCCGTTCCCATGTCCTAGCTGAGTGATCATCTATCACAGATCCCTCAAAAGAGAAGAAGAGGAATAGAATGATCTAGACCTTCCTAATGCTTCCTTTTTTCTAGTTGAAACAGTTACTCTCTGGTATACAGACATAGCCAACCTCCTGGCAACTCAACAGTATCCTCCTAGCATCTCAAGCCATGAGAAGAAGAAGCTTTTGTTACAATTAGCCCCCTACACTTTGCTAGGCAGTGCACTGTACAAGAGAGGCAAAGATGAAGTGCTACGAAGATGTGTTGCAGGGGATGAAATCAGCATAGTATTGAAAGCATGCCATGACAAACCATGTGGTGGACACTTCGTAGGAGCAGCAACAACCAGGAAGGCTCTGTTAGCAAGACACTAATGGCCGGCCCTCCACAAGGATGCATATGACTATTATAAGAGATGTGATGCTTGTCAGCGATTGGAAAAACTCACCAAAACAAGTGCCATGCCACTACAACCCATTCTTCCCCTAAAGCCATTCGAGAAGTGGAGGATTGATTTTGTGGGTCCCATTGATCCACCCACTAAATGAAAGCAGAACAGATACATCTTAGTATGTATGGATTATGTCACAAAGTGATATGAAGCTAAAGCTCTAAAGCAGGACGATGGTAACAGCGTAGCTCTGTTCATGTATGAGAATATTATCACCTGTTTTGGAAGTCCCCTCGAGCTGGTAAGTGACAGAGCTACTCATTTCCTTAACAAAATCATGGAAAAGTTGACAGAGCTATATAAGATCCGCCATCACAAGTCTACTCCCTACTACCCTAAAGACAATGGCCAAATTGAAGTCACCAATCGCATCCTCTGCTCGATCCTGACAAGAACTATTGCTGCCCATCATCATGACTGGGCCGATCAACTTAGAGAGGCCCTTTGGGCATACAAAACCTCCCATAAGGCAGCTAGAGGACAGACCCCTTTCCAACTAATGTATGATACAGAAGCCGTCTTCCCTGTTGAGCTGGAATTTCCCTCTCTCTGAGTGGCAGTTAAAGAACACTTGGGAGATGATGAGTCACTACAATGCTACCTCCTCCACTTGGAATGTTTGGATGAAATATGGTGGATGGTCCTACAGTGCATGGAAACCACTCAAGTGCGACACAAGGCCTATCATGAGAGTTTTATCAAGCACAAGGAGTTCAAAGAAGGTGATCTTGTCCTAGCCTATGATTTGAGATTTGGCAAGTTTCCTAGCAAGCTTCAACAATGGTGGATGGGCCCATACAAGGTACTTGTTGTCAATCCTAATGGCTCTCTTCAGGTGCAGACCATTGATGCCTCTAATGATCCCTTTCTGATCAATGGCTATCGTCTGAAGAAGTACTTTCCTCCCTGGGGATCTTGGCAATCACAATCGACCTACCCTCCCCGTTTTGGGCGTCGCAGTGTCCTTCTCGTCATGCTTATGATAGCCCTTATCATTCTCCTCATAAGGCGATCTCGTTTTGCTGGCCCCTCACTAATATCTCTCAACTTGACCTTGTTCTCTTCTCATCTGATCTAACAATGGTGACGAGGTTGGTCCTGACACATTGTATTTCTACCATTCTCTTCATTAATAATAATAATAATAATAATAATAAAAGAAAAATAAAGAAAAATAAAAACAAACAAACAAAATTGTTATGGGAGAAAATGAAGAAATTTCTTGTTGTAACAGGCCTCGTTCCAAGAAAAGGTGGAAACACCCTTGGGCGAGAAGCTAACTGTGAAAAAGGTGGTAACACCCCACAGTTCAGGATAGTCGACTCATCAGCAGTACCTTTCCAGCAAGTAATTCGAAGCCACCTTCCTTGGTGCGCTGTCTTTGCAATATCATTTCGTCTGTCCTTCTTAACATACGACTTTTCTTACAAATCATTGAAGTATGAGATTTGTAGGCTGTCACCCTGGGTACACCTCATCTTCAAGATCTTGATGCAACAACATCTAACCTGATCTTCATCACCAACCCCTTGAGTGATGTGAGCTTTCATCCTAACAAGATGGGGATGTGAGTATGGGTTGCCCTCTGTATCTATCAGTGAGCATGAGACAGAGGGTGGGATGAGTGACAAGTCTTTCCCTTCAAATCAAATCAAAGGTGAGATGTGTGAATGGAGTGTTGCACGCATGGGTTGGGCCTCTCAATGCACAATGCATGATTTATCCTTGTGCACTGCACCATAAGGCTCCCTGGCCTTCCTTCTTGCAATGTATGTCGGCACAGGGCGGGATGCACAATTGCACCATCAAATGCGCACAAGGCATAACCTCTGCACAAGTAACAATGAGGATCACATCAATGGGTTTCCGGAATGGGTTGCCCTTTGTATCTTTCAACAGAGAGTGAGATAGAGGGTGGGTTGAGTGTGACTGGTGTTTCTTCAATCAATTATCGAGAGGTGAGGATTGAGGGACATTACGACCATTGGAGTTAGGTACGTTTCTGTTTCCCCATACACCCACAGGATGGGTCTTCGCCATCAACACAGGACATGTCACTTTGTTCTGTACACTACACCACAAGGCTCCCTGGCCTTCCTGCTTGCACCTATGCCAGACGCGGTTGGACGCACTAATGCACCATCAATTGTGCACCCTGGCATACTTCCTCTGTACCATCCCTTTGTCGATTCCTAAACAGGGTGTGAGATCTGGGTTTTCATCATTATTTTCTCGAGTGATGTTAGTAATGGGGCGAGTGACTGTTCTTTCATTCAATTTGAGTGATCGTGAGTTGAGTGTAATATCCCTCGTCATCGACGAATTTCCTACGATTCCTTTAATCAGCTACCTCCCTGGGTGCTACCGCATGGTCCCTGCCACAAAGGATGTGTGCTATGAAGACACCTTGGTACCTCCTGCACCAGCCGACAAACAATACAAGACGCAACCTCGATAATCGACATTACTCCTCGGCAATATGGGCCAAGCTTTCTAACCCTACACCTTCTATTTCTCAGTGATGGTCATGTCTTAAGTGTGGGGACGTTCGTGGTTGGTCTGATGTGTGGTATTAGGTCCTTGATGTTCGGTTTACCCTTCATGCTAAGGTTTTAATTGTGGGGACGCGTCCTTGTGTGTCTATGTTGCATACCCCCATGCATATACCCTAATATGATCATGCATCTATGCCATGACTTCACTTTACCCTGATGGGGTCCCTTCCCGACTCTTTCGTTCTATTTCACTCTGTCCTCGGAGCTGTTCGTTGACCATTTACCTCTATTCTTTATTTTGTGATTTTTTCATGCGAATGCACCCTACATTCACTAAGAATCACATCCAATCTTACACTCATGTTTGTCCCTTCAAACTGCCCATTTTTCCTTTTTAACAACCCCTGTTCCGACAGACGGTTCTAAAGTTATTAATTTTTAAAGCAATTGCCATAAATTGGACGATTTTCCATGTGAACACATCTTTATTGCCTCTAAACCCTGATCTGATGTGCCAACCCTATCCTACCCATTCATCCTGACATTTTTCCTTTTCACACTCTGTCATTCCGATGCACGGTTGGTCTGCTATTAATTTTTGTGTGTTTTCATGCCCTTTTTGTGCCTATTTTTCACATTTTTTCATGTGAACATGAAATTTTTTCATCGGAATTCCCGTTTAATTTACCTTGTGCAGCAGTTGGACAGAGTGAACTTATTCACCGATTTTTGCGCAGAACGCCAGACGAGTTGTAGTGAAGGTTGGAATAGCTGTTATCACACGTTCTGACTGGGCGACACTCTGAAGGGATATTGAAGACGAAAGGAACGAGAAGAGGACTGGAAGAATGGGAAGGGAAATATTTGAAGCGATTGTATTGCTTATGTTCGGACACAACGATGAAAATCATTTGTCGATTGGCTGCGGAGTGCTGAGGCTGAGTCTATCAAAGTAAAGAAGTTGTTGCTAAGAAGGTGTACATTGCAAAAGCTGTTCAAGCTGAAAATTCCCATAAGCTTTTACTTGGAGCTGTAGCAGAATTTTGTGCATCTAGTACTCCGAATGTTTGTTGCATCACAAGGGAGAGTGTTGAAAGGAGGATTTTCGAAGCTGCATTGATCTCACTCATTGTTTGCTTTACGATCTCATCCGAAATAATGTCAACAATCAATGTTCGAACTATTTCAAAACCATATTTGTACATAGCTTTCTCAAGCTCATCAGCTACAGATTTTGCCACTTCATTCTTCTGCTCAAATACATCATCCAGATTCATCTTTGGCATAGTAGTCCTCACAACATCGAATATATAGGCTTGAATCTATTTGCGTGGATTACTTAGCATGGATAAGGTTCCAACAACATAGCTCCTGAAACACCAGTCCACACAATGACACCCAGGTTCAAGAATTGATTCAAACTGTACCCATCGTTCCTTGACACCAAGAGTGGCCTGATCAACTTCCATACATCCACATATTTTACCCATATAAAGAATTCCTGGTACTGTTTGTATTGGCAGCACAAATAGACAGAAACAGAGAGAGAGAGAGAGAGAGAGAGAATCTAACAAAAGATTTCAAACTGGCAGACTATTTTACACCCTGACTTATGCATTCAGTTGCTTGAAAAGAGTTCTACAAGAGGAGACTGTAGAGAAGGTTAAAGGCATGTCTATTACATTTGAAGGACTGGATACAAGTGTTCTTCTGGACATGAAGATTGAGTTCACAATTCTCAAAAACTACGTGAGGTTGTGGATTTGAACATAGACAATAATTACCTGTCTGAATCAAAAGAACATGCTGTTATAACAGAGTTCAGCTTCTCTGATGTAAAAGAGGGAGTTGCTAAGCTAATAAACTATTTGTCTCATCAGTCTTCTGAAGAGTTGTTGGAATGTAAATATGATCCTTTGTGGAGGCCGCCACTATTGACCTTCTATCCTAAAATAATTCGAAGTCCTCTGTGGTCGCGACTTTGCTTTGGAAAACCCTTCGACAACGTTACATTGAAAGAGAGAAAAATACAATGGCTTGGGGGATCAAATCCCTAGATTATTGGGAAAACAAGGTCGAGGAGATACGCCACATGATGATAGGCTACAAATCCCAACCTAGGTGGAGGAGAAGAGTCTGTAATGGCAACGTGGACACATGGATGTTGTTTTATGGCTCCCTACCCTTCAAAAGGAATGACCAGACCTATCTACCATATCCTCATAGGGTGGGAGTAGATTTTGACCCTAACATCCATGGCTGATTGTAACATGTCCACCAGAATAATCCAGGACACGTCTTAGCAGTCCATCGGAAAGGATGTCTAGAAAACTCCACCCGGCAGTCCCTTGGAATGTTACGGGTTTTGCAATCTAGGTCTTCCCGTGTCTGCCACGTAGCGGAAGTATCCTGGCCGTTCCCACTTAGGATCGACCAGAATTTGGGTTTTCCTGTTTGGTTATTAACTAACAGTAACTAGCGTCAGACCCAAGCAAACTGCCAGGTCCGAAGCGGATTCACGCTGCACTTGGTTCAAGGAGAATGGGAAATGAGAGGGATGCAAAACTCAACCTCTCTACCAATAGGCATAGTCCTATTTCGTAAATCGGGTCTAGGTCATTGCTTTCATTATTCGTTTTGATAAAGATGATCATCCCGCTGTTCATCGAGATTTTTGAGAAAAGTTTCCGGCTAATCGAGACCACCCATCCGTAGGACGGACCCATGGTCCATCCTCTGCACTTTCCTCGGTTTGTTTTAGTTATGTAATTATTTAACACATTAATTTGACATATAACAATCAGCTTCTTTAATTAACCCTGTTAAGCACTGGTTCCTTCACGTAATCTTATCACGTGACATAGAAAAACAATATCAAACAACTTCTTTATTATCATTTCATCATTTTATCTTTGAAATACAAGGAGTTCCGCCCGTAGGCTTGTCCATAATCCGCCCGAAGGCTATCCAGTAATCCGCCAGGGATCACTATTCCAAGCTTCTGCCCGTAGACTAGTATGCGGGCCTCGAGATCCAATCCCGAGTCACGTTAGCCTCTTGTGCAGGACCCGGAAGGCGAGGGATTTGGAGCCAGAGCCCCCCCTGGCACCCAAGCGTCCTCCTGCTCCAAGTAGAACTCAACGGAGAGACCTCTCACGGCGGGTTCGGTCCACGTTCGCGGCGCGGTCAACAACCCCCTTGGTTAGGGTCAGGCAGGCAGTTGGGGGTAACTGAAGCTGCCTCTCCCTTCAGGCCTTCAACCTGAAGCATTTAGATATCTTTTCATTCTTTAGTTCCTTGAGCAAACAATGCAAACAGTGCTTTCTAAACTATTACAAGCACAATCAATTTCAGTGGTCGTTTATTTGGCCAACTGTTAAGGAGTGAATCTTTCTCTCCGAATGCATCCAGCATTCGATCTGGGATCAATTGCGACTTGGCAAGATCCCCAAGGGTTTGTTTGTTCACCCTTTTGTCCTTGGGTTAGGGCCATACCCTGTTAACCCAACTTAACCAATACCTTAGGTTTTATTAATAGTAAATCCTGGCGACCATGTAACTTCAATTTATTGATTGGTCATTTGCTTCCAGGCAAATACCTAACTCCCCTTTTTCTTGGCAATTATTCCCCAAGAAAGGTGATGTAACAGGATGATTACTCATCCTCTTGTAAGTTAAATTTGCGCAATAACTTGCCAACCTCATTTCAAGAAATGGCAAAACTCTCTTGTGAACAAATCACAAGTCTATGCGATGTTGCAACTTTTTGCACATGTGTTGCATCTATTCCACGGGATCATTTCACCCATTGAATGGCGTTTTCTGGTCATGGAATTATCTCCAGCCGAGAAGTAGGGTTTAGGGTGTCTTCTTACCCAACCCATTCCTAATTATATTAGGCCACAGTCCTAGGAATTTCCAACTCAATCGGAGTTTCATCATTTGAACGAGTGATCCTTAGGGTAGAAACCTTAGATCGTTTTATGCATGAGCATCCAATTGACTCAACATTTCGTGAATGTGGGTATGATCTTTGGGTTTGAGGGTTTTGACTTGACAACAAGTGTAAAACTAGGTCGAATCCTTATCGCGCTAAACCCTAGTTAGCACTTGGGATATTTATCATATCGACTAAACCATGCCTATATGAATCCCTTGTGGGTTAGGTGATTTAGACAATTCAATATACTTGTCTTGCGACAAGGATGAGCCTTTCCTAGAGATAATAAACTAGATCTAAAGGAGGAAAAATAGTTACAACTACACCAATACATGTAAACATGCGATTCATTGCTTCTACGCATCACATGGTTCACAATAACCCTATCTTTCCTTGGTAAAGTAAAAATGCATGATAATCTGGATACTAACTTTCCTAGGTCCTACTAGGACTTACATCAAATAATCATGCCTACAACCTTGTTGTCTACACTTTAGAATCTCATGCTTTGATAAACCATGCAACCTTTCCTAAATGCGGCTCCTGATGAACGAAATTTTTGCATGACGACTATGCAAAACGCAACTTTCTCCTAGCTACAATGAAGTTAATGAAGTTCATAAAAAACTAAAGCTAGTGTTAACTTTTTCCATTTTGCATGCCACTTGCAAGTCCATAAGATTAATTTCGTGCTCTTCTATTTCTTTTCGGATAACATCTTATGGGTGTTAACTTTTACTCATGACTCATTACAAGGAAGATGTTGCCTAAAAATGCAACATACGCTTAGTCTTTCCATGTCTAGTCAACGGTGCACTTTAACAATTCCAACCTTATAATCATAGGCAACAGGTGTTCTAGGCTTGTCACTTTGAAAAGTACGACAAGGAAATATACTATTAAGGTCGTAAGATGGATAGACAATTTACGTTTATAGCATTGAAAATACCAATTTTCCCAATTGCATTTTACTAGGCTAGGTGAATTTGAACATGCACGGGTGCTTCCTAATCCATGAAGTTATCATGCTTAATGCATTACTTTTGTATGGAATCACAATAGTAAAAACCTGGGTTTGTGGGCTCGGGGAGATGTCCACGTGAATGCTAGGAGAAGAACCTCCCGCAGGCATGCCTTGCGACTTCTTGGGGGCCATCGTAGGCGTGATCACAAACTCTGCGGATTACCCTCGCTTCTACGCTTTCTCCGAACAGCCTTGAGATGTGCCTTCTCCCTTGTATGCAGGAGATTCCTTCACCGAAAATCGGATCTTTGAAGACCTGGGAGCTTGTGGGGTTGGGGCTTATGGGAAGGCTTGTGGGAATGGAGCTTTTAGGAGCCCAGTTTTAAAACCGGGAAGGTATGCAGGAACAAGACCCAAAGGCCTTATCCCTTAGAAGCTTCCTAGAGAAGCTTCTGATCTCCTTTGATAGCGTGGGATTAAGGTGATGATTAAGGGGAATTAATAAAGGAGGATGTCGTCGAATGGGGGGTTGACTTGGTCAGGGGGATTGGCGGCGGCCTGACGGTCTATGGCGGCCCAAGTGGAGGTGTTGGCCGTCCAGCCTGGGCGGCGACTTCCACGGTAGGGCGGCAGATCACGATTCTCCCCCCCTTCTCGACAGCCTCCCTGAGCAGCACGGCGTCGACCTTAGCTTCCTCCAGCCCTCGCACTCCAGGCCACGGCATTGACAGCGGCAGCAGCTTCTCTCTCTCTCCCCATGCAGCCTTCTTTTCCGCCTTCCCAACACGGCGATGGCAGCAGCCGTCTGTCCCCCTCTCCCTCTTCAACACCTTAGAGGGTGTATATATAGGACAAGGGGGGGGGGAGAGAAGAGCTCCACCACGTGGCCCCCTGCATGGGTTTCCCCCTCCTCATGCAGCCCACGACTCCACCAAGCCCATCCCCCCACACTCCCTCTCCTCCAGCCGTGCATCGGCTGGGGGGAAAGGGATAAATAAAAAAAAATTGCTTTAATAATATCCATTTTGCCCCTCCCAAGAGGGTGTTTACGTGTGAATTGCGGATTTGAACCCTCGGCTTGCTTTGCCAATGCGGATGGTCTCGATTTCTCGCGTGCAGGTTACAGATTACACCGCCGGCAATTCCAATATGAAAGATATCCTTTGCACGAGGTTTACGCAGTGTGCGGGAAGTCAATATTCACGAGTGGGAATATTACATTCTCTCCCCCTTAGAAGAATCGAGATGTCCTCATCTCGAGATAAACTGGGGATATTGAAGGTTGAGAGAGCTTTCATCCATCCAGGTAGCATCCTCTTCGGGATAATCTTTCCACTGGACGAGGCATTCTTTCAAGGTTCTAGATCTTAACTGTCTCTCCCTAACATCTAAAATCTTATCCGGTCTTAGTTCAAGGACTCCTTGACTAGGCATTACAATTTGTTGGTCATCAAGTACATGATTAGGGTTGGGTACATATTTTTTTAAGAGACTAATATGGAATACATTGTGAACTTTTAGGTTATCAGGAAGTTGCAATTTATAAGCATTGGGTCCCAGGCATTTGAGGATTTTATACGTCCCACAATACCTTGGACTTAGCTTCTTGCATTCTCCTAGAGATAGAGAACTCCTTTTAGGGCGTACACGAATGAAGACCATATCTCCTTCTCCGAAGACCCTCTCTTGACGTTTCAAATCTGCATATGCCTTTTGTCTATCTTTGGCTACTTGTATGTCTTGTCTTATTGACCTTATTTGGTCATCCATGTCCTCCAACATTTGTCTTGAAGCTTCAACTCTTAGGGTTGGATCAGAAAAGTTTAGGGGACTTCGACAATCATGACCATACAATGCCTGGAAAGGGGTCATTTGAATGCTCTGTTGGTAAGAAGCATTGTAGGCAAATTCTACTAACAGCAAGTACTGAATCCACCTCTTCGGCTCTCGACAGCAGTATGCCCTAAGCATATCCTCAATGATTTGATTCACTCGCTCTGTTTGTCCATCCGTTTGGGGATGGTAGGCAGTGCTAAAACAGAGTTGAGTCCCAATAGCTTCAAAGATAGCTCTCCAGAAGTGTGATGTGAAGAGAGAATCTCGATCACTAATGATTCTTTTAGGTAACCCATGTAGCTTGAATATTTCCTTGATAAACAATCTTGCAATGTCAGAGGCTTTATAGTTTGTCTTTACTGGAATCAGGTGTGCAACCTTGGTAAGCATGTCAACCACAACCATAATGGAATTGTATCCTCCTTGGACTTGGGGTAAGCCCACAACAAAATCCATACTGATGAATTCCCATTTCATTTGGGGAATGTCAAGTGGTTGCAATTTTCCTGGCATCATGACATGTTCAGCCTTGATACGCTAGCAAGACAAACATTCAGTGACATATTAAGAACGTCACCTTTGAGCCTCTCCCAATGGTAGCTCTTCCTAACTGCATTAAGAGTTTTTGCATAGCCAGGATGTCCTACGAAAGGGGAATCATGAGCTTCCCATAATATCTTCTGCTTAAGTGAATGGCTTGTTGGTATACATAGCCTTATTCTGTAGTAGACAAGTCCATTATCAATGGAAAATTCCCGATACTTAGCTTGTGACTTCAGATTCTGCTCCTTGGTAGATATTTCTTTTATCATTGTTTGGTCGGCCAAATCATGGCATGCTTCCTCTCTAGCTAGTTCCAGTATAGGGTTGCTTGGCATAGATACCTTTGTAGCCAGAGATCTAGCCATTGATGGATTCTGCAAGATTAGGGAATTTAGGAATGCCTTGCGACTGAGTGCATCGGCAACTACATTCTCTTTCCCTGGTCGGTACTTGATTTCAAAATCATACTCCTCCAATACTTCAATCCACCGACGTTGCCTCATGTTGAGCTCATTCTGGGTAAAAATCCATTTGAGACTCTTATGATCGGTTACTAGAGTAAACTTGTTACCCAACAGGTAGTGTCTCCAAAGCTTTAGAGCATGGATGACAGCTAATAATTCCAGATCATGCGTGGCATAATTCTTTTCATGACTCTTCAATTTCCTTGAAGAATATGCTACTGGATGACCTTCCTGCATAAGTACACACCCCAAGGCAAGAATGCTGGCATCAGTTACTACCTCAAACTCCTTATTGAGGTCAGGAAGTTTTAGAATAGGTGCTGATACCAAACATTACTTCAATTGGTCAAAGCTATTTTGTTCGGGAGTTGACCATGTAATAGAAGTCTACTTCTTTAGTAAGTCGGTAAGAGGTGCTGCAATCAAAGCATAGTTTTTTATAAAGACCCTATACCATCCTGTCAAGCCAAGAAAGCTACGTATTTCTTTGACGGATACTGGTATTGGCCATTCAAGCACATCTCTGACTTTGGCTGGGTCTACTGATATTCCTTCTGATGATACTATGAATCCTAGATATTCAATCTGACGCTTGAAGAATGCACACTTCTTCATTTTTACATACAGCTTATGAGACCTCACTGTCTCAAGGACAATCCGAAGTTGAGGTTCATGATCTTCTTCCTGTTTAGAATAAACTAAAGTGTCATCGAAGAAGACAAGCACGAAATCATCAAGATATGGTCTAAAAATATCCTGCATTAATCTATTGAAGGTGGCAGGTGCATTTGTAAGCCCGAATGAGATAACCAAGAACTCAAAGTGCCCATATCTTGTATTGAAGGCCGTTTTTGGAATATCTTCATCCTTGATCCTTATTTAATAGTAACCTGACCTGAGATCAATTTTGGAGAAGATCTTTGCACCTTGAAGGCGATCAAGAAGCTCATCTATTCTAGGAATAGGATACTTGTTCTTGACAGTTGATTGATTCAACCCACGGTAATCAATACATAGTCGAAGTGTCCCGTCTTTCTTTTTCTGGAATAGTACTGGAGCTCCCCATGGTGAGTTGCTAGGCCTAATGTAACCCTGATCTAACAGTTGCTTGAGTTGTTCCTTCAACTCAATAGCTTCCGGTATGGACATTCTATAAGGTCTCTTTGCAATTGGTGCAGCTCCAGGCACTAGCCTTATTTCATGATCAACTTCTCTTGGAGGCGGAAGTTCAGTCAATTCCTCAAGGAATACGTCAGCGTATTCCTTTAGCCAAGAGGGTCCCTCATGAGACTCTTGCTTTTGATCTAACTTGTTGAGTTTGATCAGGTAAACAGGTAATCCCTTTCTAACTCCTTTTATGATCCCCGATACTTTGGCTAACTGGATTCTTGGCACTCCTGCCTCACCTTGAGTTGTAACAAACTCCCTTTCAGAGTTTCGAAAGGAAACTTGACCCTTTCCACAGTGGATGTGGGCGTCATTAGGCTTAAGCCAATCCATCCCGAGTAGACACTCATGGATACCTAAATTCATGACTCTGAATTTGACTGAGGTTTTCTTTCCTCCCAGAAAGAATTCTTCCTTAGCAGTTTGCCTAGTACAAGTTACCTCACGACCGTTTGCCAATTCCACAAGTAGGGTAGGTGCTTCTACTGTGGCTATTCCTAATCTTTTTGCACACGCTGGTGAGATAAAGGAATGTGTACTGCCACAATCAATCAAGGTTTTGAAACCTTTACCTTGATAGTCCGACGGTGTTTGAATCACCGAGAACTGGCGATTCGGCCCCTTCTTGTGTAAAGCGGCATGGACTGTCGCTCTTTCGAATTCTGCTTCCATAGTCGGATCTTCCTCTTCTTCTGCTTCACATCTTTGCCTATTGGTAATGCAGGCAGTTCTTCCTCTTCCATGGGTGGCGGCTCCTTGACCGCGGCCTGCACCTTGACGATGTCCCTCGCTGAGCTTGGGACATTGCCTTTTGAAGTGACCGAGTTCGTTGCAGTGGAAACATCGGAGGTTTCGGCCATTACTGTGAGTAGGAACAAAGTTGTTGACGTTATTTGTCCTTGCTTCCTTCCTTTGTCCCTGATTGTGACCTTGAACTCTCTTCACTTGGGGTCTGAATGCTCCTCTGTTCAGGTTGCTATAAGACCAATTCTTGTTACCCCTTGGTCTAGCTTGCACTTCCTGAATTATAGGTGCCACTCGAATGAGTGCATCCTGAAGATCTGATGGTCGCATAGATTCGAGACGGGTATTTACAGGTGGATTTAAGCCTGCGCAAAATTTGGACACCTGCTGCGTTGTGTCCATCTGTGGCGCATACTTTAAGAGTGAGACAAATTTAGAGTAGTATGCGTCAAGGGTGAGTCCTAGCTGTTTTAGCTCGTAGAATTCATTCATTTTTTGTGTACGATATGCAGGTGGCAAATATCTCCCCTGCACGGCTTTCTTTAACTTCTCCCAGGTGACGGACCCCTCTGAAGTCCCTTGATCCCTGCACCATTGTTTCCACCATAGTCTAGCTTCCCGGTGAGTTTTAATTTGGCGAGCATGGCCTGATTGGTAGGCGCAGTACCAGCTGCTTCAAAGTAGTCCTCCATAGATTCAATCCAAATTTCAGCATCAGACTGGACGAATCTGCCTTTCCCGCCAAACTCGGGTGGCTTTATCTGCTTGAGGAGAAACTTCTTCTCCTGGATCACAGCAGTACTTGATGTAGGGGGCAAATTTGGAACCTGTACCTGGGGTTGTGCCTGGATAAAAGTTTTCTTAACGTTATTACATGATAATTGACGCTAGCTTATCTTTAGATCAGCTATATCGTAAATCATGAAACAACTCTGATGCACAGTCGGATATTGATAAATGAAGTCCTTATTTATTTTACATGGGCGTAGCCTTATATAACATCTCATGTGATGATAATCCAATCATTACATTCAGTTTGGGGAGAACAACGTTGTATTACATTTGTCTACAGGAACTGTGTAATAGTAGGGTTTTGGGTCATGGATCTTTAGGAATCGATAATTCATTGGAAGTTCAGGATATCCTTCTCGCTGGAATCCGTGCTTCTCATGGCGGCCCATCACCTTAATCCTGTCGACTGGGATTACACGGGTTACTTCCTCATATACATATGAGTTCAATTCAACCCTCCGACCTTGAATATGCAAAGTCGAATTTATGTGAGCTTCCACAAAAATGAACAGCTTCACGACTTTCAAGTCTTCCAACCACTTGATCCTCTTCAGGTTGGTCTGTAGATAAGCGAACCGGTGGGCAGCTATGTAGTAGATTCCTGAAGACCCAGTCCATCTTCGTTCTATATATAAAGGTGATGGATTATAAATCTGCTCCAGGATGTTCATCATTCCAATTCTTTGTCTATAATGCGGAGAATGCATTGCAGTCATAAACATCACCTGGAACACCAAAAACTTGTTCCACGCTTCATAGTTCTGCAAGACAGTAATGAAGATGAGGAAATGTTTGGATAGCAACAATTTCTTTCCTTCCTTTTATTGAGATCTCATAAAAACAATTCCGTTGTTGGTCGGCTCTGATACCAACTGTAACGTGTCCACCAGAATCATCCAGGACACGTCTTAGCAGTCCATCGGAAAGGATGTCTAGAAAACTCCGCCCCGCACTCCCTTGGAATGTTACGGGTTTTGCAATCTAGGTCTTCCCGTGTCTGCCACGTAGCGGAAGTATCCTGGCCGTTCCCACTTAGGATCGACCGGAATTTGGGTTTTCCTGTTTGGTTATTAACTAACAGCAACTAGCGTCAGACCCAAGCGAACTGCCAGGTCCGAAGCGGATTCACGCTGCACTTGGTTCAAGGAGAATGGGAAATGAGAGGGATGCAAAACTCAACCTCTCTACCAATAGGCATAGTCCTATTCCGTAAATCGGGTCTAGGTCATTGCTCTCATTATTCGTTTTGATAAAGATGATCATCCCGCTGTTCATCGAGATTTTTGAGAAAAGTTCCCGGCTAACCGGGACCACCCATCCGTAGGACGGACCCATGGTCCATCCTCCGCACTTTCCTCGGTTTGTTTTAGTTATGTAATTATCTAACACATTAATTTGACATATAACAATCAGCTTCTTTAATTAACCCTGTTAAGCACTGGTTCCTTCACGTAATCTTATCACGTGACATAGAAAAACAATATCAAACAACTTCTTTATTATCATTTCATCATTTTATCTTTGAAATACAAGGAGTTCCGCCCGTAGGCTTGTCCATAATCCGCCCGAAGGCTATCCAGTAATCCGCCAGGGATCACTATTCCAAGCTTCTGCCCATAGACTAGTATGCGGGCCTCGAGATCCAATCCCGAGTCACGTTAGCCTCTTGTGCAGGACCCGAAAGGCGAGGGATTTACGGCCAGAGCCCCCCCTGGCACCCAAGCGTCCTCCTGCTCCAAGTAGAACTCAATGGAGAGACCTCTCACGGCGGGTTCGGTCCACGTTCCCGGCGCGGTCAACAACCCCCTTGGTTAGGGTCAGGCAGGTAGTCGGGGGTAACTGAAGCTGCCTCTCCCTTCAGGCCTTCAACCTGAAGCATTTAGATATCTTTTCATCCTTTGGTTCCTTGAGCAAACAATGCAAACAGTGCTTTCTAAACTATTACAAGCACAATCAATTTCAATGGTCGTTTATTTGGCCAACTGTTAAGGAGTGAATCTTTCTCTCCGAATGCATCCAGCATTCGATCTGGGATCAATTGCGACTTGGCAAGATCCCCAAGGGTTTGTTTGTTCACCCTTTTGTCCTTGGGTTAGGGCCATACCCTGTTAACCCAACTTAACCAATACCTTAGGTTTTATTAATAGTAAATCCTGGCAACCATGTCGCTTCAATTTATTGATTGGTCATTTGCTTCCAGGCAAATACCTAACTCCCCTTTTTCTTGGCAATTATTCCCCAAGAAAGGTGATGTAACAGGATGATTACTCATCCTCTTGTAAGTTAAATTTGCGCAATAACTTGCCAACCTCATTTCAAGAAATGGCAAAACTCTCTTGTGAACAAATCACAAGTCTATGCGATGTTGCAACTTTTTGCACATGTGTTGCATCTATTCCACGGGATCATTTCACCCATTGAATGGCATTTTCTGGTCACGGAATTATCTCGAGTCGAGAAGCAGGGTTTAGGGTGTCTTCTTACCCAACCCATTCCTAATTATATTAGGGCACAGTCCTAGGAATTTCCAACTCAATCGGAGTTTCATCATTTGAACGAGTGATCCTTAGGGTAGAAACCTTAGATCGTTTTATGCATGAGCATCCAATTGACTCAACATTTCGTGAATGTGGGTATGATCTTTGGGTTTGAGGGTTTTGACTTGACAACAAGTGTAAAACTAGGTCGAATCCTTATCGCGCTAAACCCTAGTTAGCACTTGGGATATTTATCATATCGACTGAACCATGCCTATATGAATCCCTTGTGGGTTAGGTGATTTAGACAATTCAATATACTTGTCTTGCGACAAGGATGAGCCTTTTCTAGAGATAATAAACTAGATCTAAAGGAGGAAAAATAGTTACAACTACACCAATACATGTAAACATGCGATTCATTGCTTCTACGCATCATATGGTTCACAATAACCCTATCTTTCCTTGGTAAAGTAAAAATGCATGATAATCTGGATACTAACTTTCCTAGGTCCTACTAGGACTTACATCAAATAATCATGCCTACAACCTTGTTGTCTACACTTTAGAATCTCATGCTTTGATAAACCATGCAACCTTTCCTAAATGCGGCTCCTGATGAACGAAATTTTTGCATGACGACTATGCAAAACGCAACTTTCTCCTAGCTACAATGAAGTTAATGAAGTTCATACAAAACTAAAGCTAGTGTTAACTTTTTCCATTTTGCATGCCACTTGCAAGTCCATAAGATTAATTTCGTGCTCTTCTATTTCTTTTCGGATAACATCTTATGGGTGTTAACTTTTACTCATGACTCATTACAAGGAAGATGTTGCCTAAAAATGCAACATACGCTTAGTCTTTCCATGTCTAGTCAACGGTGCACTTTAACAATTCCAACCTTATAATGATAGGCAACAGGTGTTCTAGGCTTGTCACTTTGAAAAGTACGACAAGGCAATATACTATTAAGGTCGTAAGATGGATAGACAATTTGCGTTTATAGCATTGAAAATACCAATTTTCCCAATTGCATTTTACTAGGCTAGGTGAATTTGAACATGCACGGGTGCTTCCTAATCCATGAAGTTATCATGCTTAATGCATTACTTTTGTATGGAATCACAATAGTAAAAACCTGGGTTTGTGGGCTCGTGGAGATGTCCACGTGAATGCTAGGAGAAGAACCTCCCGCAGGCATGCCTTGCGACTTCTTGGGGGCCATCGTAGGCGTGATCACAAACTCTGCGGATTACCCTCGCTTCTACGCTTTCTCCGAACAGCCTTGAGATGTGCCTTCTCCCTTGTACGCAGGAGATTCCTTCACCGAAAATTGGATCTTTGAAGACCTGGGAGCTTGTGGGGTTGGGGCTTATGGGAAGGCTTGTGGGAATGGAGCTTTTAGGAGCCCGGTTTTAAAACCGGGAAGGTATGCAGGAACAAGACCCAAAGGCCTTATCCCTTAGAAGCTTCCTAGAGAAGCTTCTGATCTCCTCTGATAGCGTGGGATTAAGGTGATGATTAAGGGGAATTAATAAAGGAGGATGTCGCCGAATGGGGTGTTGACTTGGTCAGGGGGATTGGCGGCGGCCTGACGGTCTATGGCGGCCCAAGTGGAGGTGTTGGCCGTCCAGCTTGGACGGCGACTTCCACGGTAGGGCGGCAGATCACGATTCTCCCCCCTTCTCGACAGCCTCCCTGAGCAGCACGGCGTCGACCTCAGCTTCCTCCAGCCCTCGCACTCCAGGCCACGGCATCGACAGCGGCAGCAGCTTCTCTCTCTCTCCCCATGCAGCCTTCTTTTCCGCCTTCCCAACACGGCGATGGTAGCAGCCGTCTGTCCCCCTCTCCCTCTTCAACACCTTAGAGGGTGTATATATAGGACAAGGGGGGGGGAGAGAAGAGCTCCACCACGTGGCCCCCTGTATGGGTTCCCCCCTCCTCATACAGCCCATGACTCCACCAAGCCCATCCCCCCACACTCCCTCTCCTCCAGCCGTGCATCGGCTGAGGGGAAAGGGATAAATAAAAAAAAATTGCTTTAATAATATCCATTTTGCCCCTCCCAAGAGGGTGTTTACGTGTGAATTGCGGATTTGAACCCTCGGCTTGCTTTGCCAATGCGGATGGTCTTGATTTCTCGCGTGCAGGTTACAGATTACACCACCGGCATTTCCAATATGAAAGATATCCTTTGCAGGAGGTATACGCAGTGTGCGGGAAGTCAATATTCACGAGTGGGAATATTACACTGATACAACTTCCCAAAGATCTACAACATCAACGCCACAAAACTAGAGGAAGCGCTCGGCTTCTTAGAACAATATCTATGGAACTCCATGGCCCATTTCTTGATGTAATTTTCCTCTTGTCCACACCCTGCCTTTGTAACAATATGTAGTTATATTAGATTACTTAGGACTCTTGTCAGGAAACCCCCCACACCAGAAGAGTACCATCTTCCGCTACTCTTTTTTGACATTAATGGGGGAATAGATGGGTGTGCCATGACTCGGATAATGCTGTGTGCTGCTTTACTCCCATCCTTTTGCATGGCCCTCCTTAAAGACATGAATGACAGCCAATTCACCAACTGTAGCTATCCATTTTTGTCCACCACTCTTCTCCATGTTAGAATAGGCCAAAAAGGGTATATGCTAAGTAGGCACTTCCTTAGTAAATTGTTAAAGCCACCAACCTCCCCATCCCACGCTTAAGAACCCAAAAAATGAATCCTCTATCTTGTACTACCCCACCAAAGTCAAGAAACTATTTATTCAAGAAAGAAAAGGAAACAAGAAAAAACCACCAAAAAAGAAAAATAGAAAAAAAGGGCAAAGAAAAAGAAATGGAAAGAAACACCATGCAAAAAATTGCAAGTCGCACATAGATCACAGTCATAGCACATAGGGGTTCTCAAGTTAGGTGAGTCCGGTGGCCTCGGTCGGTTGGCTCCTTGTCTAACCCACTAGCCCTTTGGATCCCCCATGACACATGCTTAGGGCACATCAAGAGTGAACATACAAAGGATGGTAATTCTTGCCTATATTTAGACCTGTCATCGTAAGCCCCATGCAGTGCACCTCCCCTATGCACAAATTGGGTCCACAAGCATAGTCACCACGCACTCCATGATAAGGAAAAAAACACTCGAGGTAGTGCACTTTCTTTTCTTGCCAAGTATAAGTTTACTTCTTAAGAAAATTGGTAATGGGTCTAGCTACCAAGACATAGTCCTTGACAAAAACTTGAAACCATCTAGTTAAGCCCAAAAAGCATTGTACTTCCTTCACTAATTTTTGTGGTGGCCATTTGTGCACATCTTTGACCTTTGCTATTCCCTTCTTAGATAAAGCCAAGATACTCTATTTGTCTTTTAAGAAGCATGCACTTATGCTTCTCACCATAGATCTTGTACTTTCTTAATGTTTCAAGCACAATTCTAAGTTTCTCTTAATGGTCTCCATATTTTTTAGACAAAAAATGGGTCCAAGATTGGATCTAGGGTCGTAGTGGGCCTCCTAACCTCGCCTAAACTACCTCATGGCCTCGTGGTTAGAAGTGTATAAACACTATGAATTGATTTTTCAAAGAGTGCATTCATAGACATTATCTCTAGATCGTAGTCCAACGTGATGCCCTTTTTGACTCTAAGCTCAGGGGGAATACCCAAACATATCGATTTCTAGCACCTTGTAACACAAACAAAGGGATCACCCCCTAGCTTATTGCTGTGGACCCAGTACAGCTCTCTACACCCTAGGGATTAGCCCCAGGATGCATGGTTTCCACATTAAGCACATATGCAACACAGTCCATATGGTCATGGATGGAGATGTAGAAGCTCGATATTAAGGATAGTAGGATCCAAACCTTAGAGACTATTGTGTGGAGCTTCTGACAGCAACCTAGTACTCTTGATAAAGTGAACTTTCCCACTCCCCTCCTTGGTTTGTCCCACAATTTTCTTCCTAATTCTCTCCTCATTCTAGTGGGCCATCAAAGTCCCCTTTGCCACACTCAATTGGGAGATGCACACATTACACATTCAACCAGGGCTTTGTCGGATTTATATAGGATCAATTTATTACATTGTAATATTTTGAGTGTGTAGGAGAAGATCTATGCAATATTTGTAGGCAAAGGGGTGCTTGGCCACAAGAACTAACAAATTGAGAGACCATTCTACCACATGCATGGTTGATATTGACAAAGAAAAAGAAAATGTTGTGAAACAAGCTATGGAAAAGTTTTACACACCCATGGGTTGCATGTGTTTTTTGAAGAGGGCCTTCATAAGGTTCAAAAGAAGAGGTGTGTAATAGTTGTTTAGCTTAATGTATCATGATTGGCACAAGGTTCTATAAGTAAGTGAAAGTTTACAATTACACAAATAAGCTAAAACTAGTAGCAAAGTGATCACATGCATATGACATTAGAAGTTTTTACTTCTTACCACCATAAGCTAGAGCTAATGTTCCTTTTAGAGCAAAGTGATCACATGAATATGGTATTAGTCATTTATACTTCCTATGACAATCTCACATTCGGATTCAGAGAAAGCACGAGAGACTATATATAAGATAAGGGATATTGTGAGGTACTATGACTACATACCAATCAAAAATTCCAACACGCACAAAATGTAAATCTTGTTTCATTTACTTGTATTCATAAATTATTTAAGTTTCTTTCTTTGCAAATACATGAGCTCAAATCCAAAATTGATATTTCAACACTTCAAAATGATCAATTGATTGTGATTCAAGCAATGTGTTTGGTGGAGGAGACTTTCCCACCTCTTTCCCATAAACCATGTTCAAGAGCTAACTACATCTCATAATACTTTTAGTAGATGAGATGGCTATGCATGGCACAATTCGTACTCAATGGATGTTTTTTCTTGAGAAATTTATGAGGACCTTGGAGGATTTTGTGAGGCAAAATGCCAGGCCTAAAGGTAGCACGAGCTTAAGATTGGTTGGTGCAAGAATTGTTAGAAACTGCGAGGAAGATGAGAGATGAAAGAAAGAGAGGAGAGAAGAGAGATATGAGACACCGGAAGTGGAACCCCAGAAGTTGTATATAGCTAACAAGAATCACATGTGTACATCTTTGAGTTCCTTACCCAAGTGGATTTCTTCCTCCCAAGATTATGGATGAATGAACAAGACTAAAGGATGTCATCCATTATGCCTCAAGGAAGAGTGTGTAGTAAGACAATTGATTCAGAGCTGCGTAAAAAAATGAGCACATTTTATGTACTCAATAATGACATGATGAGTTGATAGGTGACAATGTATGAGGACGCAAATACAAAAAGAGATAGGGAGAGGATGATGTTTCACGCATACAATGAGCATAGCATGCCATATCCTTGATATTTAAAACAATTTCCAAAGGACCTTGATGTGCATTGATTTCATGGGGAGATAGAAGAGATAATTGTGTGGTTATCATAGTGACCAAATGCAAGTACACTAGACGATACTTATCCAAAGAATGTGTATGTAGTGTGTCATTTATATAATATTTCTCTTAGGGATACTTGTCAAAGTCAAGTATATAAAATGACTTATTTATATAATAATTGTTGATTTAGTAACATTATAGGATTTATCTAATTAATCACTCTTGTTTTGATAAAGTGCACAATGTTCAATGATCATGGTATGAGAAAAATCATTTTCAAACTCAAAGGATTCATAAAAAGTGAAACAACCAAGATGGTGGAGTCATTGCTAGTTTTGAGAGAGTCAATGGAAATATGGATGATTGGTTTGGCATAATCCAAGATATCTATAAGCTCAATTATCAAACCTTCTTTGTATATGCTATAGATATTAAGTGGTTTAAGGATGTAGTTGAAACAATACCTAATGCAAAATTCAAGCATCATGCCACTGGATTTATAATCATTGACTCTACAAATCTTTGGCAAGGCAAGTATGGGACATTGGTATTACCAAAATAACATGAAGAGGAGAATACTATTAAAATGTATAGTTTTCATATGAAGGTACATAATAATTACTCTTCTTGATTTCTTTTCACCCTATAACATCCTAATCACAATATGTTTCTAATTCTAGTTCAATTCAATCATGGAGGATAACAAATGGTGGCACATGATCCAATATCCCCACTCTATAGAGGGATATATAATACATTTACATTTATTAAGAAGATGGATGATACTCCTCACACTAGAGATGATGATGATCATGAAGTAAGAGAGGTAGAGGATGATCATGGTATACAAGACATAGATCATGATAATGCCATTGTACAGAGGAAGATGATCATGCAATCATTATTGAATGATGATTATGAGCATAGAAAGAGTCTTACTAGTGGTGGCATTAATATGTCTGTAGGTTTAAATGTTCATATGGACCTTGAAATATAGAGAAGAAAGGGAGAGAAAAATAGAGAGGAGGGAGAGATAAATAGAGAGATGGAGAGAATGAGATAATAGAGAGATAAATAGAGAAACAAATAGACAGAGGGGAGAGAGAGAAAAATAGAGGGAGAGAGAAAAAGAGGAGAAGAAAAGAGGGAGAGAGAAATGGAGAGACTAAGAGAGAGAGAGAGAGAGAGAGAGAGAGAGAGAGAGAGAGGAATAGAGAAAAATAGAGAATGGAGGGCAGAAGAGAGGGAGGGAGAGAATCAATGAGAGGAGAGATAGAAATAGAGGGAGGAGAGTGAAGAAGAGAGAGAGGGAGAAAGAGAGAAATAGAGAAACAAAGTGAGAGAGGGGGAGAGAAAAAAATAGAGAGAGGGTGGGGGAAGAGAGAGAGAAATGTGTGTGTGTGTGTACATGGAAGGAAAGAGAGAGGGAGGGAGCAAGGGATTAGTGAATTGAGAGAGAGAAGTGTATTATCCACCGTAGTATAGATGAAATGGACAATGATGATGGCCATGACATCAAGATTGAGAGGTTTATCTCAGTCAAGGTTTCCCCTATTTTTGCACTTAGTGCAAAAGCTGGTAGTTCGACGAAAACATTGCTTGTGTATAGACCATGTGTGATGCTTCAGCAAGTTTCAACCACAAATTAATCACACCAAGCAATCTTGCTCTTTGAGTTAATGGTAAAAAAAAGTGTGTACCAATCATGCTTTACAATCAAATTATAATTGAATTAAACTTCAATAATATTAGATTTACACTAGAAATATCTATAGAGAGGTGTCGTTCCATCCTAAGCAATGCACCTATTGGGGCCTATAAGAAGAGTTTGTGGGCATGCAATGGATGAAGTGCTTGAGCCGATAAATCCATTGGAAGCTACACCACTAACTATGCATTGGGGTGCAATGAATAAAGTAGACTCCTCTTTCTGTGTAGACCTATACATAGACCTTCCAATGTATGCCGCCATATGCCAAGAGCTTGACTTGGAGCCATAGGACTGGTCGTATTTACATCTGCTTGTCAAACTCATTGATAATTAACTTTCATTAGTACTTTAGTATATGATTTTGAACTAATATCCTTCTTTTCAAAGCTATGTTTTTATGCTTTACCTTCACTCTTATATTGATTACGCTAACATTGTTTTCTAGTTATGCATGTTACTATAGACTATCAAGAGAGTAGGATGAGCCAAGGGATGACAAATGGCATGCTTCAAAGATATAGTAGTCCAAGGGTTCTCTTGATCATCATTTGGGTGTTTTGTGCATTTTACTTAAGTACACTCTAATGCATCAATCTCGAGTAGACAGAGTCAATGCTCTAGACTGGCCATGGAGGGAGGCTCAGGGACGCCTCACTTAGCTGGTGGAGAGGGTGGTTGTGGTGGATGCCTCAAAGAATCACTAACTTTCTCTCCTCATTGTTCTAGCGATGGTTTTGGGATGTAGAGATGTAGATGTTGTGACCCCAGGGCTGGTTGCTACTACTTGCTCCCATACAGGTTTTAGAGAGGATAACTTAAGTATAGACAATGGAGACATTCATGGAGTATCACCATCTCATCCACCGAGTGGACACTTATCACCTCTAGGATTTTACTACACCTATAGGAATGTTTACCCCCTTGATTTTAGGTTTCACTCAACCGTCCACAAGTGATACCCCTATAGGTGCTACTTTGAGAGATATCACCTCTATAGGTATGCTAGACAGATAGGGATCTCTTGGTTATGCCTAGAAGCATAGTTGTAGGTGAGAGAGGGTGCACCTTAGACATATCCCACTAGGGTACAAATACGTGGTGGATAAGAAAATCGATGCCATGCTCATGAATAATGAGGGAAAGAAGGTAATGGTATGCATGAGAAAGTTGTGCCAATAACTATTTAGGCACAACGCTCTACCACTGGAAAAATATACCGAAGCGGAGCAAGGACTATGTGGTAGCGTCCTTACTACATCAGGAGTTTTTGGTACCTATAGTGACATACCAATTTTCCATAGGATGAATGGTGGATTATATGTGTGCATACATGTCATGTAGATGGTCAAATATGTGCAAGGCAATCAAGAATGGCGCTTCAAAGCCTGAGTGGTATTGTGGATTAATCTTTTGTTGCTTATATTGCAAAGTCTGTTTGACACTCCATTGCATCGGTACAAGCTCTCAAAAGGTGAGGAGCTATAGCAATCGCTTGGATTCATGGAGCGCACATCCTTTTCTTTTTTGTCCCTATGGTCCATGCATGCTCTTTCTATGTAGCTTTCCTTGGATATATTTCTCATATTTTGTATGGACTTGTATTTTGCGAAATTTATGGATACATTTCTATGTTTGTTTTGGACTCTCATCCCTATCAATCTATGTAGTTTTATAAGATATCATCATCGATATTGTAATTATTTCAATATTGAATCAACGACTCTTTCTTTCTAGCATCTCATGATATGTGTCTTTTGATGAAAATTGTATACGCAATTTATAAATGCTTTATGGAACATTGTTCAACACATGGGACTAGAAGAATAGCAAGGTAGCATGCCATGCCACCCAAATTATTATTTTTCTCTGTAACTGTTGCTATTAGCATCGTAAGTAAACATTGCACATATTGCTATCTACATCATTAAATGCATCGAAAAATGTTACTATGTGTGTCGCTATTCACGTTGCAAAAGCGTATCGCTCGTTGTGGTAGTGAAGAAGATAGCGAGATGAATTTGTATAGATGAATATAGCAGCGGTTTTAACAATGAAAAGTGCAATTTTTAAAATGAATATTTGTCTTGCTTTAGACGTCAGTGTATAGCCTATATCTTGTAGTGGATTAGGCTCCCTAGGTCTAAAGACACTTAGAAGATTCTACATCTCTTTGAACACTAGGTTTTGGAGAGAACAATAAAATTATGGTATATAAACTTTATGATCTTAAGGCATTTGCTTCTATAGAAACAAAAACCCTAAAAGATGACCTTATTTTCAAAAGAACAAAGCATGTCATAGTACTAGTTTTTTTTAAAAAGATGTAAAGTTGAGGTTTTTAGAAAGAGATACTTCAAGTTTTTACCCAAGTTAAAAAAGGCTCGTCATTTTCTTAAGTTATTTGAGAGAGTTTAGGGGGGATCTCCTAGGAAGAAACACAAAACTTAACCTAAGGGTTTGCAATTGTGTCCATTGTGAGATTATAACTTTCGATCCTTGGATGCTAGTAAAGAGAGGTAAACAAAGGCAATAGTGCAATTTTTTAACTTGTAATCCTATTAAGTTGTATCCACACATTACTTGTGATCTTACATAGGATACTATTGGCCTCTATGATTAAATGACTCATAATGATTAGTAAATATGTAAGCATTTCTCATATTTTATAGGTAATAGCACATGAGATCAAGCATCTTTTTAGGCTTCAAAAGCATATTGGACCAAGGTGAATGAATAATACACTTAGCACCGAGAATGTTTTATAGCAAATTGTTGAATGATGTATGCACAGCAAATAAGCAATGATATGTTTGTGCCTGAAATTGGACCCCAAGACATAGTAGTGAAGACGGGAGAAAGAAAACTTAAAAGTATTGGAAAAGAAGAAAAGAGCTTGGCATAGAAAACTCTTATGAGATAACTATTGTAGTCAATCCATGTGGAGCGAATGACCCTTTATTTTCTTTATAACATATCGGAGAGTATGTTTTGTTCTCTGTATGAGACAGACAGACAGACAGACAGACAGAGACAAAGACAGAGAGACAGATCAGTAGGCGGAGAGGCAGAAGAAGAGAGTACTAGGCTAGCAGGGTTATTAATTAGCTGGAGAAGCCAATATAGTTGGCATAGCCGAGGGAGCAGTTCGGGTACAGCACAAGAGCAGTAAGAGCGCTATGACAGATGCCCCAAATATCGGAAGAGAGGGTTTGGAGGCAGGACTGACAATCGGCAGGGGAGGCAGACGCGGAGCAGGTGGCGAGGCCGAAGGCGGGCGCGTTCCCTCCCCCGTACCGGGCCTTGAGGGAGAGGCTATCGGTGTAAGGGGTCTCCTGCACCAGGTACGCCAGCAGCCCCCCGACATGCCACGCATACGTGCTCCCCGGCTTCATCGGCTTCGGGCTGCAGGATGCCGCCACCACCGCCTGGCTGTGCACTGTAGAGCTGGGGTTGGCGAGACCTGGCGCAGCCGCTAATGATAAATATGCGATAGTCGTCAGTGCAACCAGTAGATACTTGCTCTCAACGTTATACGTGGCCATGTTGAAATATTAATCCGGAAGTACCTGCATGCAGTCTAGATCATTACACACGCGTTACTATAAACTTCGATATGTGAGAGAGAGAGAGAGACCGCCTTACCAGCTTGACGTCACTTATCACATACACTTAGCTTGCTCGGAGAACTTTTACTTCAGCCATCCCTCTCCTTTTCACCCGTTTTATAGAGAGAGCTGCAGCCGCTGCGAATCTGCGATGTGGAAACCGCGTGCTCTTTCTAGCTTCGTGCCAAGCTGTGCGGTGCAGCTAACTGAAACCATCATTTGCTTCTCTCTGTTTCATCGGTTGCTTCCTTGGTTCCTCCTTTAATTTTGCTTCTTTTCGTTTCCTCAAAGAGCGCAACTACGCCGACTACGCCGACTTGTTTAATCTTAGTGGGTTCTCCTTTTATTGATACTCGAATTCTTTGTATGTCCGTAAGCGGGACATCCCTATTAGATGTCGGTTTTTGATTATTCTCGTCCAGCGAAGCCACACGTCATCAATCTGACCATCAAAAGCAATCAACGAAATAAAAGCACCAAACGTTGACTCGGAAAAATCTTAAAGATCAATTACAGTGTGCCGTATTGTGAAGGGATTGTGGTTGGCTTGTAATGGATAATTCTTGCATTAGCTCGTGTGTGAATCTTAAGAAACTCCAAGTCTCCACGGAAACACGAAATACAAGCCATGAGTTACATTTAAATTTTGTCCGAATATCCCCCCACATTTGTTCAACTCCCCTATATTGTGCCCCTCCAATTTATTCAAAGTTCTCCAAATGCCCTTCAAACATTTTTCCCATTTTCCAAATGTATCCCTCATAAATTTGCTATTTATTTCGCTTCATCACTTTTTCCAAGGCTTTATGAGGATACGTATGCTTCATAAATGTAGACATAAAGAATGTTTAGTTTTCGATGATATTACATACTGTATTGATTCTTTCTACCGTAGTTATTCAATTTTCATAATCTCATTTAGAAACTCTCCCAATTTTTGTATCATAGCACAGAACCATGGCAAAAATAGATTGTAACAAAAAGGTTGCATGAGAACCTTTATATCCAAGTCTTTTAAGTAGGACAAGAGTATCATAGTTTGTATTAGCATTGGACTTTGTGCAGTTTGCTTGGACTAGATGCTCGCTTTCATACTTACTGTGAGGTTACGAAGGTTCCTTTAATCATATGGAAATGCATTCAAGAAAATTAAGGTTTCGTAAGGAAAAGAAAGAAGGAAATACTTGATAGGGTCGAGTAGAGCTTAGTGCACTAATAAGAAGCATACATGTTGACGGGAATCTTTTAACCAATAGAAATATTTGTGAACATATCTATAGCCACAATGAGGCTTTTTTCTAAAGGATCAGCGAGGATCCAAGGATGAGATAATGGCACATTGATTAGCCATGGAAGGAAGAGCTAAGCATGTTATGTGCCTGAAGCATGCAAGATTTTAGAAGGCCTTAGCTATAAGAACTTTTATATTCTCTTGGACAATGTATATTGACTTTTCTTATCAATTAGTGAGGGTTATACTTAGCACCCATGGTCCCTTGCAATTATAAATCAAGATTTAGGGTGTAAATGTAATATTTCCGTTTGAAATATTACTAGACCAACCTCCCGCACATCGTAAGTTTGTGAAAAGGTTATCTCCATTTCCGGTAGCTGATTTATGATCGTACGCGAGAAAAGGGGTACTCCGCATTGGTAAATCGGGACCGAAGAATCATGACCTCTCCACTGGCAAAACGGGACCAAGGTTTAAATAACCCGCATAACCATAGGTGAACTCCCTCTTGGGAGGAGGTCAAGGGGATAATGTTGGGACAAAATTGTTGAATTTTTTTTATATATTTTCCTTCCCCCAGCCGATGCGTGGCTGAGGGAAGAGGATGGGCTATTATGGAAATTTAAGAGGTGGAGGGGAAGAGGCCATGCGAGGGGCCACGTAGGGGGAGGTCCTCTCTTCCCCCCAAACTATAAGAACACCTTCTAAGGTGTTGAAGAAGGGGGGGGGGGGGGGGGGGAATTGCTGCGACAGACTGCTTAAGAGGTGAGAGGAGGACTGGAAGTCGATGCCGTGCGGCCATGCTGCAGGACCGGGAGGACACCGTGCTGAAGTAGTGGGAGGAAAGAGGGATTGGAGAGAGAGGGTGGGAGATTCTGAGCATGAGGGGTGAGAGAGGGAGAACGACGCCCTGACTGTGGATGCCGTCGTGGTGCCGCGAGGAGGAGGGGAGAACCACTATTGTTCGTGGAGCGTGTCGATCGCCATCATCGTCCTGGAGTATACCGCCACCCAGTCACCAAGAGCCGTTTTCGAATCCTCTTCCCTCCACGCCACGTACAGCATTACAGAAGCTTCCAAGAAGCTTCTTGGAAGCTTCTAAGGGGTTCTTTAAGCCCCCTTTCCCCCCTTGCATCCCCTATAAAGCCCACCTTAGCTCGGGTTTTATAAACCCCCTTCTCGTAGACTCACACTAGCCGGTTTTTAAACCCCCTTTCTTTCCACTAAACCTCCTTAAGTTCACTTTACCACCCGGTTCCTTTTAAACCCTTTTCCATTACACTTTCACAAGCCTTTATACCCTTCCCCGTTTTTATAAAACCCTTCTCGTGGATTCCCAACACAAGTCCCTTTCCACCAATCACCCATAAGCCTCCTAGGCTCGGATTTAAAGCCCTTCCCACTACATTTCCCCCATAACCCCATCCCTATCAACCCCCGAGGTCTTTGTAGAGAACAAGAGGGTTCCTTAACGCCCTTTCACACAGATCCTCCATAAGTCCATTTTTCCCCTGGTTTTGAAGAGGAAGCCTATAAGGCCCTTCCTACCAAATCTCCCATAAGGTCTCTAGGGCCAGATTTAAAGTCTCCACTCCTGCAAGGTCCATCACAAGATCCCTTTCACGAACCCTCTCTTTTTCCGAAAGAAAGAAGGCCCAAGCTCCGAATCCTAAGGCCTTCCATAAGCTCCAAGTCCCATATACCCAAATCCTATAGGCCCAAGTCCCACAGGCCGGCCTTTTAAAGATCCGAAGTTCCATGAAGGTATCTCCTGCGTACGAGGGAGAAGGGCAAGATCTTGAGGCTGCATACCAAGGCGAGTAAATTTATAGGCCGCGAAGGCAATCCGGAAGCCAAAATCACGCCTACAATGGGCCCTAAAAAGTCACAAGACGCGCCTGCGGAAGGATCTTCTCCTAGTATTTACGTGGATATTTCCCGGAGTCCACAAGTCCAGGTTTTATCTATTTGGATTCCACACAAAAGTATTGAATTAATCACGATAACTTCATGGATTAGGAAGCACTCATGCATGTTCAAATTCAACTAGTCAAGTTAAATGCAATTGGAAAATGAATTGGCTATTTGAACATTTATTAGATATGAAAATTGATCATTGGTACGTTCAATGGAATGAATGAAAAGAGCATAAGGTGTCTATGCAATTGTAGGACCTTATCAGTAAGTTTCCTTTTGTGCATTCAAAAGTGACGAGCCTAGGACAACTGTTACCTCATTACAAGGTTGAAATTATTGAGGTACACCTTTTTACTAGGCATGGAAAGATTAATGGCATGTCACATTTTTAGATAAATCTTCCTTGTAATGATTCATGAGGAAAAGTTAACACCCATAAGATGTTATTCGAAAAGAAATAGAAGAGCACGAAAATGATCTATGGACTTGCAAGTGGCATGTAAAATGGAATAAGTTAACACTAGCTTTAGTTTTGTATGAGCTTCATTGACTACATTGTAGCTAGGAGAAAGTTGCGTATTGCATAGTCGTCATGCAAAAATGTCATTCATCAGGAGCCGCATTTAGGAAAGGTTGCATGGTTTATCAAAGCATAAGATTCTAAAGTGTAGACAACAAGGTTGTAGGCATGATTATTTGATGTAAGTCCTAGTAGGACCTAGGAAAGTTAGTGTCCAGATTATCAGGCATTTTTACTTTACCAAGGAAAGATAGGGTTATTGTGAACCATGTGATGCGTAGAAGCAATGAATCGCATGTTTACATGTATTGGTGTAGTTGTAACTATTTTTCCTCCTTTAGATCTAGTTTATTATCTCTAGGAAAGGTTCATCCTTGTCGCAAGACAAGTATATTGAGTTGTCTAAATCACCTAACCCACAAGGGATTCATATGGGCATGGTTCAGTCGATATGACAAATATCCCAAGTGCTAACTAGGGGTTAGCGCGATAAGGATTCGACCTAGTTTTACACTTGTTGCCAAGTCAAAACCCTCAAACCCAAAGATCATACCCACATTCACGAAATGTTGAGTCAATTGGATGCTCATGCATAAAATGATCTAAGGTTTCTATCCTAAGGATCACTCGTTCAAATGATGAAACTCCGACTGAGTTGGAAATTCCTAGGACCGTGGCCCAATATAATTAGGAATGGGTTGGGTAAGAAGACACCCTAAACCCTGCTACTCGGCTGGAGGTAATTCCGTGACCAGAAAACGCCATTCAATGGGTGAAATGATCCCGTGGAATAGATGCGACACATGTGCAAAAAGTTGCAACATCGCATAGACTTGTGATTTGTCCACAAGAGAGTTTTGTCATTTCTTGAAATGAGGTTGGCAAGTTATTGCGCAAATTTAACTTACAAGAGGATGAGTAATCATCCTGTTGCATCACCTTTCTTGGGAAATAATTGCCAAGAAAAAGGAGAGTTAGGTATTTGCCTGGAAGCAAATGACCAATCAATAAATTGAAGCGACATGGTCGCCAGGATTTACTATTACCTAAGGTATTGGTTAAGTTGGGTTAACAGGGTATGGCCCTAACCCAAGGATAAAAGGGTGAACAAACAAACCCTTGGGGATCTTGCCAAGTCGCAATTTGATCCCAGATCGAATGCTGGATGCATTCGGAGAGAAATATTCGCTTTTTAACAGTTGGCCAAATAAACGACCACTGAAATTGATTGTGCTTGTAATAGTTTAGAAAGCACTGTTTGCATTGTTTGCTCAAGGAACTAAAGGATGAAAAGATATCTAAATGCTTCAGGTTGAGGGCCTGAAGGGAGAGGCAGCTTCAGTTACCCCCGACTGCCTGCCTGACCCTAACCAAGGGGGTTCTTGACCGCGCCGGGAACGTGGACCGAACCCGCCGCGAGAGGTCTTTCCGTTGAGCTCTACTTGGAGCAGGAGAACGCTTGGGTGCCAGGGGGGGCTCTGGCCATAAATCCCTCGCCTTCCGGGTCCTGCACAAGAGGCTAACGTGACTCGGGATTGGATCTCGAGGCCCGCATACTAGTCTACGGGCAGAAGCTTGGAATAGTGATCCCTGGCGGATTACTGGATAGCCTTCGGCGGATTATAGACAAGCCTACGGGCGGAACTCCTTGTATTTCAAAGATAAAATGATGAAATGATAATAAAGAAGTTGTTTGATATTGTTTTTCTATGTCACGTGATAAGATTACGTGAAGGAACCAGTGCTTAACAGGGTTAATTAAAGAAGTTGATTGTTATGTGTCAAATTAATGTGTTAGATAATTACATAACTAAAACAAATCGAGGAAAGTGCGGAGGATGGGTCATGGGTCCGTCCTACGGTTGGGTGGTCCCGGTTAGCCGGGAACTTTTCTCAAAAATCTCGAAGAACAGCAGGATGATCATCATCATCAAAACGAATAACGAGAGCGATGACCTAGAGTTACGTCTTACCCGATTTACGTTGTTTTAGGGGAACGGAATGGGACTATGTCTTATGGCAGAGAGGTTGAGTTTTGCATCTCTCTCGTTTCCCATTCTCCTTGAACCAAGTGCAGCATGAATCCGCTTCAGACCTGGCGTTTCTGCGTAAGGTAGTTCGCTCGGGTCTGACGCTAGTTGTTGTTAGCTAATGACCAAACAGGAAAATCCAAATTCAGGTCGATCCTAAGTGGGAACGGCCAGGATACTTCCGCTACGTGGCAGACGCGGAAAGACCTAGATCGCAAGTCCCGTAACATTCCATGGGAGTGCCGGGCGGAGCTTTCTAGACATCCTTTCTGATGGACTGCTAAGACGTGTCTGGGATGATTCTAGTGGACACGTTACAGTAAATTGGGTGATTGGAGTCAAAGACTTTTGGCTTGATATTTTCAAGTTGAGGGAAAGTGTACAAACACTAGTGTGGCTTCACAATATCAAGGTGCAATTGGTGGCCACAGCTATCTTATGGTCATTGGACATCCATCAAAAAGGTATTCTCTAATGGGATGTCATTAGGATGATTCAACTTGAATGAAGGATAGATTGTTGCTAGGTGGCACTTACGCAAAGGGATGAGTGCCTTGAATGGTTCTTTGTCAATGCAGGGCGCATTCCTAAGAATTGTCTTAGGCGGAAGGTTGATGGGGAGGCCTATCCTTTCCAGGCATCGATGCAAGTGTGAACGTGGATGATACCATTTTATCCACACAAGTATTAATGTCTGAGGCTTGGTGTGTTCCTAAGAATTGTCCTAGACGGAAGGTTGATGGGGAGGCCTATCCTTTCCAGGCATCGATGCAAGTGTGAACATGGGTGATACCATTTTATCCACACAATTATTAACGTCTTCGTGAATTGGTTATTGTATGGAATTCCAAATTAATTGATTTATGTGACTAGCTGCAATTATTCAGTTGGTTATTATTCTAACATGATTTTGTGAATTCTTGGCAGCTAATGTGTAGAGCAAGGTGAATTGGAAAGGCGTGCCATATGCAAGCATTTTAAAGATTATTTTCTCAAGAATTTATTTAGTAATTATTGGATTATTGTATTAGACGCACCGCTATTTCTTATAAAGCGTGCGCACAGTCTCTATGTAAATATTTATTAGCAAAATAGATTTTTAGAAGATATGTCCAATAAAATATTAATGGTTCTAGAGAGTTGTGGGATGCACAACTCTCCTAGCATCCATTAACTCAGATTACTCTATCTCTTTTCCAGTACACTCAACCTTTTTTGCAAAGAGTGATTGTAAAGGGCCTAAATCTTGGGCAAAGAAGATTTCATAATATTATTATAAATACGGCATGAAGGGAGCTGCCCACTTCATGTCGGGGGGAGATTGTGCCCAATCTTGTGTCGTTTCATCTTACTTTACCCTCTTTTTTAGTCTATTTTTAATTTCTCATGAGTTGTATGCAATTTTATGAGTAAAAGAGAGAAAGAGGGAGCTTCTTCCATTTGCTGTGCGCAAACCACGCATCCATTGCTTGCAACAGTGGTATCAGAGCCCAGCCTACCTCGGGCTTCCAATCGCCTACCCTCTAGTGTGAAGGCGAGCCCTCTGCTACAAATAGGCTCTACAGTCTCATCGCGAACCGACTACACGGCTAGATTCCCAGGTCTTCAAAACCCCCAACCCCTCTATCAAAGTCAAGAAATTCTGTTATTTTCCCAAAGATTAAAGAAAACCCACTCCCATATCATGGCGCCATGTTTTGTGAAGAACTGGAGCCTCAAGGTGATTAGCAAGCTTCATTAAAGCTTTGCTTAAGCTTAATCAAGAGCTTAAGCTCAATTTTGATTTCGTGAGGGGGGCGTTTTTTGCCACCACGGCAACATCCACGATGTCTTCTTGTCCTAAATTGTCAAGTTTTTTAAGGCTTAAAGCCTTATTAAGCAAGTTACATTACCACTTACATAATCAACAGTTTCATCTTCTCTTACTCCATGTCATACATTGGTGCACAGATCGGTCGTAGAATGCTCACGTAGTGAATCCCGGAAGGTCCCCAAGAACAATGAACTCTACCTTTTTGCACAAAAAACAATGTAAAAGCATGCACGACAAGAAGCAAGAG
Organism: Lygodium microphyllum; assembly: GCF_053477565.2. Taxonomy (NCBI): domain Eukaryota; kingdom Viridiplantae; phylum Streptophyta; class Polypodiopsida; order Schizaeales; family Lygodiaceae; genus Lygodium; species Lygodium microphyllum. The sequence continues at coordinate 10,759,270 of NW_028229514.1, forward strand.
ACAAATTGGGTTCAATCTCCCCCATGCCTTGTGTGAGTGCTTCACAAAGCATATATTTTTTGTATATTTCAATCTTCATGCTCAATAATAGCCCAATTTACAAAAATATGACAAGCTTTTAGCTTTTGAGTTTGCTTTCTACAAAAATAGGAAAATAAAGCTAATGGACGGTGCCCATAGAGTCTGGCACGCCCAATCTCAATGTCCAAATAGAAATAACATATCCAAGCGCATAGGCGCATACAAAATAATAATCAATAATCAATGTCTCAATAGACATAACAAAATATAGGCGTGGCGCCTATCAAAATATAGTCCAAAGGTCGAATACTCGCTAGACTCCAATGCTTTCCTCCGCCACTGCTGCTATCTCTACACATCAACTGAAGCATTCACAATCGTTAGTAAAATAATACAATTAAACCGACAAAAGTGAATACCTAGCAGTCTTCAGCTACATAAATAAATCAACTGGTTAGAAATAAATCCTAACCTTAATTTATTACGAGTGCGCACTCTAAACTCATAAACGTTTATTAATTTAATATGCATTTTGCGGAATCACCCGCTATGGAATCACCCATGTACACACTAAATTAATGAAACGCCCGAAAAGGACAGGCGTCCCCATCAACTTCTCGCACAAAGAATCCTCTTTGTGTATGAGCCCCGGTCATCTAAGTTTACGGAATCCACCGTAAAACCTCACGGAATCCACTGTGGCATGGAATCCATCGAGGAATATGCCTCTTGGCATCATACCCCCGGGGTGGGATAGCAATTGACCTCAATTGCTATTAGCTCAATGTGGAGCTAACAGAGTGGGGAAAGCATTTAAGTCTCTAGCATGCATCCATTGTGCTTCCTCTACAGGATGGTTCTTAAATTTGACTAGATATCTAGAATACCTGCGGCCAGTTCTAGTGGTCATGTAGTCAGTGTCTATGATGGCTTCTGGTTCAAGTATTTCAGTCTCTTCCTCTAATAAAGGTGGGTTTTCATAAACAGGGTGGATAGGTAATTGGTCTCTAAATGGTCTCAATAAACTAATATGAAATGTATTATGAATTTTCCAATGATATGGCAATTCTAACTTGAATGCATTATCATTAATCTTATGAATGATTCTAAATGGTCCATAAAATCTAGGAGCTAATTTGACAACTGGATGTCTATTTACACTTTGTAGTCTACGCTTTTCTATTCTAAGCCAAACATAACCATAAACTTTGAAATTCATAGCTTGTCTTTTCTTGTTGGCTTGTTTGGTATATGATTGTTGGGCTTTAGCAATCATATCCTTAACCTCATCAAAAATACTGTTATGCATAGTAGCAATATCATCAGTAGTCTGAATTCTATTAGACAAAGATGCAACAGGTGTAGATAATCTATATCCATAAATGACTTCAAAAGGTGATTTCTTTGTAGATGTGTGCGGTGTATTGTTGTATGCAAACTGTAATAAATGCAAATGAGTATCCCATATCTGAGGTTTAGAAATAGTATATGCACGTAAAAGATCTAGAATGGTGCTATTTGTGGCTTCTGTTTGTCCATCTGTTTCAGGATGAAATGCAGATGAGAAATCAATCTTTGTGCCTAGATTTGCAAACAGTGTAATCCAAAAATTATTACAAAATCTAGAATCTCGATCTGAAATAATCACTTTTGGCAATCCATGGTTAGTAAAAACAGTTTTCAAAAATAACTGTGCTGCTTGTGATGATGTTAAAGTTTTCTTACATGCAATGAAATATGCTTGCTTACTAAATCTATCTACAATTGTCCAAATCATGTCATGGTTAGATTTAGTATTTGGTAAACCAGTAATGAAATCCATAGAAATATGTTCCCAAGGTTTAGATGGAATAGATAAAGGCATTAATAATCCATACTGTTTACCATGATGTCTCTTTATTCTTTGACAAATCAAACATTCAGAAACGAAATTAGATACATCTGCATCCATATGCGGCCAATAAAAATCTTCAGTTAACATGCATAATGTAGATATGATACCTCTATGACCTTGATATGGGGGACAATGAATTTCATTCAAAAGAAAAGATCGGAATGGAATAGTAACACACAGTCTCTTTTCAAAAAACATAAATCCATCATTATATGACAATGAATCAACAGGAATGAAATTATTTTGAACTAATTTTTGCCAATGAGAATGAAAAGTAATATCCTGGTGATATGTATCTTTCATAGCAATCAAAGAATCAAAAGATATGATAGAAATATTATGAATTCTAGGTCTTCTACTCAATGCATCAGCAACTACATTTTCTTTTCCAGGTTGCTATTGAATGATAGGATGAAAGCTTTGAATGAAGGAAGCGCATTTGATATGACGGTCAGAAATTTGGGGTTGGCTAAGTAGATGTCTAATATTTTGCTGGTCAATCTTTATCATGAATTCTGAACCCATTAAGTAGTGCTTCCACTGTTTTAATGCTTGTACAACTGCTAATAGTTCTTTGTCATAAGTGGAATATTTGAGCTCAGAGGGTTTCAGCTTAGAACTAGAATATGCTATTGGATGATTGTCTTGCATTAGTACGGCTCCTATTCCTGATCCGCTAGCATCGGTCACAACTAAAAAGAATGGTCTGTTAAAGTCAGGCAATTGTAGAACAGGGGCATTAGTTAATGCACGTTTCAGTAAATCAATGGATTTCTGCTGATTTTCAGTCCATTGATAAACAATTCCTTTCTTAAGTTTGGTTAATGGTAAAGCAAGTAATGAAAAATTACGTACAAACTTCCTATAAAAACTAGGAAGACCAAAAAATGAGCGTAATTCATGCACATTTTTAGGAACATGCCAATGCAATATTGCTTCAATTTTCTTAGGATCAACTTTTATTCCTTCTTTTGATACAATATGACCTAAATACTCAATTTCTGTCTTAAAGAATTCACTCTTTTCAGGATTTGCAAACAATTGATTTTCTTTCAGTAATTGAAAAACTAATGATAAATGCTCATAATGCTCTTTTTCACTTTGACTAAACACCAAAATATCATCAAAGAAAACAATCACACAATATTGATATTTCAGAAAGATACGGTTCATCATTCTACTGAAAGTAGCAGGTGCATTGGTCAATCCGAATGGCATGACTAAGAATTCGTAATGGCCAAACTGTATTCTGAATGCAGTCTTAAATATGTCAGATTTATCTAACCTCACCTGATGATATCCAGACTTAAGGTCAATTTTACTAAATATAGAAGATCCTTGCAGTTTATCCATAAGGTCATCAACTCTAGGTATAGGATACCTATTCTTTACAGTGATCTTATTTAAAGCTCGGTAGTCAATACACATACGATAGGTATTATTCTTTTTCTTGACTAAGAGTACAGGCGCACCGAATGGGGAACTACTAGGTCGAATTAAGCCTCTATTTAGTAATTCTTCAACTTGACTCTGGATTTCTTTTTGCTCTATCTGATTGTGCCTATATGGTACTTTGCAAGGTGGTTGTGTGCCAGGAATTAGATCAATCTTATGGTCTTCTGGACGTGAAGGTGGTAAACCTGGTGGTAGGTCTTCTGCAAAACAGTCCTTAAAATATGCAAGAAATTCCTTATGCCTAGGGTGCATATGATTTTCCTTTGCGTGCAATTCATTCATCCAAATGAGATATGATTTAGTATTCTTGCGTAGTGCACGTTTTGCTTGAGTATGCAAAGCAGTGGAAAAATATGAGATGCATGCATACCATATAATGTAATAGATTTTCCTTGAAAATTAATATTCATTGTGTGCGTGGAATAATCTATATTTGGATTATGCTGGTGTCTCCATGGCATTCCTAGAATAATGTCGCTTGACTGTAATGGAACAACTAAGAAATTTCTTCTTTCAATGTATGAACCAATTTGAATTTCTAAATCTTGAACTTCTTGTGTGCCATTGTATCTAGTGCTTAAAAATGCAGCTTTTATGCGATAATGCGTAGGTACTGTATGTAATTTCAATTCCTTTACCAATTTTGCTGAAATAAAGTCATGAGTACTACCGTTATCATGCAAGATAGTTCTTTCCTTTCCATGCACCATACATTTCATAGTCAACAATGAATGTGAAGTAGGCATACCTGGTAAAGTGTCGGAAGTAGTAGTAGGATCATCCTCATCTTCAGTGAAATCCGGCATATCCTCATGCTCGTCTTCGTCCATGGCTCCAAGGTAGTTGATATGTGCTGGTGGCTTCTTTGAATGATAATTTGCTGCGAGATGCCCAGGCTGGTGACATTTATAGCATACTATTGGCTTGGCTTTGGTTACATTATTTGCAATGGCTGGAAGTCTGGGTACATTTGGATTTGCTGGTGGAATAAGCTTTGGATTTGGATTGACAGTGGATGGTAATGCAGGTGGTTTAGGCCAATTCTTGCGGAAAGATGGTGATGAGAAACGACCTGGATTAAACCTTCTAAAATTGGAATTGAATTGTTTAGATCCATAATTACCGTTGACTTGGAATTACTGTGGTCGTCTAACTCTTCTGCATAACTTATCTTCAGTGTCGTGAGCTAAGGAGATGGCGTCTTCAAGGGTAGCAGGCTTGAACATGTTTACTTCAGCGTTGTAATGTCCAAGAAGTCCAGACATATACTTCCGCTTATGTGTCATCTCTGGTACGTCTTCAAGCATGCGTAGTTGTAGGAGTGCATTCCAAAAATGCTCTGTATACTGTGGAATAGGCTCACGATCCCGTTGTTGAAGTAAATCCCATTGCTTGATAGCCTTCTCATGAAATTGCGGTGGAAGGAAATTCTGCATGAACTTCTTCTTGAAATCTTCCCAAGTAGTAGGACATTCTATGCTCTTGCGGACTACAGTCCAGCAAAGTGATGCTCTGTCTATCAGATGATTAGTAACACACTTGATTTTATCTTTTTCTGGATAAGTTTCCTCATGGAAATAGTCATCAAACTGGCTAATGAATGATAAAACAGTCTTTCCTTCTTGTATACCATTGAAAGTGCGAAACTTGAAACTTCGTTTACTTATCTTAGATTCCTTGCGAATGGTTTGTGCTTCAAGAGTGGCATCGGTGGTACGGCGAATCAAATCTTCAGCTTGAGGTTCTTCTTTGTTAGTGGACGCTCTTTGTAGTTTTGTCAATTGCGCTTGCAATGCTTGCCTAGCCCTTCGCTCTTCTTCGAGTTGTAGCATGATTAGATCCAGCTTTTGTTCCATGGTAGGCTCAGGTAAGTCGTCTTCAGTCATAGGATCATCCATATGTGGGGTCGTCATCCTGTAAAACTCAATAAACCTTTCTCACTCAAAATCAGGTTAGTGGGATGAGCGTAGCTCAAATTCGGGGTTACAAGGCTATGTATTTTTGGGTATTTCTTTGTCTATTGTCAGAAAATCTGCAATTTTTCTGTCTTTATTTGCTGAAAATACTTCAACAAACTTGTAGATAGGTAGAACACCTTGCTACGAACAACTTTCCACTTCAGAGTTTTTGCATAGGAACAAGTCTTCTAGGAGTTTTAAGCACTAGTCAGTTCTGATTTAGTCTGACTTGCAGAGTTGCAGACTTAGCAGACTTGCAAAGTTGTTTACTTGCTGAACTTAGGCCGACTTGCAGAACTTATAGAACTTGATTCCACTTGACTTGTAGAACTTGACTTTTGCAGCGCAGGACCTGGAGTTTGCCGACTTGTCTACCCTGTGTGACTTGCAGAGAATTGAGTGACTTAAGCTTAAGTGATTAAGCTTAAGCTTAATAAGCTTAATGGGGATGAAACAGGGCGGTGTGAATTTTCGTTGGGGGGGCGTTTTTTTTGCGCCGAAAATCACGGATGATGCCGTTTTGCCCACGATTTGATTAATGAAGCTTCCTAAGCTTAAGATTAAGCTTTGATGTGATAATTAACTTGATTTTGAAGAGAGCTTATCTCTGTTTTCAACGACTTGATGATGGAGATGTATGCGTGGTCCTCCGCCTGCAGAACCTGGTCCTTCGCGATCTGACAGTAGAAACAGGGGTTCTTGATCGCCAGAAGTCTGCCTGTATCGACGGTTCGTGATGAGATTGACTGTAGAGCCCGTTCGTTCCTAGAGCTCCGCCTTCGCTCGAGATTGGTAGCGATTGGAAGCTCTTGATCTTTGCTCCGCTCTGATACCACTGGTGCGCAAATCGGTCGCAGAATGCTCACGTAGTGAATCCCGGAAGGTCCCCAAGAACAATGAACTCTACCTTTTTGCACAAAAAACAATGTAAAAGCATGCACGACAAGAAGCAAGAGACAAATTGGGTTCAATCTCCCCCATGCCTTGTGTGAGCGCTTCACAAAGCATGTATTTTTTGTATATTTCAATCTTCATGCTCAATAATAGCCCAATTTACAAAAATATGACAAGCTTTTAGCTTTTGAGTTTGCTTTCTACAAAAATAGAAAAATAAAGCTAATGGACGGTGCCCATAGAGTCTGGCACGCCCAATCTCAATGTCCAAATAGAAATAACATATCCAAGCGCATAGGCGCATACAAAATAATAATCAATAATCAATGTCTCAATATACATAACAAAATATAGGCGTGGCGCCTATCAAAATATAGTCCAAAGGTCAAATACTCGCTAGACTTCAATGCTTTCCTCCGCCACTGCTGCTATCTCTACACATCAACTGAAGCATTCACAATCGTTAGTAAAATAATACAATTAAACCGACAAAAGTGAATACCTAGCAGTCTTCAGCTACATAAATAAATCAACTGGTTAGAAATAAATCCTAACCTTAATTTATTACGAGTGCACACTCTAAACTCATAAACGTTTATTAATTTAATATGCATTTTGCGGAATCACCCACTATGGAATCACCCATGTACACACTAAATTAATGAAATGCCTGAAAAGGACAGGCGTCCCCATCAACTTCTCGCACAAAGAATCCTCTTTGTGTATGAGCCCCGGTCATCTAAGTTTACGGAATCCACCGTAAAACCTCACGGAATCCACCATGGCACGGAATCCACCGTGGAATATGCCTCCTGGCATCATACATAGACTCTGCAAATTTTTAGAAGTCACAGTTGACTATCTCTTCCATAGAGGCAGTTCTCGCGCAGTTCTTTCTAGCTTCACATATTTCACAAAATTCCCATGAAAAAATCCCGCCTTTCTTGCCTACTTCCATCCATAATTTCTTGTCCAAAGACCGCTTAAAATTTTGGTCTTACACGCCAAAATTTTTCAACGACAAGCAAGGCATCTTTTCTTTTGCAAGGCGTCCTAAATCTTTGGATTTCTCCATCAAGCAATCATGTTACACGAAGGGCCATCCGACACTACCAATTTCGACTATGCATCATCACTTCCTAAGCCAACCCTAGAACAATGTATGGATTTCATATCCATGCAACTTGAAGAAGAGCGTCAACACTGTGTACAACTGGAGCAAGAACTCAAGTCCCTCAAACGTCCTGCCACTCAAATTTCTACCAACGACGACAACCTAGTTCGCGCCATCAACGCTACTTTGGATGTCCACGCTAGTCGAAATGAGTCCAAGATAAGCAAGCGTACATTCAAATTTAATTCTTTTGATGGTCTTAAAGATGGTCGCAAAATTTTGTCATGGTTAAGTCAATTCGAAGCTTATTTTGACAATGAGAAATACTCAAAAAGTGATAAAATTAAATGTGCATCTCATTATTTTATTGAGAAAGATGCATTATGGTGGGATGTCATGCGTAAAAGCATTGATCGTCCTCTCACATGGAATGATTTTCACAAGAAGGTTCTTGCAAATTTTCTCCCTGCACAATTCAAGCTCCGCATGCAACAACAATGGGACCTATTCATGCAATAGGAACGTGAGTCTATCCCTCAATACACAGAAATATTTTGCAGCACTCTCTTACAGCTCCAAATGGTGGAGCTAGTTGCCGAGTCTACCTTCAAGAGAAAGTAAATGTCCAACTTAATTCCATCCATCCAATCTGAAGTCAACATATTCAAAGCCAATAATCTAGACGAAACCATACCCCTAGTCACGATGCTGAAAAGAAGTAGTCTAAAGACCGAAGGCAATTTTCGTCATCCAACGGTAACAACATGGGTAACAATTTTTGTTTTAATTCTTTCCGTAACTTCAATTCTCAATATGGAAAGAATCATTTTAACCGATGGCCATGGATGCGAAATGTTCTTAATAATCATGGTCAATCAATTTCCAATTCTAAACCTCCCAATCTACCTTCAAATTTTCCTAAATCTAGTGAGCCTAAAAATGTTAACCCAAGTGTCTCCAAAGCCATTTCCAAAAATGTAATGTGTTATAATTGTAAGCGTCCTAGTCATATTGCAAGTCGTTGTCCCATGGGCAACACCTGTGATTGGAAGAAACCCACGGCGCATCTAAATTTTCTTGGAGCTGAAGAATCCAATGAAGACCTTGAAGCAATGCCCGACTTCGACAAGGCTACACTTATGGGCAAAAATTCTAACGAACCTGAAGACCTTGCTTGTAAGATTTCTATGCATGCCTTATTAAAGATGCGATGTAAAATCAATAATAATGATATGACTGTTTTGCATGACGATGGAAGTACTCATGATTTTGTTTCAGAAAAAGTAGTTAGAAAATTACAACTTCAAACCGTTCCATCTGCCTATAAAATTAGGGCTGCATTTCTAGGACAACGATATAATGGTACTAAAGAAGTTCATAAATTTGAAATTTGAATAGGATTTTATAAGGAAAAGTGAAAATTTTTAGTAGCACATTTGCATTCTGCTAATGTAATTCTAGAAATGCCATGGCATCACCAATTCAACCCCAATATAGATTACAACACACACTCAATGCATATTGAGCACAAAGGTAAACAAATTTTACTCGAAGGTTAACAAAAACTTATTTATTTTCAATTATTAGTCATACACAGGCGAAGCGAACTTTGCGTAAACAATCAAAAGCTTTCTTAGTATGGATTAATGAAGTTGATGTTACAAAAACTGAACTAACTCCAAAGCAACAACATTTTATTGCTAAATTTTCTGATTTTTTTTCTAATGATTTACCTTTACAACTTCCTCCATCATGACTTGAAGACCACCAAATTGATTTACTTCCTGGTAGTCAACCACCTTGCAAAGCTCCCTATTCCCAAAGCCAATTAGAACAAAAAGAGATTCAGAAGCAAGTTGAAGAACTTCTAAGTAGAAAATTAATTCGTCCAAGTAGTTCGCCTTTTGGAGCTCTTGTATTATTAGTTAAAAACAAAAATCAAACTTACCGCATGTGTATAGATTATAGAGCACTTAATAAAATAACGGTTTAAAATATATATCCAATACCTAGAGTATATGACCTTCTAGATAAATTACAAGGAGCAATAGTGTTTAGTAAAATCAAGATATCACCAAGTTCGTATGACCTTCTAGATAAATTACAAGGATCAATAGTGTCTACTTCTGACATTTTTAAGATAGCTTTTCGTACACAATTTGGACATTATAAAATCTTAGTAATGCCCTTTGGACTTACCAATGCACCAGCTACATTTAGTAGAATGATGAATATAATATTTTTGCATTTTCAACATTATGTAATAGTTTTTTTTAAATGACATTCTTGTTTTCAGCAAAACTAAAAAATAACATGAAGAATATTTATCTTTAGTGTTTAGTTTATTAAAACAAAACCATCTATATGCTAACCTTGATAAAAGTTCTTTCTTTCAATCTGAAATAGAATATTTAGGTCATATCGTGTCTACGAAAGGCATACACGTAGATCCACATAAAATTGAAGCAATTAAGTCTTGGCCAACACTTAAAAATATACATGAAGCTGTTCGTTCATTTCTAGGACTAGCTAGCTTTTATCGAAAATTTGTTAGAAACTTTTCATTACTTGCTTTACCGTTAACACACGCACCAGTTTGCAGTTACCTGATTTCAATCGATCATTCTTTCTTTTGGTTTTACTCATGCAAGTGGTTCTGGCATCGGTGTAGTATTGATGCAAGACAATCACCCTATAGCATACTCTAGTTGTAAACTAAAAACTTCTGAAGTTAAATATAGTACATATGACAAAGAATTATTAGCCATAGTTCATGCATTGCGCATATGGAAGCACTATTTAATGGGTTCGGAGTTTATGATTAAAACCGATCAACAGAGTATTAAACATTTATTGTCACAACCACAAATATCTGATAGGCACATACAATGGGCATCATTTATTCAATCCTTTCATCCAATCATTCAATATCAACCAGGTAAGGAAAATGTAGTAGTCGATGCACTTAGCCGTAGGCCATCATTAAACAATATTTCTGTCATTTCTACTTCTTCGTTAGACACAATGAAAAATACTTATCTTCAAGATCCCGATTTTCATGATGTTTGGGTAAATTTATCTAACAATCAATGGATCCCCACTAATAACTTTTCTGTTTCCGATGGTTTTCTGTTTTATGAAAAAAGGTTATGTATTACTAATCCTTTTCGTCATTTCATTATGCAAGAAGTACACCAGCCTCCTTATATGGGACATCTTGGTATTATCTCCACACTTAAAAATTTACATGAAGATTTTATCTGTTCAAATATGCAACGTGATGTCTCTAATTTTGTTTCTAACTGCATTGTATTTCAACGCATAAAAAGACATCATGGTAAGTCATATGGTTTATTACTTCCATTACCTATCCCTAATTCACCTTGGGAGCAGATTTCTATGGACTTCATTACAGGTTTATTACAAACTTCTTCACAGAATAATATGACATGGACCATAGTTGATAGATTTAGTTAACAAGCTTACATCATTGCTTGTAAAAAAACCTTAAGTGCTGCACAAGTCGCTAAATTATTTCTCAAGAATATTTTTGTGCACCATGGATTGCCGAAAATTATTGTGTACCGAGATCCTCGATTCTGTAATAATTTTTGGATTACATTGTTTACTAACTTAGGAACTAAGATTGATTTTAGCTCTGCATTTCACCCAAAGACTAACGGTGAAACAGAGGCCACAAATAGCACAATTTTGGATTTAATCTGTGCTTACACAATTTCTTCTCCAGGCACATGGGATAATCATTTGCACCTTCTACACTTTGCTTACAATAATACCACTCACACTGCTACACAAAAGGCACCTTTTGAAATTGTTTATGGTCACAAATTGCCAACTCCTACATTTCATCTAACACAGAAAATACCTTCTGTTGATGATTGGATTCAAAATCTTTCAAGTATTTATGAGCAAGTTAAACAAATGCTAGCAAAGGCCCAACAATCATATGTGAAACAAGCAAATAAAATGAGGCAAGCCATGCTTTATAAAGAAGGAGATTATGTTTGGTTACCTTTTTCCAATTTATTGTCTCCAAATTCAGCCAATAGCAACCTTAAATGGTTCTCCTTTATGTGTACGTTGGTGGGATGACTACCTTAAATGGTTCTCCGTCAATGCGGGGTGTGTTCCTAAGAATTGTCTTAGGTGAAAGGCCGATGGGGACGCCTATCCTTTTAGGGCGTCGATGCAAGTGTGAACGTGGGTGATACCATTTTATCCACACGAGTATTAACGTCTTCGTGAATTAATTATTGTATAGAATTCCAAATTAATTGATTTATGTAGCTAGCTGCAATTATTCAGTTGGTTATTATTCTAACATGATTTTTTGAATTTTTGGCAACTGATGTGTAGAGCAAGGTGAATTGGAAAGATGCACCACGCACAAGCATTTTAAAGATTATTTCCTCAAGAATTTATTTGGCAATTATTGGATCATTGTATTAGACAAACCACTATTTCTTATAAAGCGTGCGCACAGCCTTTATGTAAATATTTATTAGCAAAATAGATTTTTAGAAGATATGTCCAGTAAAACATTAATGGTTCTAGAGAGTTGTGGGATGCACAACTGCTAGCATCCATTAACTCAGATTACTCTATCTCTTTTCCAGTACACTCAAACTCTTTATGCAAAGAGTGATTGTAAATGGCCTAAATCTTGGGCAAAGAAGATTTCATAATATCATTATAAATACAGCATGAAGGGAGCTGTCCACTTCATGTCAAGGGGAGATTGTACCCAATCTTGTGTCATTTCATCTTACTTTACCCTCTCTTTTAGTCTATTTTTAATTTCTCATGAGTCGTATGCAATTTTATGAGTAAAAAAGAGAAAGAGGGAGCTTCTTCCATTCACTATGCACAAACCACGTATCCGTTGCTTGCAACATAGATGGTGGGTTTAAACAAAAAGGCATGGGAAGTCTAAAGGCCATCTGCATGGGGACTTGAGCCTTGTGGCTTATGAGGCATGTGGATGGGGCTAATCCATTAAGACCCTCATGTTTAATGAAGCATGTGAATGAGGCTAAACCATTATGGTTTGCATAGATTTATTCCTTAAAGGTAGCAAGAGGCCAAGCTACTAGAGAGGGTGGGGATATTCAAACAAGAATACACTACTCTCATGAACTACTTATAATCTCCTTACTTTTTGTGAACATAAAGGTTGAGATTCTTAATCGTAATCTTGATAATATCAACAATTGCATCAAAATGAAGAGAGGAACATGTTGGATGGTAGTTTACTTGCCATAAAGGTAAGCCTTGATAGGCTCAACTACTTTCTTTAATAGCACTTAAAAGGTGGTCACCTACCACCATTGATTGTGGATCTTACCTACCACTCTCATGTACTTGTATATAAACGATTTAGTGGTAGATAAACAAGTAGTAGTGCAATAGTAGAGAAGTAGACGAGAGTAAGTAGCATTCTATTAGTAGATTGCATTCTAATTACCAATGCTGTATCAAAGCAATTATCTGCCATGGTATCAATTTTACTATATTTGTTCTAATCTCACACTCTATTTTTGGGCATGATATTAGAGCACACAAAGCTCCTGATGGCCTACCATTCTCCATCATTCATCAATTTAGAGCTTGCCCTAGGTTGATAGGCTCTTACATGTATCTCAATGCTCATCTTATCTAGTCTACATCTTGTTTTTCACTTATTGAGTTCGTATCACATTATTGAGAGTTTTTTTGCATCAAAAAAGTTGATTCTACATCAAGAACTTGAAGAAGGATTTTGTTTCAAGAAACAAAAAGCTATGTACATCAACAGGAAGGTGTTTGTCATTAAGGAGATTCACAACACACTCTACATGTAAAGGAGGTCTACTTCAAATAGTATTTCTACATCACGTTGCAACATTTCATATCTATCTTCAAGCACAAACTATTGCTATCTCTTCAAGTAGTTAACTATCCATATTGATTTTGGCAAGTCTATTGGTGGCAACATCTATTTCTTTGACTCTCCAAGTGTGGGACTTGAATCCAATTGATTCCCATCACTACAAGAAAAATGTTATCTTCTATTGCTTTAGAGTATACTACATGAAAGACTATTGATATTCTATTTGCACTATTATCTTAAGATAGCATTGATCTATTTCTTAGAGTATATTAGATTTTTATCTATTGATTGGATTCCAGAGCTTTAGCTAGCCCTGTTTTTTGGTCCTGTTCATAAGAGTAGAACTGTAGTTCTTAGGTTCATTGTTCACTATTTCTGAATATAAGTCAAGTTTGACTAGTAGAAGGCTATAGAGCTGGAGAGAGAACCTTTCAAAATAAGAAGATGAAGGTTGTTTCAAGGCGGTTGTGGGGTGACACAAAAGAAAAAGGGTCCATGACTATGTCATCTCGTCTCTATTGCATCTAGTTTACCTACCTCTGGGAGGGGGAGGAGGGGTGCGGCGGGCAAAAACCTATTTTGTGCGTTTCCTTGTCTTCTTCTACATCCAGTCCATGGTTGCCAAGGGGCTTAAGGGGAGGGGGGGATCTACTCTCTAAGGGTGAAATGGTACAAGGGGAATGTTAGCCAATGTTCTCCCCCACCTTAGGACTCGTTGGGGGCCCCAAAGGCACCAAAGTGGGGTGTCTATCTCACAACGTCCTAAGGTTTAAATTTAAGAAGGACACTAAAAATTTCACCTCTTGCCCTCACCGTTGAGGCACCTGATATATATACATACACACATATATACATACATATATATATTATTTATTGAATTTAAATCTTAGGTTTAAACTTAAAAAATGACACTAAAAAGCTCACCTTCTGCCCTCGCCACACTAAGGCACCCGACAAGGCATATATATGCGAGCGTGCTATCAGAGGGGTTTTTGTTGAAAGATCGAATTCACCAAGGATCAGAAGTAGAAGGAAGTAGAGATAGGAGATGGAAGAGAAGATAAAGAATACCCAAGTGGTAAACACTACAAAGACAAATCACAATGAATTGATTCAATATGTATTAAAAGAACCTGGAATATTCGCACTACTCAAAAGCAATCTCCAGGCATTAGTTCTCTGCTATTCGGAACCCAAATCTAATGGCTCTGTTGGCTCCGAAAGGGGGGTAAAACTCCACAACACCTAATCACGGATCTCCCAGATCACTCCTTCTTCTTCTTTCAGTTCAATCTACAATTTTCAGCCTGTTTACAGCGATCATGATGTGCGCGATTTTGTCAATCTGTCTTTTTTTATGAAAAATCTCCTAATTGGCTGAAAAAACAACTAGCTTTTTGCATGCCATCCTAATCTAGAAGCTTTTTCTAACTTTTTCGAATTTTTTACAATAACTAAGATAAAAAATAGACTAAAATTATCCAAAAATCTAGTATTTTTGGATAATCCATGCAACTCGCACTAGTACTAATGGCTCAAATCACATTGACTCTCTAGATTAATAGAGAAGTCGGATGATGATGCATTCCATACTTTTTCACACTCTGTCCTCATAACATCAGGACATCCACCCCCTCTGAACCTGCACATCCTCCGATATGTGCCAAAATCCTAATTGTCATTGGATTCTGAGTCCTCCTCATCCTCTGCAACCATATCCTTTACTTTTTTATCTTCCATATCTTCCTGGCTAGCCCCTGTATCATGGCCACTATTTTCTTCCAATTCTGGCAACTCATAGGCAGTAGATTCCTGCCTTTTGAATAATTTGATTCTTTTCCTTGCTACCGGAAGTTTTATGGCTGTCCCATCCAGCTCATTTAATGCATAAGTAGCATTATCAAACACCTGTCTTACCACATAAGGTCCAAACCATCTTTTGGAAACTTTACGCATGGCACTATGCTGGTTATCTAAACTACTATCATACACCAATACCCAATCCCCATCTTGTATGGTTCTTGGTCTCAGTCTATGTCTTTTGTCAAACCGTTTCTTGTTTTGTATCCTTGCTACCCTTAACTTTGTAGTTGTTGCCTCTATGTCTTCTGACTTTCTTTCCAATTGTCTAATGTGTAAGGCCAACAACTCCTCTTGATTCAACTCCTCCTCCCAAGGTAACACACTCCATGTGATTGTTATCTCTTCTATCGACATGATAGGTTTTTGACCATACATCAATTCTATAGGCATATATCATGTAACAACACTATGAGTTGTTCTCTCATCCCACAAACCATAAGGGAGCAATCGTGGCTACTCTTTTATCTTCTCTCCACATGCTTTTTCCAATGCCTTCACAATTGGTGGATGACCTCTTTCACTTTTGCCATTTCCTTCAAGGTTATAGGCTGAAGTTAAAGCAATCTTTATCCCCAATTGTGCAAGGATATCATGAGCTTCATCTGCATCCAACTCACCCCTATCTGTTGTAATTTTTTCCACACAGCCATATCGACAAAAGATCTCTTCTAAGAGAAAAGCACATACGACATTTGTCGTCTTAGTAGGTAGAGCTCTCCCTTCCACTTGATTAGTCAAGTCTTCACAAGCAAGCACAAGATACCTCATTTGCCAAAGACTTGTAGGCATTGTGACCAAATCCGCCACCCACTTAAAATGAAGAGACAATGGATATGTGGGTTGCAATCCATCCTGATGTCTCACAGTTGAATACATTTGACATGTTGTACATGTTTCCACAAAGTGAGCAACATCCTTATACCTACCCTACCACCAATATCTTTCTTTGATTTTTGTAAAAGTACCCCAAACACCTCTATGACCAGCCCATAAGCTTTCATGAAATTCTTGCATTACTTTTACTTGTGAAGCTCTGTCTCACCCAAAACTCACAATGGCATACCCTGTTTCTTTTTAGCATGTTTCCATAAGTATCCATCTTTTAAGAAAAATCCATAGTCTTTCCTCTTGATCTTCTTAAACTCCTCATCTGACCATTCATCTCTCTTTGTTAATGTACTGAGATATTGACCAATTCTCAACCACTCTCCTGCATATTTGTCTTCCAGAAACACTTCTACACAAGACGCAAAACATCTAAAGTGTATTCTCTTTGTTGTCCAAGCTTCTGTTAATGCTGTAGCAACACCTTGCATTACTAAATTCACTCTTGCAACATCATTTTCAGCCATAAGAAAGTCATCTCCTTCCTTCTCATCCATCATCCCATCTTCATTCTCATAATGTGCTCGAGATAAAATGTCTGCCACTAGGTTATCTCTTCTTGCAATATGCTGAAATTCAGGGTTCAAAGATTTGATGTATGCAATCCACCGGAGCATAGAAATGTCCGAGTAGAAGAACTAGTAATCATACCCAATACCGACAAACAATCAGTCTCAATGACTACATGAGAACCCATAAAATACTCCTTATCACATTTAAGGGCTGTTACAATTCCCCATAATTCTCTTTTTACCTGTGGATATCTTCTCTCTCGTTCAGTCACCTTTCCCTAAATGGGTATCAGAAGCATGATAATGTTTCCTAGGTTTTCTCTTTTTCTCCCTTCCTTCTTCTCTTTTTTTTAAATGTTTCTCCCTCTTTCCTCACCAACCTTACTAGTTTTAGGCTTATCTCTCTCTGCATCTCTGATCCTTCTAGTGTCCTGCATTACATCAACAATTTTATTTCCCTCACTCTTTTTTTCTACAAGAATCCAATTCATGGGAATCTGTCCTTTCTCTTCTTCTGTCGGATTTGGTGTTTTAAGAAGAAGTATTGTTTTGTTTGTTTGGAAGATTTTGAGGTAAGAGATACATATCCACTCCTGCCCCTGGTGGATATGAACAATTTGTGCTTATGTGACCTATCTCCCCACATGAATAACCAACCAATGGTCTTTTGGAATATCCTCTTCCATTTCATCATCTTCCTTCTCTCATATTTTCTTGATTAGTCTATCCAATCAATCCCCCATTAACTCTTCCTAATGGCCTACCTCAACTGAAATGCAAATACTTTCCCATGCCTAGCCAACCTCCGCATAAAATAGTCTCTTTCAGCAAGAAAAAAAAAACCCTTTTATACTAACTTTTGATTCCTGTAATGTTTTAGTTGTAAATTGATGACCTATATCTTTAGGATCCCATAAACTTGGTTGCCTTGCCACTTTCTCATACAGACCCTCACTCTCTGATGGAAGTGGCAAAGAAATTGGTTTCACCTTTTTGTCAAATGTCTTATACTTTGTCTCCACAACTACTTTAGCCTATTGTAATCCTTCCTATTGAGAAAACAATGCTATAACATCATACATGTCCAAAGAACATATTGATAACACTCTATTTTCAGCCTCATTTTCAGCATGTATAGTTGCTAGAATTTTAGCCATAGTGTCAATAATATTCAACCCATAAAAGAGGCCTAAAATGCCATCATTTTGAGTTAACAACCCAAATTTTCTCAATTCCTTAGCAGCCTATTTCATAGATATGCGTTCAGCCTTGCACATATAGCTTTCATAGGCTTAAACCAACATGAACTATTTTCTATAAACTGAGAATAACCAGCAGTAAATACATGCTTCATTCCATCAAGAGGCAAGTACATCATCTAAAGAGAACTACTATAGCTGTGCATTACAGTAATGCTCAATGAAAATCTGGATCTTTGAATTTCCTTGCATTTGGAGGTAAAGGAGACTCTCGAAGCGTATTTTGATTCTTATGATGATTAACACAAACAATAAGAAATTGGATTACTTTTTGCCCTTGCTTTTTGCCCATTCTTGCTTCTAACTCTTGCATAAGTAGAACCATCACCAAGTACATTTGTTTCCATACGTACTCCTGTAATATAGGGCTATCCTTGAACTAACTTGCACAAAGAAGTGTTGCTCTTCTTGTACTTTACCAATTGTCACTTTTACATTAGAACATGTAGCACAGAGCTCCTTTGAATAATTATTAGCAATCCTCATATGCCAACCATGATCACTGTCCACAGGCCATGCACCATTCTATACAATTCATGCTCAATGACATTAATCTCGGACCTGTGTTTAAGCAAAGAAATATAAGCAATTTCATACTCCCCTATTTTCACTATCGTTTCAATGGTAGCCCATGCCTAGTGATTTCTTGTATAATGACTCCAAGGAATAAATCGTGGAGTCTCTTCCCCATATTATTGCATTTGTGTTACTCCACCATGCATATTGCTACAAGACAATGCATTTTTAGCCACTTTCTTCTCTTTTCCACATGCTTTCGCCACTGATTAGCATCATCCTGCTGCATAGATAAACCATCACTTACATCATGTTCATATTTAGCATGAATACCCAATAAACCGATTTCCTCTTCAAATTGTAGGAATGCACTAGTGGTATCACCAATAAATTGACGCTTCCTCTTAATTATGTCAATGATTTCATCATGAAATTACCGCTTGGCGATGACAAGTACCTCTCCCAAGGTGAATTCCATCCGATTGTTTAAAATCCATTCTTTAAAAACCTTCTTAAGATCTGTGGTTGTCTCAATATCAGATTGCACCTTATATCCTAGCTACTTGCCCTTCTTTTTGCCCTCTTATTTGCTATCCTATTTTTCTCTTGCCCAACCTCTTCCATGACATGCTCTCGAGGGGTGCCTGATTTGCAACTTTAGGCTAATCCATGCTTCTTCTTGTCACTCTCTTAGATATTCGTGCATTATCTTCATATCTCTTTTGTTTCTATTCCACAAGTACATTTGTGTTTTACACCTTTACTAAATATGCATATACTGGTGATTCCTAGACAGTTATGTTATGAATGCCTTGCCCTACATGAGAAATTTCACTATCAGTAACTTTCCTCTTTTCAATTGCATGCAAAGCATATGTCCATATTGTAGCCTTTGGACATTTGGTCAGGCATTCTATCTAATTGTAGACCAAAAGGAGAAGCATGTGTCCATATTGTAGCCTTCGGACCGCCAACCAGACATTCTATCCAACTGTAGACCACCCTTCCTAGTCAGATTTGTCCTGGAAATGTTGATGATAGGTCAGCAAATGTAGTCCCATTGCCAATTTTTAAGGGAGAGTACAATGAAGACCTTGATCTTCATGTAGCAGAGTTTATGGTAGCATGTGTGCCTAACAATGCCAGAATCCCTAAGCATTGGTTAGAAATCTTCCCTGCCACTTTCGAAGGCGCGATGTTTCAGTGGTATGAGAGACAATCATCATGAACATTTGGCACATGGGACAACTTAAAGTTGTCGTTCCTCACTAAACTGAGGCGTGAAGGTTTTGAAGAGCGGATGCAAGAGGAGTTCATGAACCTAAGCCACTCCTCTAGAGAAAGAGTAGAAGCTTATGTCTCACGAATGGAATCCATCATGAAGAGATGGACTAACCATCATTTGGACGAAGGTATCCAGAAATGAGTGTTCCTCAGAGGCCCACAACCAAAAGTTTGCAAGTTCATGGAATTGAGAAGACCAGTCAATTTGCAAGGTGTAGTGGAAGGTGCAAGATTGTATGACAAAGTTGAAACAAGGCTATCAATGACTCTAGGAAGAGGATTCCTACCTCCTCTCATGCTAGGAATGGTATACCCACCAAATGTAGACCCAGGAAAAGCTCCCTATCTCTATCCCCAAATGCAAACAGTGCCGCAGTATAGTGCACCTAATCCACAGTGGTCACCGCAGATGACACAGCCTCAAATGATGGTTCAACCACAACAATAGTGGCATCAAATAGTTCCTCCAATGGTGAATCAACAATAGTGTAATCCTAAAAACTGGAATCAACAACCCCAAGTCTCAAAAAGAGCTCTCAATCAGAACCAGAATAGAGGACCCTCTGGATCAACCCAACCTATGTATGCAGTAATTATAGAAGCTTCCCAAAATCCTACTATAAGTAATTTAGGAGGTGAAAATCTGAAGGAATAATTATCCAACTCAGTCGCAAGTATCAAGAAAGAGCTTATGGATGTGATTACAGAGCAGCTACAGACACTGAAGGTGAATACTACTAATATATCCACTCCTGTGGGAGCCGGGAGAGATATGATGCATTCTAATACATGGTGCGGAAAGTGCCATCAAGCGAGACATTTAGTGACTTGAATGTACCCGAAAACCAACTATTCGTGGAGCCTTCTATTCATATTGTTTGAGAGCGAACCATACAGAGGATATTTGCTCTCTAAAAGAGATGTATAAACGAAGACAGAAAGATGAAAATGCAAGATTCAACTTGCTAGAATCCAAAATGACAACGCAGGACATTGGACCAAAGCCTAGGGAGTTTGGTCCTAATTTTGGTCCAAGGAGGTTTCCCTCTCAAAGGTACAGAGGACAATAGCCTGACGGTGGTCAAAGATCCGAGGTGGAATGTTACAGATGTGGAGAAAAGGGTCACATCTCCCCGAATTGTCCAAACCCTAGAAGATCTATGGACTACAAGCCATTATGTAGCCGATGCAAAGGAGAAGGCCACACTGCAAAGGACTGTCCAAATGTAGTCCCTGTCAAGGCCAATGCCATCGATAGCCAACAGAAGGCACAAGAGCTTGCCTCTAATTTGATGGACTTGGAAGTTGTTGCTATCACACATGCCAAGAAGAAGGAACCAAATGTCCAGAAAGAGAATAATTCCCCTACCAAGACTGTGAAGTTCAACCTGTCAAGAGAGGGACAGAGCAGTACAGGATAGAACAATGCAGTACAGAGCATTGCAGTGCCACAGAGAGTTACAGAGAGAGTCCCAGGAACAGGACCCGTGGTCTAGGAGATAGACGATACAGAGGCACCTCTAGAAACAGAGAAAGTGCCAATGCTACCATTGCTAGAAGAAAAAGGAAAGATGAAAATGGGTGTAGCCCCATTCCTCAGCATGTTGGAGAAGCCTGTAGATCCAATTCAAGATTATAACTTGGTTAAAGACCTAGACATGTTTAAACCAAACCTAACATTCCGACAGTGGATATTTGGTCGATAGTAGGTCAGGAGCCATCATCATGAATGATGAGGGGAGGAGGGTGATGGCTCGCATGAGAGAGTTGTGCCAACAAGTTTTTCGGCACAACGTCTTGGATCATTGGAAGAACATATCGGAGGGGAGCAAGGACTACATAGTAGCATCCTTGCACAGGAGTTTCCAGTGCTAGCTGCAGTAGATAGATTCTCTACGGGATGGATGATGGATTGCATGCGTGTATACATGTCACATTGATGATCTGATGCACGCAAGGCAATCAAGAGTGGGGCTGCAAAGCCCGAGTGGTTAGATGCAGACGACTGGAACCAACTAAGGGAGGAGGCTACAGATTCTCGAGGACGTTGGAGTCAATAGCGCGAGGTGGCGAGGGCACGACTCGAGGCCGGAGTGGTCCATCATCTTGGGAGTGGTGGCCACAGGACATATTTGGAGGACTTTGTAAGTTTTTCTTTTGTTTTGCTTGTTTAATTTTTTGAAATATTCTTTGTACTGACAATCATGTTTCTAACAGTTAGCATTTTGTTTTTTTTGCAACACTCCATTACAAATCGTGATCCATCTGGCCTTGAGACTTGATATGCAGAGAAACACGGTTTCAATACATTGATTGACCGATTGTATAGACGCGGCGGCCCTGTAAGCCACTCATCTTTCTTATTCGTAGTTACCATGAGATATTTGAATGCATTATTATATGGTGGACTGATGTGTTATTTCTTTTTCTGCAGAGTTCGTTCCATGCTCCTTTGTGGCAAGACAAGCTTTCAGGGGACGAGGATGCGTAGCTCGCCCTTGGATCCCTAGAGCTCACACACCTTTATTTTTGAGTTGCATGATCTATGTAGACATGTTCTATGTATTAGTGATATCCTGTCATGATTGTACCAATCGTTTTTTATGTGATCATGTATTTATTTCATGTATCAGTTTTATGATTTTAGTATACATTATTTTTGTTTGCAAGCGCATTGTACACAGTAGTGCAGAAACTATTTTGTATGGCTCTCATAAAGCACACAGTGCTATCCACAAATTTTTTTTTCACTCTTACCCTGGCTATTAGCATCGAAAATTTTACTGCTCGCATCGCTATTGGCATCGCTATGCGCGTTACAAACCGTCGCTATTAGCGTTGGTATTGGCGTCGCTATCAGCGTCGCACGTACGTAGTGATGCTAATAGCGACCTTGATGACACCAATACCGATGTTTCTATGGCGTCATTAATAATGACGCTTTTTGCAATGATGAGGGTAAATTTTGTTTTTTGTATTTTCGTCGCTTTAAGTGTCGGTATAAGGCCTATATCTTGTAGTGAATCTTGCTTATTTGTGTGAGAGTGAGAGATTGAGAGCAAGAGAGTGAGAGAGTAAGGGTGAGAGACCAAGAGGGTGAAGCTCTTCTCATCTTCTCTTCAAGCACTCTCTCTTGCCATACCCATGCTTCCTTTCCACATGTGGAGGTCATAAAGGATTAAGAGCCAGAGAAGCACTCGTTGGATTGTGGAGGTTCAGGTTGTGAATCTTGATTTGAAGAGTCAATATTATCCCATGAAGGAGGTTCATCATCATATAGAAAAGGAAAAGCATTGAGTAATGACTTTGTATCATCAATGTCCTCTAGTGACCACGTCATCCTAACATTCTCTTAAGACCATGTGCTGCCCATAAGTTTCTCATTGAAAATAACATCATGACTTATCATTAGTTTCTTGGAGGATGGATCATAAAACTTGTATCCCTTTGAAAAAATTGAATATCCAATGAAATAACTTTCAAACCAAGAGGATCAAGTTTTCTACAGAGTCTATTTGGGTACACAAATATAAGCAATACATTCAAAGGTGCAAAAATATGAAACAAAAGGAATTTCAAATTATCCAAGTAGTAATCAATATTTTACTAGAAGGAGCAATTGTAGGAAGACGATTTTGCACAAATATTCGTGCTAAGACTACTTCAGCCCAGAAACATCAAGATAAGCTAGAATGAATGAGCATACATTGTATGGCATTGAGAATAGTCCTATTTTTACATTCAGCAATACCATTCTATTGAGTAGAGTAGGGAATAATGTATTCATGATGAATACCTTGACTATTACAATAGTCATCTAACATATATTCGCCACCATTATCATTACAAAGTTTCTTGATGCGACGACCAATATGAAGTTATGCAGCCTTTTGACATTGCTTAAAAGATAGTAAAGCTTCTAATTTAAATTGCAAGAGAAAAACAGTGGTGTATCTTGAGAAGTCAACAACAAAGGTCATGAAATATCAATATTGAGATTTCGATGGAGGAAAAGGTCCACAAATATTAGTGTGACTAAGATCAAGAAAATCTCTTGAATGAGTTGTGGTGGAAATGAAAGGGGTCTACAAAAACACTTTCACAGTACACAATATTCACAAATATCCATGTAAGGAGGCACTTTGAATTCATACCTTGAACAAGGTAATACTGATAAATATCAACAAGCTTAGAGAAATTAGAGTAAACAAAAAGATGATATGGTTTGTCCATCTTTCTTAATGCAACACTTGGTATGGTCAAAATAGACAAGGAGACCAAGATCCACAAGTCTTGCAAGTGAAAGAAGATTTATTTATAGATTTGGGATATGTAAAACTCCATGTAGAATTCTCGTTGATGAAAGAGTAGCGAGATATAAATCACCTATACCTTTGACTTGATAGGTTGTGTCATTCTCAGTAAGATGAATCAATTTCTTGACAAGAATTGAATGATAATTATGTAACTGTTGGGATTGATATGTCATGTTTCCAGTAGCATCGGAATCAATAATAAAAACAGATCCATCACAAACATGAAGTATCCTTTCCAGAGAGATAGAACAACTCACACAATTGACTTTTTCAGTAGTGTTGTCATGTGTAGCAACATATGCTCTATTAGGATCAGAAACAAAATGCAACTTGAAACATCAATGGGTTGGATGATCACTCTTTTTGCAGTAGTCACAAGGAGAATAATCTCTAAATAAACGTGGATGTTATTTATTTGTAATATCATGTTCTTCATCATATTATTTTGCCTAGCAATCATCTTTAGTGTGACCATTTTTATTGCAATAAGAACAATGTCTATTAGGAAACTTGAGACGAGAGAAGCTACCACCACGATGAGTCCTATGTGTAAAGCGTAGAAAGAGATGCCTTCAAGAAATTAAATCTTTGTCTATTTTTTCTAACTATGTGTTCTCTTTTGAGATCATAACAATTTCTTGATTTGTGGAATGGCATCACCGACAGTCATCAATAAGTTGATTGATAATGTTCTTGAATGATTTGATATGTGTTGTTAGAGAAGTTTTGATGTTGTATTGTAGCTCAATGAGTTGACTACAAAGATAAAGTATTCCTTAATAGATGTCTTCTCAAATTTTGCTATCAAATACTCCCATATAGCTTGTGAGGTTAAAAGATTATATACATCAAGCATAAGAGATCATTGAAGAGCCAAAAGAATATATCAATGAGCTACTTTGTCATGTTTGATCCACTCATTATAAGCAATTTGCATTCTTCAAAGATAGGTCATTTAGTTACAAGGGTATTATTATGATCATGATCAATTGGTTGAGGCGAACATTCATAATTACTAAGAAAAATATCATACAAGCCATTGCCTTCAAGAATTAGCAGCATCTCGACAAATTTACTAGGAAGAAATCTTGTGAGTTTTCCAAATACAAACTTTTAGGGTGTTGAATCAAGGCATATCTACAATTGAACATATGTACAATCTAAATGATAATCGAGTGAGCATCTTCTATGCTTAAAATTGATAACATACATAATACATCAAACTTAAGCATTAGGGTGTCCAAGCAAGGCATATCTACAATTCAATATATCTACAATCTAAACAATGATCGAGTGGACTTATTCTATACTTAAAATTCATAAAATAAGATACTCATAACATACATAATACATCAAACTTAAGCATGAAAAGAACATGAATCAAGAATTGAAAAGATACTACATAGATATACTTCTTGATTGTCTTCTTCAAGGAATTGGTTGTAGTCGATCGTGATAGCTCTAATACAATGTTGAGATGTGCAGAGAAAAGATATGTAGAGACACGAGAGAGAGAAGAGATACACCATGTACACTTCCAAAGACTATTTCATATTGATTACAATCTACATATATATAGGTGAGACCTAGTCTAGATAGGGTGAGCTATATATAGCTCCAATACCTTATGTGAATACAACCCTAGTAGGAAGAGACTATCGGTTCACCTACCTAGTAGTGAAACAAAATTCTTATGGAACCTCATATCCTCTACTATTGAGAAGACCATGGCTTTTGAAAGCAATAGCCCGTACAAATTAGTTTAAGGGAACCCCGATCCTTTGCAGAGGACCAATAAGGTGGCAAGCAACCCTTTCCTCACATGTTGCATAGCAAACAGCTTGTCATCCTCCTGCATACCACTAGAAGAAGCATAATTACCATGTTGCTTCCCTCTTGCTCTCTGATCATTCTTCTTCTTGTAGCAATCCTTAGCTACATGCCCATATTTGCCACAATAATGACAATCCTTATTTGCATTTGATTGTTGTCCATGAGTCATTTGAGGCTGCTGCCAAGTGCCTCTTTCTCTACGTGAATAAGCTCCTCTTCCACGAGCATTTGAGCCACCTCTATTTGATTAAGGTTGCCTATTTTTCCATCCAGTAGCTTGATGTCCACGGGCTGCATATGCATTTCCAACACCTTTTCCTCTAAAATTTGATCTTTCTCTTCCACCTCTACCCCTTTGATTTGAGTAGAAGACACTGTCCCTGTTGTTTTTAGACCCACTGGAACTTGTATTGAGTCCAAGTTTCACTTCTTCATGCAATAGAAGTACTACAAGTTCATCAAAGTTAGGCTGCTCCTGACGCACTGAAATAACATAGTATGGCAAGATACAAAGGATGATAATATGTAGATGGAATCATGGCAAGATACAAAGGATGATAATAACATAGTATATAGAAGATGCATGCATAAATCACAAGACCAAAAAGGAAGAGGATGTGCACTCCATGAATCTAAGCGCGAGCTATAGATCCTCACCATCCAAAAGCTCCCTGAGATGCAAAGGAGCATCGAACGAAGTCTACAAAAAAAAAAACTACATAGCGGTCCACCATAGATAATGCATTTTAATAAAAATAGTAACTACTCACAAGAAAGATGAGTGACCTACTAGGCCGTCGCATGCATACAGTCTATCGATCAATGTAGTGAGACCATGTCTCTCTCTATATTGAGTCTCTAGGGTGGTGGGATTGCGGTTTATAATGGAGTGCTGCAAAGAAAATAAAATACAACTGTTAGAAACACGATTGTTAGTATAAGTGATATTTCTAAAAAGAAAGTGAGAAGAACAAAAGAAAACTTACAAAGTCCTCCAGATAAGTCCTCTGGCCACCACTTCCAAGATGATGGACCACACACGCCTCTAATCATGCCCTCGTTCCCTTGCGCTGCTGTCTTCAATGTCCTAGAGAATCTATAGCCTCCTCCTTGAGTCTCTACCAGTCATTTGTGTTTAACCACTTAGGCTTTGAGGTGCCACTCTTGAGTGCCTTGCGTGTGTTCAATCATCTATGTAATATGTATGCACACATGCACGCCATCATCCAGCCTATGGAAAACTTGTCTGTCGCAATAGGTACTGGAAACTCCTCATACAAGGATGCTACTATGTAGTCATAGCTCCCATCGTGTATATTCTTCCAATATTCCAAGACATTGTGCCAAAAAACTTGTTGGCACAACTCTCTCATACAAGCCATCACCCTCCTCCCCTTATCATTCACGATCATGGCTCTTGCCCTGTCATCTACAAGCTATCCATACCCCTTTGGGATATGTCTAAGATGTGTTGTTTCCCACCTACGACCATGCACCTCGGCATAAATAGGAGACCCCTGTACATGTGGTGTACCCATGGGGGTGGTATCTCTCAAAGCAACACCATAGGGATACCACCTACGAACAATAGAGCAAAAGATAGAGTCACTAGTGTAGACATCTCCACAAGTGTGACAAATCCTACATGTGATACAACTCCACTAGAATGACAAGACGAAGACACTGCATTGGTGCCTCCACAACAACCACCTAAGTCAACCTCTCTCAAACCTACATGAGAGCGAGGAGTAGCACTTTTATCTCAAGCCGACCGTGGGCTCACCGCATCCACATCTCCAAAACATCCCCCAGAACCACTCCCTCCATTTGTCGGAGTCTAGAGCGTTGACCTTGTCTATGGAAATAGAAGCATCAAAGCGTGCCGATGTAGATCTAACAGAATGGCTTGATGGTGTTGGAGATAGAGCCATATTTCTAAATCGAGCCATATGATCTGGATTCATATGCATCAATATATCCTACAACTCCTCGTGGCTCATCTCTCGACTCATTGTGCTCTCCAAAATATCGTCAAAAGGTCACCTACATAGATAAAAAGTGATGTTAGCATAATCAATATAAAGATTCAAGCAAAGCACAGTAATATAACTCTAAAAAAAAGATGTTGAAGTGCATATTCTAGAGTATCCTTATAAGTGATTCATCAACAAAATGTGTAGGCATAGATGCTAAAAGTATAACATAGTCTATGGTCCCATATCAATCTCCTAGCACAACTCCACATACACTAGAAGGTTGATAGACATGTCACCATAAAAATACAAGTCTACCTCATTCTCAAAGAAATCTTGGCCTCTTGTGTTTCCTCATCATTACCCGATTCTACCTCCTCTGCATGCTCAAAGCAACCTCCACCCCTTGCAATATTGACCCCTCCGTTTGCATACTGTCCTCATCTACGTTTGGAAAATTGCTTTCATCATACAGTCTTGCACTTCGGAGAGTTGAAGATACAACATACCACCATCAAGGTTGTTGAGGGTTTGGATAGAAAATTATCCATTCAAAATCACATATAAGAGAGATTCAACATTTGTGACATATACCATGTCGAAATAAAATTAAAAAAAAGAAAAACGTGTTGCGTAAATCTCTCCATCTTTTTTCCGAATCTATTTCAAGAAATCTAGATGGACCTCGTCAAATGATTGCCTTGGCTCCTTCTAGAACCACTTCGAACCATTGCACATCGAATATGATCATGGAGAACCTATAGTAATCCACCATGATAACACTTTGCAAGTTCCCAAAATACTCCATCTCATCTATAACGGTGTTTAGATCCATGGCTCATTGTTGGCCCTCATGCTCAAACTTTACCATGACACCACAATCCGTTGTTGATAAGCACATTTTGTCAATGTTGGCCGCATGACCACACCGCACTATATATTTTGTACTATACATTGAAACAGTTAGATTAGTTGTCATATATAAAATCTAGATACAACAACTTATAAAACATGTGGTTACCTTTGGACTACATCCCCTCGAGAATTTGACTCCTCAGTAGAGATCTCTACCCCTTAGCGAGAGGCTGCAATTAAAGCTCCATGTAACCATCACATAAACATAAACTGCGGCATCTCTTCCATGCCCTCAGGATATTGAATCGGTTGATGACACATACTGCGTTGAAATTCTAATTGTTCTTCTTCCCAATCTTTCCTGGCTCACTCATACCTAGCGAGCCATGTCTCCATGGATGCATGGTGCAACATACAAAAACAATTCACTTTCTCCTCCATTGCAGCATCCATCCCTGTTTCTACCCCATTTCTAACCACCACATCTCCAGTCAGTCTATCATCATCCTTTAGCAACCATAGCATATTCTTTTTTGAATCCACTGTTGGTAGCCACTATGAAATATGCAAAAATGCCTTAGACACCCACCAACCTTCACCCATGCTACCTTCTAGCCATGCTCATTTTTGCACAAAGCCTTTCAGGGTTTTCATAAAGCACTCCAAGAAGAACATCCATCGCGTATAGACAAGTCCCGCAATCTCCACTTCATCTACAAGATGCACTAGGAGGTGGGTTTGTATCATGAATATGATCGGTACTTCTCAAAGATATAGACCATCTCCACTACTCCCCGTCTTGTGGATTCAATAGAGGATATCTTGATCTCCTTCTGTGAGATCCAATGTGTTGGAAACTGCAAGGAAGACGAGACACGAAAGGAAGAGAGGCGAGAAGAGAGATATGAGACACCGGAATTGGAACCCCAGAAGTGTGTCAACTGAGCACACATGATAGGAATATATAGAGGGGACCTGGGGCGCTATATATAGACAGACTATATATAGCTACTAGACTATATATAGCTAATTATATATAGTTTGTCTATATAGAGCTACTAGACTATATATAGTTAACACAATGCACTAAATTTGACAACCTGTAGATTGCCCCGCGTATTTCTGGAGTAAGGGATCCTACGATCGTGATTGGTAGTATATATTGCCACAAATGAAGAAGCATTAAGAACACGGACTAGACTCCAAATAGCATAATAGACAGGCCACTTACAATCCATTTGTATTACAAACCTGACATATCTTATGACAATCATGGGATTTTAGTCCTGATAGTTTGTCATCTTTAGAAAAAGCGGATCTGAGAGAAGGCATTGTACACGTTAGAGTGAAGATAGACCTAATAATTTTCTTCACAATGCACTCTTCTTTAGTGGAAAAAACCCAATGAGAGTGAGGTAGTTACAAGCAACCATCAGCACACACTCGATTGTGGCCAACGTGCCTCCATCTTGCCTCTCTCCCTCTTTATTTTCCTTCTTTTGTCTCTCTTTCTCTCCTTCCCTCTCTCTACTTTCATGAAGCCCCTCTCTCTATTTTTCTTTCTCTCTATTTCTCTCTTTCCCTCCCTCTCTCCCTCTCTCTCAATGCATCTCTCCACAAACAAAAATAAAGAGAGAAAAGAAGAAAATATATAAAAAAGAAAGGAGATGCAATATCTCCCCCTCTCCCACTCTCTCAATGCATTTCTCCCTCCCTCCTCTATTTCCCTCTCCCTCTCTATTTTTCTCTATCCTCCCTTTCTATTTTTCTCTCACATACTTATCTCTCCATCCCTCCATGTACTTCTCTCTCCCTTGTTTATCTATTTCTCTATCCTCCCTCTCTATATATTTCTCCCTTCCATATCTCTCCCTCCCTCCTTCCCTCTATTTCTCTTTGTTTTCCCTCTCAATCTCTCTTTGTTTCTCCTTCTCCCTCCTTTCCTCTCTCTTTCTCTCCCTCCCTTCCTCTCTCTCTTTATCTCTCTCCCTCTTTGTTTCTCTCTCCCCGTCCCTCTTCCTCTTTGTTTCCCTCCTTCTCTTTATCTTTCTCACTTTTTTTCATAAATCCCCCTCTCTCTCCCATTTTCTTTCTTTCCCTTTTTCTCTTCTTCACTCTCGCATCCTCTCTCTATTTCTCACTCTCCCTCCCTCTCTCAATGCATCTCTCCAAAAATAAAAATAAGAGAGGGAGAGAAGGAGGGAGAGAGAGGGAGAGAAATTTCATCGGCATCACCACCATACGTGAAGAAGAAAGGACAAGGGTATAAGGGAGAAGGGATAGAAGCCGCAAAGAGGAGGCACAAAGGGTTTTATCTTCAGGCCTTTAAGGTAGTTACAATTCCTTTACTTGCTTTGTTTCTGTATTTTTTTCTTTGTTTTTATTTCCAAAAAGATGCATTGAAAGAGAGGGAGAGAGAAGAAGGAAAGGAGAGGAAAAGATAAAGAGAGAAAGAAAGGGGAGAAATGAAATAAAGAGGAAGGGGAAGAGAGAAATGAGAGATGAAGGGAGGGAGAGAGGGGGGAGAAACAAAGAAAGGAAAAGAGAGAGAGAACAAGGGGTGCCAAGATAAATATAGAGGGAGAGAGAAGGAGGTATAAAAGAAGAGTAAGGTAAAGAGAGGAAGGAGAGTGAAAAGAAGAGAGAGCAAGAAAGAGAGATATAGAGAGATGGAATGTGAGATAGAGAGAAAAAAATAGAGAGTGAGAGAGAGGAATAGAGAAATAGGAAAATAAAGAAAGAATGAGAGAGTCTAGGAAAATAGAGAAAATTAAAAGGAGAAGGGGGAGAGAGAGATAAAGAGACATATAGAGACATTACTTTCAATATCTTTGTTTTTTAAGTTTCTTATTTTCTCTCTTTAATTTTCTTTGCAAGGAGATGCATTAAGTGAGAGTGGGGAGGGAAGGATTAAAAGAAATAGAGAGAAGAAGGGAGAGGGAGGAATAGAGAGATGGAAGGAAATAAAAAAGGGGAGAGATAAGGGCTTCATAAAAGAGAGAGAGAGAGAGAGAGAGAGAGAGAGAGAGAGAGAGAGAGAGAGAGAGGAAGAGATAGATAAAGGAAGGCAAACAAAATAAGCAAAAGAGAGAGAAAGAGGAGTGGGGAGAGAAATAGATAAAGATAAAGGGAGGGAGAGATAAAAGAATTGGAGAGAAGTAAAGAGATAGAGGAAGTATAGAGAGAGGAGAGATAAAAATAGAGAGGCAGAAAAAGAGAAATGGAGGGGGGAAAATAGAGAGGGAGAGAGAAATAGAGAAACCATGAGAGAATAAGAAAGAGGAAAGAAAGAAAAAGCAAAGGGAGAGGGGGGAAGACATTGCTTTCTATTTCTTTGTTTTTTAAGTTACTTATTTTATCTCTTTAGTTTTTTTTGTAAAGAGATATGTTGAGTGAGAGTGGAAAGGGAAGGAGAGAGACAAATAGAGACAAGGGAGGGGGAGGAAAAGAGAAAGAATGAGAGAAATAAAAAACGGGAGAGAGAGGGGCTTCATAAAAAATAGAATGATGGAGAGAGAGATAAAGAGGGATGGGAAGAGAGAAATAGAGAGATGGGGAAGAGAGAGAAACAATGACAGAAGGGGAGAGAGAAACAAAGAAAGAAAAAGCGAGTCAAACAATGAAAGGGAAAAGAGAGAGAGAAACAAGGGTCGAAAAATAAATAAAAAGGGGAAGAGAAAAGGAATGGAGGAAAATATAAGAATAGAGAGTAAGAAAGATAAGTAGAGACTAAAATGGAGGAAGAGAAACAATGAGAGAAACAAAAGCATATTGTTTTCCATAAGATAAATGAAATGGACAACGATGATAGTCGTGACATTCAAGATCGTGAGATGTATCTTAATTAGCGTGTCTCATGTCCTTGCAGTCAGTGCAAGCACGAAATTACACGAAAGCATCACTTCTCTATAGACCACATACGACGCTTTAGCAAGTTTCAATCAGAGATCATTGACCAGGACTTTGAGTAAATGGTAAGAAAAGTTTATATTGATCATGCTTTACATTTTATTGAATATCACATAAAACAATATTAGATGTGCCTTGGAAATGTCTCTAAAGAGGTAGTGCTCTATCCCAATAAGGAATGGACCTATTGCAGTGCATAAGAAGAGTTTGTGGATGTGTGATGGACGGAGTGCCTGAGTTAATAAACCCATTGGAGGGCACACTGCTAACTACATCCTCGATACCAAAAAGAGACAAAACTTTTGGACCTTCCTCCAAACTTGGAGCCTGAGATGGAGGCAATTATCAATGCATTACTTCCCATGGATATCGAGTCACCTGATCCACTAAGAGATGAGGCATCTATATCATTCTATGATGGGTTTTGAGTGTCTCTCTTGAAGACATGACTTGTGTTCCTAAGTGTATATGCAAAGTACGGAGACAGTGATGCGAGTGTGATCGATTTGTTCAGGTACATACTACACTCCTTTGTTTTTGACTCCATTATAAAAATTCTTTTTATGATCTTCAAAGGTGCTTGACTTTTTTTTCATGTTACTAAAATATCGTATATTATGAAAGCTTGGCATGGACTACAATAATATGCATGCATGTGTCAAGGATTATGTGCTCTTTTGAGGAGACAACGAGACTATGGAGACATGTTGAAAGTGTTGTGCTCATAGGTATCAACAAGACTTGCAAGGACAAACCATCCCTTAGAAGGTTCATAGACACTCTCCACTTATATCACATATACATTACATGTCTCATACATTAGACATGGCAAGCTTGTTAGCGTGCCATGTGCAAAATAGATCCACAGATGGAGTCTAATGAATATCGGCATATTCATGCACATGGAGCCACATTGATTGCACCTTTTCAAGCTTTGCATGAGAGCCAAGGAATCTTTGGCTTGAACTTGCTATGGATGGCATGAATCCATTCGGTCTCAGCTCAACTTCTTTATAATGTGTGGCCCCTAGTCCTTATAAACTACAACATCCCGTCATGGCTTTCTACAAAGAAAGGACACTTGATTCTTAGATTTCTTGTTCCATGGATGCTACGAAGTCAAAAATATGGACATCTTCCTCCATCCATTAGTTGACGAGCTCATGATTTTGTAGGAGAGGGGTGTCACAGTGGAAGATATAGGGAAGCATGATGATTGGAGGTCCACTAATATATGAGCCATTCTTGTGTGGACCTTGCATGCCTTTTCAAGATTTGGGGAGTGCTCCAATAAGTGGGCTTCTATTCTCATTGTTGATATGTAACCTCACTTGTTCAAGTTTATGTTGACTAGATGGGGATATTGTGATATGTCTTGTTATCTCATGTTATCATCCATGTCCATTATGTGGACCACAGTTACTAGACTCTTGAAGGTTACGGACCATGAATAACATGGTATATCAGGAACACATCACTTTCTTGCCAAAGAATCATGAACTGAGGAAAGGTCTTGTCCACTAAAAAGAATCATATCCTGAAGCAAATTATCAAGTCTATCCACATCCTGATGGGTTTTGATGTGTTTCGTCAGTTCTACTTTTTCTAAAGATTACCAACTAATAGGATTGAAATCCCATGATTGGCACAAGAGATACCACGTTTGTCTTGGCCTTGATAGCAAGTAACCTCAATATTTTACTCTTTTGTATCGATTAGATGTTTTTAATAATTTAAATTTTTCGTAACTTTTTGTACTATCGATTGGGATTGTGGGGTACCTCACTCAAGGAATACACTCCCTGATTTATAAGTTGTTGAATTTAGTGCAATGGATCTCACAAAAGAAGATCAAGGCATCATCTATTAAATTCTCAAAACAGGGAGTGATGGAGATGGTCTTTCTCTTTAAGAAGTACCTACCCACAAGCATGCTCATGATACAAACTCATCTCTTGGTACATCGCATGGATGATTTGAAGATTGCGGGACCGGCCCATACGAGATAGATGTTCATCTTAGAGTGCTTCATGAAAACCCTGAAGGGTTTTGTGGGACAATGAGCTTGGCTAAAAGAAGGAAACATTGCTCAAGGTTAGCTAGTTTTGGAAGCATTCATGTATATTTCTGAGTAGCTGTTAATGTGGTGGATTCAGATAGCAGTATGATATGGACCCTGATAGCTTGAGGGGAGATGTCGTGGTTGGAAATGGGATAGACAAAAGGATGGATGGTGCCATGGAGGAGAAAGTGAATTGTTTTTGTATTTTGCATCATATATCCATGGAGAAGTGGCTTGGTAGATATGAGCAAGCCAAAAGAGAGCGACAGGGAGTGAAATCAAAATTTTGACACAATACAGGCTATCGACTAATTCAATATCCTAAGGGCATGGAGGAGATGCCGTAGTTTATATATATGGAGTGATTGCATGAAGCTTTGATCATAGCTTCGCGCGACAGGGTAAAGGTATCTAGGGAGGAGTGGGAATTCTTGAGGAGATGTAGTCCAAAGGTAACCAAATGCTTTCTTTGTTGTCATTATCTAGATTTTATATGCAACAACTAATCTAGTCATTTCAATGAACAATACAAAATCTATAGCGCAACATAGTTGCGCAGGTAACATTTTCAAGTAGAGGACTTCGAAAAAATGCGCTCCACAACGAATTGTGGTATCATGGCAAGCTTCAATCAAGAGAGCCAGAACGGTCAGTCAACCATGGATCTGAATACTCTAGTAGATGAGATTGAGTATTTTGGTAACTTGCAAAGTGTTATCTTAGTGGATTACCGTAGCTTCTCCATGATCATATTCGATGTACAATGGTTTAAAGTGGTATTGGAAGGAGCTAAAGCAACCATTGGGTGAGGTCCGTTTGGATTTTTGGAGATAGATTTCAAGAAAAGATGGAATGACCTACGCGACACATTTGTCTTGTCAGATCATTGTGAGTAGGTGCATGGCCATTTTTATTAAAATTTTCATTATATGAAACAATCACAAATGTTGATTCACTCTTTACAATATACTTATATGTGATATTGAATATGTAATCTTCTATCCAAATCCTCGCAAGTCTCAATGGTGGTATATTGTGCCATCAACACCTTGAAGCACATGAGTGTATGATGAAAGTAATGTTCCCAACGTGGACGAGAAGAGTATGCAGGTAGAGGGGCCAATGTTGCAGGGTTGTAGGGCATAGACGGCTTGGAGTGTAAGGAGGAGACATGAATGGATAACATAGAAAAAGAGATAGGAGACCATGAATTTTTCAAGAATGAGGTTGACTCCTCTTTTGGTGGAGACCTATGTATAGACCTTCGAATGTACACCAAGATATGCCAAGAGTTGGGACATGGAGCCATAGGCTTGGTTGTATTCAATTCCCCTTGCTCAATTTTTTTATAATTCTCTTTTAAGGATACTTTAGTATATGTTTTTGTAGAGTTATATTATCGTGCTTTACCTAAATCCTTATGTTGATTACACTACTATCATTTTTTGCGTGTGCAAGTTACCATTGACGATACCCAAAGTATAGGATGAGTTGAGGGATGACGGATGAGGAGCTACAGGAGATCTTGACATGTGTCTCCAGATTAGATTGACTGCTTTAGAGGTATGGCAGATGAGGAGTTGTTTGGGTCATCGTCTACACATTCTGGGAGGTCTATCTCAATGTGCTCTGATGCTTCAATCTCCAATAGGTGGAGTCGATGCTCTAGACTAACCCTAGATGAAGGGAGGGATTTTGGGAGGTGCTGTAAAGATGTAGACATTGTGAGTCCATGATCAATTGCTAGTCCTCACTCTCGTATCAGTTCTAGAGAGGGTGGCTTAGGTGGATTTTGTTGAGGAACTGATGTAGCGAGTCTGTCTCGTCGGTATGGTGGACACTTGTTACCTCCAAGATTTTTCACATGTATAGGGATATTACCCCCATGACTCTGGTTTCGCTGAGCCGTTTGTAGGAGTGGCAGCCTGATGGTTGCTACTCTGAGACATACCACCCCTACAGATATGCTAGATATATAGAGGTCTCCTGATTATGCTAAGAAAAGACTGCATACTTAATTGTAGTGCACCTGGTATCAGCTTGCTTGTAGATTGCATCTTTTTTGCAAGTTGTTTGTTTTATTAAAATGTGTGACAACTTCAACTAAATTTGTTAGTGAAAAGCTTGATAAGAACAATTATAGTGTATGAAAGTTCAGGATGATAAATTTTTTGAAGGACAAATGTATTTGAATTTACATTAAAGGAATTATGGAAGGGACACCCAATGTTCTTATGTGAAATACTAGTACAAAACAAGTAAAGGCTAATAAAGATTGGGACCAAAGATAGAGTAAAATCATATATTGACTATTTGTCTGTATCATAAGTAGCATGATGGGCTATTTACAAGAATCAGATACCCTTGCTATTGCATTGAACAATCTAACAAGTTTGTTCAAAGTAAACATAAAGGCCAGAAAGCTACAGCTCAAGTCAAATATGAGAACTAAGTGAAAAGAGAAAACATGTCTATTAATGATTATGCTTTGAAGATAAAAATTATTATCGATGCTTTTGGATCTATCAGTGTGGTAGTTGATGATAATTATCTTATGCATACATGCTTAGATGGACTTGGAGATGAATACAAGAGCTATAAGTCATTTATCAATATGAGAGATGATATTCCTAATTTTGAAGACTTGATTTCTATGCTGATACTTGAGGAGAAGAACCTTAGCTTGGATTTGTCTTTTTCTCAAAGCAAGAATAGGTCTAAAAATGTTTCTTTCTCTATTAGCAAAGGTAGAGGTCATGACAGAGACTTAGGTAGTGGTGCTAATCAAAGTGATGATCCCCAAGAAAATAGAGAAGTGTAGTTCGAAGAAAGGGGGAGTCAAAGAGGCAAGTTGCAGATTCTAATAGGCATAGTCTAGAGAGTGGTTTAGAGAAATACATAGTCTAGAGTCTCTAGGATATATGGAGATAGGGGATGATACAGGTTACCCCGTTACTCATGTTTTAAATGTTCCTTTGGGTATGTAGGATGATAAAACTAAGTACTTCATTGATATATTGCAATATATACCAAATATTACAAAACAAATGGTTTCATTGGTCAAATGATAGGTCAAATGGTAGAATAGGGATTGGATATTTGAATTCAGATCTAATGGTTGTTATGTAGTAGAAGATCCTAAAAAAGATTGTAGGTTGCTTGCAAAAGAAAAATATTTTAGCATATTGTTTACTCTTGATGTAAGTCTACCTAAAATGGATGCTGCCATGTTTGCATAAGGTTCAAGTGTTGTGACTCATATTGAAATTTGACATAAGAGAATTGGTCATGTGAATGTGTAGTTGCTGAAAGACATGCAATCAAAATAGGTTGTGGATGGTTTACGTAAGTTTAAAGTTGATGGATACATAATGTGAAGCTATCAATTTGGAAAGTAAGAAAGTTATGCAATTCCATATGAAAAGAATGTATGCAAGAAGCCACTTGAATTGATACTTTTTGATGGGTGGGATCCTACAAAGATTTCAACAATGAGTGGTTATAAGAACTATGTTTCATTCATTGATGATCATATTACTCGCAAAATATGGGTTTACTTGATATGTGAGAAAAGTGATGTATTCACTTACTTAAAAAGCTTTAAGGCATTGGTTGAGAAGGAGACAAGGTTGCATATTAAATATGGAGGGGGAGAATATCTCTCCAATGAGTTTTTTCATTTCTTATTGAGAAATTGTTTATAGACACAATATACATGTAGATATACTCCATAGCAAAATGGAGTTGATGAGCAAAAAAACATGCATATTGCAAAGGTGGCTCATACATTGATATTAGAAAGAAACTTTTGTCATTACTATTAGGCAAAAGCACTTGCTACTATTGTATACATTATATAAAGAACACCCACTGCTAATGTACATGGTTTAATACTCGAAGAGAAGTTTACATGTAGAAAGCTAAATCTAAAAGTATTTGGATATATTATTTATGTACATATTCTTGATGAATTGTGTAGTAAATTGGATCCCAAAGTAGAAAATTTTGTACTATTCACTTGAGCATAAGAAATATAGATGTTATGACCTTATTACACATTAGTTGAAAGTTAGTTGCGATATTGTTTTTAATGAAATGAGTAGCTGGTATAGTAATATGTAGATGGAACTTGGGACTGATAAGCATGAGATTATGGCTATGCAAAAAATATGTCAATAGTCACAAACATTGAGTGTACCAAGAGAGTTTCCTAGTCATGGTTTTGTTGATAGACCTTGAAGTATATATCGACATCATAGGTTACTCCACCAAGTACATCACGTATGTGAAGAAAAGGTAAATAGAAAGTTGATGACTCACCTATTATGAAAGATATATCATCAAGTTTCTCTCATGTCAATGTTGATCCAAATGGCTCTAAGCTGATCTTAGATGAGGAGTTTGGGATTCCATCTATTAAAACATCTGGTGTATGAAGGCATAAGAGAATACTAAAACACCGCATAGTAATCCAAGTCAAGTAGAGTGAAAAATCCAATGTGTCAGTAGACATATTATAGCTATGTAGCTCATCACTATGCATGCATGGCTAAGGTTGTGTAGAATATGGAGTCTACTTGTTTTGAGAATGTAGTTGGATATTGAGTGTTGGAATCATGCTATGGATGGAAAAATAGTTGTACTTAAGAAGCATGACACATGAGAGTTGGTACCTTTACCTTAATATAAGAAATCTATTGGCTAGAAATGGATTTACAAAGTCAAGCACACGGAACTATTGAGTACTATAAGGCACAATTGGTTGCCAAAGGATATGCGCAGACTCATGGTATTAATATAAGAAAACTTTTGTTCTAGTAGCTAAACTGGACAATGTAAGGTCTGTCATAGCAAGGGCTACATAAAAAGGTTGGATGATACATTAAGTGGACATTTAAAATTCCTTTTGGCAAGGGGAGTTACAAGGGAAAGTTTATATGGAGCAGCCACCTAGTTATGTGAATAAGAGTCATCTAGATTATGTATGTAGGCTTTATAAGGTTTTGTATAAGCCAAAGAAAGTACTTAGGGCATGGCATGATAGTATTGTAGAATGCGTTATTAGAATTGGATTTCATAGAGTACATGCTAATCACTCCCTCTATATATGTGAGAGTGATGTAAGTATTGTGGTCATTACTATATATATAGATGATTTGACAATAGTGGGTGATATTAAGATAGAGGTTGACCATTTGAAGGGTCTCCTCAAGACTAAATTTGAGATGAAGGATTTGGGAGAGCTATGTTATTTTCTTGGCATAGAGATAATCAAGACTCTTGAGGGTATGATTTGAATTTGATCATTGTGCGTGATACTGAGATAGATATTGACCATGTGAAGGGTCTCCTTGAGACTCAATTTGAGATAAAGGAATTGGGAGAGCTATGCTATTTTCTTGGTATAGAGATAATCATGACTCTAGAGAGTATATGGTTGTCATAGAGATAATATGCGTCAGATATGTTGAAGAAGTATGGTATGACCAATTGCAATCCTATTTCTATACCTTTTGATGTTAATGCTAAGCTTATTACACATGAGGGTGACTTGATTGAGTTCATCACTATGTATTAGAAAAATTGTGGCCATCCTTATCTATTTGACTAGGTTAAACCTAATTTTGATGCATAAAATGCACATTATGCTATGTCAAGTCCACATTGTATCATTCCTTATTCTATAATGTAGGCGTACCATTAGACTTGCATGGATACACACTTGCAAATTGGGCTAGTAATATCTCAGACATGAGGTCTCACTAGTGGTTTTATTTTTTTCTTTGGTAGTGCTTATGCTACTTAGAGTAATAAAAAATAGCTAACAGTTGCATTCTCTATTACAGAGATAGAGTAGAGATATGTTGCAATTGTAGCATAGGAGGTATCTTGGCTATGCAAGCTACTTGGTTATTTGGCAATGCAGGTGGACAAAAAGGTTATGGTCTATTGTGATAACCTTAGTACCATTCAATTAGCTAGGAACTTAGTGTATCATGTGTGGACGAAATGCATAGAGATCCATTACCATTTCATTTGGAAGCAAGTTCGAGCAGATGATATTGACTGAATATATGCTAGCACAGAGGATCAAGCTGCTAACATTTTCACCAAGGCCTTTAGAGTTGAGAAGCTTTCACACTTTAGGACTATACTTGGAGTTCACAAGCTCATGCTAAGCTCAAGGGAGAGTGTTGAGATATCAATCTCTACATGAGCTATCATCCACTACATTTCTTGGTGCTGTGATAGGGTATTACTCACTAGCATGTTAGATGACCAACATGAGGATATCCTAGTGATTCTACAATTAGACTACACCTATGTAGTCCATCCTTGGTTATGGTACATTCATTGTGCCGCCTCTTCTTTCATTAGAGGTTCACACTTAGTGACATTGTGTATGTACATTGTGCTACTTTTATATTAGTATTTTATTATGTTATAGACTTAGTTTTCTTGTGTGGAAGAAGAAGAAGATTTGCAACATATATTTCTATGTGCATAGGTCTCCATTATTTTATGTGTGTGCTTCTTGTTTATTCATCTCTCTCCCCTCTTGTCTATTTTCATTCCTTGCCTTGCAATACAACATGTGGAATACAAGAACCAATTAATGCTTCTCTTTCAAAGCCTTGATGATTTACTCATGACTTCTCCCACAACTATTGGATAACAATAATAGATTTCAACTTCATCTACTCATGTCAAAGGCCTTTCTAAGAGCTTCTCATGCTATTTATTCTAAATTCTAATGTCAATATGAATATATAAGTGAGTGATTGATAACATTGTGTCATCTAATTCCTTCAAATACTTAGCCTTTAATTGATGTTCTTGTTACACCAACTTACCCTCCTTCTGCATGACAAATTAGATAGAGTCCAAGTGTATAGCGGGTTTCAAGTGGACAAGGGTAGTTCTTCTGAATCATGGAACTCATTGTGTAGCTCTATGTGCTAGAGTTTGTGCCCTTTTGTGAGGTAGAAGTACTAGAGGCTTGTTTCTCAACAAGAGTGACACATTTTGGCCATAGCCAAATGCTATGATTATGTGGGTTTAGACTCAAAATTGAAAGTAGCGACTATTGATTCACTAGATGGGTCTGTCTTTGTAGATAAAGATGACTTCTCACTTTGATCCTTGGATTGACTTGAAAGATTCATGATCTTGGAAATTTAATTGTATTTTCTACAATACTCTTAGAGGGAGGTTGTTGATCCTTTGATGTTCTCTTAGTTATCCCTTGTGGATTCTTTTTCTTGAATTGAGTGGATAAACTAGGTTACTACTATTGGATTTGCAACTTGGTCTTAAGAGAGAAATGCTATTTGTAGGGGGAGACTTTGGCCATTTGGATGGATCAAAATTTCCCAGAAGGACATGGTAGAATCATTAAGTATTTATAAGCAATAGCTTGAGTTCTTCTGAATCATGGAACTCATTGTGTAGCTCTATGTGCTAGAGTTTGTGTCCTTTTGTGAGGTAGAAGTACTAGAGGCTTGTTTCTCAACAAGAGTGACATGTTTTGGCCATAGCCAAATGCTATGATTATGTGGGTTTAGACTCAAAATTGAAAGTAGAGACTATTGATTCACTAGATGGGTCTGTCTTTGTAGATAAAGATGACTTCTCACTTTGATCCTTGGATTGACTTGAAAGATTCATGATCTTGGAAATTTAAATGTATTTTCTACAATACTCTTAGAGGGAGGTTGTTGATCCTTTGATGTTCTCTTAGTTATCCCTTGTGGATTGTTTTTCTTGAATTGAGTTGATACACTAGGCTACTACTATTGGATTTGCAACTTGGTCTTAAGAGAGAAAGGTTATTTGTAGGGGGAGACTTTGGCCATTTGGATGGATCAAAATTTTTCTCAAGCTATTGCTTATAAATACTTAATGATTCTACCATGTCCTTCTGGGAGATTTTTCTTTGGGGAAATCATGGGCTCAAGTGTCACAAGAACTGGCTTTTTATTTTTATACTTGTCTATTTTTGTTTCCTTAAGTATTGTGGTTCTTGATCTAGATTTTCATTTAGGCCTCTTTCCTTTCTCTTTGATTTATATGGGAATTTGGCTATTCTCAATGGAGTGGCTATGTGGGTAATTTAGGCGAGTAAATATAACAATTTTTCATATAAAAACCTTCTACTTGCAACAATGCTTTGGGAATCCATCACAACTTAGTGCTAATTGTTTATCCACACTTTCAATTTTATGTCCTAGATCTCCTCTTATTTCTAGATGTAGTCCTAGTCCTAAAAGCTTTAAATGTGGTTATATGGTTCCTACCAACTTGGGTGTGTTTACTTTGGATAATCTAGGAGGATAAATAGCAAGTGGTTTTCTCTTGTCCTCATGAAAAAGCTATGAATTAAAGATATACAAAGATTAATGCATTAGCCTCAATCACATGTCTTGTTCACCACAAGGATCCTAATGGATTAGCCCCATTCGTATGTGTCATAAGCCACAAGGATGAAGAACTCATTTACATGGGCTTTAGAATTGATTCAAGAATTTCCTACACATTGATTAATAATTTCTAGGATGTTATGTAAAACTATTCTTGGACATTGATTGGATGCTACATAAAAATGTCACTAATTGATAAGAAAACCCATGACACACTATCCATCCTTCGATGGCTAGTGTGACATTATCAAATCCCTAAATCTGATTTGATCCTTTAAAGAATGCATCATCATTCTTATACATGTGCTCGTACAGATTTCTCTTAGTTTAAAAACCATGCCTATTTTCCTATTCCCATGCATGTTTCTTTATAGTATACCACACTCTACCTAGCCCCCATTAAGTACATCATCATTTGTTCTTTTCCTTAGGAAATGTTACTTTCCTTAAATGCACTTCCATATGTTTAAAAAAGCCTTGGTAACCTAGCATTGAGTTTGAAAACAAGCATCTAACTATAATAAAGTGCACAAAGGCCAATGCTTATATGCACTTGCATATGCTTGTCCTACTTAGAATTCCATATAATGTTCCTTATGCAACTTTTTTGTTGCTGTTGAGTGTTGAAATGACTTGTTTTTTGGCTTATTTTTGTTGTTTTTGAGAGCTGAATGGTTGATTTTATGAGATGATTGATTGGTTTGGAAGTGGTTTGAGAGTGTTTTGGATGATATTGATTATGTTTTGAAAGTTCATGATGATTTTCAGTGGAGATGTGAAGTTCTGATATGTTTTGATTGGTTCTGATTGGTTCTATATAGCTTCTGTTTTGTTCTGATTGTCTTTTGTATTAAGCATGGATTGATAATTGATGAAGATTGAGATCTTGTGAAAGCTTATTGAATAGTTTTTGAGAGTTTGGAATGGTTTGAGTATGAGTTATGAGGTTTTGATGACCTTCTATAATCTTCTATAGGTCTTCTGTAGAGCTTCTGTCTCTGTTCTGTACTGTAACTGTACTGTAGCTATTCTGGTGCTGTACTGTGACTGTTTTGTATGCTTCTGTATGTGTTCTGTTGGATGAGAGTGTAGCTTGGGAAAGTTTTCTAGCCTTGGAAAGAGATGAATACAAGTGCAAAAGAGCTAAAAGAAGTGAAAGAAGTAGCTGCTGAAGACTCAAGTAAAGTCTGAAGTGAAGTGACAGTGGTGAGCTATGAAAAGACACTGTAGTGGCTCTGGTGACTCTTCATATCAGACATACCTCTTGGGAGGGGTATCCACGACCTAATAAGGATTATTTTGAGTGATTATGAGAGATTGTAGTGATGATATGATGTATTATTGATGGTGTGAGAGAGAGA
This sequence comes from Lygodium microphyllum, assembly GCF_053477565.2. Classification (NCBI taxonomy): domain Eukaryota; kingdom Viridiplantae; phylum Streptophyta; class Polypodiopsida; order Schizaeales; family Lygodiaceae; genus Lygodium; species Lygodium microphyllum. The sequence continues at coordinate 10,803,544 of NW_028229514.1, forward strand.
GAGTCAGAGATAGTCAATTCTACTAAAACAGAGTGATTGTATATGAGAGATTGAGAGAGAAGACTATGAAGATATTGAAGATGAATACTATGTGATGTATTTCCATTAAAATATGGTGTATTCCTTTGCTTTCTTTGTTATATTGATGGATTTTGTGAAGATATTGAAGAATATAGTTGATTCTATCAAATCCGTGGGAGATCTACATGATGCTACATGAAGATTTGTTGTGCATGGTGTTCTTTTCTTCATTGTGATAACATAAAACCTAATAAAATAGCTTGTTGGTGTTACAAGATAGATTTTATTGCAAGAGAATTCCCTTTTCCTTGGTGTTCCTCTTGGGGCTCCCTGTTTTTGGTGCGCAGCCGGGAAGCTTGCCATCAACAAGCACTAGAAGAGGCTGAAAATGAAGGAAATGGCATTACCAAGAAGAGAAGAATTCAATGGATGTTTGTAAAGTTTCTTCTTCCACTGAAGAGTTGGAATTTATCATAATCAAAGCCACTTTTCACAAGAAGTTCATCCCACAATGGCGGAAAAACATCACCATCATTATGCATGCTCTATGTGGTGGACAGTTTCCTCTTTCTATTGAAGCAGCAGAAACTTGCATCTTGGAGCTGAAGAGCAGAAACAGAGAGAATGACCATACATGGAAGATTTGGCATTCATTGAGAAGTTTCCAGATATCATCAAGTGGGAGATTGTGAAGAAGCTTCAGGAGTCTTGGTCTATGGAGGTTCACAAAGACAATAAGGAAAAGAGTTGGAATTTGTTCGTGGATGCTCAACAACAAGATACGTGGGATGCTTGGTGCACTGATAATCTTCTGTTTGTTCAATTAGCAACCCACTGGAAGTTGGTAGATAGAGTGTTCTTCACAACATACACTGTTGAAACCATCAAAAGCTGGCATTACTATGATGATGGCACCACCACAATGCTTAGACGTATGCATTTTGACACCTTTAGAATCAAATACCTTCCTTTGTGCAGCGGCATGAAAGCAGAATTCAAAGATGTTGAAAAGGAAGAAGTAGAGGAAATGTTGGCAAGACAAAACTCCAGAGACTGAAGCCTTTTTTTATCCCTCTGTGGAGCACTAACGACATAGTGGAGCCAACCCCCTGATGAATGATGCAATAAAGAGGCAAGCGTTAGAACGAGTCCAGAGGTACGTGAGAAGAGAGAAAGCAAAAATCAAATCTAAGAACGAGCTTGCAGCAGCAGAAGCCGCCTTTGACGCCCTTGCGGAACTCTTTATAGAAGTCCCAATGGCACATCAAGCCCTTCCTCCTCCTGCTGGAGGTCCACTTCCAAGCCAGATCCATCCTGGAAATATTGATGACAGGCCAGCGAATGTAGTCCCATTGCCAGTTTTTAAGGGAGAGTACAATGAAGACCCCGATCTTCATGTAGAAGAGTTTATGGTAGCATGTGTGGCTAACAATGCCAGAACCCCTGAGCATTGGTTAGCAATATTCCCCGCCACTTTCAAGGGCGTGGCATTTCAGTGGTATGAGAGACAAGCAAGAGGAACTTTTGGCATATGGGAGGACCTGAAGTTGGCCTTCCTCACTAAATTCAGGCGTGAAGGTTTTGAAGAGTGGATGTGAGAGGAATTTATGAACCTAAGTCGGTCCTTTGGAGAAAGAGTAGAAGCTTATGTCTCACGAATGGAATCCATCCTGAAGAGATGGACTAACCATAATCTATATGATGGCATTCAGAAGGGGGTGTTTCTTAGAGGATTACAACCAGAAGTCTGTAAGTTTGTGGAGCTGCAAAGACCAGCCACACTGCAAGCTGCAACAGAAGGTGCAAGACTGTACGATGAAGTGGAAGCTAGATTGGCGATGAATCCAGGAAGAGGAGTCCTACCTCCTCTGATGCTAGGAATGATGTACCCACCAAATGCAGTCCCAGGAACAGTCCCCTACCCCTACCAACAGATGCCCCCAGTATCACAGTACAGTGCACCAAATTCACAGTGGCCACAATCAATGCCTCAAATGATGGTTCAACCACAACAACAATGGTCCCAACCAATTTCCCCAATGCCAAATCAGCAGCAACAATGGAACCCTTCCAACTGGAGCCAACAGCCAACAGTTCAAACAGGAGCTCTGAATCAGAATCAGAACAGAGACCCCTCTGCACCAGCCCAACCTATTTATGCAGTGATTACAGAGACTCCTCAAAACCCTATTGCCAGTACCTCAGGAGGAGAAAGCTTGAAGGATTATTTATCCAACTCAGTTGCAAATATAAAAAAATAGTTGATGGATGTGATTACAGAGTAGCTACAAATGCTGAAAGTGAATACTGCCAGCATATCCAATGTTGCAGGAGCAGGAAGAGATGTGATGCGGTGAAATACTTGGTGTGGTAAGTGTCATCAAGCAGGCCATTTAGCCACTGAATGTACACGGAAACCAACCATTCCTAGAGCCTTCTGTTCCTACTGTTTGCGGAAGAACCATACAGAGGATATTTGCTCTCTAAAGGAGATGCATGATAAGAGAAGGAAGGAAGAAGATGCAAGATTCAACTTGCTGGAATACAAAATGACAACATAGGATATTGGACCCAAGCCTAGAGAGTTTGGTCCTAATTTCAGACCCAAAATATTTCCCTCTCAAAGTTACAGAGGAAGACAGTCTGGCGGTGGTCAGAGATCAGAAGTGGAATGTTACAGATGTGGAGAAAAGGGACACATTTCACTAAATTTTCCAAATCCCAGAAGGTCAATGGATTACAAGCCCTTATGCAGTTGATGCAAAGGAGAAGGCCACACTCCAAAAGACTGTCCAAAGCCAGTCCCAGTGAAAAACAGTGCTACTGACAGTCCGACCAAGGCCCAAGAGCCTACCTCCAATTTAGTGGAATTGGAAGTTACTGCCATTACATGTGCAAAGAAGAAGGAACCACCTATCCAAAAACAAAATAATCCCCCTGCCAGAACAGTGAAGTTCAATCTTCCACCAGAAGAACAGAACAAAACAGAGCCTGACAGTGCCGTACAGAGCACTACAGTGCTAGAGAGAGTTACAGAGACAGTTCCAGAGATAGGACCAGAGGTCCAGGAGATAGAAGAGGAGGAAGTGCCACAAGGGGCAGAAGAAGTTCCCATGATTTCCCTGTTGGAAGAAACAAGGAAAATGAAAATGGGTGTTGCCCCATTCCCTAACCAGTTAGAGAAGCCAGTGGATCCTATTAAGGAATACGATCTGGTCAGAGATCTAGATACCTTTAAACCAAACCTCACATTCCGACAATTATTAATGTTGTCTCTCAGTTGGCGGAAAAGGTTCAAAAGTATACTGACAAGAAGATGTGGCTTAAGGATTGCTCCCTCAACAGCAACAAAGCCCAACAAAGCTCTAGAGCCTGTAAAAGAAGTGGATGTGGCTAACGCCTTCCTAGATCCTGGTACCCTAGAGACTGGCGTGTGGATAGAAGGCTGCTTCATTACAAATGCACTGATTGATGGTGGGTCATCAGTGAACATTATGACGGATGTGACAATGAAGGATCTAGGGCTACAAGGGGTGCAACCCACCCAATGGCTCATCAGACTGGCGGATCAAAGCAAAATCAAGCCTTTGGGCATTCTCCCATATGTAAAGACTACAGTGGCTGGAAAAGATTATTGGCTAACCTATCTGGTGGTGAAGCCAAACTCTTATGGTACATCCTACCCTCTGTTACTGGGCAGACCATGACTTTTTGAAGCCAGAGCAAGGACGGATTGGTTCAAAGGAACCTTGACCTTGGGTAAAGGACCCAACAAAGTGGTGCTGAAGCTATATGGTGCTCAAAAAGGACATGGATCCACCTCCTTGGAGTTATCTTCTGACTTCCCTGATGAGGCTACAGATGGAACATCAGCGGACGAAGATGCTGTCAAATAGATCCTTCCCAAGAAAACAGTGGCACGTTCCTTAACGGGGGATACTGTAAGCCAACTCCCAAAAGATACAAAGCCATTATCAATGGGTGAATACTTCCTTCCTGAATCAGGAATGATTTTCGAAATCACTTCTGACAGTGAGATAGAAGCATGGATGTACTACTCTCCCTGTTACATGGCCACAACAGAGCCAGACACAGAGGCAGAAGATGAAATAGAGAACCTGTTCTTCTCTTACAGAGCTCCTACAGAGACAGAGCCAGAGACTGAGACTGAGACTGAGAGTGAGATTGAGACTGACAAGAGAAGCCACAGCCAGGAAAACTCTACTTGCAGGATACTGGTGGCCTACCATTCAGAAGGATGCCTATGATTACTGCAAAAGATATGATGCTTGTCAGAGAATGGGAAAACCCACAAAGACAAGTGCCATGCCACTGCAACCTATCCTTCCTTTGAAGCCATTTGAGAAGTGGGGCATCGACTTCGTAGGCCCAATCAATCCTCCTACCAGAAGGAAGCAGAACAGATACATCCTCGTATGTACGGATTATGTCACAAAGTGGTGTGAAGCTAAAGCCCTAAAGCGGGACGATGGTAACAGCGTGGCCCTGTTCATGTAGGAGAATATCATCACCCATTTTGGCAGTCCCTTAGAGTTGGTAAGTGAGAGAGGCACTCATTTCATTAATAAAGTCATGGAAGAGTTGACAGATTTGTATAAGATCTGCCCCATCGCAAGTCCACTCCTTATTACCCCAGAGCCAACGGCCAAGTCGAAGTCACGAATCGCATCCTCTACTCGATTCTGACAAGGACAATTGCCGCACATCGTCATGATTGGGATGATCGACTTATAGAGGCCCTCGAGGCGTACAAAACCTCCCATAAAGCAGCAACAGGACAGACACCCTTCCAGCTGGTGTATGGTACTGAAATTGTTTTCCCTATTGAACTGGAATTGCCCTCTTTGCGAGTGGCTATCAAAGAGCATTTGGGGGACGATGATTCACTGCAATGCCATCTCCTACACCTGGAATGTTTGGACAAAACTCGTAGGATGGCTCTACAGTGCATGGAAGCCACGCAAGCTTGACGCAAGGCTTACCATGACAGCTTCATCAAGCACAAGGAGTTCAAAGAAGGTGATCTGATCCTAGCCTATCATTCTTGATTTGGCAAGTTTCCTGGCAAGCTTCAACAACGGTGGATGGGCCCATATAAGGTACTTGCTGTCAACCCTAATGGCTCTGTCCAAGTGCAGACCGTTGATGCCTCTGATGATTCCTTCCTGATCAATGGATATCGTTTGAAGAAGTACTTTCCTCCTTAGGGATCTTGACAATCACGGTCACCTAATCCTTTCCCTTGTTGACCTGGCACTCTCACTCTGATGATGCTACTTCTGATAACCGTTCTTCAGCCACTCCTGATGAGGTGGACGGAACCCTCTGTCCCCTCAACCCCATCTTTCAGCCCTGATCTCTTATCCTCTATTTTCCACCAGCGACAGTGGCGAGGTGGGTTCTGACAAATGCTATTTCTACCATTCCCTTGCTTAATTCGAAAAAGAAAAAGAAAAAACATATCGGTCACGCACAATATTCACAAATACCCATATGAGGATGAGCTTTGAATTCCATACCTTGAACAAGGTCACGGCAATAAAGATTGACAAGCTTAGAAAAATTAGAGTGAACAAAGGGATGATGCCATATTTTTTTGTTAAGATCACCATGAACTGTAATAACATTTTCAATATCGTCATTTAAAGATAACTCAAAAAGATTACCATTTCGAGGAGCAACAACTATGGTTTGGCCATCATTCTCAATGCAACACTTGGTATGGCCAAAATCGACAAAGAGACTAAGATCCACAAGTCTTGTAGCTGAAAGAAGATTCCTTAGTAGATTTGGGACTTGTAAAACTCCACACAGAATTCTTGTTGAAGAAAGAGTATCGAGATATAAATCACATATATAGATTGTGTCATCAGTAAGATAAACCAATTTCTTGACATGAATAGAATGATAATTACGTAAAAATTGGGATTGATATGTCATGTTTCTTGCAGCACCATAATCAATAATAAAAAGAGATCCATCATGAATGTGAAGTATCCTTTTTGGGGAGATAGAATAACTCACACAATTGGCTTCTTCAGTAGTGTTGTCATGTGTAGTAGCATATGTCTATTACGATCTAAATTAAAACACCTCTTGAAACATGGATGGGTTCCATGGAATGATTCGATGTGTGTTGCCATAGAAGTTTCAATTCTATATTATAACTCAGTGAGTTGACTACAAAGATGATAAATTTTTGTAATAGATTTCTTCTCAAAAGTTGCTATCAAATACTCCCATATAGCTTGCGAGGTTGAAAGATTACATACATCAAGCATAAGATATTATTGAAGAGTAGAAAGAATATACCGACAAGCTACTTTGTCGCATTTGACCCACTCATTATAAAGAGTTTTCCATTCTTCAAAGATAGGTTCTTTAGTTACAAGGGTATTATCATGAGCTTGATCAATTGGTTGAGGCAAACATTCATAATTACCAAGAACAATATCATGCAAGTCATCGCCTTCAAGAATTAGTAGCATCTTTACTTTTCACCTAGGAAATCCTTGTCCTTGAAAGAGAGGAATGGAACGTTTTCAGGAAGGAAATCTATTGATGATTATCGAATTCGACATAGCTGATTAAGAGAATACGTACAATATGAGATCATAGAATCTACACACCATATATGAAATGACGAGACGAAAGTGCAGCACAAAAAATCGTACGCAGAAGCTATGTTGTAAGGAAAGACATTAGTTCACAAAGCATACTCCAAAAGAAAGAGACCCAAGATAGACAAAACATAGGCAAGAATAAAGTGACCCAAAATAGACAAAATATGTAGGAGAAGAAATCGGTCCAACATAGACGAGAATTATGAACAACGCTCAAAATGTTATCGCTTTGATTTTTGGCCAAGAATAAATGATGATCTGGCAAATTTTAGCAACAACTCAAAAACACAAGAGTGAGTAATCATGAGACAAAACCTATGTTGTAGAAGTCTGCAAAAAAATCTATTGTCCTATTTGTTTTCCTATTTCAAGTCCAGTTTACCTGAAATAATATAACTTTTGACACACAACTCAAAATTGAGCATCAATTTGATAGAAAGAAAGCTTGTGAGTCCTAACACATGAGAAAAATTGGTTTTCTTGAGAGAGGCATTTTCTTAAGAGGTTTCCAAATAGAAACTTTTAGGGTGTCCAAGCAAGGCATATCTACAATCTAAATGATGATCGATGATGATTGAGTGAACTTCTTCTACGCTTACAATTCATAACATAAGATAATCATAACATACACAGTACATCTAATTTAAGCATGAAAAGAATATGAATCAAGAATTGAAGAGATACTACATAGATATATCTCCTGATTATCTTCTTCAAGGAATTGGTTGTAGTCGATCATGATAGGTCTGATACCATGTTGAGATATAGAGAGACAAGATATGTAGAGACGTGAGAGAGAGAGAAGAGACACACCAAATACACTCCCAAAGACTACATCATATTGATCACACTCTACATATATATAGGTGAGACCTAGTCTAGATAGGGTGAGCTATATATAGCTCCAACACTAACCTTGCTACATATCACCCCTTTAGGAGTAAAAAATGTATCTCCTCCTTTGCCTACGACAAATGGATCAATAAGTATGGAGGAAAATCATCAACTCCTCATCAATGGGCAATATAAACATCAATGGGCAATATGGATATTATCTTGGATAAGATCTACATAAACACCCTCTCATTCTTCACATCATGAAAAGAGCACCATGATAACAAGTTGACATCAGGTATAATCTCTTCAATGAGCACATTAAGCTTCTTAGGCTTCCCACTCAAAATGAGAACTACATTGTCTCAAGCCTTCTTTAACTTTTTATCTTTCAGTTTCTTATCTTTCCATATATCAGAGATTTGATTTTGTAAATTGCAAACTTAGCTTGTCCTAAAAGGTGCTAGCCAAAATGTTGGGTCACACTTTAAAAAATCTTCTTTCCACCAAGAGTTCTGGTAAAAAACTACACTAACTTTCTAGCATAGTTTTTGAGGTTCAAGTCTACGTTCATGTACTTTTGCATGCATTCTTCATATTTCATATGAGAGAATTCGATCTTCTCTATAAATGACATCTTAATTCTTAAATCATTATTGATAATATTATCCTGGCAAGCTAGCAATTTTCTTTTTTAATGGTCAAATCTTTATATGCTTTGGACTCAGCATATGGAAAATTATATGTATGAGGACACTCTTCAAGAACCCACCTTCTTCTTTAGCTAACTCACATCCACATATGACATAGAAATAATAAGTCTCCACTTTGAGCATGCCAATGTTCCTTCTTCTCGTACGTGGATAAGACATCACCATCACCATCAGAGGAGCTAGTGTAGCATAATGAATTATTCTCATTTTTCTCTTGAAGTAATTACTAACACCTCATTTAATGGGTTATCACAAATCTAGTGGTCTAAGCCATGGACTCTTCTCTATTGGAATTAGGGGCATGGTGTATATGCCTAACTAGAAGGAATATAAAATTATCTTTGTTGAGGTTATGATATTGTCTATATATCCTAATATTACTTTTTTAAAATGATAAGATAACTATTTTAAGCTCCTTTCATGATGTAATGAGTTTCATTCCCCTCATAAGTTGGCTCAAGCTCCACCTATTTTTTTCATTCTTTTTTGGCATGCTCTTTGATTGGTATAACTTCCTTGGTGAAATCTCTTTTTTTTCATGGCTACTTTATTCTCTTCAACTAATATTGACTTGTATAGCATGGCATCATGTAGCTTGAAAGATAGACATTAACATATGAATATGACTTTATTGAAGTGATCAAATATAGGGGGTACATTACAATGGCCATTTTACATACATCTCAAATTGCGGAAGAGATTGAAGGAAATTATGTGAACTTGATTGCATGAAGATAAGGGTTGTCAGTAGAGACATGTGAAAAAGTAGGAGTGTGTCTCAATATGGAGGGACATAAGCAAAAGAAGACAAGAAACAAAGCATGCAATAAGTAGCCTATACGTAGTCATGGAATAGGGAGAGATGAGTGCAAATAGTGGTGCGATTTTTAGGGAGTTTCATGGCTCTTATTCTCTACATCGTGTGTGGCATGGATTGTATAATTTGGGGGCTTAAATATGAATGGTTTTTAGGTTCTTCTAGCCACCCCAAGCTCTTCACCTAGCATCTATTAGGATCACCATCTAAGCTTCATAGTGAAAGTGCATGAGTGGACAGAGTCATCTTTATATTTAAAATTAAAGCAGTCTGTGTTCTTCTCATATTTTTTGTGTCTTCTCTACTTCTTGCTCAGATTATGTTCACTATGCCATGTAATTTCTACACACGTATGCTAATTTTTTTGGAGATATAAAAGAGAGAGAGAGAAAGATACAATGCAAGTACATTGGAGTGGTGGCACATTAATAATATTATATGTCTTCTCATCTATAAGAGGAATTAGCTCCAAAACCTTGGAGAATCTATATCTCAATCATCATAGGATAATCATATCCTTATCCATAGGTGTCACCCTAGGTGCATGGTAGCACAAATATATGCATGCTAGAAAAATCCAATCAAGAAGTCTTTTGTAGTTTCCTAGATGCAAATAAGGGTACTCCTTGTCCACCAAAAGCTATCGATACTGTGCTTTTACATATCTCCTTGATCAGTCTCTAAAATGGTAGCTTTGAAGAGACTATGCTTTTACATATCTCCCTGACCACTCTATGAAATGGTAGCTTTGAAATTTCATTATCAAGGGCTTTCATTTCCTTCTTGATTTCCCTAACACATTTTACACATTGTGAAAATCTCATTTATGGCTTTTGGTGGCTTGGATGGCTTAGAGGACTGATGGTGGATCTTCTAAGTAATGTTCATAGGATCAACCTTCTCCTTCCTTGTAGTAGCCTTAGTTCAAGCCATAGCTTAACAAAATGAACTACAAAAACATGATTAAAAAAAGCAATTATCAAGGATCAAATTGAATAACAATGTATAAAACACAAAAATCAATGAATCCAACAACATGAAATCATATATATTGCATTTCATTCTACATATAATAGAAACTAAACACAAAAACATATATGTGAAACAATGAGCCCCACAACTAAATTTGTATTTCACACGATAGAGCATCAAAGTACATGCCAATGATATGGCCTACAATCTTTTTGCCATCAAAGATTGTGACCTAAGAGAAAATATATGAAATAGGAGTTTATTATAGTGGAATTAGAAACTAGGCAACTACTCTCATGTTTCATATGACTTTAAAATGTGAAGCAACAAATGATAGGGCATAGGGAAAAAACATATAATATGCAATTCTAGGTTAATGGCATAAGAAGAAAGACAACTAATTTACGGGTAAAAATGGTTGATGATTATGAGATGTTACTTTTAAGGCATTTAATAATAGAGTTTTTTTTTGAAAATTTCTACAAAAAATGATGTTTCTTACTTGAAAAGGACACTCTTTTTTTTTGCTATTTTTGAAGCTACTTTTAGCACTAGACATTTCTTATTAGGCCTAGAAAAAGTGATAAATGAATCCATGTTCTATCAAGTACCACACTAATTAATCATTACAATACTAACTCAATATTTAAATCTAGCCTCTCCAATATAAAATCATTTTCATCTTTCCATTTTGCAGGAAAACCTTATTTGGAATTCAACATGCTATTGAGATATACCAAGAGCACTCTACCAAGATCAACCACCTCTCTTGAAAGAAATTCATACTCCAAAGTAAAATCTTCAGCAAATTAGGTAGATTTGCATATATATATCTATATTTTTGAATTTCATTCTAACAAATTATCAAATTAAATGCTTCTTGACTACTTAACTTTATTGTTATCCTAAAGTGTGACGTTCAATGTCATATTAAACGAGAAACTAGTTGCCCTCCTTTTGATTCCATTGACCTAGACTTGCATTTCATCAGTTTGCTTCCTAGTCTATATCCTCTGTTGCTTGGCATTGTTAGAATCTATCAAAACCACTCTTTAACCATTATGGTCCTGCAAAAATAACTTTAGCGATATCAAATCATTTTATTATAGTAATAAGAATAAACTCCTTGCTGCCCTTAAATCCACTTTGAACTTAAGTTTTGATAGTAGTAGAACCTTCTCTAATGTCAAAGAGTCCAATTCCATCAAGAAATGCATTTAGAAGTCTCTTTGAATCTCATGAACTTCATAGACAACATGCTACCCTATTTTTCCCTATTATTCCTTATCAAAATTAGCTCATAAACATTGCAAGAAACTTAGTTCTTGTTGCGTAAGTGCATACAAAACAAAGCCTTCATATTCATCATGCCTCTATCTCTTGTGGACAAGCATAAGTTGTCACATGTAGCTTCTACATGCAACTAGTATACTAAATTCTTTATTAAAGTACTATATACCCTAATGTAGGCGTTTCTTCAAGCCAAAACATCATGAAATTTTATTAATTCCCTATTCTAAATACCAAAGACACTTCAAAGATTACTCCTAGAACCCTCCTTCAAGTCCTTTTGTCATAATCTTTGATGGCTTCCCCTTCTACCCTAACTTGGTAGGTTCCTTCTGAGCATAGGAAGCATATGTCCCTCCTTCCAAGAAGGCTATCCAAAATTGGCTTCACATTAAAAAAGGTCCCAATTTTCTCATTCTTACCCTTTGCATGTTCGCTATATTTGGGCACTTTTCCCTTGTCTCGTCAGAATTGATGGACATTATCTTGGGCATTCACTTATTCTTGACACTTTTGGTCCTAATCATTTATAATCTTTGCAAAGTACATGGTTAGTAAGTTGAGAGGTGTATCCTATCTAAACTCCATCTTACACTTGCCAAGTATTTTATATATCCCCAACTATCACTCATACTTTCATACAAACTTGAAGACATAATCAACATTCATTTCTCCTACCAAATAGTAGTCATGACACACATGAAATCATAGTATTTTTATATAATATGTAAGTTTTTACTAAATGAACACATATGTCATGACATAGGGATGTACAATGCAACTAGCAATATAGCTAGCATAAACCATCAAGTACTAAAGGCTATTGTTAACCGCATCTCGAGACGGAAGCAAAATAAGTGAAATGCTAATGAAATGGAAGATGTAGAACGAAGAACAAGCAAAGTGTAAGGGTAGCCTCTATAATCAAGTTAAAGGAAAAAGTGCATTTTTAAGTGAAGGCGCTCCAAAACTTTTGTAAAAGAGATCGAGCCTGCCTCCTATGAAAATTCTAAAAGGGTAGATGCGGGCATAGGCTAAAGAAATAGGCGAAGTAGAAGGGAATGGAAAAGATGACCTTGCCACAATGGCCGACCATGTAAAAAAGGGGATGACCGCTGCCCAAGGGATTTCAAGGCATGTATGTAAACTGCAAAAAGTGAATGAGAGCTCATTCCTTGGTGTGTGGAAGTAAGAGACTCTTCTTCTTCTCTTCTCTTTGCTTGATTGTGTGTGCTTGAGAGAGGGAGTGTGAGAGTGTGAGGGAGTGAGTGTGTGAGGGTGAGGGATCAAGGAGGTGAAGCTCTCTACCATCTCCTCTCTTATTCTTCTCTTCTCTTCTCTTCTCTTGTCTCACGCGTGGCTATGGAGGATGGAGCTTGGAGGTGAAGGCTTGAGAATGCTTGAGCTTGCATCAAGAATCGTGGAGCTACCAGTGTGCTTGAGGGAGGAGGAAACTCATTCAGGCATCGAGGTAAGCTCACTACACCCTAGTAGGATTGAAGGCACATTCGCTAGGTGAAAGTTAGCCATAGGTGCTCCCTTGAAGCACTTGAACAAATAAGTGGTCCGTGGGTCTTGGTAGTTGAGTGTGAGTCCCCTCAACATTTTTCTTTCATTTGTCGAGATCAATGGATTCAAGCTTGAGCGCTTGCACACCTCAAATCAAGCATCGAAGTAAGGGTTTCATCCTCGAATCTGAGCTTGAGATAGGCAGGAAGTTTTGGGTTTTTCTAATCTTCACAACAAGTAAGTATTTTGGTTATTTTGGTGGATTTTATAACTAGGAGAGTACGAGAAATCATTTCAGTACTTTACTTTTTATTCTTATTGCATTTAGAGTGGGTTAGGATTAAGAAATCGGTTTGGAAAAGCATGGGGTTTGATGTTGTAAAATAGGCCCAAATAGGGCACAAATCAAGAAAAACGGGGAAAAACGAGTGTTCAAGGGGATTAAAGTCGACAAGCGAGTGATTAGGGGTGGCAAGACCTTTGTCAAGAAGGGGTTTAATAGCCAAGAGGTCAAGGGAGAGCTCATTTGAAACACTGATTGTGTGAGTGAGAGAGAAAGAGAGAGAGACCTCCATTGCATGGATTTGCTCTGATCTTGATGCTATCTACAAGTTTTTTGCTTGCTATAGGTATATCCAACCCTTCTCCTAAATCCACAAATCTAGAAGTGCTCGATAATTGGTTTGCCTTGAATCTCTCAAGTTCATCAAAATTTTTGTCATTTGGGTAAGAAATGCGCTCCATTCGGCCCGTGTGAGCAGCTCCAGTTTGGGCTAAGTCCCAAAATCAGCCCTTGGCCACTTGTCCTTGGCATACTCAGTTCTCCTTGGCCAACTTGGCCTCACCCACTTGGATACATAGTAACTCGGCCCACCTGGATTTGGCCTAGCAAAGCTGCACATTCAAACACACTAGCCATTTGGCCTCGACCTACTCAACTCGGGGCCACTCGGCCCTCGAACACAACATTCACTCGGCCCTTGACCATTTGGCCCACCAACCATTCGGACTGTCCAAACTCCATATTCAGCCTCGGCCCACTTGTACCGTGTGTCATTCAAACATCCCAATTCGGCCTAGTTCCACACAGCCCTTGGCCATTCGGCTCGTTCCAATTATACACTCGGCCCCTACAATTCGGATCTATTGCCGAATTTGATTTTTCTCAATTTTTAAAAAATTTAGACCAGACCCACGTAGATACCAACCCGAACCCCCAAAGGTCATAGAGACACTTGAAACATCTTTTTAGTGCAAGGAATAGAAGAATCAACATCAAGACGTAGATGTAGGGGCAACGTTAGTCAACTATCTAGTGATCCAACTCGTCAGCGGCATCAAAGGGAGTCGTAAACCCCCAAAAAAATCTTGACTGATCAGAAGTCATAGCAAAAACCCTATAAACTAGGGAGGACATCCAAAAACCGCGGCCAGAAACCGAGCATACAAGCCTATCACAACAAACCCATAAATGAGAGTGTAAGAGCTGCTTAAACACTTTGTTTTTTTACTCACTCTTATTTCTAGCACTCGAAACACACTTATGAAAAGCTGAAAGCCTGATTGTGCACAAGTGCACAGAAAAGAGTAAACACATGTACATAGAGTGAAGGTAAGTTGAGGAATGTTTGTAATTAACAAGGGACTCGTAGGCATAACCAAACTAAAGGTAAAATAACATGTCAACCAAGGTGGCATAAATCCCAACCAACAACGAAGTGTCTGCATCCAAGTCAAGGCTCAATAGCTCTGAAATAGCATATCCGGGCATAAACCATGATGACCAAGCATCAATACATCAAACAGGACACCCAAATGTCAACAATGAGCATTATGCATAAGCCATCCCTGATAAAACCTGGCTGCCCAAACAATGCACAGCAATAAATCCTTGCATATCGAGCTATGGAAGCTCAAACTAAGTCCCAAATCATCTCAAAACATTGGGCAAACATCCCCAAAGTATATGGGCATTAAATACCAAGCCTTGGGAGCATCACATAAGCTAAGAGCATGACATTTTCTTAATGTAAATCAGCTCAGATCTGTTGTAGAAAATGCTGTGATCAGAATTTGGCAGATCTAACATCGCCATCGCGTCCGAGCGTGCCAAAACCCCAAGTTAGACTCTTATATTTCCTAAATTGGGTTCCAGATGCCCGATGTATGAGAAAAAATGGGATTTTTGAGCCAGATTTTGAAACAGGTGCAAAAAAAACGTGAGCTGACTGTGGGGCCTGCTGGTTATGATGAGGATAAGGCGGAAAATGGGGGCATACAAGGTGCCAAATGAAGCCAAGGAACACTTGCAAAGAGCCTATGAGGGCCAGGGAGAGGCAGGAGATGAAATCTTACCTTGGGGAGAAGAAGCCATGGCTGGAATTGAAGCTCCAAGCTCTAGGTCTTTAGTCCGGGCTGAAGTAATGCCGGGCAAAGCTCCATGATTAAGAGCTAATTCAAAGCTCTGATACTAGTTGAAAGGTGAGAAGAATCGAAGCTTTCTTGGAAGTGAGCTATGGCAGAGAGCAAGAGCAACAAGAGAGAGAGACCTAAATAGGAACTCCAATAGTCACAATGTGTGACCGGGCCTTCCTTTTTTCAAACCGTCACTAAAAGAATAAAGAATAAAGTGACAATGATGGGCGCCCGCCACCTGTAGTGTGTGGTTGCGGGTACTGTCAGTGTAGTAATACACATGCGGCTAGGCAGAGGTGCCTTTACCCCCAACAATCCCATGAAGGATCCTACCATTGGGTCATCGATGGATCATGCGGTCTTATGGGATAGGCTCAACTCTAGATCCCAATCTTTCATATCTATGAGCTTATAGGATTCTGTCCTACGCATGTGCACATGTTGAAGAAAGCAGCGAAAGTGTGGACAAAGCTTGCTTATTTATACCATTAGAAGACATTTTCCCACCAAATTACTCTTAATAAGAAATTATAGATGCTTAGTGTTGAAGATTCTCCTTCGATGAAACATCATATTAACAGGTTGGAGGATATAAGGGATGTGCTAGCATCCCTTGGCAAGATGATCTCTTCAAAGGATATGGCTATGATTCTTTTGACTTAGATGCCATCTCCTTGATTCAATGTCTTCTACACCAAACTTCTTATGTTGAGGACACATGAGAAGCTTCTCTAGGAGGAGCTTGCCCCGCTTGTTTTGGAGCTGCATGATGAGGACACCATTGAGGCTATCAGTGGATCCACCTCCATTAAAGCTTACGTTGCAAGTTCAAGAGGAGGGAAGAAGAAGAAAGGGATATCACATGCTAAAAGAAAATAATGTTCTTAAAGCTTTGACTCTAACGATTCGGAGAAGCCTAAATGCCCATATTGCAGGAAGGGAATACATCCATTAGAGAAATACTGGAAGAAGTACTCACATTTTTCCAAAAGCAAATGATGGAGCTAAAGCTTTCCAGCCTTCTACCTCTACTCTAGCACTTGTGCATGAATCATTGTTCCTTCACATATTTGAGTTAGAGGAGCCTTCTTTAGTGATTGTCTTGTCTTTTGACATGCCTTGGCTTGTTGATAGTGGAGCTTCAATATGACTCCACAAGGTGATTTTTTGTAGAATCTATGTTGTTCTAAGGGTTTAGTCACTATTCATGACATTGTGTCGATGCCTATTTGTGGTATTGGCACTTTTCCATTGTTTCCCATCAAGCTCCCTTTCACATTCCGTCTATGTTCCAAACTTTGGCTTTCTACTACTCTCAATTCATAGCCTTGGTATGCCTCTACCTAGGTTATCTTCATCGAGCATGTTGTTTCTATAAAGGATTCTTTTGAACAAGCTATTATTGCAATAGGTTGGTAGGATAGTGGACTTTACAGGCTCCATTCCCCTTCTCTTATGCAAGTTCCTCCAAGGAAGTTGTCTATTGCTATACTCATTCCCACTTGTGCACCATCTCTTCCATAGGTTCCTTCCCATCCCCCACCCTCTCCTCTTGTGGTTCCCTCATACCCCCATACCTTTTAGAGGGGGACAATCTCAATTATGGGGCTGTGAATTTCCTAGCTCCTCATGTTTCAAAAGGGATGTCTCGACATCCTGAGAAGCTTTTTCATTGGCAGTCTACCTCAATGGACTTCGTCGACATTGGCATTCCACTTGCCACCCAAGGATGTGTTTCTTCATTAGCCTTTCGCCACATCAAGGATCTCTTAGCGGGGGTGTGAGCAGTCATATTTGTCATGCCTTGTCATCTTTTGCCTCTGTGAGTTCAATAGATCAAAACTTTAGGAGCTCTAACATGTCTGTCACTTCTTTTGAAAAAATAGATAGCTCATTCTAGAGCACTTAATTCATTTCCTTCTAATGCATTTTCTCCTCCAATTAGGATTCCCTATACATTTCTTTGGAAGTTATTGCTTTCCACAATCTATCTACACCTGGTAGGTGATGCTTTACTCTCCATAAATATGTGTCCCCTTAACCAGTCAAGGTTTGTGTGATTTTTAAATTCATTTTCCTTTCCTTGAGAATTGGTAGTGGTTCTTGAAGTAAAATAACTATCTATGAATTGTGTTTCCATAGCATGGAAAAAAGTAAAAGACCATCCACAAATTGTATGAGTAGCTAATGACTTGATAAGATTGTAGATAAAATAAAATGTGTTAAGTATGATTGGTTCCATACTTTTTATCTATGTTTTTTTAATATGTGTGTTTATTTATGTGTATCTTATGATTGATTCCATCTTTGTTATTGCAAATCATGCAAAAAGTATAAACTTATACAATTCAAAGTATACTTAGGAATCTTTATGAAGTCTAAGAAACATATGCTTGTACTTCTAAAATGAGCATGAATGAGAGAGAGAGAGATCAAGGGGGAGAGAGAGAGAGAGAGAGTTGGTACGATAGTAGCTCTAAAAAATGTTATTTGCAAAATTGATCTATTTCCAAGAATTTGGAATAAAGTTTCTATGGAATAAACCTAAATCATAGGATATGATTTGACTTGCTAGGGAATTACTAGCTATTCTTTTCACATTCATTGAGTAGGTTTTGTTAGGATGTGTTTGGACTTTGCTAGGGTGTTGTTAAATAATCTTTCCACATTTGTTGATACGTTTTGTCTCCAAAAGAATATATTTTGGTCTTATTATGGTATTTTCATGGTTGATTGCATGTTCTCTAAAAGGTTATATCCACATAAGAAACCACTATTCAAAAATAAACATGTCACATGTATTCAAACCTCTAAATACAAATCCTTACTACATAATTACTTATATTTCATCGTCCCCTCTTTAGAATAATATTATTTAAGAACTTATGTTTGTGTGGCTCACAATAATTTGGAAGACTAATGCCAATTATATAATTAAGGGGATCTTCAAAACGTGGCTAGCTAAAGGATTCTAAATTGAAAATCTCCCCATGGATGATGTTTTATTTATCATAAATATGTTTTCCCTTTAGCAATCAAGGTTTTTGTGTTTTTCAAATTCATTTTTCTTTCTTTAAGAATTAGTATTAGTTCTTGAAATAAAGGAAAATGTATTTAACAAGATTGTAGATACAAGAAAAAGTGTTTAATATGATCGGTTCCATGTCTGTTATGTATATCTTTTGATATCCATGTTTATTTATGTGTTTTGTATTATTGATTCCATATTTGTTATTGCAAATTACACAAAAGATATAAACTATTGTAGTTCAAAGTGTGCTTAGGAATTTTTGTGAAGTCTGACACTTTTAATTGCACTTTTTAAATCTTTGAATGCATGATTGGGAATTTTCATGCAACTAGAAAAATCTAAAATAAAGTATGGTTTGTTAAGTTAAACAGTAAAGATAGGATGCACCTAAACTTGGTATTAACAATTACAAAAAAGTAGTTATATCTTTGTTTTTTATGTCCTTCGGTTTGCATGTTAATTTATGTCTTTTATATGATTGATTCTATCTTTATTCTTGCAAATTACACAAAAAATTTTCAAGTACTATAGTTCAAAGTGTGCACTTAAAGGATAACAAACCATGGCATAATCTCTCTCTTCTCTTTCTTATTGTCTCTTTCTTTCACTCCCTATTTTCTCTTCTTCTTTCCTTATCCTCTCCCACCTATTCTTCTTTCTCTACTTTCTTCTCCACTCCTCTTCCCTTCTTTTCCTTCGTCCTTTTCCATTCTTCTCCTCCCTTTTCCACTATTCTTCTTCCTTCTTCCCTTCTTCTCCCTATTCTTTTCCTTTTCCTCCCCAATAACTCCTCCTCTTCCCTTATTATCTTCTCTTTTTCTTTCCTACCTCTTCTTCTCTCCTTCTTTATCTCCTCTTCTTCCATTCTCATATTTTCTTCTCCCCCTATCTCTTGCTTCTCTCCTTTGCTCATTGTCTTCTTCTCTCCTTCTCTCCCCCTCTCTCTCTCTCTCTCTCTCTCTCTCTCTCTCTCTTTGTGCTTCACCAACTATGCTATTTTTAGATGCCTTTTGTGCTCATAGTTAGAAAGGATAACAAAAAGAAACTATTACATACTAGCAAAAGCTCAAAACAATAAGAGAAACCCTACCATTTTCAACATGCCAACTTCCCTAGAATAGCACTAATCAATTAGATGACAGCAACACTTGCCTAATTCAACTGGTATTTGGACTTGACCTTGTAATAAAAAAAGATTCTAGTCCTCAACTCTTTCCTTCAAACTCATGTAGATGTTGAAAATGAAGTTCTAGATAATTTTTCTAAGCACACTCAATTCATCCTTAAGCTTTCCTCAAGCACGGAAATTCTTTCTCTCATCTAGACATTGGAGTAGATAGCTATGAACTCTAGCCTCAAGCCCCCATGATCAAAATTGCTACCTCCTTCCCTTAAGAGCATTTGCCTTTCCCTCCATAGTTTTATCAAGTAGTTGTCAATTGTTGAAAGACAAAACAACAGAAGATGGTGCTCTTTATTTGCCCAAAATAACTGCCTCCTCTCTATCACTATTATTTTGAAGTTGATGTTGATCACATCTCATAGATTGTTACTTGCTTGAAACAAAGAAGAACACGTGGTCCCTCATACTATCTACTACTCCATCTTTGCCTCTCTTAAGGAAGTTAATGCCAGTTTTTTAGACTCCTAAGTATTTGCACATGGTAACTACTCTTTAGGGGTGTCAAATTATTTATAGATGTTTGAAGTTGAAATAATAGGTAGGTTTTTCTACTACTACAAAGGCATGCCCATACAACATGTATCATGTACATGAACCACTTCACCTCATAGCAGAAGCTTTGCAAGAGCTACTCTCTATATTCTCCCAAGGTGAAGCCTCCTCTTGTACAAGATGATCCTTGTGTTTGTCAAGTATTATTTGCCCTAACATGAGAGGTATAATTTTTTGAATCATCAAATCTGAGGTCCCCATGACTCATCTATAATTCTATCTACGATTGGCCACTATGCTTCTCTACTTCGTCCTTCAGACAACTTCTCTATAAAATCAAACTTACCTGTCTCTATTTCATGTTTAGAAGACTCCCTTTCTATAGGTTCTAGACTGCTATGTCATTTCGAGGATCCTTGTGGTATTTACTATCGAACTCTTCTTTGCTCATTAGCTCCATAGGAGAATTATATTGATTGATTTTCCTTGTTCTAGAATGATTACCATCACTACTTGTAGTTAGAGGATCATTCTTACTACCTACATAACTGCCAATAGTGCTTCCTGCTAGTAGAGCCACCACACACCCTACTTTAACCCCCTATTGAGGTCTTCATTTTAATCAACAATCCAACCATCATGTCTCATGTAGAAGCTCCCGATACTTTACAACCATCTCTCCTTTTTTGTTTACAACAATTGTTCCTTCTTCCTATGATTTTCTCGGTCTTTCACACTAGCATCTTCGGTATAGACTTAAGTTGATAACAAGATATGAGGCACGTGAATAAGTCCTTAGATGAATAAGAGTTCATATCAGGCTAGAAACAAACTTGAAGGGAATCATGTTGTGGAATGTTGGAGTAGGGGGTATGTGTATGAAAACAGAATTTATGAAAAAGGTGATTCACACCTTCCTTGTAGATTTGAAGGAATATCCTAGAAGTTTCCATAGCTTTTTAGGACATTTACAAGAAACAATATCCAAAATATCAAAAATCGGCTAAACTTTTCTAAAAATCTAGTATTTTCAAACGATCTATACCATGGACACTAACACTAATTACTAATATGGCATTGAATCTCTAGATCAATAAGAAAATCAAATGATGATGCACTCCAGGTTTTTTCACACTGTGTCCGCATAGCGACACGACAACGTATTATAACTATTAAGTAGCACATGAAAAAACCAACAAAAATCACTATTGAGTAGGGAAGGATAAAGAAAGCTTGCCAAGATTTTAACAAGCTCCACAATTTTCTTGTATGGCATAGGAAAAGCTTTGATTTTCCCTTTCTCATTGATGGGTGCTGAGAGAAATTTCCTGGCCTTTGCTCCTCCAAAGCAAGGCTTTTTTGGCAAGTTACCAGATTTTCCTGATCTCTTCTCATCTTTTTCAATTATCACTTGATGCTTGTATAGCCCAATTTCTAATAGCACTCGCTCCACATTCCTACATGTTGCAATCGCTTCTTTTTCAGGTTGCATCCTATAAGCAAAGAAAATGTATTCATATACAAGTTTCTCCATGATTCTGACAAAAGCATACAATGAACAAATGTGAATATGATCTAATGGAATGTTGAAGATGGGCTTTCAAGTGGGATCTTCTCTATTGCGCATCGGTGTAACACTTGAGACCCTTTGCTAGTTCTTCTTTCCGTCCTTTCCTTCCACCTTCTCTGTTAAGAAATATAGGCATGGATTCTTTGTATTTGCACCATTGGAGATTCCACACATGCATTTTAAAGTTTTCAAGTCTCGTGCAAGATGCCATTCAACCAAGTATTGACCATACCCTTCAACGGAGAGCATCTCACCATGTTCTTGTGATGATCAATGATGCTTGGAATGCTTGTGTGCATAAAAAACAGTTGTAGTACCTCAAATGTTCCCTTAGGAACTTCAAATGCAGTGAGCCACCACACATGGCGCTCAAATTGAACACTAAAGTTCACTGGATTGTTCTTGTCGAATTGTAAAGCTCTATTCATCAGAGTTATACTAACTCTTTCAAGCTTTACTCCTTTGACAATCTCACTTTCATCTAATTTTATAACAAATTACAATTTACCATTACATTCCTCAACAAACATATTGTAGTACATTACCATTGCTTACTGCACCTTGTACAAATTTAAATAGTAAGTTGTTAAGTTCCATGAACTTCACCTCATATGCATTTGGTACCAATCTTTAGTATTTACACACATTGAATATGCATGGAATCTTCTATCAGCTCCAAAACCTTTGTATTAAGTTTTCGTTGGGCCTCTATTAACTTTGAAGGTTGAGGAAGAGGCACGATTCTATTTCTCTTCAGCACACGACCAAACCCAACCTTCATACCTTTGAATATATTTGAGTAAGTTGTTGTGCTAATACCGTTCTTGTCACAAATGGATTGTGCATCCACAACTAAGAACTCATTTGAAATATCTTTTAATGTGCACTCAATCACCTTTTCCTTCATAACCTTAAACATAGGATTTCTCAAAGTGTTTTACAATGTACTTGCCCTCATCAATCTACTAATACATGATCCAATCTCACCCTCACCTAGGTTCTCATTCTAAGCTACTTTACATGCTTTGATACGTCACTTCCACAGGCCGCTATTCACAATTAACTCATTGATTGGCTTCTTCTTTCGTTTGCACCCCTGTGTTAGCTTGTTATTGATCTTTCTCAGGTCATCCAATTGTGCCTTTTTCTCCTCATATGAGATAACAATGTCATGGATAGTGTCCTACATTGAAATAATTTAATTGTTTTGTTGAATTATAGTGTCATTCAGTTGTACCACTTGTTCTATGAGCTATTTTATATAAAGTTGATGTACAACGATCACGTCATGATAATTTTTTATGGTTGCTTGGCAAGTTATAAATACTTTGAACGCCTGATCATTGAGTCGCCTAGTGTAACCAAGCAACCCAATTTCACCCTCGCACACATACTTCAGCAAAGTTGTGACTCTTGAGAAAATTGAAGGTCTATTGTTTAAGGGATCAATTGGATAGATTTCCCCATCAATCCACAAGTCTACATGTTTCAATCCCATTTTCTTGTAACTCTACAAAAATTGAGGGTTGACACTAGTACGCTAAGTTCTTTTGAATGATGGGGCGTATTCAATCTCTACCTCAATACGTAGCTCGTTCTTTCCTGTATTCATTTACTATTAATAGAAATGGAGAGCCTACTTGGTTGTCACAGGGGGTAGAGTGGAGATGCATAGAGAGGCACTCAAAGGTACCAAGGGAAAGGAGGGTGTAAGTAATTCACTCTGTTAATGAAGGTTGAATAAACATAGAGAAGAGATAACAATAGAACCATGTGAGAGTATAGATATGGGGGAAAATTTCTCAGAGGGTAGGGATGTCCAAGACTTTTCGTATTTTAGACATTTCTATTTTACCTCCAAAAACATTTAAAAAAAACAAAATTTGACTAGTTGGTTTGTCTTTTGACCAAAACCTAGAATATAAAAAATCCCCAAAATATCTTAAAAGGAACTTTTGAAATTTTATTTTTTTTGCTCTTGATTGAAAAATCAATTAACTCGTATCTACTAATCATTTTGCATTGAAAACGAAGCACCACTCTTGTGACTAACTCCTTTTTTAATATAAATTTTGGTTGATAAAGACTTCTTGAACGAGGAGAGAGAAGAAATCAAAGTATATCTTTGTAGATAATATAAAAAAGGCAAAATGAGATTGCAAAAGTGGAGAGAGAATAGGATTATTTTACTATTCTTCTCTCCTCTTTTCCTTGTTTTAAGGAGGAGAGAGGGGGGCTAAAAGGCACATTTATGAGTTCATTTTTTTCCTAATGCTTTGGAGGTTTCACTTCTCAAAATGTTTTGTCTATTTTGGGCCACCTTATTCTTACCCATGTTTCCTTTATCTTACCCACCTTATTCTTACCCATGTTTCCTCTATCTTACCCATGTTTGCTTTTTGAACTAAACATCTTTCTTTACAACATAGCTTTTGCATACAACTTGTTGTGCTACACTTTCGTTATCATTTCGTATATGGTGTGCATATTCTGTGATCTCATATTATATATATTCTCTCAGTTAGATGTATCAAATTCTATAATCGTCAATGGATTTTCTTTTGAACAACGTCCTATCTCTCACTTTCAAGGACAAGGATTTCTTGGATGGAAAGCAAAGATGCTGCTAATTCTTGAAGGCAATGACTTGTATGATATTGTTCTTGGTAATTATGAATGTCCACCTCAATGGATTGATTAGGCTCAATCAATCAATTGGTTTCACCTTTTTGTCAACTGTCTTATACTTTGTCTCCACAAGTGCTTCAACCCATTGTAATCCTTCCTGTTGAGCAAACAATGCTATAACATCATACATGTCCAAAGAACATACTGACAACACTCTGTTCTTAGCCTCATTTTTTGCATGTATAGTTGCCAAAATTTCAGCCATAGTGTCATTAATATTCAACCCATAAAACATGCCTAAAATGTCTTCATTTTTAGCTAACAGTCCCAATACTCTCAGCTCCTTAATAGCCCATTTCATAGATATGCATTCAGCCCTGCACATAACTTCCATAGGCTTAAATCAACATGAACTATTTGCTGTAGATTGAGAAATACCAATAGTAAATACATGCTTCATTTCATCAAGAGGCGAGTACATCCACTAAATAGCACTATTGTAGCCCTGCATTGCAGCAGTACTTAATGAAAATCTAGGTCTTTGAATTCCCTTGCATTTGGAACCAAAGGAGACTCTCGACACGTATCCCGATTTCTAGGATGATTAACACAAATAGTAAGAAATTAAACTATTTTTCTCCCATCCTTGCTTCTGACTCTTGCATAAGCAAAATCATCATCAAGCACCTTTGTTTCCATGCATACATGTGTAATATAGGGCTGACCCAAAATCACTGCATATGAGGAATTATCTTGCACAAAGAAGTGTTGCTCTTCTTGTACATCACCAGTCATCACTTTTACATTAGGACATGCAGCATAGAGCTCCCTTGAAGAATTATTTGCAGTCCTCATTCGCCAACCATGATCAATGTCTATAGGCCATGCATCATTTTCATACAATCCATGCTCAATGACATTTATCTCAGATCCATGGTCAAGTAAGGCAACACAAGGAGTTTCATGATTCCCTATTTTCACTACCGTTTTAGTGGTAGCTCTAGCCAAATGATTTCTTGTGTAGTGACTTTGAGGAATAAATCCTAGAGTTTCTTATCCATATTGTTGCATTTGCCTTACTTCACCATGCATATTGCTACAAGACAATGCATTTTCTACCACTTTCTTCTCTTTTCCACATGTTGTCCACCACTGATTAGTAGCATCCTGCATAGACAATCCTGTACTTACTTCATGCTCATTTTCAGCGCGAATACCCAAAAAACCAGTTTCCTCGTCAAATTGTAGCAATGCACTAGTGGTATCACCAAGGAGTTGATGCTTCCTTTTAATTATGTCAATGATTTCATCATCAAATTCTCGCTTGGCAATGCCAAGCACCTCTCCCAAGGTAAATTCCACCCGACTATTTAAGATCCATTCTTCAAGAACCTTCTTAAGATCTGTGGCTATTTCAATGTTAGATTGCAACTTATATCTTGGCTGCTCGCCGTTCTTTTTGCCATCTTGTTTGTTATCATGTTTTTGCTCCTGACTGACCTCTTCCATAACATGCTCGGAAGGTGGCTAATTTGCAGCTTTAGGCTCATCCACACTTCTTCTTGTCATTCTTTTAGATGTCCCTGCAATATCTTCATCTCTTTTTCGTTTTTCTTCCATAATTACATTCGTGTTTTGTACCTTTGCTAAATATGCATACACTGAATATGCATTTACCCATGATTTCCAACCAGTTATGCCACAAATGTCTTGCCCTGCATGAGACATTTCACAATCAGTGACCTTTCTCTTTTCAGCTGCATGTAAAGCATGTGTCCATATTTCAACCTTTAGACCAACCATTAGTTGGCCATGCATTCTATCCAACTGTAGACCAAAAGTAGAAGCATGTACCACCGCATAAGTATTTCGGACAGCCAAGTCTTCCAACAATTTTTGCATATCTCCCTTTCCAAAATTCAAAGCTAGAGGCAATCCCATTTCTTGTGCATGGATCTTGCCATCTTTCCAAAATATGAGAGGCCGTGCCAAGGCCTCATGATAGGCAGCAAAATCCTTTCTCTTGTGCTGCAAACTGTCACACCACATACATCTTTTTCCAAGCTTAGGGGTTGCTGCCCGTCCCCTTTCTTCTTGTCCTTTTCGTCCAAATTTTCAACCCTCAATTGAAGATCCCACATGCCTTTGACCAATTCATCTAAGACATCTTCCCTAATAGAGGGAACAATAGCAGGTACAGTCATAGGGTTAGCCATAGAAGTAGGTGGCTTACTGGATACATCAACTGTCTTGCCCGCAAGCTACAGACATGCAATCTTTCTCTTCTTCTATGCTTCTTCAGAAGTGCAGTAACAGCTTCCTTGACATGTCTCCACTTTGTTTTCAAATGTGTCTCTGCAGTCTGATCCTCTAGTAAATCATCAAGCTTCTCTTGAAGCTCAGGATCAACTACCTATAGAAACAATTTAATTTTTTGACTTGCAAGAGCTTGCTATTCTGCAAGATCGAACTGCTCAAATTGAATTTCAAATTCTCTTAATAATTATGTAGCCACAAGACCCTTATTGGGTTGTAAAACCCACTCTTGAAAAGTCTTGCACATAATCAAACTGGTATCCTCAATGTAAAATTCTTTCCTAAGTGTCTTCTTGAAGGCTACCCAGTCAACATTCTGCAAGTATAATTCAGTAATTGGTGTTTTCACTTCATGAATAGTAATATGTACAAAATACTGGCTCCATGCAGATTGAGCCACCCCAAACAATTCCATCTTCTGAGCATAGGTATGTACATATGTCTTATATTTTCTTGTTTCAGTGTATTTTGTGGTTTGCCATTTAATAACTTCACCTCATGCTCAATTTCATGCAAAGCATTCATCACAACACTTTTTGTTTGAGATGAAGCTTGCATCGGCTGTTGTTGTTTTTGTACCTACATAAGCACATTCATATTTTGCACCAATTGTTGCAAAACATCACTGGAGATTGTATTCAAAGATTCTCCCATCTTGTCTTTCCTTCTTCTGATGACCTTTCACATTGGGTTCACCAATGTCCGAGGGGTTTTTGGTAAAAGGTCGAATCCACCGGGGATCAGAAGTAGAAGGAAGTAGAGATAGGAGATGGAAGAGAAGATAGAGAATACCAAGTGGTAAACACTATAAAGAGAAAGCACAATGAATTGAATCAATATGTATTGAAAGAACCTGGAATCTTCGCACTACTCAGAACCAATCTCCACACATTAGATCTCCTGGAGCTTCTTTGTAGAACAAAATGTGCATAAAAATTACAGCTCCTTCTCTACTGCTTGGAGCCCAAATCTGATGGCTCGGTTGGATCTGAAAGGGGGTTAAAACCCTAGGACGCCTGATCACGGTTCTCCCAGATCACTTCTTCTTCTTCTTTCAGTTCAATCTGCACTTTTTAGCTTGTAGCAATCGCGATGCACATGATTTCGTTAATCTATCCCTCTTAAGAAAATCCCATAATTGGCTGAAAAAGCAACTAGATTTTTGCATGCCATCCTAATCTAGAACCTTTTCTAAATTTTTGGATTTTTGCAATAAATAATATAAAAAATAGGCTAAGATTATCCAAAAATCTAGTATTTTTGGATAATGCATGCAACTCACACTAGTACTAATGGCTCAGATCATATTGACTCTCTAGATCAATAAAGAAGTCGGATGATGATGCATTCCATGCTTTTTCATACTATGTCCTCATAACGTCACGACAACGTCCCCACAAGTGTGACAAATCCTATGGGTGATATACTTCACCAAAACGAGAGATCAAGACACTACATCGGTGCCTTTACAATAACCACTTAAGCCACCCTCTCTCAAACCTACACGAGAGCAAGGAGTAGCACTTGTATCTCAAGCTGACTGCAGGCTCACCGCATCCACGTCTCTGAAACATCCCCTAGAACCACTCCCTCCATTCGCCGGAGTTTGGAGCGTTGACCTCGTCTACTGGAAACGGAAGCATCAAATCGTGGTAATGTAGATCTAATAGAATGACTTGATGGTGTCGAAGATAGAGCCATATTTCTAAATTGAGCCATCTAATCTAGAGACATATATGTCAATATATCCTACAACTCCTCGTCGCTTATCTCTCGGCTCATCCTTCTCTCCAAAATATCATCAAATGTCACCTACATAGATAAAAAGTGATGTTAGCATAATCAATATAAAGATTCAAGCAAAGCACAGTAATATAACTTTGAAAAAAAGATGTTGAAAAGCATATTTTAGAGTATTCTTATAAGCGATTCATCAACGAAATATGTGGGCAGATGTTGAAAGTACGATATAGCCTATGATCCCATGTCAATCTCCTGGCACAACTTCGCATACACTAGAAGGTTGATAGACAGGTCACCACAAAAATACAAGTCCACCTCATTCTCAAAGAATTCTTGGCCTCCTCTGTTTCTGTCATCGTTACCCAACTATGCCTCCTCTACACACTCAAAGCAACCTCCACCCCTTGCAATATTGACTCCTTCGTTTGCATACTATCATCATCTACATTCGAAACATTGCTTTCATCATACTGTCTTGCACTTCAGGGAGCTGAAGGCACAACATACCACCATCGAGGTTGTCACAGGTTTGGATAGAAAATTACCTATTCAAAATCACATACAAGAGAGATTCAACATTTATGACATATACCATGTCGTAATAAAATTTAAAAAAAGAGTTCATGCACCTATTCACAATGGGTTAACAAGACAAACGTGTCATGCAAATCCCTCCATCTTTTTTTAGAATCTATTTCGAGAAATCTAGATGGACCTTGTCAAACGGTTCCCCTGGCTCCTTCCAGTACCACTTTGAACCATTGCACATCGAATATGATCATGGAGAAGCTATGGTAATTCATCATGATAACACTTTGAAAGTTTTCAAAATTCTCCATCTCATTTATAATAGTGTTTGGATCTGTGGCTCACTATTGGCTCTCTTGCTCAAACTTTGCCATAACACCACAATTCGTTGTTGAGTGCATTTTGTCAATGCGATGTAGAAATGTTGCCCGCATGACCACACTGCACTATATATTTTGTACTATACATTGAAATGGTTAGATTAGTTGTCACATACAAAATCTAGATACGGCAGCTTATTAAACATGTGGTCACCTTTGGACTACATCCCCTCAAGATTTCGACTCCTTAGTAGAGACCTCCACTCCTTCGCGAAAGGTTGGGATTAAAGCTCCATATAACCATCCCATTGACATAAGCTACGGCATCTCCTCCATACCCTCAGGATATTGAATTGGTTGATGGCACGTACTGCGTCAAAATTCTGATCGTGCTTCTTCCCGACCTTTCCTCGCTTGTTCATACCTAGCGAGCCACGTCTCCATAGATGCATGGTGCAACATACAAAAAGGATTCACTTTCTCCTCCATTGTAGCATCCATCCCTTTTTCTACCCCATTTTCAACCACCACATCTCCAATCAGTCTATCATCGTCCTTTAGCGACCATAGCATATTGTTGTTTGAATCCATTGTTGGTAGCCACTATGAAATATGCACTAACACCTTAGACACCCACCAACCTTCACCCATGCTACCTTCTAGCCGAGCTAATTTTCGCACAAAGCCTTTCAGGGTTTTTATGAAGCACTCCAAGAAGAACATCCATCGCATATGGACAAGTCTCGTAATCTCCACTTCATCTACAATCTAGAAGATGCACTAGGAGGTGGGTTTGTATGGTGAGTATGCTGATGGGCACGTACTTCTCAAAGAGACAGACTGTCTCCAGTACTCCCTGCCTTGTAGATTCAATAGAGGATATCTTGATCTGCTTCAATGAGATCTATTGCACTAAATTTGACAACCTATAAATTGCCTCGCATATTTCTGGAGTAAGGCATTGTAATATTTCCGCGTACCGCGTGCCGTAATGTAACGTGTCCACTAGAATCATTCCGGACACGTCTTAGCAGTCCATCGGGAAGGATGTCTAGAAAGCTCCGCCCGGCACTCCCATGGAATGTTACGGGACTTCCGATCTAGGTCTTCCCGCGTCTGCCACGTAGCGGAAGTATCCTGGCCATTCCCACTTAGGATTGACCTGAATTTGGGTTTTCCTGTTTGGTCATTATCTAGCAACAACTAGCGTCAGACCCGAGCGAACTACTTTACGCAGAAGCGCCCGGTCTGAAGCGGATTCACGCTGCACTTGGTTCAAGGAGAATGGGAAACGAGAGGGAAGCAAGGCTCGACCTCTCTGCCATAAGGCATAGTCCCATTCCGTTCCCCTAAAACAGCATGAATCGGATAATAGTTAATTCTAAGTCATCGTTCTCGTTACTTGTTCCGGAGATGACGATCAACCTCTGTTCGTCGAAGACTTTGAGAAAAGTTCCCGGCTAACCGGGACCACCCATCCATAGGACGGACCCATGGTCCATCCTCCGCACTTTCCTCGGTTTGTTTTAGTTATGTAATTACCTACCACATTAGTTTGACATATACAAATAGCTTCTTTGAATTAACCCTGTTATGCACCGGTTCCTTCACGTAATCTTATCACAGGACATAAAGAAAAAAATGCCAAACAACTTCTTTATTATCATTTTATCCTTTTATCTTTGAAATACAAGGAGTTCCCGCCCGTAGGCGTATTCATAATCCGCCCGAAGGCTATCCAGTAATCCACCAGGGATCACTAATCCAAGTTTCCGCCCGTAGACTAGTATGCGGGCCTCGAGATCCAATCCCGAGTCACGTTAGCCTCTTGTGCAGGGCCCGGAAGGCGAGGGATTTACAGCCAGAGCCCCCCCTGGCACCCAAGCGTCCTCCTGCTCCAAGTAGAACTCAACGGAGAGACCTCTCGCGGCGGGTTCGGTCCACGTTCCCGGTGCGGCTAACAACCCCCTTGGTTAGGGTCAGGCAGGCAGTCGGGGGTAACTGAAGCTGCCTCTCCCTTCAGGCCTTCAACGTGAAGTATTTAGATATATTTTCGTCCTTTAGTTCATTGAGCAAACAATGCAAACAGTGCTTTCCAAACTGTTACAAGCACAATCAATTTCCAATGGTCGTTTAGCTGGCAAACTGTTAAGGAGTGACTCCTTTTCTCCGAATGCAACCCGCATTCCATCCGGAATCAATTGCAACTTGGCAAGATTCCTATCATTCTTGGGTTAGGGTCATACCCTACCAATACTTTAGGTTTTGTTGTGGTAGGTTCCAGCGACCATGTCGCTTTAGTTTATTGTCTGGTCATTTGCTTCAAGGCAAACACCTAACCTTTCCTTTTCCTTGGCAGTTATTCCCCAAGAAAAGTGAGTAACAGGATGATTACTCATCCTCTTGTAAGTTAAATTCTTTCAATAACTTGCCAACCTCGTTTCGAGAGACGACAAAAACTCTCTTGTGGGCAAATCTCAAGTTTATACAAAGTTGCAGCTTTTTGCACATGTATTGCATCTATTCCACCTTTATCCCCTTATCCTCCTCCCAAGAGGGAGTTTTCCTGCGGCTATATAGGATTGAATCCCCGGCCTTATTTTCCCAAGGTGGAGTGTCTCCATTTCCCGCGTGTGGCTATAGATTAGCTGCTGGCACTAGTGATAATCTTTGCACGAGATTTACACGACGTGCGGGAAGTCAATATTTACGGCCCGCGGTGTGCAATTTGAAGAATGCACACTTCTTCATTTTTGCATACAGCTTATGAGACCTCATTGTCTCCAAAACAATCCGTAGTTGAGGTTCATGTTCTTCTTCCTGTTTAGAATAGACTAAAATGTCGTCGAAGAAGACAAGCACGAAATCATCAAGATATGGCCTAAAAATATCCTGCATTAATCTATTGAAGGTGGCAGGTGTATTTGTAAGACCGAATGACATAGCCAAGAATTCCAAGGGCCCATATCTTGTATTGAAGGCCGTTTTTGGAATATCCTCATCCTTGATCCTGATTTGATAGTAGCCTGATCTGAGATCAATTTTGGAGAAGATCTTTTTGTCAATAGAAAATTCATGATACTTGGCCTGTAACTTCGGATTCTGATCCTTGGTAGATATTTCTTTTATCATTGCTCGGTAGGCTAAGTCATGGCATGCTTCCTCTCTAGCCAATTCGAGTAATCATCCTGTTACTCACTTTTCTTGGGGGATAATTGCCAAGGAAAAGGAAAGGTTAGGCGTTTGCCTTGAAGCAAATGGCCAGACAATAAACTAAAGCGACATGGTCGCTGGATCCTGCCACAACAAAACCTAAAGTATTGGTAGGGTATGACCCTAACCCAAGAATGATAGGAATCTTGCCAAGTTGCAATTGATTTCGGATCGAATGCGGGTTGCATTCGGAGAAAATGAGTCACTCCTTAACAGTTTGCCAGCTAAACGACCATCGGAAATTGATTGTGCTTGTAACAGTTTGGAAAGCACTGTTTGCATTGTTTGCTCAATGAACTAAAGGACGAAAATATATCTAAATACTTCAGGTTGAAGCCTGAAGGGAGAGGCAGCTTCAGTTACCCCCGACTGCCTGCCTGACCCTAACCAAGGGGGTTGTTAGCCGCGCTGGGAACGTGGACCGAACCCGCCGCGAGAGGTCTCTCCGTTGAGTTCTACTTGGAGCAGGAGGACGCTTGGGTGCCAGGGGGGGCTCTGGCTGTAAATCCCTTGCCTTCCGGGCCCTGCACAAGAGACTAACGTGACTCGGGATTGGATCTCGAGGCCCACATACTAGTCTACGGGCGGAAACTTGGATTAGTGATCCCTGGTGGATTACTGGATAGCCTTCGGGCGGATTATGAATACGCCTACGGGCGGGAACTCCTTCTATTTCAAAGATAAAAGGATAAAATGATAATAAAGAAGTTGTTTGGCATTGTTTTCTTTATGTCCTGTGAGAAGATTACGTGAAGGAACCAGTGCATAAGAGGGTTAATTCAAAGAAGCTGTTTGTATATGTCAACTAATGTGGTAGGTAATTACATAACTAAAACAATCCGAGGAAAGTGCGGAGGATGGACCATGGGTCCGTCCTACGGATGGGTGGTCCCGGTTAGCCGGGAGCTTTTCTCAAAGTCTTCGACGAACAGAGGATGATCGTCATCCCCAAAGCAAGTAACGAGAATGATGACTTGGAATTAACTATTACCCGATTCACGCTGTTTTAGGGGAACGGAATGGGACTATAACTTATGGCAGAGAGGTCGAGCCTTGCATCCCTGTCGTTTTCCATTCTCCTTGAACCAAATGCAGCATGAATCCGCTTCAGACCTGGCGGTTCTGCGTAAAGTAGTTCGCTTAGGTCTGACGCTAGTTGTTGCTAGTAAATGACCAAACAATTCCGGTCGATCCTAAGTGGGAAACGGCCAGGACACTTCTGTTACGTGGCAGACGCGGAAAGTCCTAGATGGCAAAAACCCGCAACATTCCATGGGAGTGCCGGGTGGAACTTTCTAGACAACCTTTCCGATGGACTGCTAAGACGTGTCCTAGAGGATTCTAGTGGACACGTTACAGTTGGTAGGCCACGTTGATGAAGGGGCCGTGAGGGGTGCCGGACGTGTGAGGGAGGTGGCCGTGTGGAGGAGGGACGGCTGTGGGCGGAAGGCTGCCGTGAAGGGTCGACGTGCTGGAGGGGCCGGACGTGCTGGAGGAGGGGTCATGCTGGGGAAAGGAAGCGTGAGAGGGAGGAGATGGCGGCAAAAGACGGACATGAAGGAGGACAATGCGGCAGAAGGCGTGAGAGGAGGGAGGGCGGGCTGTGGGAGGTAAGGAAGGAAACGCTGCACCTCAGTCCCCCAGCCGCCCGCCTGACTACCCAGTCCGCCGCCGCCTGGAATTCGACTCCCCCCCCCTGGGACGTGCTGACAGAAGCTTCTTAGAAGCTTCTCTTGGAAGCTTCTAAGGGGGCTTCTCTAAGCCCCCTTCCTATTGGAACCACCGCAAATCCATATTAGCCCCGGTTTATTTTTTTTAGGTCTTTTCCCATGGATTTTCCCACACAAGTCCATATTACCCCCATGGGTTTCTTTTAAACCCTTTCCCTTTGCAACACCCACAAGCCCTTAGCCGGACTTTGAAGAGAAGAAGGGGTAGCCTACAAGCCTCCCCACCAATCACCCACAAGGCTGGGCCTAGGATTTTTGGGAAGGAGAAGAAGAACTCTAAAGCCCCATTCTTGCAAGGCCCATTCGCAAGAGTTCCTTCCCATAACAAGCTTCAATTCCCACAAGCTTGCTTGAGAAAGCCCCAAATTCCCGCAAGCCTTTATTAAGTTTCATTTTTTCCACAGCTCTTCTGCAAAAAGCCCAAGTTCCAATCCCTAAGGCCTTCCATAAGCCAAATCCCACAAGCCGGTATTTCTTTTTTTTCAAGGATCCGTACTTCAAAAAGGGATCTTGTACGTATGAGGGAGAAGGGCAAGACCTGGAGGCTGCATTCCGAGGCAAGTCAATTCGTAGACCACAAAGGCAAATCAGAAGCCGAATCCACGCCTACGATGGCCCCAAAAAAAGATCACAAGGTGCGACTGCGGGAGGTTCATCTCCAAGTATACAAGTGGATATCTCCCCAAGTCCACAAGTCCAGGTTTTATCTATTTGGATTCCACACAGAAGTATTGAATTAATCACGATAACTTCATGGATTAGGAGGCACTCATGCATGTCAAATGCAACTAGTCAAGTTAAATGCAATTGGAAAATGAATTGGCTATTTGAACATTTATTAGAGATAGCCTAAGATATGGAAATTGATCATTGGTACGTTCAATGGAGTTAATGAAAAGAGCATAAGGTGTCTATGCATTTGCAGGACCTTATTAGTAAGTTTCCTTTTGTGCATTCAAAAGCGACGAGCCTAGGACAACTGTTGCCTCATTACAAGGTTGAAATTATTGAGGTATACCTTTTTACTAGGCATGGGAAGATTAATGGCATGTCCCATTTTTAGATAGATCTTCCTTGTGTTATTGGTAACCTAATCCACACCCTGCACGCTCGAAAATGAGGTCCCACGTCAAGAATTAAAGGCCGGGGTTGAGGACCGAAAAACCGCAAGGGAACAACCGCTTGGGAAGGGCAATAGGATAAATACAAGGCAATTTTTTTTACTATTATCCCTTCCCCCAGCCAATGCATGGCTGGAGGAGAGGGAGTGGGAGGGGAATGGCCAAGAAGGAGTGAAGTGGGGGACTGCATGAGGGGAGTCCTCCACGTGTGTGGAGGCCCTCTTCCCCACACCCATGCCTATATAAACACCCCCCATCAAGGGGGTGTGCTAGAGGAACGGGGGAGAGAGTTTGAAGGAGAGGACGGCTGTGGGAGAGAGCTTGAAGGGGAGGTCGCTGTGCTGGTCGCCGAGCAGGAGGAGGTCGCCCAGTCCGCCGCTAGCTGCCGGTCCGCCAGCCACCGCCACGAGCCGCCATCGCTGCCACCCTGACCACGGCCATCTCAAGCTGCCCCGCCACGTTGGATCACGACCCCCCCCCCCCACGTGTTTCTGTGGAAGCTCAGAAGCTTCTTAGAATCTTCTTTAGAAGCTTCTAAGAGGGGGCCTCCTTAAGCCCCCTTCCCACCACATTTCCAAGAAGACCTCTTCATACCCTTCCCCGGGACTTTGAAGAGGGGAAGGTGAAGCCGTAAGGACCCCCACTAGACCGTCGGAAAAGGCTTTTCGCAATAAGTCTTTAAAGCCCTTTTGCCGCAAGTGACATCCCGTAAAGAAATCTTCCGCCTACGAGGAAAGGCAAAGGTCGGAAGGTTGCATGCCAAGGCAAGACAATCCGTAGACCACAAAGGCAAATCATAAGTCGAATCCACGTCTACGATGGCCCCAAAAAGATCACAAGGTGCGAGTGCGGGAGGCTCATCTCCGAATGAACAAGTGGACATCTCCCCGAGCCCTCAAGTCCAGGTTCCTTTGAGTTATTCTCGCATGATTAGGCGCGCTTAGCTCATAAAAGGAATTGCATTTTTACGCTTAATTTTAATGCATACGAAAATTGGAAAGAAATACATGTGATAAAGCATCTCTTGAAACATTAGGCAAGGTTGAATTATGTCATGAATTTGAACGAGTAGAAGGCTAGTTGCATGTAGTTTTGGTACATTATCAAAGTAATGAGTCTAATCCTAGGCAAGGAAATGGGATTTATAAGTGCATTATCTTTCGTCCTAGACATGGTAGAAATAAGCGTGTGCTGCATGTTAGGCAACATCCTTCTCGTAATGATTTCATGAGGCAAGGTTAACCCCATAAGGTATTATCCGAAAAGGAATAATAGAGTACGAAGATGATCTTATGAACTTGCAAATAGCATGTAAGATGGAATAAGTTAACACTAGCTTTGGATGAGTTTCATTGACTACTTCGTAGCTAGGAGAATGTTGGGTATTGCGTAATCGTCATGCGAAGAATGACATTCATTAAGAACCGCATTTAGGAGTC
This sequence comes from Lygodium microphyllum, assembly GCF_053477565.2. Classification (NCBI taxonomy): domain Eukaryota; kingdom Viridiplantae; phylum Streptophyta; class Polypodiopsida; order Schizaeales; family Lygodiaceae; genus Lygodium; species Lygodium microphyllum. Next base: position 10,840,073 of record NW_028229514.1, read on the forward strand.
AAAGCATAAGATGCCAAAGTGTAGACAACAAGGTTGTAGGTATGACTATTGATGTAAGACCTAGTAGTCCTAGGAAAAGTTAGTACCCAGATTATCGGGCACCAAAGAAGGATAAAGTTATCATGGACCATGTGTTGCGTAAAAACAATAAACCGCATGTTTAGGCGAATTGGTGGAGTTATAACTATTGTCCTCCGTTAGAAGGATCATCCTTGTCGCAAGACAAGCATAATTGAATTGACTAAACCACAAGGATTTATATGGGCATGATTGAGTCGATATGATAAGTATCCCAAGTGTTAACTAGGGTTAGTGCAATAATAATTCGACCTAGCATTACACTGGTTGCCAAGACAAAACCCGCGAATCTAAAGATCTTACCCACGTTCATGAAATGTCGAATCAATTGGATTTTCATACATAAAATGATCTAAGGTTTTATCCTAAGGATCATTCGTTCAAAGTGATGAAACTCCGACGGGGTTGCTTATCTTTAGTACCATGGGCGAACATAACTAGGAATGGTTTGGAGGATACCCTAAAACCCTGTTACTCGGCTGGAGGTAAATTCCGTGACCGGAAAACGCTAAGCAATGGGTGGAATGATCCCGTGAAATTAGATGCAATACATGTGCAAAAAGCTGCAACATTGTATAGACTTGAAATTTGTCCACAAGAGAGTTTTGTCATCTCTCGAAATGAGGTTGGCAAGTTATTGAAGGAATTTAACTTACAAGAGGATGAGTAATCATCCTGTTACTCACTTTCCTTGGGGAATAATTGCCAAGGGAAAGGAAAGTTAGGTATTTGCAAAGGACCAGACAATAAACTAAAGCGACATGGTCGCTGGATCCTGCCACAACAAAACCTAATGTATTGGTAGGGTATGACCCTAACCCAAGAATGATAGGAATCTTGCCAAGTTGCAATTGATTCCGGATCGAATGCGGGTTGCATTCGGGGAAAAGGAGTCACTCCTTAACAGTTTGCCAGCTAAACGACCACTGGAAATTGATTGTGCTTGTAACAGTTTAGAAAGCACTGTTTGCAATGTTTGCTTAATGAACTAAAGGATGAAAATACATCTAAATACTTCAGGTTGAAGGCCTGAAGGGAGAGGCAGCTTCAGTTACCCCGGACTGCCTGCCTAACCCTAACCAAGGGGGTTGTTAGCCGCGCCGGGAACGTGGACCGAACCCGCCGTGAGAGGTCTCTCCGTTGAGTTCTACTTGGAGCAGGAGGACGCTTGGGTGCCAGGGGGGGCTCTGGCTGTAAATCCCTCGCCTTTCGGGCCCTGCACAAGAGGCTAACGTGACTCGGGATTGGATCTCGAGGCCCGCATACTAGTCTACGGGCGGAAACTTGGATTAGTGATCCCTGGTGGATTATTGGATAGCCTTCGGGCGGATTATGAATATGCCTACAGGCGGAACTCCTTGTATTTCAAAGATAAAAGGATAAAATGATAATAAAGAAGTTGTTTGGCATTGTTTTCTTTATGTCCTGTGATAAGATTACGTGAAGGAACCGGTGCATAACAGGGTTAATTCAAAGAAGCTGTTTGTATATGTCAAATTAATGTGGTAGGTAATTACATAACTAAAACAAACCGAGGAAAGTGCGGAGGATGGACCATGGGTCCGTCCTATGGATGGGTGGTCCCGGTTAGCCGGGAACTTTTCTCAAAGTCTTCGACGAACAGAAGGATGATCAACATCACCGAAACAAGTAACGAGAACAATGACTTAGAATTAACTAGTACCCGATTCATGTTGTTTTAGGGGAACGGAATGGGACTATGCCTTATGGCAGAGAGGTCGAGCCTTGCATCCCTCTCGTTTCCCATTCTCCTTGAACCAAGTGCAGCGTGAATCCGCTTCAGACCGGGCGCTTCTGCGTAAAGTAGTTCGCTCGGGTCTGACGCTAGTTGTTGCTAGATAATGACCAAACAGGAAAACCCAAATTCAGGTCGATCCTAAGTGGGAACGGCCAGGATACTTCCGCTACGTGGCAGACACGGGAAGACCTAGAACGCAAGTCCCGTAACATTCCATGGGAGTGCCGGGCGGAGCTTTCTAGACATCCTTTCCGATGGACTGCTAAGACATGTCCGGGATGATTCAATGCGTTTTCCGGTCACGGAATTTACCTCCAGCCGAGTAACAGGGTTTTAGGGTATCCTCCAAACCATTCCTAGTTATGTTGGCCATGGTCCTAGAAATAGGCAACTCCGTCGGAGTTTCATCATTTTGAATGATCCCTTGGGATAAAACCTTAGATCATTTCATGCATGAACATCCAATTGCTTCGACATTTCGTAAGATCTTTAGATTTGCGGTTTTTGTCTTGGCAACCAGTGTAAACCAGGTCGAATTACCCTAGTTAACATTTGGGATTCCTATCATATCGACTCAATCATGCCCATACGAATCTTTGTGGTTTGGATTACTTTAGTCAACTCAATTAGGCTTGTCTTGCGACAAGGATGATCCTTTTAAAGGTAATAACTAAATCCAACGGAGAATAATAATTACCAATACGCATAAACATGCGATTTATTGCTTCTACGCATCACATGGTTCATGATAACTTTATCTTTCCTTGGTGTAGCAAAAACCGCATGATAATCTGGAAGTTAACTTTTCCTAAGACATACTAGGATTTACATCAATTAATCATGCTTACAACCTTATAGTCTATACTCCCGAATCTTATGCTTTGACGAACCATGCAACCTTTTCTAAATGCGGCTTCTGATGAATGACGTTATCGCATGATGATTATGCAACATTCCCTTAGCTATAATGTAGTTAACGAAGTTTATACCAACTAAAGCTAATGTTAACTTAGTCCATACGATCATTTTCGTACTCTATTATTTCTTTTTGGATAATACTTTATGGTGCTAACCTTTCCTCATGAAATCATTACGAGAAGGATGTTGCCTAACATGCGGCACACGCTTATTCCTACCATGTCTAGGACAAAAGAGAATGCACTTATAAATTCCATTTCTTTGCCTAAGTTTAGACTCATTACTTGGATAAGGTACGAAAACTACATGCAACTAGCCTTCTAAGGTGGATAACTCGTTCAAATTCATGACATATTTCAATCTTGCCTAATGTTCAAGAGATGCTTTATCAAATGTATTTCTTTCCAATTTCCGTATGCATTAAAATTAAGCGTAAAAATGCAATTCCTTTTATGAGCTAAGCGCGCCTAATCATGCGAGAATAACTCGAAGGAACCTGGACTTGAGGGTTCGGGGAGATGTCCACTTGTACATTCGAAGATGAGCATCCTGCGGTCGCTCCTTGTGATCTTTTTGGGGCCATTGTAGACGTGGATTCGACTTATGATTTGCCCTTGCGGTCTACGAAGTGACTGGCCTTGGAATGCGGCCTTCCGACCTTTACCTTTATCCTTGTATGCGGAAGATTCCTTTTCGGGATGGTACTTGCGGCAAAGGCTTTAGGAGTCTCTCAAGAAAACTCGAATCGGCACGGAAATTAATCTCGGACGGCTTGCGGTTTAAAAATATTTTTGCGAGAGCCTTTTCGATGGTTCTTGCGGGGACTTTATGGCTTCACCGTCCCCTCTTCAAAGTTCCGGGGAGGGGTATGAAGAGGTCTTCTTGGAAATGTGGTGGGAAGGGGGCTTAAGGAGGCCCCCCCCTTAGAAGCTTCTTAAGAAGCTTCTGGCTTCAGTAGCTACGATGAGGGGGGTAACGTAGTCCAGCGGCGGCGGAATGAGGGCCTGGCGGCTGGCGGACCACAGCGGCAGCGTGGCGGCGGACTGGGCGGACTGCAGCTCGGCGGCGTCGTCGACCTCCTCACCACGGCGACCTCACCTCCCTCCTCACGGCCCGTCGTCCTTCTCCCAGCTCCTCCCGCACACCCCCTTGCTAGGGGATGTTTATATAGGTATGGGGGGTGGGGAAGAGGGCCTCCACACACGTGGAGGACTCCCCTCATGCAGTCCCCCACTTCACTCCTTCTTGGCCATTCCCCTCCCACTCCCTCTCCTCCAGCCATGCATCGGCTGGGGGAAGGGATAATAGTAAAAAAATTTGCCTTGTATTTATCCTATTGCCCTTTCCAAGCGGTTGTTCCCTTGCGGTTTTTCGGTCCTCAACCCCGGCCTTTAATTCTTGACGTGGGACCTCATTTTCGAGCGTGCAGGGTGTGGATTAGGTTACCAATAATCACGAAGTAGGGAATACTCTTGCACAGGGTTTACACGGCGTGCGGGAAGTTAATATTTGCGGTACGTGGTGTGCGGAAATATTACATTCTCTGGTTTTAGGGTATCCTCCAAACCATTCCTAGTTATGTTGGCCCATGGTACTAAAGATAAGCAACTCCGTCGGAGTTTCATCACTTTGAACGAATGATCCTTAGGATAAAACCTTAGATCATTTTATGTATGAAAATCCAATTGATTCGACATTTCATGAACGTGGGTAAGATCTTTAGATTCGCGGGTTTTGTCTTGGCAACCAGTGTAATGCTAGGTCGAATTATTATTGCACTAACCCTAGTTAACACTTGGGATACTTATCATATCGACTCAATCATGCCCATATGAATCCTTGTGGTTTAGTCAATTCAATTATGCTTGTCTTGCGACAAGGATGATCCTTCTAACGGAGGACAATAGTTATAACTCCACCAATTCGCGTAAACATGCGGTTTATTGTTTTTACGCAACACATGGTCCATGATAACTTTATCCTTCTCTGGTGCCCGATAATCTGGGTACTAACTTTTCCTAGGACTACTAGGTCTTACATCAATAGTCATACCTACAACCTTGTTGTCTACACTTTGGCATCTTATGCTTTGACTCCTAAATGCGGTTCTTAATGAATGTCATTTTTCGCATGACGATTACGCAATACCCAACATTCTCCTAGCTACGAAGTAGTCAATGAAACTCATCCAAAGCTAGTGTTAACTTATTCCATCTTACATGCTATTTGCAAGTTCATAAGATCATCTTCGTACTCTATTATTCCTTTTCGGATAATACCTTATGGGGTTAACCTTGCCTCATGAAATCATTACGAGAAGGATGTTGCCTAACATGCAGCACACGCTTATTTCTACCATGTCTAGGACGAAAGATAATGCACTTATAAATCCCATTTCCTTGCCTAGGATTAGACTCATTACTTTGATAATGTACCAAAACTACATGCAACTAGCCTTCTACTCGTTCAAATTCATGACATAATTCAACCTTGCCTAATGTTTCAAGAGATGCTTTATCACATGTATTTCTTTCCAATTTCCGTATGCATTAAAATTAAGCGTAAAAATGCAATTCCTTTTATGAGCTAAGCGCGCCTAATCATGCGAGAATAACTCGAAGGAACCTGGACTTGAGGGCTCGGGGAGATGTCCACTTGTTCATTCGGAGATGAGCCTCCCGCGGTCGCACCTTGTGATCTTTTTGGGGCCATCGTAGACGTGGATTCGACTTATGATTTGCCTTTGTGGTCTACGGATTGTCTTGCCTTGGCATGCAACCTTCCGACCTTTGCCTTTCCTCGTAGGCGGAAGATTTCTTTACGGGATGTCGCTTGCGGCAAAAGGGCTTTAAAGACTTATTGCGAAAAGCCTTTTCCGACGGTCTAGTGGGGGTCCTTACGGCTTCACCTTCCCCTCTTCAAAGTCCCGGGGAAGGGTATGAAGAGGTCTTCTTGGAAATGTGGTGGGAAGGGGGCTTAAGGAGGCCCCCTCTTAGAAGCTTCTAAGAAGCTTCTGAGCTTCCACAGAAAACACGTGGGGGGGGGGGGGGTCGTGATCCAACGTGGCGGGGCAGCCTGAGATGGCCGCGGTCAGGGCGGCAGCGATGGCGGCTCGTGGCGGTGGCTGGCGGACCGGCAGCTAGCGGCGGACTGGGCGACCTCCTCCTGCTCGGCGACCAACACAGCGACCTCCCCTTCAAGCTCTCTCCCACAGCCGTCCTCTCCTTCAAACTCTCTCCCCCCGTTCCTCTAGCACACCCCCTTGATGGGGGGTGTTTATATAGGCATGGGGGTGGGGAAGAGGGCCTCCACACACGTGGAGGACTCCCCTCATGCAGTCCCCCACTTCACTCCTTCTTGGCCATTCCCCTCCCACTCCCTCTCCTCCAGCCATGCATCGGCTGGGGGAAGGGATAATAGTAAAAAAATTTGCCTTGTATTTATCCTATTGCCCTTCCCAAGCGGTTGTTCCCTTGCGGTTTTTCGGTCCTCAACCCCGGCCTTTAATTCTTGACGTGGGACCTCATTTTGGAGCGTGCAGGGTGTGGATTAGGTTACCAATAATCACGAAGTAGGGAAATACTCTTGCACAGGGTTTACACGGCGTGCGGGAAGTTAATATTTGCGGTACGGGGTACGCGGAAATATTACATTAAAATTCCCTAGGTCCTACTTACATCAAATAATCATTCCACTTTCAAGACCATAGATCATTTTCGTGCCCCTCTATTCCTTTTCGAATAACATCTTATGGGTGTTAACTTTCCCTCATGAATCATTACAAGGAAGATCTATCTAAAAATGGGACATGCCATTAATCTTCCCATGCCTAGTAAAAAGGTGTACCTCAATAATTTCAACCTTGTAATGAGGCAACAGTTGTCCTAGGCTCGTCGCTTTTGAATGCACAAAAGGAAACTTACCAATAAGGTCCTGCAAATGCATAGACACCTTATGCTCTTTTCATTAACTCCATTGAACGTACCAATGATCAATTTCCATATCTTAGGCTATCTCTAATAAATGTTCAAATAGCCAATTCATTTTCCAATTGCATTTAACTTGACTAGTTGCATTTGACATGCATGAGTGCCTCCTAATCCATGAAGTTATCGTGATTAATTCAATACTTCCGTGTGGAATCCAAATAGATAAAACGTGGACTTGTGGACTCGGGGAGATATCCACTTGTATACTTGGAGATGAACCTCCCGCAGTCGCACCTTGTGATCTTTTTTTGGGGCCATCGTAGGCGTGGATTCGGCTTCTGATTTGCCTTTGTGGTCTACGAATTGACTTGCCTCGGAATGCAGCCTCCAGGTCTTGCCCTTCTCCCTCATACGTACAAGATCCCTTTTTGAAGTACGGATCCTTGAAAAAAAAGAAATACCAGCTTGTGGGATTTGGCTTATGGAAGGCCTTAGGGATTGGAACTTGGGCTTTTTGCAGAAGAGCTGTGGAAAAAATGAAACTTAATAAAGGCTTGCGGGAATTTTGGGCTTTCTCGAGCAAGCTTGTGGGAATTGAAGCTTGTTATGGGAAGGAACTCTTGCGAATGGGCCTTGCAAGAATGGGGCTTTAGAGTTCTTCTTCTCCTTCCCAAAAATCCTAGGCCCAGCCTTGTGCGTGATTGGTGGGGAGGCTCGTAGGCATGATTGAGTCGATATGATAGGAATCCCAAATGTTAACTAGGGTAATTCGACCTTTGGCTTTATCCTTGTATGGGGAAGATTCCTTTTCGGGATGGTACTTGCGGCAAAGGCTTTAGGAGTCTCTCAAGAAAACTCGAATCGGCACGGAAATTAATCTCGGACGGCTTGCGGTTTAAAAATCTTTTTGCGAGAGCCTTTTTGATGGTTCTTGCGGGGACTTTATGGCTTCACCGTCCCCTCTTCAAAGTTCCGGGGAGGGGTATGAAGAGGTCTTCTTGGAAATGTGGTGGGAAGGGGGCTTAAGGAGGCCCCCCCCTTAGAAGCTTCTTAAGAAGCTTCTTAAGAAGCTTCTGGCTTCAGCAGCTACGATGAGGGGGGTAACGTAGTCCAGCGGCGGCGGAATGAGGGCCTGGCGGCTGGCAGACCACAGCGGCAGCGTGGCGGCAGACTGGGCAGACTGTAGCTCGGCGGCGTCGGCGACCTCCTCACCACGGCGACCTCACCTCCCTCCTCACGGCCCGTCGTCCTTCTGCCAGCTCCTCCCGCACACCCCCTTGCTAGGGGGTGTTTATATAGGTATGGGGGGTGGGGAAGAGGGCCTCCACACACGTGGAGGACTCCCCTCATGCAGTCCCCCACTTCACTCCTTCTTGGCCATTCCCCTCCCACTCCCTCTCCTCCAGCCATGCATCGGCTGGGGGAAGGGATAATAGTAAAAAAATTTGCCCTGTATTTATCCTATTGCCCTTTCCAAGCGGTTGTTCCCTTGCGGTTTTTCGGTCCTCAACCCCGGCCTTTAATTCTTGACGTGGGACCTCATTTTCGAGCATGCAGGGTGTGGATTAGGTTACCAATAATCACGAAGTAGGGAATACTCTTGCACAGGGTTTACACGGCGTGCGGGAAGTTAATATTTGCGGTACGTGGTGTGCGGAAATATTACATTCTCTGGTTTTAGGGTATCCTCCAAACCATTCCTAGTTATGTTGGCCCATGGTACTAAAGATAAGCAACTCCGTCAGAGTTTCATCACTTTGAACGAATGATCCTTAGGATAAAACCTTAGATCATTTTATGTATGAAAATCCAATTGATTCGACATTTCATGAACGTGGGTAAGATCTTTAGATTCGCGGGTTTTGTCTTGGCAACCAGTGTAATGCTAGGTCGAATTATTATTGCACTAACCCTAGTTAACACTTGGGATACTTATCATATCGACTCAATCATGCCCATATGAATCCTTGTGGTTTAGTCAATTCAATTATGCTTGTCTTGCGACAAGGATGATCCTTCTAACGGAGGACAATAGTTATAACTCCACCAATTCGCGTAAACATGCGGTTTATTGTTTTTACGCAACACATGGTCCATGATAACTTTATCCTTCTCTGGTGCCCGATAATCTGGGTACTAACTTTTCCTAGGACTACTAGGTCTTACATCAATAGTCATACCTACAACGTTGTTGTCTACACTTTGGCATCTTATGCTTTGACTCCTAAATGCGGTTCTTAATGAATGTCATTTTTCGCATGACGATTACGCAATACCCAACATTCTCCTAGCTACGAAGTAGCCAATGAAACTCATCCAAAGCTAGTGTTAACTTATTCCATCTTACATGCTATTTGCAAGTTCATAAGATCATCTTCGTACTCTATTATTCCTTTTCGGATAATACCTTATGGGGTTAACCTTGCCTCATGAAATCATTACGAGAAGGATGTTGCCTAACATGCAGCACACGCTTATTTCTACCATGTCTAGGACGAAAGATAATGCACTTATAAATCCCATTTCCTTGCCTAGGATTAGACTCATTACTTTGATAATGTACCAAAACTACATGCAACTAGCCTTCTACTCGTTCAAATTCATGACATAATTCAACCTTGCCTAATGTTTCAAGAGATGCTTTATCACATGTATTTCTTTCCAATTTCCGTATGCATTAAAATTAAGCGTAAAAATGCAATTCCTTTTATGAGCTAAGCGCGCCTAATCATGCGAGAATAACTCGAAGGAACCTGGACTTGAGGGCTCGGGGAGATGTCCACTTGTTCATTCGGAGATGAGCCTCCCGCGGTCGCACCTTGTGATCTTTTTGGGGCCATCGTAGACGTGGATTCGACTTATGATTTGCCTTTATGGTCTACGGATTGTCTTGCCTTGGCATGCAACCTTCCGACCTTTGCCTTTCCTCGTAGGCGGAAGATTTCTTTACGGGATGTCGCTTGCGGCAAAAGGGCTTTAAAGACTTATTGCGAAAAGCCTTTTCTGACGATCTAGTGGGGGTCCTTAGGGCTTCACCTTCCCCTCTTCAAAGTCCCGGGGAAGGGTATGAAGAGGTCTTCTTGGAAATGTGGTGGGAAGGGGGACTTAAGGAGGCCCCCTCTTAGAAGCTTCTAAGAAGCTTCTGAGCTTCCACAGAAACACGTGGGGGGGGGTCGTGATCCAACGTGGCGGGGCAGCCTGAGATGGCCGCGGTCAGGGCGGCAGCGATGGCGGCTCGTGGCGGTGGCTGGCGGACCGGCAGCTAGCGGCGGATTGGGTGACCTCCTCCTGCTCGGCGACTAGCACAGCGACCTCCCCTTCAAGCTCTCTCCCATAGCCGTCCTCTCCTTCAAACTCTCTCCCCCCGTTCCTCTAGCACACCCCCTTGATGGGGGGTGTTTATATAGGCATGGGTGTGGGGAAGAGGGCCTCCACACACGTGGAGGACTCCCCTCATGCAGTCCCCCACTTCACTCCTTCTTGGCCATTCCCCTCCCACTCCCTCTCCTCCAGCCATGCATCGGCTGGGGGAAGGGATAATAGTAAAAAAATTTTCCTTGTATTTATCCTATTGCCCTTTCCAAGCGGTTGTTCCCTTGCAGTTTTTCGGTCCTCAACCCCGGCCTTTAATTCTTGATGTGGGACCTCATTTTCGAGCGTGCAGGGTGTGGATTAGGTTACCAATAATCACGAAGTAGGGAATACTCTTGCACAGGGTTTACACGGCGTGCGGGAAGTTAATATTTGCGGTACGTGGTGTGCGGAAATATTACATTCTCTGGTTTTAGGGTATCCTCCAAACCATTCCTAGTTATGTTGGCCCATGGTACTAAAGATAAGCAACTCCGTTGGAGTTTCATCACTTTGAACGAATGATCCTTAGGATAAAACCTTAGATCATTTTATGTATGAAAATCCAATTGATTCGACATTTCATGAACGTGGGTAAGATCTTTAGACTCGCGGGTTTTGTCTTGGCAACCAGTGTAATGCTAGGTCGAATTATTATTGCACTAACCCTAGTTAACACTTGGGATACTTATCATATCGACTCAATCATGCCCATATGAATCCTTGTGGTTTAGTCAATTCAATTATGCTTGTCTTGCGACAAGGATGATCCTTCTAACGGAGGACAATAGTTATAACTCCACCAATTCGCGTAAACATGCGGTTTATTGTTTTTACGCAACAAATGGTCCATGATAACTTTATCCTTCTCTGGTGCCCGATAATCTGGGTACTAACTTTTCCTAGGACTACTAGGTCTTACATCAATAGTCATACCTACAACCTTGTTGTCTACACTTTGGCATCTTATGCTTTGACTCCTAAATGCGGTTCTTAATGAATGTCATTTTTCGCATGACGATTGCGCAATACCCAACATTCTCCTAGCTACGAAGTAGTCAATGAAACTCATCCAAAGCTAGTGTTAACTTATTCCATCTTACATGCTATTTGCAAGTTCATAAGATCATCTTCGTACTCTATTATTCCTTTTCGGATAATACCTTATGGGGTTAACCTTGCCTCATGAAATCATTACGAGAAGGATGTTGCCTAACATGCAGCACACGCTTATTTCTACCATGTCTAGGACGAAAGATAATGCACTTATAAATCCCATTTCCTTACCTAGGATTAGACTCATTACTTTGATAATGTACCAAAACTACATGCAACTAGCCTTCTACTCGTTCAAATTCATGACATAATTCAACCTTGCCTAATGTTTCAAGAGATGCTTTATCACATGTATTTCTTTCCAATTTCCATATGCATTAAAATTAAGCGTAAAAATGCAATTCCTTTTATGAGCTAAGCACGCCTAATCATGAGAGAATAACTCGAAGGAACCTGGACTTGAGGGCTCGGGGAGATGTCCACTTGTTCATTCGGAGATGAGCCTCCCGCGGTCGCACCTTGTGATCTTTTTGGGGCCATCGTAGACGTGGATTCGACTTATGATTTGCCTTTGTGGTCTACGGATTGTCTTGCCTTGGCATGCAACCTTCCGACCTTTGCCTTTCCTCGTAGGCGGAAGATTTCTTTACGGGATGTCGCTTGGGGCAAAAGGGCTTTAAAGACTTATTGCGAAAAGCCTTTTCCGACGGTCTAGTGGGGGTCCTTACGGCTTCACCTTCCCCTCTTCAAAGTCCCAGGGAAGGGTATGAAGAGGTCTTCTTGGAAATGTGGTGGGAAGGGGGCTTAAGGAGGCCCCCTCTTAGAAGCTTCTAAGAAGCTTCTGAGCTTCCACAGAAACACGTGGGGGGGGGGGGGGGGGGTCGTGATCCAACGTGGCGGGGCAGCCTGAGATGGCCACGGTCAGGGCGGCAGCGATGGCGGCTCGTGGCGGTGGCTGGCGGACCGGCAGCTAGTGGCGGACTGGGCGACCTCCTCCTGCTCGGCGACTAGCACAGCGACCTCCCCTTCAAGCTCTCTCCCACAGCCGTCCTCTCCTTCAAACTCTCTCCCCCCGTTCCTCTAGCACACCCCCTTGATGGGGGGTGTTTATATAGGCATGGGGGTGGGGAAGAGGGCCTCCACACACGTGGAGGACTCCCCTCATGCAGTCCCCCACTTCACTCCTTCTTGGCCATTCCCCTCCCACTCCCTCTCCTCCAGCCATGCATCGGCTGGGGGAAGGGATAATAGTAAAAAAAATTTCCTTGTATTTATCCTATTGCCCTTCCCAAGCGGTTGTTCCCTTGCGGTTTTTCGGTCCTCAACCCCGGCCTTTAATTCTTGACGTGGGACCTCATTTTCGAGCGTGCAGGGTGTGGATTAGGTTACCAATAATCACGAAGTAGGAAAATACTCTTGCACAGGGTTTACACGGCGTGCGGGAAGTTAATATTTGCGGTACGGGTACGCGGAAATATTACATTAAAATTCCCTAGGTCCTACTTACATCAAATAATCATTCCACTTTCAAGACCATAGATCATTTTCGTGCCCCTCTATTCCTTTTCGAATAACGTCTTATGGGTGTTAACTTTCCCTCATGAATCATTACAAGGAAGATCTATCTAAAAATGGGACATGCCATTAATCTTCCCATGCCTAGTAAAAAGGTGTACCTCAATAATTTCAACCTTGTAATGAGGCAACAGTTGTCCTAGGCTCGTCGCTTTTGAATGCACAAAAGGAAACTTACTAATAAGGTCCTGCAAATGCATAGATACCTTATGCTCTTTTCATTAACTCCATTGAACGTACCAATGATCAATTTCCATATCTTAGGCTATCTCTAATAAATGTTCAAATAGCCAATTCATTTTCCAATTGCATTTAACTTGACTAGTTGCATTTGACATGCATGAGTGCCTCCTAATCCATGAAGTTATCGTGATTAATTCAATACTTCTGTGTGGAATCCAAATAGATAAAACCTGGACTTGTGGACTCGGGGAGATATCCACTTGTATACTTGGAGATGAACCTCCCGCAGTCGCACCTTGTGATCTTTTTTTGGGGCCATCGTAGGCGTGGATTCGGCTTCTGATTTGCCTTTGTGGTCTACGAATTGACTTGCCTCGGAATGCAGCCTCCAGGTCTTGCCCTTCTCCCTCATACGTACAAGATCCCTTTTTGAAGTACGGATCCTTGAAAAAAAAGAAATACCGGCTTGTGGGATTTGGCTTATGGAAGGCCTTAGGGATTGGAACTTGGGCTTTTTGCAGAATAGCTGTGGAAAAAATGAAACTTAGTAAAGGCTTGCGGGAATTTTGGGCTTTCTCGAGCAAGCTTGTGGGAATTGAAGCTTGTTATGGGAAGGAACTCTTGCGAATGGGCCTTGCAAGAATGGGGCTTTAGAGTTCTTCTTCTCCTTCCCAAAAATCCTAGGCCCAGCCTTGTGGGTGATTGGTGGGGAGGCTCGTAGGCATGATTGAGTCGATATGATAGGAATCCCAAATGTTAACTAGGATAATTCGACCTAGTTTACACTGGTTGCCAAGACAAAAACCGCAAATCTAAAGATCTTACGAAGTGTCGAAGCAATTGGATGTTCATGCATGAAATGATCTAAGGTTTTATCCCAAGGGATCATTCAAAATGATGAAACTCCGACGGAGTTGCCTATTTCTAGGACCATGGCCAACATAACTAGGAATGGTTTGGAGGATATCCTAAAACCCTGCCACTCGGCTAGAGGTAAATTCTGTGACCCAAAAACGCTAAGCAATTGGGTAGAATGATCCCGTGGAATGATGCAATGCATATGCAAAAAGGTTGCAACATCGTATAACCTTGAGATTTGTCCACAAGAGAGTTTTGTCATCTCTCGAAATGAGGTTGGCAAGTTATTGAAAGAGTTTAACTTACAAGAGGATGAGTAATCATCCTGTTACTCACTTTTCTTGGGGGATAACTGCCAAGGAAAAGGAAAGGTTAGGTGTTTGCCTTGAAGCAAATGGCCAGACAATAAACTAAAGCGACATGGTCGCTGGATCCTGCCACAACAAAACCTAAAGTATTGGTAGGGTATGACCCTAACCCAAGAATGATAGGAATCTTGCCAAGTTGCAATTGATTCCGGATCGAATGCGGGTTGCATTCGGAGAAAAGGAGTCTCTCCTTAACAGTTTGCCAGCTAAACGACCATCGGAAATTGATTGTGCTTGTAACAGTAACTAGTGTAATGTTAGGTAGAATTATTATTGCGCTAACCCTAGTTAACACTTGGGATACTTATCATATCGACTCAATCATGCCCATAAGAATCCTTGTGGTTTAGTCAATTCAATTATGCTTGTCTTGCGACAAGGATGATCCTTCTAAAGTAATAAACTAAATCTAACGGAGGACAATAGTTATAACTCCACCAATTCGCGTAAACATGCGGTTTATTGTATTTACGCAACACATGGTCCATGATAACTTTATCCTTCTCTGGTGCACGATAATCTGGGTACTAACTTTTCCTAGGACTACTAGGTCTTACATCAATAGCCATACCTACAACCTTGTTGTCTACATTTTGGCATCTTATGCTTTGACTCCTAAATGCGGCTCTTAATGAATGTTATTTTTCGCATGACGACTACGCAATACACAACATTCTCCTAGCTACGAAGTAGCCAATGAAACTCATCCAAAGCTAGTGTTAACTTATTCCATCTTACATGCTATTTGCAAGTTCATAAGATCATCTTCGTACTCTATTATTCCTTTTCGGATAATACCTTATGGGGTTAACCTTGCCTCATGAAATCATTACGAGAAGGATGTTGCTTAACATGCGGCACACGCTTATTTCTACCATGTCTAGGACGAAAGATAATGCACTTATAAATCCCATTTCCTTGCCTAGGATTAGACTCATTACTTTGATAATGTACCAAAACTACATGCAACTAGCCCTCTACTCGTTCAAATTCATGACGTAATTCAACCTTGCCTAATGTTTCAAGAGATGCTTTATCACATGTATATCTTTCCAATTTCCGTATGCATTAAAATTAAGCGTAAAAATGCAATTCCTTTTATGAGCTAAGCGCGCCTAATCATTTCTTTATGCGAAAACAAATCGAAAGAACGTGGACTTGAGGGCTCGGGGAGATGTCCACTTGTATATTCGGAGATGAGCCTCCTACGGTCGCTCCTTGTGATCTTTTTGGGGCCATTGTAGACGTGGATTCGACTTATGATTTGCCCTTGCGGTCTACGAAGTGACTGGCCTCGGAATGCGGCCTTCCGACCTTTGCCTTTATCCTTGTATGCGGAAGATTCCTTTTCGGGATGGTACTTGTGGCAAAGGCTTTAGGAGTCTCTCAAGAAAACTCGAATCGGCACGGAAATTAATGTCGGACGGCTTGCGGTTTAAAAATCTTTTTGCGAGAGCCTTTTCGATGGTTCTTGCGGGGTCTTTATGGCTTCACCGTCCCCTCTTCAAAGTTCCGGGGAGGGGTATGAAGAGGTCTTCTTGGAAATGTGGTGGGAAGGGGGATTAAGGAGGCCCCCCCCTTAGAAGCTTCTTAAGAAGTTTCTTGCTTCAGCAGCTACGATGAGGGGGGTAACGTAGTCCAGCGGCGGCGGAATGAGGGCCTGGCGGCTGGCGGACCACAGCGGCAGCATGGCGGCAGACTGGGCGGACTGCAGCTCGGCGGCGTCGGCGACCTCCTCACCACGGCGACCTCACCTCCCTCCTCACGGCCCGTCGTCCTTCTCCCAGCTCCTCCCGCACACCCCCTTGCTAGGGGGTGTTTATATAGGTATGGGGGGTGGGGAAGAGGGCCTCCACACACGTGGAGGACTCCCCTCATGCAGTCCCCACTTCACTCCATCTTGGCCATCCCCCTCCCACTCCCTCTCCTCCAGCCATGCATCGGCTCGGGGAAGGGATAATAGTAAAAAAATTTGCCTTGTATTTATCCTATTGCCCTTCCCAAGCGGTCGTTTCCCCTCCCCCCCTGGCACCCAAGCGTCCTCCTGCTCCAAGCAGAACTCAACGGAGAGACCTCTCACGGCGGGTTCGGTCCACATTCCCAGCGCGGCTAACAACCCCCTTGGTAAGGGTCACGCAGGCAGTCGGGGGTAACTGAAGCTGCCTCTCCTTTCAAGCCTTCAACCTAAAGTATTTAGATGTATTTTCATCCTTTAGTTCATTAAGCAAACATTGCAAACAGTGCTTTCTAAACTGTTACAAGCACAATCAATTTTCAGTGGTCGTTTAGCTGGCAAACTGTTAAGGAGTGACTCCTTTTCCCCGAATGCAACCCGCATTCGATCCCGAATCAATTGCACTTGGCAAGATTCCTATCATTCTTGGGTTAGGGTCATACCCTACCAATACATTAGGTTTTGTTGTGGCAGGATCCAGCGACCATGTCGCTTTAGTTTATTGTCTGGTCCTTTGCAAATACCTAACTTTCCTTTCCCTTGGCAATTATTTCCCAAGGGAAGTGAGTAACAGGATGATTACTTATCCTCTTGTAAGTTGAATTCCTTCAATAACTTGCCAACCTCATTTCGAGAGATGACAAAAACTCTCTTGTGGACAAATCTCAAGTCTATACAATGTTGCAGCTTTTTGCACATGTATTGCATCTAATTTCACGGGATCATTCCACCCATTGCTTAGCGTTTTCCGGTCACGGAATTTACCTCCAGGGTTTTAGGGTATCCTCCAAACCATTCCTAGTTATGTTGGCCCATGGTACTAAAGATAGGCAACTCCGTCGGAGTTTCATCACTTTGAACGAATGATCCTTAGGATAAAACCTTAGATCATTTCATGTATGAAAATCCAATTGATTCGACATTTCATGAACGTGGGTAAGATCTTTAGATTCGCGGGTTTTGTCTTGGCAACCAGTGTAATGCTAGGTCGAATTATTATTGCGCTAACCCTAGTTAACACTTGGGATACTTATCATATCGACTCAATCATGCCCATAAGAATCCTTATGGTTTAGTCAATTCAATTATGCTTGTCTTGCGACAAGGATGATCCTTCTAAAGTAATAAACGAAATCTAACGGAGGACAATAGTTATAACTCCACCAATTCGTGTAAACATGCGGTTTATTGTATTTACGCAACACATGGTCCATGATAACTTTATACTTCTCTGGTGCACGATAATCTGGGTACTAACTTTTCCTAGGACTACTAGGTCTTATATCAATAGCCATACCTACAACCTTGTTGTCTACATTTTGGCATCTTATTCTTTGACTCCTAAATGCGGCTCTTAATGAATGTGATTTTTCGCATGACGACTACGCAATACACAACATTCTCCTAGCTACGAAGTAGCCAATGAAACTCATCCAAAGCTAGTGTTAACTTATTCCATCTTACATGCTATTTGCAAGTTCATAAGATCATCTTCGTACTCTATTATTCCTTTTCGGATAATACCTTATGGGGTTAACCTTGCCTCATGAAATCATTACGAGAAGGATGTTGCCTAACATGCAGCACACGCTTATTTCTACCATGTCTAGGACGAAAGATAATGCACTTATAAATCCCATTTCCTTGCCTAGGATTAGACTCATTACTTTGATAATGTACCAAAACTACATGCAACTAGCCTTCTACTCGTTCAAATTCATGACATAATTCAACCTTGCCTAATGTTTCAAGAGATGCTTTATCACATGTATTTCTTTCCAATTTCCGTATGCATTAAAATTAAGCGTAAAAATGCAATTCCTTTTATGAGCTAAGCGCGCCTAATCATGCGAGAATAACTCGAAGGAACCTGGACTTGAGGGCTCGGGGAGATGTCCACTTGTTCATTCGGAGATGAGCCTCCCGCGGTCGCACCTTGTGATCTTTTTGGGGCCATCGTAGACGTGGATTCGACTTATGATTTGCCTTTGTGGTCTACGGATTGTCTTGCCTTGGCATGCAACCTTCCGACCTTTGCCTTTCCTCGTAGGCGGAAGATTTCTTTACGGGATGTCGCTTGCGGCAAAAGGGCTTTAAAGACTTATTGCGAAAAGCCTTTTCCGATGGTCTAGTGGGGGTCCTTACGGCTTCACCTTCCCCTCTTCAAAGTCCCGGGGAAGGGTATGAAGAGGTCTTCTTGGAAATGTGGTGGGAAGGGGGCTTAAGGAGGCCCCCTCTTAGAAGCTTCTGAGCTTCCACAAAAACACGTGGGGGGGGGGGGGGGTCGTGATCCAACGTGGCGGGGCAGCCTGAGATGGCTGCGGTCAGGGCGGCAGCGATGGCGGCTCGTGGCGGTGGCTGGCGGACCGGCAGCTAGCGGCGGACTGGGCGACCTCCTCCTGCTCGGCGACCAGCACAGCGACCTCCCCTTCAAGCTCTCTCCCACAGCCATCCTCTCCTTCAAACTCTCTCCCCCCGTTCCTCTAGCACACCCCCTTGATGGGGGGTGTTTATATAGGCATGGGGGTGGGGAAGAGGGCCTCCACACACGTGGAGGACTCCCCTCATGCAGTCCCCCACTTCACTCCTTCTTGGCCATTCCCCTCCCACTCCCTCTCCTCCAGCCATGCATCGGCTGGGGGAAGGGATAATAGTAAAAAAATTTGCCTTGTATTTATCCTATTGCCCTTCCCAAGCGGTTGTTCCCTTGCGGTTTTTCGGTCCTCAACCCCGACCTTTAATTCTTGACGTGGGACCTCATTTTCGAGCGTGCAGGGTGTGGATTAGGTTACCAATAATCACGAAGTAGGGAAATACTCTTGCACAGGGTTTACACGGCGTGCGGGAAGTTAATATTTGCGGTACGGGGTACGCGGAAATATTACATTAAAATTCCCTAGGTCCTACTTACATCAAATAATCATTCCACTTTCAAGACCATAGATCATTTTCGTGCCCCTCTATTCCTTTTCGAATAACATCTTATGGGTGTTAACTTTCCCTCATGAATCATTACAAGGAAGATCTATCTAAAAATGGGACATGCCATTAATCTTCCCATGCCTAGTAAAAAGGTGTACCTCAATAATTTCAACCTTGTAATGAGGCAACAGTTGTCCTAGGCTCGTCGCTTTTGAATGCACAAAAGGAAACTTACTAATAAGGTCCTGCAAATGCATAGATACCTTATGCTCTTTTCATTAACTCCATTGAACGTACCAATGATCAATTTCCATATCTTAGGCTATCTCTAATAAATGTTCAAATAGCCAATTCATTTTCCAATTGCATTTAACTTGACTAGTTGCATTTGACATGCATGAGTGCCTCCTAATCCATGAAG
This sequence comes from Lygodium microphyllum, assembly GCF_053477565.2. Classification (NCBI taxonomy): domain Eukaryota; kingdom Viridiplantae; phylum Streptophyta; class Polypodiopsida; order Schizaeales; family Lygodiaceae; genus Lygodium; species Lygodium microphyllum. The sequence goes on from NW_028229514.1 coordinate 10,859,445, forward strand.
TTATCGTGATTAATTCAATACTTCTGTGTGGAATCCAAATAGATAAAACCTGGACTTGTGGACTCGGGGAGATATCCACTTGTATACTTGGAGATGAACCTCCCGCAGTCGCACCTTCTGATCTTTTTTTGGGGCCATCGTAGGCGTGGATTCGGCTTCTGATTTGCCTTTGTGGTCTACGAATTGACTTGCCTCGGAATGCAGCCTCCAGGTCTTGCCCTTCTCCCTCATATGTACAAGATCCCTTTTTGAAGTACGGATCCTTGAAAAAAAAGAAATACCGGCTTGTGGGATTTGGCTTATGGAAGGCCTTAGGGATTGGAACTTGGGCTTTTTGCAGAAGAGCTGTGGAAAAAATGAAACTTAATGAAGGCTTGCGGGAATTTGGGGCTTTCTCGAGCAAGCTTGTGGGAATTGAAGCTTGTTATGGGAAGGAACTCTTGCGAATGGGCCTTGCAAGAATGGGGCTTTAGAGTTCTTCTTCTCCTTCCCAAAAATCCTAGGCCCAGCCTTGTGGGTGATTGGTGGGGAGGCTCGTAGGCATGATTGAGTCGATATGATAGGAATCCCAAATGTTAACTAGGGTAATTCGACCTAGTTTACACTGGTTGCCAAGACAAAAACCGCAAATCTAAAGATCTTACGAAGTGTCGAAGCAATTGGATGTTCATGCATGAAATGATCTAAGGTTTTATCCCAAGGGATCATTCAAAATGATGAAACTCCGACGGAGTTGCCTATTTCTAGGACCATGGCCAACATAACTAGGAATGGTTTGGAGGATACCCTAAAACCCTGCCACTCGGCTAGAGGTAAATTCTGTGACCCGAAAACGCTAAGCAATTGGGTAGAATGATCCCGTGGAATGATGCAATGCATGTGCAAAAAGGTTGCAACATCGTATAACCTTGAGATTTGTCCACAAGAGAGTTTTGTCATCTCTCGAAATGAGGTTGGCAAGTTATTGAAAGAGTTTAACTTACAAGAGGATGAGTAATCATCCTGTTACTCACTTTTCTTGGGGGATAACTGCCAAGGAAAAGGAAAGGTTAGGTGTTTGCCTTGAAGCAAATGGCCAGACAATAAACTAAAGCGACATGGTCGCTGGATCCTGCCACAACAAAACCTAAAGTATTGGTAGGGTATGACCCTAACCCAAGAATGATAGGAATCTTGCCAAGTTGCAATTGATTCCGGATCGAATGCGGGTTGCATTCGGAGAAAAGGAGTCTCTCCTTAACAGTTTGCCAGCTAAACGACCATCGGAAATTGATTGTGCTTGTAACAGTAACTAGTGTAATGTTAGGTAGAATTATTATTGCGCTAACCCTAGTTAACACTTGGGATACTTATCATATCGACTCAATCATGCCCATAAGAATCCTTGTGGTTTAGTCAATTCAATTATGCTTGTCTTGCGACAAGGATGATCCTTCTAAAGTAATAAACTAAATCTAACGGAGGACAATAGTTATAACTCCACCAATTCGCGTAAACATGCGGTTTATTGTATTTACGCAACACATGGTCCATGATAACTTTATCCTTCTCTGGTGCACGATAATCTGGGTACTAACTTTTCCTAGGACTACTAGGTCTTACATCAATAGCCATACCTACAACCTTGTTGTCTACATTTTGGCATCTTATGCTTTGACTCCTAAATGCGGCTCTTAATGAATGTTATTTTTCACATGACGACTACGCAATACACAACATTCTCCTAGCTACGAAGTAGCCAATGAAACTCATCCAAAGCTAGTGTTAACTTATTCCATCTTACATGCTATTTGCAAGTTCATAAGATCATCTTCGTACTCTATTATTCCTTTTCGGATAATACCTTATGGGGTTAACCTTGCCTCATGAAATCATTACGAGAAGGATGTTGCTTAACATGCGGCACACGCTTA